>NC_045606.1:42048557-43403200 GCF_009762305.2 Zalophus californianus | reverse complement strand
GGAAACCATCAACAAAAGCGTAAAACAAACTACGGTATAGGAGAAGATACTTGCAAATAACGTATCTGTTAAGGGGTTAATATCTAAAATATATAAAGAACTTACACAACTTAACACCAAAGAACCAAACAATCTCATTAAAAAATGGGAAGATGACCATTTTTCCAAAGAAGACATACTAACGGCCAACAGACACATGAAAAGATGCTCAACATCACACATCATCAGGGAAATGCAAATCAAAACAATGAAATATCACTTCACACCAGTCAAAACAGCTAAAATAAAAAGGAGAAGAAATATTAAGTGCTGGCAAGCACTTCTGGAGAAATAGGAACCCTCATGCACTGTTGGTGGGAATGCAAATTGGTGCAGACACTGCTGAAAACAGTATAAAGGTTCCACAAAAATTAAAAACCAAATTACCTTATGATCCAGTAATTCCACTGCTGGATACTTACCCAGATAAAACAAAAACACTAATTTGATAAGATATATGCACCCCTATGTTTACTGCAGCATTATTAACAATAGACAAGATATGGAAGCAAGCCAAGTAAATAAGTATTTATCGACAGATGAATGGGTAAAGATGTGGGGGTGTGTGTGTGTTGTGTGTGTGTATGAATATGAATATTACTCAGCCATAAAAAGGAATGAGAGCTTGCCATTTTCAACAATATGGGTGGACCTACCATCCATGGACCTACCATGGGTATTGTGCTAAGTGAAATAAGTCAGAGAAAGACAAATACCATATGATTTCACTCATACTTGGAATTTAAAAAACAAAACAAAACAAAACAAATGATAAGACAGAGAAAGAAAAGAGAAAACAAAAAATACAGAGAACAAAATGGTAGTTGCCAGAGGGGGAGTGGGTGGGGGGAGGGATAAGTGGAGTAGATATAAAGGATTAACAGTACACTCACCATGATGAGCACTGAGTAATTTATAAAATTGTTAAATCATTAAATTGCACACCTGAAACTAATATAAAAACCATTATATGTTAATTATACTTCAGTAAAAAAATAAATTAAAAAAAAAAAGTGGGGCACCTAGATGGCTCAGTCAGTTGGGTGTCTGACTCTTGGTTTTGGCTCACATCATGATCTTGGGGTCATGAGATTGAGTCCCAGCACTGTCTCCATGCTCAGTGGGGGGTGTACAAGGGATTCTCTCCCTCTCCCTCTGTGCCTCCCCCCTGTTCACACTCTTTCTCTCAAATAAATAAGTAAATCTTTAAAAAAAAAAAAAGGCAGCAGGAACTGAGCAACATGGCATTAAAACAGTAATAGCATAAAGATATCTTGGAGGCCAGAAATGCAGGGTAATACCTGGAACCGAGCAAAAAGTGACATTAACTGAGAGGTAAAAACTGTTTGAAAGAAACATTACAAATAAGAATGCACAAAAATAAAAACTGTGAAAAATAAATTTAAAAAAAACCACTTGACTTAGCAGGATTCTTGCTAAAACTGTATTTTACAAAAAAGTACACAGATGAGCTTAGTAGGAAGTTCAGGAGCCTGACTAAAGTTTGGATCAGAAGAAGAATCTTTGTTGCCTTTAGTACATTAAAAAAAAATTTTTTTTAATAAAAAATCAGTCACCAGAAACAGGTATAATAGTAATATGAAGATGAAAAAAATAGGTCAGGAAAGGAACAGGCTATGAAGAACCAGTGACAAGAGAACATTTACAGAGGCTGGCTGAGGGCAGAAGCTAGGTTTGACAGTAAACAGGTATAGCACTTTTTGAGGCGGTAAAACTGGCAAACCACTTTACAAATTTATTAAAAATCATTATGCTCGGGGCACCTGGGTGGCTCAGTTGGCTGAGCATCTGCCTTCAGCTCAGGTCATGATCCCAGACTGCCGGGATCGAGCCCCGCATCAGGTTCCCCGCGCTGCAGGAAGCCTGCTTCTCCCTCTCCCACTCCCCCTGCTTGTGTTCCCTCTCTCGTTGTCTCTGTCAAACAAATAAAATCTTTTAAAAAAATCATTATGCTCTACACTTATAATGGCTGAATCTTACAGTATGAACACTGGATCTCAATATATTTATTTTTTTTAAAGATTTTTATTTATTTATTTGACAGAGAGAGACACACAGTGAGAGAGGGAACACAAGCAGGGGCAGAGGGACAGGGAGAAGCAGGCTTCCCGGGGAGCGGGGAGCCCGATGCAGGGTTCGATCCCAGGACCCTGGGATTTTGGCAGATGCTTAACGACTGAGCTACCCAGGCGCCCCTATCATCTATCTATCTATCTATCTATCTATCTATCTATCTATCTATCTATCTAAGATTTTATTTATTTGATAGAGCGAGAGAGCACAAGCAGGGGCAACAGTAGAGGCAGAGGGAGAAGCAGGCTTCCCGTGGAGCAGGGAGCCCG
This sequence comes from Zalophus californianus, assembly GCF_009762305.2. Taxonomy (NCBI): domain Eukaryota; kingdom Metazoa; phylum Chordata; class Mammalia; order Carnivora; family Otariidae; genus Zalophus; species Zalophus californianus. Next base: position 43,400,798 of record NC_045606.1, on the reverse strand, counting down.
ATGCCAGGCTTGATCCCAGGACCCTGGGATCATGACCTGAGCCGAAGGCAGACGCTTAACCATCTGAGCCACCCAGGTGCCCCAATATATTTATTTTTTAAAAAGAAGTATCGGGGAGCCTGGGTGGTTCAGTCAGTTGACCATCCAAGTCTTGATTTTGGCTCATGTTATGATCTCAGGTCATGGGATCAAGCCCTCCACCAGGGTCCATACTAGGCAGGGAGTCACTTGAGGTTCTCTCTCTCCATCTCCTTCTGCCCCTTCCCCACCCCGTGCTCTCTCTAAAATAAATCTTAAAAAAAAAAAAAGTATTTGCTATTTAATAACAGAAGGTGTCGTGAATGAACTTATTTTCCACTCCTCTTTAGCTAAATGAGAGACATAGCAACAAGATGACGGCTTCCACTCTAAGAGATTTTTTTTTTTTTGAGACTTAAGCAAGAAAAATAATCACATTCTACATAATTACAGAGTAGCCTAGAAAGAGATGCTACTGACAATATGTTTCCAGGAGAGCTTGTGAGGGAATGTAAACTTGGGAACTTGGACTATCATATAATCTGTGAATATCAGAGCTACTATGTTAGACTTCAGAGATGATATTGCCTAAGTTCTTCTCCTAAAATAAGGAAACAGAAATCCACAGAGATGAACTAATTTGCCTAAAATGACAGAACTGGCAAGTGACAAGTATGAAGTAGCTGAGATCTCTCATTGAAGTAATCAATCAAGAAACTATTATTTACCTACTTTTTGTTTGTTTACAACATGTATATACTATTTTTAAGTATGTTTTTAATAATTAAAAGTATTTATAAACTTTAAAAATAAAACAATCAAGAACTATTTAAAGACCTGTTCCTGCCCTCAAGGAAATTATAAACTATTTCAATTGTATAAAGCTACAAAGGTGTACAACCTAGTAATGTATCAGCAAGTAATTTAATAAGTATTTATTCTGAATTGCCTGTGGCATACTGTATTAGACTATAAGAACCATCACAAATAAATGGAAGGCCAAGATCCTACCCTTATCTAATAGAAAAAGTAAAAACAATTCAGACAATTTTCAAACAAGAGCATGACAGCATTATGTAGGATTTTATGAGTCCCAAGGGCAATCAAAGCAAGAAAAAGATCACTCTGGAATCATATGAGTTGGGAAGGATACATAGAAGTAAATACTGACCTTGTCTTAGAAAGAAGAGAATATGATCCAACATATTACAAGTAGAAAAGTAAGCAAATAGTTGCAGTGCATATTCAAAAGATAAGCACAATTAAAGAAGCAACTGACAACTGAGATGAAATTTAAAAAATTCCCTGGAAAAATCCATCTTATCAAAACTGATGCAAAACAAAAAAAAATTTCAATAGCTCTATACTTATTTTAAAAACTGAATTATCAAAACCTGTCCGAGAAAGAGAACTGTGGTCCAGATGGTTTCATTGGGGAATTTAACAAAAATTTAGTGGGGGCGCCTGGGTGGCTCAGTTGGTTGGGCGACTGCCTTCGGCTCCGGTCATGGTCCTGGAGTCCCGGGATCGAGTCCCACATCGGGCTTCCTGCTCAGCAGGGAGTCTGCTTCTCCCTCTGACCCTCTTCCCTCTCATGCTTTCTATCTCTCATTCTCTCTCTCTCTCTCAAATAAATAAAATCTTTAAAGAAAAACGAAAAAACAAAAATTTAGTGAAAAAATATCAATCATAAACAAAGATAGATGAGAGAAGAACACTTTCTAGTGCCTTTTAGAAAGTCAGTATACCCTGAAAACAAAACCTGATCGAGACTTTACGAGAAATTAAATTAACAAGAACAATACTTTCATGAATAGAGACACAAAACCTTTATCAAAATATTAACAAATGAAATCCAAAAACATATGTAAGAGGCAATACCTCATGTCCTAGAGGGGTTTATCCCAGCATTGCAAGGTTGGTGTAATTTTTGAAGCCTCCTTAATGTGGAGGAAGGAGGAGTTAGACTGAAACACTGAAGGAGGAGCTCATGCACCTCTGCCAAAATCTCCTCATTGAGGGGTCTTATAGACACTCTTCTCTACTGATTCAGTTCTTTTCTACTTCCTAGCCCTTGCACCCATCCTCTCCCCCAGTGCGTGGGTCTGGAAAACAGCAAAAGCTTTTTGTTCAGGACTCCCTTGAAAATAATGCCCCACTCCCTTCCATGTCTGCACTGATTCATTTGAACTTTTACCCAGTACTATTCAATGGAGAAAAAATGGAATATTTGGGGAGCCAGCAACCTTTCCTGTTTGGCCTCTTGCTTATGCTACTGCAATAAATAAATAACTTTAACTGTCCTAACTGACCACCTCAACACCTGGCAGCTCTCCATTGTTGCATAAACAGTTTTAAAAAATTGTATTTAAAAATCTTATACAATAGCATCAAAAAACACTAAATACATAGGAATACATTTAATAAAAGACATGCAAGACTTTTATACTGAAAACTACAAAAACACTGATGAGAAAAAATAAAGGATATCTGAAAATCTGAATAAATGTAGAGATATATCAAGTTCAAGGATCAGAACACAATCCTGTTAAACACCCAAAAAACAAATAATCCAATTAAAAATGAGAAGACCTGAACAGACATTTCTCTAAAGAAGACATACAGATGGCCAAGACACACGAAGATGTTCAACATCACTTATCATAAGGGAAATGCAAATCAAAACTACATTATCACCTCACATCTGTCAGAATGGCTAAAATCAAAAACAAAAGACAAGCATTGGTAAGGACGTCGAGAGAAAAGAACCCTCATGAACTGCTCAGGGGAATGTAAACTGTTGTAGCCACTGTGGATCAGTATGGAGTTTCCTCAAAAACGTAAAAATAGAACTACCCTACGATCCAGTAATTGTATTACTGGGTATTTATCCAAAAAATACAAAAAATATTTATCAAAAAAATATTCAAAGGGATACATGCATCTTGATGTTTACTGCAGTATTATTTATAATAGTCAAATTATGGAAAAAGCCCGTGTCAATAAATGAAGATGAGATATATAACATATTGGTAACAATTATATGATCTAACATTATAAAATAATTATATATTACACATATAATGGAATATTCAGCCATAAAATAGAATGAAATCTTGCCATTTGCAACACCATGGATGGAGCTAGAAAGTATAATGCTAAGCAAGATAAACCAGCCAGAGAAAGACAAATACCGTATGATTACCCCCATATGTGGAATTTAAGAAACACATGAATAAAGAAAGAAACAGAGAGAGACAAACCAAGAAACACACTCTTAACTATGGAAAACAAATGGATGATTACGAGAGGGGAGGTGGGTGGGGATGGGTGAATCAGGTGATAGAGATTAAAGATTGTATTTATCATGAGCACTGAGTAATGTAAATTGTTGAGTCACTATATTGTACACCTGAAACTAATATAATACTGTATATTAACTATACTGGAATTAAAAGTAATAATTAAAAAAATAATTTAAAAGACAAGGGATGCCTGGGTGGTTCAGTTGGTCAAGTGTCTGACTTTGGCTCAGGTCATGATCTCAGGGTCCTGGGATCCAGCCCCAATATCAAGCTCTGCACTCAGCGGGGAGTTAGCTTCTCCCTCTCCCCCTGCCCCTCCTCCAGCTTGTGTGCTCTCACTCTCTCTCTCTAATAAATAAAATCTTAAAAAAAAGAGAATACTGTTAAGATTTTAATGCTCCTCCAAATTCATCCACGTTTTCAACAAAAAGCTAATCATAATCCCAGTAAGCTGTTACGGTCCTTAAAAAAATTGTAGTTAAATATACACAAAATTATCCCTTTAACCATTTTTAAGTGCACAGTTCTAAGGCATTGAGTAGATTCATATATTTTTTTGAGAGGTGGGGGGAAAAGGAGGGGCAGAGGGAGAGGGAGAGAATCTTAAGCAGGCTCCATGCCCAGAGCAGAGCCCCATGCTCATCTCACAACCCTGAGATCATGACATGAGCCAAACTCTAGTTGGACACTTGACTAAGCCACCCGGGCGCCATGGTATTAAGTACATTTATACTGCTGTGCAACCATCATCATCCATCTCCACTTTTCATTTTCCCCAACTGAAACTGTACCCTTTAAACAGCATAAGATCTTCAAGGTTCATCCACATTATATCATGGGTCAGAATTTCCTTACTTTTTAACGCTGAATAATATTCCATTGTATGTATATTCCCAATTTTGTTTATCCATTCATCCATAAATGGATACTTGGGTTGCTTCTACCTTTTGGCTATTGCCTCTAATGCTGCTATGAATATGGATGTACAGTATCTTTGCCTTCAATTCTTTTGGATATATACCTAGAACTGGAACTGCTAGATCATATGGCAATTCTGTTTTTAATATTTTGAGGAATTGCTATACTGTTTTCCTTATAGTGCATCTCATCAACAGTACACAAGGGATCCAATCTCATCACATCACCAGCACTTGCTAATCTGTTAGTTTTTAAATAGCCATTCTAATGGTTTGAAGTGGTATCTTGTGGTTATCATTTAAATTTCTCTAATGATGAGTGATGTTGATGATCTTTTCATGTGTTTGTTGGTTGCTGTAAATCTTTGTTGGAGAAATGTCTATTCCAGTCCTTTGCTAGTTTTTAATGTTTTTTGTTTTGTTGATGAGTTGCAGTTCTTTATGCATTCTCAATTATTAATTCCTTATCAGATATATGATTTGCAAATCTTTTCTCCCATTTTGGGGGGCTGCCTTTTCACTGTTTTGTCCTTTGATACACAAAAGTTTAATTTTGAATAAAATCCAACTTATCTATTTTTGTGGTTGTTGTTGCTGCCTGTGCCTTTTATGGTATTATATCCAGGTTTCTTCTTTCTTTCCTTCTTTTTAATGAAAATGGACAACTGTTTCTGACGTGTATTAAATGCAAAGGAACTACAAGCACAAAAAAACATACTGTAAGGCTTCAGTAATCAAGGCAATTGGTACTGGCATAGGAATAAATACAGAGCTTTAATGAAATAGAATACAGTTTTAAAAGGACCCACATTTATTTTTTTTAAAGATTTTATTTATTTGAGAGAGAACGAGCAGTGGGGAGGGGCAGAGGGAGAGGGAGAGAGAAGCAGACTCCCTGCTGAGCAGGAAGCCTGATGTGGGGCTCGATCCCAGGACAGAGAGATCATGACCTGAGCTGATGGCAGACACTTATTGAATGAGCCACACAAGCGCCCAAAAAGGGCCCACATTTAAAAAGCCAATTTTTTTTAAAGATTTTATTTATTTATTTGAGAGAGAGAATGAGAGAGAGAGAGCATGAGAGGGGGTTGGGTCAGAGGGAGAAGCAGACTCCCTGCTGAGCAGGGAGCCCGATGCGGGACTCGATCCCGGGACTCCAGTATCATGACCTGAGCCAAAGGCAGTCGCTTAACCAACTGAGCCACCCAGGCGCCCAAAAGCCAACTGATTTTAAAAAGGGACACCAAAGCAACTTAATGTAGAAAGGTAAGCATTCTCAATAGATGGTGTTGGAAAACTGGAAACCCATGTGAGTTAATAAATAAATCTTCCTTAACTCTACCTGAAATCACAAACAAAAAGTAATTTCAAATGGATCACATATCTCAATATGAAAGTTAAAGTTATAAAGCTTCTAGAAGAAACTGAAGGTGATAATCTTTGTAACCTGGACCTAGGCAAAGGATTCTTAGATAGGAAACAAAATCAATAATCATAAAAGAAAAAGGTGCTTAACTGGACTTCAGCAAATTAGTAGCTTCTGCTCTTTAAATGATACCATTAAAGACATGAATAGGCAAGCCATGAATAAGGAGAATGTTTAAAAACATTTATTTATAAAAGGACTTACATCCAAAATATATTAAAAACTCCTACAACTCAATACTAAACATATAACCCAATCTTTAAAAAAAAATGGGCAAAAGAATTAGTTCTCAAAGACATGCAAATAGCCAGAGAGTGCATGAAAATGTGCTCAACATCCCTGTATATGATATATATATATAAACATATATATATAACAGAATAATGTAAATTAAAACCACAGTGGGATAGCCATTAAAACAGCTGATATAAAATAAAAACTAAACATATCATTTATATGAAATTCTACAAGAGGCAAAACTAACAGGGTTGAAAAGAATAGCAAAATGAGTGCCTTTCAGAAGAAAGACTTGATTGTGGAAGGAAACAGCTTCTTGGAATTCATGAAAATGTCCCAGATCTTATTAGAAATGGGGGTTACATGAGTACATACTTTTCTGGAAAACCATCAATTTATTCACTTAACATTTATGCATTTCATTGTATGTAAGTTATTACCACCCTCCAAACACACATAAACACACACTAGTGAACTTAGCAGATTTAATTTTTGTAGTTGTTTGGGTTGGAAATTCTGAAACTACTTCCTGTATATTCTAAACTCAAGCAAACAGAAAACTATTGGACATGATACTTTTAAATAAATTTTAATAAATGGAAACAATATTTCCATGCAACTGCTTAAGCTTGTTTCATCATTATTACGTTAGAATTTACAATTTTAGGGACAATGAATTGTTGTTTGTCTATGTAGTTGACACAGTCTAGATTTTAAAACACTGAAACAAAACATGTATGATTAAGTTTCTATTTAGGGATAGCCATTTTTTTACTTTAAATTTTCTGTTGTCTGCATCCAAATAACTAACATTGTACTTCATCAAAACCATCTACTTTTAAAAATATATCAGCAAGGATAATGTATTTTAAAACTTTTTTTCCTACTTATCTTTAATAACAAGGGAAAGAAAAACATCTTTGTAAATCATACTGATTTCTTTATACATTCTAGATTTATTCATAAATTAAATTAAATATTGTCATTCTTAGTTTTATGCCTAGTGTTAAGCTTATCCAATTAAGTGGCTTTTTAAAAGTTAATTCAATTAAACCAAGTTTTCAAGGAAAATAAATTAAACTTTCAAAACTAAAGGACCTCATAAAGTAATCTTTTTTAAAGACATCAAAATGTTAAAAATCAACTGTGTGTTAAAACAAAATGGAAGTTTATTCTCAAAACAGGGACATAATTATGTTAAAACACTCCAGAATACAGCAGAAATAGGTGTTTTTAATTTTACTGCATTTTAGTTTTGCTTAAGTATTAGATGATGTTATTATTCACTAATCATACCAGAATTTCCATGAAAAGCAACTGTTTCTAATTGTTACTAAAATTATATATAAAAACTTAAAAGGACAGTTAAAAATCTAAGAAGATAAAATTTCAAAGAGGTCATAATTATGTTCCTTTGTTTACATTTTCAAATAATTCCTAAGGCTTCATCAGTTTGGATTTAGAATTCCAGACGTTTCTTCCCTTTTGATAAGCAGCATATTTCTTCAGGCTATGAGTTACAGGAAGTCCATGTCTTCTGAGAAATCTTGATAGGTTGCTCTACTTTGTTTTTTATATTAAATTTAACATAAAAACTAGTAAGATTTAATATCTTGGCAATGATTCCTTAATGCAACTTCCTACAAAGTGTGTAAGCCACTAACCACCATGATTGGCGGGGGCCGGGGGGTGAGGGTTCAGTAACTTGGAGCGAGAACATAAAGCTATACGAGGTTACATGAAACAGAGACTATGGCCTTCAAGATGGTTATACTTTCAAGAGAGAAAAGCCAAGTTAAACATGTACCAGAAAGAGTAGCAGCCAAACTTGAAGAAAGGTATATCACAAAGCTATAAGCATGACATGAGAGGATACATTTTACCACACATATCTGAAAGAAATAATTAAAATTCAAGCTTTGGAAGTAGTCCTTTAGAATAAAGTAATTTTATAGTACTAACTAACCACTGACTCAGGAATACAAGACAAAACAAAATAAAACAAAAACCTAACACCTATCCTTGAAATTGCTGGTAGAGGCAAAGAATAAAAACCGAAGTTTGTCCAGAAATGTCTTTGTACGGGGAATGTCTGTTTTTTCATACATTGAAAGTTATTAGAAGACATAAGTAATTTTAAAACTTGTAGTTGTTTCTAGGTTTTAATTTATAATTATCCAAATAATACAAACAACATCACTTACAATCATGATATTCCTACATGAGTATACAAATTTTATCAAGAATGATTATGTGATAAATTGCACAAGAAACAGTAAACAAGTTCATAATCAAAATAACTCATTCTATTTGTTTTAAGAAATCTACCAATTGCAAGTTTAACTGCTTTAAAAAAAATAACACTAGGTTTCATTTTTTTAAAATATTTTTTTAGAGATTTATTTATTTTAGAGAGAGTGCATGTGAGGGGGGTGGGGGGCAAGGAGCAGAAGGAGAGGGAGAGAGAAACTCAAGCAGACTCTGTGCTGAGCACAAAGCCAGACATGACACAGGGCTCAATCCCACAAACCATGAGATCAGGACCTAAGCCGAAACCAAGAGTCAGATGATCAACCATTGGGGCACCCCTCATTTTTTAAAGAAATTTAAAACAATCCATTTTTAGTGATCTGATGTTCTATGAGTATAGTAACAAGTTATAACTAATCTTAGCTTTACTCTCTAGTCTAATAAAATCTCTGCAAGAAAACCGTTCAACTATGACACAGGTAACCTAATAAGCCTCCACACATGTTAGAACAAAATGGGTAATTAAAAAAAAAAAAAAACCTGAGTAATCAGAGAGACTAATATCTGAAATAAAAATCTGATAAATAAGAATTTTTGTTGGTGTTCCTAACAGCTTATGATACAATCAAATTTAGTTAAGAGGGAAGCACTTGGAAGCCAGATGTTGTTAAAATGTGAAATAAATAAAAGTGCCAATAATATTGTTAAGAAAACAAACAGACATCCTAATCTTATAACCAAAGTGATTCAATATCTATATAATTTGCCATATACTCAAATAAGGAGAATACAGTAAGCATTTAATAGTGTGGACTTAGCTATAAAAGTAAAATAGCTTCATAGATCATTTCCTACACTCAATGCTTCTGAGTAATGGCCACAATACAAAATAAAATTAAAGATACTATTTAAGGAGACCGATGGATTCTAGGGGTTTTTTAGTTTTAGGAAACCTTTTTTCTCTCTCCTATCTCCCATTAAGTAATAAAATGTGTCACACTGAGTCACAGTTAAGCTAAAATTTGAGGTCTAAAAGTTTGGTCTTATTCCTAATCTGATAGCTTGATAAAGACTTAGAAGAAAGGCACAGCCACATCTAAAAATTTATCTTTTGCAAATCAAATATGATCAAGGACAGGGATCACTTCATTTGTTTGTTAAATTGATGTATCAACTAACTAATCTCAAGATCTGTAGTTCCTATTTCTTTACCTTTTACACAGAAAAAATTCATCCCCTATTTTTTAGTGACATAAAAGCAATTTTCCTTTATTAAGCCTTCTAAACATCTTCATCAAATACTTATATTTAATGACCAATTTGTTCTAGGAATAAATTATAACAGTAAAAGTTTTTTTTTATTAATTCAGGAAAGAATGATCAGTCATTATTTATACGAAGTAGTCATTCATTTACCAAGCATTCACTGAGTATTAATTGTTCCAAGAACCGTGGAAACAAAAACCAGTAATATATCACTACATGGCCATAACTACCTCAAACAAAGAACATCCATCACAAAGAGATAAGTACCTAAAAAGACTTCAAAATAGAGTTTCAATTTGGCCTTTAGCATTAAGAAATACACATTTTTAATTGGAAATTTCCCACATAATTTTTAATTAAATTTTAAAAGCAGATACAAAATGGAAGGACTATTTTTTAAAAAATTTGTAAGGTACTGTAAACCATCTTTCTATTTAGGACCTTGATCATTGTCAGATTTCCCATGCCTAGTGGAAATAGTTGAATCTAATCATTTTAGAGAACATGTTTCAACAAATTCAACAAAAACAGGGCATGCACATTCTCTGAAAGGCAAAAATAAGCATGTATTATTACTAAAACATATTTACCAATTGGAACCCTTATTTTGGAGCCCACATGTATGTATCCTTTGTATGACTAAATAATACCACTACCCTACTATTTTATATGGAAAAATATTTATCACTCAGTAGTTACTCATTTAAGTCCCTAATGGAACAGAGTATAATTTTGGTCATGTACAATAAAGAGAAAAACTGAGACAGAAATGCTAAATTACTTGCCAAAGACCTGAGAAAAACTTAGAGGCAAACCAAAAATAACAGCTGGAACCTAATATCACAGTTAACGGATTAAATGAAGTCAATTTCCCAATGATATTAAAAAATTACACATGTAAATTCACATATACACATATACAAATAACTGAAAAGGCCAGGAAAATAATTAAGAAGGAATTTTTTTTTTACACAGCCTGAATTACATAGAGAAGTGTGGTTTCAAAATCAAAGCTACTAAACAGCAGGTTCTAGTGAGTCAGTCACATACATTAGTTCAAAGGAACTTGAGAAAATAAATATAGTATATTCAGTAAAATATTAAATTACCACCCAAGAAGTTTATAAGAGAACCTAATAGACATACATAGTAAGTATAATGTATCTCTGACTAAGCACTGAAATATATCTTTAGGAAAAATAAAGTCTACTTTAAAATGTCTTAAAATTAAAGTTAAAAAATAACAAGTGTACATAATACTTAAAATGCAACTTAATTATGAAAGTGTAGACTTTGGGGGGGGATGATTTGCAAATAATGGAGCCAATTACAAAATAAAAGAGATGTTAGGGGAAATGGCCAATATTAACTTATAAGATTGCCTTTTTAAACACATGAAATTCTACATAAAAAAAAAAATTCTTCTTTAACCCAAGAGCAATAGTGCTTAATGAGTATGTATTTTTTTACAGAAGAATCACATTATAACCATAAAACATTTTATGGCATTGCTTTATAACCAACTTATTTTATCCTCAAAAACATTAATATATAATATTTATAAAACATTTAATTCCCTCTTCATTACCTCTTTAAACCCTTTGCAGAAAATCTGTGATGCTGTCTTCTTAAGGCAAAACCAAGGAAGACTTTGTATATTCATCATTTCTAGAGTAACAAAAATATCTTTACCTTCCAGAAGACTTTCCACAAAATCCCAGACACTGGCATGTTATAATAATGCAATTAGGAATGGAAATTTTATAACAGAAATTAATTAAATAAATGATAGGAAAGGCTAATATTATTTTAGAAATCTCATCAAGAATCGAAGAAAGATTGTACCTACTTTTTTTTAATGACAAAATATGATGTGTTGGAGATGCTCTTGTTATAGTTTTAAAATAAAAATTGAACTTATGTCCAAGGTTGTTTGAAATATATGACCAAGCAAATAAAATAAATAAATAGAAACCTGGTAAAAATGTATAGGTCCTACACCAAAACTGTCATGAATCAGCTTCCTATCTTGAAAAAATAAATAAGAGGATTGATATTTACACAGTTTCAAATAATTAAAGAAAAAATAACCAGTTCTCAAAGTTTTTAACTACTGTTTCAAATTGATCATGTCCCACAATGCAACCCTCAACCCCAAGGGGATTTCCTTTAGATTGAATTTTTGTTCATTATATAAGATTGTTTTATGGGTTTTTTTCTTTTATTTATTTTTATTGTTTTATGTATTCCATCATGTTATGCTTATGGTTGGGATTTCTCTTTTATTTTTACATTGAGAAAATTGTATTGTGGTCAGAATTATTCATGTGTATCTTCTGATACAGGAACTACTCTATCCTAAATTTAAATGAGTTTCATCTCCAGGAGAGCTCTCATGACATTCTATATGTACTACTTCAGAGAACACTGCCCAAACATGATAGACCTTCTTAACTTTGTGGAAGCACTTTGTATTTCTTCACTGAAATTTTTTATTTTCTCCTTATTTTCTTTGATAGTATGAAAAACTCATAAAATTTAAAACTGCATGCCTTTATTTGATGAATTAAAACAAACAGAAATTAGTTTTTAATGACAAATAAGTGACATCATTTTGGAAGCAAATATTTAACATCATTTAACAGTGCTAATATATGTTTTAACAACTCACTCTTATTAAAACATTTAATTTCTGTGCCCTCAGTTAATTTCACGGCTTTATCAAAAGACAATTTTTGAAAGAAATCAGAAATGGTTTCCTTAACATACTAAAAGACTATGTGTCACTGTCCTTTGAAAGAATGATACTACTTTTAAATTAGATCTCCTTTTGCTGCTCACCCACTTCACCCACTCTCCATCTCACCCAGGGCTTTGAATAATTTCTTCATCTCAGCAAAAGAGGCAAAGGCTAAAATTAGCAGTCTCTGGACCCTCAGGAATAGCCACTGTGCAACATCAGCTGAGACTCCTGATTAGCATTATGTCTGATAAAAAAAAAAAAAAGTACCAAAGCAAAACAAAGAAACAAAGAAGAAAACAAAACAAAAAAACAAAATCTATCTAGGCCATCTTTTCACCTTTCTTTATTTCATGAGAGAAGCATTTAACACATTCGTTTTGATAAATGGTAAGGAAGTGCTAATGAAGTTCTTGTCATTAAAAAAGAATCCGTCTTATCATTATTACTAATAAACTTCAACTTTTATAATATGTAACAAGTTAGTAATTGTATTGTTTTATGAAATAAAATAATAATCTTTGTACAAAGATCAAATTATTTTTGTGGCCTCTACATACAGAGCATTACCAATTGCTCTTGTCAAGAGAAAATTGTTTCTTGTGTTCAAAATCCAAATTATCACTCTTAATTACACCTAAAGCCAGAGAATAACCATGTGTGGCAGGTTAATAAGTGGATGAAATCTGTTTCTGAACTACTATTTCCACTAAATAAGATTTTAAGAAAGGTCCTATACTGTGATTTTTCCCCCATTATATCTGTGATGAGAAAATGATGAAGATGGAACCTTAATCCCCTAAAGACAAAGTCTCAGCATGCAATTTACCTGACAAGATTTTCATTGTCTCCAGTTCCCTTGCAAGTTGCACATTCAGTTCGTAAATCTTCAGCCTTAGGCTTCTTTTGTAACACAGACTGCCTTTGCCTTCTCTCTCTAGGAATTCTTTCCTGCCATACAAAGGAAAAAAACCAAAACATAAAACAAAATCAGGATATGAGGAAAAAAGAAGTAATTTAAGCAAGAAAGTTTCTCAAAGTTTAGACTGTGTAAAAAATGCTTAACTTATTCCAACCTCATGTTTTTCTTCCTCAGGAATGAAGCTTCGCTTTCGTCCTCTGGTTCTCTAAGAAAAAAAAATTCCACAAAAATATCTAATGTGTAATTAATAATAAAAATAAATATTCTGTTAAATGTTACTGCTTAACTTAAGCACTTAGAAAATTAGTATTTCTAATGAATACTGTATTGCTCTAGTGCACTATGTTACAATTTATGTCACAAGAGATAAAAAACATGACAAATTAAATGTACTTTATAAGCGCTTTACTTTTAAATTACACAACTATCCGACAGGAAAAATAAGTTTTTCAAAATCAACTGGAATGACTTCTCAACACTTCACACATGTCACACAATTATGATTTATCCAGAGCATTTAAACTTTCATAACTTATATGACTTCTATAGCCAAAATACTAAACCTGGACTCAGACTCCTTCTAGTACTCCTGTGTGTAGAGTATATACATGTTTGTATAACATAACCAATTTTTTTTCATAACCAATCAATTTTTAACTGCCAGCAAAAAGTGGGAGTAAAAGATCTCAGATGTCCCCAAATCCTAAATGAAATAAAACTAAAAATCGGGTTCCACGCTGGGCATGGAGCCTACTTAAAAAAAAAAAAGAAAAAAAACAACAAAAAAAGTCTAAAACATGGTATAAATGACTTATTTTACACTATTTCGTTGAAATTTTACATCCTATATATCAGAATACATTTACCATTAGAATGATGACATCTAAATGTTAAAAGTAATAAAAATACAATAGTATTTGCATACAGTATCTTCAAAATCTCCACCCATATCGCACAGCCTCTGTAGATTTATAATCTCCGTGTGCAGACCATAGTTCTTTAGAGACTGAAAGAGAAAGGAGGCACCATTCCCACAAATTCTTCTGTCTGACTGCTAAGATCAAGGAACATTACCAAATAATCCTAAACAGAATTGATGTCCAGTACAAGTACCCTGATGTTTTCCTAAATTTCTGTCATTTCAACTCTTCATAATATTGACTCTCTTGTTATTTAATACCATGGCTAATTGCATACTGTTTAATCTGCCCAAAGATAACCAAGAGTTGACTAAATTAGTCATTCAAAAGAAGTAATTTTATAAACTATGTCTTCATTTACATTTGTATTGCTAATCAGTATGTTCTAATTACATTATGGAATAAGTTAGAAAAAGCAAGACTATATCCAGGAAAAGGCTTTAAATGCAGGCCCTACATATGTCTATTCTTACTTCTAAAAAACAACACTGAGCCTTGCTCCTCAAAATATCAATCATAGCTCATAAGCACTGTCATGCCCTGGGAGCTTGTCAGAAACATCGAAGCTCATGCTCACCTCACCAAACTGAATTAGAATCTGCCTTTTAATAAGATCTGCAAGTAAATTATACACACATTAAAGTCTGAGAACATCCGTGTAGAAGAGTCTTTAATATTGACAACGCTTATCCAAGTTCTACCTAAAACCTTGAGGCTAGCTCTTTACATATTCGTCTTTCCTCTCTGTGACATTCCTGTCCTTTATGCTTCAACTTCTGTCCTCCGACACAAATCATCATAAAATTGGTAAGAACCATGCCATATTCATCATTCTAGACCCAATTAATCTTAATATGTATTACATAAAAGCTCAATAAATTTATTTTAATAAAATAAATAGTAAGTGGTTAGATTAGAACTCATAAATAATTATACTAGAGAATACAAATGATAAAAGAGTCGACAAAATGGATAAATTACTATTCCCTTTGCCAGCAATCTATTTTTCAATTTGCATAAATTTATGCATAAGGGCATTTCAATCAGGTGATCCAAATGACCGATATCAAAGGGAAGATATTCACGGCATCCGGCTGGCCCAGTTGGAAGAGCATGTGACTCTTGATCTCATGGTCATTAGTTCGCCCCCATGTTGGGTGCAGAGGTTAAACAAATAAAACTTAATAAAAAAAAGGAGGGAATATTGAAATGACTCATTTCAGTTCTATAAACATCTAAGAATGCTCAAAAGGCCTCACACATTTTCATATTTCTCTTCATTCAACCCATCTTTAGGTAATGAAGTAGCAATTCAGTTTACTACTTTAGTAGTAAACTACTATTACTAGTTGGGTGGTTTTTTTTTTTCATAGAAGTCAACTACTACTAGTTTTTTTAAATTATCTAACCATTGAATTAATTTTTGAAGTACATATATATTAATTTTGAACTTTATCTACTAGCAAAGTACTACTAATTTTTGAATCATCAATCATTGAATTAATTTTTGAAATAGATGTGAATGCTCTAAGTTCATGTTTTCAATTCTTTTGAAGATATACAATAACTTACCATTTCTTTATTGGGGGGGAGGAAGAAGGAGAGAGGGAGGGAGAGAGGAGGGACAGAGGAAGAGAGAGAATCTTAATCTTAAGCAGGCACCATGCCTAGCAAGGAGCCTGATGCGGGGTTCAATTTCACAACCCTGAGATCATACCTGAGCTGAAATCAAGAGTCAGATGCTTAACTGACTGAGCCACTCAGGCGCCCCAATAATCTACCATTTCTTATGAATACTTTAAACCTTTAAACCTCTGGTATGATTCCATCAATTCGAAGTTTCTAACATCTATACTGAAATTAGTATCATACAGCATAATGCCAATGAGTGACAATGACAGTTACATTTCTCTATAAATTTCTTCTATGTATATGTCTTATTAAAGTGCTATTTTTAAAGTGAATATATTTATAATTATCTACAACAGTCATTTTAAACTAAGTACACTTATTATCAAATGATAATCATTGATGTATTCCTGTGGTAATTTTAAATGACTGAACAATTTCCAGCCAGAAAAACAGAAGTGTTATAAGCAATATGAAATTATAGCATCTTGGAGTTCTGAAAAAGCAGTCCAATGAAGTGACCTAATTATCACACAGCTGGTAACTGACAGAAGTAAACTGCAAACCCAGGTATCTCAACTCTGAATTCAGTGATTTTTCTTGCCTGCCAAATCCAAGGTTAATAGTATAATCCAAGTAGAGATGAGTAAAATTATTACGAGAAAGCAAATCTCTTATTCTGACTCGAATACTTAAACTATAACACTGTGATGCCTAAAGGAAGAATTCTTCTATTCTGAAACAAGTAGAGACTTTTACCCAATGAAGAAGAGACCTCAATACCTTAAATTGACACTATATTCTACCAGTCTGGTACTTTATACAGTACAATGACTAACATGATCGATTACCAAAGTCAATTACAGCAAGCATCTTCTTTGGCATTTATCATACCAGTAATATTTCCAAAGGAAAAAAGAAAAGAAAAGAAAAAGAGGATTTAATCCAAACACAACTTTTCATAAATACCAAGTCCTCCAATCAGGACAATACTAACAGTTCTGGGTTTTCTTTCCTTTTTTTTTTCTTCCTAGTTTTAATAAAGTGGCAGCAACTGTAAGTATGAGAATTCATGACTGCCTACAATCACAATAGACAAGATACCTTAAACACGGTGTCCCTGAAAGAATCAGAAAATGTTAGGAGGAATTAAAAGAAGGAAGAAATGATGCAAAAAGGAATAACAAAAACATTTGGCTCATCCAACAAAATTCAATTATCCAAAAGCTTGACCCATCTTAGATATATAGAAGTATTCATAACTGGGTGGTCATTTCATGATATACATTGAGGCTGACACTATTTTAGAAGCAAAAAAAAAAAATAAAGCAGCAGGGTAAAAATAGCATGTGGAAAAAGGAAGAATTTTATTTATCAAATATATGCTTTAGAACTTAACACAGATGTATTACCTCTAAGTTCCAAATGACTAAGGGTTCAATTGCAAATTGTGCTTTCTTTTGTAATTATTAAGGTATTAAGAGTGAATGAAAGTTTGAAACTCGCTCCAAAACTTGACATATTTCTATTTTTTTCTGTGTTATTTTGTAAGAATTTTATTTGCCTAAGGAACAAGAACAATCTGAAACTGCATAGATCACCTGGCTCTTTATCTGCGTATGGTACATTTTCTTGAAAATAGAAGGTGATAAAATATCCACAAAGACAGTAACATGGTATTACAGACAATGTATAAAAGTTAAAAAGGAATAAAGTATTTAGCTATCAAGCATCATTTTAATAGTTTATTCATCGGAAACAAATAATTAAATGTTTCAATAACTTTACTCATTTGGACTAGAAAACCTGTAACAAATTTTAATTAATTCTTTAGCACTGGGATTATTTTAATTTATGATGAAGTTAGATGCATGATGATTTTCCCAAGGTTAGACTGATTCATTTGACAAATGAACTAAATTTAAAACTAAAAAACAGTGCCTCAACATCTTTGGTATCACTAAGATGGGTTTCACATATTCATTGTGTACTCTTTTCTCTAAATTTAAAATGGACCTTTTTTATGACAGTTAATAAATAAGCTGTATGTGGTTACAAGAAACATAAGGAATGCCTCCCTATGTAATTTCTATCCAAAAAGACAAATGTTTCTTCATGAACAAAATTCCAAATTCAATGTTAATTAGGACAATTAGGTCAAACCTTGAAAACCTCTGTCAAGCTAAAATTCAGATTTATGCCGAGGAATAAATGCCAACAGCTGTGTGGCAGTTATACAAAAATCCTTCAACATAATTTATTTTTAATTTTTCAACATAAATTTATATAAAATTCCTTAAAAAAACCAAGTATATGTTTTTCAATTACAAAACAATATATTGAACACAGTCATATATTAAAACTCATAAAATATTTAAAATAAAATGTACATATAAACAAGGTATGAATAAAGCACCATCTGTTTCTATTGGCTACTGGCATATAACAGATGGAATGGTGATCACCAAAAGTGATTGTTTTCCTTTCTTGTCAATTTAATTTATACTAACAGGGTTAGGAAAATATGTTGAAGAATAAAATCATGACCAATTTTTCTTAACACTTTAAATTAAAATAACCACAAACCTAAAAGTAGAAAACAAATTACACATTTTATAAATTAATAAATATTCCTATAAAACCCTTCTCAAGAATAATGGCATATTCAAAATAAGTAAAATCCTGAGGCTTTGCCTATTCTTTGTTCTCCTTATTCCACACTTGAGGAAGTAAATAAAAATGACAGATTTCCAAGGGGCAAAAAGCACAGCAGGAGCCTTTAGGCTCTAAATAGTATTATTTGAGCTAAGGATACCCATAGTAGATCTCTTCCAAGTGAGCCAAAGTGAGTTAAATATAGTCCAGTTCACCACAAAAATTGCCAGGGTTTCTTCTAAGAATCTATAACAAACAGAGGTTACATAATCTGTTTAGTACCTCAGAGGTCACCTTGACTCTAAAAAGAGACTCAATAACTCCGATATCTAAAGCCTCCATATATATAACCCTTTCTTCCCAGAACTGCAATAATTTATTTTGAAAAGTATAAAGATAACAAGAAACAATGCACAGTAACCATTAGTCATTTCAATAGGGCTGAATCCAAACATTTCTGTTTCCACTAAACTAGCATCAAAAATTATACATACAGACATACACACACACGAAACATATTCTAGTTTCTTGAAGTCTTAGGACTTAGGTTCTAACTTTGTTAAATAGGCCTCTATTTTGCATGTGTAAAATTAGTTTAAAAACAAATGTAATGGAAGTAAACTCTAGGATATTTGATTATCTCTCAAATGAAGAATGCCACTTGGAACAGGCTATTGACTTAATACTGTTAAGTTAGATGGAAAACAGTTTAAACGTGTGTTTAAACCTTTCTTCAAAGTAATGATCTGTAACAACAGGTGCATCCTGAAAGACAATATTGTTTTAGTCCAAGCTAGTAAACGGTGTTTTGACTTTTTATTGCACTTATTTTCCAAAATAAAGGAGATCTATGAAACAAAATAAAACGTATGACATAGGAAAAAAGATGTACAACTTCAAAGAGAGTAGAAGATGATGCATGTGGGTAAAGGACTATAAGAAGACAGGTCCCAATAAGTCCTTTGGCACTTGTATAAAAGATGAAAAGTCACTAGATAACATGAAGTGTAAAGAAAACGAAAAGAAAATCTGAAAGCTTTCAAGTTACATTAAAGTCATTAGAAAATATGCCAAAAAGTACAAACATCAATTTTAAAGTAACTTCAAAAGGGACACAGGTAAGCTAATTTATATTTTCTTCAAAAGTAATTACCTTGCATAAAAGCAAGTGAAAAGCTTCCACAGAAAAAATAATGCAGAGAAAATGTCTAAATAACAAGGTACTTACACAAAAGTATCCCGGGCTGCCTTTGAGTAATTCTATAGTTTTGTCAATGAAATATGATTAATATATAAGGAGAAAAGGACCAATTCCCTTCCTAACAATAAGGGAGCTAGAAAAAAAAGACTCTTCCAAAGTACACTAGCTTCAGATGTATAACCATAGTGAAAGATGGAAAGAACTGAAATACTAAGTACCTGCTGTGAACCAAACCCTGTAGAAAGTAACAGAAATACAGTAAACAGGACAGTTCCTATCCACATGGGAGTTCATATCCATGAATCTACAGATACCAAACAAATAATTACATGAAAAATTATTTATAAATATGGTAAACTGAAACTAATGTGAAGCATAAAAATAAAATCATATAATCCTATCTTTCAAAATCTAAACTACAGTCAAAATTGTTCTTAAATTAGGAGTAAGTCCTTTTTAATACCATTAATAAGGATATAAAACTTAACATTCACCTTAAAGATGGGTATAGAGAAAATGTCTAACAACAAAAAATTCTCAAAAAACACATTTAAATGGCAACTCTCAGGCAGGAATGGAAAAAAAAAATCAGACTGGCAATAGGATGAAAGAATCAAGGATGGTAGCAAAAGCATTACTAAAATGACTAAATACAGGATCTAAGATACTGGAATTTTAAGTGAAGGCAAGAGGTATGTGGGTAACTATGCTGCTCAATAATTGTGACAATAAAATGGCTATTAGACTAGGAAAGTAGAGAAGGATCCATGACATACTGAGGTCAAAGGAACTGGGGTTTAGTCATGGTTACTTCACATACATCTTAAAATTAAAATTAAGTATTCGTTCATATAATCCCTTCTCTCTACCCAATTTTGGAAATTCCTTCATAAAATATCCCTCATAGTCATATAGCTTCAAATATTCCAAAGAACGAGGCAGCATGTTCCATAGTTAGGACAATTCTAATGGTTGGTCCCAGTTTTACTGTCTGAACTTAACCTAGCATTCATGTAAAGAGTTTAAGTATTTAAAAATAAACAGCCAGGTCTCTATTATGTAAAGGATCTCTGTCCATTTATTAAACTAACTACAAAAAAATTAATTCCAATTGTGATAAGGGCAGCAAAAGAAAATAGTGCTATGGCAATAATCTTTTTTTTTTTTTTAAGATTTTATTTATTTGAGAGGGAGGAAGAGAGAGAGAGGGAGAGAGAGCGCGCGCACAAGCACACACATGAGCAGGGGGAGGGAGGAGACTGCCCACTGAGCAGGGAGCCCTAGGCAGGGCTCAATCCCAGGACCCTGGGATCATGACTTGAGTCAAAGGCAGACACTTAACAAACTGAGCTATCTAGGCACCCCAGCAATAATCTTTCAATTATTCCCCAGAGTATCTTTCTGGAATTTCATCATATTATCACATTAGGTTTATCTTGCTTAGTTCATACAAACTAAAATTAGGGATGAGGGCCATAATAATAGAGGATTACTTAAAGCTTTTCAACAGATGTGTAATCTCGGTCATTTTTCATTTAAGAGCCCAACTTTTTGAAACATCATTTTAGCACTGTTACATGGCACAGATAAAAGAGAGGGAAAAGGGGCTGCATCATTTTTAAATATAATCAGTGTCATTAGCCAGCAAAGAAATACAAATCAGTCAAAATGAGATATTACTTTACGCCCACTAGGATTATTATATCAGAAGGACAGACAATAATAAATGTTGGTGAGTATGTAGAAAAACTTGGGTCCTCATACACCATTGCTGGTGAGAACAGAAAAGTATATGGCCAGTTTAAAAAACAGTCTGGCAGTTTCTCAAATGCTAAAATGAGAGTTACCATAAGACCCAGCAATTCCATTCCTAGGTATACAACCAAGGTAAGTGAAAAACTCACGTTCACACAAAAGCTTGTACATGAATATTCATAGCAACATGATTTGTAACAGCCAAAAGGTAAAAAAGAAAAAACAGAAACCCACAAATGTCCATCAAGTGACAGATGAATGGATAAATTTAAAAATCTGGCATAGCCGTAAAATGGAGTATTATACAAAAATCAAAAGAAATGAAGTACTGATAGAGCGCCTGGGTGGCTCAGTTGTTAAGCGTCTGCCTTCGGCTCAGGTCATGATCCCAGGGACCTGGGATCGAGTCCCATATCAGGCTCCCTGCTCGGCAGGAAGCCTGCTTCTCCCTCTCCCACTCCCCCTGCTTGTGTTCCTGCTCTCGCTAGCTCTCTCTCTGTCAAATAAATAAACAAAAACTTAAAAAAAAAAAAAAAAGAAATGAAGTACTGATACATGCCATAACATGAATAAATCCTGAAAATATTATGCTAGGTGAAAAAAGTCCAGTCATAAAACACCATGTATTATTCCATTTTTTAAAAGATTTTATTTATTTGAGAGAAAGAGAACACGTGCACACAGAGGGAGAGGGAGAAGCAGACTCCCCGCTAAGGGGAGAGCCCAGTGTGGGGCTGGAACCTAGGACTCTGAGCTGAAGGCAGACAACTTAACTGACTGAGCCACCCAGGCATCCCTATATTATTCCATGTATATGGACTGTCTAAAATAGGCAAATATACAGTGACAGAAAGTAAATTAGTAGTTGCCAAGGCCTGAGGTTGGGAGAGTGGTGAATGGATTCACTGCTAATGGGTTTAGGGATTTTGGAGGGAATTTGGGGCAGGGCACGGCAATAAAAATGTTGTAAAATTGATTGTAATGGCGGTACAACTCTATGAATTTACTAAAACCTACTAAATTACACAACTTTAAATGAGTGAATTGCATGGTATGTGAATTGTATCTCAATAAAGCTGTTATAAAAAAATCATTCATAAGTTGATCAAGTTAATTTTAATTGTAACAAACTTTAAAGAATAATGAACTAATTCTCCATTACCGCATAAATGATTAATTTTTACATTTAACTTACACCTAAACAAAACTAAAATGCCTTTCAAAATTATTTCAACATCCATCAGTATTGAAAAAACTAAGCACTATAAAATTCACCTACTGACTCTACATCATTTAATGATATAAAACATTTGAGTATGAATAAACTACTGTACTGGAACTTTCCAAAAATATGAAGGAATGTGTCATTCATTTCCAACATACATGGCTTCAAGTAAAAAATATATAGTATTATAAATCATTGTCCCATTTTAATTTTAAATGTGAAAAGAAATGTACAAGTTATTCTATATTAGTTTCTATTACTGCTGTAACAAATTATCATAAACTCAGTGGCTTTAAACAAAACAAATGCACTATCTTACAGTTCTCACATGGGTGCCACTGGGTTAAAATTAAGGTGCTGACAGGGCTGCATTTCTTTCACGGGGCTCTAAGGGGAGAATCAGTTTACTTGCCTTTTCTATCTCCTAGAGGGTGCCAACATTCCTTTCTCATGACCCCCTTCTTCCATCTTCCAAGGAAGCAATGCTGCATCTTTCTAACCCACTGTCTGTAGTCACATCTCCCTCTTATTTACAACTTCTTCTTTTAAGTACTTATGATTAGACGGGGCCCACATTGGACAACTGTGGTTAACCTTCCATCTCAAGGTCTATAACTTTAGTCATACCTGCAAAGTTCCTTTTGCTATATAAGAGAACTATTCACAGGTTCGGAGGATTAGGACATGGACATCTTTGGAGGGCCATTATTCCACTTACCACACTGTGGAAATCATATATAGGTAGGAAATAAAATGTTACTTTGGGTTAAAATTCAGTAACATAAAGGTATAAGGGATTTCACTCCTTCTCTATACTGTCAAGAGATTACTCCTTTCCCAGCAGACACAGGAGGCCTGTCCTCTGGAGAAAAAAAACCAGACAGATGCTAGACAATGGATTATCAGGCACAGAGAAGGGAGCAGTGACGTAGCAAACAGAAACCAGAAAGTTTACATGGAATTCTGCTCTCTGAACTGTGAGATCTTTAGCCCCCTTCTCCTCACCTGTCCAGGAGTCTGGCAGTCAAAATTATACCTAACAGTTAGGAGATGAGAGAATACTTCTGCTGAATGGATGTGGAAAAAAACTACTGATACTGACATTTAAGGTGTTCTCGAAGAAAAAGCCCCCGATCATAAAATCACCCCTATAGGGAAAACAGCCTCACATAAATTTAATTACCATTAAATATATGAGTGCACATCTAAGGATCCCCAGTCATCTGAAAGCTTTGACATGAAAGAGACAAACATGAACAGAATTAGGGAACACAGAGGAAACAAAGACAATGTTAAGGATAAAAAAAAAACAATAAACAAAACAAAACAAAAAATTGAAAAGTAATTACAATGAATAGTCCTAAAGAAGTAAAAGAAGTTTTGCCATCATGAAATAAGAACATCTGTTATTAAAAGAAAAAAGAACAATGAAAGTACACATGCATCCCCAAAATCAGGAATTTAGTAAAAGAGTTGGAATATAAAGTTGAGAAAATCTCCCAGAAAAAAAAAAAAAAAGAACAATATGATAGAAAAAAATATTAGAGGGATGCCTGGGTGCCTCAGTTGGTTAACCATCTGCCTTCAGCTCAGGTCATGCATGATCTCAGGGTCCTGGGATTGAGTCCCACTCAGCAGGGAGCTTGCTTCTCCGTCTGCCTCCTCTGCCTGCCGCTCCCCTTTCCTTCTGCTCTAACATAAATAAATAAAATCTTAAAAAGAAAAAAAATATTAGAGAACTAATCTAGCAGCACCAAAATACAATTAGAAGTTCCAGAAAAAGAGAACAGAAAAAAGAGGAAAATAACAAAAATTAATTTCTCAGAACTACAATACATGAGTTTCTAGACAGAAAGGACTCACTAAGCTCCCAGAGATGAATAAAAATGTACCACACCAAGCAAGGTACTGAATTTTACCACTGAATACACTGGAAAAAAAAGAAAATACTAAGAGTTTCAAGACAGAGGATAAAATGAGTTTAAAAAGCAGAAAGCAATACTGACAGCGAGGAGACAGTCAAGTGGTGCTTTAAAAAAATGTAATATTTTATACACAGCCGTATTATTAATGAGCATAAAAAATTAATTTTCAGACATGTAAGATCTCAAAAATTTACCTCTCACTAACCTTTACTAAATAAATCATTGAAGAAGTTGTCCCACTAAGATAAGGGACTAAATGAAAAGAAAAATTAAATGCAAGCAACAAAAAATTCCACCTATGAAAGTTAAAAGGAAGTCCCATGATGATGATGAAGCGAAGTCCAAGGATGACATAGAAAAACCAGTTCAGATTAGAGCTGGAGGAGAAAGAGCTCCAGAGGAAATATTGAAGAAATTATTTGACCTGGTTGACCATATCAAAAACTGTGTATATTTTATGGAAGGAAGGAAGGAAGGAAAGAAGAAAGGAAGGAAGGAAGGAAGGAAGATTTACAAAGAAGTTGAATGTTGTAAGAAGAGTTGCTCTTAGGGGCGCCTGGGTGGCTCAGTCGTTAAGCGTCTGCCTTTGGCTCAGGTCATGATCCCAGCGTCCTGGGATTGAGCCCCGCATCAGGCACCCTGCTCTGCGGAGAGCCTGCTTCTCCCTCTCCCACTCCCCCTGCTTGTGTTCCCTCTCTCGTTGTCTCTCTCTTTGTCAAATAAATAAATAAAATGATTAAAAAAAAAAAGAGTTGCTCTTCGATCAAGGAGACTAAAAAATTGAAAAACAATGTAAGGCAAAGGAAAACTCTATTCATGCCTTCCTTTAAAAATAAACTAAATCAATGAGAATCCTTAAAATTTACTTAATTAGGGGGATAGTTTCAGTGTACAGTTTCTTTCAGCATCTGCCTCACCCCTGCCTACTCAGCCTTAGAACAATAATATGATAAAAAGTGTTCATAAAGTAAGACAGCATGTTTCTATTATTGTTAATCATTGTTTTGTCTTTGGAAAGTTACTATCATAAAGAAGTCACTATGAAATTGGCTAAGTAAAACAATCAAATGTCACTTTGAAAAGTAAGCAAAAGGAAAATTTCAAAAAAATAAAATCTTGGAGGGGCGCCTGGGTGGCTCAGTCGGTTAAGCAGCTGCCTTCGGCTCAGGTCATAATCCCAGGGTCCTGGGATCGAGCCCCGCATTGGACTCCCTGCTCGGCGGGGAGCCTGCTTCTCCCTCTCCCTCTGCTTGCCTCTCTGCCTACTTGTTCTCTCTCTGTATCTCTCTGCCAAATAAATAAATAAAATCTTTAAAAAAATCAATAAAAAAAAAAAAATAAAATCTTGGAAACAAATGAGTATCCAGTATATACATCTGGTAGCTCATTTGATGAAAAGTATCTCCTGGAAACATTCATAAAAATTTTTTTAGAAGAACAATAATTATAATAAAGGTAACTGCAAGAAAGGGAAAACATAAGATTATCAACAAATATGGTCTTTAAAAATAAAACAATTTTTATTACATGTCATGAAGCCTAATTACAAAGTATTACTATCCCTAGATTCTTTTAATAACAATGTGTGCGTACTTTAACCCTCTAATCAATAGTGGGTTTTTTTTTTTAAGATTTTATTTATTTATTTGAGCAAGAGATAGAGCATGCGAGAGTACGAGCTGCGGGGGCAGGGGTGGTTTAGAGGAAGAAGGGGAAGCAGACTCCCCGCTGAGCAGGGAGCCTGATGAGGGGCTCAATCCCAGGACCCTGAGATTGTGAACCTGAAGTGAAGGCAGATGCTTAATGACTGAGCCACCCAGGCGCCCCGAATAGTGTTAAGGATAAAATAATAAATGCAAACGTGAATATAGATGAGACTTTTAGTTCTAGAAAAGATTATCTAATTTATTTTATAAATGATACTGAGTATAAACAAAGTAAAGTACTTATCCAAGGCCACATAAACGGTTATTGGCAGAGTATGAACTACAATTCAAATCTACCATGTGCTAGTCCAGGTACTTTCCACCACACACTATGCTATCTTACAGGTTTTGATGATATCAAAAACACGCAAGAAGTTAATTTTATACCATCTTCTACTTTTTAAAGGGAATAATGCTACAAAGAAAATGTCCTAGAGAGGAAGATATCAGTACATTTTAATGGATACTTTCTAAAGCATAATTATAAGTTATATCCATAAACAAGATATTTCTCACTGAATAAATAGAAGTTATTTTAAATTAAAATTAAATTTAATTAATTAATTAATTTCCCAAAGTCCTCCCTCTCACCTTCTGTCTATGGTTCCATGTTAGTAACCTCAGATTTGACATTTAAGTGAAGGCCATTTTACTCAGGAGGTCATGAGACTCAGATGCTTGGCTTTTTCACAGGTTGCTGCCTTCTAGACCTTTCCATTAGCTCCCACTTCACAGTCCTGGCAGGCTTTGCAGACTTCCCCACAAATTCTCATTTTTCTACCAACTCAACAGTGCTCTTTGGGCTCAGATCTTCACTGTCAAATTCTCTGGCCTGGTGTCAGTTCCTACCACCTACTCAGTGCTTCAGGATAGATATTTCATTGACAATTTCTCTGATGTTCAGCAGAATGCCTCTGACATATGGTTAAAGTTTTCTTGACATCCACAACCCCAGGTATGCCAACAGTAGTTAGTATAAGTCCTTAATTCCCCACAGAGTGAATTCCATTTTCCTGACCAAACCTTTAGCCACTAAGCTGCTGAAAGCATGAGGAGCCTATGATTCTGGCCCAAGGACAAGTACCAGGAACAATCACTGTAATCCTGCTTGGAAAGGCAGCATAATGAAGCACTTACAAGTTTGGCCTCAGAAGCTACCTTAGTTTGATTCCTGGCTCTACCACTTAGAAGCTGTATGTCCGTAGGCAAGTTACTGAATTGCTTTGCCTCAGTTTCTCAACTGTAAAATGGCAATGACATTGGTAACTACTTCATAGCACAGTAATGACAATTAATATAAAATACAAAGTAAATAACAGATAATGGTTAAATAAAAATATGCTTTTCAACCCTTTTTCTTTAGACTTAGTCCTATTTGTGCCCAATAATAAATAAGAGAATATGGTTCCTGAGAGACTGAAATACTGAAGATGGGTTATTTGTGAGCCAATCTAAGATGAAGTTACAAAATTATGTTCCTGGAACAGGAAACAATATGTGAAGAATTTTCTAAAACTAGATCATTCCTCTTTTGCTTATTAATACTTCATTATTTCCATGTCTCTTGAACTATGCCCATATTACTTTTCCATATGACTCACTGATTACTTTTTTTCGTATTTTTTGTTTCACAGACACACTAAAGAAATGTCAGATAAAGTTCAAAATATATACCCTTATAATAAAGGTAGATTCAAGGCATGTGAATTGGGCTGGGGAAGGGTAGCACTGGGAGGAAAGTCAAAGGAGACTTAATACTTTTGAATTTCTCATAACAAAAAAAAATTCACGTATTACTTTCATGGTTAGAATTTAAAAATAATTCTAACATTCAGAATCATTTTTAAAAAATTTTAACAATTCAATATGAGATAATATGAAAATATGAATCAGAGAATATCCATGTTTGTACAAGAGGAATGTTTTCTGAAAATACAGTATTTTCATTCTTACAACTCAAAAATGGCTCTTTTAACCCATCATTTTTAAACAACAAACCTTTAGTGCTATCATTTTTTTCAAGTAACTCTTCTGGCTAATCTTTTATCATCTGTGGGTAAGAAAAAATTAGGGGAAGGAAAAGTAATACTAGGACTACACTCTGAAAAGCATCTATATCTTATTGGATCTACTGTCTCAAAATATGCTATATTAATTTAGATTTCTATAAATCCTTATTAAAGAAATCAGAGTAGAATAAAATGAAAAAAGAAATTCCTTAGCATCTAAATAATAAAAATATAGTAAGGCTTGCCAAAGTGTTCTATTCCCCATTGCACTCTCTGGCTATGATAAACAGAAACTGCCTGTCAGCAGGGAAAAGTGGATGCCATTCTTCTAATAGCAGCCTTATTTGGCACAAAGCAGGCATTGGAGCACAAAAATTGAGTCCATGGGCCCATTTCTCTTAACACTGATCAAATCAAATGAACAAATCAAAAAGGTTTCTGTTGCTTAATCAAAAAAGCTGAGATGCAATAAGCCAAGTGTTTTAGGCAGATTTGGAGTAACTAGTTAGGAAACAAAAACCACTATGTACTTCTCCATCTTCATTGCCAATACCAAAGCATGCACTCTTTTTTTCTACAACAAGTTTTACAGTATTCACAATTCAGAGGGAAAAAAGCAAACCAATACAGAATAGCAAAATAAACATATACTGGTGGCTAACATATACACATACTGTCAGTGTACTTACAGATCTGCTGCTTCTATTTTCTTTTTTAAGTATCAACTTCCTCAAGGTAGAATAACCTTCAAACATTTTACTAATTAACTTCTACACTATTAAACTGTGATTGAAAGGAGTGACATCAGTGCTCTTGCACAAGCTGGGGGGGAAAAACATTTCACACTCAACCGAAAGTGCAAAGAAAAGGAGTGTTGAATCTTATATTTAATGTGAACAAACTCAGGTATGCAAGTTAGTAAGCGGGTATGTGACCGCCTTACTATAGATAACACTATGCTACAGAAAGACACACGAATCTTCTGGTATCACATTCCCAACTATGCTACCTAAAAACCAAATGTTTTACAACTTCATTTATACCTCAAGTAAATCTCTTTTACAGACCTTAAAAAAAACAAAACAACAACAACAACAACAACAACCAGGTCATTAATTCAGGCTATCTGAATTTAAGCCCTATTCTGCTTACTATCTGTAACATCATAGGTAGGTTACTGAAGCTTTCTGTGTGTTTCATTTTGAGTAAAATATGTGTTATAATAGTCAAATACTAACTTATTTTTTAAAGGGAGAGTAGGCCAGAGGATTAGTACAGTGTCTGGCATATGATGAGTCCTCAATAAATGTTAGGTATTATTACTATTAAACAATCTTAGATAAAGGTAGACTAATCCCTCATTTCCTCTTCTGACTTACTATCCTTTGAAGAAAGTAATGAACTAAAATATCCAACGATCAAATAGTAGGAAGAAAGACAAAATAATAGGATGGTTGGGTTTATTAGCAGTATGGATAAACAGAAGTTAAATTAATAGTAGCAACATACCAGGATTTACTCAAATATTCCAACATGTAAATCCCTTCCTTCCCTCCTTTGCTTCTTTACTACCACTATATTACTTTTAAACATAAAGACATAAAGTATACAAGGTGAGAAAGTAATAGCAGGGGGAAGAAAATATGTTCAATAAAAATGGGACTTCAATTTATGGCAGCCATGATCATTTTATATTTTTCATGGTTCTTAGAGACAACTCTATAGAGACAGTCCTTCAAAAAAAAAAAAAAGATTAAAGTGCTATATGCTTAATTATACTATAAAGTCTGAATTTTAAAAATAAAATTATTCTAACAGAATACCAACTCACATATCCCACAAAATAGATTTTTGAAACAAGAGAAAAATCATTTTTACTAGCATGAAATAGCCCAAACTTTTCTAAAAACTGTGCTAGTACTATAACCCAAAGGATATAAGTTGTAGAATGATGGATAAAAGTTGTAGAACAAATGATCATTTTAACAGTACTATTAAATGATATTATTATTTGGAAATGAGAAATTAAAGCTTAGGATATATGTCATGAACTCCCTATATCACAAAGGTAAATTTTCTTTAAAATTTTGATAGAGCATTATGACTATTGTGAAATGAAGTAAACTTTGATCAATAATGGCAGGGAAAATACAAACTAACAAAAGCAAGAATTATTATAAGAAATTTAAGGATAGAATATCCAAAAGTGTAATACATGTACCAAAATAAAAAGTGTAAGTAGGAAGATACTAGGAACAACAATTAAAAAATTAAACAAAGGGAGAGATAAATCAGTTATTTGTTGTGAAAGATATACTTGGTTATACAAATGAGTTGGCAGTTAGGTACCTGGAATCCCATAATTAACAGTATACTAAGAAAAGAAAATAGACTGCCTCATTTTTAACCATACTGTCTAATAATTTAAAATGTTAATACAACGTTGAAACAGAAATGGTAAGATAAAAAATTAAGATAACAGGAGAAACTCAGCCTAAATGGTAAGCTCAAGATCAAGATGACTGAATCACTCTCTTCTGCACCTCTCATTCTTACGTTCCTCGATCAGGTACCTGACCAACTGAACATGCTCATCAAAGGTTTTCTGAATTGCTGTATGGATTGATGGGGGGAAGGGAGGGAAGAAGGAAGGAAAAGAGTAAAAGTAATAATCATAAATATTATGTAAATAGTTATTTTCAAACTTTAGTCTGCATGTAAGAATAACACCTAAGCAGTCTGCTCAACCCAACCCCTAATTTTAATTCATTAGCTCTAGGATGAGTCCAAAACCTAGATTCCAACAAACACCCCAGATGATCCTGATGAAAGTAATTCATGGCCTCTAGAACACCATTTCTAAAGCTGGTACCACCCAGAACTCTACGGTACAATAAAAAAATGGGTCTTGAAAAAAGTGCTCTTTGATAAGTTAGGAAAAAAGTTAATCATTTTTCTAAACAGTAGTGTTTCTCAGACCTTCAATATATATTTGAATCCCCCCGAGAGAGAAAATAATCATACCGTATTTCCAAAATTACTGGCCATGAAATCCTTCTTTGTGTTTTACCCACCCATATCTATAAGAAGACTAAGACTTTTACACAAGAAAACAAGAGACAAGGAATAAGGTTAGAAGAATTGGACTAAATTAGAAAACTCAAAAGCTTCCTTATAATTCTAGGCTGGAAGAGCAAACAAGTAAATTAGAAAAATATAAGATCCTCTTTCATCTCAAGTAGTATTAAACTACGGGCACAGAAGTATCACTATAATAGGTATGAAATTTCACTTCTATATAGAACTTCAAAGTTAAAAATAACAACACTGGTCCTAAAGATTTCTTTAAACAATAAAGAAAGAAAATGTTTCATAAAAGGATAATCTTTGCAGACACAGACACATGAAGTAATAGTTTTTCTCTAAGATCTTGGCATCGAAGTTATACAAAATATATTAGAAATAGAAATAAGCAGGCTTACTTAAGGAAAATTCTCTTTAGTTCATTTGTAAACAAGATGTATTTGTGAGGCCTAAAGAAATGTTTTAAACTAGTGGGAATTATAAATAAAACAATTTCAAGTTGATCAATTTAGAGTATTGAAAATCAACTATTTAAATTATCTAAGAGACAATTTCCACATCTGTGTCATCAATTTCAAGTAAGCCCATAACACAAAACTGAATGAAGTACTCTAGGTGACTTCTCTTAAATAAGATCTCTTAACTGATTACATTAAATATGGCTACTACAGATTAAAAGAAAATTTTTGAGAAAGCTGTGACTTCAAGGAAAAAAGCAAAAACTCTCTAAAACTAAACAGGTAACAAAACAAAGGATGACAACTAATTCAAAAAATATCTACATCTCCTTCAGGGGGAGGCAGATTTTTGAAAAGTGTCTGCCTTGGTTCAAGGTAAGAAAGTAAAAAATGCCCCCCACTAAGAATTCGTAACTGCAGACCAGCCTTCATGAGTTTGAGGCAGAAATTCACACCACTTGTGTAATGGAAAAAGACATACACAAAATTTATTTAAAATGGTCTTAGGTTGGTAGACCTCCCAGGTACTTGGTAATAACAAATATAAATGCCTCCTGGAAGAAATTCTTTAAACTCTAACGTCAAAAAATTTTTAATGAGAAACTAACAATCTCATAGAAAAACTGGAAAAGAGGGGCGCCTGGGTAGCTCAGTCATTATGCGTCTGCCTTCGGCTCAGGTCATGATCCCAGGGTCCTGGGAACGAGCCCTGTACCGGGTTCCCTGCTCGGCAGGAAGCCTGCTTCTTCCTCTCCCACTCCCCCTGCTTGTGTTCCCTCTCTCGCTGTCTCTCTCTGTCAAGTAAATAAATAAAATCTTAAAAAAAAAAAAAAAAGGCTTTAAAAAAGAAAAACTGTAAAAGAATTGCATTTACATTCCCTAGAAGAGAAAATACAACTTACCAAAAATAAACAGATATTCAAAGACATTAATATTGAGGGAAATGCAAAATAAAATGATAAACTATTTTACATGTATCACATTGGACAGCACTAAAATATTGGACACAACAAGTTTGTAGAGCAACAGACCATTCATTGCTATGAGCGTAAACTGGTTTGGAACACAATGGAATTACCTAGCAAAACT
This sequence comes from Zalophus californianus, assembly GCF_009762305.2. Taxonomy (NCBI): domain Eukaryota; kingdom Metazoa; phylum Chordata; class Mammalia; order Carnivora; family Otariidae; genus Zalophus; species Zalophus californianus. Next base: position 43,368,061 of record NC_045606.1, on the reverse strand, counting down.
TAAGATGCACAAACCAATAACTAAGCAAATGAACACCTTGGTATTTACCCTAACTCCTTGTTACCATGCTGCAGGAGACATCTACAAAAATATTTAAAACAGAGTTGTTTACAAAAGGAAAAAGATGGAAACAAAACTGCCAATCTACAGAATAAAATATATGATCTATTCTTTTAATAGAAAACTATACATTAGTGACTATAAATGAATCATAACTACAGAGATCAGTATTTATGAATCAAACCAATGGGTTAAAGTATCAAATAACAAAAGGAAAAAGTCTAACTCCATTCATATAAAATTCAAAAACTGCAAAACTATATATTACTTATGAGTACACACAATTGGAGATTATAAAAAAAAAAGAAGAAGAGAATGAGAAATATAAAGTTGAAGATAGAGGTAACCTCTGTGCTAGATAGATGAGAATGTGATTACCAAGGATTCACAGGGGATATCAAAGCCTTTGGTAATGTTCGATTTTTGAAGCAGGTTGGTGGATACAGTGGGCATTCATTATTATTATGCTTTAAGTTGAATACATAAACCATAAATTCTCACACATGTATGGTGTATTTCATAATGTAAAAATAAACTCTTAAGAATGACCAATAGCAACATACTGGTTTCTTTCTTTGACTCCTGAGTATATGTTCACCCTTAGTCTTTCTCACTTCTTAAATTTTGGCCTCAGATTTGTGATGATTATGATAATTGGGGAAAAAATTACCGTGTTTCTTATTGGAATCTTCTTGGGTTCTGGAGGCATATCCTGTGGAACAAATTTCACGGGTTCCTTAATCTGTCTCCTTGATCGTTTGGTCCCATCTGGTAAGGTTTCCATGGCCATGTCTGCTTCCATATCACTGCTCCCTGCCTGGTCACATTCTGAACACTGCCTACATAAAGAAAAAAATGTAAGTTCACACATTTATTTTTATTGTCTAGCATTAGCTATGGTTTCTATTAATACAAAATCCAGGTATATGTGAAGAATATATAAAAATGTACACTCCTGTAAGAATGACAATAGTAAATATATAAAGCAATTCCTTGTATCCTTGTAAGTATCATAAACCCACATACAATAATGTTACATGTTTAAGTGAACCAACATAAGAGATTCAGCACTGATGGCGGAGTCCAAAGCAATGGAAGTATGTCTCTCCACCTAGAAAACAACTGCACTGGCAGAATCTGTTTGATGTAATTATTATGGAACTCTGGAGTCTAGTAAAGGCTTGCAACTTCCAAGGAAAGACTTGCACAGGTAAACTGCCATTAATTTCAGTCAATTTCAGCTCTCAGCAAAGTCACAGCTACCCATTTTCCAACCAAGCCAGACGGCAGGCAGCCATGCACATGTTCTTGCAGTAGCTTACATATAGCTGTTAGGAGCCACGATGGGTAAAATAAACCATGTCCTCCAAATATTGAGTGTCTGTGCTCTGATCACCGAAGTACAAAAAGGTGAGTGAGCTCCCCCTTGGCCTGAAATGACTTCTAGAACTTAAAATTATCCCCCACCTTCATTCTTCTCTTTGCCCCCTTTTGGGAGCCAGACATTAAACACGTGGACATTCAAAAATAAGGGCATACACAGGAAAAATTAGAAAATGACCACACTTGCCCAGGGAAAGGCTCAGAAAAGTTTACACCTTAGTTTGATTCTCAGCCAGAGACAGCACACTATAATAAAAAACAAAAACAAAAACAAACAAAAAACAGAAACAGTAACAAAACACAGCAAATGTTGGGAATGGAAGAAAATCTCATTTCCAAAGTTACCACATTATTAAATTCAAATGTCCAGTTTCTGACAAAAACCTCACAAGGTATAGAAAGAAAAAGGAAAGTATCGTCCATTAAAAGGCGGGAAAAATTAACAGAAAATGTCCCGGAAGAAGACTTGATGGCAGATCTGCAAGACAAAGAATTATTTTTTAAATGCTCAATGAACTAATAGAAATTGTGGAGAAAGACAAGAAAATAATTTATGAACAAAATGGAATTATCAATAGAGAGACAGAAAGCCTAAAAATAAACCAAAAGGAAATTCTGGAGATGAAAAGTACAATAACTAAATGGAAAATTTACTAGAAGGATTAAAAGGACAGATTTGAGCAGCAAACTTGAAAGAAAGAAAGAACAATGGAAACTACAAAGTCTGAGGAACAAACAGAAAAAAAAAAAAACTTGAAAAAAAGTGAATAGATCCTAAGAGGCATGTGGGACATCAACAAGTGGACCAACATTTGCACTGTGGAAGGCCCAGAAGAAAAAAGGGGCAGAGAGAATGTTTGAAGAAATAATGACTGAAAACTTCCTAAATTTGATTAAAGAAGATAATATAAAATCCAAGAAGCTCAACAAATACGAAGCAAGATAAATTCAAAGAGTCCCACACCAAGATGCATTATAATCAAACTTTCCAAATAAAAAGACACAAAGAGAATCTTGAAAATACAAAGAGACAAATTCAGAATCGTCACATACTAGGGATCCTCAATAAGATTACAAGCAGATCTCTCATCAGAAATTTTGGAGGCCAGAAGGCAGTGTATCAATATATTCAAAATGCTAAAAGGACCAAACGAACAAACAAAAAAAACCTGTCAACCAAGAATCCTATGTTCATCAAAACTGTCCTTCAAAAGTGTGGGAGAAATTAAGACAGTCCTAGACAAAAGCTGGGGGAGTCTGATACCACCAGACTTGTCCTACAAGAAACGATCAAGAGAATCCTACAGAGTGGGGGGGGGGGGGGGGGGAAGGACACTAGATAGTGTCAGAATCCATTATGGAGAAATAAAGATCTCAATAAAGGTTAATACATGATCAATTATAAAAGCTAGTATTATAAAAATGGGTTTTAACTCCACTTCCTGTTTTTTACATGATGTAGAGACTAATACATTAAAAAAAAATTAATGCCCTAAAAACTAATATTATTATAACTGTTTCTTAAGTCCACATTCATGTTGAAGAAGGATTTAAATAAGATATAGAGGGGCACCTGGGTGGCTGAGTCGGTTAAGTGACTGACTCTTGATTTCAGCTCAGGTCATGATCTCAGGGTCATGAGATTGAGCCCCACATCAGGCTCTGCACTGAGCATGGAGCCTGCTTAAGATTCTCTCTCTCTCCTCTTCCACTCACCCCCCTACAGGCTCACACTCCCTCACTCTCAATAGTATAAATAAATAAATGAGATATACAAAGACATAGAAATGACTAATAAGCAAAAGAAAAATGCTAAACATCACTAATTAGTAGGGAAATGAAAATCAAAACCACAATGAGATACCACCTCACATCCAATAGGATGGCTATGAACAAAACAAAAAAACAGAAAATAGTAAGTGTTTGCAAGGATGCAGAGAAATCGGAACTCTGTGCACTGCTGATGAAATGTAAATCAGCACACCTGCTTTGGAAAGCAGTATGGTGGTACCTCAAAAAATTAAAAATAGAATTACCATATAATCCATTCTTAAAGAGATATCTGTACACTCACGTTCATAGCAGCATTGTTCACAATAGCTAGTTGTGGGAGCAACCCCAGTAACCACTGACCCATAAATGGATAAGTAAAATGTATACACATACAATGGACTATTAATTCAGCTGGAAAAAAGAAGAAAATTCTGCAATATGCTATGACATGGATGAACTTGAAGATATTAGTCTAAGTGAAATAGGCCAGTCACTAAAAAGACCACTACTACATGATTCCACTTACATGAGGTACTTAAGAGTTGTTAAAATCATAGAGACAGAAAGTGGAATGGTGGTTGCCAGGGGCTGGAGGGGAGGGAAGAATGGGGAATTATTATTTAATACATAGAGAGTTTCAATTTTTACAAGATGAAAAATGCGACAGAGATAGATTATTATAGTATCTTATCCATAATATAATAATTATTAATGTATTTAATACCACTGAACTGTACCACTTACAATAATATTAATGTATTTAATGCCACTGAATTGTACCACTTAAAAATGATTAAGATATAAATTTTATGTTATGTGTATTTTGCCACAACAAAACATTTGGAAAAACAAGAGTAACATTAAAAGAGAATTAAACACTGAAACTTCAATCTAGATCAGTACTGTCTAGTAGAATTTTATGTTAGAATTATCTGTAACTGCACTACCAGTACAGCAGCCATGAGCCATATACAGCTATTGGGCACTTGTAACGTGGCTAATGTGACTGAGGAACTGATTTTGAAATTTTAATTTTAATCAATTTAAATTCAAGGAGTCACATATGGCTAGTGGCTAACACTTGGACAGCAAAAGTCTACAAAATGATTGTTGAAAACCTTGCTATTGCCAATTATAAAGGCCCATTTAAAAATTCATGAGAAACTGTTAGAAGTAAAATTTTTCATATATTTTCTTCGAATTTAAAAGAATGATCAGGGGCACCTGGGTGGCTCAATCACTAAGCGTCTGCCTTCAGCTCAGGTTGTGATCCCAGGGTCCTGGGATCAAGCCCCGCATCGGGCTCCCTGCTCAGCAGGAAGCCTGCTTCTCCCTCTCCCACTCCCCCTGCTTGTGTTCCCTCTCTTGCTGTCTCTCTCTCTCTGTCAAATAAATAAAATTTTTAAAAATAAAAATAATGATCAGAAAGTAATTCTTTAAAAGTCTAACTTATAGTGTTATCTTTATAAAAAAGAGTTACGGTAGATAAAATTGTTTGATATTTAGTTTACATATCAGTACCCTTAGTTTATATCAGTACTTAGTTTATATAAGTACCCCTGAATGCATCTTAGAATTCTCTCACCAAGTATTTTCAAAGATTTCTTATCATTTGAAGTCATACTCCATCAAAATTCACATCTCTCACTAATAAACATTATCAAACTAATAATTATTTTTTTAAAAGTGACTTTAAATTCTGAATTCCAGTAAGAGTTAAATGCAACATGCCATTTGTGTTAATAAGACATACACATTAATTGCTAAAGTGCAAATTAATATTTAAGGCTTTGATTTTAATATCTAAAAATACCCATTCATTTAACCAAAATTGTTGAGGAAAAATTTTAACACTAAAAAAATGACCAATAAGAAAAAAAACAAGTAAATAATTTGCCATGTTGTTTCTTAAAAAGTTTTATATGTCTATTGGTAGAACAACCAAGCACTTTATTCCTTGGATTCACAGACTGCCACCAATATTAAAATACAGGGGCACCTGGATGGCTCAGTCAGTTGAGTGTCCCAACTCTCAGTTGTGATCTCATGAGGACTGAGATCAAGCCCATGTTGGGCCCTGCTCTCATTGGGGAGTCTGCTTGAAGATTCTCTCCCTCCGCCCCTCCCCTCCCCCTGCTGGCACACTCTCTTCTAAAATAAATAAAGCTTTAAAAAAAATTAAAATACAAATAAAGTGTAATACACCCAATTGCTCCTGTTTGTCCCATATGAAAAGATTAAAGACGAATATGAGCAAAAAACACCTAACAGTATTCCTAATTTAATGAGTATATTTTGAAACAATCTATTGGCAATCCTGAATTGTGAAAAACTCACAAATGTTAGATATTGTTAGTAAATAACAAATGGAACAAACATCAAAACAGAAATGCCTATAGAAAGATATCAAATTATATCATAGAAAAGGACTATTTCATTAAGTGATCATTTCTACCAGTTGAAGTGAAATGTAATCAAAGTTTCTCAGACAGTTCCAATTCATTTTTAACATACGTGAATTTCTGGGATATAGAAACAAGTACCTTTTTAGGATGAATCATTGTTTTGGCTTTTTTTTTAAATAATTGAATTTTTTTTCTTTTGTTTCTCATTTTGTAACAATAACCCTTGTCAGGACATTCCCTAACTTCTTATGCTCATTCTCATCCTCACCAAAAGTAATACATTTAGGTCACAAAGAGCCCTCTGACGGTAGAATTGTTATTCCCTGAACTCCACAACAAAACACTGAACAGAAAAATCAAAACAAAATGTAACCACCAATGCAGAAATTTATCTGTTTCAAAACAACTGCTATGTGATAGTTACAGTACAGAGTCGACATAGATGGACACACTACTTCAAACTTTTTCAACAATCTATTAAATACTATAGTCTCTATCTTTTATGTATCATTTAAGATATGAAAAAGCATCTCTACTACATTAATCAGTACATAAGATCCTAAGAATAATAATCTAGGATAAAGCTTATGGCCTGTCCAATTCAATGGGATTAAGTAATATTTGGGGGTAAAATAATTATCTTTCATAATGTCAAAACACATACCTGACTTCTTCTGATAACCCACTAAGCTGCTATCTTGTATATTTAATCCTCTGTATTTTTACGTAATATATTCTACTAAGGGAAGAGAATCCTATAATTTATAATTCCCATGCAAAATATTAAACATAACCTTAAGTAATCAAACTATTCAATTAATTAAAAAGGAACTTTTTAAAGTATAAGTAATAAAAATTCATGTCAGGAATTTATGCAAAAGAACGACCTTCATACTGAAATGAAATACCAAGAGATTTTTCTCATTTGCTATACTTTCTTCATCTCCTGCACCATACATCACAACTTAAGTTCAGAAGGGGGTTTAAAATTTTTCAGTTACTGAGGAAAAATGATTTCATTATATAATAATGCTAAGACAAGTACACTAATTCAGTTTATAGAAAAATCTACTTGTGTATGTTAGAGAAAAAAAGGATTTTATTTCTTAACTGTAATAAATTCAGTGACACTTTTATTTCTCAAATATTATACATAATTCATGTTTTCCTTTTATTTTCTTTACAAATTATTTTGCTTTCAGTCTTCAAAGATTCCATAGCATAGTCTGTTTTTTCCCTTACCTCTAAGATTCTTCCATGTTTCCCCCCCCAAGGAAAATCTTCACAGGTGCCTATATAAAACTTCATTAGTGAAATACAAATCAAAACCACAATGAGATATCACCTCAAGCCTGTCAGAATGGCTGTCATCAAAAAGTAAGAAATAACAAGTGTTGGAGAAGATTTGGAAAAAAGGGAATGCTCATATACTATTGGCAGTAATGTAAACTGGTGCAGCCACTATGAAAACTAGCATGGAGGTTCTTCAAAAATTAAAAATAGGGCACTCCTGGTTGGCTCAGTTGTCTGGGCATCCGATTCTTGATTTTGGCTTGGTTCATGATCTCTGGGTCATGGGATCAGCTCCGAGTCAGGCTGCACACTCAGCACAGAGTCTGCTTGGGATTCTCTCTCCCTCTGCCCCTCCCCCCACTGGTATGATCTCTCGCTCTATAAAAAATAAATAAATCTTTAAAACCAAAATAATTAAAAATGCAACTACCGTATGATCCGGCAATTCCACTTCTGAGTATATATCCAACGGAAACAAAATCCCTATCTTGAAAAGATATCTACACCCCCATGTTCATGCATCTTTATTTATAAGAGCAAAAACATGGAAATACCCTGTGTCCATCGATGAATGAATGGGTAAAGAAAATGTGGTAGAGATATATAATGGAATATTATTTAGCCATAAAACAGAAGGAAACCCTAGCTATTTGTAACAGCATAGCTGGACCTTGAGGGAATTACGCTAAATAAGTCAAAAGCAAATATTGTATGATTTCACTTATATGCAGAGTATTTCTTTTTTAAACCCACAAATTCATAAATAAAAAGTACAGATTGGTGGTTGCCAGAAGCTGGGGGGAGTGGTGCAAAAGGTTAAGGGTGGTCAAAAGGTACAAACTTCCATTTAAACATAAATATGTCCTAATTAATTACTTAATTAAAAAGAGGGCGTGCCTGGGTGCCTCAGTCAGTTAAGCATCTAACTCTTGATTTCAGCTCAGGTCATGATCTCAGGGTCGTGAGATGGAGCCCCAAGGCGGAGCCTCCTTAAGATTCTCTCTCTCTCCCTCTCCTTCTGCCCGTCTCCCCATGCTCTCTCTCTAAATAAATAAATCCTGGGGATGTAATATACAACATGGTGACTATAGTTAATAATACTGTATTGTGCATTTGAAAGTTGCTAAATCTTTTTTTTTTAACATTTTATTTATTTATCTGAGAGAGAGCGTGCACACAAGCACATGCACATGAGGTGGGTGGGAGAGGGGAGGGAGAGGCACAAGCAAGCAGACTCTACCCCTAAGTGTGGAATCCTATGTGGGGCTCCATCCCAGGACCTTGAGATCATGACCTAAGCTGAAATCAAGAGTGGGCTGGCCACTTAACCACTTAACCAAGTGAGCCACTCAGGCGCCCCTAAGAGAATAGATGTTAAAAGTCCTTATCATAAGAAAAAAAACATTTAACTATGTGCTGCAATGGATGTTAACTAAACTTACTGTGGTAATCATTTCACAATATATACATACATGAAATCATTATGTTGTACACCTAAAATTAATACAAGGTTATATGTGAATTATCTCTCAATAAAAATAAAAAGAGCTAACAGAGGAAGGAAAGGATAAATTATTACGAAAAACGGGAAGAAACTTGTAATTTATTCACTGAAGGGTTTGTGCTATAGATTTTCTTTTCTCTTAAAAGAATAAACAAAGGTATAACCAAAGAATAAAAGGATGTAATAAATATTACTCAATTATCTGTCAAACAATACTCTTCAGAATATTCAGGATTTTTGTTTTCAGAATATTCTTTAATTAGAAAAGGCAAGACAAATTCTGATCAGTGATAAAAACATAAGATTATTCTAAAATTAAAAGAAGTATCTATTATGCGAGCTACTCTCATAAATCAAACCCTTACTATTTAATTTATACACATCAGGCTTATCTGAGAAGAATGTAAGGCAGTGTGCAACATTATATACTTAGAAAGAAACAAACCAAGATAACATAAACTAAGAGTAAGATGAAATTTCAAACAGTGGGAGTAAGTACAAACAAATGGAACCTAGATTATACCTTCACTAGCCTCTTTATCCTTTGCCAAATTCCTCACCCACTTAGCATTCTCATCTGATTTGACCATTCCTAACCCAACCTAAGAAGTCCCTGGGTTTTTCTCTCTCTTGCTCCTGGACAGCTGAGCATTAATGGAGAAAAATCAACTAATCACACTTATTAAACCAATTCACTGAACATTCTTGGTATACAGCCTCAGCAAGTCATCTGTGATTTTTTTTTCACAATAACTACTGGAAACTATCTTCTGTCTTCTTAAGCCACCATAATCATCCCAATTCCTTTCCCTTTTCACAGACTACTATTTCACTGAAAAGTCAGAGCTTGTCTAATGTGAACTTACTCAACTTCCCTACTCTCCATAAATAATTACCTCTGTATCTTTATTATTTCCTGTCACATGTCTTAAATCAGTCCAGAATAAGCAGTGAACTGTTGTGGTATGGACCAAACAGAAAGCATCCAGATCTCAAATTAGTATCTCCCAAAAGCAGTGCTGATACTGGAAGAAAAAAAAAAAAAAAAAAAAGCTGGACAGGAAGTCCTTAGAACAGTCTATCAAGCAGAACATGGTATTTGAGAAGGGAAGATTGCATAGTAATTTTAGCTAGCAATGAACATAAGGGGTATATGAGTAGAAAGGGTGTTACCAAGTACGCATAGCATAAAGACAGCAAAAGGAATAATTGGTGACATTCAGAAATGTGTACCAGTAGGCTCTGTATAAATTTAAGCCAATAATGGGCCCAATCATGAGATTAGGGTCCAGGAACCCTTTCTCTAAGACAAAAGGACCTTTCTAGTACCTTTTTTCCTAAGAAAAACACTAAGAAGAACTAAATGGAAACTAAGCAGAGGTTAGGCAGTAGTGTGCTAATCTAACACCTAATTCTCTAAGGAAAAAGTCGTTATTTGTACCACTTCCCAATTTCCGCATTATGCATACTACTAACCATGGTCAATTTCAAAATACCAATATGGCATCAGAGAATGCCAGAATGGGGAAAAGATGCATAGTAGCATACCATTACAGTTTTTCTACCATACATATATAATAGACTTAGGCAAAGAGTATAGGTAATAAAATATTTGGGAAGTGAAATTGCTTTAGTATTTATTATCTTTAATATAATTTCAAAAATAAACTGAAAATGTTAAAAGCATAAAGTGCCTCTCCCAATTGAGATACACTAAAGAAAAATATAATTCCATAAAACTTACTCCAAAACTAATATATTCAATTAATTGCTAAGCAAAACTAAGTTAATTTCAGAGGCCAAAAGAAATTTGATCACTAAAAACAAGAAGATATTGAAGACTTCACTTTGCCACAATATTAGCTTCTTTTACTTTAAAACACTGTAACCAATACATAGGACCCTAAGTAGTTTTAGGTCTTTTCAGGCCAGCTTTCCCTAAAACAGTCTAAGCAAGGCAGTGTATGTGAAGTTCTTCCAGAAACTTACATACTAGAAACCAGAGCTCTGCTGGCAGAGCAGTATTAGAAAAGTTCATAACCTCATTTAAGGAGAGAACTGCATATCTCCATGTCAAAGATCATGACTAAGTACCCTGGCCCTGGAGACTACCAAAACTGGCTTTCAATTTAGAAACACCCATCTATTGGGCACCTGATTGGCACAGTTTGTTGGGAGTCTGACTCTTGGTTTTGGCTCACATTACGATCTCAGGGTTATGGGATTGAGCCCCACATTGTGCTCTGTGCTCAGTGGAGTTTGCTTAAAGACTTTCTCTCCCTCTACCCCTTCCCCCTGCCGTGTGCACATGCTCTCTCTCTCTCTCATAAATAAATCTTCTTTAAAAAGGCAAAAAAATACCCACCCAGGATGATTATTAACACTGCTGACATTCTAATAAGCCACAGCATTTTTTTAGTAAATACTGGTTTCAAAAGCACATATATAAAATGTATATATAATATAATATATATACACACTCCATTATACTTGAAAAGGGCAGACTAGTAGGGCTGTCTAAAGACAAACTGATAAAAGAACACTATGAGGGACACCTGGGTGGCTCAGTTGGTTAAGTGTCTGCCTTCAGCTCAGGTCATGATCCCCAGGGTCCTGGGATCGAGTCCCACATCAGGCGGCTTGCTCAGCAGGAAGCCTGCTTTTCCTTCTGCCTGCCACTCCCCCTGCTTATGCACTCTCTCTCTCTCTCTCTGACAAATAAATAAAATTAAAAAAAAAAAAACTATGAAAAGCAATCCTGTGAAAATGGTTAAAGAATGTAAGCTTCCTAATAAAATGAACAGAGATTGCTTTATGAGATAAAACAATGAGGTCAAAAAAACATGCTTAACAATGTGTTTGACAAACATGACTTTTCATACAGATTACCATTTAAGAACCTGGGGTTTACTCTTTTCTAAAAGTAGAAAGGTAATTTGCCTAAAAAGAACACTGAGGTTTATTCCAAAGTTTTCCGTGTTCTAAATTCTTCCTATATAGAATTAGCCTATTAAAACTTGAGCACATTAAAACTTGAGCACTTGTCTCTCCCTTGGACTAAAATTAAGGAAAGGATAAAATTCATCATACATAAGCTTTTATCAAACATCTGTAGTAATGTAATATACCTAAGTTAATGAAAAAAAATTTAGAAACATGTCAAATGTTTCTAGATTTGCAAAAGAATGGTTAAACATAACTAAAAAATAAATAAATAAATAAATATAACTAGCACAAATGAAAAATACCAAAGGTAGTAAAAGGATGAATATGGAGGCAAATTCCTGATAAATTCATTCAATTTCAAAACAAAAATGAACCATTTGAGAAATTCTTATAATAAAAGAGAATTAACACAGATGAGACAGAATTCATGCTTTAACCATTGCCAAGATACCACAATAGCCTCAATTAACTAAAAATTCATTTCCCAAAAAAACTATTACAGGTTTATTCATATATTATAATAAATATTTATGACTAAGGTGTTCTCACCACAAAAAACGACAATGGAAACTATGCAAAGTGATGGATATGTTAATTAGCTTCATTATGGTGATTACTTCACAATGTATACATATGTCAAATCATTAAGTTATATATCTTAAATATATATGGTTTTTTATTATCAATTATACTTCAACAAAGTTGGAAAAATATTTATGAAAAATTTAAAAATGTGCTGAAAACTTTATTGTGAAGCCATACGATATAACACTTCATCTTACACTTGTTGAAACAAAGAGCGAACCATTTCTAACATTAAAATCTCTTTCATTTTACTTACCAATAACTGTTCTTGGTCTTTCTTGGCATCCTCGTAAGAGGAGGGTCCAGACATCCAAGGTGGTAATGGAGTTTACAGGTATCACACAATAAAAGAAGATGTTGATCATGGTTCTTCTTACAAATTCCACAACTTTGAATAAAGGCAGCAAATAAAGGATTAGAGTAATAATTATCTTAGTGAAACAGCTATTCATAGCGTATTTTTCAAATTTCAAAATTTCACCTTGATTAACTTAAAATTTCTTCTGTTAAAATCAAATATCTTTTCATAACACATGCTTTTTTATAACATAATTCTTATTAGTTCTAAATATTTTTGAGACTGTAGAAAAATAGCTGGATCTAATATAAATATTGCTCTAGAGTCAAACTTTTCAGAGAAAGTCATCTATAAGATAGTATTCTCAACATCATCACTATCTTAATTTTAATTATCACTTAAAATTCATTTAATATTAGCTTAATTTTTCTCTAGAAAAGTTAACTACTGAACAAATAATTTTTCCAATTTTCTACTTCTCTAAAACTATAAAAGAAGTTAATTCACAAACAAAATTCAGTTTATTTTCTACCATTAATTACAAACCTTTCAAAAAGTGTTGGAACATAAAAATAAGCTAAATTTATAAATAAGACTTTTCGAAATCTGACTTTGAGTCTTAAAAATATACCAATTTTTTTTTGTTTTTTAAGATTTTATTTATTTATTTGACAGAGAGAGACACAGCGAGAGAGGGAACACAAGCAGGAGGAGTAGGAGAGGGAGAAGCAGGCTTCCCGCAGAGCAGGGAGCCCGATGTGGGGCTCAATCCCAGGACCCTGGGATCATGACCTGAGCCGAAGGCAGGTACTTAACGACTGAGCCACCCAGGCGCCCCTACCAATTGTTATTTATTGCAAAGAATGGGGCGTTTTACTATTGGTGTTACTGTTACTTTGATTTTTGTTTGTTTTCAAGGAATTCAACTTCTCTTGTGAAAAAAGGAAACTTTACTCCTAGAGCACAAGCACCTCGACCTGAAAATCCAGGGTCTTTTTTATATTGGGAACATAAAGAGTGAAGGAGAAGTTGAGAATCTATAAGAGCCATCCATCCATGTACAGAAACAACAATGATATTTGAATTTTTAAGTTATCCTAGAAAAAAAAAGATCATATAAATGCAACAACAACTAGTACTTGGTCTCAATGCTGCTCAGAGTGAAAAAGAAAATCACCTAAAATACATTCTGAAACAAAATGAACTGTTGTAGTGATAAGTCAGAAGCACTATGATAATGTGTGATGGTTCCAAATGAACCAACTTTGTTTAGAAAAGCTAGACTGAGAATGTGCTAGTCTTCATATTGTACATTAAAACACTAGTGGGCTTTTCCTACATTTCAAGGAAGTCATTTGCTATTACCTACAGAGGGAGCCTCCAACCAAGAATGGAAAGTAATTATGGAGATTGATATCGTTGTTATTCCTGCTATTTCTGAGAAAGGAAGAAGTTGTGGGGAGAATATTTATATATTTACATAAATATATATAGGTATGTATGTGAATATATACATTTGTATGTGTATATAACTTTCCCCACTTAATATGATCAGTTACATTAAAAAAGTAAGATCCTAACCTATTCATATATGGAAAGAAGTCTTGGCTATGTAAAATTACTATAAATGGTGACCAGTATAAACTATTGAGACAAAAAAGTAAAAAACAAAAACACTTGTGTAAATAAATTACAACTGAGCACAGAAAAAAAGATTCAAATCTAGAACTTATCTTCATTATCCACCACTGTACAAAGACAGTAATTCACTGTCTATGATACCTATCACTACCTAAAAACACATGAAAAGCTCTAAAACTAATTAAAGTAAAATAAAATATAAATTCACATTTATATATCGTTTTTAATTATTTAAGAAAATGATCATCTACATTATTTAAAGTCACTTTCCAATTCCCCAAAGAGGACTGACTGTTCATTTCCACGGAACTTTTGGACATACACCTCCACCTATTTAAAGGATATAAGTCACTTATCATTAAAAGAGAAGCAAAAATCTCTTCTGTCATTCAACCTAAAAAGCATCTTTGATGAAGATATTCATAAAATGAATTTCAAATGCATTTAACAGAAATTCTAGTACAGACATAATTCATTCACAAATATTTGAAGCATCTTGTTATTAAAAGTTTGAGTTTAAAAAAACAATATTAATCTGTTATCATTTTATTACTTGCCTATAAAGTACTGCAGGAAGAATAGATGTCTTTTGTGTGCCTCCTTCTTTTTTACTTGGTTTTCTCTCCTTGGGTGCTCGCAAAATTGCCGGTATGTTCAACTTCTATTGATTTGAACAAATGCAGTTTATTTTGTTTTAAAGAAAAAATATAAAGCAACATTCTCCTCTATTTGCCATTCAAGTCAACTAAATATGCTAGAATTGTGAAGAAGAAATGTTTTACCAGCTATTATACCAGCAAAAAGAATTAAAATGAGTTTCTGTCTCATAGTTACATCCATTAGAAACCTATATTTACATACTTTCATCAATTTTCAGTGGAACACTAAAACATTATGAAAATTAAACTTCTACTTTGGCTTTAAAAAGTGAAAGACAAGGACAAGTATTTAAGAGCTTAAAAAAAAAAACACACACACACAATACACTTGACAAAAAGAATATTGAAGCAGTTTATTTTCCTCAACATGCCAGTTACACTGGTGCTCCACAGGTTAATTAGAAAAATTATCTTATTGGACCAAACTCTCCACAAAATGAATGGGATTCTTTTTGGTTTTCTACTAATCTGTAGTATGCTGGCTTCTGAGACAGCAACCATCTATCAAAGTCATTTCTCAGTGGCCCGGTGGGCCGGCATCTGTTCAACCAACTGGAAAAAAGTGTCATGCAAGTGGTACAAATGATTTCTACTTCTGTGTATTTTACATTTGCACAAGGAAATGGGTGAACTTTTGTTAAAAAGTCATTTAATAAATGAAAACACCCTTATATGGTAGATAATTTTTTACACTAAATAGGAGATTCTTATGAGATGATCTTGCAAACCAAGCCAAAAGATAATGCTAGCTTGGCAAATAAACTAGTAATAGTCTTGTACTCAACATTAACTTCTCTAAATATAAAACACCATAAATATAAAACACCAAAAAAAAAATCCAAAAATCCATCAACAACCTATCAATAGGAAGAAAGGTCAACTCGTCATAGGTGACTGCTCATTCTCACCTCTTAAATTACGTTATTCATTATAATATAAGCCACATACATCCTGTTCACAAAAGCAGCATCTTCAAAGCTAGCATAGCACAATACATATCAGTATGTATTACTTTCTAAAATACTAAGTCTACACGAACTGTATGATAAATTTGACCCTACGTAAACCTCTGAAATAAGTACAATGAAAAATATCTCTTCTTTGATAAGCCTCCTTCACAAATAAGACTACTTTCATCGTAAAAGGACCACAATGAGTCTCCATCATCCTCTAAAATATACTGAAATTATCTGAATGAATTTTTAATTTATGTGTTATATACACAGTACTAAAAAAAAAAAAAGCATTCAAAAAAATCTATTTGGCAATGATTCTTCTTTTCAACACCAAGAACTTTAACCAGCTAAAAATGCTCAAGGATAAAGTAATTTTTGTCATTACCACAGTGATATCTACTGAAGGTGAAAAACTACATTTTAACATTAAAGTTTCAAAACCCATCTCTTACACAGCTCAAAACCAAATCAACACAAAAATGAATCTCTCTAGTTTGCTTTTTAAATTTTGCATCTAAAAAAAAGGGAACTAAATATAAAAGAAGAACAGGATAGGAAAAAAAATGTGGCAAGGAATCTAACTGCTAAATTAGAGATTAGAAGAATTTGATAGGAGTAACTCATGCTTCAAATCTTAGTTTCATCACAAATGACAGGTCAATCAGTTAGAACCAATGAAAAAATTTTGCAAACAAGATAGCTGTTAAAACAACCAAATTAGGCTACAGGTTCTCAGTAGGCAGTTTTCAATGCTCTAGATGTATTTCAGGCATTATCATTACCCCAGATGATTAGTTGCCCCTAATCAAACAGAATTTTTTAGTTAGGAAAATTGTATCAGAAATCTGATCTTTGGAAATAATACAGAGAGTAAGAATAGGAGATAGCAATTGGAAAGAAACTAACCTGCCCTGTGATTCTGCCTAGTAAGGCCCAAATTCCCTGCCCTTCACTTCGAAGTTTTCCATTCAGGTTCTGTAGTTCTTCTAAAGATTCACAGAGCTACAATGTAAATAATCCGAATCAGTAAACCATTAAAATACATAGTAAAACATGGGAAAATTTAAATAATTTATCAACAAATGTCCAAAAGTATCTGTATTGATAATCCATATTTTTAACATGTTTTGTCATGATACCCTGAGAGGAGGCTATCCAGTTATTGAATAAGCAGCACCAATAAGATATAAGCATTTTGTTTCATGTTAGCATTTTTACTGATAATATCTATATTTATCCTTGCGTTATAGTTTTCTACATAATTTCAAACACATTCTGCTAATTAATCCTTGAGTTTTTAAAGATGCATTTCGACCATTTTCTCAAAGAGAAAACTAAGGATCATAGGATTTCTGTGACTTGACCAAGATCATAGAACTAGCAAGAATCCCCAGGTCTTCTGAATATAATCCCAGTACTCTTTTCTTTCACTACAGTGTGGCTGATATTGGAAACGTACCTCTTACCAATTTTTTATCACTTAAAATGTTATCTAACAATAAGTCAGTATCAGCTTTGAATACTTGTGTTACTTATTCCCTAACATTTTAGCCACACCTGCTTTTATAGGATATTTCTTTTGATCTCCCTCATCATTACAATGAAGATGCAGAATGGAAATTTAAATTGGGAGGTATTTTTCTTAAATCAAAAGTAACATCGCAAAACAATTCAAGATAAAAACAGTAATGTAAAGGAAGTTTCTAAGTTTTCTACAGACTTAGCAAAGTTCTATAGTACACTAGTTAGGAACAAGGAATGGAGTCAGACTGGCCTCAAACCCCAACTCTATGACTTGACTACCTACGTGAGTCTGGGCAAATAACTTCACCTCCTTAGCCTCTAAAAATTGGAGCCATAATTATAGCTCACATTATAAAACTGAAGTGAAAATTATATGAGTTAATATATGTAACATGCTCAAATTGTACCTAGCACATAGGAAGTACTTAGTTTTATGGATGATAATGAAGACAGTAAAATAGGAAGTGTAGAGAAGGGCCTAAACACTTCATAAGAATTTCAAAATGAGACATAAATAGAAAATCCCTAAAGTAACAAATAACATCATCAATAGGTCTATAATATCATGTTGTTTTGTAACCAACTTACCTTATTATATTCCACGTGGAGCTTTTCCTGTTCATTCTCTAATTTATCCTTTATATTCTTTTGTTCAGCCATATTTTCCTGAATTTGAATCATGCGCATATTTCTCTCTATTTAAATTAAATATCCAATTTTACTTTAGTAGAAAATAAAAGCTGATTTACAAAACACACAAAGGAAGAAGACAGCCATAAAGATCACATGGATAATCTTACATTGTTTACAACACTTTTAACCCTATTCACAAATACAGGAACTCAGCATTTTGTAACAACTCACAACTTACTAGGAAAATAAACATGCTTTTTCCTTAATATATTTAGCATGGCTAATAAATATCTAAAAATTGACAGTATAACAAATATTTTCAATAGCAAATTGTTCTCATTGACAATGTGCATATATTAGTGTCTATACTGACCAAAATAATAATTCACAAAATCAGCAGTGAGAGCAGGTTGCTTATGCTTTCTCCTTCCATCCACACTAGAACTAGTATCTGAATTGTCCACTGGAAAGATATCTGTACTGATCCCCATTAGCTCTGCTTTCCGCATCAGCTTACGAATGGCTGAAGCACTGCTAGTGAGTGGTCTGGGCAATTTTTCCCTTGGAACCCAGGCCTGGGGTCTGGTAGATCGAGCTAGTTCTGCTTTGGCACGATACTGCTGAAGCCGGGCATTGATCCTTGCCTATAAGAGAAATGCATACAAATTTTAAAAGATATTAAAATGTAACATATTCCCTATGATTTCTACTTGCATGCTTAGAGAAAGTAAAGATAATCAGAATTTCCTATATCAAGGTAAGTTATATCTATCCACAGTTATTAAGATATACTATTATTATTCTTGGGTTACAATAAAGTAGGTCTACTCCTAGTAACTATTCTATGTCCTAATCTATGATCAGAGTTGTCAGCAACTAATTTGATTAAACTGAAGTTTCTCTTCTCAGTAACTCCAAGTCTCTATAAATTCATCTTAATTTACCTAGAAATACATTTTAAAAGATGGGCAAACTGATCAGATCCTTTACATAAACAAACAATGGAATAGACTGAAAAAAGATATGTCCAATATACTGCACTGATAGAATAATTTCCTCTAAGCCCCATTTTTCAATGTATTTGGAAATATGCTTCATAAAAGGCTGCTCTGTTGACTAGATGAGGGGTACTCATCAGCTACAAACTACACTCACCATTTACCTTAATTACAATCCACTTCCTAGGTAACTAACCACATTTCATAACTATACATCACATGTCATTGGCACACACACACAAGATCTAAAATCCATAACCTTGAAAGAAAAAACATGACTTTTGGCATGAATCCCATACCTGTGCTTCTGGTGACAGTTGCTTCTCCCTCTCTTGCAAAGACATTTTACAATAGGATTGTAGAGCCAAGTAGTTTTTTCTCTTCCATTTTCTGTCTAACCTATCTGCATGCTGCTTACAATAAGCAAAAAATGGATCTGCTATATCCTATACCAAAAAACAGAAGGGGGGGAGTGAACATTTTTACTACAAAGGGTCATAAACAAACTAACACAAGAGATAATATTTCCTTTTTGAAGAATCTCCTACAGTGTTGATATTTCTAAAATAAATTACAAAAGTAATTTTTACCCATAATGAAAAAAATTGCTACTTTTGAAACTTAATCTTGTATATCAATCTCAAATTAACAACCACTTTTTTCTTTAAAGGGCCTTATAGAGAAATCAAATCTTATACATTGTACCTTGTGTACCTAAAAAAATAATCCCTGTTTAAAACAAATAAGATTTTAATAATCTTAGGTAGTGGCCATTATTAAATATTAAAGTTATGCATACACAGATTAATATTATAAGACAATATACCCAGAAAATACAGGACTAGCCAACACAGATTAAGTGGAGCATTTTTAACTGGCTAGCAATGAATGCATGGACATATTCTACCCAGGACAACTGAACGCGTTAAGTATCACCATTAACTCTTTATATAACTGTAAAAGCTCAAATGGAAAACAGAGGTCTCTCACACCCATCTCTCATGATACTAACCTAATGGGTTACTCTTTTTATTCATAAGGAGTAGGGTAGGTAGGTAGGAAGGAAGAAAAGGAGGGTGGGAAAAGAAAAGAGAAGAGGAGATAAAAGAAGAGAAAAGAGAAAAGAAAAGAAAAGAAGAAAAGAAGAGAAAATTTACTCTATCAAAAAAATAATTTGTAAGGGCGCCTGGGTGGTTCAGTTGGTTAAGCGACAGCCTTTGGCTCAGGTCATGATCCTGGAGTCCCGGGATCGAGTCCCACATCGGGCTCCCGGCTCAGCGAGGAGTCTGCTTCTCCCTCTGACCCTCTTCCCTCTCGTGCTCTCTCTCATTCTCTCTCTCTCAAATAAATAAATCTTTAAAAAATAATAATAATTTGTAAATAGCCAAACCATGTAAACTGCATTGTAACTGCCAACAAAATAATGGGGAGTTCATGCTTTAGATCTGTCCTAAGGAGGAGAAATAAAGATAAGCTCTCCATACAGTTTTTATATAAGTTATGTTAAAAGGGTGTCTTAGAGTACGGTGGGGTTTTACAACCCAAAGAGAAATGATGACACTAAAAAAGCAGCAAATGAAAAAGAACAGAAAGGGACATAATAATAATAATAATAACAGCAACAACAATAAATTTAAGGTAACCTTAAAATAAAGTACATGATTCAATTCTGTAGTGTGATATCCACAGATGTCACAATATAGCACTGTGGATAACACCACGGAATTTGGAAACACAAAAGCCTGCAAATCTTGGGTCAGCTCCAAAATTTATGGGTTTCACAGCTTCAAACAAGTTGCTACACATCTCTGGGTCTCTTAACTTATTCGTAAAACAGATTTAATAATAACTACTTCGTATAGTTATAAAAGTAAAGAAACAAAAAGGTAGGTAGGAGATTGTTCACACACACACACACACACATGCACACACAGCTGCCTTCTCGTGACATGCTGTAAATCTTGGTGACAGATGATGATAAATGAAAATAAAGATTATATTGAACCTCAGCCAAAATGGCCAGATCTAGAGAAGTATTTTATTGTTTTAAAGTAGGTAAGGTTGAAACTGAGTTATCAGAAGTAGGATTCATGCTTACATAGCTGAATTAAACCTTAGGGCCAAGACACTGAATTAGGAAAAAGACCAGTCATCTCTGGTCTACAAGATAGCTGAAAAGGAACAAGTAACCCAGGTAATTTTTTAAATTAATTAATTTGGGATTGGAGGACAATAAACCTAATTCTAAGGCCAGAATGACCAAGGAATTAATGTTGTTCAGAGAATGAAGAGATATAACAAGCAAATAACTATGAGAGAAACCACTGTCTTCCAGTATCTATTCTCCCCGTCTTCCCCTTAGTAGAACCCTTCGAGTTTTTACCGAGTAAATGGTTACCCTGCCAGAAACTCTCTGCTCCAGCCTCCTTGCATTTAGATATGGCCATGTGGTAAGTTCTGGAAAATGAGAGGGGTGAAAATTCCAGACTATGACCTTGAAAGGGAACTGCCTACTCTTAATCTTCTCTTTCCCCCTTCCAATGGGTGGAACCCAAAGTAGAGATAAACCATCTCTGACGTGTAAGAAAGTACAACAGACTAAAGGAAGATGAAACAACAATAAAAGCACCTAATCCCTAGAACCAGACTCCCCCGAATATCAAATCAGTCTAGAATCTTGTATTAGAGCTAATTCAACTTCTTCGTTCTTTAAACCACTAATTATTTGGGTTTTTTAAACCAGTTGAAATAGTGTCCTAATTAATGTATTGGTTAACTTGGAATATCCTTTCAAACTGCTTAGAGAAATGGAACTTTCAAGAAAGTTTCCCAATGGAAAAGGGAAAGATAAAAACATTTATCTGAATGTCTACTATGTGCCAGGCACAGGTGCCTTTTAACATACTATCTCACTTATTCTGTATCACTACCACTTGAGATAAGTTATTATTTTAATATCAATTTTATGGATAGAAAACTGAAAATGAGAGAGGTTAAGTTGATGACCCAAGACCCGTGGCTAATAAGTAAGATCTCTCTTTTCAACCACTACCTGACTGATTAGATTCATTTAAGGAGGTCTCTAAATAGAGATGAGTAAAGCCCAACTCTGGGAGATTCTGATTCAGTAAGTCTAAGGCAAAGGTTTTAAATGAGAATGCTTTGAGAAACAGTACCAATAAACATAAATGAGTAAAGGAGGCTTGAAAGAAGCTATAAAATTACAAGACAAAAGTAAATGATGTTGGGGGAAAGGGGAAAATAATGAGGAAATGAGAACTGTAGGGTTTGTGACAAACTGGAATGTCCCACTTATAAAAGCATTCATATTCAAGACTTTATAACACTTCCCATCAAACAAAATCTATCCACAGGTCAAATTTAGTCTGTGGGCCTCTGGATTGCATGATTTAGTCTAAAATCTTTAAAAAAAAAATTTTTTTTTTAAACAAAGCTCCTTAAGTTTAAAAACAGTGTATTTTTAAGCAAGTAAAAGATGCTTTATTGGTATCTTGATAATAAAACTGAAGTATGTATTGAAACCAGAAAAGTGTAAATACTACAATAAGTTAGGAGCATATGTGTCTTCCAATTGTAACACCATCAATGTTCTTGTCTACCACACCTCAACCACCTAATTGCCATGACTATACCTACATTCTGCATTCTCTCCATAATTTAACGCCTAAAATATCATTCTCTGAGCATCACCTTTTATCTGTCCTGGTCACTCCATCTGAGACTCAAGTTTCTAACACATTTGGATCTTCAGGGTACTGACTTTCCACCTCCTGACTGCCTACAGCCCACGCACATCAGATGACCACCCATCTTTACCTGACTATTCCATCAGTTCATTACTCTTCTGCACGGAGCAAGGACTCTTTCTTGTCCTCATCTAGTTTCACTTAACAAAACCTGAAGCACAGGGAACTCCAACTCTCCCCTGTACCTTGCACTTGTACCTGAGCAGCTGAACACATTCTCAAATTAATTTATTCTCCATTTTCATAGGTAACTATTGAATAACTTCATCTCTCCCTCAGATCTTCACTAGCTCCTCCTTATTCCTGACTTGCAGATGCTGACCATGTTTCTTTTTTCACTAGAGAGGGTTGGGAAGGGAGGAAAAAAGCAACAAAGTGACAATTTCCATAACCTCCAATCACTGATTACATCAATGTATCTGCATCCACATCCACATCCTCTGCCTGATCTTCTGTTACTATGGATAAACTGACCATTGTTCTTGTTTAAGATTAACTTTCTTTCCTCTATCAATTCAACTTCTCTCCTGCATTTTTTTCTCTCTACTGGATCACTCCACTCAGCATATTTGAGCATACAGCATACAAAACATATTGTAATTATCTTTTTTAAAGCTTTAAAGATCTTCTTTGGGCTCCCATATGCTGCTCAACTTCTAAACTCCTCTTTAAAGGAAAATTCTAAAGGCCTGTCCATATTAGCTATCTTTAATTCTATTCCACTCCCAAGTTTTCATGACTACTACCAATCACTTTCACCCTTCCCTCCTATGGTCTCAACACAATTGGTGGTCCTTTTAGACATTAGTTGGTTCACATGTACTCTATGAAAAACTCTTAGGGCTTTCCATCTCACAGTAAAAATCCAAAGTCCTGGGCGCCTGGGTTGCTCAGTCAGTTAAACATCTGCCTTTGGCTCAGGTGGTTCTGGGATCGAGTCCCATGTCGGGCTCGAAAAAACTCCAAAGTCCTTCCCATGTTCTTCCAAGTCCTACACGATATTCTACAACCACCTTCCTCCCCTCTTACCAACCCTAGTCCCTAACTCTGTACCAGCCTCACCAGTCTCCTTGTTGGTCCTCAAACCAAGCATGTTCCTATCTCAGTCTCTGCATATTCTGTTCCCTCTACCTGTAATGCTCTCCTCTCAAATAAATATATGTTCCCTACCACCTTCCTTACATATTTTCATAAAATCTCACCAGCATTACCCTACCCCCTTACTCTCTAAATACTTTACCTTGCTTTGTATTTTTTCACAGTACTTAGCACAATGTTGGGTTTTTTTGGTTTTTTTTTTTGTTTTTGTGCTGTCCTCTCCCCACCTGCCACCCAAATGTAAGCTACTTTAAAGAACATATGTTTTGTCTGTTTTCTTCAATGCCACCTGTTCTGTAACAATGCTTAATACCAACAGGTCAATATATCCGCTGAACAAATATACTGAATAAATGAGAATAAAACACATTAATTTGCAATCCTTAAATGCTAAATGTAAAATATAGATAAGGTAAAAAAAAAAATAGTAAGTCCTTATAGATAAGATAAAAAAAATAGAAGTTTCTGATTCTTCCAGGAAAATTTCTTTCTGTATTTGTATTACTTTTTGTCCATACTAGACACTTGTGACATCTTTTAATATCATCCTGTATGGTTGTTTAACATTTCACTGTGTTTACTGTTTATCCCCACGTAGGTGAATACTGTGCCTTAAAGCTATTTTCATGCTCCTTGACAGACTTCTCCACCCCAGTACCTAACTTACTGCCTTGCACATATGCATAGGCCCTCAATCATGATTGACTGACTTCACTGAGTGCTACAAAGTTACTTTTGAATATACATTTCACTGCTGAGTAATATATAGGTCACCTCTTAACATAACTGGGTTTTAGAACATGAATTCAATACGGACTATATATATATTCATATTCCACAAATGCTTGCTGAGTTCTATTTTCTGTCAACTGTTTGACAGAAGATAATGGAAAAATCTACTAGAGTGAAAATATGAGAAAATTTTTCATTTTTAATAAGAAGAGAACCCTTGTTCTCTTCTTTTGAATTCTAAAATGAAGTGCTTAGGATCATTCCAACAATATTGAGACCAACAAGCTTAACAACAACAACAACAAAAAAGGAAACCATAAAGATGTTGATGGTATAGAAGGATAAAAGAGACTAGATTATTAAGCCACTAAAAAAAACCCAGAACTACGTGTTTATACCTCCTGTCATATGAGATATTTAATACATTACTATTGGGCCACTGCAGGTAAATGTTCTATTACTTGCTGCTAAAGCCTAGGTAAGATGCAACATCAAGAAGATGAACAGCCAAAACATATCTTAAAGGCCCCATGCATATTGGTATTAGACTCCAAATGTGGCTCTGAGATTTCCAGAAAATTAAAGGAGTTAATACTACCAGTTACATAATTCATTATATTTATCAGATAAAACCCAAACCAGTTAATAAGCTAACACAAAGCTGGAGGCATCATGTATCCTGATTTTTAAACTGTATTACAAAGCTATAGTAATTAAAACTAGTAACAGATTGACAAAAAAACAGACATATATATCAACGGAACAGAATAAAGAGCCCAGGGGCGCCTGGGTGGCTCAGTCGGTTAAGGGCGCCTGGGTTGACTCAGGTCATGATCCCAGGGTCCTGGGATATAGCCCCACATCAGGCTCCCTGCTCAGCTGAGCCTGCTTCTCCCTCTCCCTCTGCCCGCTGCTCTGCCTACTTGTGCTCTTTCTCTCTGTGACAAATAAATAAATAAAATCTTAAAAAAAAAAAAAGAATAAAGAGCCCAGAAATAAGCCCATGCACATATGGTCAATTAGTTTATAACAAAGGAGCCAAGAATATACAATGGGAAAGGATAGTCTCTTCAGTAAGTGATGTGAAACTGGATCGCCACACACAAAGGAATGAAACCTGATCACTATCTTACACAATGGATTAAAGACCTGAACATAAGACTTGAAACCATAAAACTAGGAAAAAAAAAAAATAGGCAGAAAACTGCCTGACAAAGGTTTTGGTGATTTTTTTTTTAATCTGACATGAAAAGCAAAAGGAACAAAAGCAAAATAAATAGTGGGACTACATTATGCTAAAAAAACCGCACAACAAGGGAAACCACGACAAAATGAAAAGGAATCTACCAAATGGGAGAAGATATTTGCGAATCATGTATCCGATAAGGGGCTAATATCCCAAATACGTAAAGAGCTCATATAAATCAATAGCAAAACAAAACAAAATTCAAACAATCTGATTAAAAAATGGGCAGAATATATGAATATTTTTCCAAAGAAGACATACAGATGGCCAACCAGTATATGGGAGACACACAGCATCATTAATCTCCAGGAAAATGCAAATCAAAACCACACGACATATCACCTCAATCTGTTGGAATGGCTACTATCAAAAAGATAAGAAATAACAAGTGCTGGTGAGGATGTGGAGAAAAGGGAACTTTTGTGCACTATTGGGAATGTAAACTTGTGCAGCCACTATAGAAAACAGTATGGAGGTTCCTCAAAAAATTAGAAGTAGAACTACCATTTATCCAGCAATTCCACTTCTGGGTATTTATGCAAAGCAAATGAAAACACCAACTCAAAAAGATATATACAAACTCATGTTCAATGCAGCATTATTTACAATAGACAAGATATGGGAAACTAAATGTCCAACAATGGATGAATGAATAAAGAAACTGTGATATATGTTACACAATCATAAATGAAATTTGCCATTTGCGACAATATGGATAGACTCAAAGGCATCATGATAAGTCAAATAAGAGAAGAGAGAAAGACAAATACTGTATGATCCCTCTTAAATGAGAATCTTTAAACAAACAAACCAAAACACACACACACAGAAAACAACAAGTTCACAGAGAGAACCAACCAGTGGTTGCCAGAGGAAGAGAGGGGAGAAGAGAAATGGGTGAAGGGGGTCAAAACATAAGAACAAACAAAATCACAACAAAAAAACCCAAATAAGTTCATAAGCAAACTCGCAACTATACCTAGTATTAAGAACTAAGAGAAAGAACACTATGTACTAAAAAATTGGCTCATCAATATTCCTAGGTTAATACAAAAGAAAAAAATCAGTAAGACAACATTTAACAAAAAATGTAACAACATCAAAATGTAAAAAACATATATCAGCAAAAGGAATAATCATAAGGATCAAAATAATTCTGTCCAGGTTTGTGTCTAATAATAAAGCTTATATAGACTATTTAGAGGAAATGATACTCTGCATATACCCCAAATAAATCATAATTCTTACAGTTAAACTTCAAATAAAGGTTTAAATAAGATTACCTTAGAAAAGTAACAAAGTGAAAGTGATCTATTTGCTAACACGTGCTTTAATAGTTCTCTGAGCTGGGATGGCAGGAAACATCATCTCATGTAAACCAAAGAGACAGAGACACATGTATGAATAAACAGTTATTCCAATACCACAAAAAAGTATGCCAAAGGTATACCCTCAGGCAATGCCTTTATATAAATAGGAAATCAAAACAAATAAATGGGAAAGGAAATATGCAAGATCCAACACAAAATGATGATTTGAAACTAATTTTACCCTAGAATTATTTTTTTAATAAAATCTTACCCAAAAAAGCCAATAATACTAAAGAGCTGATCAAACAAAGGCTGACTGATAGAAGGGACTGCTCCCTCAACTGGTATTCTAATGACTGAAGACACAGTGAAAAATAAGAGAAAACAAAAAAACCCTCTCCTAAATCCATGTTCTAATAAAGGTGAGAGACAATAAACAAGATAAATAAGGATCAATATATTGGACAGTGGTTAGGTATTAAAAAGATGGGGGAAAAAATAGCAGGAAAGGGGATTAGAAAGTATCATGGATGGAGAGTGTTACAACGTTAGACAGAGTGACCAGAAAAGTCCACAGTGAGAAGGAGACATGGAGTGAAGATCCAAAAACAAGTGAGGGAATGAGCCATGAGGGCATATGTGAGGGAATGGCAGCCCATGCAAAGAAACAGGTACAGAGGCCCAGAGTAGGAGCTTACCCAACACATTCATTACAGGAGCAGGGAAAAGGCTAGGGAGATTTAATTGAGGGGAAGTGATGAGGTCAGAAAGGTAATGTGAACCCAGATCACACA
Organism: Zalophus californianus; assembly: GCF_009762305.2. Lineage (NCBI taxonomy): Eukaryota > Metazoa > Chordata > Mammalia > Carnivora > Otariidae > Zalophus > Zalophus californianus. Next base: position 43,340,456 of record NC_045606.1, on the reverse strand, counting down.
GAGCTTTACAACAATTGTAAAAAAAAAAAAACTGGCCTCTAGTGTGAATCCGACAGAAAGTCACTGAAGGGGTTTTGAGCAGATGAGTGACCAGATCTGACTTATATCTTAATGGAACAGTATTAGTTGTTACTGAAAAGGTCCTCTATTCTCTAGAAAAGGATTGGCAGACTATGACTCGAGAGCCCAATCTGGGCCCATCTTGTTCTAGCAATAGTTTTATTTGAACACAGCCAGAGTTATTCATTTACATATTGTCTAAGACAGTTTTCACAATCAATGGCAAAGTTAAATAGTTGTGACACAAACAATAGGCCCAAAAAGCCTAAAATATTTACTATCTGGTTCTTCAGAGAAAAAAAACTGCCTCCTTCTGTCCTTAAAAAGGCAAAGAAAAGCAGGGAAAGAGTTAGGATGTTATTAATCCAGGTGACAAAGGATTACTGAGACTAGGAGAGCAGCAATGAATCTGTTAAGAAGTAGACATATTCTAGACATATTCTAAAGATACAGCCTTACATACATTTATATATATATATGTATATATAACACTAAATACTTTTTAAAATAAAAATGTAAGTTAACAAATGCCTAACAGCCACATAAAGGTATTGCTGAAGATCTCATATAAGACGTCTAGTTTCAGCAATGTAACTTCTTGATGAATTCACGAAAAATTATTTGATCCACCAAGAGCCCATTCCTACCAATCCTGGTTTTCCCAGCAATACTAAGGCATCAGTTCAACAGATAAAGATCTAATTTGAGCTCTTGACATTAATCCATGAATGATTTCAGTCCATTAAGTCAAAGGTTAAGGGAAAAAAAGGAATCAATAAAAATCTATAATCTTATAGTTTCAAAGAGAATTTCCTACATGGTAACAGAGTATCACAAATCATTCTTTATCACAGAAGAAACTACCATATGTTTTACATGAAATATAAGTAACCTTAAGGCTAACTAAATGGTGTGAAACAATCACATAAATTTCAGTCAGCGTAACTGAACCTGTACTATTGCTCAGTTTTAATAATAAATGTGTTGTATCATAACATGGTTTGAATATTCTAAATAATCTGGAATTTTCACAAAGTGGATCAGAAAGAACAGAAACTTCAAATGGATCCTCACGAATGAGATAAAGTACTATCAGAAGGCTATAAAAAATCATTAGAATATGGTAAGGTATATGATGTTACTGGATAAAACTGAGGTACTAATTCTTTTTCAACCTTTCTTTTACTGCCTATATAAAACAGCCATTATATACTGCCGATATAAAACTGAGCCTGAGTGGCTCAGTCGTTAAGCGTCTGCCTTCGGCTCAGGTCATGATCCCAGGGTCCTGGGATCTAGCCCTCCATCCGGCTCCCTGCTCAGCGGGAAGCCTGCTTCTCCCTCTCCCACTCCTCCTGCTTGTGTTCCCTCTCTCGCTGTCTCTCTCTGTCAAATAAATAAATAAAACCTTAAAAAAAGATAAAAGAAGAAACCCCACTTAACAAGTCTTTAAAAAAGGGGAAAAAGCAGCTTTCTAGAATGTCATATAAAATTGAAACAGAAGATATGCCTCCAAAAAATAGATCTGTTTTAATTTAAAATTTGTTTTTTTAATTAAATATACTATTATATTACATGAATCTTAGTCTATAGAAGTACAACCATAAGAAGTAGCCAAGAACTTCTTTTAACAGAATGATGACTGCCAAGAGCAAACCTCATTGATATAGATTCATAAAAACTCTTGGGTTTTAAAACACTGTTTAGAAATCTTTATAATTTTCCAATTCTATAAATGTTTATAACAAGACACCAGAAACATATGCAAATATATTTTAAATCATTCCCCCCATCCAAAAAAGTACACTTAACAAGGCCACAGTATATGGCTCCTTCACACATTTTCTTTTTATTTTTTTTATTTTTATTTTTATTTTTTTTTTAAAGATTTTATTTATTTATTTGAGAGAGAGAGAGAATGAGAGAGAGAACACGAGAGGGGGGAGGGTCAGAGGGAGAAGCAGACTCCCCGCTGAGCAGGGAGCCCGATGTGGGGCTCGATCCTGGGACTCCAGGATCATGACCTGAGCTGAAGGCAGTCGCTTAACCAACTGAGCCACCCAGGCGCCCTTCTTTTTATTTTTTTAAAGATTTTATTTAGAGCACATATATGGGCACCTGCGTAAGCACACCAGGGAGGGGGCAGAGGGAGAGGGAGAGAGAAACTTTAGCAGGATCTGCACTGAGTGGAGCCATGGCCTCTTGATCTCATGATCCTGAGATCATGACCTGAGTTGAAATCAAGAGTCAGAGCCTTAAGTGACTGTGCCACCCAGGCACCCCAACTTCACACATTTTCGTCAGCTACTGTCAACCCCCCCCCAAAAAAAAAATGGTGAATGGTGCTATACATAGGAACCCAAACTACCATAGTATGAAAGGTAAAGCTCTCAATAAGTTCTAAAAGAAACAGCTACAAAGGAGTCTTCCTGATTGCAAAAGCTCAAAGTTTACCACAGTAGAGTAATAACCTAACAGATTCTGTGATCTAAGTATTCACCTGGGATTACCTAGTCTTCTAAGTCTTACTTGTATTGCCCCTCTGCACTTCTGCTCACCATCCTGAGGTGTAGTCATAACTAATCCACACAACCGTATTATATAATTAATTATACCTCTATGTCTGCCTAAGAGCTGTGAAAATGTTGTGTTTACGCAGTACCCTTCATCAATTAATCAAAGTACAATTCATAAGAATCAGAGACTGGTACAAAACCATGTACCAACATATAACTGTTATAGAATTCATTTATTAAAAAAATATATCACTCTAAATCTACTCAACCAATTTTCATTAGATTATCTTTTTCACTGGATTCCTGTCTATGAATTAAATGGGATAAGTTCAAGACCCAATATAATAAACATATTTTTATATGACACTAAAAATTTAGCTAGTAAAAGAAGAAACACAAGGGACTTAGATATACCACAGATCCACCATGAGTAGACGGTAAGAATTACCAAGCAAACACTCAAATACCTGTCTACATAAAGAACCTAAAGAATCAACAAAACTTAGTCTCAGGACTCCTTAAGTCTTAAAAATTATTAGAGCCCGAAAGAGCTTATGTGAGTTATATTTATAGACAGTCCCCATATTAGAAATTAAAATAATAAAATTTTAATATATTTATTCATTTTAAAAATAATCCCATTACATGTAAAGATAAATAATATTTTTATTAAAAAAATACTATATACAAAATCAGTGAGAAGAGTGGCACTGTTTTACATTTTCACAAATCTCTTTAACATCTAGACAGCCCACATAAAAGATAGCTGGATTCTCAAAACTATTTCCACATTCAATATGTTATTTGTTATGTGTTATATAATCTCTGAAAATATCCACTAGGGTGCCTGGGTGGCTCAGTCGGTTAAGCGACTGCCTTCGGCTCAGGTCATGATCCTGGAGTCCCGGGATCGAGTCCCGCATCAGGCTTCCTGCTCAGCAGGGAGTCTGCTTCTCCCTCTGACCCTCTTCCCTCTCGTGCTTTCTATCTCTCATTCTCTCTCTCTCTGAAATAAATAAATAAAATCTTTTAAAAAAAAATATCCATTATTACTCAGGAGAGAATTAAGAGTAAAAAATGTATATACCATTTTCATATTGTTACAAAGATAGTTTTAACCTCATAGACCCCTTGAAAGAATATTAAGGAGTCCCCAAAACATACTTTGAAAGCAAATGATTCCTTAATCTAAAGCCAATAAACCTGGAAGGAAAATTATAAAATTAAAAACAATTGTAAAGAGAGAGAAATACAGATACTGAAGACGACGAGGTAATGATTTTATTTATAGAAACAGAGTGAGGTTATCTAAGATGCTGACATTTTAATGCTTTAAAACAACCTGGATTATGTTTCATTTTATCTGTCAGATCTCACTATAAGAATTTTTAACATGTTTTCCAAATGTCTAACTAGCTTTGAAACTGAAAAAACTCATACATTGTTGATTTTTTAAATTTTAGACCAGTGATCTAGGCAAAGACTTTTAAAATAAGCTTGTTAATTTCTTTTATAATGCACACCTGTTGTGGGACATTTACAGTCATGAGACATCTTATGAACATATTCACCAACGATGAGTTTAAATAAACCTACCTCTTCTGCTGCTGCCTCTGAAAGCAGACCTTCCTTCTGGGCACAGGTCACATGGAAATAGGCTCTGCACATCCCTGCATCACAGCTAATGCAAACTCCAGTTCTAGCAAAACGAGGGTCTTCACAGAAGCTACACTCCTACAGTGGAATAAAAGGAAAACTCTCAGAATAAAAATATCTCTAGAACAAGACTGCATTCTCATACAAAGTATCCATAAAATACAAATAGTGAATCAGTAGCATATTAATTGAAACAATAATTATAGGCAAGAAAAGAGTTTATATTAAAAAGTTAATTCTAGGGGCCCCTGGGTGGCTCAGTCGGTTAAGCGGCTGCCTTCGGCTCAGGTCATGATCCCAAGGTCCTGAGATCAAGCCCCACATTGGGCTCCTTGCTCAGCAGGGAGCCTACTTCTCCCCTGCCTGCCACTCCCCCTGCTTGCGCCTGCTCTCTCTCCTTCTCTCTCTGTGTGTCAAATAAATAAATAAATAAAATCTTAAAAAAAAAAAAGTTAATTCTCTCTACAGTTCTAATAAACCAAAAGTCCACTGATATAATAGATGACAGTAATAATAATAATAATTTGAAGGTTTACTACGTGCTAGGCACTATTCTAAGCACTTTACATATATTAATATAATGTAACCATACTGTGGAATCTTCCACTCTAATATGTGGAAGAGGTATTATCTCCATTTTACACATGAGAAAACTGAGGGGAAGACAGGCTAAGAAATCCCAAAATAACACAAAAAATAACTGCCAAGTCAGTATTCAAACCAGGGTAATCTTAAAGTCCATGCTCTTAACCATTAAACCATACTGATTTGAACAATATAATACTGCTTGGAAAATTTAAGAAAATAAGTAAGAAGCCAGAAAAAATTCACCAAAAAATCTAGGCATTGCAGCCAAAGAAATCATGTACTTTTAAAATACATTTAAGAGAATTAAATACTATTAAATTAAATTAGAAATACTTTTAGGACAATTAAAAGTAATCTTAAGTAAACAATTTGTTGTGAAAGATATTACAGCTAACTCCTTTCTGAATACAAAGGAAAAAACTGTAAAACTAGAAGTTTATAGTATTGAAATTACTCCCAATCCCCCACATTTATTTTTTTTATCCTTTTCACTATCTAAACCACAGAGAAAAAAAAAATCCAGTCTTAAAATATAAACTAGTGATAGTAATCTTCATAAAAGAAAAACCTGCTAAATTGTGAAAAACTGCCAAGAGACAATCAAAGAACTGTTTATAGTAAATATATTCTAAGTAAATTAAATATAAGGGAAACATAAAGAAAAAAATTCAACAGACACTAAAAATGTCATTTTTAACACTGTTAACAGTTAGTGGCTATCTACTAGGTAGACAGCACCAAACTGACACATCAGCAATGAATGAAAACAGCAAGAACAGGACTCTGGGCACAGACATAAAAACACACCCAAATCCTGACACTCTACTGCATGGTTAAATGTCTTTTTCCAATAACAGTAGAAGGTGTATGGTATAAAATACTAGCAAATAGTAATCTAAACATGAAACCAAAAGAGAGAGAAAGAATGAGACAGGAGAGAGGAAGGGAGAGAGAGAAATGAAGAAATTAAATTATTTCAATAATGTCAATAGCACAAACAGAACCAAATTGTTCAGGATATTTCCCAAACTAATTCAATGTAATATGATGAAGTTAAGCAAGAGATTTCAGAGTGAATACAAGGAAAAATTTCCTGACCATAAGGTCTTGTAAAGACTATAGAACAATCTAGCAAGAAAAAGAGACTCTTTCTCAATTGCTTGAATCATTTAAAATGCTAGGGAACTAAGCAACTGAGAACATAGGAAAGAAAGCAACCAGGATTAGTAAATGGATAGACAGGTCTAGAAGAGCTGTCCCAGTTATAATTCACATCACTGATTTTGCAGATGAGCCAGAGAATACATAATTTTTTACTCCACTTCCTAATCATACTTCAAAACAAAAGCAGGTGATAATGAAAAATCAGTTCACAATTGCGTATTTAATGATTCTCTTTTTCGGTTCAGAGGTCACTGCTGGTTTCAGATATATGAAGTAACATCTGGTTCCTGTGTTTATCACTGCTTGTAGATTTATATTTATGGTAATAATGTGTGCCTACTGAAAATTACTTGTGAGTCCCTTCTAGGCTCTGTGTTTGTGAATTATGAAGCTGTTATCAAAAAGCAGTACCTTTCACTTCCAATAATGGTACACTTGGTAATTTGTATTAATCCTGCTAGAAACTAGAAAATATGGACAAATTATTTTTTTTAAACTATTGCTTAAAGGCATCAGAGAGATAACAAGATAGTATAGAATTACCTGAGGACCAGGAAAGTAAGTTCGGTGCTTGGGCCTGTTTTTCTCCCTGGGGGCTTTAGCTAATTTTGGAGAGGGATGCTGCAGATAATTCAATAGAAATTACCCACACTAAAGCACAAGAGTTTTGGAGTGAGGCTGGAGGGTGAGGGATGCAGGTAGTGGTTAGAACCTAAGGAGGATATTCTGAATTTAACAGCAGAAACTGTCAAATTCTTGAATTTTCAATATCAGAGTTTTCCAACAATATGTAAACTTCCCACCCCACCTTAATGTGTTACTAATGCTATTCAAGAGTCTTCCTTCCCAATTTCCCAAAAGACAGCAATGGAAGAGAATATATCAGTGCCTAATTCATTCTAATATTACAGGGATGTCTGTAGTAATCATGTAACTAAATTTAAATTAATAAGTGTATTTTTATCACTTATAATCCTAAAGCTCAAGCAACAAAAACCAATTTATAAATTTGAGGCTGAGAATCAGTTGCTAGACAGGTTTTGCAGTCATTAAAAAACAAACAAACAAACAAACAAACAAAAAACAGTCCTTGAAGTCTAAGTAAAATAACAGGTGCCTCTTGTACTCTTCGTAATTTTGGTAAATTCCATTTCAAAAGTAAATCAGAAATTAGGTTTGTATTTGTTCTAACTAGTCTTGAGAATTCATATGTGCTAGGGAGTGTGCTAAATGGCACAGAAATATAAGCAGAATCAATTATCATTTTACCCCACAAGTTAAAGAATACATGAAGGAATTTATAAATTATGGGCTTTCTGGGAAAATTACTATCAATGATAGATGATTTAGTGCTAACTACTCTACAAATTAGTATAATAAGAATAAGCATTTCTGTACTCAACAATGATATGGTGTTAGTAAAAAGCCATACAAATTAACAAATAAAATTTTTCTCTTTTAGACAATCAAGAAATCTTTGTCTCACCTTGGCACCATATTTGGAATAATTCATTTCTGTTAGTGTTACTGGTCGTAATTTGTCAATATCTCCAAAGGCTACTCCAGGAACATACAGGGCACAAACAATGTGAACCCATCTATAAGAAGAGAAAATATGATTTTGCCATCAAACCCTTTCATAAAATGCCCACAAGGAAAATAAACATAAAATATGTGCCATCTCAAATAACTACTGAAAGAATTCTATGGTCAGATCTCAGAATCTCACATAACTGAAGAATACGGAATAAGCACAACTGCAATAAGCACTTTTCTAGCACTTAGCCAAAGCTAAGAGTTAACAACTATAATTGCCTGTCACTTCAGTTCACTACACTTTGCACTCACCTGTTTTTCTTAAATATTTGCACAAAACCACTATTCAAGTGAAACAAAACATCATTTTCTTATGCATGGAAAGGTATTCACATTCATTAAGCATTCTGAGAAGTAAGGATCTAATTTAAGAACTGTGAGGTAATTCTGCAGTAATTAGTTAAAATTATTCTTCCTTGTTACTTTTTTCTAAAAGCTGTTGGAATAGTCCTTCAGAACACTTTAAAACAATTTCTAATGTTCATCCTGACTTTCCTTCTTCCGAGGTTAAAACTGATTCTCGAAAACTGTCCAAAACAGTTATAAAATATAAGGAAGTCCTATTTCACTCATCTGTTCACCATACAACCTTTGTACTAAAACTTATATGCCCCATATGTATTTTTTTAAGTATGAATGATACGCAACACTAAATAAAGAATGCTCAAAGTTTCAGCACACTAAAAAAAGGTAGTTGATTCTAATTTCATTTTTTAAAAGCTGCGCTGAAACTTTTGAAATGCATCAGGAGCCCTTTCTGTTTACACACAACCACACAATATATGGGATCACTGGATTTTGAAATTTAAACAGATATCACTTCTGTAAGAAAGGAGGTAAAAATGAGATAGCAAATCTCTCTTAACCTTGTGACTATATTAACAACAAATTCTGCTTTATCACAGCTTGAGAGGCTATGACTGCTACATGGTTGTGTTTTGTGACACATTATACATTTTAAAAGAGTAAGACTAAGAATCATTTTATAGAGGCACTGGGGAAAACAGTTACAAATCTTTAGAAATTATCTTTTTTATTGAGAAGAAAATCCAAGATTTTGAGATTTTCTTGATAAAATGTTTTAATCCAACCTCCCAAATGCATCCTGTGGAGTTTGATATAAAGATACACATCTTCAACAAGCAGCTGCTTTCTCAATTTAATTTGCACAGCTTTTTCATGCTCCACTGGTGTATTAAATGCCACTGTACTCTGTAGGAGTCTATCTTTGATAAACCCAACAGCTGGCTGCTTGCTTCATACTGACCTTCTGAAAATGTTTTAGTACGAGTCATGCAAGTATTACAGATTTAAACTGCCATTTCAGTGTGATTGGCACACAAGTGTATCATTTCCCCAACCACTGATGTGAGGATGTCAACTTGGGTCTTTATTAAAATGCATATCAAACAGCTGAGACAATTTTGTTCCTTTTTAATATCTTTTGTAAATAATTTTTTGTTCATTTGTTTAATTGTACATACTTTAGAACTCTGTAATTAAGACAAATGGAGAAATCAAAAAGGAATAATCTTTGCTACGTTAACACCCATTTTGCTTAGAGCTATAAGGACAGATGTTGACTGGGGAAAGGAAACAGAAATCAAGCACCACATAAAACCACCAAAAAACAAAGAGTCAAAATTGTCATTCTAGCATGGAAACTATTAATATTTCCTTTTAATCTCACGTATTTTAATAGAGCAAACTAACTAGATGTAGAACTTGCGGCTCCCATCAGAAAGAGAGGGGGGGGGAAAGTCTAATTAGCCTATGTGATATGCAGTTTCAAAACCTTTTTCATTCTTTCCATACATTGTTCTTTTTTTCCCCCCATTTACCATTTGAAGCTAGAATACTAAATGGCTTGCCAAATTTTGACTTTTTTTTTTTGCCTTGCATCAAAGTATATCAAGCTTCAACTATATCCTTCAAACTATATCAAGACCTATAATTTCCACCATAGCCTACAGATGAGTGTGTGCCTCAAAGCAAATAAAATGTTCAAATACTATAGAAGAACTTTGGCGAGGCTGTACCATCAAGGAAGTGTACCACAGGAGTCAGTACAAATATTTCTCAGTGAATCTAATTAAAGGGGGCTCTCTTTTCTCCATTCAGAAACAATTTTACAAGTTATTTTGTGGATTATAATGGCGTGAAGAGCCAGGTACTTTATAGTTTTTTTTTTTTTTTAAAGATTTTGTTTGAGAGAAAGAATGAGAGAGAGAGAGAGCACATGAGAGGGGGGAGGGTCAGAGGGAGAAGCAGACTCCCTGCTGAGCAGTGAGCCCGATGTGGGACTCGATCCCAGGACACCAGGATCATGACCTGAGCCGAAGGCAGTTGCTTAACCAACTGAGCCACCCAGGCGCCCTAAGTTTTTCAATAGAACTTTCAAACTATGAACAAGAAAAGAGGTAAAACAAATTATTTTCCCTAAGAGGAAGCTCTGTGTTTTCCAAAGTTGTCTTACTTATTCACCATAATTTCTCACCAAAAATTACAACTGTCAGGACTAAATAGTTACCAGAAGGAATTCATGCAGCTACTCTATGATCTATGATCACCTTAAGGAAATGGAACAATACTGGTAGTTAAGAAAACCATTAGGAGCAACAGTAGCAGAAGCAGTAGAAATAAGGAGACATTCATTAACCACTTGTTATGCTCCAGAAACTGTACTGTTTTATAGGAATCACCTCATTCCTCTCAAAAGTACTAAGAAAATAGAGGTTTTAAAAGGTTAAATCAAATGCCTATAATCGCAGTTCGTAAAAAAAAGACCAGAACTCAAATATAGGCAGTCCAACTTGGAAGCACACGCTTTTAATGCTGCACTCAATTCCCTAATTCTGGGCCCAAGTCAGTCCAGACATGAAATAATGCCCAGGTCTATGACAGAGACTAAAGATTTATGTCAATACATCAAATTATTTGTTATGCCTTGTATTTTATTTCATCTTTTTGGATGTGCAATGAGGAAGAGCTAAGATTTTTAGCCATTTTTCCTAGACATCAACACAAAGGCTTCTCCAAGATTCCATGGTAGATTCTATGCTATCCCAACAACCTTGTATGGCAACATTTCTCGGGGGCCTCTCCACCAACCAAGGTACATATAAGAAAAATATTTCTGACTTTACTAAACTAACATGTATTAAATTTTAAAGACTATCTTTACGTTGGGATAAAATGTATCCTATCCTTTTCAATGTTAAAATATGGAAAATAATGCTGAAAATTTGTCCCAATATTAAACATTTTTAAAAATACTGAAATATTTCATCACAAAACAAAAAACATATCACAGCAGCGCCTGGGTGGCTCAGTAGTTAAGCATCTGCCTTCGGCTCAGGTCATGATCCCAGGGTGCTGGAATCGAGTTCCGCATCGGGCTCCCCGCTCTGCGGGAAGCCAGCTTCTCCCTCTCCCCCTGCTTGTGTTCCCTCTCTCGCTGTGTTTCTCTCTGTCAAAATAAATAAATAAAATCTTAAAAAAAAAAAAAAACTTATATCACAAAATAAAAAACTTAATATATTTTAGTACTCCTCTTATATTGGGGGGGTGGGGAGGTTGGGTAGGTAATGATCCATAAAATACAAGAGGGCAGGAACTACTCTTAAAATACCCAGAGGGTAGTCTCCTGGGCAAAAAACATGAAAAATGTCAACACTATCATGATGACAATTGCTCAAATGTAATAATAAAGATTAGTGTGAGTGCAGTGAAAAAAACATAGATCTTTGTGCCAGTTATCAATTTATTGCCTCTCAGCTCCAAATCCACCTTAAATATCTGCTATGCAATAATGGAAAAAACCCCTTCAGCATTTCTCCTTTACAGTGAGCATGATATTAAGCTGTCTTAGTAAAAGTGGTAGACAGCACTGTAGGAGGAAAGCACTTCTCAGCAGGGATGATGAAGAGCATCTGCCAGGGCTCTGCCCCAGCCACATACACCAACTACCAACACTATGCCCTTGCAAGCCCAGCCTGGAGATCACTTTTCTGTGGCCCTCCTAACACGGACCCACACACTCCAGACACCATACTGGTGGCCCAGTACCTTCTGCAACTTGTGCCTAGACACCCACTTGCCAAGAACCAAAGACCAGTTCTGGCCCAGGCAAACCAGTAAGCATCTTTGCCATCCAACAGGTTGCAACTACACCTTCTCCAATAAGGTCTGAACTCCAGCCTTGGGGAGGGGTCTTCCAAGTTTGTCATTTCCTGGATACTCTCCCTCGGCCTGACGGTATCCTTTAGAGTTCTTTTATATTACAGTTACTTTTTTTTTTTAACTCAATTAGCCAACTTGTAGTACATCATTAGTTTTTTTCTAATTATTTTTTAATTAACATATAATGTATTATTTGTTTCAGGGGTACAGGCTGTGATATCACAGTTACTCTTATCATAGTTCAATAATTCTGTAAAGTCCCCTTTTAAAACCACTGTATGGTCAGTGAAGTCAGACAGATCTGGGTTCAAATCTGACTATTCACCTGCTTGTGGCCTTGATCAAATTAAAATTACTTAATGATCTAAGGCTCAGGTACTACACCTATAAAATGTAAAACTTTAGCACCTGTCTCATTATAGAGTCATTACTGGGATTAAATGGGACTATGGCTATAAAGGCAAATGCAGATAACCAATAAATAGTCTTTTCTCCATCCCCTGATCTGTAGCCTACGGTCCATTTACCCTATGCCAAAAAAAATACAAAGAAACAATCAAACAAAAGTTTGTAACTGAAAAAATTATAATAGAAGCAGACACATTATAAAGAAGGCATATAAACCCATCAGAATTATGACATCAACCTTCCAGCATCTGTCTCCTTGAAAATTCCATCCTGATTGGGACAGAGTTCACAGCTAGGGGAAACACCACATTTACAGGCATCACAAAACCAAGGTTCCGTGGAGTTTTCAGAAGCTGAACTCATAATAGAGTCACTCTCTCCATCAACTCCGTAACAACCTAAAAAAAAAAAAAGGTATGATTAAATAGTTTATTTTTTAACTCATTTATAAAATTACAAAAGAAAAAGGGAAGTAGAGAACAAATCTGAAAAACTAATGGTTTATAAGAATGATATTACAGTCAAAACATGTACGTGAAATCATTTTATAAAAGTCCTTTTTCACCTACCACAGTATGCACAATGAAACAAATGACCTTTTAAAATAATTTTACATCTACTGGAAAAGCATTATGGGAATAAAAATTACATAAAAATAGGAATTTTCATTAAAAAGAAATCAGACTGTATCTAGGAACTACTGATTAACATTAATTGAGCTCCTTTTGTAATGGACACTTAAATATTTAAGACCATGCTCACGCAAAACAAACATATAATCAAAAAGGTCTCTAACTTTGGGGATGGCAGATAAAACACAAATTCATATAACCATAAACACGAAGTTAAGTATTAGTAAAAGAAAAATACATACATAAACCCACATAGACATAAATTGAAGGTTATAGGACAATTTGAATAGTTCAGACTAGAGTTAGACAAACTGAGTTCCATTCACAACTGAGCCAACTTCTAGCTCTAGGAGGTATTTGATCTTTTTAAACATTTATAATTCTATCTTCTGTAAAAGTATATCCATAACTGAAATTAATAAAAACAGATTACTCTTTTTCTGTTTAACTCAATATTCTGAGAGAAGTTAAATTATTTAATCAGAAAATGTGATAAAAATTTTTAAAGATCCTCATCGCAAACAAACAAGATTAGTTAGTATAGGTCTTTACGTTTTAGAGTAGGTCATGTTATACTTCAATTATACTACCTTTCAATTATTAAGAGTAAAAGGTTTCCTTATCTATGCAAATATACATAACTGCAATTACAAATTATATTTAAAGTTACTATTTGCACTTCCAGATTTGTTTAAACTTTTTATAAAATTAAAAAGATTTTCCTTGATTTTGAACTTAATAGATGTGAAACGTGTACACCAACATGAAATTCAAGCAAAATATCACTGTCAACATTTTGGTAAGATCAGGTTCTCATTAAAATTCCTGAAACTCAATTTTGTCAATGAACTCGGTGTTGATGAGGCTCTTTGTGCCTGACAAACCAAACTCACTAAAAAGTTATGTCACATCCATTATCATGACTAATTCTCAGTATAAAAATACCAAGAAGAATGTATTGGCACCATCACAGTATTGATAAATATAGAATCCAATAAAGGGCAACTGAAAAGTTCAGAGATCATTTCACCCAGACTATAAAAAACCATGTCGAACTCTTGATGACTTACATAACGACTACAATAGTCATGACTCCTAAATAGTTTTCTTTTTCCTAAATGATGCTTGACGCAACACTTCCTATTACCTAGACGACACCACCCTCATGATAAAAATATCCTGAAGAGAAAAAAAAAATTAATGCATAAATAGAAATAAACTACAACTTAATTCTAGGCCTGATGTACACCCTCATCATCCTTAGGCTGGGGCACTTCTCTGATCTCCTAAGACACATTTATTACCTCTCCAAGATAGGTTGCTTCTACAGATAGCCAAATATCAACCACCCCAGGATCTTCTGACCAGGTTTATTCTAAGAATCTAAGTGCCCAATTCTAAGGGGCATCCAAAGTGACTTCCAATAAACTGAAGACATTAAAAACAAACAAACAAAAAAACACTATATGAGAAGCATATGTAAGCAACACTCATCTCTCAAAAGGCTTTACCCCACAGGTAAGTTTATATGCATCCAGTGTAAGATGTGATTATTTGAAGTGGTTACACATTAAACAGACAATTGGAGCCTAAACTGAAGAGTGTCTTCTCACAAACACCAAAGATACTCAAATTAAAATAAATAACTATATAAATACTGAGTTAAATCACCCAGAAAGAAAAAGAACCATACACAACTAGTAAATAATTTTAAAGTATCAACATTAATTTACTAGATGTCATTAATAGGTCAAGAGTCATGTGTAAGTATTTTAGTCACACAATGCTACCAAGGACTATAGATTATAATTAAAATAGCCTGGTAGGAATAAAACTAAAAAGGTGGTTCGCAACTATGACTTACATATGCTGCCCGAAGCAGATGCCATTAACTGTTATCTTTATGCCATTCAAAGGCTTTATAACAGTGAACCTTAACGTAATCTGAAAATCATACAAAAGGATGCCAAAGAAAAGATTTCAAAGGAGCTAGACTATATAGTACACAAGATGAGCAAAGAAATCAAAACTTTTAATTTCTTTAATATTAAATTTGTGGTTGGTAATCATTATCTTCACTTCTGTTTAGATATACATATTTTAGATGACAAATCCTAAAATGAAAAGGAAATACAAATTTCTTCTTGGGAGCAGTTATTATTATATTATCACCAATAAAAAAGAATTTTTCAGTAAACGCAATAGTAAGCAAAATACCATATTCAAAGAAAAATCACAAAACAATAAAAATTAATCTGCTTTCTCAAAGGTTTATACAATACTTCAAGGAAAAAAATCTATTTTCTTTACAAAATAATGTTCCTTTTACTTCAAAGGATTCTTTCATCTGTATTCACACAAAGTAGGCAATTACCAAAATAACAAAGCCCCTGTGGGGCTATTTTATTCACTTCATTTGCCAAAATCAAGGTAAATCACAGCAGTTTTTTACAATAAAGCAAACTTTCAATTCTATTTTTTAAAGAATATTCTATACACATGGCAAAAATCTGTACACAGAGTAAACCTACAAACAACCTGAAGAATGATTTTTGAGCAATTCTCCTAGGAAATCCCTACTTTGTAACCTAGATCGGTATCATATAAGTTTGAAGAGCAACCAGCAGGTGCATTAAGTATTTCTTCTTCAGCTTCAATGCCCCTGAAAGATGATCCACAGTGTTATGACCTTTATAGAGTTCTTCACTTGCCACTTTTCCAATATTTCTCTATGGCATCTATTTAGTTTACTGACCTCCAGACCAAAGTTATAACATATTATAACCACTCTGATACCTTTTAATTAATGACTAAATACATTTTAAGATCTTTTTCTTTCCTCCATGCAAAACAGAATTTAAAATACCATAAAACAATGTTTATTTCCGGGCACCTAGGTGGCTCAGTCAGTTAAGCATCTGCCTTAGGCTCAGGTCATGATCTCAGGGTCCTGGGATCGAGCCCCAAATCGGGCTTCCTGCTGCTCAGTGGGGAGTCTGCTTCTCCCTCTCCCTTTGCCCCTGACTCACGCTTGCTCTTTCTCAAATAAAATCAATAAAATCTTTTTAAAAAAATAAAAAAAACTTTACTTCCTTCTACCTACCTAATTCTGAGTAGAAGATGCAAAATTGCATCTTCAATAAGATTGCAGAAAAATTTTTTTCGTTTGGGTACCCATATAAAATAAAATTATAGACATATAAAACCTGTTTCATACAGTGTTTTCATGTTTTCCAATGTGTAAACAGAAAAAAATATGTTTCTATGGCCATCTGATTAGGATCAACCTCTGAGTAACACATGCAACTTACACAAAGCACATTTAAGGAAAAATAATATAAAATGTATTTACAGTTGTTTTTAATTATACAAGGGTATATGGATAATCCAAATCAGTGGAAATTTTCCCCATTCAACTTGTCTCAGGGGAGCAAAAGACCTGCAGTCTTCCATCTTTTAGAGTTATGTAACTTTGGACAAACCACATCTCTGAGGCTGAGTTAAAATGATCTACAAATGTATTTAATAATATCTCTCCTAAATTATTTCTCAGTATAGAAAAAAATAGGAATCCAAAAGTTGTCATTTAAAAAGTTAAAACATTTTTTCTGTTAACATCCTATCACTAAGACCTCTGATTTTTACTCACTAAAAAAAAAAGATTGTAAAGTAATACTGTTGTTCCTGAGAAAAGATGTGATACCTGTAACAAATATGTCCTCAAGTGTAAGAGAACCAAAGTGTCTGCTGACTTATAAAGTTCAAATGGTTATAACTTGAACATTCTTTACTACTCAATAAAGATTCATAAGGATATATTTTTGCATATACTATGAAATAAAAATGGTCTAGGGCTAGTTAACAGCAGACTGAAAATGAAGGGGGGGAAAGCATCTCTTAGTAGACCTTATCTCATTTAATGCACAACAGCTAAACCGAAGGGTAACTGCTGGAAAGGACAGTGCATCACCTAATGCTTGCTCTATCACATACTATGACACCTATGTGACATTTTTCTTCAGACACAATGCAATCAGTATATCAGGATAACTGACATCACAGTCAGGGGTACCCTACTATTACAAGTCAGTATAAGATTTTTGTCACAAGGTGTTTATACTAAGTGACAAGTTGGAACCCTTTGATTTCAAAAAGAAATTTATCTACATTTAGATGAAGTGAGTACTCTGAAAAGTAATTAAACAGTTATATATTTAATAAGCAGTATTTCAAATACTACTTTTTAGCAAAATCTCAACCTAAAAACTTCTCTTTATTATGCTTAAGTATATTTAAAAAAAGAAAGGGCACCTGGTGGCTCAGTCAGTTAAGCATCTGACTTCAGCTCAGGTCATGATCTCAGGGTTCTGGGATCCAGCCCTGCATCAGGGCTCCCCGCTCAGCAGGGGGTCTGCTTGTCCCTTTTCCTCTGCCCCTCCCCCCCAACTTGTGCTCTCTCTGTCTCTTCAAATAAATAATATGGAAGTCTGTCACTTAGGCACCTGAAGTTAAAACAAACAAACAAAAAGAAACCAGAAACACTAGCTTCCTATTATGCTTTAGAAAATTTCCCTTTCTCTGGATTAATTTTATATTAAAATTCATTTTGGAACTTAAAAAAAGTAGTACAGAAAGATCTACAGCTGTAATTGTATAAAAAAATGAACATGATATAAACAATGAAAAATACCACAAAGTTTCAAAGTACATGAAAGGGTGAAAAAATATTTGCAAGGATAGAAAATCTTTGTAACACATATAGCAGTGAAAGGATTAACATTAAAACGAAAAGAATTCCAGTAAATCAATGAGAAAAAGACAAGCAAACCTATTGAGAAATGACAAAGGAAATGCACAGCAAGTAACAGAACATAAAATGCAAGTGGCCACAAGATACCAAACCTCACTCATAATAACGTGAACACATATTTTAATAAAGTGAGAGTTTCTAAAAGATTAAAAGAAAATTTACTAATATGCAGTTATCAAGTACTTTGTACACTGTTGGTAAGAATATCAACAGGTACAATCTTCTTGAAGATCATTCTGGCAATTCTGTCTTTTTAAAAGTTAAAATGCACTTATCTTTTGATTCAGCAATTTCACTTCTAGGAAATCTATCCCACAGAAGTTATTACATGAATATATATAACACCTATCTGTTAGTCCTATGTAGAAGTGAAAAACTAGAAACAAAAAGAAAAATAAAGATATCATGGTTGAACCATTCTATAGCTAACTATGTACCATTAAAAAGAATAATATATCCCATTTGTACTCACATGAAAAGAATCTCAATAT
Organism: Zalophus californianus; assembly: GCF_009762305.2. Classification (NCBI taxonomy): domain Eukaryota; kingdom Metazoa; phylum Chordata; class Mammalia; order Carnivora; family Otariidae; genus Zalophus; species Zalophus californianus. The sequence goes on along the minus strand of NC_045606.1, from coordinate 43,322,353 downwards.
TAACAGGTTAACATATGAGTGAAATACAGCAAGTAACAGGGGGGAAAAAGTCCCATGGTATTTATTCCATTTATTTAGAGAAAGAGACAGAGAGCATGAGCATATGCATATGTGATGTGTGTGTTCACATACGTACATGGGAGCCTGTGTGAAGGGGCTCTCACTGGTCAAATTTGGACAATTTAAGTATCAGAAAGAGTAATCAGGTAATAGATGATAACATATGAGAGCACAATAATAACTGAAAAGGAAAAAAGGGAGAAGTTCTCTACAAAATAAATGCTGCCTATTAACGTAGAGGAATGACAGAATTAAAAATCCCCATCTTCCAGCTACATATATAACTGATTCTGACAAGAACCCTAATACTACTATGCAAAAGGCTATTAGGGAACAGAATATTAACAAAGTCTCAAAGTTATTACCTCACAGATTACTTGTTAATTACCAAAAGAAAAACAAATGGCTTTAAAATGGAGAGTTCTAAGTTGACACCACCTAACTACCACCAAAAATTCAATAAACTGGCATCATACTTTTTTGATGTGGTATAACGGAAGGTAAACATCAACATAGTCCTTTCGCCAAAAAATGTTTACACTGAATCTAATCATGAGAAAAAAACCAGACAAATCTAGATTGAGGGAAATTTTACAAGTTATTCTAAAAACTGGCTTACATTCTTTATCACATGGTCATGAACGACACAAAAAAACAGAAAATTTGTTTTAGGTTAAAGGAGACTAAGACACAAAAAGCAACACATGATACATGAATGGATCCTGGATCAGGAGGAGGGCAATACCACAGTGATAACAGAGGTATAGAGGTCACAAGAAGAGTTTGCAAAGGGGCGCCTGCGTGGCTCAGTCAGTTCAATGACCAACCCTTGATTTCGCCTCAGGTCATGATCTCAGGGCTGTGGGATCGAGCCCCACATCAGCCTCCATGCTAAGCTCAGCATCTGCTTGAGATTCTCTCTCCTCTCCCCTTACCCCTCCCCCCACTCATGTGTGCACGCTCTCTCTCTCCAATAAAATCTTGGAGAAAAAAAAAAAGTTTGCATATTACCAGCCATTAAATTTTTTTAAAATGTTTGTGTATCTGAATGCTCATGAGAATGCAAGACAAGTCTAGAACACACACCAAAGTTTAAAGTATATTTATCTCTAGGTGGTATGATCATGGAAGATGTTTTCTATAGTCCATATATACTGATATGTTCTACAACGAAAATGTATTCATGTAATATAATAAAGTTAAATGAATAGCACCTGTATGGGGGTTAGAGAGTACCAGAGAGGGAAAGATGTGAATACAGACCAAACTGTTAACGGCAATTTCCTATGCAAAAAGAAGCAGAATTCAGATGAAGGACAGTAATTCATTGTTCTACCTTATGTACTTTTATGTTTGCAACTTTTGTGTTTATATGCTACTTATATTTAATAGGAAATATTTTAATAAAAAATGATTTTTCAAATCTCCTAACAAGATAAGACAATGGTAAACACTAATTTAACACCTATACATTTAGGTTATATTTGTGGAATATAAGGCATCTGGATAGAGGCAATAGTGTAAGTGAAAGCCCTCTAATACTGGAAAAGTCATTCAAATTGGCAGGTTATGAAATCTAAAAGAGTCCTGCTGTGAGTGTGAACTTTATTCTAAAGGCACAAAATAATTTTAAATAGGGGAATAATATGAACAGATGTGAATTTCAGAAAAATCAGCCCTGAAGACAGTAGGAGAACCAGAGCAAGAAGAAGTGCATCTGTTTAGAAGTTTACACCCTAGCTCCCATCTGCTTCGAGTCTCAACCTTCTATCATCTTGGTCCATTATTTTTTGTCTTCAGAGTTTAGTTTTTATCTCTTCTTGCCTTGTTTCCAACAATTTCTATAAGAAATAAAAAAGTCTAAACTTTTAAAAATCTTATTGTGAGTCTTACCCACCTTATATCAGAAAGTATACTTTATTCTACATTGCCCTGGCTCCTTGCCATGACCTGTATCTGCAGCTGTCTTAAGCTCCGGCATGACAACCACCTACGCATTCTTTTTCTCTCTCAAATTTTACTTCCTTCTAAACCAATGTCTCTCAAAGGATGATCTTCCCCACCTCCTGCAAGAGAATCCCAACGCACCTTTTAAAACTGTAGATACTAGAGCCCCACCCCAGACCTACTGAATTGAGAATCTCTAGGAGTAGTACCCAAGAATCTGTTTTAAACAAGCACCTCAGGGGGTTCCTGGGTGGCTAGTCAGTTAAGCGACTGACTCTTAATTTCAGCTCGGGTCATGATCTCAGGATCTTGAGATCAAGCGGGGCATTAATCTCTGGTGAGCGGGGAGCCTACTTGAGATTCTTTCTCCTCTCCCTCTGCCCCTCCCTCCAGCACCGACGCGTGCTCTCTACAATAAATACATCTTAAAAAAAAAAAAAGAAAAAGAAAAAAATCAAGTACCTCAGGTGATAATCTTTTATAAAATCTGAGACCACTGGATAGAACATCAGACAATTATCTCTATTCTAAAAGCATTATTATTTATTTTGTATACCACCAAATATCAGCCACAACCATGGCAGAAACAGAAACATACAGGAGATTTAGACTCTAACTATGTAAAAAACACAGGAACTTGTTAAACTAGATATTCACAGATTCCAATCCTTATATAGGTACAGTGGCTTCAATCATTCAAGACTATACCTCCAACCAACTTATTATCCCTAATTCACATAGTTGGCAACAAAATGAGCTAAAGAAAATATGTTCCATGATCATACTACCTAGAGATAAACATACTTTAAACTTTGATATGTATTCTTCCAGACTTGTCTTGCTTTCTCATGTGCATACAGATATACAGACAAAAGTACTTGCCACTGATTATTTACCACAGAATTAAAAAAAAAAACAAATTCATCAAGGTTTTACTTCACATTCTCTTTAAAAAAATAAATAAGATTATACCCATTTTATACATATATAAAATATCTGTAAATTGTCTTACACCCATTTCTAAAAATAAACAATATTTATGATTCTGTGCTGAAAATATTTTTCACAAGAAATATAATTTGTCTCTACAAACACAAAGTAATCTCTGCTTCTATGAGCTTCATTTTTTTATTTTGTTTAAATTCAATTAGCCAACATATTGTACATTAGTTTCAGATGTAGAGTTCAATAATTCATCAGTTGCAATATAACACCCAGTGTTCATCACATCACATGCCCTCTTAAATGCCCATCACCCAACTGCCCCAGCCCTCCATCTACCACCCCTTCAGCAACCCTCAGTTTATTTCCTAGAGTTAAGAGTCTCTCATGGTTTGTCTCCCCCGCTGATTACTTTCCATTCAGTTTTCCCTCCCTTCCCCTACGATCCTCTGTGCTGCTTCTTATATTCAACATATGAGTGAAACCATATGATAGTTGTCTTTCTCGAATTGACTTACTTCGCTCAGCATAATAACCTCCAGTTCCTCGATGAGCATATTTTAATGAACAGGAGCATAACACTAAAAAGCAAACACATAATAGGAGCCTTGAAAAAGTGATTTCTAGGAGGCCTGGGTGGCTCAGTTGGTTAAGCGACTGCCTTGGGCTCAGGTCATGATCCTGGAGTACCAGGATCGAGTCCCGCATCGGGCTCCCTGCTCAGCAGGGAGTCTTGCTTCCCCTCTGACCCTCCCCCCTCTCATGCTCTCTATCTCATTCTCTTTCTCAAATAAATAAATATCTTTAAAAAAAAAGTGATTTCTAAATGCAAAGAAAAAGTTGCATTAACAGCCCATAAATAAATCTAATAGTATAAAATGTGGTAAAAATCATAAATACCTTAAAATTTCACAGAACTAAAAAGCAGTAAGCTAAATACAATATATTCAGAAATATATATGTTAGTGCAAGGATTAGCAGCCTATTGTTTGCTTATCAAAATGTTAGCTAGGATGCAACAGAAAGTTACTCAGATAAGAGGGCTGAACACTACGAGCAGAAAGGGAGGAGAAGGGACAAAAGCAGGGAAGGAGTGTGTTTTATTTTGCAGAACGGACAGTTCCAGCCAAGGAAACACCCAACTAAGTGTTTCACCTGACAGGTGTGTCTTGCCAGGTGTGTCTTACCTGACAGCTCCTTAGAAGAGCCAGTTTGAGCTGGGATGGAGCTGAGGACCTGCACAAAAGCCCCGAGTTATCATATAAAGTTATCCTTAGCTCATTATAATACTAAAATCTTCTCCTATGGGTGAAGCTTTCTGCCATTTTTTGAACATATGATGTATCCACTAGCATGCTGACATATTAAGCATGTACAATTGAACCAGAAGTGCCCACACAAGTTCCCTGCCCCCACCCCCTAATACTGAATAAAAGCTTCCTGTACTAACCCCATGGGAGACAGTACTGAGAGCTATTTCCCTGTCCCCTTACTTGTAACAATAAAAAGTTCTTCGCTTTCAACCCTTCCTTGGGTGTGTTCAATTTGATGCACCAATGAACCTCTTGAAATCAGTTACAAAAAGAGAACATACAATTAACTCACAAGTCACCTAGATTTACCAATAAGGTATGATGCACTCAATACACCCACAGCACAGAATTTATAACTCACTTGAAAAACGTTATTCTTTGCTCTTATTTTACATGTTTTCTTTCCCCTATTATATAAAAACAGCAGAGACTATATCTGGTACATCCTCCTGTTTGCTAGCACCAAATCTTACATTTAAATATTTATAGAATCAAGGTAACAAAAGAAATTATTTAAATAGTAATTAATGTTTACATCAACATCATAGAGAAAGTTGTGCTCACCAAATCTCTCTCCAATCCTCTCTAGGTGGTAAAAAGAGCAACACTAGAGAGAGAGAAATGCTGATGGGATCTATGACTCAAAAGACAGTAACAGGGAAGCCTGCGGGGGGGGGGGGGGCGGGATACAAAAAAGAAATTTCAATACTTTCAGTGGTTTACGTACATGATAGCTATTGCTATGGTCAACAGAAGGCAGGTCCAAGAGGGACTCATGCATTAGAGTCCTTTGTCTCTTAGTCCTCAGTATAGAGAACTAGTAGGATTCCCAGTGATTCCGTTAACCCTTTCCCCTGCTTCATTAGACTCTGACTTTTGTTTAAGTTTCTACCTTTGTTACTCTGGGAACCTGATAAAGAGTATCAATCGTGTTACTTGGAAATATTGCTTATGGTAAAAAGGACCCAATTGGTAGACTGCAACTGAACTGAGAGTAACAATAAATGGGGATAAGTGGGGGAGAATGACATAGCCCAAAGAAGATGGCTCCCAAATGACTGGGAGCTGCTTGCTGTAGGGACTACTACAAAGACTCACAAAAAGGAAGGCATGAGGCTGCCTTGGTGGCAAGCTATGGTTTTGTTCTTCTATCCTTCTGAATACACTGGTGCTAAATGGGCCCAATGATAATCTTGAAAATATTCAAGTTTAGCTATCCTGATAAGCATTGCAGGGCTACTTCTTTGTATTATCAATGGAGCTAATGCTCTAATGTGTATATGAAACATCTTGGGATTTTCTCAAAATAGATTCTGATTCAGAAGGGACTTGGTCTGTGATTCTGCATTTCTAACAAGCTCCCAGGTTATATAAATGCTACTGCTTAATGCTGTGGATCCATGGACCCTACTCTAAGTAGCAACACTTAAAAAAAAAAAATACTGAAATAGGTAAGACTGACATTTTAATTTAAATAAAATTTAAATTAAAATTAAATTTACCCAGGGGTGCCTGGGTAGTGCAGTCAGTTGAGCCTCTGACTCTTGATTTGGTCGTCCTGAGATGGACCCAGCTTGGGATTCTCTCTCCCTCCCCCTCTGCCCCTCCTGCTCATTCACCTGTGCGCGCGCTCTCTCTCTCTCCCTCAAAATAGATGGATAAATCTTTTAAAAATAAATGCTGTGAGTTGAACATTTTTTAAAACTTATCTACCAATCACTTTAGATGCAGCAAGAATTCAGTTATATAGGGGGAAAGACCTTAAAAATTAAAATAATTAAGCAGTCATGAAAGCTCCCATTAGGATAGTGAAGAACTGACACTTCTAAGAAGATGCTGACCCCATTTTAGAGAAAAACAAAACTAAAAATTAAAAAGGACTACGAACATGGTACACCTAGAAAGGGACAAAAAAACAAAAAATCTAAATTATTTGGACCAAGTCACATGTCACTGTTTATTTTTTCAACCCAGGCTTTAATTAATACAGGCTGGCAACAGTGTGATGACCCAAAAAGGGACCAGAAAATTATATACTGATCAGGCTGCACATTATTATACTAAGAATTACCATCATTACTCTTAACCAGAAAAGAAAACCAACCACCTAACCAATGAATATTAAGCAGGGTTTTTTGTTTTTGTTTTTATTTTTATTTTTCTATTAGTAGACTCAACTGATGTAAAGCCAATGGAAGATGAAAAATTCTTCACAGATCTATTAATCAATATACTTTCTTTCTGAAACTACCCAAGTATTACCCAAAAAGACTTAAATGGAGAGTCAGGAATATATCTTATCAAAACAACCCCTTCTCAAACATAGTACTCAGTGATATCTGGTAAAGGAATCTTTTATACTAGTCAGACAAAAATAACCTACAGGAAATTAAGTTAAAAGGAAAAATGTATTTATGTAATGTATTTATGAGAAATACATTAATCTTTAATAACTTTTCCCCTTGGGGTGCCTGGGTGGCTCAGTCTGTTAAGCGTCTGCCTTCAGCTCAAGTCATGATCCCAGGGTCCTGGGATGGAGCCTCGCATCAGGCTCCCTGCTCAGCAGAGAGTCTGCTTCTCCCTCTCCTTTTGCCCCTCCCCCCAACTAGTACACATAAACACACAGTGGCTTGTGCTCTCAAAAAAATAAATAAAATCTTTAAAAAAAATAACTAACAGTTCTTCCCTAAAGCATAACAGATAATTAAAAATCACCAGAACTAGGAATTTTTCAAGCTATTAGTTCTAACTCTACTAAGAAACCACGGGAAAAAAAAAAAAGGAAAATTATATAATCACAATTACACATCAGAAACTCCAAGATTAACAAAGGAAATGGGAAATTATACTAGAGGGAAAAAGTTGTAACATAATTTTTTTTAAAAACTCTCAAGATTTATGTTTTACTTTTGATTTATACTTCGCACTTTGAATTTATCTGAAGTTCACAGAATTCCCAATACTACTAACAAAGCAATTATACCACAACATAAAGATTCTCCTAAAGATGTAGAATACTGTTCAGTTTCCCCACCTAGTTTTCCTTATTTATTTATTCCACATATTAGCTACACATCAGCAGCACAGCAGCTGCTTTTTGATGTTTACCTATTCTGCACCTGCTCCAAGGAATCTGAACCATGCGGGGAGAAAACAAAAAACAAAAAACAAAAACAGACATACACACAACCATGTTGACTCGTCTGTTTAACTCATTATCACTAATCACAAGTGGTCCTTTATAGCTGTCAATAAAATATATATGTACGTATACACACATACAATATTATGCCACTATTTCCGTAGTCCACTTCATTCTGCCAAATAACTATTTTATACCAATCTCTCTTCCCCAATCTCCCAACATCTCCCCCACCTCCACTCTCTGCTAATGACTTTGCTTCCCATTTCACCGAGACAACAAAAAGCATTCAAAACTAAGTTGCACATGCTCTGACCCCCACATCTAACAACCTACCTACATCTGTATCCATATATCCTTTTCCCTCTGGTTACTATGGATACTCATATTTACTCAATCCCCTCACTTGGTGCTGGATCCCATCCCCTCTAGCCTTGTACTCAAAGCCCTTGCTCCAGCAACTGCTTCCTTTCTCTCCTTATCTTAATTGTCAACTCTCCCTTTCCACTGGTCACTTCCCTGTTAGTACAGTATACTAACGTGCTATATAATCTCTGCATCTGTGATAGGCAGCCTCTAAGATGGCCACCAATGATCAGTGCCCTCGTATTAACAATTTTAGAATGTGCCCTCCTACATTTAAATTTAAATAGGATTGGTCTGTGTGAACAATGTGCAGAAATTACGGTGTATATTTCCAAATTAGTCACAAGACACAATTTCCCATGTATTTTGCTTTTCTCCATGTATTTTACTTATTTAATAAACCATGTAATATAAAAAAAAAATAAACCATGTAATATAAGCATTTTGTCCATGACCCTTTTCTCCTACAACCTTTGGGATGGCTTGCCTGGTAGTATACTCAGGAGTCTACCACTGCATTAGGATAATTGGCCACATGACATAGGTCTTTATCTGACTCTAGAAACAAAATTTGACAGTTACTCACTTTCTCTGTTTGAAACATTTTCCTTACCTAGCCTCTGGGTCATTACTCCTGGTTCTCCTCCTATCCCACTGACCATGTGATTTCCATCTCCTCTGAAATGCTAGAACCACCTTACTACTCCCTAGATAGCATATCCAGTTTCACAGCTTTAAATAACATCTACAGGCTGATGAGTCCCAACATTACTAAACTTCAGACCATTTAAAACCAAACTTTTACTATCTACCTGAAAACCTTTTCCTCTCTTACATCACTGCAGTGGTCTCCGAAATGGTTTCCCTGGTTCTCCACTTAGACCCACTTCAGTCTACTCCCAACCCAGCAGAGTGATCCTTCCCAAACAGAAGTCAAATCGTATTAATCCTCTGCCCAAAATTCATCCATTATAGTCAAATCTAAAATCTCTGACCTGCAAGATCTGCGTACGTGGTTTGCCCCCGTCTCTATCGCCACCACTCACCAGCTTGCTCACTTAGTTCCTGCCATATCACACTCCGACTGTGCCCCCTTCAAGATTCTGACACTTGCTACTCCTTCTCCCTAGGGTGCTCCTTCCCCAGAGTCGCGTGACTTGCTTCCTAACATTCCTCAGGTCACTGCTCAAATATCACCTTCTTAAAGAGGATTTCCCTTTTCAGCTTTGTAAGTCCGAGCCTCCGCCTGCCCACTCAAGCTCCCCACCCCAATCCACAGCGTTCCCAATACGGCTTGTCCTGCCCTGTTTTTCTTCACAGTTCAGACGATGACCTGATACATATTTACTTATTGTTTTATTTTTTCATTGCCTGTTTTACTAGAGATTAAGCTCCAGGAGGTCAGCAATTTCTACAGTTTATTTTACTTGCCTAAAATCTACAGAATGCCTAGCGCATAGAAGGTACTCAACAAACATTACTGAAAAAAATAAGTGAATGAGTAACAGTAATAGGAGACATTTCTGTGGTGAGCCTCAGCAGCAAGGAAGGGCAGCTTTATGTGACATCAAGAGGGTACTGGCTAAAGAAGCACAGGCTCTGCAGGTCCCACAAGCCCAGCAGACTCCCAGAACTACATGGAAGAAGGGCTGTAACACCAAAAGAGCAGGCAAGGACAAGGCCACAGAAAAACTGTTCTGTGGTGATCGTGGCCCCGTAGGAAAAAATTCACTGAGAGGAAGAAATAATAACTTTACCAGAGAGAAACCTGAAAGATACCCTCTCAACCAAGTGATAAGTAACATCACCAATAATGGGAAAAGTAAGTACTATATGCTTCTTAATAGGATACATTGAAAACACAACATAACTTCTGTGGCACTTCTGCCAAAAGCATGTCACCTGAATCTAATCATGAGAAAAGAAAAAACTAGGATTAAGGACATTCTATAAATGAACTGGCCTGTACTCTTCAAAAATGCCAATGGCATGAAACACAAGGACTCAAGAAATGTTCTAGATTAAAGGTGACCAAATAGACATAATGACTGAATGTAATATATAATCCTGGATTTTATTTTGCTAGAACGGACATATAGGGATAATTGGCAAAATGTGAAGAGTTAATAGATTAGAAGAATTCAAACAAAGCTAAGTTCCTGACTTTGATAATTATATGGTTATGTAAGAAAATGCCCTTGTTAAGAAATACACACTGAGGTATTTAGTGGTAGGAGGGGACGTTATGTCTACAGTTTATTCTCATAAAGTTGAAAATGAAATCGTTGTATCAGAGAAAATAAAACAGCAAAACGTTGCCATTTGGGAAATCTGAGTCAAGAGTATATGGGAATTCTTGGTAGTACTCTTAAAAAAGTTTTCTGTAAGTCAGAAATTATGTCAAAATAAAAAAAAATTCAAGTGAAAAAAGAAGCAAAAAAACCTAACAAAAAAGGTTCAAAAATAATTGGGAAAAATATTTTCAATATATTATAGTAGCTTCTATTTCAGATTTTAAAGGATAATCTCTCTAAATACTCAAGTTTAAAATTAAAAATTATAACCACAAAAGAAGAAACTATGTATCACTAGATTCAGAATGTAATTTTTTAAATAACATAATCTACCAGGCTAACATACTAGACTTTTTCCTATATCTAAATTTCATTTTAAACAAATGCCATGAAGGAAACTATCATAACACTGACCTTCAAAGAAATACTGTGATTTCCATATAATATTTCTATTTCAGTTATTTAAAACACATTTTAAATTAACATAATCCGAAAAATAACACCCAGGATACATTGAGGATTCAATATGTCCTACTTCAGTTGAAAAACCATGAAATACTATAGAAAAACTTTCCAAGAGTACAAATGTAAAAGAGCTGACTTTACTTATTTAAATGCAGTGTCAATTAGCTGTTTCAAAAAGCAGACAAAACAAAGCAAAATTACCTTCATGGACTGTAATGCCACAATTGTCACACTGAATTATTTCATCAGCATCCTCGCTATTATCTCCAAGACAAACACAGCAAATCAGAATGTGGTCCATTTTTTGAGAACTCCAGTTTTGACTCTTCTCAAGAATCAGCGAGTCCTAATATTAAAACATACCAGAAAATCACATATTTAAATTAAAAGATAATTTTAATAACTATAATCCTCAAAGTTGTTTTATGCATTTCTAAAATTATGCTGCATTCTCCATTATTTTAGTAATTTAGTTTGAAAATAGTAATTTCAGAACACTTGAAAAGTCCATTTCTTTGTCAAATGACCCTCTAAGCACGCTTTAATTTTGCATTTTCTCTGCAAGTTCCATATTCTCCCTCCTTTAAGAAATCAAAGAGCAAGCATGCAACTGACAACTCTTCATCTGCTTTGCCATTCTGGATTATAGTCTGACCCCTTAAACTAGAAGAAAGGAAAAATTAACCCACAGGTAATTATTAATCCTACAATGGATTTAAAAAGTGTAAGACATGGTTCCTACACTTGGAAGCTTATAATCCTGCCTTAAGGGAGACAAGACACACATATATCAAACAAGAAAAAATCAATCCAAGATAACATATAAGCAAATATGTATGTGATGGCATAATTACAGACTCTATACTCCTTAACAGCTGAGGAATTCAGTAAGTTTCAGGATCATCAAACCACTGGATGATAGATCCAAGAGAGCCTGTATAGGCATATCTGTACATACAGGTACAGAAAACCATCTAAAAAAGGATCCAGGTTGTCTAGTTGCTAAAGTGTGAAGTACTCTATTAGGTTCGTGTCAAGAAGTATCTAGTATAGGGCGCCTGAGTGGCTCAGTTGGTTGAGCATCTGCCTTCAGCTTGGGTCATGATCCCAGGGTCCTGGGATCGAGTCCCACGTTGGGCTCCCTGCTCCACGGAGAGCCTGCTTCTCCCTCTGCCTCCTTCTCTCTCTCATGAATAAAGAAAATCTTAAAAAAAAAAAATCTAGTATAACTGATAATAAAGATACTGAGCTAATTATAATATAAAAGGAGAAAGGAAGAGATAATATAAAATGTCAAGAAAGAAAAGAATTTGCTTTGTTTAAACTGCATTACAGATTTAAACTTTAAATGATTAACAATATAATGATTCTTATATTCTTACATTATCAGATTGGGCATTATATAAGATAGAACTTATGAGTTTATGTTTTTAAGAACCTAACCACTTTTTTTTATATTTTTATATTCTTTTAAACAGACCAATATCCACAGGTAACATTTAGAGTCATCATTTCATAGCAATCCGTAAATGACATCTGAATGACACTTAAATGTCACATCAATAACATTTTTTTAAAAATTGTGTTATACATCTAAACTTGCAGCTATCTGTAAAACAAATCAGAAAAGAATGCAAAGTCAACAAGGAGGCGGTGTCCTTGCTCTAGAGAATCCTAGTACTTTAAAATTGTGTATTTGGGGGCACCTGGGTGGCTTAGTTGTTGGGTGTCTGCCTTCGGCTCAGGTCATGATCCCAGGACGCTGGGATCGAGCTCTGCATCAGGCTCCGTGCTCCTCGGAAAGCCTGCTTCTCCCTCTCCCACTCCCCCTGCTTGTGTTCCCTATCTTGCTGTGTCTCTGTCAAATAAATAATAATAAAATCTTGGAAAAAAAGAAAAAGAGATACTTACCTTTAAAAAAAATAAAATAAAATGGTATTTTTTTTTTTTTTTTTGCTCCTCTTTGTTAAAAAACCGAAGTAATTTGTGGGCTTTGGACGTGAGTACCAAATAAAGGTACAAACTTCCTAAAAAGAAAACTCATGGTTTATAGTACTTTCGTACATTGAGCAAAACAAAAATCTACCCAAATGTTCACCCCATTAGCTATGCTTCAAATTTAAAAGCATTTGACTTAAAGTCTAATGTCCTAGTGTTTCATTCTCAGTTCTCATTTAATAACTGTTGAACCTCGAAGTGACGGTTTTCTCATCTGTAAAATGGGATGGTAAAAGTAATACCTACCTGATGAGATTTTTGTGAAAATTAAGATAATTGTATGGTAAAAATGTTCCTGAGATATACTAGGTACTCAATAATAATGTTCATTTCCATTCTCCTTTCCTAATTCTTTGTAGGTGGTTCAAGAGGAATATGAGCTGACCATTTACTATACTGAGGAATCTTCCTTGGAATCCCCCCAAAAGTTGTAACCCTCAATAAGTACTGCTACTTTAAATATTTTCCTATGCTAAGTCCCAAAAGACTTTTTTCCCAAAATACCACATCTGGGTTAAAAATAATCACAAACTAGAAAAAGATCTAGCCAATAACCAGAGTTTGATGATTGACAGGCTACTCGTGTAAAATGGGTTCTGTCAATACTTTTCTGGTGGAATTACAACTAATGAGTGCTTAAAAAAAGGTTTACCCATGTGGGGAACAAGTAAATTTCTATGGATCAGAAAAACAAGCATTAATAGGTAGCTCTGATTCCATTATTTCCCTGTTCTTCCATTTTGCTCAGAAAAAACAATAAACGTCTAAATTGTGTATCTGTACAATTTCTCTCTACACATACTATCATTTAGAGGCAGAGAAAACAAAATCAACTGGTATTTCTGGGATTCCCATCATTTGAGACTTTTACCAGAAATGTAATGCAAAGAAAGAGAAATGGGGGGAACTTGAGCCCCACCAAATGACTGACAAATAATGCTTCAGTGGGAAAATCTTAGTAACACATTCTCTTAAAAAATTATGCTCTAAGTTGTCTTTAATACATCAAATAAGGGTTTGAGCACACTTATCAGAATATAAAAGCAAATTTAGTAACAATTTTTATCAGCATATTTCTGAAGATGTGTATCATTTTTTTAGCTTCTGGACAAAATAGTCAAGCTAAAGTTTTTACCAAAAATTATTTGAAAATATGATTTTTACATAAAAATAGAAATTGGGAAAGTAGGTTTTGAATGGCACAAGAGTTATCACCTAGGATAGAACTTTAATATTATGTCATAACTTAATGCAATCTAAGGGCAATTAGAAGAATAAATGGGGCACTATAGTAATAAACCAATGACTACTTATAGTAAACCAATTCATTTTTTTCCCTTGGGATTTAAAATTTACACCTAAAATAATAATATTGTCCAATGCTCTCCATGGGTTTAGTGTTTATTTATATAGTCCACAAAGATGATTACAGGGCGCCTGGATGGCTCAGTCGTTGGGTGTCTGCCTTCGGCTCGGGTCGTGATCCCAGGGTCCTGGGATCCAGTCCCGCATCGGGGTCCCTGCTCGGCGGGAGGCCTGCTTCTCCCTCTGCCACTCCCCCCGCTTGTGTTCCTGCTCTCGCTATCTCTCTCTCTGTCAAATAAATAAATGAAATGTTTAAAAAAAAAAAAGATTACAAATAATAATATACAACAGGTAAATTCTAAGTTTTATGTGTGTTTAATAAAAGGGAATTCCTGAACACTTCATGTAAAACTAGAATTAAAAGAATCCTATTGCTCTGAATATGAGAAAAAGTACACCAAAAAGTTTGAGCAATAGGTCTCCAAGTTTTTTTTTTTTAAAGATTTTATTTATTTATTTGAGAGAGAGAGAATGAGAGAGAGAGAAAGCACACGAGGGGGGGGAGGGTCAGAGAGAGAAGCAGACTCCCTGCTGAGCAGGGAGCCCGATGCGGGACTCGATCCAGGGACCCCAGGATCATGACCTGAGCCGAAGGCAGTCGCTTAACCAACTGAGCCACCCAGGTGCCCAACAGGTCTCCAAGTTTTTAAAGAAAATTAAATTCTCAAGAATCTGAAGTAATTTTTGTACAATATTTTGAACTTTTTATGTATTAAAGCAGTTATTTTAAGGGCGCCTGGGTGGCTCAGCTGGTTAAGCATCTGCCTTCGGCTCAGGTCAATGATCCCAGGGTCCTGGGATCAAGTCCTACATCGGGCTCCCTGCTTGGCGGGGAGTCTGCTTCTCCCTCCACCCTTCCCCCCTGCTTGTGTTCTCTCTCTCTCTCCAGTAAATAAATAAAATCTTTAAAAAAAACAAACAAACAAAACAGAACAAAAAGCAGTTCTGGGGCACCTGGGTGGCTCAGTTGGTCAAGCATCTGTCTTTGGCTCAGGTCATGATCCTGGGGTCCTGGGATCCAGCCCCAGATCAGGCTTCCTGCTCAGCAGGGTGTTTGCTTCTCTCTCTCTCTCTCTCTACCTCTACCCCTCCCCACTGCTTATTCTCTCCCTCTCAAGTAAATAAATAAAATCTTAAAAAAAAAGTAGTTGTTTTATTTTGAAATGTATAAAAAGCAATTGATACTTAAGTCAGAAACCCCAAATAGAAGTGGCTATTTATAAATTTTGGCAAAAATTTTCATTACCAAAAATCAGATGACAATTGCCATTTCTTCACAACCACTTAACATCTAATAATCCATTTAACATGAGAGCCTTTTATGAAAAGAAACCAAAAAACTTCCACCTGAAAATTTCTACTGAAATTATCTTCTATCAAATATTAATCCTCAACCAAAGCTCTAGAGTCAAAGTCCTGAAAATGTGAACCATTCTCTGAAAATGCTACACACCCATCCCCAGAAGATTTACTTCAGAAAACCAAAAAGCAATAATATAACATCAGTTAATCCCAAAAGCATCAAGATAAAAGTTTGAAAGTGGCATATAATGATACTCCAAGGGGATTGTTCAGACTGCAATAAATTCAAAAAATGTCATTAATTCTATAGGCCAAGGAAAGTGCCCATATGTAGAAAATGTAGGTTTATCAAATGTCCAATTGTAGAACAGTAGTTCTCAAGGTGTGGTCTGTGGGACACTCTGCTTCACAGGGTCTACAAGCTAAAGGCTATTTTCATACTAATACTAAGGTTGTTTGCCTTTTTCACTCTCTCTCATATGTGTATGATATAGTCTTCCAGAACTATACAACAGGGGATAGGGTCATCAATCTGACAACTTGTATGCTTCTGTATGTCTTAATTTTTGAAATTCCTGAGTTTTAATTTGAAATAGTAAATAACAAAAGCTATAACCTACAGGGTGCCTGGGTGGCTCAGATGGTTAAGCATCTGCCTTAGGCTCAGGTCATAATCCCAGGGTCCTGGGATCCAGTCCCTTAAGAGTCAATAAAAGGCCCCCCGCTCAAAGAAAAAAATCAAATTCCCTGAAAACCTTCAAAATTATTAAAGCTTCTGACATCACTTACAGGATGTCCAACATCATTTCCCTACAAAAGCACTTGACATAACAGCCAAGAAAGTTTGCTGTTTATAAACTAAATATAATTCAATTATGTAATTCTAAAACCACACTTTCAGCTATCTCTACTACAAAGCCGTATTTGAAAACCTAAAGTAAAAGTAGAGAAAAATAAAACTTCAAATATCATCAAATACATCTGTATTAACTAACAGATAATTGATACCTTGATGCCAAAGTATCTACCTAAAATAACTAGGAAGATTAAGATACAAACAATGGCCGTAAAGCAACAAGAATTACCATTAGTCATCTTTTTTACAAAATCAAGCGCATATGAACAGGAAATTTAGAAATGTAAGATAAAATAATAATCCCGATTAATTTTTATTAAAATTTGTCATCTCATTTGAGTAACAAATAGAAGTAGAATCATCAAAAATTACTGGTGTTGGGGAAAAACAGTTACCAAGATTTCAGGTAGAACATTACTGAGTTAAAATTAACTTTCTATCGTTCTTCTGCATTTCTGCATAGGGTAGAACAAAAGGAAAATTAACACAAATTAACACAAGAGTTAATTTAGCGACTGTAAGAAGAAAGTTCTTGACAACTTTACTGAGGCGCTCTGGAATCACATTCCTTTGGGACTTAACCTAAATATATGAAGTCCCATTATTTACTAAAGTCTCTCCTGGTAGAAAAAAACCTAAAAGCATATGTGGCCTTCCGATGCATCATAAAGGAGAGTCTACAACCTCCTAAGCAGTATTTTATGTATTACAGATTATTAACAAATGGATAATGTATACATTTTACCTGGCAAATTCCTAAACATCTGCAGGTATTCCCCACACCAACACATAAAATCTAACTCTGTCTTTATCATTAGCCAGCTTACTTTTATGAATGTCAGGCTAATAAAAATGAAGAAAGTAATGCTGCCAAAGGTAAACTTATTCAGTAGATATCGACTACTAAATGCTATAAAATAAACTGGATACAAGCCTACATCAAATATGAACAACTGATTTTTCCATATTTCTATTTCCCTAAATTGGCACTGGGAATATGGAACTGTTTGTGCTACAGCATATAAATACTATATTATATTCCAAATGACAATTTCCCGTTACCTAAAGATAAGAATTTAGATAGATAGCACTGGAGGCAGGCAACATTCTTCATATGCAAGTAGATAACCTAGAAGTTAACCAATGTTTATAATATATATATTTATTATAACCTGCTGTTTCATCACTACTGACATATAAGCCCCTCAGAGCCTGTTACTTTATATTTTGGCAAGAAAAAAATCACCAAGTTTTTAAATGAAACTTACTTAAAATAGGTAATCAATGCTATGTAAAACTTGTAAGTAGAAGAAATTTAAAAGAATACAGCATAGAAGGAAAATCCTTCTACCAGTTTAACCTTTTTCAATGATATGAAAAAACAAAAAATAAGTGCTTGCTAAAGAACTGAATTTTTGTGACAACAAATGCATTAACAGAAATGACAGACTTAATTATTATAGTTCTACATGTTGATGTAACAGGTACATCTACATGTATGACGACAACTCAATCTTGCTTTTGAAGAAAAACATATACATAAACACACAGACAAAGAGACACAAATGTGTTTGACTGAAGAATCTTGAATGTTGCATCTTGGGCCCAAAGGATAAACCTAACTTTCGGTAGTAGAACTTCAAGTGGAAGAACTGAGTCATTACTGTAGTTTTAGGAAAGAAATGTTTGTCTTATGATAGGAGTGTTTGATTTTTCTTTTTCATTTCTTTGTAGAGAGAACTTATTCACTAAATATATGTAAACATATAGTTCTTATTTACTCCCATACATCTAAAGCAAAGACTTGGTGACTATTCAGATGATGAGTGCTACAACTGGTAAAGGAATTAACCTTAAAATCAATCTCTAAAAGTCTGAGGCAATCATTAAGCTGTTTGTTGTCCTGCTCTAAAGTAGTCTAGAAGTCTAAATTTTCATGTGGATATGGACATAGCTAAGTTGAAATAAAGGTGACCTTTGTTTTCATACTCCACTCAGCACCATTCAGCAGTCTATGAAGAATGGGGTGAGAGGATAGAAAGGGGAAAGGAAAACTACCATATTCCTAGTCTATGGATATAAAAATATTTCTCTAACTACAAAGACTGTGAGCTCCTTGAGGACGGTGATTATGAGCTCCTTGAGGACGGTGACAAATAGTAGATACTCAATAAAGGCTGGTTGACCAAATGAATAAATGTTACAGTTAGGGCGCTCATTCACTCCCACAGCTGTCTATAAACAGGATTTCAAGGAAGCTACTTAATATAATGAGTAGAATGGTTTAGAGAAGAATTCCCTTTTCCCCAGACAGACAGATATCATAAAAATTGGGTTGATCTACCTCATTACTCTTGCTTTGAGATAGTGTCAGGCTATCATTGGTCAGTTCCTCATCATCAGCACTGTTTCTGCTAAGAACTTTACTCTTCTTCTTCTTGCAACCCCCTTCACTGGCAGGGCTGCTATGATCTTCATCATTGCCTTCATCATTCTCATCCTCATCACTCCCACTTCCCTCATCTTCATCATCCTCATTGTCTCCATCACTTCCTTCTTTCTGAGATGCAGATCTCCCCTTTCTCTTTACTACAGTAGGTCGCCAATCATTGTCATCCTCACTGTCATAGTCATCCATATCATTCAGCTCTTCCATGGATACAAAATCCAAAAGTGGTCGATTTCGACGAAGGTTCCACTTTTTTGGCTCACTGACTTGTTCCTCTGTAGTGGTTGTCGTAGTGGGGACTGAAGGAGATGTGTTAACAGCAGGAGGACTTGTGGCTGGTGTGGTGGAAGCAGCAGAAGCAGCCACAGCATCAGATACTGTTGCTTTTTCTTTATCCTCTCTCTCCTTCTCTTTCTCCTTTTCTTTCTCCTTCTCTTTTTCCTTTTCTTTCTCTTTCTCCTTTTTCTTTCTAGGTCTTTCTCCATTCTCTTCTTCCTCCTTCTTTTCCATTTTAATTAACTGTTTTTCTGATGACAGTATTTCTTCCTCTGCAGAATTTTTAAGTTGTTCTTCTTTTACTTTAATATCTTCATTCAGTTCTTCTTCTAAAATATTTTCTTCAGAATCACTACAGGAACCTTCTCCACTGTCCTTTGAAGGATCTTCACTTCCATTACCACTCCCTTCAGAATCTGTTGAAAATATGAGAAAAAAAAACCACACATATGTATATACATACACACACACACACACAACGCTGACACAAATGAAACCACCAAAATTTGTGAGTAACTTGCAAAACAATATAAACAAATTTAAGTCAAAGAATGGTAGACATTCCCAACCTGATTAAATAATAAATCAATGAAGTTGGTATAATGGTTCTAATTCAATATAGCACTAATGAAGATGACTATATGTAACTCTAAATTAAAATATGCTTCAAAAAGAGGAGCACTATCTTGTGTCAAATGGCTCATGCTATATTTGGTACCCTAGAAACAATTTTTTTTCCCTAAAAGTAAAGGTGCTTCTTTTTAAATTGGGCACTTGATTTTAACTTAATGATATAATACAGACCAAATTCTTCTTCTCTTCCATCTTCATTTCATAAACTGTATGAACTTACAAGCATTGAGTTACATTCAGAACAAGAAAAACCTGGCCCAAAAACTTGGTCTCATTTATTTTACTCTTTACCCAGCAACAATGAACACAGGTTATTTATGATAGTCAACATCCCTAACATACTAATCAATTTTAGGAGTATCAAGTTCACAGGTGAAGGAGACAGTAGCAGTGGCATAGTAAATGGAAGTTGCAAGAGCAGTTATCAATTTTCCTGCTATCAGGATACTGTTCATATCAATTAGAGCCACCTAAACTTTCAAAAATTCTAGGCAGTAACTACGACAGCCCCCCCAGAATGAAAGAAATTAATTTTTTAAAAAACGAATCCATCTTGGAAATGAACAACCACGGTAGTCGCTAAAAAGATAGGCTTAGACTATTAAAAAGTTCATGCAGAACTACAAGCTTTCTAGCAAGTTTCTTCCATTCCTGCCTAGGGCAGCGCAGGCAATCTTGGCCCAAGACTACTCAGTAACCTTCTGATCCTCTTTACACCTAATCAAACAAATAAAAATCTAAAATCTGAAATAACAAGGAGAAGAAAAAAAGGAAGGGGAGCTTAAAGAAGTAAGAAACAACTAGTCATAGGTCATGGCCAACAACTATAGTAAAACCTGTAGGGTGATACATTCTTTGAGCCTATAACTAAGAAAAGGATAATAATAAAATGGTGAAAAAAGTCTATGTTTCCACACCATTTTAATTTCTGTTAACTCAACCAGCCTTAGCTACTATAATTAAATGGATATTAAAGTAAAGAAAGTTAAAAAAAAAAGTAAAGAAAGTTGCAATTAGTATCTGGTATCTAAAATATCCTAAAAATCCTTTACAAATGGTTAAAAAACAAAAACAAAAAAATCCTGCACGGCGCCTGGGTGGCTCAGTTGGTTAAGCGACTGCCTTCGGCTCAGGTCATGATCCTGGAGTCCCAGGACTGAGTCCCGCATCGGGCTCCCTGCTCAGCAGGGAGTCTGCTTCTCCCTCTGACCCTCCCCCCTCTCATGTGCTCTCTCTCTCTAATAAATAAAATCTTAAAAAAAAAAATCCTGCAAGTTAAATTGATTAAAAATACAGACTAACATACAATAAATATTGATTGGCCCTACAAAATAATTGTCAATCTCAAGATTACCACGCAGGAACCCACAGCTTATTCAAAACTGTTGTGAAAAAGCACTCTCATCCTAAACAATCTTAGGTAGGATACAAGAACAATATCATGTAGGTCAACAATACCTTATTTGAAACTTATGGAGCCAGGTATCTTTCAGAATTTTGATTTTTTTTTCAGATTTTAGAAGGGAAGCATGGTGTATACACAATATATGACACTTAAAACTCTCCAGTGAGATCTATGGCACTATCCTATAATCAAACACATCTCTGCAGGGAAAAGTATAAATATTTACAAATATTTAAGGAAACACTACAAATAAACTATCATTTCCAGTTAGGTTTTACCAAAAACAAGTTTGTACCAAACTTAGGAAACACCTTTGGATTTGTAAGCTTCTTGAATTTCAGAGAGTGAATCCAGTATCATCCACAACTAGGTAACTTCTTTTCACTCCAACAGTTATACAAACCATTAAGAAAATTATGATTTTTTTAATACCACTCATAATTAAACCCAACCTACCAAGAAAAACTACTTCTGGTAAAAAACCAAATAATAATCATAACAATTTCTAGATATTTTTAGATAAGAATCTAATAAATAATAAGCAGAGTTGACCAAACACTTCTAAGGCAAAAAGAGTCTGTGCATACTAACTACAGAAGACTGGAACATCTTGCAAACAATGGCATAATTAAGAGAGATATTTTTTAAAGTACCTAAAAAGGGGTGCCTGGGTGGCTCAGTTGGTTAAGCATCTGCCTTAAGCTCAGGTCATGATCCCAGGGTCCTGGGATCGAGCCCCACATCGGGCTCCCTGCTCAGCAGGGTGTGTTTCTCCCTCTGCCTCTCACCCTTCTCGTGCTCCCCCCCTCAAATAATAAAATCTTAAAAAAATAAAATAAAGTACCTAAAAATTATTTCTAATAATTTTTACCAATAAAAATAACAGTAGATATAAAAGTTAGAATAACTGGGGCACAAATGTGG
Source organism: Zalophus californianus (assembly GCF_009762305.2). Taxonomy (NCBI): domain Eukaryota; kingdom Metazoa; phylum Chordata; class Mammalia; order Carnivora; family Otariidae; genus Zalophus; species Zalophus californianus. The sequence goes on along the minus strand of NC_045606.1, from coordinate 43,300,616 downwards.
GGACCTAATCAAAACTGAGACCAATCCAACTTCGCTATTACTTGGTAAATTTTGCTAAATGTTAAGAATTGTTATGATTTTGTCTTGGTTGTTGTTGCCAATGCCAATCATTTTTTAAAAGTATAGGGGTGGGGGACACCTGGGTGCCTCAGTCAGTTAAGTGACTCGTGATTTAGGCTCAGGTCATGATCTCATGGGTCAGGGGATCAAGCCCCACGTGGGGCTCTGCACTCAGTGGGGAATCTGCTTGAGATTCTCTCTCCCACTCCCTCTCCCTCTGCCTCTGCCCCTCCCCTGACCCACACATGAGCACACTCTCTCCCTCAAAAAAATAAATAAATCTTAAAAAAAAAAAAAAGTATGGAGAAACTGATACTCTTTGATTGTTTTTGTTTTGTAATCATATCTGGATAGAAAGCAATCTGAAAAGAAAAAAAATATTTAAATGCTTTACATCTGTTAACATATTAGATGAATCTGAAATTTTTCCACAAATCCAAATCCTAGTAGCTTACCCAACCCTTCATTCTCCAAATATAATACATTATCCATACTCCAACTGCAGGCATCACGAATATATCAAATTTTATCTTTGATTTCTGAAAAATAACTTCATCTGATTAGTCATCACTTCTTTTTGATACATATGCACTTGAGGGATGGAGATAAACAATATTTAGTTACAAGCATAGCTTGAGAAAAATGACAATGAAAAAAATCAGTCTTTGGCTGTCTATAATTCCATTTTTGTAGGCTACAAAGAAAAATGTCTTATTATTACAAATTCAAACTGACTCTGTGTCATGTTCCAAATCCATCACTCTTACATCTTTTTTTTTTTTTTAAAGGTAATAGACTAGAGAAATAAGTCAGATGCTTCTTAGCATTAGAAGAGAAGTAAATCTGGGGCTACTGGGTGGCTCAGTTGGTTAAGCATCTACCTTCGGCTCAGGTCTTGATCTTGGTCGGGGTCCTCGGATCCAGCCCCGCATCACGCTCCCTGCTCAGTGAGGAGTCTCCTTCTCCCTCTCCCCTCTGCCCCTTCCCCCTGCTCCTGCTCACGTGCTATCGATCTCTAATAATTACCTTTTTTAAAAAAGGTAATTCTAACTCTACAATAAAATTTTTTCTTTAGGAAAAAAATTAAAATTGAAATCCCTCCTTCCTATTCAGTTAAATAAAAGGTACCTTTCTCAAATATACAATATATCAAAATCTCTCCAAGCAATAGCTATTTCAACTAACAGAAGTTAGGGAATTTTTTACAGACACAGAATTAAAAAACAGCCTTCAAGAATTCCTTCACAATATTCAATGCTTAAGTTTTCCCCATGATAAATATTGAACAATAAAATAGTATTTAATTCAGTTTTATTTTAGCTTTGCAATATAAAGAATCACCTTTGTCTATCAACCTTAATTAACTATTCCATTCATTGATCTAGTGCAACAGTAATTAGTATTTATAAATATACACAATACCTAACAGATTACCAGTCTACTGGTTATTCAGTTATCACCTTGGGGCCATTTTTTACTAATCCTGTATTTTCTCTTTTTTAAAAAGCCAGTCAGTCAACACAACTCATCCTCTACTCATCATCTCTAGTTCCAGCTGTGTCATTTAACATTTTCTGAATAAATCCAGACCAGTGGTTCTCAAGTAAGAACAATTTTGAGTTCTGTCCCAAAGAGAACATTGGCAATGTTTAGACAATGAATGATTGCCATGAAAGTGGGGGTGGGGGCAAGAAGGGAAAATGATACTGGCAGTTAGTAAGTAGAAAACAGATGCTGCTAAACATTCTACAGTAAACAGGACAGGCCATCATTACAAAGAATTATACAACACCAAATGCCAATAGTGCCGGGATTGAGAAACCCTGGTCTAGTAATTAAGGCCTTAATTTGACCTCATTATACTTGCCCAGATGCATCTCTTTTATTCTCTTACTCAATCCTGATTCCCAAATACAAGTATTTTCCAGTGTCCACACTTCTAACACTTAATACATTGTTTCCCTCACCTAGATTGCTTCTCTTTCAGTTCCTATGTTCAACTGTTAATCTCCTCAATGAATTGTTCTAGATAAATCCAATCTAAAGTAGTCCTATCTCCTTGACTTGAACTATACAAAATAATCAATCATGCTTTGTATTATCTGTTATTTTACTTATTTAGTTATTCTGATAGTATCACATTTCTTTGTGAATTCACCATAATATCCAGCCAAGTGCTCTTGAACAAAACTACAGATCATCAATGACCATTATCTTGATCCACTTAGCCAAAATTAGATTAAGTAAAAAAATACTACCAAAGCAAAGTCTCAGCCTGACTCTTCCAGCTAATTTTCTGGCGTTCTGGCCTAATTAAACTTACTATGGATCAAGATCTAAAGTTAATCACCTTACTTTGGCCAGCAGGTTAGAAGGGACACAGCACTGCTATTCTGTCTCATTTAATAAAAGTCATATATGCACTCATCTTCAAAACCCTTCCACTTATATATCAGATAACTAAATGCAATCTATCCTAATCCCAATTCCAGGACCAAGTCTCAAATATAACCACTTAAACTAGGTCGAATGATGAAACCGCCAATAATCAAAAATTGGTAATTTCATATGGTTCAATTTAACATCTCCACATATGGTTCTTCTGGTGACTATCACCATAATTCTAATATGGTTGTACTCTGTCCTCAATCAAAAATGAGAAATCTAGGGGCACCTGGGTGGCTCAGTTGGTTAAGAGTCTGCCTTCCACTCAGGTCATGATCCCAGAGTCCTGAGACTGGGCCCCACACTGGGGTCCCCGCTCAGCGGGGAGCCTGCTTCTCCCTTTCCCCCTACCCCTCTCACATGAATAAATAAAAATCTTTAAAAAAATGAGAAATCTAACTCTAATTTCACATTAAAGATAAAAGATCTATTTTCAAAAATGTTTGTACTTTTCTAAAGTCAGAGGCTTTTAGTTATTAACCATCAAAAATCAATCACTTGACAATCTTACTGGCAGGTCATTTTTTGAGCAATATTTATCTTTTTCTATTTTATTATCTGAGAAACACATGAATAAAATTATGTTTATCTGCAAAGGTGTTGAATATAATCTTTCAAAAGTCTACATTCTTAAAGCCGAACAGAAGTAGAAGTTTTGTAGTCGGAATTTCTGATTTCAAAATGAAGAAACTGATGCACAGAATCTTGTCAACAAAAATTAAGTCCAACCAATCTAAGAGAGTCAGTAGTTCATTCAGTAAGTCATTTCTAGACATTGTTTTGAAAGAAGCTTTGATCAGACAGATGATTAGCTACTATTTCTCCACCTCCAGTGTAATCTAGTCACATGTAGGGTTGGGATTCTACAACTCTAACATGACTGAAAACAGTGATAAGTCTAATGTTTTATTTAAGAGTCCAACTACCTCAGGCAAAGAAAGGATTCAAACAGGGAACACTGGTAATCTACAGTAAGCCACCATGTTAGCTATGAAGGACACCAATGCACATTAACCAAGAATGGAAAAGAGGATTCAATTTCTATTATTAACTATTTTAAACAAAATCATTTACTACTATAATCTTCCTTCCAGTAACATAAGAACTACACAGCGCCCAAGGAAGTAAATTACAAATAGAGCAGACTAACTATGATGACAGGAGGGAACAGAAAGTATATATTTTTTAGTGCTTTGAAGACATTTTTTAAAAAATTATCAGCCTATCAGTGAGGTCATATGATACATGTCTTTCTCTGATTGACTTACTTCGCTCAGCATAACACCCTCTATGATATGAGGAATTCTTAATCTCAGGAAACAAACTGAGGGTTGCTGGGGGGGGGTGGAAGGGATCGGGTGGCGGGGTGATAGACATTGGGGAGGGTATGTGCTATGGTGAGCACTGTGAATTGTGTAGGACTGGTTGAATCAGAGATCTGTACCTCTGAAACAAATAATGCAATATATGTTAAGAAAAAAAAAAAAGAAGATAGCAGGAGGGGAAGAATGAAGGGGGGAAAATCGGAGGGGGAGATGAACCATGAGAGACGATGGACTCTGAAAAACACACTGAGGGTTCTAGAGGGGAGGGGGGGAGGGGGATGGGTTAGCCTCGTGATGGGTATTAAAGAGGGCACGCTCTGCATGGAGCACTGGGTGCTATACACAAACAATCACGGAACACTACATCAAAAACTAATGATGTAATGTATGGTGATTAACATAACGATAAAAAAATTTTTAAAAATTTCAAACATAAAAAAATTATCAGCCTAACAAAACTCATCCTCCCACTTTTCATACATAATTGATAATTCCCATCAACTCTGATTAAGATTTAACAAGGTCAGGAATCTCCACTTAGCTTGATACCAAAAATTATCTTGAAAAAGCAGTTTGTAACATTAAATTGTTTTAACCTTTGTAAAGAGAAGTGATACCTGTGAATGACTATAACTCAGTAAACAAAAAGAAAAAAAATCTACAAAGTCAGGATTTGTTGTCACAGAAACAATTATGGAATACTTAAAGATTAAGCTTCGGAGTTTTTTCATAATGGTATTCAAATGAGTCGTAACTTCTGAAACCCAACAACTATTTTAACAGTTAACAATCTGGACCAAAACTACATTCTAACCAAAAATATTATCTACAAAGATTCTCACCAAGAGTACTTAAAAAGTTCTGGCTCCTTTCCCTTCCCTTGCTTTCCTCCTTTGGAAGGACCAAACATCAGTAAGTTGACTAATAAAAGGGAGAGAAACTGGCTGAGAAGCAAAGGTTAAAAGACAATCAAGATAAACTTAACTTTTTGATTGTTGGGAGTGACCTCAATTAGTCACAAAATCCAAGTAGTTTCAGTTTAAGATTACATCTATTTACTTTTAGGATCTCTGCAGCAAAAAGACTTAAATTTTGGAGTCAAAAGACAAGGATTTGCATCTATTATGGCCTAAGTGACCTCCTGCAAGTTCTTTGAACTCAAGTGCCCTGTTATCTGTAAAATAATATTTCCTTCACTAAGCTATTACAAAAGTTAAATGAGATTATGGAAACAAAAAGGTCTCAGTAAATCACCATGCAAATTCTACTTGTTGATGTTATTTAAATAACAGAAACGCAACATAACCTTACTTCATCTTATCATCCCTAGCAGGTTAAAAAAAAAAAATGGGAAGGGAGAGTGTTATGACTAAGCACAGAAAACTCTCTGGGGGAACACTTTAAAATTATTAAAGGGATGAAACTGAAAAGTCTTTATAAAACTTCCATCAGAAGGGGCAAAATTATAAGTAATTTTTACTGTACGTGTGTTGTAGTATTTTTCACATAAAATGTACATTTTTCAGATTCCTGCAATTAAAACTATACATATATATCTATATATGTGAAGTATAATAAACAGAAGATACCATGGAAAACCGTATTTTTGTGTTTTCCAATCTTGTACAATGTGAACGTATGACCTTCTTAAAAGTTTGTTTTTAAAATCACAAAATATAATGAGTAAACATGTATCTTTGTACTTCAGAGAGTTTTGAAAAGCCCAATCTACAAGGTCCAACACCCACCACAAAGTACAACTTTTTACTCTGGTCACCTTTATTCTGGTTAAGGGAGCTAATAGACAAAAAGCAAAACTCCCCTCAGAGGGTGCCAAGTGATGTGAATAAAGAAGAACCCTGTTCATGGCTCACATTACTCTCAGGATATTATTTGACTTCTGGATATTTTTTCCCCCTCTATCCATAAAATAAGCTTAAATTATTTTTGAGTAAAGAACAGAGAAAACGCTTTGGTATCTATAGTATAAGTTATTTTCTGCCTCCTAATTATCTGAGTATCAATATAAACAGAAGCAATGATAGGATCTAGTGAAAGGATCTTCGGGAAATGTGAGAAATCAAATGGACAAAATAAATGAAGTTTATGTGCTTTAACTTTAAATTGGCATCTTAATCAAAACCGATTTTTAAAAAGGATCTGAAAATAGGCCCAACTTCCAGAAAGCTGGGAAAAGGGAAGAAAAGGAAACATTTACCTGAGGCATCTCCAACTTTAAAATCACTGTCATCTGAACTATCATAATCGAGAGCTTCTAACAGAGAAGCTGCCAAAGGCTTCACCTGCCTCCTCTTGGAGCTGCGATCCACTGTTAAGAGAAAAACATTACATCGTCATTAATAATCACGCCAAGCACAGACAACTGTGATGCTAAGGGAAGATACAGATGACCTCGTGCAGGGAATCTGTCTAATTCAGTTCTCAGCAAAAAGTGTAGGAAGCTCGCTTGGAGTGGGCACACGGGCTGGGGAGGGCTGGCCAGCAGCAGAGGCGGCTCCAGGCTGGGGTGTGGCAAAGGCGAACCCAGGCCAACCAAAATCAAAGCTAACCCCCATAACATCCTCTTACATTTCTGCGACTAGTTCATAATCCCTCACTTAGACACGGAGACAGTCAACAGAAAGAAAACGCGAAGCCCAGATAATTAAAGAAGCCTCGTTCATTCTCGCAGACTGTGGAAGGGAAGCGCCCACGAAAGGTCCAGCTTCCAGCAGAAACCTGCCACCCCCACCCTGCTCCCACAGGCCCTGACTTCTAGAAGGGCTGAAATGCACCTTTCTCCCGGCGGAGGCCTCCAACACACTTACTAAGGAATCCGTGAGGTGGTCGTTTGGAGGAGACCTAGGGAGAGGCTGCGAGAGCCTGGCAGCGCTGAAGTCGGGACTGATACCGCGGGAACAAATCCGAAAGATGCTACTTAAAATCGGCGGCGCCGCCGACCGGGCCCGGGCGCCTAGAGAGCAGCGCTGAGGTCCCCTCCCGCCCCCCACCCCGCCCCCTAGTCCTTGCCGAACCGGCCCCGGCCGCTCGCGCCCCTTCCCACGGCGCTCCAGTGCCAGAGGCTCCCTCAGGCCCCGGCAGCTCTGGGGAGTTAATTTCCTCCGTTAAAACTGTTAGAAAAAAATAAAAGAAAGAAAAACTTTATTAGCTTGCACCAGAAGCAACAAAAGACCCAGAATTTGCAAAGTCCGAGGTCGTTTGCCTGAGACAATAGAGAAAGCAACGACCCGGATACAGCTCGGAAGAGAAGGAAGTGAAAACACACGGCAAAGCGGGGCCCTAAGAGCAGCACGAGCCGTGAGCGCGTGCGCCGCAGTTTCAGGCGCTCTCTTGTCTCTCCTGCAGGAGGAGCCGAACAGAGCCGAGCGAGATCCGAGAGGGAGCCGAGCGGAGCCGAGTATTGACGAGCGGGAGCAGAGAGCCCTCCCAGGCCCTGAGAGGCTCTTCCCACAAATCACTGAGGCTCCACCCCCCGCCCAAATCCGTGGGAGGCCAACGTTTGTTCCTGGTGTTTGTTTCTTTTCTTTTTTTTTTTTTTAAAGATTTTTTTATTTATTTATTTGAGGCAGAATGAGAGAGAGAGAGCACATGAGAGGGGGGAGGGTCAGAGGGAGAAGCAGACTCCCCTGGTGTTTGTTTCTTAAGTAGTTACTAGGAGTACACTTTACAGAAGGAGGCGTTGCTAGCTTAAATTGCTACCAAAAACATAAATAATACCGACAGCAACGTTCTACCTGCTGCCTCTGCAAATTGCATCGCTTTAAATACCTTGGAACGTGTGAGTATTTTATTTCCTGAAAGAGGGAAATGTGAGAATCGCATTAGACTTAGCTGCTTTGAAAATTACACTGTAAAAGAGGGGAAAAAAGCATTAAGTTATAGTAATTAAGTATTATTACAACGAGTGTACTGTGGACAGTCTTTTTCATATAAATAAAATAGACAGTATTTAATTTTACTAAGAATACATCTAGGGGAAAATAATCCATTTCACAAGTAGATTGTGTATTACCTCAGGATGTGTGTCCAAATGAATGTGAATGCCTTGCATTCACTTAGGAAATTTAATTTTTTAGATGAATTTTTAAATCCATAAAAACTCAGGTTAGTGTGTACAACTGGATATGGCAGTCCTTCAACAGTTTCAAACACCACATTTATTTACATACAGGTTAAATACTTTTTAAATGATATTAAAATGTTAGAATTTGACTAGTAATACTTTTCAAAAGTTTATATATCAAGGACTAGAATTGGATGAAGTTGATTCAGTTCACTAGTTTATTCCACACATAAACATTGAGTGGCAGTGTTTGTAACATGGGAAAATAAATGTGTAGGAATCAAATCATATAATGCATTAGTGAAGCTTACTCTTTAAAGAAACGTGTTAGATTATTTTGTGAACTGGAATTGAATTTTATAATATTAAATTTGACAAAATAGTAAATATTTACTACAAAGTAGTATAATTTATGGATTGATTACATGGAGGCTGGACGGCCTGCAAGATAGTTGTCTCTTTCCTTCCAGAACTTAAGGTACAGGTAAGGATACAAACAGGTAAGACAATTGCTGTATATTGTGAGACAGGCTACCAGAGAAAGAGTACACATGCTAAGAGGAGAGAAGGCACTCAGGGAAGGCTTCCTAGAGAAAGTGATAGAGCAAAACATAGTCTGAACTGACCTGAGAAAGTGAGAAAAGGAGACAGAAGTGTTCCAGACCAAGGAAAGGTCATGGGCAAATGCTCAGGGCTAAGGATTGGCTAAATTCCCCAAAAGCTGGACTACTTCTAATGTCCCAGGACGTTCCACCATAACAGTAGCTGTACAAATTATATTGCAACCTCATCTTTCTGTGTTCCTTATCCCTGCTAAAAATGTAAACTCCTCCAATCTCTAAGAGTCTCTAGTCCCCTGATCCAAACTACCACTGCTATGTGCCTCCTCAAACCATTCTACAGTGCTGTAGAAACTTAAATTCCAAAATTTTACAACCTTCTTAGTAAACCCTCTTCCTTTTCAATGATTATTCATGCACTTCTTGTCTAAAATGGAAAGTTACCCTGCAGTCCTCTCAACTGGAGGCCACTCAGCCTCCCACACCTCATTTTGTCAAGACCCAGAGGTGGCATCTAATCCTTAATACTACCCACTGGCCTTCAGAACTGTTATTCCTCCAGTTAAAAGCCTAGCAACTTAATTATTTGACCAGCTCCACTTGAGAAACTTAATTTCCATTCTATTTCAAACATGAACCATACTAAGGATTGTTTTACTTCTGAGGTTAGAGAACCAAACATTCCACTCTCCTCCTAGATTCACTGGGAGGAAGTATGCTGAATTATCTAAAAGGGAAAAGACACTCCAAAAGCTAGCATTTAAGTTTCTATAAGAGAAATTCCTAGAAATAGATTGTCTTTTTTTTTTTTTCTTCAAAGATTTTATTAAAGGTCTTTACATGGCAAAATCCAGATTCCAGATCCAGCTGCCAAGGAGACCCTGTTATCCTGTGGGTACTGGCTGCAGCATGGCAGGCCGCTCTGGATTCCTACCCTTCTGTTCCAAGATGGGGGTGGTAGGCAATATCTCATCTTTGGGTTCCACAGTGCTCACATGACCAAGCAGGGGCTTCTTAGGGCCAGTCTTACCACGTGGGTCCCCAGGAAGCATGATCTTCACTTTGATGCCTCAGCAGTGTCAACATAATAGTTAATAGGGTCCCCACTGTGAATCATCAGGCCATGCATAAACGTCATGGATTTAGGAGTTTCCCAGACACCAAGATCTCACAGCCTTTGGCCCCACCCTTCATGATGAACTGCAGCACACTATAGCAAACCCTCTGCACAGCAAGTCCTTCTAGGAGTTTGTATTGGAGACTCTGCCCTAGTAATAGCACACAGACCTCTTGTGGCCACCTTTTCAGTTTACAGTTCTACACTGTCCTCAGGGAAATCAAACCTCTTCTGAACCACAGTGGTCAATTCCCAGATCTGCTGGCCCTTCTCACCAAGAACATTCTGTGTTCTGGTGGCCAAGATAATGATTTTTGTCCTGGTCGGTGTAATTCAGACCTCAATCCCAGAGTAGCCATCTTCAGCCAGGTCCTGAGTGAGAAACTCGTTCAGTTCAGGTTTAAAGATGCCATTGGCAACAAACTTCATCTTCTTGGAAATCTGCACCACCATCTTGCTGCCATGGGCCACTGATAGAAATAGATTTTCTGAATAAAAAAATACAAACACATTTATATTTAATAAACATTGCCCAATTGCTCTCTAAAAATAGGCTGTACTAATATATATTATCACCAAGAGTGCATGAGAATTCTTTCCAAACCCCTGGCCATTGAGTATTAATAATCATTTTTTTTAACTTTTAATTTCTAAGTAGTTTTAGATTTATGAAAGAATGCACCAATAATACTGAGTTTGTATATACTCCTCACCCTGCTTCCACTAATGTTAATATTTTGCATAACAATGTTACATTTACAAAACTAAGAAATTAACATTAGTACAATATTATTAATTAAGCCACAAACTTTATTTGGATTTTACTAGTTCTCTCACTAATGTCCTCTTTTGTCCAAGATCCAATCCAGAGGACCATGTTGCATTTAAATTAGCAATCTTTTTAACCTTTGCAATACATGAGTTAAAAGACAAAAAGGAAAAAACGAAGGAAGGAAAAAAATGGAGAAAGAAAAAAAATTTAAATAGCAAATTGCTTTTTTGATTTGTATTTAATAAATGTGGAAGAAACTGCTAGTTGTTTCCCAATACCTATTATCTTTGTCTTCCAAAAATAAAAGCCCCAAATTTTAACTAGACACAAGTTTTTCTCTTTTTTGAAAAGATTTTATTTATTTATCTGAGAGAGAGAAAAAGCTGGGAGAGGGGGAGGGGAGGAGCCTAGAGCCCAGCACAGGGCTCAATCTGGGCTCAATCTGAAGACCCTGAGATCATGACCTGAGCCAAAATCAAGAGTCTGACGCTTAACTGACTAAGCCACCCAGGTGCCCCACTAGACACAAGTTTTTCAAGAATAGCAACTACAGGGGTGCCTGGGTGGCTCAGTCGTTAAGCGCCTGCGTTCCGCTCAGGTCATGATCCCAGGGTCCTGGGATCAAGCCCCGCATTGGGTCCCTGCTTGGCGGGAAGCCTGCTTCTCCCTCTCCCACTCCCCCTGCTTGTGTTCCCTCTCTCACTGTGTGTCTCTCTCTGTCAAATAAATAAATAAAATCTAAAAAAAAATAATAATAATAGAGACTACATTTTCTAACTTTCTCGAAGTTATATGTGGTTACATAATTAAGTTCTGGCCAATGGGATGCTAGCCGAAAACTTATGTACAATTTCCTCCCTTTTCTGCCCTCTTTTTTTCTTTTTTCCTAAACATTGTGGTTAGAATTCACAGTACACTGTTGAATAAAAGTAGTAAGGATACAATTCCTTGTCTTGTTCTTGATCTTAGAAAGAAAGCTTTCAATCTATCACTGTTTTAGTCTGATGTTAGCTATGGGTTTTCATAGATGCTTTTATTTCATAAAAGAATAACTTCTTTTGTGTTTCTAGTTTGCTGATTGTTTTCATTTTGAAAGAGTTTTGAGTTTTATTAAATGCTTTTTCTGTATATATCGGAACAATCATGTGGTTTTTATACTTTTGTAATTTTGTCAGTATGGTGTAGTACATTGATTTTCATGTTGAACCAACCTTGCATTACTGGTACAAATTCCATTTAGTCATGGTGTATATGTTACTGGATTCAGTTTTGCTAGTATTTTGTTGAGTATTTTTGCTTCTATGTTCATAAGGGATGTTGCTTTGCTACTATTTTTCTGTCATATAAAGAATCTTTATTGTTTATGAACTGCTGTATTAGCATCTCCTATAATATTTTTCTATGTGTCTTGAAGGCACATATTGTAAATTACTGTGAGCATTCTTAACTCAGAAAAATTTGAATCTCCTAATGACATGCCATCTTCTTGTTAAAAATACTTGTGTTATATAATCCTGCATGCTTTTCTTTTTATTCTCTATTCAGTTCAAGGTATCCATGCATTAGTACACATATTAGGAGAATAATTATTTCCTAATAGTTGGAACCATGGACAGCCTTAATGTAGTATTTTGACAAAGAATACTCTTAATGTTCAGTTCTCTCCAACTAATCAAGCTGAACATGACTGTACAAGTATCATCAACAAGTATAAAAGACAGATTTATATTTAGAAATGGTCCTTCAAACTACTACAAAAGGTGGTTAAGTAAGCAGCATAGTGTTGTATGGACACTTGCTATATAAAAAAGAAACAAACTGAGAAGCAAAAGACAGCAAACAGAGAGTCTGCAGACTTGAATTTGAGTCCAAGCTTTGCCACTGAATTTCTGTTTGACCTTCAAAAGGTAACTTGAACTCTTTGAGCCTCTAATTCTTCATTTAGAATCTGGGCATGATAATAGTAACCTCTCTAGTTAAGGGCGCCTGGGTGGCTCAGTTGGTTGGGCGACTGCCTTCGGGCTCCCTGCTCATCGGGCTCCCTGCTCAGCGGGGAGTCTGCTTCTCCCTCTGACCCTCCCCCCTCTCATGCTCTCTCTTTCTCTCATTCTCTCTCTCAAATAAATAAAATCTTTAAAAAAAAGATTTTTTTTTTTTAAAATAACCTCTGTAGTTAAATGAGAAGTTTTAAGAAGCAGATGACAAAGGATTCTATCTCCAAAATTACTCCAGAAAAATGGGAGGAAAAAAAACCCCCCAAAACCCCAAGAACATGCAATGCACATAATGATGTAAAAAGAAAAGAGAAAAAAAGTTATAATTAAATATGAATAATTATTGATAATGAAATTGTGAAATTTAATACAATTATTAAGCAAGGATAGGTAACCAGAAGAGCCATAATTCTAAAAGATTATAACCAAATCCAAGAGATTTGGAGGTAAAGAGATGGGAAGCATGGGGAAAGTAAAATAAGAGAAATGAAAACAAAAATTGAATTGTCTTATATGGTTCAAGGGAGAAGCTGTAGATCCTGATTAATTTTTTTAATCCAGGAAAGTGCAAATCAGTTTGTTATAAATCTAAGGATAATATATTTGGTTCACAAAGGGTAGTTAAACACATGAATTATCTTTCTACCCTCCCCAGATTTCACTGAAGTCACGGAATAAATATAAAAATAGAAATAAGACCATAAAACCATAGTACTATTATAAACCCAGGAGGAGTATCACCAACAAACTTTTGAAGGCTACTGAGGAATTTTGATAGTTATAGAGGTAGGCTCAGATTCCCAACAAAACCCACCAAACTAAGAAGCTAATAATTTCATCCAGGTGAAAAAGGAGTTACTGAAGTCAGATTTTCCTACAAAGTACCCTTTGTAGGGCACTCAGATGAGGGATAATAAGGCCTGTAAAAAGGGCCAAGACTAGGACAACAGTCTGGGTGATTCATTAAAAGGAAAAAGTCACACAACAATCCTGTTTTCAGCTTTCTCTCCAGAATAAAAGTTCAAGGTCAGTTCTATTAAGTGGGAAGTCTGACTCCAGAAATTTTCAGAATGGGCACTAGGTTTATAAAAGAAAGAATGATAGTGAGCCCAGTGACGATCAACTGCCATAAGAAATAGAAAAATCTAGCATAAACTACTCATAAACCATAAAGGACAGCCTACTCATTCACATGCACCCACCCACTATAACCGTTGGAGCAAGGATGTCTGTAAACAGAACTTGCATTCATTTTTTGCCGAGTGAACAGAGCTGCTTATTTAGGCAAGGTATATAAATTTTGGCTACCAATACCATGCAATCCATGTATACAGACATATATAGGCAACCAAGTTTCATTAAATATTAAAGTAAAACTAACAACATGAGAGGAACTAACGTTTTAAAAACCTTTAAAACAATTATATAATTCAGATATATCAGGGCTCCTATGTACATCATGAGATTTAGAAGGTAAAAGGGAGGCAGAGGCCATCTACTTTTAGCTGCAGCAGCACCAAAACAAGCTCCATAATCTATGAAGGTAGAATCCACATTCTGGCATCTACTCACCAGCTTCAAAGGTATAAGGTTATGTTGGAGGAACAGTTCTGGAAAAGGTTAGTGACAATAGCTGCACTCATTTTCTGACTTCTAGATCTCAGCTGCAAGTGTATGATCTTCAAACTAAAAGTCTCATTTGATCCGTGACTTTCACTCCTCCAGCCTTTCAAATGACTTCATATGTACCAACTTTCTTTTCAGCCTAACATACTTAGAGTGGTTTCTGTTTCCTCTACTGAAACCTTGTCTGATACAGAGTTTAGTGCAGAAAGGTGTTCAGAAAATAAATAAATAAAACCTCAAAATGGGAATTTAAGATTTATTATTTAACTTGGTGTGGGTCAAAAGACAGTGGTGATTTTATTACCGGTGGAAAATAAGATATTGGCAATCCAAGGCATGCATGATAAAATAGTTACTTATATTATCACATGTGATCACCTGGAATAAGGTGCCTGTTGAAGGCCAGCTTTTTGTAGCAAGTATTTGTTTTGATAGAATGCTAAGATGAAAATAAGAAATATTGAACTGCGTTGGAACCAGCACAAGGCAGCAGCTAGCCATCATTTACAATCCTTTAAGGATATCCCCTGCAGAGAGTCCATAGCTCATATTATCTCGCCATAATTAATATTTTCAGAGGGCCGCCTGGGTGGCTCAGTCATTCAGCGTCTGTTTTCGGCTCAGGTCACGATCTCAGGGTCCTGGGATGGAGCCCCGCATTGGGCTCCCTGCTCGGCGGGAAGCCTGCTTCTCCCTCTCCCACTCCCACTCCCCCTGCTTGTGTTCCCTCTCTCACTGTGTCTCTCACTGTCAAATACATAAATAAAATCTTTAAAAGAAATTAATATCTTCAGAGATATTCAAGAGAAAACAATATTGATGAAGAAAAGATTGTGCTCAAATTTCTGAACTTCAAGAGAATTCTAAATGTTACTTTAGAGAAAAGACAGACGAGATCGGAAAAGACAGGATATCTACAAAGGAATAGGAATCAGGTTCAAGTCAGAATTCTTAACTACAACTTTGGATGTCTGGGAACTTCTAAAATTCTTTCAATGTTGGGGCGCCTGGGTAGCTTAGTTGTTAAGCGTCTGCCTTAGGCTCAGGTCATGGTCCCAGGGTCCTGGGATTGAGCCCCACATCGAGCCTGCATCGGGCTCCCTGCTCAACGGGAAGCCTGCTTCTCCCTCTACCACTCTCCCTGCTTGTGTTCCTTCTCTCATTGTCTCTCTGTCTGTCAAATAAATAAATAAAATCTTAAAAATAAATAGATAAAATTCTTTCAATGTTTTATAATAAAGGGTTCACTGATAATCATCCTTTTCAAATTATGTAAAATATACTGACTACAGGATTTTCTTCAAGTATTTAGGCAGCAAAAATCTACTCTAGTATTACATGAATAAAACCTTTCTACATATTTAACAAATGAATAATATTGAAAAGATTTTAAGTTAAGTTATCTCACAGCTAGTATGTATATATAGTACAAAAATTTTAAATGCACAAAAGACTATCATGAAAATAAATTATCATCTTGTCTTTGTACCTTAGCCCATCAATCATCTCTCTAGATATAACAAGATTACCTTTTTAGAAAAGGTGCTTGGGGTGCCTGGGTGGCTCAGTTGGTTAAACATCTGACTATTGGTTTTGGCTCAGGTCATGATCTGCCATCAGAGATTGACCCCATCAGAGTCGGCTTCCTCTTTCCCTCTCCCTCTGCACTTCCCCCTGGTCTGCGCTCTCTCTATTTCTCTCTCTCTAAAATAAATAAATAAACCTTTGGGTGCCTGGGTGGCTCAGTTGGTTAAGCGACTGCCTTCGGCTCAGGTCATGATCCTGGAGTCCTAGGATCGAGTCCCGCATCGGGCTCCCTGCTCAGCGGGGAGCCTGCTTCTCCCTCTAACCTTCCCCCCTCTCATGTACTCTCTCTCTCATTCTCACTCTCTCAAAATAAATGGATAAATCTTTAAAATAAATAAATACATACATAAATAAATAAACCTTTAAAAAAATAAAAAACGTGCTTAGCTCAGGGCTTAGTTTTTATAATGGCTTTTTTGAGATATAATTCACATACCATAAAACTTACCCTTTTGTGGTGTAAAATTCAGTTTTTAGCATATTCAAAAGTTGTACAATGATTACCACTATCTAATTCTAGAACATTTACTTACTCCAGACAGAAATCTCATAACCATTAGCAGTTACTTCACATTTCCCCTATTCCTAGTCCCTGGCAATCAATAATTGACTTTCTGTCTCTCTGGATTTGCCTATTCTAGATATTTCATATAAATACAATAAAAAATGTCGGTCTCGTGTCTGGATTCTTTAATCAAGCACAGTGTTTTCATGATTAATTCACATAGTAACATAGCTTTTTTATTTTTATTTATTTATTTTTTAAGATTTTATTTATCCATTTGACAGAGAAGGAACACAAGCAGGGGGAGTGGGAGAGGCAGAAGCAGGCTTCCTGCTGAGCAGGGAGACTGATACGGGACTTGATCCCAGGACCCTGGGATCATGACCTGAGCCGAAGACAGATGCTTAACGACTGAGCCACCCAGGTGCCCCATAACATAGCTTTTTTAAAAACTGACATGATACTGTGAAATTTTATCAGTATTTGTTCTGTATGAAGAAAAAAGTAAGAGGTATTTCAGTATTTGCTGTAATAGCTGTTTATTAACCAACTGAGCCACCCAGGTGCCCTCAGTAATAGCTGTTTATTAGACAGATCTCTTAGACAAGCTAAGGTATTTAATTATTTTTCAGTGCATATGAATGGCAGTCTTAGCTGTGTTTCACAAGGGGCAAGTCCCAAGAAAGCAAAGCAGATGGGCAAAGACAGCATCAGTGAAGCAACATCATAAAATGTACAATATTGGATGTTAGACAAATAAGATTAGTAGCGACAAGTTTCATGTCATCAACTCAAAAGCTGTAGAGAAGCTTTCAAACAAACAAAAATGCACAAATGATACCCTCTGTTCTTTTTTTTAATCCATCAGATCTTTAAGTGACAATCATAAGCAAACTCCCTAACATTGTTCTAAATCTAAACAATTCAGTTTAAAGAAATTATTGGAAAATATAACAGAGAAAAGTGAAAAATAAACAAATGTACAGATCAAAGGATCATCAAGAAGTAAACATCTTTCCAAACACCACGTAAAGGGGCGCCTAGGTGGCTCAGCTGGTTAAGTGTCTGCCTTAGGCTCAGGTCATGATCTCCAGGTCCTGGGACTGAGCCCCTCATCAGGCTCTCTGTTCAGCAGGGAGTCTGCTTCTCTCTCTCATTCTCCCTCTGTTTCTCTCTCTCTCTCAAATAAATAAATCTTAAAAAAAAAAAAAAAAATCCACCATGCCAAGACCAAAGAAGCCTCTCTTGAGCCTCTTCAACTCCTTACTTCCTATAAAGTTAGTCATTATCCTGAGTCTAATACTATTTTAAAATTGTATATAAATGGACTCACACAATGTTGTTTGCTTCTGGTTTCTTTGAACAATTTGTTTTTTGTGAGAATCATTTATGTTGTGTGTACTTGTACTTCATTTGCAATATGGAATCATATGCTTGAATGTACTACATTTATTTATTCATTTGCCCTTGATAAACATTTTTGCTCTTTCCAGTTCAAAGCTATTATAAATAATGATTCTATATGCATTCTTGTTTGTGTCTCTCAGTGCACATAAGCACACATTACTGTTGGGTTTATATCTCAGAGTGAAATTACTGGATTGTATAATATTCAAATATTCAATTTTGGTACAAAAAGTCAAACAGATTTTTGAAGTGTAGTACCAATTTATACTCTCATCAGCAATGTATTAAGGTCTGTTTTCTTCTCTTCTATACAATACTTAATGAGAGTTTTGAATCTTTAGTTTGATATCCTACATCAGATTTGAAACAATCTTTGTTATTATATCTCCAATTTTTTTGCCTTAAAATCTTAGTCTTCTTCAGGACTTCAATTTCATGTATCTTGGATGCTCTCTATCGCATATGTCTCTTGCACTATCTCCATTTTGCTTAACAGTTCTTTATTCTTTTCCTCTTGCATTTTACTATAAGTAGCAAAGAGAAACAAGGCTGTACCTTTTAACACTTTACTTGGAAATCTCCTCAGCTAAATATCCAAATTCATCATTGACAAGTTCTACTTTATACCCAACGAAAGGACACAATTTAGCCAAGTTGTCTGCCACTTATAACAAAGATCACCTTTCTTCCAATGGCCAGTAACATTGGCCTCATTTCTTTCTGTCACCAGAAGCACCTTTAATATTTATAATTCTACCAATATTCTGTTCATGACAATATGAGTATTCTCTAAGATGATAGTAGCTTTCTCCACTGTGCTCATTTCCAACAGAACCATCATCAGAACTGCCTTTGATGTGTCTGTTTCTATGAATTGTCTCTTCAAGGCAATCTAGGATTTTTCTATCATGCACTTCAAAATTCTTCCAGCCTCTACCCCATTACCCAATTCCAAAGGCATTTCCTCTTTTTTAGGTATTTGTTACAGGAGAGACTCACTTCTGGCACCAAAATCTACCTTAGTTTTTTGAAGTTTACCATAAAAATTATTATAACTGGGTGGCTTAAAGCAAGAGGAATTTATTTTCTCACAGTTCTGGGGGTCAGAAATCTGAAATCAAGGTGTTGACAGGGCCACACTTCCTCCAAAAACTGTAGGGGAGAATCTTTCCCCGCCTCTTCTAGTTCCTAGTGGCTCCCGGTGTTCCTGGGCTTGTGGTAGCATAACTCCAATCTGTGTCTCTGTTTTTACGTCACTTCTCTGTGTGTCTATGTCTTCCCTTCTTTTCTTACAAGAAAATCAGTCATTGGATTTAGGGCCTATTCTAATTAAGTATGACCTTAACTAATTCTAATTAAGTATGACCTTAACAAATTACATCTACACTGACCCTAATCCCAAATAACTTCACATTCTGAGGTTCCAGGTGTTCACAAATAATGTCAGTGGACATTATTCAACCCTCCACACTCTTCAGTGTCTTTGAACAGAAAAAGAGTCTGCATTGTCTGAATAATGTAATCTGCCAATCTTGAAAGTGTAAGTCTATGAACAGTTTCTAAATCAAGTAATTTTAACTAATATTTCACTAGGGCCCCACATTTTGAGGGATCTGATATTTCTTTGATGAAACTATTATTAGACTAGTTGGAATTAAAGGAAATATGGGTGGACTCTTCTTGTCAAGTTTTATTATGAGGTTAATGCTTATTTTGTAATGTGAATTTTGAAGATTCCTTTTTCAAAGATATGGGACAAATAGCATAAGAATTATCTATACCTTGAAGGTTTGGTAGCTATCATGGACTGAATGATCGTGTGCCCCCCACTCCTTTATATGTTGAAGCCCTACCCTGCAATATGACAGTATTCGGATAGGGCCTTTGAGAGGTAATTAGGTGTAGATGAGATCATGAGGGTGGAGTCCCCATGATGGGATTAGTATCTTTATAAGAAAAAGGGAGGCCAGAGCTAGCCTCTTCCTCCCCCCCCCCCCCTTGAGGGCTCTCAGGGAGAAGAGCCCGGAAGAGGGTTCTCACGAGGGAACAAGTCTGCTGGCACCTTAATTTTGGACCAGTGAATGCTTTCCATGTCTACAGCTGTTATTAAAAACCAACAAAAGTGGAGCGCCTGGGTGGCTCAGTTGGTTAAGCGTCTGCCTTTGGCCCAGGTCATGATTCCAGGGTCCTGGGATCGAGGCCCATGTCAGGCTCCCTGCTGAGCGGGGAGCCTGCTTCTCCCTCTCCCCTCTCCCTCTGCCTGCCACTCCCCCTGCTTGTACTCTTTCTCTCTCTAAAAAAAAAAAGTAATTTGCTTTCTGTAGATGAGTAACACACTTTGACTATCTTACCTTATGGATACATCAACTCTACAGCCCTATTATAGGTTCCTAGATCATCTCTATTCCATAGAAATTCATGTTGGTCAGTTACACTGATGGTATCATGGTAATTGGACCTAGTAAGAAAGAAGTAACAACTACTTAGGACATAGGTAAGCCAGATGGTAGGAGGTAAATCTGACCAAAAATCAGGTTTCTGCCACCTCAGTGAAATTGCTAGGGTTTCAGTGGTCTGGGACATGTCAACATAGCTCTTTGAAAGTAAAGGACAGATTATTGCATTTGGCTCCTCTTATCACAAAGATGCTTTCTACTCTGTGGGTCTCTTTGAATTTTGGAGGCAACAATTACTTCATCTGTGTATGCTACCCTGATCCATTTACTGAGCAACCTGAAAAGTTGCTAGTTTTGGGCAGGATCCTGCAATGAGTCTGGGCTCTCATGCAAATTGTTTTTTTTAAGATTTTATTTACTTGTCAGAGAGAGCACGCTCGCTCAAGAGCAGGGGAAGGGGCAGAGGGAGAAGCAGGCTCCCCACTGAGCAAGGAGCCTGATGCGGGACTTGATGCCAGGACCCTGGGATCATGACCCGAGTCAGAGGCAGACACCTAACCGACTGAGCCACCCAGGTGTCCCCCATGCAAATTGTTTTTAACCTGAGATGTATAACCTAGCAGATCTGTTGGTGCTGGAAGCAAATTACCATCCTACCTCAGTTATCTATCATGAACTGGGTCTTATCTGACCAACAAATCTATAAGATTGAATATACACTGCAGCATTTCATCACCAAATGGAAACCATCACCAGATGGATTTGAGCAGGTCCTGAAAGCCTAAGTTGCATGCCCATGTTCAGTACTCCCCTCTCAACCTGAACCTATGGTATGGAGCATTGCCTATGACCAATTAACTAAGAAAGACATATTTGAGCCTGTTTTACAGATGGTTCTGTATAAAATGCTATCAATATTCCAAGTTGACAGCTGTAGCACTATAATCCCACTCTGGATTGACTCTGAAGGACAACAGTGAGAGACAATATGGAAGTGGTTCTTACCTTCTGTAGTGATCCACTAGTAAAATTATGACTTACCATCCCTGCAACTGTAGCTTTGCTGGTCTGGAAGTCATAATTTCAAAGAAAGAAATCTCTATTACTCTGTTAGCTTAAATGGCTGATTTTGATTAGCAAGGGGAAATTGGGATTCTACAATTCAATGAAGGAGGAATATGTATGGAATGCATGGGGCATCTCTTCGTTTTCCTTTTCTTGTCAAATTCCTTCTTTAGTTTCTATATTCTTGAACTAGGTTTATATCTAATTCCGTGACAAAGGGCTCTAGAAATAGGGTCTCTCTGTCCTCATGGGTTCCACCTGTCCCCACAGGTTCTAATATATCTTTGCTTCTGACTTCATGTTCCTCTTCCCTTACTGTCTCCCCTGTTGACTTCAGACTGCAATAAAATACTGCTCCCACAATTGCATAATGTCAATTCTTTGTAATAAATTCCTTATTATGTATGTATATTTCCTAGAAGATCTGTTTCTCTGGCTAAACCCTGACTGGTATAAAACATTGTACTATGAATAGGTCTAAAAACTAAGCAGTATATCAATAGCACCCCCCCAAAAGTGATTTTTCTTGCAGAGTTTCTCTGAAAATTCAAGCCTAGAAAATTCTGGAAGGTATAGTGATTGTGTGTTGTTATTAGTGCGTGACAGTAAAGAAACGGCTTCTTTAGAGACGCCATGCCTCCATTTCTGACTTGATACAACTTTGCTGTTCTGATTCCTCCTTCCTGGTCTGGTCCCCATTTTGTTCATGTTCTTTAGGATTTTAGCATTAACCCTCTTCTCTCATTACACTTTCTTTCACACATATTCTTCATGGACAAGCTCATCAGTTCCCAATAACTGTCACTTATATCCCCTTTCCTTTTAAATTGTACCTCTAGACCAAACTTCTCTTTGAGTTGAAGACTGATGTTTTGCCAGCCTTCAGAACATCTATAATTGGATATTTCGGAGGTATACCAGACTTAACATTTCCAAAGATGAATTTATATTCTTGATCTTGGTTGGGACACTATATATCCAGTAGCCTAAGTCATATATCAGTGTCTATTGTAGCACTTATCAGAAAGCTTTGTAATAATGATACCCCTAGCCCCACTAGACTTGAAGATGTTGAAGAAAGACAGCAATGTGTTATTCTTCTTCTTCTTAAGATTTTATTTATTTATTTCACAGAGAGAGACAGCAAGAGAGGGAACACACAAGCAGTGGGAGTGGGAGAGGGAGAAGCAGGCTTCCCACTGAGCAGGGAGCCCGATGTGGGGCTCGATCCCAGGACACTGGGATCATGACCTGAGCTGAAGGCAGACGCCCAACGACTGAGCCAACCAGGCGCCCCTGCAATGTGTTATTCTTCTTATCCTAAGCACTCAGCATGAGGAGCAATATATATTGGGCACTTAATGTATGTTTAATGAAGGAGTGAATGAGTGAATGGATTCATAGAGAAGATAGAAATTTCAGAGAAATAATAAATAACAGAAGAGTAGTAGAACATAGCTATTCTAAAAAAAAATTCTAATTTGAAGATCTAGGTGTATGGTATAATTTTCCAAAAATTGTAAATATGCAGTTTTCCTAAAATATTGTTAAACCAGAAGGTTTCAGTGAAAACGAGTGTATTTCAAATTGTTAGAGTTTTGGGGTGCCTGGGTGGCTTAGCCGGTTAAATGTCAGACTCTTGATTTCAGCTCAGGTCATGATCTCAGGGTTGTGGGATCAGGCCCCAGTCAGGCTCCACACTCAGCTGGGTGTCTGCTTGAGATTCTCTCTTTCTCCCTCTACCCCTCTACCTGCTTGTGTGCTCTATCTCTTTCAAATAAATAAATCTTAAATAAATAAATAAATACATTGCTAGAGTTTCTTTGCTTTTTAGTATTCATTGAATTTTGTACATAAAGTTCTTCAGGTATTTAATTTAAATTAATGACAGTATGTGAAGCTTTGAGATTTACGACAGTGGAAGTAAACTTTCACAGATGAAAATATGTTCTAATTTTTCTAATAGAAATTTTATAATTAAATACAGTTTATGCTAAGTAACCATAATACTAGTGGAAGAACATATTTATTTTTAGATTAAGGATAGCTGCAGAATCTTCATTAACAAGTGAAGGTATAATTTGTATTTGCATTATCAGAAAAATAACTACAGTTGTCAATATATCTGCTAGAAAAATAATTAAATGCCCAAATGCAAACAGAGTAAAACATAAGATTCTGCCTTGGGTTTGTATTATTATCATATTCCACAGCTCACTTATCAAATTATCCGTCTCTAAAGAAGTCATTTCTTTACTGTCACGCACTAATAACAACACACAATCACTATACCTTCCAGAATTTTCTAGGCTTGAATTTTCAGAGAAACTCTGTAAGAAAAATCACTTTTGGGGGGGGTGCTATTGATATACTGCTTAGTTTTTAGACCTATTCATAGTACAACTTACATTTAATTTAGAAAACTACTATTTATACATTTTTGTATTTCACAAAATTAAATCAAACAATGGAACAAGAAATATAGAGGGCACAAGTCTCAGAGTAAAATGGTAAAAAACAGCTCCAATTCATTTATCAAGATATTACTGTTGCAGGATTTTTCCCCTCCTCCTGGTGCCAGCGGTTCTTAGTCATGCTGCTTCGAAGAATGAAGAGGTAGACCAGAGTGGTGGGCAACAAATAAGGTTTATTGAGCGATAGCAAAGTGATAATACAAAGCTCCTGAGGAGGGACGGGACCCGAAGGGGTTGCCAAAGGAGTTTTTTTTTTTTTCCTAAAGATTTTATTTATTAGAGAGAATGAGAGAGAGATCATGAGCAGGAGGGAGGGGTAGAGGGAGGAGCTAACTCCCCCCTGACCAGGGAGCCTGACACAGGACTCAACCCCAGGACTCTGGGATCATGACCTGAGCCAAAGGCAGATGCTTAACCGACTGAGCCATGCAGGTGCCTGCCACAGGGAGTTTCTAAGTCTAGGGGTTTTTATGGGCTTTGTTAGCGGGCTGTTTTAATCTGATTAATCCTCCCTTTCCTGTCATCCAATCAGATTTTTGTCACCTATCTATTATATGGGAAAGGGTGGAGGACTCCTTCCAGGGAGTAAAATCCTTTTAAGGGTGGTTTCCTCTTAGGGTGGGGGCCCCTTGTCCCTGCCTGCCTGCCTTCCAACTATCCTTCATCATTATGTCTTGTAGTTGTTTTATCCTGTGTTTAGATACAAAGCTTTTATGAATCCTCACTACCTAAAGGGTCAAGTTACAAATCTAAAATTCTCAAAAACCTGGGTTAACCTCTTCCGTTTTCATTTTCTATAACCCCTCTCTATGCAACCTAAGCTTCCAACACACTGAATTCATCTCAATTTCTTCTACATATTATGCACTTACACTATGAACTTTTATTTCTTCTGCCTGATTTCACCCATATGGAACGCAAATCTTCCTCTTTTTTAGCCTGATCATTCCACAAAGATCATAGTCTACATTATGTTCTTCATAGGCCCCAAAGTCTTATTTCCTCCTGTTTTATCAGTATTTTTACTTTTGCATGCTTATTGCTCAATCAAGTCATCTGACAAAGCTTATCAACAGGGAAATAGAAGACAATCTTTTCCCAGTAAGGACATTAAATATTTGTGATCAAAAAGACAGTCTACCACAGTGGCCCTTCTGATTACAATCATTCAGATCTTTCTCCTTTCCTCTTTCACCCTCCTCACCAAGGGAAATTACCTAAGTCATATACTGTCACTATTTCCAACTCAAAACCCATGATTTATGAGTGATGCTGTAGTCTCTATTCTAGGTATGTCTCCTCTTAATTTGGAGACCTATGAAACAGGAAAGTTATTTGCCCCACAACATACAAAATGCAGTGGTGGAACAAGGACTGGATAACCACCATGAATGATACTATTCTGAAAAAGAAAGAATGGGAGGCACACACCGGTCCTGAAATCTCAAAAAGCAGAAGTTGCTGCTGATTGAAAGTACAGACTATTCTTTGAGTAGGTCTTGAATTTGCTATTTGGAGGTTAGTTCTAGTCTATTCTCTGTGGCTCCTGTTTCACCTTTGGGAAGTCTTGCCCTAGATCTATCTAAAAGGGGCATTAGAGAATAGGCTCTTGGGCACCTGGTTGGCTCGGATGGTTAACCGTCTGCCTTCGGCTCAAGTCATGATCTCAGTGTCCTGGGATAGAGTCGTATGTCCTGCTCTCTGTTCAGCAGGGAATCTGCCTCTCCCTCTGTGCTCACGTGCTCTTTCTCTCTAAGAAATAAATCAATAAAATATTTTTTTAAAAAAGAGAGGAATAGGCTCTCCTTGGAGGATGAGTACATCTGTCAACCTGCTTTTCATCTCCAGAACACTGGGAGTCCAAGTGTCATTTAACATCTCAATTAGTCACAGTGTCTTTAATCAAATCTGATTTTTTTTTATCAGTACTTAGTCTATGTCTCTTTTATTTGATTCCAGTCAACTCTATCCATCAATGGCTATACTCACATTTCTTTTTAGTCATACCTCCTTCTTTCTCGAGATTTAATTTTAGTCACCTTGATCCTGCTAGGCTTTGGTGAAAGAGCTACACCCTTATCTCTTTGTCCAGACTTTCAAATTGTTTAGTTGAGAGAATTTACTAAGACACCTTAATTTATTGAGATGTTTCAATAAAGGTGTGATGGCTACATTCATGATTGGGTCACTATCTTGAGATTTTTAATTGATCTTTTTGATTAAACATCAATCTCCGTTTTATCTTGTACAGCTGAAGATAAGTATCAGCCATATCTTCTAACTCTGCAAGTCTCTAAATTTCCAGATGCTCCATTCCCTGTCATTGAAGCTTGCAAACTGACCAATTATTTTCTGAGTCCATCTCTATATTGTATTACCTTGTCAACTGTTGCCAATAGTAGTGGACACATGCAGCTTACATACCCTATGCCTGCCATTTCACTAAAACCTATGAATTTATGAGGTACATTAACTGCCTTCCATTGACAACAATTTCATCAAATGTTCCAACACTGTATAACATAATTGCTATCCTTCCAGCTTCTGGTAACAGTTACCTTGTGACCTGTTGCTGGGACCTGAATCCAATGCCAGATATTTTAGGATTTTTTTTTATGGTAATATACCACCACACTTTCAGTGCCAAATTCTTTATTAGAGTAAGCTAAGTTAGGCTGCAGTAACAAACTACTCTTAAATCTGGTGACTTACAGCAATAAAGGCTTATTTCTAATTCTCAATACATGTTCATTGTAGGTCAGCAGTGTCTCTGCTCCAAGTAATTTTCACCCTGACACCCAAACCTCTATCTAGAACACTGTTGATCTTGTGGCAAAGAGAAAAGAAAAAACACGGCACATATTGGATCTTAAAGCTTCTGCTTGTGCGTGACACAGGTTACGTTTCACATTTCATTTGCTAATAAAGCAAGTCATCTTATCAAGCCTGACATGGAGGCAAGTGAGTGATAATCCCCTTCCAGGGGCAGGCAACAGGTATTTGTATACAATATAATCTACCACACATACAAAAACCACTTCTAAAGCTAAAATGTATTTTTACAATATGCATCCTCTACTATGGCTTCTTTTCCTTGATTGTCTCTTCTATTCTTCTAATCCCTGCTTAAAATATAGGTCACAGACTCTTTCCCCTAACTTTATGCATATTTCAAACTTTTATAATTTGACATTCTGGTTAATATTTAATGAAACTTATATTCTGCAACCCTCCTTTGTTAACATTTCCAAAGGCATCACTTGACTACCTATATTATTGTTACTGCTAGAAATTAGGTCAATAACCAAAAGGTAAGCCTTTGGATTTTACTTTCTTATCAACAGTGGTATTCCTGTATACCTAATCACTTATTTTAGTATCACTTGTTATCATTAAAAAGAGAATATTACAAGAAGAAATCTTCCTTCTAATTTCTTTACTAAAAGTCCACCTGCACTTACTGCTGTTATGTTTCTGTGTTCACTTTTAAGTGTTTTCCATGATTTTTGTGCTGATTTTTAAAAATATAGCCACATTCCTCACCATCATCTATAAAGTCAATGTCAGAGTCCTTTACAACCTCTCTGATCTCATTTTCTTCTCTCCTTTGATATGGCTCAGCCACACTGGCCTGGGGTTTTGTTTTGTTTTTCAATCTCAAAACCATTTCTCTTAAGAATTGAACATTCTTCACCCATATTGTCACCAGGTTACCTCCTTATTTAAGTGTGGTAACCTTAATTTATTTAGATATTATGGCTAAATTTATTTATTTACCTCGTTAGAGGGAACTTCCTTATCTACTTTCACTTAAGTAATCTTCTTTTCTCCACTCCAGCATGTCCTCTCATTATCATATTTTATTGGTTTATCATGATCTAAAGTTATCTTGTTTATCTATAGTGTCTTCCAACTTCCATGTAATCTCCATTAGGATACAACAGTGTTTGCATTCACTGCTTTCTCCCAAGTTAGAACAGGGCCTGGTGCTGAGTAGGTACTTAGTGCAAGATTTACTGAATGAATTATAAAGACACCATCTTCCCAAGCTTCATGATATATCATCTTAATAATCACCACTTATTTATTTTTTATTTCTTGCTGAATTTATCTCCTCTCCCAAACATTGCATGTTGGAATTCCTCACCTCCATGTCTTTTGTCTCTCTTGTTACCTTCTACCTTCTCTCCCTAAGCAATCTCATTCAGTCATATGGCTTCATTTCCCACGAATAAACTGAGTCCTAAATATATTTTTCTAGTCTAGATCTCTCTTCTGCCCTTACAGAGATCTACTTGTATTTTACATAAATACATATCCCATCATTCTCTCTTGTTTCTTATCTCAATAATTGGCATCAACATCCAAACAGCTGGTCAAAACTGAACCCCTGAAATTATCCTGGGCTGCTTCTCCTCACTTCCTCACATTCGACCAATGTCTGGAATCCTTTCTACATCATCACATTGCCCACACTAGTCCAATCTACTGTTATCTCTCGCAAGGACTACTACAGTGGCCCTTGACCGGTCTACTCCCCTTTCATGCTTATGTCCTCTAATCCATTCTTCATAGACAAAGCAATCATTTACAACCACAGCAACTTTTTTTTTTTGCATAATTTACTAATGCTCTCAGCATAAAGCCCTTGATGTGTAAGTGGTCACCGGCCCAGTAGATCACGATCCCCACCCTGCTCTCCCTTCAAGTTCCGACCATACCAGACCTCCCGCTTTTCAAAAGGATCTCTCCAGTTTCAGCCTGTCACACCTGCTACCACTATTTTGTACACCTGCGTCACCCGTTTTGACTTGGTTCATGTTTACTTCTCCTTTAGGTCTAACGTTGCTTTTTCGGAGGAACCTTTTCCTAGTCTTCGCAGTCCCAGTCACTGGTGTGATGATTCGATTAATGCTCTACGTAGGAGATTGGAGAGGGTTCAGATTGTCCCGAGACCCTTGAAGCCTGTCCCATGTTACGACTTTCAGATTAAAAATAAATAAATAAAAACAACAGATAAATGAAAACTGTGTTAAAGTAGTCTAAGATATGTGTAGGTACAGGAGCACTCAAAACATTTTAAGAATGCAATTTTGGGGGCGCCTGGGCGGCTCAGTTGGTCAGGCGACTGCCTTCGGCTCAGGTCATGTTCCCGGAGTCCTAGGATCCAGTCCCGCATCGGGCTCCCTGCTCAGCGGGGAGCCTGCTGCTCCCTCTGACCCTCTCCCCTCTCATGCTGTTTCTCTCTCGCTCACTCGCAAATCAATCAATCAATAAAAAAAATCTTTTAAAAAATGCAATTTTGGGTCCCGGGACAGTGTACAAGGGTATGGCACTGAACATTAAAACATTAAATCCAGAGCCAGGACCTAGGGATTTAGAGGTTACGTTGAGGTCTACTGCCATCTTCAAGTCATTTACTAGTTTTTAACTTCTGCCCATAAGCGACCGTCTAAGACAGGAAGCAGCTGCAGTCCTCTTAAACCGCAGTCGCTGACCTTAGCAGCAAGTGACTCGACCCGCTCGCCAGGTGCCGGACGCTCAGCTACGATAAGCGCCGCTTAGCTCCCTCAGCGCCCGTCAGCGCCCGTCAGCGCCGGCAAGCGCGCGCCCAGCATGCGCGCCCTCAGCGCCTTAGCGCGCGCGTACAGGCTTGCAGGCACCTCACAAGAAGACCCCACTCGTCCCATTTCTCAACGCGAGTCCTCCCGAGAAAGTGCCTGTCTAGTCAATCAAAGTGTTCTAGTTTCGACGCAAAAATTTACCGGTCAGAAGCATATATAGGACAGGAATGAGAATGTTTCGCTTGGGACTGGAACGCTAAGGGTCTGGCCAGGTTAGAGCGGACGCATAATGCGCTGGATCAAGGCAGGCACTGTTAAGGACAGCCGCATCCGGGCCCTTCTGCTGCAGACTGCCCTCCGAGCCAGGGGTCCTTTAGGTAGGAGGTTCTGGGTGACTTTGGACGTCCGTTCATCCTCGGTGTAGGGATTACTTAGTGCCGGCCCTTCGACGTTTGTTTTTTTTCTTCTGGACAGGAGGCCTCTGCAGCAACCATGTTACGCCAGATCATCGGTCAGGCCAAGAAGCATCCGAGCGTAAGTTCGTGAACCCTTTAGCAGTGTCTTCACTTGTCCATCCTGTGTCCTGCTGCGGCTTCCTCAACTCCCTGGGGGCTTCCTCCTTCACCTTGGGGTGGACCCTGCTCACTTACTTTGTCATCCTAGTTACCCCAGGCCCTTGAGCTCTGACCACGCCAGGCATTGAGGGGCTTAGGCTGGCAGGTGGAAGGTGAGGGATACCTTCGAGGAAAATAAACTGGTGAATGTTGGAATATTATGGTGGTTGCACCCTCTCGTATGTTGGTCCGACCCAGGGGTAGTTGTGCACCGTGTGGGTTGGAGACCAGCAGGTCAGGTTTCCTATTTGTTGTGCCATCTCAAAGATCTAGTGCTCACTGCATTGCACCACCGGGCAATTACAAAGGTCTGTAATCTTGAGGATTCCAAGACGTCTTCACGTCTTGAGATTTGGGGGGAGTTCGGTAGCGCAGAGGGGACTCGCGGTTAAGTTCTTTTGTATCTTAATTTTTTCCCAAGCACATCAATTTGTTGTCCTAAAACTCAGTTACGCAGTTTTTGTATTAAACTCATTAAGCATTGGTAGCAATATGTTTTCAGAGATTGATGCATGTAACCAGTGTTTGTAATGGGCGTGCTTTTGTTTTTGCTCATTCGAACTCTTTTTCACAGAATTTGTGTTAATCAAAAGACTTATAAGACAGACCAAGAAGTTTTACAAGCCTCAAGATAAAGGAGGCTGGGAAATTTAATGAGAATAATGTATAAATATTAGGGGAAGACGATTTGATATATTTTCCTGGGAATTTAAAAATTTGAATATACGTTTTTCTACATTAAACCAGATTCATCTTCACATCTTTTCAGAAATTCCATTTCTTTTGAACACAGTTATAAGAGATCTTACCTCAATGTAAGGTCTATCTTTATCCAATTTTAAAACAAGACCGAAAAATAGCGGTTTGAGACTTCAGAATTAGTGTGTAGGAACTACTGTAGCCTTTCTTCTTTTCAGTAGCTAGGTATTTGAAGCTGGCTGTTAATTCTTGTCTGTTTTGTGTTTGTTTGATTTTAGTTGATCCCCCTCTTCATGTTTATTGGGGCAGGAGGTACTGGAGCAGCGCTGTATGTCTTGCGCCTGGCATTGTTCAATCCAGATGTCAGGTAAGTACTTAAAAATATTTATAACTTTGGTGGTCTAAAGCTGGTTTAGGAGCCACAGTCTTCAGGGAGGCAACATCAAGTAGTAGAAAGAGCCTAAGTTTTGTAGTCGTATATAGAAAGTTCAGATCCTAGTTCTGTTGTCATCTACTTGGTTCATAAAATTGTCTAAATTTCTCTGAGTCTCATTTTTCTCCTGGGTAGAGTAGAACTGCTAATATCTATTTGGAATCTTGTGAGAATTGAGATAAGTATTTTTATAAAATACTTAATCAGGGTTGCTCATACATGTAAATGTTTTTTCCTGCTTTTCCTCAATAAGGAATGGTTTTTTTTTAAGATTGTATTTGTCAGAGAGCGGGCACAAGCAGGGGGGGTGGCAGGCAGAGGGAGAAGCAGGCTCCCTGCTGAGCAAGGACCCTGATGCTGGACTTGATCCCAAGACCCTGGGGTCACGACCTAACCCGAAGGCAGACTCTTAACTGACTGAGCCACCCAGGTGTCCCAGGAATGCTTCTTTTTGAAGTTAGAGAACAACAGGGAACAAAAAGAGATTTATTGTTATTCTGTATACTTTTCTATATATCACTTTTTCAGTAAAAGCCAAGTTTAAAGTTTCCGGTGACAGGGATGGGGACAGAAACACTGCCCCAGAGGCCCTGTGTTCTACCCTTTTTTCTTTTTAAATTTAAATTCAGTTAGTCAACATATCATCATTATCATATCATCAAACCATCATTAGTTTTTGGTGCAGTGTTCAATGATTCATTAGTTGCGTATAACACCCACTGCTCATGACATCACATGTGCTCCTTAATGCCTATCACCCTGTTACCCCATCCCCCCACCCACCTCCCTTCAGCAACCCTCAGTTTGTTTCCCAGAGTCAAGAGTCTCTCATGGTTTGTCTCCTTCTGTGATTTCTTCCCATTCAGTTTTCCCTCCCTTCCCTTAACGATCTTCTGTGCTATTTCTTATATTCCACATATGAGTGAAACAATATGGTAATTATCTTTCTCTGATTGACTTATTTCACTTAACGTAATACCTTCCAGTTCCATCCATGTTGATATAAATGGTAGGTATCCATCCTTTCCATGGCTGAGTAATACTCCGTTATATTTATGAACCACATCTTCTTTATCCATTCATCTGTTGAGGACACCTCAGCTCCTTCCGCAGTTCGGCTGTTGTGGACATTGCTACTATGAACATTGGGGTGCAGGTGCCCCTTTTTTTCATTACATCTGTATCTTTGGGGTAAATACCCAGTAGTGCTCTACCCTTTTTTTCTAACTGATCACATGGAATTGCTAATTATAGAGCCTATGTCTGCTTCAACTCTAATGAAAACAACACCATACTTATTCTAATAGAAAATGAGATCTATTCAAAATACTGGCTTCTTAGGAAGTACAAAAATATTTTAAATAGTTTTTTTTATTATAACAATTATAATGTTTGTTCCTTTTAGTTGGGATAGGAAGAATAACCCAGAACCCTGGAACAAACTGGGTCCCAATGATCAATACAAGGTAAGCTACAAAATTGTTTCAGAATTGCTAGAAAGTATATTTTAATACTCATGTAGTAGGTTTTTGTTTTTTTTTTTAAATTGGATATACATGTAAAATTCCATTACGATGAACTTTGGAGGAATTGCTAGATTGTTCTATGAAATTAAAATGGCATATTTCTCTAGCAAATATTTTTTTCTAAGGATTTTATTCACAGACTTTAGACTCTGGATGTGAAATTAAGATAATGTTTTCATGATTTGACTAATAAAAGGAGACGTAATAGCTATCATATACCATTTTCTTAGATCTTGAATAGTGCAGTGGTTTTCAGACTTCAGTGTACATAGGCCTCACCTGACAGGTGGTTAAAACACATATTGTTCAGCTCCATCTCCAGAGATTCTAATTTAGTTGGTCTGTTGTGGAGACTTAAGAATTTGTATTTCTAACAAGGTTTCAGGTGATGCCGATGCTGCTGGTCCATGGACCACACTTTGAGTAGTACTATTTCACTGGATGGTTTGGTTGGCTCTTCTTTCTTGTTGGTATGGTTGAAATATTTCAGGTGAGGGTAATTAGGAAGAAATGAAAGTCACTTGAAACTTAAATTTTACAATGAACCTTCTAACGAAACTTTTTAACATCTTACCTGAAAAGTGGTTTGTGGGACTACGCTTTCACAGAATGAGTTTATGGACTGAGACCATTTATCTATTTTATTTTATTAAAAAAAAATTTTTTTTTAAGATTTTATTTATTTGAGAGAGAATGAGATAGAGCATGAGAGGGGGGAGGGTCAGAGGGAGAAGCAGACTCCCTGTCGAGCAGGGAGCATGATGTGGGACTCGATCCTGGGACTCCAGGATCATGACCTGAGCCGAAGGCAGTTGCTTAACCAACTGAGCCACCCAGGCGCCCCTATTTATTTTACTGAGATACAGTTGGCACATAAAATTATGTTAAGTATAAAGTATACAAGGTGTTGGTTTGATAAATTTATGTATTGCAGTATGATTACTATATTAGCATTACCTGACACTGTGTCACATAATTAACTATTTTTTTGTGTGTTGAGAATAATTAAGACCTAGTGTCTTAGTAGCTTTGAAATTTATTATACAATATCGTTGACTGTAATTCCTGTGTCATGTATTATATCTCCAGGATTTATTTATTTACTAGTTGCAACATCTCCCTAATTCCCCCACCCCCCAGCCCCTGGTAACCACCATTCTACTACTTTTACAAGTTCAGCTTTTTTAGATTTTGCATAAAAGGGATATCATACAGTATTTGTCTTTCTCCATGTGATGTATCTTACTTAGCATAATGCTCTTAAAGCCCATCCATGTTCTTGTAAATCTGAGACCATTTGTTAATTCCCTATACAGAACCTTCCTTATGTGTAAAAATTTTGCATACAAAGAATCTCTGGAAATGCTAAAACCAGGGCACCTTTATTAGGGTATAATTCACATTTGCATACAATTTACCTATTTAAAGTGTATGACTCACCATGTGCACTTCCAGTGTACTGAGGTGCTTCATCAAAAGAGAGAAATAGCAGTTTGCTTAAGCATTCTCAAGAAGCGGTGCTCTGACCAATGAACGTCCAGGACCCTTAGCAGATCTACATCAGATGGAGATGGCTGCTATCATTGATGAGAGCAACTTTTAAGATAATTATTGCCTTTTGCCGATCCCAAGCTTTCCACTCAATTGTCTGATCATAATTGGGCTCCCAAATCTCTTAAATGGATCTCCCTGCAAGAAACAGATAAAAATGTGCTGGCAAAGCTGAAATGAGCCACTTAACCTATGTATTACATTTTAACTTGAAAAAATGGTAAAGGGGCATCCTGATTTATTTTTCCTCTCTTAAAAGATTGTTTAAGTACATTCTAAAGAAAATGATTCCACATCCAGTAAATTTTAAAAAAGAAAAGGGAAAAAAACAGGCCTTGATCCTTCCACCAAATTGTGTATTGGAGTCTCTGGGTAGGTGTAGTTCAAAAAGCTCCCTAGGTGATTCTGATAATGAATGCAATTACCAATACCCTGGCACTATGATAACACATGCCAGTATGAGGACATGTGAAGTGGAAATGGAATGTTGCTGAAACAAAAATCTAATTTGTGTGGCATGAATGGGATGACTAGCTATGACACTGATTTAGAGATTGGAAAGATGAATCATATTTGATACAAAACATTTGATAAAGTATCTATCACCTGCTATAACTTGGAAGGTAGACCATGTGCCTAAAGAGCTTGTTACAGGAAAAGATCTTGGAAAACAGGATGTTAGTGGACTATTATTGGCTGTATTTGCCAACAGATGAACTTGTAGAAGAATTGGGCGATTTGTAAGCAGAAATAAAAGGGAACCAAGTCCAGAAACTTGTGAGCCTGGAGTGAATGAAGCATGCTACTGCTTCTAAACCTAAACAGTGAGGTAGACTAGATTATTTTTATCATTCACTACCCGTCACCTAAGATACTTGGTTTTTTTATTTTTGACCACATCACTTATTCTGGAAAAATCCTAAGTAAGGGGAAATGATATCTGCCATTTCTGAACCAGTGTGTGCTTCCTCCATTGTTCTATTTCATCTGTCCTGAGACCAAAATGGACAGTTAAGGGTTATTCATTCAACCCAGAATTGCAATGAAGAGAACATGGAGCAGTCAGCTTACAAATGGCATATAATGTGAGTGAAAAACAAACCTTTGTTGTTGTAAACCACTAAATTTTGGGGATTGTTGCCACTTTGCAAATCTAGCCAAAGTTGAGACAAACGAGAGGACTAAAATAGGATTTAAGCATTAAAGGCCCAGGAATACTCTCAACTGAATAAAATGTCCATAAGCCACGATCAGAATATGTGTGCCTTCCCAACTGTTGTTCCAGAGACCTTCCAGGTAGCCACTATTAAATTGAGAAAAAGAATGGGGACATGGAAGCTGAAAAGTAAAACAGATTTGAAAATTACTTCGTTACTTCAACAGAGAATTTTGATGCTGGCACATGGAACCGAATAGAAGCAAATACATCAGAAGCCTGCTTAGTTTTGACAAAATTGGCAAAGATACTATGGCCTTTCCACTCTGCTTGAGTGTAAGGGCTTGATCCTGCTTCTCATTCAGTGTTTGGCGAATCTTGTAACTTGATCTTCAGTTGCCTCTTTTATAAAGTAAGAATGAATAAGGCTGTGATAATTAAGATAAACATAAAGCATTATGCCCACAGTGTCTGGAATCCATTAGAAGAACCTAATCAGTGTTTACTTTCTTAATATGTAGCCTGTAGTTCTTTTATAAATATTCCCTCTAATTTTGTTGACATGTTAAGGTAGCACAAATTAGTTTCTTTTACAAAAATCTCGTTGTTTAGGTTCAGTTGCTTCATAAGAACAATGTCAGAACAAAGATTACTGCTCTTTGGCTTATTTGTACTTCTCTGTCTATGCAACTTTGTGTGTAACTCAAGGATAAGCTTTACAACCTGGGAATTTTTCTTTTTTTAAAACTTAAGTAAAATAAGAATTTTGAATTCTTCAGTTAGAGATAAAGAAGTTAGGGTATGTTTGGAAAATTAAAATGATTTGAAAAAATAATAGGTTTATGAGCTTCTTAAAAACCTTGAAGAAAATGTTGATGATGATTCTGCAGGTTTAGTTCTTTTGGAGTTAAAATAATGTAGTCTTCAAGTAATTATATTACAACCTCTTCAGTATTCTTTCGCACAGGATTCTGTAAACCCAAGATTATAGCCTTAGGCTTAATGTATAAATCCTAATGTTTTCTCAGTAGAAACTCTGGAGATGTTTCAAATACAAATCATTAAAAAAAAAAACGTTGAGAGAGGCGGTTTTTTTCTAAAGCAATTATAGATTTCTAAAATTAATTTTAATAGGAAATTTTTAGAAATTACAGGTTTCCAAACATGCATTATGATTTAAATACAGTATTATTTAGAAGCAAAAATACGGTATTATTTGAAAAACTTTTGTACCGCAAGTGGTCAGATGTCACTTTGATATTAATGCAATTTGATTTAGAAAATTGAGGGAACGTACTAACACTGTTCTGCTGAGGTAGATTGAATATTTTTACCTTACCAAAATCATTATTAAAGGACTGGAATTTTAGTGTCTTCTTTGGATGACTTTTATATTGTTAAATATCCGTAATAAAAAATTCATGTCTGTAATTGTTACTATAGAAAGCTGAATAAAAATAATTTTAAAACTTCTGTATCATCTCTGTGTGTTTGATAGATTATCTAAAATATCTTTTTTCTTTTCCAAGTTCTACTCAGTGAATGTAGATTACAGCAAACTGAAGAAAGAAGGTCCAGACTTCTAAATGAAATGTTTCACTATAAAGCTGCTTAGGATGAAGGTCTTCCAGAAGCCATCCGCACAATTTTCCACTTATCCAGGAAATATTTCCCCTCTAAATGCACGAAATCATGTTGGTGTATTGTGTTGGGGTTTACACTGAATAATAAATACCTGAAACTTGGTATGTGTCACTATTTAATGCTGAAAATCTGCTCTGAACTTTAGGGTATAGGAAATAAACTTAGAATTTAAGGAATTTCCTGAATTTCCATCTATTTGTATAATTTGAAAATAAGACTTTGAGCTCAAAACACTTTTCATTTTTTGTATAGGACTTGGTAACTTCACTAGAGTATACTTAACAGCTGGAACTGGAAATATGCAAAGATAGATGGGGGAGAGTATTCAGGTGTCTGGCATTGGCAAAGTGGAAACCTTTGGATTTCTGCTACTGACTGATGTTGAAGTGTATTGTCAATGATTTTTATCATGGCATACTCCATGCTGAAGATTTTGAAGGTTATCAGGGATTGTAGTTGGATCTGAGTCCATCTAGTTCATTGAGTTAGCAGCCATTATGCTTTTACTGTGCTGATTTAATCACAACAGACTACTTTGTTTCTTAATGAGGAAAGCAAGCAAAGCTGCATTTAAATACTGATGTCTTGGGTTAGCATTTATGTATGTTTGATAAGTTTCAGTTTTCAGAATTTGCAAATGCTTCCCAGTAGGTACTTGAAAAGGAAACAAAAAGAGCCAAGCAAAAATTACACTGATTTCACTTCTTTCAAGTTTTATTAATTCACCCTGATCAGAATTTACCCTTACTACTCCTCTAAAAATGATTCTGTTAAGGTCATCTGTTACCTATGTCCATGTTTCTAAATTCAAAAGTCATTTAACAGTACTCATTTTGACCTATCACAGTTGACATAACTCTCCTTGGAAACATTTTCATCCTGTAGTCTCTAGAACAACATACTTTGTTTTTCTTTTACATAATTGGCTTTTCTACTCAGTTTCTTGGTGGTGCACTTTTAATCTTTGTGACCTTTTAATATTGGAATACCCCAAAGAAAAAACACTTAGGACCTCTTCATTATCTGCAGTCTTCATCCAGTCTCATTTTTGAAATAGGATGTTGTAGATGTCCTAGGTAATTTTTCAGACCAAATGTTTTTCCGTATGTTTATGTGTGTGTGTATATATACACACACATATACATATACACCTATATATACATACATATACTATATATGGATATATCCATGTTCACTTATCCTCTCCATGTGGATGTCTAAAGGGCATCTTAAATTTAACATGTCCAGTTCTGAATCTGTGAACCTCTCAGACTCCATATCTACAATCTTCACTTGCACTATCTTCAATCATACCAGTTCATAGGAACATCATCCTTACAGTTAAGGCCAGAATCCTTGGAGTCTTCATTAACTTTTTTTTTTTTAAGATTTTATTTGACAGGTAAGACAAGCAGGGGGAGTGGGAGAGGGAGAAGCAGGCTTCCTGCTGAGCAGGGAGCCTGATGTGGGACTCGATCCCAGGACCCTGGGACCATGACCTTGAGCCGAAAGCGGATGCTTAATGACTGAGCCACCCAGGCGTCCCTAACCTTTTTTTAATACCCCAATATATCGGTCATGTTTGCTCTAACCTTCAAAATATACCCAGAATCTCACTGTTTTCAACATACAATTCTCTCCCCTGTCACCATGGTCCTAAGCCATTGTCAGCTAACGTCAATTATTTAACCTCTCAACTAATTTCCCTGTCTATGGTTCTCAACACAGCAACCTAAGTGATCTTTAACGTATGTCAGAATACGACGTTCTTTTGCTCAAAGCCCACTAATATCTTTCCATTTTATTCAAAAGCTAGATATTTCAACTTTCTGACTCTACTTTCTATTATTTTCTACTTTGCTAACACACCTCCACCAAGTGGATTTCCTCGATTTAACACCTCAATGCATATTACCTGCCTCCGGGATTTGATCTCTGGTTTAGAATTATCTTCCCCAAATACTGGCATGGCTTGCTCTCTCCCTTTTTCTAGTCTTTCTCCAGTGTTACCTTTTTCAATGAGGCCTTCCCTGTCCCAAATTTTTCACCCTGCTTCACCATAATCACTTTTTCTTTTCCCATATTTATTACTGTTCTAATATGTAATTAGCTTACTTATTTTGTTTGAAGTATCTCCCCTCACTAAAAGTTAACCTCCATGAGGACAAGTATTTTTTGTCCTTTTGTTGTATCCATAACACCTGCAATGGTACCTAGCACATAGTTGGTGTTCAGTAAATACTTGTTAAATGGATACTTAAATAAAGGGCCAGTTCATTAAGCATCTAGAACAGAGTATCTAGTCTTAAGGCGGTACAGGTGACTCTTAATGGAGGCAGTCAATCAGAACTGGAGATGGTGAAACACCTTTTACAATAGAACTCTTAAGCTGTGCTCCCTCATCACTGGGCCCCCAGTTGATAATTTTTTTTCCCAGTTGATAATTTTTAGTAAGTTTTTTTTAAATTTTCAACTAAAACATTATGTTTGTACTAAAATAGTATCTACTGTTCTGGAGTAAGGTTATTTTCTTTCACAAACTACAATGAAGATGAATCTGAATGAAAAAAAGAAAAGTATAGGCACAAAACCAGATCTCTTTTTTATAAAAAACAAAAAGTCCTTGAGTCCCCAGCACCATAGTCCTTGCAAAACTATCCATTTTCTTTTGTTTCCTTTTTGTTTCCAGTTGTAAAAGCAATGCATGCTCAGCACAGTTAAAATAGATTCACAGAAAGTATGTATCTAAGGCTTGTTTTTTTTTGTGGTGTAGAGGATATGTTAGATACTATTTTGTAACCACTTTTTCAAAAATGCCCAAATATGGCATTCAAGAATGTCATTATTTTAACAAATAACAGTTATTATTAAGCAAAACAGACCATGTATGTTAATGAATATTGAAATGCAATAATGAAAAATATATATTATATATATTATATGTACATTTACTACCCTTTAACATTTCCCATTGTACCAGTTTGTCCCTTTCCTCTGGGGTGGTTGGTGGAATTCATTTTTGGAGGAAATCTCCACTTGGTTATGTAGACCGTAATGAAACCGAGAAGTTATAAGAGGGCATCTTCTAACAGGATGGAACTAATAATAATAGATAACATTAGGGGCGCCTGGGTGGCTCAGTTGGTTAAGCGACTGCCTTCGGCTCAGGTCATGATCCTGGAGTCCCGGGATCGAGTCCCACATCGGGCTCCCTGCTCAGCGGGAAGTCTGCTTCTCCCTCTGACCCTCTTCCCTCTTGTGCTCTCTGTCTCTCATTCTCTCCCTCTCAAATAAATAAATAAAATCTTAAAAAAAAAAAAAAAATAGATAACATTATTCAGCTAGGCACCACACTAAGCTCCATACATGTGTTCATTTATTACTAATTAGAACATTGTATGGCAGACTCTTCTTCCCACCCTTTTTTTGACAAAATAAGGAAACCGAGACATAAAAATACGCCCGAGGTCAAACATGATTAGGAAGTGGTGGAGCCAGGATTTGAATCCAAGGAATTTGACCTAAGAGTTCATTCTCTGAACCCTCTAGACTTGTCTTATAGGGTTGTCTTTAGAATTAGATAAGATAATATATGTAAGAAGTTTAGTCTACTTCCTGGCAGGATAAGCATTACTTAAGTTACAAGCTATTGTAATTATAAACCCTGGAGTTTATTTCTCCCTCTCCTTCCATGAGAAACTTTAATGAGAAACTTCTAAAAGCCATATTATATAAAAATTAAAGAAAATTACTATTTATAAAAGCTTATCCAACTACCAACAATCTGATCAAAAGATCCTCAATTATAAATATCATTGATTTCAACATGTGGACAAAGTGGACCACCTTTTATACTAGAGTTGTAAGACTTAAGAAGTGTGATTTATGTTTCTCAATTAGGTTTGCTAAAGCATTGCCTACCCACATAGCATGACAGAATAATGTTCCACCTTCTCTGGTTTGCCTTATGACTCAGTGAATTAAAATCTTGATATTCAGGTCATTTCTTCTAGGATGAAAATGTTAATGAGTTAATCCATGCCTGATACTGAAAGAATTCTTTGATGTTATATGAAGGACAAATAGCATCTAAAAAAATCTTTTAAGTCTCTTCGCTGCTGTTGTTGTTTTTTTAATCTTAAAAGGCAACAGCTTATGTACTTTATAATAACATTTTCCTGTTTGTTCCTCACCAGCTAATGCTACACAAGATTTTTAGACTCCATATTAATTCATCCTAAGGAAGATATTTTGCAAACTTAATTTGTTTTAAACTGTTCAGAGAGTAATTTATCCTTCCCAGCTATCTAGTGTATTTAAACATCTTAAGGTACAAAGCAACTTTGTTAGAATTCTATAAATTGCTTTAATCCTATAATTCTTATAAGGGTTTTGTCTGATGTTCCCTCATGATTACTTGTAGCAATGGTGTGCTGGTGAATGTTTAACAACCAGCTTTCTGGGAAGAAGAATCTTGATTTGTAGCATTTGCCAATTTCTATTATTGGCAGATTAATGCCCCCCTAAAGTAGTTCACTTCCTAATGCCTGGAAACTGAAAATGTGTTAAGTTACACGGCAAAGGAGAAGTAAGGTTGCAGATGAAATTAATGTTGCTAATCAACTGACCTTAAAATAGGGACATTATCTTGGATTATACTGGGCTCTGTGTAATCAGAAGAGTCCTTCAAAGTGGAGAGGCTGAAGAAGAAAGTTATAAGGAGGTGTGACTGCAAAATAATGATCAAATAAATGTTGCTGGCTTTAAAGATGGAGAAAGGGGCCATGAGCCAAGGAATGTGGGAGATTCCTCTAGAATCTGGAAAATCTATGGGAATGGATTTTCTTCCTAGAGCTTCCAGAAAGAAATTCAGCCCAATGAGGCCTGTAACATAATTGTTTTTTTTTTTTTTTAAGATTTATTTATTTGAGAGAGAGAGAGAGAGTAAGCAAGTGGGGGGAGGGAGAGAAAGAGGGAATCCCCAAGCAGACTCCCTGCTGAGTGCAGAGCCCAAAGCAGGGCTTAATCCCAGGAGCCATGAGATCATGACCTGAGTCAAAACCAAGATTCGGACACTTAACTGACTGAGCCACCCAGGCACCCCATAGACCTGTGACAGACTTCTAACCTACATAACTAAAATATTAAACTTAGGTTGTTTTAAATCACTGAATTCATGGTAGTTTTTTGTAACAGCAATAGAAAACTAATGCACCCACCATGGAAGGGTTCAGGGCACCGTGTTGGTGTGATCGATCACAGGTTGGGAAAAGATGAGAACATTCAGCTCTTAGGAATTGATGTGAACTGGTTCCAGCACACCACTGAGTGGACTCAAATAAAAGTTTTGTTCATTTTTCTCCTAACATTTTATAGTAGAATAATAAACTAGATAAGAAGTGACTAAAGAAAATCTCATACTATCATTAAACTTTTTCCTAGTACTTACCTTTTTTCTTGCTTTTTAGGACCTAAGGCAGCTGGAAGGTAGGAAGTAAGCAATTAGAGAGGGGAAAGGATATGAGACAGGGTCACCACATTGAACAACTCCTGCGAGGGCTTTTTCATTTTGACTGTGGTACAAATGACATCCCATGGAGTTGAACAAAATTAAACCTCCATTTTGAGCAAAATTAAACCTCCAAAATGGTTTTAGATTTTTACACAAATATGAAAACTGCTATTCTTTGATCAAGTGTTTCTTTTAAATTTAAATTCTTTTAAATTAGTGACTAGAAACTAAAGTGTTTTTTTTTTTTATTAAAAATTCAGACTCATGTAGGAAAAAGAGCATGGGGTTTGGAATATATATAATTTGATTTTAGTTCTGTCTACCTAAAAGAACCAAAAAGAAATGCAAGAGGTCAAAACATTGTAACAGAAATGAAGAATGCCTTTGATGGGCTCTATATAGACTGGATATGGCTGAGAAAAAAAATCTCTGAGCAAGGGAATATATCAATAGAATCCTTGAAAACTGAAAAACAAAGTGAACAGAGACTGGAAAAAAATAAAAACAGAATACCCAAGGACTGTGGGACGACTATAAAAGGTGTAACATACATGTAATGGAAATACAAGAAGGAGAAGAAAGAAAGGGATGGAAGGAATATTTGAAACAATAACGACTGAGAATTTGCTAAAATTAATATCAGAAAGCAGACCACAGATCTGACCCAGGAAGCTAAACAAACCCTGGCAGATAAATTAAAAACAAGACAAAACAAACAAAACAAAAAGCTACGCATAGGCATATTATTTCCAAACTATAGAAAATCAACTTTAGGGCACCTGGGTGGCTCAGTTGGTTAAGCGACTGCCTTTGGCTCAGGTCATGATCCTGGAGTCCTGGGATCGAGTCCCGCATCGGGCTCCCTGCTCAGTGGGGAGTCTGCTTCTCCCTCTGACCCTCTTCCTTCTCGTGCTCTGTATCTCTCATTCTCTCTCTCTCAAATAAATAAAATCTTAAAAAAATAAAAATAAAAAAAAAAGAAAATCAACTTTAAATTTAAAAAATCCTGAAAGAAGCCAGAGAAACAAACAAATATGTTAAGAAAGGAGAGAAAAGCGTGCCTGGGTGGCTCAGTTGGTTGAGTGACTGCCTTCGGCTCAGGTCATGATCCTGGAGTCCCTGGATCAAGTCCCGCATTGGGCTCCCTGCTCGGGGGGGAGTCTGCTTCTCCCTCTGACTGTAACCCCTCTCATGTGCTCTCTCTCAAATAAATAAATAAAATCTTTAAAAAAAAAAAGAAAGAGAAAATGGATTCATGCGGAATGCTCAGTTAAAACCACAAAAGGCAGAAAAGAAGTGAGTAGAAGACAAATATAGGAACAAAGAACAAGGGCAACAAACAGGAAACAATGACAGATATGTAATATTTATTCCAACTATATCAATAATCACCTTGGATGACAGTGATCTAAATATACCAATTAAAAGACAGAGATTGTTAGAGTGGATCAAAAAACAAGACCCAGCAATATGTTGTTTATAGGAAAACCACTTAAATAGAAAGACAAATAGATTAAAAGTAAATGGATGGAGAAAGTACACCATGCTAATACTAATCTAAAGAAAGCAGAAGTAGCTGTAATAATTTCAGACAGAGTAGATATCAAAGCAAAGAAGGTTAGGGATAAAGAGGGGTGTTACATAATGATAAAGGGGTCAATTCTACAAGAAGACATAATAATCCTTAATGTGTATGTACTTAACAATAGAGTGTCAAACTATATGAGGCAAAATGTGATAGAACTGCAAGGAGAAACAGATGAATCCATCATTGTAGTAGGAGACTTCAACACCCTTCAGTTCCTCAGTTGAGGAACACAATTTGTCAAAACTCACAGGGAAGAAATAGACAATCTTAATAGGCCTATATCTATAAAAGAAATTGAGTCAACAATGAAAAACCATCAAAAACAGAAAGCACCATGCCCAGATGTTCAATGGTAGATTTCACCAAACATTTAGGAAAGATATACGAATTCTCTGCACTCTCTTTGGAAGTCCTAGCTAAAGCAGTAAGACAATAAAAGGGAAGAAAAGGTATAACAATGGTATGATCACCTATGTAGAAAATATGGAAGAATTCACCAAAAAAGTCTGGAGCTAATAAGTTACTATAGCAAGGTTGCAGGATACAAGGTTAATATACAGAAGTCAATCATTTGGGCCGCCTGGTTGGCTCAGTTGGAAGAGCATGCAACTCTGGATTTCAGGGTTGTAAGTTTGAGTCCCATGTTGGGGCTAAAAAAATAAAATAAACTGAAAAAAAGTCATTTTCCTGTATACCAGCAATAAACAAATGGAATTTGAAATTAAAAACACAATACCACTTATATCAGCATATATGTTTAGGTTTATATCTAAGTATTTCTCTTATTTTGGATGCTGATATCTATCTATCTATCTATATATAT
This sequence comes from Zalophus californianus, assembly GCF_009762305.2. Classification (NCBI taxonomy): domain Eukaryota; kingdom Metazoa; phylum Chordata; class Mammalia; order Carnivora; family Otariidae; genus Zalophus; species Zalophus californianus. The sequence continues at coordinate 43,256,089 of NC_045606.1, read as the reverse complement.
GAAAAACATATATATATATATGAAAAACTATAAACTCTGATGAAAGAAACAAAAAAACTAAATAAATGGAGAGATATTCCATGTTCATGGATAGGAAAACTCAACATTTTCAAAATGTCAGTTGTTCCCAAATTGATCTATAGATTTGGTGCAATCCCAATCAAAATCTTGGTTGGTTATTTTGTTGATATCAACAAAATGATTCTGAATTTTATATGGAGAGGCAAAAGATTCGGAATAATCAACGTGATACTGAAGGAGAAGAACAAAGTTGGAAGACTGACAGTACCCAATTTCAAGACTTAACTATAAAGCTACAGTAATGAAGGCAGTGTTGGTACTGGCAAAAGAATATACAAATAGATGAATGGAACAGGATAGAAGCCCCTCCCCCCCCACCAAAAAAAAAAAGGTTCAGCCTCTTTGGAAAACAGTTTGGTGGGTTTCTTACAAAACTAAACATGCTTCTTTGTATTTACCCAAAGGAGTTGAAAACATGTGCCCACACAAAAACTGAATCTTTATAGCAACTTTATTTGTAATTGCTAAAACTTGGAAGCAACCAAGTTGTCCTTTAGTAGGTGAGTGGATAGATACACTGTTACATCTAGGCAGTTGAATAATATTCAGCACTAAAAAGGAAGGAACTATCTCAAGCCATGGAAAGACAGGAGGAAACTTAAATACATATTACTAAGTGAAAGAAGTCAATATGGAAAGGCTACATATACTGTATGATTCTGACTATGTGACCTTCTAGAAAAATCAAAACTATGGAAGCAGTAAAAAGTTCAGTGGTTGCCAGGGGTTAGGGGTGTTGGCAGTGGTGAGGAAGTGATGAATAAGTGGAACACAGGATTTTTAAGGCACTGAAAATACTCTGTATGATACTATAAAGATGGATATATGTCATTATACATTTGTCCAATCCCATAGAAAGAACAACACCAGGAGTGAACTATAATGTAAACTATGGACTTTGGATGATTGGGATGAGTCAATATAGATTTATCAGTTGTAACAAGTGTAACACTCTGGTCAGGGATGTTGATAGTGGAGGAGTTTATGCATATGTAGGGACAGGGTGTATTGGGGAAATCTCTGAATCTTCCCCTTAATTTTGCTGTGAACCTAAAACTGCTATATTTAAGAGAGAGAGAGAGAGAGAGAAGAAAGGAAGGTTAAAAAAAAAAAATCCAGAATGTGATATTCAGCCTAGATTCTTTACCCCCTTGAACCTCTTGTAATACATGGCCATAGATTTAATATTTATGATGGCTACCAAAACTCTGTCTAAATCCGCTTCCCCATTTCACACATCTTGAGTGCAACACAGGTTTTCTGTGTATCCATAAGAACAGCATCTATGTTTGTTTTGCTCATCATTGTATCCTCAAGGCCTGTATGTGTCTCTACCTAATAGGCCCACAAATATTCATTGATTGAGTATATAGAACATAATGTGATTGCCAAAGCTTTTGATTTATAGACATTTTCTCAGTGCCTATATAACTTAATTTGTAGTTGGTAGTTGAATTTTGAATGAATGTTTAGAAGCAAAAGCTCAAGTGCTTATAGGTTATTAAAATGAAAATAAAATGCATTAAAATGTTTTTTTATATAAGCCTGAAGGGATCACATATAAAACAGCAATGAAATAGTGGTTGAAAAACTCTAATTACTGACAGTTGTTTACTATGTAGACACCTTATATGACATTTCTAGATGGAAGCTATTAATTTGAATTACTCTTGAAAAATAATGTATATAGGCATTTGTAGTTTATCATTATAATATGGTGATATACCCCCTTTTTTACTAGAATCCCACAGTGCCTAACAGTCATGAATAAATTTATAGACTTGTTTTTCATATTGAAGGAAAATGACTATGAACATTAAATGTCCTCTTCTTTTAGTTTCCTTACTCCAGGCAAATAAAACAAAAGACCTAGTGGATAATGAGAGTAAATTACTCCATGGAGGAGCAGAACTAGATGACTATTATTAATTTTGGGGTCAATAAATAAAAAGATCATATTCCTGGCCAATATTGGTACAAAAATAATTTTAACTTTAGTTTTGAACTTGACTTATCAAATAAGTATAATTTTTGAATTCCAGAAAATGTTGGCAGGAGAAGAAATGAGTATGGTATTTGCTGGCATGTAGACATGTAGGCTTGATTACCGATCATAAACAATTGCAAGAAATACAGTGCTATTTATTTATTAGAATGCAGTGAGAATTAGTTCACTGGAAAGAAAACAGAAAGACATTTTAGCTAATTTATATTGCTTCTTAAGAGCACAAACCTAATGAAATACTGTGTTAGGAAAGAAATGCTTAGAAAGCGAAGCACATGGAGAAACATTGAATAATCAGACTGCTAGGGATAAAAAATAAAGCTTCAGGAATTAGGGGGATTAATTTTGCTTTTGCTTCTTTTAATGGATAGTGAGGGGAAAGCAGGAACTCATGTTTGAATATGCAAGGCTATTTGCTTGGGTTACCTCACTTTTTATCCTCCCATTACTCTTATTGGGCTGCTTTATTTTACTTATATAGGAGAAATAAAGTTCAGAGAGGCTGGTTGAATAAGTGATTTTAAAGTTACACTACTAGCTTTTGAATCAAAATCTACATAGCTCCAAGGTCTTATTTTCTTTCTACTATACCATACCTCTTCTCTGGTAAGAGACTCTCTACTTCCAGCTATGCCTGTCAGGGTAGCTCATGAAAAGCTTCAGTAATTTTGAGTCCTAAAGCCATTTGCAAAATGATCCGGCTTTACAAAACTGCAAACCTAGTGGGAGTGGCTCAAACTTGCCTTTACTGGAACTTGCTCTTTTCATTGCCTTTGGGCTATTTTTATTCCTATTTTAACAGATAAAGAAATGAGTATTGCATTTAAGTAAATTACCTATGGTTACATAGACACAAATTGCTGGAATGGGATTTGAAACCAGGCAGGGTAACTCTAGAGTGCACATGCTTAACCTCTGTGCAAAAATGCCAGGCCTCATGGAGGAGGAAATATAATCCTTCCTCCCTGCTACAGGTTTCATTATCTTCTGGTGATTTATACTGTTCGTGGAAAAGTAGCTGGGGATAAGGGGATGGGTAGGAGGGGAGTGCAGAGGGAAGGGAACTCAAATGCAGTTCTTTATTTACTCTGGTGATTGTTTTATGGTTTATACCTGCTCTTGGTACATGTTGTGGGAGATGGGAACACAAAAGGTATATTTGGATAGTGATAAATAGGGATCATAGATAATAAGGTTTATAGCATAAGGTATGTGAGCTGATAGTGAGAGATAAGACTGAGAATGTGTGTTGAGGACAGATCAAGAAAGGAAGAAAAGACAAGATTGAATTTTATATGGTAGTTGAAGAGGTGCATTTATTTTTTAAAATATTTATTTTCTTATTTGAAGGAGAGAGAGCGCTTACCTACAAGTGGGGGGAGGGGCAGAAGAAAAGAGGGGGAGAGAGAGAGAGAGAGAGAGAATCCCCAAACAGACTCCCTGCTGAGTGGGGAGCCTGATGTGGGGCTTGATCCCAGGACCCTGAGATCATGACCTGAGCCGAAATCAAGAGTCGGATGCTCAACCGACTGAGCCACCCAGGCACTCCAGAGAGGAGCATTTATGACTGGCACAATCATAATAGGTAGAAGTTACCGGTAAGAGATTAATCTGGTGTAGTTTGTATATGGTGACTTGGAAAGAGAAGACATTAGAATTAGGAAGTCCAACCAGAAGGCTATTTGAAAATTAATATACATTACATGTATTGATTAGGGAAATATTGTTAAAACAGATAAATCTCCCTGTTTTAGCTGGGCTACCATAACAAAATACCAGAGATTGCGTGGCTTAAACAACAGAAATTTATTTTCTCACAGTTCTGAAAGCTGGAAATCCAAGATTGAGGTGCCTACATCGTTCACTTTCTGGTGAGAACACTTTTCTTAGCTTGTAGCCTTCTCTCTATGTCATCACATGACAGAGAGAGAGCACTCAGATTGTCTATTTTTATGAGGGTATTAATGCCATCATGAAAGTACCACCCTTATGACCTCATCTAACCCTACTACCTCCCAAAGGCCCCATCTCAAATGCCATTACATTGGTGTTTAGGGCTTCAACATTTGAGGGAACATAAACATCCAGTCCATAACATCCCAGACCTTCATGGCTTAACACGGTAGAATTTTGTGGGGTCCAACACAGGCATTCCTTGGCGGAAGATTTCAATATATTTCATATTCTGAGACCTTTCTGTGTGTGATTCTACCCTTTTATAACACCTTGGAGACCTCTGCATTTATTTGGCTTATGGGTAGAGAGAATAGAGGATCATACATGGGAAGTTTTAGAGGACATGACTGCAAGAGGCTCTTATCATTTCTGTCACACTCTTTATACAATAACTCCTTCATATATTGATAGCTAATTGCAAGGAAGACAGACTGGACAATGTACTTTAGCTGTATCAGTCAAGATAGGTTAGGTTTTGCTATTGTAAAAAGCAACACCAAAAACTTCATTAACTTCACTAACAAAAGTTTATTCTTCACTCATAGAACATTTCCAAAACAGGTCAGTGAGGGAGCTCTGCTTATCAAAGTCACTCTGCACCCTAAGCTAATGAGGACTTTATTTCCTAGGCTATTCTTCTGATCACTAAAAATTTGACTCATTCCCCTTCTCTCAAGCAGAAGTGGTCACCTCCTAATTTGTATTTAGATACAGAATTAACCTCAAACTTTAGATTGATTTCTGGGTGATACATAACAGTTTCTACATCAGAGAATACTGTGTAGTAATTTCTAAATTAAATCTGGATATAGCTTCTCTTGATTCAGAGAGACTTGAAGGGGGCACCTGACTGGCTCAGTTGGAAGAACATGTGAATTTTGATCTTGGGGTCTTGAGTTTGAGCCCCGTGTTGGGTGTAGAGATTACTAAAAAAAAAATATAATTAAATAAATAAATAAATAAATAAATAAATAAAACTTTTAAAAAATAGACTTGAGAAATACAAGACAAACTATATATCCCACACAGTCAATATATAGTGGTAAAATAGGCACAAAATAACCATTATAACAAAATAAACATTCCCATTCAAAGGAAGAATGGGAACACACAGTAGTCTCTGGTCCATTAAAATTCTGAAATCTCTCTGTGTTATGAGGGTCACCAAACCTAAGGATAAAGAATGCTCCCTGATTGGGTCAGTTCTGCTTTCTGGGAGGTGCTGCACAGTCCATTGTTCTCTGTGGTTCCCGGGTCTTGCCTTTTGACGATTCTTCCTACCCATTATTCCTCTCAGTCTCACCTAAAGTGAAAATTGTAGACTATATCCTCCTTGGAGACTGAGTAGCTTTTTTTTTTTTTTTAAAGATTTTATTTATTTATTTGACAGAGAGAGAGATAGCGAGAGCAGGAACACGAGCAGGGGGAGTGGGAGAGGGAGAAGCAGGCCTCCCGCCGAGCAGGGAGCCCAACGTGGGACTCGAGGTGGGACTCGACCCCAGGACCCTGGGCTCATGACCCGAGCCGAAGGCAGACGCTCAAGGACTGAGCCACCCAGGCACCCCTGAGTAGCTTTTGTTCAATCTGCTTCTTGACCAAGGAAAGTTGGAGACCAAGGGTCATTCTAAGTCTTAAACTGTTGGAAGAAGGCAAGAGTAAAGGCAAGGAGATGAATTAGGAGCCACTTTTAACAATCTTGATGAGATAAAATTGCCTTTGGATTAGGGTGGTGGCAATGGGGATTGAGAGAAGAGGGTGGATTTTAGACATAATGTGGAATGACCACCGATAGGGCTTGATGGATGTAAGGAGGTAAAGAGAAGGGTTAAGAATGACTCTAGTTTTTGGCTTGAGCAATTTAATGGGAGAATGTACCTTTTACCAACCTATGGATAACTTACAAAGAAATAAAATCTGTGGGAAAAATCAAGATTTCTGCTTGGACTGACAGTTTGATATATTTGTTGGAGATCCAAGTGGGGTATCAAGTAAGCACTCGGGTATGTGGGTCTGGAGACCTGGATAGAAGGCCTTTATTTATTTATTTATTTTTAAAAAAGATTTTATTTATTTATTTGAGAGAGAGAATGAGAGAGAGAGAGAGAGAGCACATGAGAGAGAGAGAATGGTAGAGAGAGAGCATGAGAAGGAGGAAGGTCAGAGGGAGAAGCAGACTCCCTGCCGAGCAGGGAGCCCGATGCAGGACTCCAGGATCATGACCTGAGCGGAAGGCAGTCGCTTAACCGACTAAGCCACCCAGGTGCCCAGATAGAAGGCGTTTATGAGATGTCAGTATACCGATGGTATTTAAAGGGAGGGTAGTAGTTAAGAATGTGTAGGGAGAGCATGTAGATACAGAAGAGAAGATCCTGGACAGATCTGGAAGAACTCCAACATTCAGAGATTTTATAGAGGAGGAGGAGCAGGAAAGGAGACTGAGAAGATGAGCTCAGAGAGTCTAGTGTAATGGACACCAAATGAGGAGACTGTTTGAAGAAGGAGGTGTGGTGGTGAACTGTGCTATTGCTGCTGAAAAGTTCAATAAGAAAAGGACAGAAAATAACCACTACATTTGGTAACATGCAGATTGCCACATGAACAATCTCTATGGAATAGGTTGAGGAATGAGTGGAAAATGAGGAAATGGAAACAGTATAGGTAAAGATCTCCAGGCATAAACTAATCATATTAAATATAAACATCTGTATCATAATTAAGTGGCAACTTAATATACTATAGTAAATAGAAAATTTACCAGTTCATAATTATATTACTTATCTCTAGATGGAAATTAGTTAACAGAAGGTGATAGAGTAGAACCTACAAAGGGGAGACCAAAGTCCAGGAATTGAGTAGTTAATCCAATAGGCTCAAAGGGAGAGTGACAAAGAACCTGGTGGGAAGAACTGTTTTCATGATCACAGAGATAACTCAGTGAAGAGCAAGGAGAACTCTTCAGATTTCATTATTGTCTGAGCAAAAATTTCCTCAAGACTATTTCTCTTCACTTTTTCTTACCTTCTCACTAATAAATTCATTGTCTCCAAGTAACCTGGTATCAGAGAGAAGGGACAGAGAAACAGAGGAGTTTTGATGGGGGCTACAGATGGAAGGATTTATTTTGGAGATAAGAGGTTTTTGTTTTTGTTTTTGTTTTTTTTTTCCTAAGAGTCAAGTAGAGAAGATAGTATGTAATCAGACACAGCAAAATATGTAGTAAGTAACCGAGTGTGGAACTTCTCTACAATGGTGTTATTAGTCAGCTCAGGCTGCCATGAGAGAGTACTACGGACTGGGTGGTTTAAACAGAGAAACTTATTTTCTCACAGTTTGGCTGGCTAGAAATCCAAGATGAAGGTGCTGGCAAACTTTTCTGGTGAGAACTTTTTTCCTGGTTTGCAGACTGCCACCAGCTCCCTCTGTTGTATGACCTTTCTTCTGTGCATGTGTTTTTAGGGAGAGACCTCTGATGTCTCCTCCTGTTTTTACAAGGGCACCACTCCTGTCCATTAGGACCCCACCCTTATAATCTAGTTGAACCTTAATTACCTCCCTAAAGGCCCAATCTCCAAATATAGTCACTTTGGGGGTTTAAGCTTCAATAAACAAATTTGGTAGGGGGGACATGATTTAGTACCTAACAGATGGTTTTAGTCTTCTTAATAAAAGAGGTGCATTCCCTTTGGCTTTAGTTAGTAAGAAATGTGTACTCATTTCTAATAGTTTGATTATGTTCTCAAGCAAGACACGGCAGGGTGGGAGTGGGACTTTGTATAAATGCCAGGGATTAAACAGGTTTGGGAAATGGAGTAGTAGACATAACACAGGAGTATTTGGGAGAGTGGAGGAGAGATGAGGAACAGATAATATTGTTAATGAGAATTTCTTCAAAATGGTTGGCCATTGGATTTAAACTAATTCTTTCCTAACTTTCTTCATGTGGCAGGAAAATGACATAGAAATGACAATTTTTTGTGGTGTTTGGAGTTATCTATATGGGTCTTGGAAAAATTTTGTATTGCTAATTTATTTTTTAGTAATAGTATAGTAAGAATAAAGAATACCCAATAATATGGAAGATGTTACTATTGAATTTGTACATAATTCTAAATAAAATCTTTTACAAATTTTAATGAAAAACTTGAGTTTGTTTTCTGAGCATATCATTCTTTTTTTAATTTTTTAAAGATTTTTATTTATTTCTTTGACAGAGAGAGAGAGAGAGCAGGAACACAAGTAGGGGGAGGGGGAGAGGGAGAAGCAGACTTCCCGCGGAACAGGGAGCCTGATCTGGGGCTCGATCCCAGGGCCCTGGGATCATGACCTGAGCTGAAGGCAGACGCTTAACAACTGAGCCACCCAGGTGCCCCTGAGCATATAATTTTTAATATCAGGATGGTTTCCCCCTTAGAATAGCCATATGCAATTACAGATCAAAATTTTTATGTGATGATCTATTTAAATTCTTAATAGTTATTATTGATGAGAAACATTGTTCACATCTAAAAAATTAAAACAAATTCTTTAGAATAATTTAATTTTACAAGAGTTGCAATCAGTTTTCTAAATGTTTAAATGTTAAATGTGGTACTTTTTGAGATAGTGAAACAAGATTTCAGATCCAATTAAACTTTTTCAGACTAAGCATTTGAATGTATATGCATTGTTAGAAGAATCATCCTGTAGCTAGCTTGGTGGCTGCTGAACGGGCAGATGGACCATAAGTATTATTTATGATGATGGATTTTGGTATATAGTCCCCAAACTGTGACTGCCAGATGCCCTGCCTGACCTCACCCCAGTGTTCTGGAGAATGGGCTGTATTACTTGGATGCCTGGAACACAAACTCCTTCAACAGCCTCCTGGTTCATTTGTGGGAAATGGGCAGTGATTGACTGCTGAACCAGATTTTGAGGAGGTCTAGGTGATAGAACACATCCTTGTTCATACTCATCATTGTATGATAGAATAGGACGTACCAAAAGGTTCTCATCATTTTTTGATGGCAGCACTTGGGCTGCTCCCTGAGGAGCCCCAGAGGAGGTTGCTTTGTGTAAGATGTTACCAGGTGGGGCTGTGGTAGATCCAGGCTCCACTGTGCCTCTCTAAGATTTTAGAGAGCATCATTTCAGAGATCTCTGCTTAAGTTTTGGAAAGAAGCAAGTAAAATCGGAAGAGGGATGACAGTTTCAAGGAACTAGGAGAAATTATAATAAGGAAAAAGAGCAGGTTCATTTATTCAGAGCTTAAATTCTAAAAACTCTTTGTTTTTATTTATTTTTTCCTGAAAACTCTTTGTATCCTTTTTCCCCCTTTTGGTTTAACACATAAAAAACCCAAATGCCATATTTGTTTAGACCAATGGATCATCCCTCTGTATCTATTTTTGTATACTGACACCAAGAAATATTTTATGAGGGAACATAATTCTCTTCAAGCAAGTAATAAAACCAAATTTGCTAACTTTTCTTAACACTCTGTTATAAATAAGTTATCTGGGGGCGCCTGGGTGGCTTATTCAGTTGAGTGACCAACTCTTGATTTTGGCTCAGGCCATGATCTCAGGGTCGTGAGATCCAGCCCTGCAATGGGCTGCACGCTAAGCATGGAGTCTGCTTGAGATTCTCTCTCTCCCTCTGCCCCTCCCCCTCTTCATGCATTCTCTCTCTATCTCTTTCTAAAATAGATAAATAAAATCTTTAAGAATAATTAAATAAATAAGTCATCTGTGCATTTGTGTCAATCTTCTTCAATATATTGCAACACTTTAATAATAGCCACTATATTTTTAAACAGCTTTATTGAAATATGAATCACTTACCATACAATTCACCCCTTTAAGTATACAATTCAGTGGTTCTCCATATGTTCACATATATGTACATCACCACACTCAATTTTAGAACATTTTCATCACCTCAAAAATAAAATCTGTGTTCTTTAGCTACCACTACCCTACTCTCCTATCTTAGTCCTAAGCAACCACTAATCTACTCCTCCCCAGAGGAGGACACAGCATGTCATGCAGGACCACATGGGGCTTGCACCTGGGAATAGCAGGAATAAGCAGAGGCTGTGGAAGTCAGACTTTGTAGTAACCAGAGGATGAGGTGATCCATGCTTCCCATGGGAGGTCATTGGCTTAACTGGTATTGGCTTGTTTGAATTTCATGGGCTGGCAGGGAGCTGGAACCCATTAGACTGAGGACTGAGTGGGTTTCAGAGGGTCCAGTTGATAGAACTATTCAGATGGGGAGCTTTTCCTGCGCTAAGTGGGGGACATATTAGGCAAGAGCAAGGTATCTCATGCTTAGAACTTTGGGGCCCTATGAGGCTCAAAGACATCAATGCAGCACACAAAATGTTAGACCTTGTAATACAAAGAGACCAACTTCATTCTTTTTGCATGTGGCTATCCAGTTGTCCCAGCACCATTGTTTTGAAGCCTAGTCTTTCCCCATTGAATGGTCTTGGTACCCTTGTTGAAAATCTGTTGACTCATAGATGTATGAGTTCATTTTTCTTTTCTTTTTTTTTGGTTAAGATTTTATTTACTTATTTGAGAGAGAGAGCATAAGAGGGGGGAGGGTCAGAGGGAGAAGCAGACTCCCTGCTGAGCAGGGAGCCCAATGTGGGACTCGATCCTGGGTTTCCAGGGTCATGACCTGAGCCAAAGGCAGTCGCTTAACCAACTGAGCCACCCAGTGCCCATTAGTTCATTTTTCAATTCTCAATTTTTTTCCATTTATCTATATGTCTATCTTTTTTTACTGGTACCACACTCTATTTCCATTGCTTTGTAGTAAGTTTGGAAACTGTTAGTCTTCTTACCTTTTTCTTCTTTTCTGGGATTGTTTTGGCTAAGTAGCCAGTATGTTTTGGAGGTTATGTTGGAATCTTCTAAGTGGATTGAGATTCATATAGAAGAAGAATATAGCTCTTGTAGACTAAGGAAGGGTTTTCTTCTATCTTATAAGTGGTACTCTTCAAGAGAGTGGCAGCTTTAAAAAGAATGTACATGGAATGACAAAGGAGAATCCTTCCATAAGAATTAGCCCTGGGTGATGAGGTACTTGTGAAGTGGGTGATGTACAAGCAATATAACCCTTAAATCCTTATATACTGACTCATTTAACTTGAGAGAGTGATTAGTTCTATTTACTAATATTTACTAATAAAATAGGATTGCATTTTCCTGTACCTTGAGGTTACTTGCACTGGATAATGAAATGGGAATAGAAGTGATGTGAGTCACTTCTACATAGAAGCTGTAATAGCCAGTGTATAATTTACTACTTTCTCTTCTTCCTACCCAGGAAATGGAAACATTGCAGATGGGCTTCCCTTAGCTAGGATTCTTGAGTTAGGATGATATAGAGCAGAGCACACCTCTCTCACCCCCACCCTAGCACACTCATAATGGACGTGTAGCATGATGGGAAATAGACCACTGTTGTTCTAAGACACTGGGAATTTGATTGTTACTGATTTTTAACATTTAAAAAAAATTTTATTTCCAGTATAATTAACATACAGTGTTATATTAGTTTCAGGTGTACACTATAGTGATTCATCAATTTTATACATTACTCAGTTCTCATCCTGGTAAGTATACTCTTTAACCCTTCACCTATTTCACCCATCCCCCCATCTCCCCTCTAGTAACCATCAGTTTTGTTTTCTATAGTTAAGAGTCTGTTTTTTGGTTCATCTCTTTTTCTTTGTCCGTTTGTTTTGTTTCTTAAATTCCATATATGAGTGAAATCGTATGGTGTTTGTTTTTCTCACTGACTTATTTCACTTAGCATTATTCTCTTTAGGTCTGTCCATGTTGTTGAAAATGGTAAGCTTTCATTCTTTTTTTTATGATCAGATAATATTCCATTATATACATACAAATCCCACGTTCTTTATCTATTCATCTATCAGTGTACAGTTGGGCTGCTTCCATAATTTGGCTATTGTAAATAATGCTACAGTAAAAAAAGGGGTGCATATATCTTTTTGAACTAGTGTTTTTGTATTCTTTGGGTAAATACCAATAGTGGAATTACTGGATCATATGGTAGTTCTATTTTTAATTTTTTGAGGAACCTCTATACTACTTTCCATAGTGGCTGCACTAGTTTGCATTCCTACCAACAGTGCGTGAGGGTTCCTGTTTCTCTGCATCCTCACCAGCCCTTGTTTCTTGTGTTTTTATTTTTAGCTGTTCTGACAAGAGTGAGGGGACATCTCATTGTGGTTTTGATTTGCATTTCCATGATGATTAGTGATGTTGAGCATCTTTTCATGTGTCTGTTGGCTATCATGTCTGTAGAGAAATGTCTGTTCATGTCTGCCCATTTTTAAATTGGATTATTTGTGGTTTTTTGGTGTTGAGTTGTATAAGTTCTTTACATATTTTGGATACTAATTCTTTATCAGATCTATCATTTACAAATATCTTCTCCCATTCTGTAGGTTGCCTTTTAATTTTGTTGACTGTTCCCTTTGCTGTGAAGAAGTTTTTTATTTTGATGTTCCCAATAGTTTATTTGTGCTTTTGTTTCCCTTGCCTCCAGGAAAATGTTGCTGAAAAATGTTCCTGTGGTTGATAACAGAGAAATTACTCCCTGTGCTCTCTTCTAGGATTTTTATGATTTCAGGTCTCACATTTAGGTCTTTAATCCACTTTGAATTTATTTTTGTGTATGGTGTAAGAAAATGGTTCAGTTTCCTTCTTTTGCATGTAGCTGTCCAGTCTTCCCAACACCATTTGTGGAGGAGACTCTCTCTTTCCCATTGCGTGTTCTTGCCTCCTTTCTCAAAGATTAATTTGCCAAATAATCGTGGGTTTATTTCTGGGCTCTCTATTCTGTCCCATTGATCTATGTGTCTATTTTTGTGGCAGTGTCATACTGTTTTGAATACTGTAGCTTTGTAATATATATTGAAATCTGGGATTGTAATACCTTCAGTTTTGTTCTTTATCAAGAATGCTTTGGCTATTCAGGGTCCTTTGTGGTTTCACACAAATTTTAGGATTATTTGTTCCAGTTCTGTGAAAAATGCTGATGGTATTTTTTTTTTTTAAGATTTTATTTACTTACGTGTGTATGTGCACCCGCACAAGCAAGGGGGAGGCACAGAGGTAGAGGGAGAAGCAGATTCCCTGTTCAGCAGGGAACCTGATGCGGGGCTGGATCCCAGGACCCTGAGATCATGACCTGAGCAGAAGGCAGATGCTTAACCGACTAAGCCACCCAGGTACCTGCTGTTGGTATTTTGATAGGGATTGCATTAAATGCGTAGATTGCTTTTGGTAGTGTGGACATTTTAACAATATTGGTTTTTCCAATCCATGAGCATCAATTATCTTTCCATTTCTTTGTGTCATCTTCAATTATTTCATCACTGTTGTATAGTTATCAGAGTATAGGTCTTTCACCTCCAGGGTTAACTTTATTCCTAGGTATTTTATTATTTTTGGTGCAATTATAAATGGGATTGTTTTCTTAATTTCTCTTTCTGCTATTTCAGTATTAGGGTATATAAATGCAACAGATTTCTGTATATTGATTTTGTATCCTGTGACCTTACTGATTTCATTTATCAGTTCTAGTAGTTTTTTGATGGAGTCTACAGTTTCCTGTATATAGTATCATGCCATCTGCAAATAGTGGACATTTTCCTTTTTCCTTACCAATTTGGGTGTCTTTTATTTCTTTTTCTTGTCTGATTGCTGTGGCGAGGACTTCCAGTACAATTTTTAAAAAATTATCTTTATTTTTCTTTATTTTATCTATATATTTTTAAAAGATTTTATTTATTCATTTGAGACACAGAGATAGAGAGAGCATGAGCAGGGGGAATGGCGGAGGGAGAGGGAGAAGCAGGCTCCCCGCTGAGCCAGGTGCTGGACGTGGGGCTCGATCCCAGGACCCTGGGATCATGACCCAAGCCGAAGGCAGACGCTTAACCATCTGAGCCACCTAGGTGCCCCCTTCCAGTACTATGTTGAATAAAAGTGGTGACAGTGGATATCATTGTCTTGTTCCTGATCTTAGGGGAAAAACTGTCAGTTTTTCGCCATTGAGTATGATGTTAGCTGTGGCCTTTATTGGTCATGTATGTCCTTTATTATGTTGCAGTATGTTCCCTTCAAACCTACTTTGTTGAGAGGCTTTATCATGAATGGATGTTGCACTTTGTACTTTGTCAAGTGCCTTTTCTGCGTCTATTGAAATGATTAAATGTTTTTTTTATCTTTTCTCTTATCGATGTGATATATTGCATTGATTGATTTGCAAATATTGAACCACTCTTGCATCCCAGGAATAAATCCCACTTGATTGTGCTGAATGATTTTTTTAATGTATTGTTGGATTCAGTTTGGTAATATTTTGTTGAGGATTTTTGCACCTATGTTCATCAGAGGTATTGGAGTGAAGGTCTCTTTTTCTGTAGTGTCTTTATCTGGATTTGGTATCAGGGCAATTCAAACCTCATGGAATGAATCTGAAAGTTTTCCTTCCTCTTCTATGTTTTTCGAATAGTTTGAGAAGAATAGATGTTAACTCTTCTTTAAATGTTTGGTAGAATTAATCTGTGAAGCCATCTGGTCCTGGACTTTTGTTTGTTGGGTTTTGTTTGTTTGTTTGTTTTTGTTACTGATTCACTTTCATTGCTTGTAATCTGTCTGTTCAAATTTTTTTTTAAAGATTTTATTTATTTATTTGACAGAGAGAGACACAGCGAGAGAGGGAACACAAGCAGGGGGAGTGGGAGAGGGAGAAGCAGGCTCCCAGCTGAGCAGGGAGCCCAATGTGGGCCTCGATCCCAGGACCCGGAGATCATGACCTGAGCCAAAGGCAGACACTTAACCGACTGAGCCACCCAGGCACCCTGTCTGTTCAAATTTTTAATTTCTTTTTGATTCAGTTTTGAGAGGGTATATGTTTCTAAATATTTGTCCATTTCTTCTTGATTGTCGTATTTGTAGGCATATAATTTTTCATAAAACTCTCTTATAATTCTGTATTTTTCTATGGCCTTGGTTATTTTTCCTCTTTCACTTCTGATTTTGTTTATTTGAATTCTCTGTCTCTCTTTTTTTTGTTTGTTTTTTTTATGAATCTGGCTAAAGGTTTATCACTTTTGTTGATCTTTACAAAGAACCAGCTCCTGGTTTCACTGATGTGCTCTATTTTTTTTTAAATTTCTATTTCATGGGTGCCTGGGTGACTCAGTCGGTTAAGCATCTGCCTTCAGCTTAGGTCATGATCCCAGGATCCTGGGATCGAGCCCTGCATCGGGCTCCCTGCTCAGCAGAGAGCCTACTTCCCTCCTCCCTCTGCTCCTCCCCCTGCTGTGCTCTCTCTCTTTGTCAAATAAATAAATAAAAATAAATTTCTATCTCATTTATTTCTACTCTAATCTTTATGATTGCCTTCCTTCTGCTGGTTTTGGGCTTTGTTTTGTTTTGTTTTCCGAGCTCCTTTAGTTGTAAGATTAGGTTGTTTATTTGAGATTTTTCTTGCTTCTTGAAGTAGTCTTGTATGGCTATAAAATTCCCTCTTTGGATAGCTTTGCTACATCCCAAAGATTTTGGACCATTGTGTTTTCATTTTCATTTGTCTCCAGGTATTTTTTGACTTCCTCTTTAATATCTTGGTTGACTCATTCATTGTTCAGTAGCATGTTATTTAGCCTTCTGTATTTGTTTTTTTCCAGATATTTTCTTGTCATTGATTTCTAGTTTCATAGTATTGTGATCAGAAAAGATGCGCAGTATGACTTCAGTCTCTTTGAATTTATTGAGCCTTGTTTTGTGGCCCAACATGTGATCTATTTTGGAGAATGTTCCATGTGCACTTGAAGACAATATTCTGAATATATCTGGATATATCCATCTGGTTCAATGTGTCATTCAAAGCCATTGTTTCCTTGTTGATTTTCTGTTTGGATGATCTATCCACTGATATAAACGGGGTTTTAAAATCCCCTACTATTATTGTATTACTATCAATTACTTCCTTTGTGTTTGTTATTAGCTGCTTTATGTATTTGGGTGCTCCCATGTTGGGTGCATAAATATTTGCAATTGTTATATCTTCTTGTTGGATTGTTCCCTGAATGATTATATACTGCCTTCTCTGTCTCTTGACACAGTCTTTGTTTTAAAGTCCGTTTTGTTCGATAAGTATTGCTATCCCAGTTTCCTTTTTATTTCCATTTACATGATAAATGCTTTTCATTTCTTCATTTTCAATCTGTATGTGTTTTTAGGTCTGAAATTAGTTTCTTGTATGCAGCGTATAGATGGGTCTTGCTTTTTTACCCATTCTGTCACCCTGTGTCTTTTGATTGGAGCATTTAGTCCATTTACATTCAAAATAATTATTGATAGGTATGTACTTAGTGCCATTTTGTTACTTGTTTTGTGGTTGATCTTGTAGTTCTTCTCTGTTCCTTTCTTTTCTTGCTCTCTTCTCTCATGGTTTGGTGGCTTTCTTTAGTGATATACTTGGATTCCTTTCTCTTTATTTTTTGTGTATCTATTACCAGTTTTTGATTTGTGGTTACCATTAGATTTATGTATAAAATCTTCTGCCTATAGCAGTCTGTATTAAGACAATGCTCAGTTAAGTTTGAACTCATTCTTTACACTTCTCTCCTCTATGTTTTAGGTATATGTCATACTTTATGTCCTTTCTTTGTGTGTGTGAATACCTTTACTGATTTTTATTGATATACTTATTTTTACTGCTTCTGTTTTTCCTATTTTTCTTACTTCTACTTATGGTTTTTCCTTTCCACTCAAAAACTCCCTTTTAACATTTCTTATAAGGCTTGTTTAGTTGTCATGAATTCCTTTAACTTTTGTTTGTCTGGGAAACTTTATCTCTCCTTCTATTCTGAATAACAATTTTGCTGGTTAGAGGATTCTTGGCTGCAGTTTTTTTTGTTTGTGTATGGTTTTGTTTTGTTTCAGCATTTTGAATATATCACACCACTCCCTTCTGGCCTGCAAAGTTTCTGCTGAAAAATCAGCTGATAGCCTTATGGAGTTTCCCTTAAAGTTTTCTTTTCTCTTGCTGCTTTAAAAATTCTCTATCATTACTTTTTGCCATTTTAATTACTATATGTCTCGCTGTGGACCTCCTTGAGTTGATTTTGTTGGGGGATCTCTGTGCCTCTTGGATCGAGATTTCTGTTTCCTTTCCCAGATTCAGGAAGTTTTCAGCTATTATTTATTCAAATATACTTTCTGCCTGCTTTTCTCTCTCTTCTCCTTCTGGGATCCCTATAATGCAAATGTTATTATGCTCGATGGTGTTGCTGAGTTCCTTACATCTATTTTCTTTTTTTACTATTATTTTTTTCTCTCTCCTGTTTAGCTTGATTGCTTTACATTACTGTGTCCTCCAGGTCACTGATCGCGTCTTCTGCTTCCTCTGGTCTACTATTTATTCCCTTTAGTATATTTTTAGTTTCATTTATTGAGCTCTTTGTTATGTCGTCTATCTCTTTGTTAAGAGTCTTTCCGAGCTCCTCCACTCTTTTCTTAAGTCCAGTGAGTATCTTTACCATTACTTTAAATTCTCTATCAGGCACATATGTCCATTTTGTTTAGATCTCTTATTGTGGTTTTGCCCTGTTGTTTCATCTGGGACATATTCCTCTTTCTCCACATTTTGGCTTACTCTCTGTGTCTGCTTATTTGTATTAGGAAAGTCAGTTACATCTCCTGCTCTTGAAAGTAGTGGCCTTATAAAGAAGAGTTCCTATAGTGTCTTGCAGTGCAATGTCCCCTGGGAGGATGAGAGTAAACTGAATCACCACCCTTAAAGATATAACACAACAAACTGCCCTGTGGAGATACAGCATAGAAGCAGCAGTGTGAAAAATGCCTAGGGTATGCAATAGTGAGATTTGTTTACTAATCTCAGAGTGTGTGCTGGAGGATCAGGGGCCACTGGGAGACTTCTCTAGGAATAATGGAGCTGGCAGATGTATTTCCCTCCCCCACACCTCAGTCTAGATACACGGACACCTGTGGGAACAAGTATAGTGCCAACACTTGCTACCTAACTTGTTAACAGCACATCCACCCCTGCTTTCTCCTGCAGACATGCCTCCCTCCACCCAGCCTGGGTTCCAGGCCCTCGCCCCCAGCAGACCCATGCAAACCTTGCTGATACTGCCACCCTGCCCCCACCTGCTTCTGCTGGTCTGTCACCTCCAACCTGGCTTGCCTTGGTTTCCTGGCAACTGGAGGTCCCCTCCAGTCAGCACAAAACTTGCTGGCACCAGACGCTCCACCCCACATTTTCCTGCAGTTTGGTGCTACTATATCTCTGGCAAATGCCTGATCTGACTCAACTTAATCCCAAGGCAGCCCCAGTTTGGTCCACTAACACAGGGACCAAACCCTGCCCACAACAGGCTCCCATTTTTTTTTCTTTTTACTTTGTGAATGTATTTATTTTGGTTATCCTATCCTGCTTCACTATTGTATATTGGGTTTGTGGGAACGATAACTTACCTTTTTAGTTCATAGGCCTCTGGATCAAAAGAAGCCATATCCAAGACTTTATATTAACCTCTGATGTAGAGATTTGTGTACATCACCCAAAGATCCTGAACTCTGAACTTGATGCCGTGACTTTTGAATTGACTCCAAGGGGAAGTGATGAGTATATTTTGCCTGTGGAAGAACAATGAACAGGATATTTGGTGTGGTGTTGGGCATATTATAGTCATGATTATTGTTGTTAACCAACTTTTTCCACTTCTCTCCTTCTTTTGGGTATATGTAGGATTGTTTTTCTTGTAACTTTGAAGCTTGCTGGGACCATGTGTCTTGCTTTGGCCAATGCAATGTGAACAATAATGTCATTTCTGGGTGAAATTTTAGAGCTTTTATGTGACTTACTGCTGTCATTTCTATTTGGCTTAGAACATAGAGATGGAGCCTTTTTCTTCCTGGGCCCCTGTGTGATGACATCCCAAGCTGACACCCTTCCTCCTACCTACCCTGCCACCACCAGTGGACGTGTGGTGAATTATAGTGAGAATGTTGTTATTGCAGGACATCTTAGTCTATCCTGTCTGCACAAAAGTCTTTGATTTGGCATCTCCTGGAAATTTTTTGGAAAGTTTGAATATATAAAAGTTTTATATATATATATCTTGATCTACATCTTTATTTTATATGTAATTTTTATTATAAGCTTAATTGCTCCTCCAGAAAGATCTAGACTCTAGTAGGTAATTAATGCACAATTGAAATAACATTGTGTTGAGCCTGTGTGCTGTAGCTGCTGAGGTATTTATTGACCGTTTTTATATCATCAATCAGGGTAAGCTTTCCTGACATTAGTTGGGTTTAACATAAGCCAGAGGACCTGAAACATAAGACTAGACCTGAGGATTGGAAATATTTTGCTATACAACTTTACAGTTAAGTGAATCAGAAGCGACTGGGACTAGTCATACAAAACCAGATGCAATATGAGATGAGACTATGAGACTAAGGATATGTTATAAAACTATGTTAACTGAAAAAGAAAAGGAGTAGCCTATGTAATACTTGCTTTGTTTTTTTTTAAATTATTTTAACATTTGAATGAGATTTGAATACAGATGTATATAGATCACATAATTAATTTACATTATTAAATTCTTTAGCATTTTATTGAACTAATATTCATATCTGATGCATTATATAGAATAAAAATTCCACTATACTTACTATGTAAATTAGCCTGAAAACAATTTGGTTGTTACCTTCATGTATAGACAGATATGACAAATTCAAGCTGATTTGGGAAATTATTTAATTAGTGAGAGATAAAATGTGTGCAAATGAAAATGAAATGTCATATTGTATAAGTCAATTTCAAGCTGAAATAATATAATTTCTACGTAAAATTTGGGCTTCCCCTAAATATTAACAATGCAAAGTCAAAGCTGCTTCTCTACATTTATATCACTCTATGATATTATTTTGCAAGTATATGTTAATGTGAGTTACAGAAAAGGAGAAAACTTTACCAGAATGAAACTCAGAAGAAAAACCCGATGTTTGTGTATTTTCTTTCAATTAGGTTTATTGCATATTTGTATTTTAAAAATGGAGTTTATATTCAATTACATATACAGCAAGAAGCTAAGATTTGTATATTTATCACCATGTGTAGGCCCTGTGCTAAGTGCTCTCTTTCTCTTTCTCTTTCTATATACATTAATCCATACCTATATATATTTTATCTTTACAATTAATCTATAAGGTAGCCACTATCATTATAATACCAGTTTTATAATAAGGAAATAGACACTTAGAAAGGTTAAATAACCTGCCTAAGATTAAACTGCTAATAACTGATGAAGGGTAGAAGGAATCCCTGTTTTTCTGACTATAAGACTCATATTATTATGCTATAATACTCTGCTTCTTCCCATAATATTCTCATATTAATTTAAGTACATTCTGGAGAACTGTACAACTAATAAAGAAAATACAAAAAAAATGTAAAAACTTAACTTCGTATGAATTCTCTTTCAAATGAAAATTTCATTTTCTTCTCAGTGTACATTTAAAAATCTCAAGATGATTTAACAAGATATCTTGACTTAAATTTTCCCTAAGAACACTGAAAACTTTGATGAGATTGGTAGAAGATAAAAAAAAAATTGTCTATTCAAACTCAGAACCTCTTTTTTTTTTTTTTTTAATCTGGCCTGAAAAAGAGGTAACGAATTGATTTAGAAGCAGTTTCTTTTTTTATGGAAAAACTGACTGCTGAGGTCCATTTCATTATTCAAAACTACCAATGAAACTGAAGAAGTTTGGGAATCTCTGGTTCTAGTGGGTGAAACATTTTATAGTAAATTTTATAATAAAGACAGTGAAACTGTCTTATATAGTAAATATAGTAAATATAGTGTTTGTCTAGGAGTGGGTAGATCTGCATTTCCTCATTTCTTCAAATCATTTCCTTTGGAGAAGAGATTCTTTTTTCTATGGATGTCATGGAATGGAACTCTGCCTGTTAACTGGCTTGCTGAGATTGTGTACTTGCTTCAGCTGCAGATCACAGGCAATCTATACCTGAAGATAGGAAGAGTCAATTCATTGGACAAATATTTATTGAGCATCATCTGTGGCTCAGACACTGTGGGAGGTGCTCGAATAGAGCAATAAAAGTAATACAAAAATCTCTGTAGTCTATATTCCAGTAGAGGAAGCAGACAATAACAAGTAATATGTATTGTAGATCAGAAGTTGATAAGTGCTCTGGAGAAAAACAAATTAGAGAGGGGAATGGGAAATGTGTTGGGTGGATTTACAATTTTATTTATTTAGAAATAACTTCAAACTTGCAGAAAAACAATGCAAGAATAGTGCAAGAAACCTCTGTTTTCAAGAACCATTTTAGAGTGAGTTGCTATCGCTTGTGACTACTTTACAATACACAAGGACTTTCTCCTACACAATCATAATGTAGCCATCAAAATCAAGAAATTAGCACTGATTCTTCACTGTTCATACAGTTTCATCAGTTGTCCCAATAATGTTCTTTATATAAAAAGACCCTATTCAGGATCATATATCGCATTTAGTTGTCATGTCCTTTTAGTGTCCTAAATCAAGACAGTCTCTTCAATAAATGGTGCTGAGAAAATTGGACAGCCATATGCAGAAGAATGAAACTAGACCATTCTCTAACACCATACACAAAGGTAAACTCAAAATGGTTGAAAGACCTCAATGTGAGACAGGAATCCATCAAAATCCTAGAGGAGAACACAGGCAATAACCTCTTTGACATCAACCACAGCAACTTCTTTCAAGATACATCTCCAAAAGCTAGTGAAACAAAAGCAAAAAAGAACTTTTGGGACTTCATCAAGATAAAAAGCTTCTGCACAGCAAAGGAAACAGTCAATAAAACAAGGTGCAACCCACAGAATGGGAGAAGATATTTGCAAATGGCACTACAGATAAAGGGCTGGTATCCAAGATCTATAAAGAACTTCTCAAACTCAATACCCAAAACCCAAATAATCAAGTCAAAAAATGGGCAGAAGACATGAACAGACACTTCTCTGAAGAAGACTTACAAATGGCTAATAGATACATGAAAAAATGTTCATCATCATCAGCCATCAGGGAAATTCAAATCAAAACCACATTGAGATACCACCTTACACCAGTTAGAATGGCAAAAATTGACAGGGCAAGAAACAACAAATGTTGGAGAGGTTGCGGAGAAAGGGGAACCCTCTTACACTGTTGGTGGGAATGCAAGTTGGTACAGCCACTTTGGAAAACAGTGTGGAGGTTCCTCAAAAAATTAAAAATAGGGCGCCTGGGTGGCTCAGTTGGTTAAGCAACTGCCTTCGGCTCAGGTCATGATCCTGGAGTCCCTGGATCGAGTCCCGCATCGGGCTCCCTGCTCGGCAGGGAGTCTGCTTCTCCCTCTGACCTTCCCCCCATCTCATGTGCTCTCTCTCTCCCTCATTCTCTCTCTCTCAAATAAATAAATAAAAATATTTAAAAAAAAAAAATAGAGCTACCCTATGACCCAGCAATTACACTCCTGGGTATTTACCCCAAAGACACAGATGTAGTGAAAAGAAGAGCCATATGCACCCCAATGTTCATAGCAGCAATGTCTACAATAGCCAAACTGTGGAAAGAGCCCAGATGCCCTTCAACAGACGAATGGATAAAGAAGATGTGGTCCATATATACAATGGAATATTACTCAGCCATCAGAAAGGATGAATACCCAACTTTTACAACAACATGGATGGGACTGGAGGAGATTATGCTACGTGAAATAAGTCAAGCAGAGAAAGTCAATTATCATATGGTTTCACTTATTTGTGGAACATAAGGAATAGCAGGGAGGACATTAGGAGAAGGAAGGGAAAACTGAAGGGGGAGAAATCGGAAGGAGAGATGAACAATGAGAGACGATGGACTCTGAGAAACAAACTGGGGGTTCTAGAGGGGAGGGGGGAGGGGGGATGGGTTATCCTGGTGATGAGTATTAAGGAGGGCAGGTACAGGAGCACTGGCTGTTATACGAAAACAATGAATTGTGGATCACCACATCAAAAACTAATGATGTATTTTATGGTGACTAACATAATAACATAAAATTAAAAAAAATAGTTTTTCATTGTTGGGGAAAATCCTTTCACCATATCTATCTATCTCAAATCATTACATTGTACATTTCTTTGACTTTCAACCTTGACACTTTGAAGATTACTTGCTAAACATTTTGTAGAATGTCCTGGTATATGTGTTTGTCCGATGACTCCTCATGGTTAGATGCCAATTATAACGTTTTTGGTAAGAATGCCACATAAGTCAAATTGTGTTCTTACTGCATCCAGTCAAGTGAGAGGTTATTTCAATTTGTCTCATAATTGTTAACGTTAACTTTGATCACTTAATTAAGAAGACGTCTGTCAGGCATCTGCATTGCAAAGTTATTCTTTTTCCCTTTGTAATTAAAAGGCATTTTATGGGGAAGTATTTTGAGAGTATGTAAATATCCCATTCCATATTGACTTTCATCCACTATTTTAGCATCTGTTGATATTTCTTGGTTGTTAATTACTATCACGGTCCATGACTTTCACTACATTTATTAGTCATTGTTCTATTATAGAGAAAATCTTTCTCTTCTCTATATTTATTTACTATTAGAAAAATTTAGATCAGGATAAACTCATGGATTTTCATAATATAATTTTATATAATTTTTAGCATTATTATTTGATACTCAAATTTTACCAGCTTTGGCCAGTGAAGGTTCTTTTAAATGGATACCTGTGTCATTTTGACAAAGCCCCATCTTTGAGTGCTCCTTTCTCTCTGGCATAAAAAGCTGCTTCAGGCTTATTCTGTAATTCCTCCGCTTAGCCCTGGAATCAGCCACTTTCGAGGATCCCTGGATCTCTTAAGTGGAAAATGACATTGGATATTTGGAAACCAAGATCTGAGTGCTAGATATTTTTGTTGCCAATGGAGTATTGTTGCTCCTAAATCTTTTTAGTGTTCATAGCTGGGGTTACGTATACTTATAAACACCCACCTATGTACATATTCATTTCTATATCTATATATTCTGAAGGCATGAGTTAACATTAACCTCCAGCTCCAATCCCATACCACAGGGTTCACTCTAGTTGTAACTCCCTTCTTCCCCAGTAAGAAACATTGCTGTCATAACCTTTAACATTATGTATTAGATAAATATTTTCTGAATAGAACCAATCTCCTGCTGCTGCTACCAGCCCCCTCCCTTCACAGGGCTAAACTCTTCAGTCTCCACCACTTTATCCTTTTGAGACTTGAACATGCTGCTCCAAGCTTCCTCTTTCAGTGCTCCCTTCATAGATGGCCTCTGCAACTCATGCATTGCTACACAACACACAGATCTGCTGCCATCCACAACCCAACTCTGCATAGATGACTACCTTTCTGGGCTTTTGGAAAAAATTATTTAGGAATTCAAGAAGAATACAGGGTTGCAATTTTCAATATAGTGGTCAGGAGACATCTTGCTAGGATTAGATTTGAGGAAAGATTTGAAGTTGGTGAGGGAGTGGATCATGTATGTGGATATTGGGAGAAGAGTATCCTAGGCAGAGGAACTAATTTGTGCAGAGGTTCTGAGGCACAAAGTTGCCCTGTGAGTTAAAAGCAGGGAGGCGACCATCACTGGAGCACAGTGAAAGGGAGAGAGAGTAGGTGACGTCAGAGAGATGTCAGTAGCACAGACTCTGTAAAGTCTTGTAGACCACTGTATAGTCTTGGCTTTTCTCTAAGTGAGCTAGGGGGCCATAGGAGGATTTTGAGCAGTGAAGTTATGTAATCTGGCTTTTGTTTTAAAGGGTCATCCTAGTTCCTGTGTTGAGAATAGCCTGTGTATATGTGTATGATGGTAGGGGGTCGGGGAGAGGGAAGTTGAAAGCAAGCAGAACAGCTTAAATACCATTGGGTTATTTAGAGGAGAAATTAGATTAAGTGTGGTAAATGTGGAGGTGGTGAGAAGTAGTCGGATTCTGGATACATTTTGAAAGTAGAGTTGATGAGATTTGCTGACTAGATAGATACAGAGTATAAGAATAAAAGATATATAGGTAACAAATACTTTAAAAAATACTGAAATATAAACTCAAGGAGGTCAGGGATTTGAGTGTTTTTTGTTTGTTTGTTTGTTTGTTTTGGTCAGTTTTGTTCGCTGTTATATTCCCTCCAATTCCCAGAACAATGCCTGGCACGTAACATATTCAACAAGTAATTACTGAATTGTTGAAGAAAAAAAAAAGTAAAGAAACTTAGCCTTTGTGCCTCTTGGGGAATTCACATCATCTTTAATGATGGGTTTAGAAATTACCACTGAAATTACCACTGAAAAATATTGGGAAACCTATATTTAGTCAACTGATAAAATGTGAGGTGAGAACAATAAAAGGGACGAAGAAAAATATACTTTTAAATGTTTCCTTTTACCAAAAATACCTTCTTAAATTGAATATTAGGAAAACTGAAGGGACCTGATTGTGTTCAGTAGCTCCTACTTTAGGGTATTAGCACTCACCTGCTATGACATGATGGATTCTTTTTTTTTTTTAAGATTTTTATTTATTTATTGAGAGAGAGAGAGAATGGTAGAGAGAGAGCTGAGAAGGAGGAAGGTCAGAGGGAGAAGCAGACTCCCTGCTGAGCAGGGAGCCTGATGTGGGACTCGATCCCGGGACTCCAGGATCATGACCTGAGCCAAAGGCAGTCGCTTAACCAACTGAGCCACCCAGGCACCCGACATGATGGATTCTTGTGCACATGGGGTGAGTGGCAAGAAATTTGCTGCCCACAATAAGAAAGCACCAAAATTTGAGTAGGATATCGTTAGAATAATAAAATAAAAGCAGATGTGATTATTCTTATTATAACAGACTCTTTCTCTCTTTCTGTCTCTTTTTTTGAATTAGATAAAGCATATTTGCAACAAGTATACTAGAAAATGTACACAACCTGCAACCTTTCTCATCTATTCCATACCTCTACTGTAAACTGGTACAAACTTTCTAAAATGATATTGAGAATACATTTGGGAAACCTTACACATATTTGTGAAGGTTGACACCACAATTCCCACTCTGTATCCCACTCAGTATTGTTCATGTACATGGATTGACCTATTTCACCAGCCTGGTTACACAGAAAGTCACATTTAGTTGAAAAATTCACATAGTTCTCATACATTTCTCAAGGTTCCACATGTTCAAACAGTGAAACATCTGGTGACTCACTTTTGAAGTTGCCTTCACATAAATTGTTGAAAAATTTAGTGGGCTTAATTTGCCAAAAAAAAGATCATCTTCCCTACAGATTCTTGAGGCAGAGAAGCTGCAAGAGAATGTGATTGACCATATGATTTTGTCTTGCCACCTATCCATTCCAATACTACCCATGTCCTTGGCTATGATGATGGCACTGTCATCACTGTGATGACCTGTAAGTACCACAGTAGTTCTTTTTGGAGATCTGACTCTCTCAGTCTTGTAGTCAGGCATGAGTGACTCACAGTTTGCACACATGGATGCAGCTTTTATGATTATGAAATATTCCACATGCTTATGGGATAATACAAAAAACAACTACCAACCAACATTTCAGACCACTTCTTTTCTTTCCTTCTCTATTTCTATTATTGGGATCTTCCTGTAATTCTTCTTCTTCCTCCTCCTCTCCTCCTCCTTTTTCTTCTTCCTCTTTTTCTTATTCGAGAGAGAGAGGGGGGAAGGGGCAAAGGGAGAGAGAGAGAGAGAATTTTAAGCAGGCTCCATGCCCAGTGCACAGCCTGATGCAGGTCTTGATCTCATAACCCTGAGATCATGACCTGAACTGAAATCAAGAGTCCTACGCTTAACTAATTGAGCCACCCAGGTGCCCCTCTTCTTTTTTTTTTTAATGTTTAACTATTACACTTAATATTATATTATTTTCCCATAGTTGTGGAGTTTTTTTAAACATAAATTTTAGTAGTCACAAAATATACCATTGTAAGAGTTACCAAAGTTGATGTAAATAATCCCCGATTTTTGGATGTTTAGGTGGTTTTGTCACTTCTTCATTTTGAAGTGTTCCTATGCCAGGATTTCAGTTGAGCAGGTGAGGGGATTAAAGATTTGGACACTTGATGGGTATAAGTTAGGCAGATAAATTGTGGTATAAAAGAATCTATTGCATGCATTAACTCCATTATAGCCCTAACTTTATTTTGTTTTGTTTTGTTTTTTATAGCCCTAACTTAAAACCAGGTTCTGACTCAGGCGCGAGGATGGGGAGATTACAGAACAGTGGCACCAATTACATGCCATGATTTTTTTTTTTTAGGTCATATTTACATGATGCTTAAATAATCCATCAAGTAATTCAATTCAGTAAAAATATGACTTTATTTCATGTCCTGCCATGCTACTAATGGCTGCTAGAGGGCAGCAGAAGCCAGGAACTGACAGGAAAACCACCAGCTTGAAAAGGCAGAAGAGGCTCTGCCCAGGCCTGGGGAACCATCTGTTCAAGGTTGAGACAGAAGATTGGGTTCAAAGAGTCTGCAATAAAGGTTTCTTTAGTAACTTGAGAGGCTAAAAAAATAAAGGAATGGTAAGAGTGCTAAAAGGGTTAGGTGCTTAAAAGGCACTTAACCTTAAGCCTTTTGAGGAGTGAAACTAACAAATGAAGACTAGGAAGAATCATCAAGTTTAAGCCAAAAGGCATGAGTTATCAGGTTATCTATTTGAAGGAGAGGGTAGAGTTAAAGCTGTGTCAAGTTTGAAGTGCATATATCAGGGAAACCAGATGTCTGTACAAGAATTGGGGGTATCAAAGGGCCATAACAATGTGACATCATCTGAGCAAACCCTCCATTTGAAGAGGCCCCATACCAAGGCCACAAGTGAGTAAATGTTAGGGCATGACAGCCTGGGAGGTTTGGAAACTATAGGAAGAGGCAACATTTTAGTAAAACAGTTTCTAACTTCTGGTAGTAGAAAAAAACACTGGGCAAGAGTACTGAGAGCTGGATTTAAGGTCTACCACCAACTAGTTAAATGACCATGAGCAAGTCACTTACGTTTCTTGGGCTTCTAGTTTCTCATGGAAAAATTTGGGGGTTGGACTGGATGAATTCCAAGGTACCTAAAATATTTGAAATCCTAGGACTGGATTGATTGGTGATTAGTTTAATCAAAATCATCATCCAGTTACATGGTGTAGATAGAGTGAGAAAACCATCCAGCCCATCAATCCTTTTTTGGTTTCTACAAATTGTTCTACTACAGCTAACCAAGGAGTGCTGTAATCCCACCATTTCTTATTTGTACTTATATGAAGAACAGAAGCCAGAGTATTTGATGGTTCATACTGTGTATTCATGTAAAAGGAAGAAGAAAGAACAAGGTTTCTTAGGAGTTGTTGATCCTGTTTTAAATAGACTGGTGTGTATCTTTGTGAAATTTTTAAAGGATTTGTGAAAGAATGCACAGAAACTCATCATTGCTATTTGACTCTTTAGTTGTTGACACTTTGAGTCCAAGTTAGGAAGACTTTAAAGAAACTTCACGGGGTGCCTGGGTGGCTCAGTCATTAAGCGTCTGCCTTCGGCTCAGGTCATGATCCCAGGGTCCTGGTGTCGAGTCCCATGTGGGGCTCCCTGCTCAGCGGGAAGCCTGCTTCTCCCTCTCCCACTCCCCCTGCTTGTATTCCCTCTCTCGCTGTCAAATAAATAAAATCTTAAAAAAAAAAGAAACTTCAGGATATTTTAAATTTTTTTAATCGGAGTTCATATTTTTGATTTCTAAAGTACTAGATAATGATAAACACATTGTCAAAATGTTCATCATTCCCTTTCTCCTAATTATTGCTGTACGATTACAAGCAATTGTTTTGCTTTCAAATTTCTTTTAAATTTGTAACCCTCATTTTAAAATGGGAGTTATTGCTTTTTGAATTTTATATCTTTATGGAGAGATTCGGTAAGTAGATGAATCTAAGGAGGCTGTTTATAGTTATTAGATTGCAAACTTTTTTTTTTTTTTTGAAAACCTACTCTCTTGTGAGTAGAAATAGGAGAATGTCAAATGTAGACATTTTAAAATTTCAACAACTTTAAAGCTGGTTGGAAATAGAATCTGATCTGCTGTTTCATCTAATTTTATAGAAAAGAATTCAAAAATATTATTAAAAATGATGCATAGTTGAATTGATTTTTAAAGTGGGAAGATATCATAGACATTGTCTGGTACAAGGGATCCTTGACCTTTTCATTGCCAAGGGCTCTTTTAATTATTTTTTCTGTATTGATTCAACATTTTGAAATATTTTGTCTATTTTTTCCTCACCCAAAGGACTCCTAAAATGATAATTAGGTTTTTCATTTTAAAAGAATCTGAAACACATACAACTGCTGATCTCTTTAGCCTGAGTTTAATAATGACACCATTCCAAGATGATGAATTTCAACCAAATAAAAAAAAATCCTGGTATTTAGTGCACATTCAGTGTGAGTAAATACATTAATTCTTTTTTTCAAGTATAATTAACATACAGTGTAGTACTAGTCAAAGGTACAATATAATAATTCAACAATTGTATGCATTGCTTAGTGTTCACCACATTAAGTATAGTCACCATCTGTCACCAGTGTTGTTATCATCTTTTTGACTATAATCCCTCTGCTGTACTTTTCATCTCTGTGACTTATTATTTTGTAATTGGAAGTCTGTACCTCTTAGTTCCCTTTATCTATTTCACCCATCCTTCCATCCACCTCCCATCTGGCAACCACCAATTTGTTCTTTATAGCAAACACATTAATTCTATTAATATATAGAGTATGTATTATTCTATATATTAACTATATATATTATATAACTATATATATTATATAACTATAATATAATAACTATAACTATATAATATATAGTTTTGAAATGTTAAAAATAGCTCCAGGTCTCCTATGGACCTTGAGGAACTACTTCTTTTCCCTACCTTTCTCAATTTGCAGATAAATAGCTCAATCAATTGTTTAAAGTACCACTGGTATAAGTCCAATCTCTGTCTACAATAGTAGATATTCCCTCTTCTTTAGGATTAATCATTACAGCTTATGGAAATGAATGAAGTTAAGTTCATACTTTTCAGAAAAAGTGAATCTAGAAATTTGGGTTGGTTAGTTTTTAGGTTTTTTTTTTTTTGGTCTTTGTTTTTTCTAGATGACATTTAAATGGAACAAATTTAAGTTTAGGAGTTATCTCAAGCAGATACAAAGAGCTAAATTCTGGATATTTCCTGGAAAATTAGTTCCAGGGTAGTGTTCCTTATTGTTGTTTTCTTTTTGGAATCCCTTAAGAGTAAGAATTATTTTGTTTTTGCAGCATGTCGATGTGTCATTTCATTACTTAAACTTTATTAGACATTAACTTAGTTGCAAAATAGAAAATGTTTAATTTCTGACTCCATTGAAGCTAAGTAGTAATATTGTGTGTGTGTGTGTGTGTGTGTGTGTTTGCCAGTTACTTGAGGTGTGTCCCCAACCCTGCCCCTAAACGTGTTATACATGTATAGTTTTTTAGAGGTGAGGAAGAGGACTATTTTGAGTAGTCCTGAAATACCAAAGTGTAGGTTACCTACTCCTCCTTTTGGAACTAGCTCTGGCTCCTCCTCTTTCCCTATGTACACATAGCTAAAACTATCTCTTGCCATTCCTTACTGTGATGCCTGAAAGTTCTATATCAACCCCCCCCTTTTTTGTAATCAAAATATCCAAATAACTCCTCTTGGAGGGTTAACACAATGATTTATTACCAGCGCAACCAAGTCTTCATGAACTATTTTGTTAACAAGGCGAACTAGCAGAGAGTGGGGATGAGAAATAGGAAAAATCAAATTTAGAAGAGTATTGAGATGAAGGACAATGGAACTTAGAATGCTCAAGTGATGGGCAGTGACAGCCACAGTTACCCTGGAGGCACCAGGAGCCTGGAGTTGGAATCAAAGAATTGACTGATTTTGTCTGACTCATAATTTTGTTTGGATTAATTCTATACATAGTATTTGTGTTCTGAGGAAAACCAAGCCTTTAAGGACATACTTGAAAATGAAATATTTTTGTGCCTGCTTCTAGCACTGATTTAACATTGAAACCCTCACTGCTGGGCCTTGCTTTTAATATTGCAGTCATCACTAGAGTAAAATGAAAATTTAATTTAATGATTTTCTTAAGTATTAACAATTAAAACATACTTTAGTCTTATACCTGAAAAAAAGTTCTTGGGTTTGTATTTTATGTTTGCACACAGAGACTATTGTGAGGAAGGCATCTTTAAAAACAGAACCAAATAATTTGACTAAAAATACTTAGAACTCTTCAATGACAACTATTAAAAAAATTACTTAGAGAACTCCTTGGGAACAGAACATTGCAGGATCCTATAACTCATACATATATAGTTGGTTAGTAGGAAAATCTGACCTAGAGATGTTTCCTGCTCCTCCTTCAGATGCTCAACTCACAAGGCAGGAACTCCTGAAGACCTGAAAGTAATCCTAAATTTAAAATGTTTTAGTTTCTCTGTTTAATAATAATAGGACCACTTTTTTTGTCAAAGTCTTATCATGACCCAGACATTTACATCATCAGCAATCTTTATAGCCATCCTGGAAGCTGATAATAGCTAGCACTGAGAGGTGGAATAGCACAGAGATTAGGAGTATTGGTTCTGAGTCACATAGAATAATGCCTAGTACCTATCTGGATTCAGATTCCACCCATGTTACTTAATGGCTGAGTGGTCTTGGTTTAAGATCCAGATAAGTAGTACCC
Organism: Zalophus californianus; assembly: GCF_009762305.2. NCBI lineage: Eukaryota > Metazoa > Chordata > Mammalia > Carnivora > Otariidae > Zalophus > Zalophus californianus. Next base: position 43,224,144 of record NC_045606.1, on the reverse strand, counting down.
ATATTGCTATAAGTGCGAAAGAGGCCTGGCTTTATCAGTTAAGCCCTGGGTATAGCTAGAAGCAGGCTTGATAACTGGCAGCGAGCTTGTGGTATTTGTCTGCTGAACATACAAATTTCATAGAACTTTAATGGCATACAAGGGCATTCTGTGGTTGTGATGAATCAAGACAAGATTATAATCATGTCTGAACACAGACAAAAGCAAGAAAATTGACCACAAAAATGATCAAGCATCCCCTTGTCCTGGCTAAAATGAATAACTAACTTCTTTACCAATTACAGATCTAGACTACTGTATTCTTCCTGCTTTCTACCTAAGAATTATTAAGATACCAATCATAGAATTACCTATACTTTCTGACAGTATCAAATACAGAGCAAGTTCTATTTCCCCTATTCCCAAAATCACCTAATACAAGCCTGAACCTTAGTCCTTTCTAACACCCACTTACTGAGATGCCCCACAGTTGTCCACAACGTGTGGTCTCTTTCATTGTAACAAGTCAAGAAACCCAACCTTGTTTGACCAAAGGTGTGCTCCTTGTGGTCCTTGGCTAGAGGGCATTGACATGAGGAGTGGATGAGTTAATCCATGTAAAGCACTTAGAATAGTGCATCATATTGGGTAAGTGCTCAATGAATATTATCTATATAGTGTTTTATGATTTTGCAGATGGTGATACGGAAACTCAGAGAGGGCCAACAGCTGGGGGCTGGTAGTGCTGAAATTCCAGTTCAGTTTTACTATGCTCCAGAGCCCATGTTTTCACTACACCTCACTGCAATCACTTGCAAAGTGATTGCAAAATTTCTAAAGCAAAAATTCTTTTCCTTTAAATGGCATTAAAAATCAACTGTTAATCCTTTTTATTTATGTAGAGTCTTGTTAGGTGAAAGATCTTCAGATTTTCTTTCTTTTACTACAACTTTAGTCTTTTGATCATGGAAAAATTCTTTTTTATCCTTTGAGATCTCATTGACTGAAAAGGCTCTGGTAAAGAATGTTAACTTAAATCTTTTGCAAGGGAAGGTAGCTGAAAGACAAGAATGGCAGTAGTACCAAGCTAGCCCCAGGGTAGAGATGGGATCTCAGGGGTAGGCCTCAGTAAAACCATATAGCCAACTGCTACAGGGATAAAGGAATATCAGGGAACCTCAAGGAAAGAAAATACTGACAGCAAGAGGGATTGATAATAAAATTAGACAATGGATGTAAGTGCCTTTTGTGCTCACTCACTTTTTAGTTTATCCCATGGGGATTTGTGTGTGCTCTGGGGTGGGTGGAGTGAGGTATGTATTTGCATTAGGCAAGAACTTCTAATTTAGTTTTTCCCAAGCTATCTTTCTGAGAGCACTGGTATTCTTAGGAGATACTAATATATGTTCTGTGAAAGACAGTTTAAGGTCATTTTTTTAAATTGTTCCAACTGTGTCTACTTCTTGTAGATTCACAAATGTATATTAACAGCAATTAAAAGCTCTTAAAAATGCAGAATACTTGTTTAACTTTGTAAGTCAAGCATTTCCCAAATTTATTTGAATTTAATATTTTTGTCCTTAGAACATATTAACATCATCATCATCATTATCATTATAGCTAACACTTACAGACTGTTTACCATATACCAGATACTGTTCTAAGTACTTTTCATATATTAACTCATTGCCTCAACAATTTTATTATTGTTAGGGAGACTGAGGCATGGAGTAGTTAAGTAACCTATTCAAGGTGACACAGCTAGTAAATCAGTACAGAATATTCTTTAACTACTAATGTCTTAGAAGAAAAAGTGGGAAGTGTTCTTTTGACTGAAGGAGGTAAGAAAGAGAAAAGAGCTACATTTATTTAAGTATTCAATTAACATTTATTGAGAAACTAGTATGAACAGATGCTAATAGATAATAACAAATAAGTACTTAAGTAAACAAACACAAAAACCAGGTAGTGATAAATGCTGTGATGAAAATAGAGTGGTTTGACAGAATGTGGATTAAGAGTAGTTTCATTTGGGATGCCTGGAGGGCTCAGTCGTTAAGCGTCTGCCTTCAGCTCAGGTCATGATCCCAGGGTCCCGGGTTTGAGCCCCACATCGGGCTCTCTGCTCAGTGGGAAGCCTGCTTCTCCCTCTCACACGCCCTCTGCTTATGTTCTCTCTCTCGCTGTGTCTCTCTCTGTCAAATAAATAAATAAAATCTTTAAAGAAAAAAAAGAGTAGTTTCATTTTTCTTGAAAATTAATTGCAATGTCTTACCAAATAATTTAATGTGACTCTACAGCAGAATAATCAGCTTAATCATAGCCTTTTAATATTAGGGTTAAAGATTCATTGATAAGGTGTGTTTTTCCCTGTTGGAAAGGTCACCAATTTGCCTTTTATATTCTAAGAGCCTTGTTTCCCAGAATGGGATCACTGAAGTACTAGTTCCTGGGAATTTTACTAGTTGTATATGTGTGAAAATATTCTTTGTGGTCAAAGAAGTTAAACAAGTTTCTTTACTCCAATTACCCAGAACTTCCAATATACCAATATATATCATATAGGATTATAGGGTACAGTATTCTTATCTGACCGTGGAACCTTGTCTTGTGAGAACTTTTCATGGGAGTAGCATTTTGTGGGACCCACTTTGGAATGCATTGCCGTCTCTCTTTTTTTACTGCATGGTACATTTGCAGTGTTACTGCATTGTGATAGTTAACTCACTTAAAAGCTGTTTTGATCTTTTGCATTGATTTAGAATAATTCTTTATTAAATTCTCCTTTGTTAGAATTCTGAAAATCCAGGTTTCAGATCTAAGAGAAATAATATTTCATTGAAAATTACTATTCTTTAATATTCTGAATCTTGTTAATTCTGTTTGGTTGCATTTGGGTTAGTAGGTAGAAGATTAGACAGGAAACTAGATAATCCAATTCTTTCCCCTTGGCTCCTTGCTTTATTATCATGAGTCACTCTCTCTTATAACTCTCTCTTATAAGCCTGTGCAACTCTTGGAGTCTCATGGGCATTATGTGTTACGTGCTCTTTCTCTATCCATAAGTAAAAGAAACTCTCCACCGTTCTGTCTCTGTCATCCCACATGAACAGAACAAGGAGAGAAATAAAGTTTTGCCTGAATGTACAGTGACAAGTAAGTTCCTCTCTCACCCACATTCCCTGTTCCCAATGGAAAATACTGTTTCTAGTTCCCTGTATATTCTTCTAGAGGAAGTATATGTGGTATATATACATATGCATATATAACATATATCACATATGTATATAATATTTGCATTCACTACACATAAAGCCTCCCTTTTTGAACACAAATGCAACAAATGTAATAGCATACTGTTCTGTACTCCCACTTTATTCATTTTACAATTCATTTTGGGAACTTTTCCATATCAGTTCCTAGAGATCTGCATCATTAACAAAAGAAAAAAACAAACACTACTGCAGAGCATTCCACTGTATGGATTGCTAAATTTATCTAACTGTATTCCACTGTATGGATTTCTATAATTTATTCCACTACTCTCCATTTCATAGACATTTGGATTATTTTAAAATTATTGTCTAAAACAAAATAGCCCCTTAATGTTAGTATTGTGACTAGGTGAATTTTGCCTTGATATTATTATTTTAATCACTTCATGGTTTATAAATTGACTTTTTACAATTTAAAAAGATTTTTCACTTGTTATTTGCTTTGGTGTAAAAAAGTCTGCAGGTTGGGGGCAGAGCAAGATGGCGGAGGAGTAGAAGACCTGGATTTCGTCTGGTCTGAGGAATTCAACTGAATAGGGATCAAACCATTCTGAACACCTACGAACTCAACAGGAGATCAAAGAGGAGAGTAGCAAAAACTCTCTGAACAGAAGCGACCACTTATTGGAAGGTAGGACGTGCGGAGAAGAGAATCCGAGGTGATATTCGGGAGGAGAGACGGCGGGGGAGGGGGCCTCCCTCGGCCACTTCTGGCAAGTGATAGAGCTGCGGAGCACAAAATTGGAACCTTTAGAAGTCGATTCTGCTGAGAGATGTCACTCCAGTGGCTAAGCGGGAGGTGGAAACCTCGCGGGACAGTGTGGACACAGGACCCTTGGGGTCACAGAAAGACCGGGGGTGCCTGAGTGTGGCAGAGCTCCCAGGTATCAGAGTGGGGAAGCTGGCTGCAGAGAAGGAGCTGAGGTGCGGGCTCTCAGCTTGGGGTGGCCATAAACTGTGATCCGTGGCCCACTTGGGCCACTGCGCCTCCAGGAGGGACCCAACAAGCAGCAGAGCGGGGGAGACTCCCCTTTCTCCCCCAGGGAGGAGCGGCGGGAGTGCACCGCAGGGATCTGCTGGGTTTGGAGACTCCACACGGGGTCAGGTGCCAGAGATAGAAACGCTTGGTCACAGGCCGGGTGAGCACGGAGTGCGGCCGGAGAACGGGGAGACAGGAGTGATTGACTGCTTTTCTCTGGGGGCACACTGAGGAGCGGGGCCCCGAGTTCGCAGCTCATCCGGGCAGAGAGTGGGAGGCCACCATTTTCGCCCTGGTCCTCCAAAGCTGTACCGAGAGCTTGCAGGGAACAAAAGCTCCTGAGAGCAAACCCAAGCAGCTTGCTTAGCCCGGACCTACAAGGGCGGGGCAATTCTGCTTCCGGCAAAGATATTTGGAAAACACGGCAACAGGCCCCTCCCCCAGAAGATCAGCACGAACAGCCAGCGAGCCAAGACCAAGTTTACCGATCAAGGAGAACGGGAGAACTCCAGCGCTAGGGGAATACTGCACATAGAATTCATGGCTTTTTTTTTTTACCATGATTCATTAGTTCATCAAAGTTAATTTTTTTAACGTTTTTTTTTTTTTAATTTTTCTTTTTCCCTTTTTCAACCAACATCTTATCAATCCCTTTTTGAAAAAAACACATTTTTTATTTTTCATTTTTAGAGTCATATTTTATCCCTTCATAGTAGTTACCCTTATTTTTGGCATATATATATAAGTTGTTCTCTCTTTAAAATTTTGAGATACAGTTTCTTCTAACAGATCAAAATGTACCCTAAATCACTAGTGTATGGCTTTGTTCTAGTCTCCTGCCTGATCACGTTCTCTCCCTTTTTTCTTTTTTTTTTTAAATCTTCTTTCTTTTTTCAAACATCTTATCAATTCCTTTTATAAAACCTTTTATAAGTTTCATCTTTACAGTCATCTTCCATCCCTTCATTGTATCAACCCTTATTTTGTACATATATGTCTTTCTTCCTTTAAAATCTTAGGAGGCACTTTTTTCTAACAGACCAAAATACGCCCAAAATCTAGTGTGTGGCACTGATCTATGCACTAGCCTGATCATATTTGATCATATTCTGCTTTTTTTGTATTGTTCTGTTTTTGTTTTTATCTTTTTTTTCTTTTTTTTTCTCTTTCTTTTTGCTTTCTTTCCCTTTCTTTTCCCGTGGTTTCAGGTCTTTTCTGATTTGTATACAGTATATTTGCTGGGGACGTTGTTAACCTGTTAGCATTTTGTTCTCTCATTCATCTATTCTCCTCTGGACAAAATGACAAGACGAAAAAAATCACCTCAGCAAAAAGAACAAGAGGTAGTACCGTCAGCCAGGGACCTACTCAATATGGACATTAGTACGATGTCGGACCTACAGTTCAGAATCATGATTTTAAAGATACTAGCTGGGCTTGAAAAAAGCGTGGAAGTTATTAGAGAAACGCTTTCTGGAGAAATAAAAGAACTAAAATCTAACCAAGTCGAAATCAAAAAGGCTATTGATGAGGTGCAATCAAAAATGGGGGCATTAACTGCTAGGATAAATGAGGCAGAAGAGAGAATCAGCGATATAGAAGACCAAATGATGGAAAATAAAGAGGCGGAGAAAAAGAGATAAACAACTACAGGATCACGAGGGCAGAATTCGAGAGATAAGCGATACGATAAGACGAAACAACATTAGAAAAATTGGGATCCCAGAAGAAGAAGAAAGAGAGAGAGGGGCAGAAGGTATATTGGAGCAAATTATAGCAGAGAACTTCCCTAATGTGAGGAGGGAAACAGGCATCAAAATCCAGGAGGCACAGAGAACCGCTCTCAAAATCAATAAAAATAGGTCAACACCCCGACATCTAATAGTAAAACTTACGAGTCTAAGAGACAAAGAGAAAATCCTGAAAGAAACTCAGGAGAAGAGATATGTAACCTACAATGGTAGAAACATGAGACCGGCAACAGACTTACCAACAGAGACCTGGCAGGCCAGAAAGGACTGGCATGAGATCTTTAGAGCACTAAACGAGAAAAATATGCAGCCAAGAATACTATATCCAGCAAGGCTGTCATTGAAAATAGAAGGAGAGGTAAAAAGCTTCCAGGACAAACAAAAACTAAAGGAATTTGCAAACACAAAACCAGCCCTAAAAGAAATATTGAAAGGGGTCCTCTAAGCAAAGAGAGAGCCTAAAAGCAGCATAGATCAGAAAGGAACACAGACAATATACAGTCACAGTCACCTTACAGGCAATACAATGGCACTAAATTCATATCTTTCAATAGTTACCCTGGATGTAAATGGGCTCAATGCCCCAATCAAAAGACACAGGCTATCAGATTGGATTAAAAAACAAGACCCATCGATATGCTGTCTGCAAGAGACTCATTTTAGACCCAAAGACACCCCCAGATTGAAAGTGAAGGGGTGGAAAACCATTTACCATGCTAATGGACACCCAAAGAAAGCTGGGGTGGCAATCCTTATATCAGACAAATTAGATTTTAGAACAAAGACTGTAATAAGAGATGAAGAAGGACACTATATCTTACTTAAAGGGTCTATCCAACAAGAAGATCTAACAATTGTAAATATCTATGCCCCTAACATGGGAGCAGCCAATTATATGAGGCAATTAATAACAAAAGCAAAGAAACACATTGACAACAATATAATAATAGTGGGGGACTTTAACACCACCCTGACTGAAATGGACAGATCATCTAAGCAGAAGATCAACAAGGAAATAAAGACCTTAAATGACACACTGGACCAAATGGACTTCACAGACATATTCAGAACATTCCATCCCAAAGCAACAGAATACACATTCTTCTCTAGTGCCCATGGAACATTCTCCAGAATTGATCACATCCTAGGTCACAAATCAGGTCTCAACCGATACCAAAAGATTGGGATCATTCCCTGCATATTTTCAGACCACAATGCTTTGAACCTAGAACTCAATCACAAGAGGAAAGTCGGAAAGAACTCAAATACATGGAGGCTAAAGAGCATCCTACTAAAGAATGAATGGGTCAACCAGGAAATTAAAGAAGAATTAAAAAATTTCATGGAAACCAATGAAAATGAAAACACAATTGTTCAAAATCTTTGGGATGCAGCAAAGGCAGTCCTAAGAGGAAAGTATATAGCAATACAAGCCTTTCTCAAGAAACAAGAAAGGTCTCAAATACACAACCTAACCCTACACCTAAAGGAGCTAGAGAAAGAACAGCAAATAAAACCTAAACCCAGCAGGAGAAGAGAAATAAGGTCAGAGCAGAAATCAATGAAATAGAATCCAAAAGAACGGTAGAACAGATCAACAAAACTAGGAGCTGGTTCTTTGAAAGAATTAACAAGATTGATAAACCCCTGGCCAGACTGATCAAAAAGAAAAGAGAAATGACCCAAATCAACAAAATCATGAATGAAAGAGGAGAGATCAAAACCAACACCAAAGAAATAGAAAAAATTAGAAGAACATATTATGAGCAACTCTATGCCAGCACATTAGATAACCTGGAAGAAATGGGTGCATGCCTAGAAATGTATCCACTACCAAAACTGAACCAGGAAGAAATAGAAAACCTAAACAGACCTCTAACCACTAAGGAAATTGAAGCAGTCATCAAAAATCTCCCAACAAACAAAAGCCCAGGACCAGATGGCTTCCCAGGGGAATGCTACCAAACATTTAAAGAAGAATTAATACCTATTCTCCTGAAACTGTTCCAAAAAAATAGAAATGGAAGGAAAACTTCTAAACTCATTTTATGAGGCCACCATTACCTTGATCCCAAAACCAGACAAAGACCCCATCAAAAAGGAGAATTACAGACCAATATCCTTGATGAACATGGATGCAAAAATTCTCACCAAAATACTAGCCAATAGGATCCAACAGTACATTAAAAGGATTATTCACCACAAAGTGGGATTTATCCCTGGGCTGCAAGGTTGGTTCAACGTCCGCAAATCAATCAACGTGATACAGTACATTAACAAAAGAAAGAACAAGAGTCATATGATCCTCCCAATAGATGCAGAAAAAGCATTTGACAAAGTACAGCATCCTTTCTTGATCAAAACTCTTCAGAGTATAGGGATAGAGGGTCCATACCTCAATATCATAAAAGCCATCTATGAAAAACCTACAGCGAATATCATTCTCAATGGGGAAAAGCTGAGAGCTTTCCCCCTAAGGTCAGGAACGCGGCAGGGATGTCCACTATCACCACTGCTATTCAACATCGTATTAGAAGTCCTAGCCGCAGCAATCAGACAACAAAAAGAAATCAAAGGCATCCAAATCGGCAAGGAAGAAGTCAAACTCTCACTCTTTGCAGATGATATGATACTGTATGTGGAAAACCCAAAAGACTTCACCCCAAAACTGCTAGAACTCATACAGGAATTCAGTAAAGTAGCAGGATATAAAATCAATGCACAGAAATCAGTGGCATTCCTATACACCAACAACAAGACAGAAGAGAGACAAATCAAGGAGTCGATCCCATTTACAATTGCACCCAAAACCATAAGATACCTAGGAATAAATTTAACCAAAGAGGCAAAGGATCTGTACTCAGAAAACTATAAAATACTCATGAAAGAAATTGAAGGAGACACAAAGAAATGGAAAAACTTTCCATGCTCATGGATTGGGAGAACCAACATTGTGAAGATGTCAATGCTACCTAGAGCAATCTACACATTCAGTGCAATCCCCATCAAAATATCATCCACTTTTTTCAAAGAAATGGAACAAATAATCCTAAAATTTGTATGGAACCCGAAGAGACCCCGAATAGCCAGAGGAATATTGAAAAAGAAAAGCAAAGCTGGTGGCATCACAATTCCGGACTTCCAGCTCTATTACAAAGCTGTCATCATCAAGACAGTATGGTACTGGCACAAAAACAGACACATAGATCAATGGAACAGAATCGAGAGCCCAGAAATGGACCCTCAACTCTATGGTCAACTTATTTTTGACAAAGCAGGAAAGAATGTCCAATGGCAAAAAGACAGTCTCTTCAACAAATGGTGTTGGGAAAATTGGACAGCCACATGCAGAAGAATGAAACTGGACCATTTCCTTACACCACACACAAAAATAGACTCCAAATGGTTGAAAGACCCAAACGTGAGACAGGAGTCCATCAAAATCCTAAAGGAGAACACAGGCAGCAACCTCTTCGACCTCAGCCGCAGCAACTTCTTCCTCGAAACATCGCCAAAGGCAAGGGAAGCAAGGGCAAAAATGAACTATTGGGATTTCATCAAGATTAAAAGCTTTTGCGCAGCAAAAGAAACAGTCCACAAAACCAAAAGACAACCGACAGAATGGGAGAAAATATTTGCAAATGACATATCAGATAAAGGGCTAGTATCCAAAATGTATAAAGAACTTATCAAACTCAACACCCAAAGAACAAATAATCCAATCAAGAAATGGGCAGAAGACATGAACAGACATTTTTCCAAAGAAGACATCCAAATGGCCAACAGACACATGAAAAAGTGCGCAACATCGCTCGGCATCAGGGAAATCCAAATCAAAACCTCAATGGGATACCACCTCACACCAGTCAGAATGGCTAAAATTAACAAGTCAGGAAACGACAGATGTTGGCGGGGATGTGGAGAAAGGGGAACCCTCCTACACTGTTGGTGGGAATGCAAGCTGGTGCAACCCCTCTGGAAAACAGTATGGAGGTTCCTCAAACAGTTGAAAATAGAGCTACCATACGATCCAGCAATTGCACTACTGGGTATTTACCCCCAAGATGCAAATGTAGGGATCCGAAGGGGTACGTGCACCCCAATGTTTATAGCAGCAATGTCCACAATAGCCAAACTGTGGAAAGAGCCAAGATGTCCATCGACAGATGAATGGCTAAAGAAGAGGTGGTATATATACACAATGGAATATTATGCAGCCATCAAAAGGAATGAGATCTTGCCATTTGCAACGACGTGGATGGAACTGGAGGGTGTTATGCTGAGTGAAATAAGTCAATCAGAGAAAGACATGTATCATATGACCTCGCTGATATGAGGAATTCTTAATCTCAGGAAACAAACTGAGGGTTGCTGGAGTGGTGGGGGGTGGGAGGGATGGGGTGGCTGGGTGATAGACATTGGGGAGGGTATGTGCTATGGTGAGCACTGTGAATTGTTCAAGACTGTTGAATCACAGATCTGTACTTCTGCACAAATAATGCAACATATGTTAAGAAAAAAGAAAAAGAAGAAGATAGCAGGAGGGGAGGAATGAAGGGGAGTAAGTCGGAGGGGGAGACGAACCATGAGAGACGATGGACTCTGAAAAACAAACTGAGGGTTCTAGAGGGGAGGGGTGTGGGGGGATGGGTTAGCCTGGTGATGGGTATTAAAGAGGGCAAGTTCTGCGTGGAGCACTGGGTGTTATGCACAAACAATGAATCATGGAACACTACATCAAATAAACAAACAAACAAACAAACAAACAAATAAATAAAGCATTTAAAAAAAAGAATGAGTTGTATTAAAACATACAAAACCTAAGGAATGTTAATACATATAGGGAAATAATATTCACCATCACACCATACTGATGCATAGAGCCACAGGGCACTCTTGATTCTTGTCGCTGGAGTCAGAGACAGATCCTCAGCCACACAAATGGAATGAGAGTGCCCACTCCAGGCTAAAGAGGCCCCAGTTTAGAACAGTCTGGGGTAATACCAGAAAGATAATGACAGTACAGAATCAGGAAAGTCTCATCAGCAAACAGAAATTTTGCGAAATAGTTTAAACACAGAGTATTTACTGCAAGGAACCCTTATAAAAAATGACTGACAGGCTGAAGGACCAAAAAGCTTTAGGTAAAATGAGGAAAATAAGAGAAGAAGCACAGAAACTGCTACCACCCCTTGCGCTGGAATGACAAAAAAGGAAGGGGGGATTACTGGAACCCACAGCGCACTGAATGCTCACACTGCTAGGGAATGCTGCTGCCGCTAAAACCTCTGACCCCCCGCCGGAACCACCGAAACCCACTGGCAACAGTAGGCACTCCTGGCCTCACTTCTGATACCACCGAAACCAGAGGAGCCGCCTCTACCACTGGTGGAGCTACCAAAGGCCCCTGGACCTTATAGCTGTGTAGGTGTTGGAAATGCCACCAGAAGCAGAGGCTGTTCCTCTCTTCCCATGTCTACCAGAAATGTTTCCCATTAGTCAGATCTAACTGGAAGTTACTCAGCCAAAAAAAAAAAAAAAAAAAAAAAGACTGGAAAATGAAGTTTGCAAGAGTACAGCTTCCTGGTACACGTAGTAAGGCATGGAAGGGCTAAGAATGGATCTAAGAGCAACCCAAAAAAGCCCAGCACACTCCTTTTGCTACTCAGCATCCATTCTCTCCCTTCTGTCCATATTGAACTTTCTTTCTTTTTTTTTTAATTTAAAGATTTTTATTTATTTATTGAGAGAGAGAATAATAGAGAGCATGAGAGAGAGGAGGGTCAGAGGGAGAAGCAGACTCCCTGCTGAGCAGGGAGCCCTGTGTGCGACTCAATCCTGGGACTCCAGGCTCATGACCTGAGTGGAAGGCAGTCGCTTAACCAACTGAGCCACCCAGGCGCCCGCATGTTGAACTTTCTTATAACAGCTTGCTATCTTGAGGAAGGTAAGTTAGGGATTCAAAAATTGAGCCAAAGCCACCAGACTCAAACCTGAGCTGACTTCAGCCATGTGAGTCTATCAAATAAAGCATAGCATGCACCTGAAATAGCAGTGATAAGAGGTGGTCAATTCCAATGTACTCTAGCCCAGAATTCCTTTTTTTTTTTTAAAGATTTTATTTATTTATTTGAGAGAGAGAGAATGAGAGATAGAGAGCACGAGAGGGAAGAGGGTCAGAGGGAGAAGCAGACTCCCTGCTGAGCAGGGAGCCCGATGTGGGACTCGATCCAGGGACTCCAGGATCATGACCTGAGCCGAAGGCAGTCGCTTAACCAACTGAGCCACCCAGGCGCCCAAGCCCAGAATTCCTAAAATGAAGCAACATGTCACCTAGTGTTAGTTGACAATTATGATTCTATACTATATGGTTTAGACTTTACACAACATGGGAGTTTTGTTCCCAAAAGACAAAAAGTGGCATACTACCAAACTATATCTTTCACTGGTGCAATTTTTTTTTAACAATACCCATTCCTGAAATAATTTAAACACCTCTAAATTATAGAAATTACACCAATATATGGCTACTCGGCTCCAGTAATTAAACCAGAATTTATTAATATATTCCCTAATAATTCAAAGGTTTTATAATAAGAAATGAATCATTCTATTCCTGAAGGATTATTTCAAATTGGCTCAGCTATTTACTGGTAAGCATATTATAATTTTATTAATCTAGATTTTATGATGATCTCTAACTTTTATATATACCATATTTAAAACAAAAGCTGGTTTATTACATATCAACATTGACATTACAATAACCCATAAAATTACCATTATGTTCCACAAAAATATAATTGAAGAATAATAACAGAAATCTTTTATTCTTTAATGTATGCTAGTGACAAAAAATTCACTTGACCAAAAAAAAATCATCATGTTTGATATATCAGGACAAGTTCCAATATATAAAATGTCATCCACCAGGTGTAAATGTAAAATGATTCCTTATTTTCTAAAATTCCCATTCATCCGTTGTATAATATATCATGCTCATGCTGTTTTACATTATGTAAAATAAACAATGAATACAGACTCTGGGTTTCAATGCCTGAGGTGTGAAATTAGTTCTCTGCCAAGTGTGTTTTTGATTGTTAGAGATTTAAAACATTCAGAAGTGTGTCAGTCTGAGACAACATCTCCTCAGTTCACTTACAAGAAATGAAAAGTTACCTAGATATTTAAAAGAAAGCGAATGGGACTATGTCATAGAATGCACTGTGTTGTGATTTTGCATACAGTCTTTGGCATTCATTGGATTTTATGCATACCACTAACTCGGGCAATAAATAGTTCTCATACTCAGCTTTCCTAATTTTTCCTCTGAGGCTCCTTTACATTCCAGTTATCACAAATCCTCCATTATAATTAGATCATTTTGTTTACAAAAGTATAATCTCAAAAACATTTGCATCTTTAATGTAATTAAGTACTTGTTCACATGATAATGTGTCCTCCCTAATCTTGTATTTGAAAATTTCCTTATCTGCACAATGAATAGAAATATTTTCCTGGTTAATAAAAAGCTTTGGGGACTTCTGAGTTAAGATGGTGTAATAAAACTGCTGCAATAATTTCCTCTCCCAACATCCAATTCAATGAAATAAAAATAGCAAAACCCAGGAAAAATTCAGCAGCAACTAAGCAATCCAATACCATGAAGCTCAAAAAGGGGCAGCCAAAAGGGGGAGCAAAGATCAGTCGCTGGAGCAGTGTGCGAGATATTTTGTAGTAAGGCACCTAATCCTTCACCCAGTCCTCTCCCTCAGAAACCAAATAGTCCTCTCTGAATACCATCAAATTTGGGGAAAATGAACTGAGTGATATTTTGATGGGGAGAAGTGAAAAGAGCTACAGGGAAAAACAAGTAAAGTTCAGGAAATGTACAATAAAGAAGTTGAGTATCTCTAATGGAGATAAAGGCTCCAGGGCTACACATGAGGAATGAGGAATAGGGCAGATACATTTGCCTGTTCCCTCAGTAAGAACAGGACATGTATTCTAATTAGTTTCAGGGAACCCTATTGTGGAATGGTTAACAGAACTTCAGAAGTGAGAATGGGGCACAAATATTCTAACAAAACGTAAGAGACTTCAACTCAACTTTCTTCCCTGCCCCCTGCCCACAGTCCTTCACTATGGAGGACACAGCAATATGCAGTCATCAAGTACAATATGTTGAAGAAAATCACCATTTCTCATAGAATCAATAGTAAATCAACTCTGATTTTATTTGTGTTCTCTTTTTTTTCTTAGTAAATCCGAGTAAAGGTTGTCAATTTTGTTTATCTTTTCAAAAAACAACTCTTGGATTTGTTGATTTTTTTATTGTTTTCTATTCTCTATTTTGTTTATGTTTAATCTATTATTTCCTTCCTTCTACTAACTTTAGGCTTATTCTTCTTTTTCTAGCTTCTTGAGGTATAAAGTTAGGTTGTCTAAGATCTTTCCTTTTTAATATAGGCATTTATTGCTATAAACTTCTCTCAGTAATGCTTTTGTTGCTTACTCTGAGTCATATGTTTTCATTTTCATTTCAGATCAAAAAAAGCCTATCAGATTTCAGAAACATTTGATGCAAAATGCTAAATATTAAAACATATCTTAGTTAAATTACTGAATTTCAAGGATTACAGAAAGAATTCTTGAGGCAGATGTCTAGGGGAAAAAAAGTCACCTATAAAAATAATCAGGATGGGGACGCCTGGGTGGCTCAGTCGGTTAAGCGTCTGCCTTCTGCTCAGGTCATGATCCCAGGGTCCTGGGATCGAGTCCCACATCGGGCTCCTTGCTCAGCAGGGAACCTGCTTCTCCCTCTCTCTCCCTCTGCTTGTGCTCTCTCTGTCAAATAAATAAAATCTTAAAAAAAAAAATCAGGATGGACTTCTTCCATACACATTTAAAAGTTATGTACAGGGCGCCTGGGTGGCTCAGTTGGTTAAGCGACTGCCTTCGGCTCAGGTCATGATCCCGGAGTCCCGGGATCGAGTCCCGCATCGGGCTCCCTGCTCAGCAGGGAGTCCGCTTCTCCCTCTGACCCTCTTCCCTCTTGTGCTATCTATCTCTCATTCTCTCTCTCTCAAATAAATAAATAAAATCTTAAAAAAAAAAAATAAAAGTTATGTACATTGCCATGAGTGCTTTCTTTTTTTAAGATTTTATTTATTTATTTATTTGACAGAGAGAGAGCACAAGCAGGCAGAGGGAGAGGGAGAAGCAGGCTCCCTGCTGAGCAGAGAGCCCCCAGGACCCTGAGATCATGACCCCAGCAGAAGGCAGATGCTTAACCAACTGAGCCAGCCAACACCCCAGCCATGAGTGCTTTTTAAAAGCATTTGTACCTCATTCTCAGAATTAGATCATAACCTGGTATTCAAATATATTTTAAAACATACATTAAAGCATTTAAAACACATAATACACAGAAAGAACAATGTTTTAACACGATTTCTTTGAAGAATGAAAATAGAAACATATTGGGGCGCCTGTCTTGTTTGTTTTAATTCCACAGATACGTACACACAGCACTTTAATCAAATGTAATTAAATTATTGCTGTAAATCCAAGTCTTAATAACCATAGTCAAAATTCCAGTTGAACCACACACACACACACACACACAAAATCCCCTATTTAAAAAATTCTTCAAAACACCATTATGTAAACTTGGGATGCCTGGGTGGTTCAGTCAGTTAAGCATCCGACTCTTGATTTCAGCTCAGGTCATGATCTCAGGGTTGAGGGATCAGGCCCCCTGTGCTTAGGATTCTATCTCTCCTTCTCTCTCTGCCCTTTCCCCACTGTTCACGCTCTCTCTCTCTCTCTCTCAAAAAAAAAAGCAAAAAACAAAAAACACCATTCTGTAAATTAAATGAAATTCTGTTCATGTTTGTTCCCAAATGTCTCTCATTGTATTTATGGGTGTGGTATATATGGAGCTAGAGTCTGAAATATGATATAAGGGTATTTATGAAGATAACATATATTTATGATTTAGAAAAAATATATAGTCTGAAAAAAATTTATAAAAATGTATATTTAGTCTGAAAAAGTGCTTCCTCATTCTTGAACATAACTGAACTTCTAACTTTATTTTTTATGATTATGCTTATTTCTAATATTACAAATTGAAAATTTACTGTAAAATAGCTTAGTTTTCCATTGTTCTTTTTAATTAAAGGTGAGCAATAAAAAATCCTTTGGAAAAAATTAATTCTAACCAGTTATTTTATGTACACTGATTCACATTTGTATCCCTCCTAGGTAAGTATTGGAAGCCACTAACTATAGTGCACTTAACAAAATACAGATAAAACATGGGTTACAGATGTTATCATAATGTGGCATTCTGTTTTATGTTTCATATTGTTTGCCTTCTTTTCTCATAATACCTTTCTAGCAGTTGTTAGATGCTAATTATAAAATTCAAAAACTCCCAATCATTGAAATAGACATGTCGACCCTGGGTATTAAAATAGAAATCATGCACTTTAGGCTTTAATCATATCGATGTATAAACATGATTGCTAGTCTATTAACATTTAAATTGTGTAGATTAATATACTCCTACTGTTACAACTCATGGGTGTTTTGAAAGGTAATCAAATTGAAAACACTGATCCCACCAGTGCAAAGATGCTTTTATTATTGTTATTAAGCCAGAGTCTTCTCTCCAAATAGATATAACACAATAATTTGAAAGCGTTAAAATTCTATGAAAATGCAGTGATTAGTACTACATAAATGATCTTCTAAATCCCTTTTTAGGCAACGCCCAATTATTTATGAGAAACTGGTAATCAAGATACAGAAAAACAAACCTGCAAAATGGAACAACCCCACTCTAATTTGTAGATTACAGCTCCTCCCTGATCTATACTAACAAATTATTTTAGTTTATTTTTAAAGAGCTCATCATTTATATGAAAAGACATAGGTTGAAATAAAACTATGTAGGAGAAAACAATCCTCATAATGAAAGAAGCACTGGCTTGCTAAGGGATGACATAGCATCTATCAGTAAAATGAAACAGCTGTCTCAGAAAACAAAGATAAAAGCTTAATGCCTTCATAAAGGAAAAGGAGATGGAAGACCATGCTGTATTATTCAAGCTCAGAAGTCTAATAGACAAAGAAAGGTCACTGGCAGGTACATGATGTGGTGGAGCTACCCACACTAAACGCTGAAGTGCAGGAGGTCAACACTGCTCTGAATGGTTTCAGTCTAAACGACACCTGCTCAGAGATCTTTCCTCCACCCTCCTCCCTATGTAGTCTCAACTCACCCAACCCAGAAGCCACATTCTCAGTCTCTATACCCTGTTCATTTCCTTCAAGGCATTTTCCACTTTTTTTTCCCCCACTGCTCCAGGAGGGTAGAGCTCACTTCAAATTTGTTCACCACTATATTCCCAACATCTAACATACGCCTAGCACATAGCAGACAGGCAAAAAACAGTTAATGAATAAATTAACAAATGTCCCACTGCCACGGAGAGAATACCTAGACCCAACTAGTCCTAAAAAGATAAGCTGTGACTTCTTAAGAATGGATTCTGGAACTTTTGCCTCATCATCAGCACAACTGACTTTACAGTTATCAATGAACTCAACATGGTGAAAGATGCTAACAGATTTTTAACAAGACTCCCAATATTAAATGCAAAAATTCCTTGCCAGGGGTGCCTGGGTGGCTCAGTCGTTTAAGCGTTTGCCTTCGGCTCAGGTCATGGTCCCAGGGTCCTGGGATTGAGTTCCGCATTGGGCTCCCTGCTCAGCGGGGAGAGCCTGCTTCTCCCTCTCCCTCTGCTGCTCCCCCTGCTTGTGCTCTCTCTCTGATAAATAAAAAAATAACTCTAAAAAAAAATTCCTCTCTAAAAAGAAAAAGCTGGCCTCTACTTTCAAGGAGAATCTATGAGTCTGTGAGAGAGGTTAGACCTACAGGTAGTAGTTTTTTTTGTATCAAGTGTATGCTGAAGATATTATAATTACATTATGGAAAGAAACATTAATTTACTGACAGACTTTAGGTACCTACACTTACTGCAGAAACAAAAAGAAAATGGCTGCCACCTGTACTTCAAACACAGATGTAATAATTTTTAAACCTCAATGTAATAATTATTTGAATTCTAATTAATTTCTCAAAAAATCTCAATAAAAAACATGAACTATGTACTTTTCCATTTAAAAAATGTTTATGCCTTTAGAGGACAAATTGCAATAATCCTACTTATAATACTATGTCCTAGTAGCATATGCCATAAGTAGTAATAATTACCACAAAAGGAAAACATTCTATCCTCTAGGCATTTTATATATTATTATATATTATTGATTAGATTCTCACAATTTCATGAGATGACTGTCGATTATTTACATTTACATTTAAGAAACTGGGGCTCAAATGAGTTAAAAAATATTGTCTAATGCCAACAGACTAGTGCATGGTACAATAGAGACTTTGCAGTTAGCATGACTCAGTGGAACAGAGCACAATAAAAGGTTTTGATCAGCCAAGCAATAATCCAGTAGCAGAAGAAAAATATTTATCCAGAGAAAAATAAGGAGGAAAAACCATCAGTCATTTTTAGATGCTAAATATATAGGTTCTACAAAGCAAAAAACATAATTCCTCCACACTTTGTGCCTTGGATAGCTTTGTTAAATTCAACCCAAAACCTATCTCATACCGCTTTTTGAAAAAACTCTTTTCTAAGTTACAGACTTCATATTTTAAAATGTTGTACTGAAGAAAAATGTGAAAGAGGATTTAAGTGATCTTATTGTTATCAGTAAAACTCCAAATTCCAAAGGTGCACCGTGGACTCCCCTGTTGGAAGGTTTGTAGCACAGCCTGTTACGGCTATTATATCCTACTGATAACCACAGACTTCTGAAAGTAGATCCTGGGAAGTGGGAACAATTCACAAAGAATTTAGTTTATTTTCCCTGTCCTCCCAGCCAGCTTGGACTGAATATGGGTTTGTTTCATTTTGTTTTGGTGTGGTTTTGTTGTTGTTGTTTTTTTTTTTTTTTTTGCCAATTTCATTGCTCCCTTAAACACATCTGCAAACAGATGCTTCACATCCTGTAACCATTATACGTTCATCCAAGCAGTTTTTCTTGAATCCAACAAAATAGTTTTTTTCATTTATGATCTTAGTGTCTTGAGTGAGCATTGACTTTGTGTCCTTCCTAACAGATGACCATGAAGTCTGACACAGGTTGCTTAGCAACTGCCTCATGCCCAGAAGTAGAAATAACTCTTTGATATACTCACTCTGTGTATTTCTCCTGATTTATTTCATTTGTGTTTAACATGGTAGATCAAACAGAATCATTAGAATCCTACTAACACCCCCAAGGGTAGAAGAGTTCCTGGTCCACTTTTAAGCTAAAGTACCCAGAGATCAAAACAGCTTACAAGTCAGTACTGCAGAGTAAAAGAACAATAAAATACACTGTGCCCATTACCAAGGATAAGGTGCATACATTCTCGTCAGTGCTGGCACGACGATGTTCTTTGAAACTTGAAAAGAATTCTCAAAATTGTTATTGTAACTCTCACTTTTTGCAAAAGGATAAAGGACTATATATTTCCCATCATGTTGTTGCTAAAAAGTCTTTGATATCCTGAAGGACAATCGATTGTTTTAATGCATGATATGGTGCAATTCATCATACAGCTAGAACAATACTAATCACCCCTCTTGTTTGCATCAACCATCACTCTTCGACCCTCATTGTATCTGATCCAATCTAAGCTCATTTATACTATACGTGACTTGTTTATATAGAAAGAAGTCAACCAAATAGGCAGTGGTACTGTACATCAGAGCAATAATCCATGCAGAAGGGTCCTGGGTCTAAAATTCAAAAGTAAAGAACTTAAAAGCTTTTAAAATATAATTTGGGGATGAAAATATGTAGTTAATATTAGGATATAATAAATATGAAAACTTACAATATCAGCAAGGATTAAACGAATTTTAATAAAGGAAACCAGTTAGAATTTTATAAGCCTACTATTTTTAGCACAAGTTTAAAAATTTCTGGAAACCTGCAGAGTTTTTTTTTAATTCTTTTATTGTTATGTTAATCACCATACATTACATCATTAGTTTTTGATGTAGTGCTCCATGATTCATTGTTTGTGCATAACACCCAGTGCTCCATGCAGAACGTGCCCTCTTTAATACCCATCACCAGGCTAACATATCCCCCCACTCCCCCTCCCCTCTAGAACCCTCAGTTTGTTTTTCAGAGTCCATCGTCTCTCATGGTTCGTCTCCCCCTCCGACTTACTCCCCTTCATTCCTCCCCTCCTGCTATCTTCTTCTTTTTCTTTTTTCTTAACATATGTTGCATTATTTGTTGCAGAAGTACAGATCTGTGATTCAACAGTCTTGAACAATTCACAGCGCTCACCATAGCACATACCCTACCCAATGCCTATCACCCAGCAACCCCATCCCTCCCACCCCCCACCACTCCAGCAACCCTCAGTTTGTTTCCTGAGATTAAGAATTCCTCATATCAGCGAGGTCATATGATACATGTCTTTCTCTGATTGACTTATTTCACTCAGCATAACACCCTCCAGTTCCATCCACGTCGTTGCAAATGGCAAGATCTCATTCCTTTTGATGGCTGCATAATATTCCATTGTGTATATATACCACCTCTTCTTTAGCCATTCATCTGTCGATGGACATCTTGGCTCTTTCCACAGTTTGGCTATTGTGGACATTGCTGCTATAAACATTGGGGTGCACGTACCCCTTCGGATCCCTACATTTGCATCTTGGGGGTAAATACCCAGTAGTGCAATTGCTGGATCGTATGGTAGCTCTATTTTCAACTGTTTGAGGAACCTCCATACTGTTTTCCAGAGGGGTTGCACCAGCTTGCATTCCCACCAACAGTGTAGGAGGGTTCCCCTTTCTCCACATCCCCGCCAACATCTGTCGTTTCCTGACTTGTTAATTTTAGCCATTCTGACTGGTGTGAGGTGGTATCCCATTGAGGTTTTGATTTGGATTTCCCTGATGCCGAGCGATGTTGCGCACTTTTTCATGTGTCTGTTGGCCATTTGGATGTCTTCTTTGGAAAAATGTCTGTTCATGTCTTCTGCCCATTTCTTGATTGGATTATTTGTTCTTTGGGTGTTGAGTTTGATAAGTTCTTTATACATTTTGGATACTAGCCCTTTATCTGATATGTCATTTGCAAATATTTTCTCCCATTCTGTCGGTTGTCTTTTGGTTTTGTGGACTGTTTCTTTTGCTGCGCAAAAGCTTTTAATCTTGATGAAATCCCAATAGTTCATTTTTGCCCTTGCTTCCCTTGCCTTTGGCGATGTTTCGAGGAAGAAGTTGCTGCGGCTGAGGTCGAAGAGGTTGCTGCCTGTGTTCTCCTTTAGGATTTTGATGGACTCCTGTCTCACGTTTGGGTCTTTCAACCATTTGGAGTCTATTTTTGTGTGTGGTGTAAGGAAATGGTCCAGTTTCATTCTTCTGCATGTGGCTGTCCAATTTTCCCAACACCATTTGTTGAAGAGACTGTCTTTTTGCCATTGGACATTCTTTCCTGCTTTGTCAAAAATAAGTTGACCATAGAGTTGAGGGTCCATTTCTGGGCTCTCGATTCTGTTCCATTGATCTATGTGTCTGTTTTTGTGCCAGTACCATACTGTCTTGATGATGACAGCTTTGTAATAGAGCTGGAAGTCCGGAATTGTGATGCCACCAGCTTTGCTTTTCTTTTTCAATATTCCTCTGGCTATTCGGGGTCTCTTCGGGTTCCATACAAATTTTAGGATTATTTGTTCCATTTCTTTGAAAAAAGTGGATGATATTTTGATGGGGATTGCACTGAATGTGTAGATTGCTCTAGGTAGCATTGACATCTTCACAATGTTGGTTCTCCCAATCCATGAGCATGGAAAGTTTTTCCATTTCTTTGTGTCTCCTTCAATTTCTTTCATGAGTATTTTATAGTTTTCTGAGTACAGATCCTTTGCCTCTTTGGTTAAATTTATTCCTAGGTATCTTATGGTTTTGGGTGCAATTGTAAATGGGATCGACTCCTTGATTTGTCTCTCTTCTGTCTTGTTGTTGGTGTATAGGAATGCCACTGATTTCTGTGCATTGATTTTATATCCTGCTACTTTACTGAATTCCTGTATGAGTTCTAGCAGTTTTGGGGTGGAGTCTTTTGGGTTTTCCACATACAGTATCATATCATCTGCAAAGAGTGAGAGTTTGACTTCTTCCTTGCCGATTTGGATGCCTTTGATTTCTTTTTGTTGTCTGATTGCTGCGGCTAGGACTTCTAATACGATGTTGAATAGCAGTGGTGATAGTGGACATCCCTGCCGCGTTCCTGACCTTAGGGGGAAAGCTCTCAGCTTTTCCCCATTGAGAATGATATTCGCTGTAGGTTTTTCATAGATGGCTTTTATGATATTGAGGTATGGACCCTCTATCCCTATACTCTGAAGAGTTTTGATCAAGAAAGGATGCTGTACTTTGTCAAATGCTTTTTCTGCATCTATTGGGAGGGTCATATGACTCTTGTTCTTTCTTTTGTTAATGTACTGTATCACGTTGATTGATTTGCGGACGTTGAACCAACCTTGCAGCCCAGGGATAAATCCCACTTTGTGGTGAATAATCCTTTTAATGTACTGTTGGATCCTATTGGCTAGTATTTTGGTGAGAATTTTTGCATCCATGTTCATCAAGGATATTGGTCTGTAATTCTCCTTTTTGATGGGGTCTTTGTCTGGTTTTGGGATCAAGGTAATGGTGGCCTCATAAAATGAGTTTAGAAGTTTTCCTTCCATTTCTATTTTTTTGGAACAGTTTCAGGAGAATAGGTATTAATTCTTCTTTAAATGTTTGGTAGCATTCCCCTGGGAAGCCATCTGGTCCTGGGCTTTTGTTTGTTGGGAGATTTTTGATGACTGCTTCAATTTCCTTAGTGGTTATAGGTCTGTTTAGGTTTTCTATTTCTTCCTGGTTCAGTTTTGGTAGTGGATACATTTCTAGGCATGCACCCATTTCTTCCAGGTTATCTAATGTGCTGGCATAGAGTTGCTCATAATATGTTCTTCTAATTTTTTCTATTTCTTTGGTGTTGGTTTTGATCTCTCCTCTTTCATTCATGATTTTGTTGATTTGGGTCATTTCTCTTTTCTTTTTGATCAGTCTGGCCAGGGGTTTATCAATCTTGTTAATTCTTTCAAAGAACCAGCTCCTAGTTTTGTTGATCTGTTCTACCGTTCTTTTGGATTCTATTTCATTGATTTCTGCTCTGACCTTATTTCTCTTCTCCTGCTGGGTTTAGGTTTTATTTGCTGTTCTTTCTCTAGCTCCTTTAGGTGTAGGGTTAGGTTGTGTATTTGAGACCTTTCTTGTTTCTTGAGAAAGGCTTGTATTGCTATATACTTTCCTCTTAGGACTGCCTTTGCTGCATCCCAAAGATTTTGAACAATTGTGTTTTCATTTTCATTGGTTTCCATGAAATTTTTTAATTCTTCTTTAATTTCCTGGTTGACCCATTCATTCTTTAGTAGGATGCTCTTTAGCCTCCATGTATTTGAGTTCTTTCCGACTTTCCTCTTGTGATTGAGTTCTAGGTTCAAAGCATTGTGGTCTGAAAATATGCAGGGAATGATCCCAATCTTTTGGTATCGGTTGAGACCTGATTTGTGACCTAGGATGTGATCAATTCTGGAGAATGTTCCATGGGCACTAGAGAAGAATGTGTATTCTGTTGCTTTGGGATGGAATGTTCTGAATATGTCTGTGAAGTCCATTTGGTCCAGTGTGTCATTTAAGGTCTTTATTTCCTTGTTGATCTTCTGCTTAGATGATCTGTCCATTTCAGTCAGGGTGGTGTTAAAGTCCCCCACTATTATTATATTGTTGTCAATGTGTTTCTTTGCTTTTGTTATTAATTGCCTCATATAATTGGCTGCTCCCATGTTAGGGGCATAGATATTTACAATTGTTAGATCTTCTTGTTGGATAGACCCTTTAAGTAAGATATAGTGTCCTTCTTCATCTCTTATTACAGTCTTTGTTCTAAAATCTAATTTGTCTGATATAAGGATTGCCACCCCAGCTTTCTTTGGGTGTCCATTAGCATGGTAAATGGTTTTCCACCCCTTCACTTTCAATCTGGGGGTGTCTTTGGGTCTAAAATGAGTCTCTTGCAGACAGCATATCGATGGGTCTTGTTTTTTAATCCAATCTGATAGCCTGTGTCTTTTGATTGGGGCATTGAGCCCATTTACATCCAGGGTAACTATTGAAAGATATGAATTTAGTGCCATTGTATTGCCTGTAAGGTGACTGTGACTGTATATTGTCTGTGTTCCTTTCTGATCTATGCTGCTTTTAGGCTCTCTCTTTGCTTAGAGGACCCCTTTCAATATTTCTTTTAGGGCTGGTTTTGTGTTTGCAAATTCCTTTAGTTTTTGTTTGTCCTGGAAGCTTTTTACCTCTCCTTCTATTTTCAATGACAGCCTTGCTGGATATAGTATTCTTGGCTGCATATTTTTCTCGTTTAGTGCTCTAAAGATCTCATGCCAGTCCTTTCTGGCCTGCCAGGTCTCTGTTGGTAAGTCTGTTGCCAGTCTCATGTTTCTACCATTGTAGGTTACATATCTCTTCTCCTGAGTTTCTTTCAGGATTTTCTCTTTGTCTCTTAGACTCGTAAGTTTTACTATTAGATGTCGGGGTGTTGACCTATTTTTATTGATTTTGAGAGCGGTTCTCTGTGCCTCCTGGATTTTGATGCCTGTTTCCCTCCTCACATTAGGGAAGTTCTCTGCTATAATTTGCTCCAATATACCTTCTGCCCCTCTCTCTCTTTCTTCTTCTTCTGGGATCCCAATTTTTCTAATGTTGTTTCGTCTTATCGTATCGCTTATCTCTCGAATTCTGCCCTCGTGATCCTGTAGTTGTTTATCTCTTTTTCTCCGCCTCTTTATTTTCCATCATTTGGTCTTCTATATCGCTGATTCTCTCTTCTGCCTCATTTATCCTAGCAGTTAATGCCCCCATTTTTGATTGCACCTCATCAATAGCCTTTTTGATTTCGACTTGGTTAGATTTTAGTTCTTTTATTTCTCCAGAAAGCGTTTCTCTAATAACTTCCACGCTTTTTTCAAGCCCAGCTAGTATCTTTAAAATCATGATTCTGAACTGTAGGTCCGACATCGTACTAATGTCCATATTGAGTAGGTCCCTGGCTGACGGTACTACCTCTTGTTCTTTTTGCTGAGGTGATTTTTTTCGTCTTGTCATTTTGTCCAGAGGAGAATAGATGAATGAGAGAACAAAATGCTAACAGGTTAACAACGTCCCCAGCAAATATACTGTATACAAATCAGAAAAGACCTGAAACCACGGGAAAAGAAAGGGAAAGAAAGCAAAAAGAAAGAGAAAAAAAAAAGAAAAAAAAGATAAAAACAAAAACAGAACAATACAAAAAAAGCAGAATATGATCAAATATGATCAGGCTAGTGCATAGATCAGTGCCACACACTAGATTTTGGGCGTATTTTGGTCTGTTAGAAAAAAGTGCCTCCTAAGATTTTAAAGGAAGAAAGACATATATGTACAAAATAAGGGTTGATACAATGAAGGGATGGAAGATGACTGTAAAGATGAAACTTATAAAAGGTTTTATAAAAGGAATTGATAAGATGTTTGAAAAAAGAAAGAAGATTTAAAAAAAAAAAAGAAAAAAGGGAGAGAACGTGATCAGGCAGGAGACTAGAACAAAGCCATACACTAGTGATTTAGGGTACATTTTGATCTGTTAGGAGAAACTGTATCTCAAAATTTTAAAGAGAGAACAACTTATATATATATGCCAAAAATAAGGGTAACTACTATGAAGGGATAAAATATGACTCTAAAAATGAAAAATAAAAAATGTGTTTTTTTCAAAAAGGGATTGATAAGATGTTGGTTGAAAAAGGGAAAAAGAAAAATTAAAAAAAAAGCGTTAAAAAAATTAACTTTGATGAACTAATGAATCATGGTAAAAAAAAAGCCATGAATTCTATGTGCAGTATTCCCCTAGCGCTGGAGTTCTCCCGTTCTCCTTGATCGGTAAACTTGGTCTTGGCTCGCTGGCTGTTCGTGCTGATCTTCTGGGGGAGGGGTCTGTTGCCGTGTTTTCCAAATATCTTTGCCGGAAGCAGAATTGCCCCGCCCTTGTAGGTCCGGGCTAAGCAAGCTGCTTGGGTTTGGTCTCAGGAGCTTTTGTTCCCTGCAAGCTCTCGGTACAGCTTTGGAGGACCAGGGCGAAAATGGTGGCCTCCCACTCTCTGCCCGGATGAGCTGCGAACTCGGGGCCCCGCTCCTCAGTGTGCCCCCAGAGAAAAGCAGTCAATCACTCCTGTCTCCCCGTTCTCCGGCCGCACTCCGTGCTCACCCGGCCTGTGACCAAGCGTTTCTATCTCTGGCACCTGACCCCGTGTGGAGTCTCCAAACCCAGCAGATCCCTGCGGTGCACTCCCGCCGCTCCTCCCTGGGGGAGAAAGGGGAGTCTCCCCCGCTCTGCTGCTTGTTGGGTCCCTCCTGGAGGCGCAGTGGCCCAAGTGGGCCACGGATCACAGTTTATGGCCACCCCAAGCTGAGAGCCCGCACCTCAGCTCCGTCTCTGCAGCCAGCTTCCCCACTCTGATACCTGGGAGCTCTGCCACACTCAGGCACCCCCGGTCTTTCTGTGACCCCAAGGGTCCTGTGTCCGCACTGTCCCGCGAGGTTTCCACCTCCCGCTTAGCCACTGGAGTGACATCTCTCAGCAGAATCGACTTCTAAAGGTTCCAATATTGTGCTCCGCAGCTCTATCACTTGCCAGAAGTGGCCGAGGGAGGCCCCCTCCCCCGCCGTCTCTCCTCCCGAATATCACCTCGGATTCTCTTCTCCGCACGTCCTACCTTCCAATAAGTGGTCGCTTCTGTTCAGAGAGTTGTTGCTACTCTCCTCTTTGATCTCCTGTTGAGTTCGTAGGTGTTCAGAATGGTTTGATCCGTATTCAGCTGAATTCCTGAGACCAGACGAAATCTAGGTCTCCTACTCCTCCGCCATCTTGCTCTGCCCCCTCCTAATACAACTCATTCTTAAAGAAAAGCAGATAAGGGCACCTGGGTGGCTCAGTTGGTTAAGCCTGTGACTCATGATTTTGGCTCAGGTCATGATCTCAGGGTTGTGAGATCGAGCCCCACCTCAGGCTCTGTGCTAAGCAGGGGTTCTGCTTGGGATTCTCTCTCCCTCTCCTTCTGCTCTTTCCCCTGCTTGCACATGCACACACTCTCTCAAATAAATAAATCTTAAAAAAAGCAGATAATAGATATAAAACATTTTCTCTGTTTATTGCAGTATCTGTAGATTCCCCCATAATAGCACTTCATGCATTGGGTTGGAATTACCTTTATTTTTTAAGGCATTTTTCCACTAGACTGTGAGCTCCACAAGTAAAAGCATCAAGCCTGTCTTGTTTACTGTTTTATCATTAGTTCCTAGACACTACCAAGGACCACAAGCTTCTCATTAGATGTTTGAATGGATGAGTGAACAGCTAGTTCTGTGTGTGTGTGTATGTGTGTGTGTGTGTGTGTGTGTGTGTGTGTGTGTGTGTTTGGGTGTAGTATTTGGGGGAGGTGAGGGGCTGCACTCTAGAGTCTACAGCCTTCAGACCTTTCCATCTGTTATACTTGATCCCTCAATTCCTCTTGTTATTCTGTCAGTTTATGGTTTTTCGTTTTTTTGTTTTTTTTTTTTTGCTATTTGAGCTAGTTTTTGCCGTCTTACCTTGTGTTTTCTGTTTACCTTACTTACATTTTTTTTCTTGTTTTCTACCTTTTGTAAGAATAATAAACTTTCTTTTATTGCTTTCTCCTCTTTTCCTCTTTTGAACCCCTGGGCTACTTTGGAATGATAGATTGCATTTCTAATCTTTCCATATCTATTGCTTAGAAAGCCTAGAATTCTGCCATTTTGACACAAAAGTTATACAGTTATAATCAACTTGCTCATATTTTATTGAGGAAGTCTCTAGATTTTAAATTTCTAAAAATATAATTATTTACATAACACTAAAAAAGCTTTTTATTGTGAAAAATTTCAAACATATGCATGTTTCTGATACCAGTATAATGAATTCTTTTGTGCCTGGTATCAGCTTTAACAGTGATTATAGTTATAATAAATGGTCAACCTTGTTTCATCTGTTAATACCCTCTACTTAATATGATTTCTTTTGAAATCATTTCAGTATTTTTTCTAAATGGTAAAAACTCTTAAGAATATAATCGCTATGCCATAATCACTTCTAAAACTTTACTTAATGTCATCAAATATCTAGTGTTCAAATATTCCTGACGGTCTCCTAATTCTTTTTAGTTCAAATAGGGATCCAAATAGGGTCCATAATGATAAGCAATTGAAAAGACCTATCTGAAATCTATTTTATTTTATTTTTTCTTTTTCTCATTGCAATTTATTCTGCAAATTTTCCTGCGGTGTGGATTTTGCTAACTGCAATTCTATTTTCTTTAACAGGTTCCCCTGTCTCCCTCATTTTATATAAATTAGTAGTTAGATTTAGAGACTTGACCAATTCAGTTTCTTTTCTTTTCTTCTTCTTCTTCTTCTTTGTTTTTTTTTTTTTTTTGGTTTGCAAGAATATTTCTTAAAGAGTATTCATGGAAGGCACAGGGTATCTAGTTCTCTCCCTTTTGTTGATGTTAACAACTACTGATGATAACTGCCAGGATATGTTATTTGATTAGGAGTTGCAAAATAATGATGTTTTAAATCTCCCTTTGAAATTTATTACTTGGCATATTTCTATAAAGAGAAACTTACCCTAATCAACTACTAAATTACCTTGAAATATCCTCGGTTCATGCAAGAAAGTCAGGATTTATCAATTTTCAAAATAATGACTTTGGTTCCCTAATATTTCCTTAAGGTGTGCAACGATTTTTTTTAAGTTTCATTATGTATTCATGAATTTTGGCGTTTTTGATTTTTAAATCCTTTGCAGTTATTATTCTTATTTTGGCTGGAAAGAACTTCAAGTTGGCTCTCAAATCCTTTGTATCTCATCAGTAGTCTTTGATTTTTGGTTTGACAAAATGTTCTAGAATCATCTTGTGCATTTCCTATTCCATTTTGGAATACTCCACTTGTCCAAGGAGTCCTTGTTTTCTTAGTGGAAGATGGTATTTAGAAAGTACCATGTATTAAGTGTACTATTGCCTTTTCAGTAAACAGAGCTAAGAAGTGTATATGTGTTCAAAATAAAGATAAAATATATCATGATTTCACATGGATAATTTCAATTCAAATTCAAGAACATAGAATCTTTACTTAACCTCTTTAATCTTACATTTGCTTCCCCCTCACACCCCTATAATTACTCATCTATTTTTTTCACAATACACTTAGAATAATACCAACACTAAGTCCAATGGTATGATTACTGAGAACAGTTTAAGATTTTTTTTTTTTTGCAGCTCTTTTTGTATATTTCAGCTTAGTGTATATTCCACTGGATATATAGGACCAAATGGCTGTATTTTAAAATCACTTGAAATAATGCCATATGTGATTATGCCTTAATTTGTTATACCATTTGGCTTTTACATTTCTTTTTATTTTTGCTTATTAAGGGATTGCTTTTTAAAAATGTTTGTTTTATATTTATATAAGATATTTATGTATTCTCAACATCAAATACACAAAGCAAGATATAATCTGAGAAGTCTAGCTTTATCTTTGTACCCTTTTGCTTGTTCCCTCCCTTCCCTGTATTGGTACCTCTATTAGGTTTCTTCAGAGATCAATCGATCGATCTACTTATCTGTCTATCTATCTATCTAGAGAGATTTATTTTGAGGAATTGGCTCATATAATTATGGAGACAGAGAAGTCCCACAATCTGCAGTCTACAAGCTGGAAAGCCAGTGGTGTAATTTTGTCTCAAATCTGAAGGCCTGAGAACCAGGGGAGCTGATGGTATAAATCCCAGTCTTGAGGGCAGGAAAAGATGCGATGTAATGTTCACCCTTCTAATGCAGTCTTTCTCAGCCTCTGTTGTCTAAGGGAGGGCTTTGTCCTTACCTGTGGGTTCTTGGATTTCACAATATTGTCATGTCTATGGACAGTTGCTAGTTGGCCTTCTTGTAAGGAAGAGTGAAGTCCAGTGAGAGATCATGAAAGCTTAGCCTTTGAGGGTGGTGATGATACTGCAGAGAAGTGAATGATTAGAGAGGTATGTAGAAACCAAGATTGGTAGGACTTGGGTATGGAATATTGAATATTGACAACAAGGAAGGGGGTGGTTTTAAGAAGTCACACAGTGGAGGGGGGTTGCCTAGGTGGCTCAGTCAGTTAAGTGTCCAACTCTTGATTTTGGCTCAGGTCATGATCTCAGGGTTATGAGATCAAGCCCCACTTAGGGCTCTGCGCTGGGCATGGAGCTTCCTTAAGATTCTCTCTCTCCATCTCCTTCTGCCCTCTCCCCCCATCAAAAGAAGTCTTATGAGGTTTTTGTCATGAACAATCACTGACTCAAAGAAAAGTGACAGAGGGCCCAGTTTGAGTTCCAGTTTTGGATATTCTAAAGGGCATTTGAGGTCTCATAGTGGAGATGTTGATTATTAATTAGATATACCATACTTATGGCTTTTATATGGTATCACCATTTAGTATCTCTTTTGAGACTGTGAACTCTTGGAGCCTAAGAAACATGTTATATCATTCAAAGTTCTTATTTTCAGGCAACAGATAACTGGCTCCATTTAGGCAGAAAGGAGTTTATTGAAAAGATATATTGGGTATCTTTGGGGTTTAATGGAAGGTTGGAACACTAGGCATGGGGAAATGTTTCTAGGGACAAACTCCAAATCCCACATTGGAACTGGTCCGAAGAGGGAACCATGGAAGAGCACCAGTCTACACCTGTACTGCTGCCTCTTTGATGCTAACAACTCAACTTTACCACAGCCACCACCACATGCCATTTCTGCGCCTTGACCTTGCAGCTTCCATTACCAATACTGCGTCTGCTGGCAGTGGGGATGAGTCAGAGTCAGATATGGTTGCATTTGATTGCCAGAGCCTAGGTCACAAGATTATTCTCTATCTGCAGGAATAACCGGGAATGTGAGTATTTAACATTTTTCAGCTCTTGTGCAGTAAGAAGCATTTCCTCATCTATCAAGATAATAGAGTGGAGACCCTGTACACAAAGTAGAAAGAGGTTCAAATTCTGGAGGGATAACATAAAAGGCAGATTTGCCCTTACATATATCTTATTCATCTTTGTATACTTGGCACCTCATGTAGTAACAGTAAACATGAAATAATAAATAATTGATTTTGAATTGAAATTGTTTTCACAATGAGTTAGAATAAGTCAGATGAAAATTTCCTTCGTTTTGAGAATTTAGACAGTCTTTCTATTACTAGATAATTATATATCATTTTAATTTGTTTTTGTAAACTAGCCTCACTGTGAAATTCCATAGTTATCATTATAATTTGTTTTTTAGAAAAATATGTATTTTTTCATAACAACAGTGGCCTTACAGTTCTTATTTGAGGGATATAGGGCACATTTCAGTGCTCAAAATATTTTAGGCATTTAATTTAAGGAAAACATTTTTTTCCATTTTTCCTTTCTTACCTGTGCCTTATAATGCTAAACAGATAAATAATATTTGACACTTCCTATTGTTCCATGGCGTATTTTTGCCCTAGAACTTATTTCACATTCCATCAGTCCCATTCAGATTGATGGAGTGCAATCATTTAGCCCTTCTCTTGTCTTCTTGCATTTTGTTTTGGGCCTTCCAAGTTTTCTCTTTGAAAATTTGAAAAATTTGAAAAAATTTGAAAAAAATTTTTTGAAAAATCCTGCATTTTCTTCATAAGCTGTAATAGATACACAACAAAGATTCTAGCTCAATCTTTTTTGATGGTAGTGATGATTAATGAAGAAACAATTTGTTATTAACTTGAGAAGAGTAATCTTAGTAGATCATTTCTCCTCCAGACATGCAAATCAGACAATTTTACTTGCTTATTCCCATTTACTTTTTATGTTTTGGTATGAAAAGAAGGCTTTTGCTTTTTTCCTCACACTTAATGTTGCAATTTTCCATAATACTAGTGTCTTGACGGTATTTTTTTCCTATGATAACAAGAACTGCTGGAATAGGCATGCTGTGTTATAATGCTAATCACCTGTCCATTTAATCCAGACTCTTGTGGTGGTTTGTACTGTGTCAGTTATGCTAAAACCATTTGTGTTAGAATGCTTCTCTCTGTGTGGTTTTAGGTTAGCATTAGCCAAAAGAGAACTTTATCCAAGATTTGAAAAGCAGCAGTGAAGCAGTAACCATTTCCCTAGCAGGCTCATGTGGTTAGATGCAGTTGCCTATAGATGCAGAGGTGACACCAGGTGCTGGCAGGTTCCAGCTGGTCCTTGCTCTGCATCCAGCTTTTGTTTCTGACTGCTGACTCTACCTGACCCACAGTGGCTGCCGGCCCACTCCCGGACTCTGCATAGTGGGCTCACAGATGTGGTAGCTGCACAGAAGCATGCTTCCCATAGACCTCTCCATGAGCCTTCCTTTCGTAGCCCATTTCAGGGGTTAGATGTACTTGGTTTATCAGATTGCCTGACTGGTCACTCTTACTCTGATCTTCCAACTTCCTGCTTGGATTTCACTTGCCCAGCTCTTTCCCTGATTGTATGAGATGATACTTACTATAAATCTCTTAGTTTGTAACTCATGATGAGTCTGTTTCCTAGTTGAACCCTGACTGATTAAATTCTTCATGCTGAAACCTCTTCTGATACTTTTTCTTTGCTTCTTTTCCTTTGTCATGAATTACTATGGATATGTGTGAGTGTGTGTGTGTGTGTGTGTGTGTGTGTGCGTGTGTGTGTGTCTATGTGGCACATACACATATTTAAGACTTGTCTCTTGACCTAAATAAATTCGATTTCATTATTGGCAAGAAACCTAAGTTAATTTTTCTAGTGGTATTCAGTGTTCTCATTCTAGTGCATACTGAGAGTAACTGAAGCTATAGTCATACCTTACTCTGCTATTTTTGAAGTTAATTATGCTGAAGGCCTTGTACAAGGTCATGTGAGGGTATAATGTCAGAGTAAGGAGTGATCAGATGATCTCATATGAATGAGATCTATATAAACTATATATATATAAACTATATATAAAATATAGTTTATTTATATATATATTTATATATAATAAATATAAATAAACTATATTTTTGTACTGAACACTTATTGGAGGTGTAGCTAGATCAGTTAATTTGAGCCCTTATCACATGTAAGCATTGTGTCTGCATATGGGTTGATTAAATAATCTGCTTTATACTTTTTTAGATTGTTGGTTACAGTTTTGAGGTGTAGCTTTGTTTCATATTTATTTTTAAGGGAGGATGAAGTTTTTATTGTCTATTTCAGAGAGCATAAATATGGACGATGTGTCAAATTAAAGTTTATATTAATTAAGTGTATGGAAATTGTAAGCTAACAGGTAAAAAAATGAATGTAGACGTTAATCATGTGCTTAATAAGCTGAATTTTTTCATTTGATTTTTCAAATAAACCTATGCTAGATTTAATATTTTTCATTAACTTCAGAGTTTAAGAGATTAACAAACTGAGAAATAGAGGGAATAAGTAATTTATACAAGATCACAGAAAGAATAAGTGGCAGAAGTGGGTTCTGGATCAAGGCTGTTGGACTCAAGTGCTCACACTCACTACAACTACACAATATCTTCTCCCAGCTCCCTGCCTTATCAATATTATAAGAGGAGGGTGGCTGTTGAAGTTGGAAAGCATGGGGTAAAGTATTAGCCCCCCCAACTTACTATTTGCACTTAATTAGAGCAATTAAACTCTTTTGTCCATAATTAATTAATTTGAAAAAAATGATATAATTATACATCCCAGTACAGTTGTGAGACTCTTAGTAAATTGCAAAACTCATTGTAATTGTAGCCATTAGCTGATTTTCTAGATATATTTGAACTTTCTATATATTATCCTTAGTAATAGAAGAGACGCAAAAAAAAAAAACAAAAACCCTGTTTTGTCACTGGGGAGTTGGGTGCATTACCCCACTCTTTCTAGATGGAAGAGAGATTGCTTAATTTAGAAACAAAAAAAAAATTCAAGTAATAAAAAATACAGGAAATACATATGAATAGTGATGTGAAGTAATGATATTTATAAGAGTAAATATTAGGCACCTTCTAAATATGTGACAAAGACAAATGTTAACTCAACTCTGTTACATATACTTAGTGGAATGTTATTTAGCCACTAAAATGTTTATGAAGACTTTATAATAACATGGTAAAATGTTTAAATATTAGTGAAAATAAGATACAAAATACTACATACAGAAATACATGAAAAACTGGAAGGAAATACTTTATGAAATATCAATAGTAGTGCACCCACAAGTGAATATTTTCTTTGTTTTATTTTCCTGTGGTCTCTGAATTTTCTGTTACCTTTAAAATAAAGTATAAGCTTTATTTGAGAAGTTGGGAACTGCTGTTGAGAATTGTACTCTGCTGTTTATTCATGGGTGTGAATCCTACAATAAAATGGTAGAGAAGCTAATAAATTGCTTTTTATTTCATTGGCAAAGCTAAAGAGGTACACGAGCAAACTTCTTTTCTTAAATGGCTGGCATACATTTTCTTCCTTCTTTTTCTTTTTTTCCCCCACAATCATTGCTGGGTGTAAAGGTGTTGGCACCAGTACAGCATTTCATTTTCTGCAGAAGAGTGCATGCAATATTTATATATTATATATCATTACTTTGAAATCAGTTTATGATAAAAGGAGCCAGAACTCTTCCACAGGGCTGCTTCTTTCTGTTTAAAGAGGCATCTTTTCATTGGAGTGTAGTAATGGCTGTAGTACTTTAGCAAATAGCTATAAAACATGAAAACGTCCTCCTTTCTTGTATGAATCCATCAGGAAGCTTTCAGGGATTCTTCTTGTCTAAAATATTCATAGGCAGCAAAATGTCCTGAATGCCCTACAGAATTTGTGCAGAGCCAGGCAGATGATTGATAGTGAAGTTCTGTTCTGAGTCACTCACAGTATGTAATTCTATTTGTCTTGCCAAATACGGAGAGCAGGCAACTCATAAAAGGTAAAGGTAACAGACACCGTATTTTGTTACATTTAAAAAAGAACTTGGTGTCTCCACTTCACTGTACTCCACTGAATATAGCAAATTTTTGTTAAATAAAATAAAAGGTGAGTGAGCTATTTTTTGTAGAGTGGTATAAAGTTTTATTAAGCACACGTCATTTATTATATTGCACATTTCTCTTTGGTATATATTTGCCTACATGGGTGTATTTTAAGTAAATGATGTTCATGTGTTGTCTAATTAAAGAAAAAAACTGTCAGGGTGCCTAGTATAAGCAACGTATACATTAAACATTCAGTATATCCCTTAATGAATAAAAGCCACTTTCATTCCTCCAGTATTTTTGACATTAGTGTATTTAAGATATCATTCAGTTTTCCATTTAATACATGTTGAAACTGAAATTCTGCCCAGGTTAATCTCATGAAGTCAGGTAATGCAGTAGATAAGCAATAGGTGATATTGCAACTGCTAGCTAGATTTAGCACTTTGAACCGCTCTTATTTCCCGAGGGCATGAGTCTATCCTTTGCACTTGTATTCAAGTCTCTGAATTTTGGCTGAGTCAGGACCTTGGAATCAGATCTAAAGGACTTGCTTTTAGTTTACATGCTTCAGTATATAACCTGTCATTGTTCATGTCAGATATTGTGCTGCACTATATCTAAAATGAATTGTCATGTGCAAGAAAGAATAAATTATAGTTTTATATTTTATTATTCTGTAGTGAAAAGATACTAGAAATACAGAAATATAGCATCACTGTGAAGAAATTCTTGACATATGAGATCATGAAGATGATTGGGACTTTCTACCTAGGATGAAGAGGTATTTGAGGTAAGAGTTATTTATAAGTGTGCATAATTTGGTAAGCTACAATCAGTTAAAGAGCAGGGACCATATTTCAACATTATTCGACTTTCAGATTACATGTGTCAGTTTGTACATAGTAGGAAATCAATGTTACATTCAG
This sequence comes from Zalophus californianus, assembly GCF_009762305.2. Lineage (NCBI taxonomy): Eukaryota > Metazoa > Chordata > Mammalia > Carnivora > Otariidae > Zalophus > Zalophus californianus. The sequence goes on along the minus strand of NC_045606.1, from coordinate 43,187,928 downwards.
CAAAAACGCAAAAAAAAAGTCTTAGATTGCAGGAAATAATCATTTGGGCAGAAATTGCCAACTGGTGGTTTTTCATAGGAGACCCACTGGATCTTGAAATTTGGGTATCACTTTGACTAGTTTGCTTTACATTTCTCATTGAGCTCTCTTTCTATAATATTTCATGCTTTAGTATATTTTTTGTTTTTATTCTTGGCATACAGAATTTGGCTATCTTCCAGTCTTTGAAAGAGACAATACATTTCCCCAGAAATTTGCCCATAAGACAAGAAAAATATATTGACACAGTTAACAAAAGATGTATACACATGTTTAAACTATCCTGAAAATATCTTATTGATTGTAATTTTTGAGAATTTTATCACCCTTCCCACTGAGGTGATGAAAAATAGCTTTTCAAGTTGTATGAGAACTAAGTAGAATCTGAGATTTTCTAAGTCTGTTAGCTTGTTTTTTTTTTCCAAACAAACAAAAAGCATGTAAAGGAACGAGGATAGATTAGGCTACTTTAAAAAATGTTCAACCTTTATTTCTAATTTAAAATTATTTTGACAATGTGAGTTTTTGGGCTAATTTACGAACTTTAGAAAGCATTATGCTTTTTTTTTGGTAGCTTTTTGAATCAAATTTAGGATTATGGTTTGTGGTATATATATTATGGACATATTTTTAATTTCTTTTGGTATATGTGTTTGTCTACAGATTTCCCTTTAGTCTGACCTAATATTCTTTTCAGTTCCTTCACTTTTTGAGTATCTAAGAAGAATTTCTATAGCTAGATTTTAAAAACCACAGGACAGGAAGTTTGGAGAGTTCATTCATTAATTCAGAAATGTTTATTGAGTTTCTACTATGTGCTGGGCATGGAACACAACAACAAATAAGAGAGAAGTAGTTCCTCCACTTGGTCGTGCATTCTAGTGGAGAAAACAGATAAGAACTGCACATTTTGGTAAAAGCCTTAATGGGAATAAGGAGTGGGCTCTCATAGATAGTAATGGACAAAGCAGGGGGTCATTGTGCATATGTGCGCTACTTTAGGCAGTGGTCAGGGAAAACATCTCTGGGGTAGTGACAGTGAGCCAAGTTCTAATGAATGAGATGGAGCCAGCCATCTAAGCAAAGGGCCAGGTGGAAAATATTACTGGTAAGAGTAAATGTAAAGGCCCTGAGGTGGAACAGAGCTTACCTTAAAAGAACAGAAAGAAGACCAGAGAGGCTAGATCACAGTGAGCAAGAGGGAGAGTATATGAGTTGAAGTTGATTGGCTTGATTGTGAAAGACTTTGTGGCTGTATTAGAGTTTATATTTTATTCTGAAAGCAGTGTGAAGTCATTGAAAGGTTTTAAGCATAAGAGGGACATAATCTGATTTAATTTTATAAAAATCATACTATTACACAGGGGGTTGTATTTCAGGGATTGGGGGGGGAATATAAATGGAAAAAAGTAGATAAATTAGGAGGTTATTGCAGTAATCCAGAAAAGGAATGGCAGTAACTGAGGATATAATAATGGCAGTGGAGTTGGAGAGTAGTGGACTGATTTGGGATTTTTTTTGGAGGTAGAATTACCAGGTCTTGATAGTGGATTTTGGAAAGAGGGGATTTGTGATATAAAAAATTCAGTAAAATTGTGTTATATTGAAATATGTGCTGACTTGTCTAGATTTAATTTGAAAATATGGAAGAAGGTTGTAAAGAGTTTTCATCTAAATGTTTGACCTTCTACTTTTAAGTAGACATGAACTAATTTGGTGAACTCTATTCGATCAGATAAAGAAAACAGTAAAGTTAGCGGTTACAACGGAGCAGGTGAGGAATCAGACCACATGTATTGAATCCCAGTGCAGTCATGTGCTAGTTATGTGACCTTAGGAAAATTATTTTTTCTACCCCTCAATTTTCTCATTTGTGACTGTACCTATCCAGAAAGTTGTGACTAGTAAATGAGGTAATTCACCTAATGTATGTGGTACACTGTGGCACATGGCAAACACTCAGTGGAAGCTGTTACTTTTTTTTTTTTACAGTGTTTTGCCTTTATTTTTTTATTTTTTTGGGGTATTCATCCTTTCTTTTTTTTATTATTATTATGTTATGTTAATCACCGTACATTACATCATTAGTTTTTGATGTAGTGTTCCATGATTCATTGTTTGCATATAACACCCAGTGTTCCATGCAGAACGTGCCCTCTTTAACACCCAGCACCAGGCCAACCCATCCCCCAAACCCCCCTCACCTCTAGAACCCTCAGTTTGCTCTTTAGAGTCCATAGTCTTTCATGGTTCAAAAAAAAAAAAAAAAAGAAGATAGCAGGAGGGGAAAAATGAAGGGGGCGGAAATCGGAGGGGAAGCTGTTACTTTTTAATGAAATGGGTAGTTCAAAGAACCAGTCTAGATAACCAAAGAAACAAGAAAGGTCATCTCAGCTATCTGAATATTTGAGGTTTACTGGGAATGAATTACTTTAATTTTAACCTGTTTTATTCAAGCTCAAGACTTTTAGGCTATTCATGTCTTTTGAAGAAATGAGTATCTGTCTTTAAAATACCGTGTTCTCCTGGAAAACTGAAACTATGTAGAAATATTTTTATTTATAATTGTTAAATTTACCATTGTAAGTTTTAGTTTTCTTAAGGCTTGAAAGAAAAGGTTTATATGTCACTAGTCTTTCCTAATAATACACACTGGTCATCTACCATGAGTACGGCCTTAGAGTAACCCTTGGTTTCTCTCTAGTTATTTCATTAACTGGTATTTCCCTGGAAAGTCTGTTTCCCTAAATATGGTATGAGCTGACAACACGGATTTGAAGGCATAGGATCAGTGCTGCTCCTATTATTGATGTTGCCATGTGGGAGGTTCTGGCAACAGAGCAGGTGGTTTCCGTCTGTCTCCATGGCTGCCCCTCTGAGGGGTACTTAGGGGCAAGAGCCATATCAATGGGAGGCAGCCTCATTTGTGTTGCAGCCATCATCAATTAAAACCTGTCCTTGGCAAGGATAGTCCTCCTTCCCTCCAGTTTGCTTGTAGTGCAAGTGCCTGGCTTTTTTTGTTTTGTTTTGTTTGTTTTCTTAAGATTTATTTATTTATTTGAGAGAGAGCACCTGAGTGCGGGGTTGTGGGGAGGGATGGAAGGAGAGGGAGAGAGAGAATCCCAAGCGGACTCCACCCTGAGCATGGAACCCGAGGCCAGGCTCCATTTCATGACCCTGAGATCATGACCTAAGCTGAAATGAAGAGTCAGCCACTTAACCGACTGAACCACACAGGCGCCCCACAAGTGCCTGTTTTTAAAGAATACCTCGATTTGGCTCTCTTTTCCTATGGTTGACAGAGGAACAAATAGAAATAATATTTGCAACAATAGCAACAACAGCAATAACAGCAATTAACACTTACTGAGTCTTTATCTGATTTTTATCAACTTTATATAGTCATCTTTTATGACTCCTGAAAAATTGAAGAAAGGTTGCTTATGTAGGCAAGTAAGTAGCCTGCTCCTGCTCTATTTCACCCACTTGCCCAGCTTTTATTTCTCCTTATCAGACCTAAGAACTCAGACAGTCTTCAACATGCAGTTGGGGAAGGCTGATTGGGTTTTGCATTGAGGAAGGGAGCGGTTGGAGGAAGAATGGATGCTTTTAGACAGAAGGAGTTATGTGGACAGGAGGTTCTACAGGCATCCATGGAGTTGCCTATAAGCAGTCCCAGTGAGTTTGTATAATGGAACCAAACAACTTTGACTTCAGTGTCCCAACCTAGACTTCTGATTGAAGCTGCTTTAAGGCTGAGCAACAAAGTGGAACCCAGACTGTAGTTAGCTTGGGCATGCTCCATGCTATCAAGAATCCAGGTATGATGTTCTTTTTCTAAATTAAGGATTGATGGTCATGGGTTTATTTGCTCAGGTAAATGATACGCTAAAAAAGACAGCATGGGTCACTAGTTCAGTGGCCCGAGTTCAAATGAGAAGAAATGTGATCTCTATCTCTCTCTCTCTCTCTCTCTCTCTCTCTCTCTCTCTCTATCTATCTATCTATCTATCTATCTAACAATACAGATATATAGATATCTGTTTTTTTAATTGAAGCTTTTTAGGGGAATGAAAATACCACTTGCTTAGGATTTGGCTACCTACTGAGGCTTTACTTAGTGGAGCCTTTTTGGAATGTTACTGGGCTTTTGTTTTACCAAGTAGGCTATATCAGCTAGGGGATTTTGAATATATCAGCTAGGGTGGGGAGGAGAAATAGAGCTAGTGGGGATTGACAGGGTGGGGAGAAATTTTTTCTCTATAACTGTAATATAACTTCTCTTTTGTCTCCCAAATAAAATTTGTTTAAAATATCCATTTTGTGGTTGAATTTGGATTGTATTTGGGTGCAATGCACTAAGATGGGTTCAGGGAGTACATAGGGTGAGAGCCAAAATTATGATACATACATGCATACATACATAGCTTACATGGGAAAGAAGAAGGGGATTGTGAGGTACCCACACTTCCTTTGAGTACAGCAAGAAGAATGAGCTCAGAAAACATTCATAATGAACTTTAACACATTTTCCAATGCCTGTCATGTGATAGACATTCAAGAAATATTTGCTGAACATTTTTATATTTTAGAATGAATGAAGGAGGTTGGCTGGAGAGTGGACATGCTGAGAATCTACTTCATGGAAATCTCAGTGTTCATGTTCACTCTGAGAAAGTGAAGTGCTTAAAAGGTGTGTGTGTGTGTGCACATGTGCATGCATTTTTGTTTTTTTGTTTTTTTAAAGATTTTCTATTCATTCATTGGAGAGAAAGAGAACAAGAAAGAGCACAAGCAGGGGGAGGGGCAGAGAGAGAAGGAGAAGCAGGCTCCCTGCTCTGTGGAGAGCCTGACTTGGGGCTCAATCCAGGACACTGGGATCATGACCTGAGCTAAAGCAGACCCTTAACAGACTGTGCCACCCAGGCGCCCCATGTATATGTTTTAAGGATTAAACATATGCAGGAACTCTGTATTTTCATGTGTTTTAAGGATTAAGGATATGTAGGAACTCTGCAAGAAATTCCAATTTTTTGTGGTTTAATAATGAAACCAGCAAGTCAATACATTTATAGCACATGAACCTCTAATATTAACACCTTCTATTTGATTCCTTGATATCCTTCCCTATATGTTGGAGGGACCTTTTTTCTTTTTTTCTTTTTTTTTTTTAAAGATTTTATTTATTTATTTGACACAGAGAGACACAGTGTGAGAGGGAACACAAGCAGGGGGAGTGGGAGAGGGAGAAGCAGACTTCCCGCTGAGCAGGGAGCCCGATGTGGGGCTCCATTCCAGGACCCTGGGATCATGACCTGAGCCGAAGGCAGTTGCTTAACAGCTGAGCCACCCAGGCTCCCTGAAGGAGGGGTTGTGGAAATGATGGTGGGTTATGAGGGGGTGTCTTTAGTTAATAAGGGGCAGCATTATAGTTCATATGGACTGTACCTTCATTATTAGTAGGTTGTCTTCCTTTGAAGAACATGACATGAATTGTGACTCATAATTTTTTTTTTTTTGTGAAGCAAGCTAAGTTTCAAGGATTTTCATTACAAGTGAAAACAAACAAAAAAGAATAAAACAGAGGCTATTATTTTTCTCTTTTTCAACTTTTTCATTCATACTCCTTTTGGCTGTATTGATGAAATAAATAGATTGGAACTAGTTGATTTATTAATTTAACCCTGATCAATGTGGATTGCTGCAGGACTAGTTAAGTTGATGAGGGAAGTGACCAAAATGAATGGATTTTGTGTAGCCAAACCTACATCATTCACCTTAACACAGACTTATCTTTGTTTTAAATAATCAATTTGGCAATGAAGCTGGTAATCTTAAAGGGTAAAGTTCTTATTCTTATGGACATTGCCACCTTAATTCTAATTGCCTTTTTATGTTCAAAACAGGAAGAATTGTTATTTGAAACATTTGATTCCCTGAAATAAAGGTAGAAATAATGGGGCTGATATAAGTGAACTGCAATAAATGCTTGGCAGACAATAGTTCTCAAAAATTTTAAGTTTTATATTTACTGTCCCTTATGGAAAGCTATGTGACAGAAAAAGAAGAAAACATATGTTGGAAAATGAAGGATAATTGTGTACATATTCTAATCACCAATATTATTCTTCTAAGAGAAATAAATGCATGTGTGTGTGTCTGTGTATGCATATATATGTACATGTATACAGAAGTGTAAAAACAACATTATTTGAAACTAGTAATGTGGCAAAGAAATTTTTCTCATTTGATGTCGATAATAGAGTAAAATTTACTGCTTTTGAAATTGTAGCAAAGAGAAGTGCAACCTTATCTATTCATCTTCTACAGATATCTTCTAGTCTGGGTATAGCATCAGACAGCGTTCTATTCTGATAACTTCTCCTTGATGTTTTTCTTCTTCCCAAAACAGTTTGTTGCAATTTGGTATGACTCATAATAAGAATTTTGAGATGCATTTTCACCTTCTTCCCAGGGAGTATTGCTATCTCTTCGCAACTCTTTTGTTGACTACAGCAGAAGGCAACTAGCCATATTTATCTTTTGATGTGAATTCACTTACAAAACAGTCTACTAGCAATTTGTAGCTGAAAATTTCAGAATCAAATCCAAGGAACATATTTATAAAATAATTTCTCACTTTTCAAGAAAAAGAACCCATACCCCAATAGTGTATAGCTCCCTCAGGGATCGTGATATGATATTATTGGTATAGACATATGTGGATATTCCGTTTCTCTTAAGTCTATGTCGATGCAGCATAGACCATCTACTTTTTCTGTGAAAGTAGAGAAGGAATTTGATACAGGGAATTGGAATAATTGGAATAATCTTGATATTCCAGTTGGAATAATCCCGATAGTGCCAGAATACTGTGAGCTGTACAAAGAACTTGAAGAACTACTTATATTATTTGTCCCACAAAATAACCAGGTAGAAAATGGGTCTGACAATGTGTTTGAAAGTTTCTGGATTAACCACGGGGGTCCTCAGATAAGAGCTGATGTCTGACACTTGATTCCCAGTCGGCCACAAGATTTAGTACTAATTACAGTAAATGAGGAATAAGGCATGATTTGATCAGGGTTTAATGGACAGATGCATAAGAAGAAGGAAAGAATTGAAAGAAATACAGCAGCTCTGTAGTTTAGATAAACCAGACTCTTCTCAATTTCATTGAGCCACAGACAGACTACACCTGGTTGTGGGCTTCCTTGAGAGGCAAGGCCTTAAGTGAGAAATTAATTGATGAAATGACTCTTTCATTATTATGGATTGTCTGTCTTTATCTCTGGTAATACTCTTTGCCTTAAAGTCTACTTTATCTGATAATACTATAGCACCTCGAATCTTCTAATGCTTGCTATTTGCATGGTGTTTCTTTTCCCATCTGTTTATATGTAATCTAGCATCTTTATATTTAAAGTGAATCTCTGATAGAAAATTTATAGTTGGGTATCGCTCTATATTCACCCTGACAATTTGGGCTTTTTAACCAGTGTGTTGAGTCCATTAATGTTTAACATACATAATTTTAAGTGATTGGATTTAGGTTTACCTTTTAATTTATTTTCAGCTTTATATTATTATTTTAGTGTTTTCTCTAAACATCTTTAACTTTTTACAGTCTATTAAAATTTTTACAACACATGCAGAAGTGGATTTTGTGTAGCTGTTTCTTGTAACCAACTTTTAAAAAAGTCAAATATAGGATCTTAAAAGGTGGTTTAGTTAGATTTAAAGAATATAGTCCAAATAGGTAGCCTTTGGTAGTCTAATCTCACCAAAGAGTAGAATTAGGCTGTTTAGAGGAGAGCTTCATTATTGATATTGATATTTTTTTAAAGATTTTATTTATTTATTTGAGAGAGAGAGAGAATGAGAGATAGAGAGCACGAGAGGGAAGAGGGTCAGAGGGAGAAGCAGACTCCGTGCTGAGCAGGGAGCCCGATGCGGAACTCGATCCCGGGACTCCAGGATCATGACCTGAGCCGAAGGCAGTCGCCTAACCAACTGAGCCCTCCGGGCGCCCTGATATTGATATTATATTTGCCAGATATATTCGATATATGCAGATATAATATCAACTGCATCAAGCCCTCTATCCCTGTTTACTCAGTTACCACAAGAACCCCAAAGCCCGTTTGGACAATTACTTAGCTTCTCATCCCCATGTGGCTCTGTGTAGCTCCTAAGTTGGATCCTATCTCCCTCTTATCCCCGTTTCTTAAACCCTTCTATATGCCCTCTAGAATGCATTTGTCTTAAGCAAAAATATCTCAGCACCTTCTCTATCCCTTTCACTTCTCCCCCCGCCCTCCATAACTGAGGATAATATTATGCCACTGTCCTTCTAGATGGGTGATTGCTTTCTTTCCCATACTCTTTGAACCACTGGGCTGGGAAATGGTATAGATATACTACTTGCTCCTTATTGTTTCTGTTGAATTTTTCTCCCTTCCTGCTCCTAAAGAACCACAGCTTTAAAACCCATACCATCAGATTTTACCACCCACCTGCCTCTTTTTACCATCATCTGGAGACCCCAAGTTGTTTCTCTTAATTCTTTGAAGACTTCAATATCTGGATTGTTGTTCTTCTCTCCAGATTACTCCACTCACAGTCTTTGATGCATTCAGTATTACAAGCAGAAAATCTCTGTAATGCCCTTGTCTTCTTGATTTTTCCTTCTCCTGTGGTCTTGTCTTCTTCTGATTTCAGCTATTTATTCTCATGGTTGCAGTCTCCACTTTCTTACTGTTAATGAGTCCTTTCTTTTTTAAATCTTAATTTCAGGCTTTCTACTTCCTTTATATTCAGCTTCTTCCAATATATGATCTTCAAAATTGCTTTGTACCTACCGAGACTTATAATCTTTTGATCACATCACTTTTTAAATGTCTCTCAGTGTGGAGGCCATGAGACCTCCAACTACAGGGATTGAAATGACGGAGGATCCCAGTGGCTGCATTTGCAGCCTGAAATCCATTGCTGAATTTGCACTGAGGCCAATAAGTGAGTGTGGCAGGCATTCTAAGGCAGACCCATTCTTGGGTGATATGGGACTTCTCTGCCAAATTTGGCTCAGATGGCTAGCCAAACTTTTCTTAGATGGTATGACAGTCTAGGATACTTATCCCAACTTTCTATCCCACTTGTCAGATAACTTACATCATGGCTTGACAGTTCTCCTACCCTCTCTGCCTCCATTCCTACTTCCTTTCATACAGGCATTCTTCCTACTAAAATTTGTGCACTTTTAATCCTATGTTTCATCTGCTTCTTGGAGGAGTGGGATCAAACATTCACTCTGCTCATATCCTTATTTCCATTCATACCCATATCAGATGCCATAGTTCACTTATTTTGTACTTTGACTCTGTTACTCCTTTTTCGCTTTGTCATATTTGCTTGGCAAACCCTAAATCCTGCTTATATATAGTGATTTGCCTACTCTGTGCCTTCATCTCTATAGCTGAATATGTTGGACACAAACCCATTCCGAATCATCTCACATAAAATTCAAGACCAGCAAGGTTTAAAGGTAATCTTACTACTCTTTCCTATTTCATATAGGGCCTTGTGGGCTGTTGAAGAACTTGGAAGATACAATCAGTAAACTTAATGGTTTAAAAGGATTACTCTGGCTGCTGGATGGATAAATGATTCTATTGGGTTATGACAAAGAGTATTTAGTTGCCACCCAGTATTTATTCTCTTCTTTTAATCTTTAGCTGGTTACTTGGCCACTCAGAATAAAGACTAAAGTTTTCTAGCCTCCTTTGTATCTATGTGTAACAATGAAACCAAATTCAGCTCTAGGGATAGAAATTGGAAATATTAAGGGCAGTTTTCAGAAATTGCTTTTTAAAAGAGTAATCTCCAATCTTCCTGCCTATATACTGAAGCAGATATGGACTGTATGGCTGACGCTTGGGTGAACATCTTAGACTATGAGAAGAACCCTCTTCATTGTGGAACAACAACATAGAAGGATCCTGGGCCACTGATATCATAGAACACCAAACCAGCCCGGTACTACCTCTATCTGGACTATTTCATGTATAAGGACAATAAACTCCTGTCTTGATCAAGGTCCTATTATTTTGGGCATTCTATCATATATAACAATACCTAACCCTAACTGATACAGGAGGAAGTGAGAAAGCAGGAAGGCATATTATAAGGTCGTTCCAGTGACCAAAGGAAGAGAGGACAGTGGCATGGTAGAGTAGGTGGCAGTAGTGGAGGTGATAAAAATATTCAGATTCTGAGTATTTAATGCAGCAGAATGTTTGCTTATGATGAGTAAAAAAGGAAAAAAAAGAAGAGTCAAAGTGATCTAAAGATGCAATCCCAGATAACTGGTGGTTCAATAAAAAAGAAATGGGACCACAAAAGGAGAAAAAGGTTTGTAAGGCAAAAGGGGTGAGCTCACTTTAGACTCTATTGTTCTCTGTTTGAAGTCCTGCCAGAATTGCATGGGAATGCTCAAGATTTCTAAAACATTAATGTGTAGATTTGTAGATTGTTCACACTGAACTGAGAGGTGGTCACAAAAGCATACAGGCTAAGGCAAAAGAAGAGAGGAGGGCCCAGGACACAATTCCATAGATTAATTCTGTACCAGGGTGTCCACAGTTAGAAAGCTTTACGTGGTACTGAAGTATACTATGAAAAGATGCACTAACCTTACTATCAATGACATTGTGAAGTTAAACACTGCTGCTTTTTGGTTGGCATTGTTTCCCTACTTGAAAGAATGTATTTTGTTTTGTTTTCTCCTCCTAGGTTTTCTTTATTTATGAAAGGACTGAATCCAGATTCTCTTGAATTAATTTATTTTGGTAACTGTGGCTGAGTATTCTAGGACTTAGAGGTTATATCCAAGAATTACCACACATTTGGCCCAACTGTTCAGGAAAGCCTTTTATGTGAAAAGCCAAAATTAGCATTGAAACCAGCAAAGAATATAACATACCCTCTTTTTGAACCCAAGGAGAAATCTTTCTGTGTAGTTACTTGGCAAAATGTTGCTTATATCTATGCCTGCTTTGAAAATCAGAGCAAAAAGCTTCCCTTTGGGGAATAAAAAGTTTAGTCTAAGGTAGTTGTTTTTCAAAAAGTTTTCTTGCCTTGAATATAAGTGAGCCTCTTACACATTGTTTTATTGATAATATGGTCAGGTACATAATACAGTAAAGTATGAAGTCTTGTACATGTTAGGAATTCTTTTTGATAGTTTGCTGCTGGATTTCTAAAGTTTGGAAATAGTCTACAATTAAGAGGTGGCTAATAATTTTCCAGCATTTCTGATTTTCTTTAAGTTTGTTCAATAGAGGCAGCATGTTGGAGTGGAAAGAGCATGGGCTTGGGCATCAAGCAGATATGACTCTGAGTATTGTCCTGCCACTTACTACCAAGAGTGTGGCCATCTTGGTTTATCTTTAAATAAAGATTATCAATCACTCTTATGTTATAAGGTCATGAGAATTAAATGACGTGATGCATATAATGTGTGGAGCATTATGAGCACAGCATAGTGTGTTATAATAACTATTGTTGCTGATGTAATTATTAATAATAATTTGCCTTCGTAACAAACACTGGCTTAGTGTTTGTTTTAACCTTTTCAAGGTTAAAAGAAAAAAAAGATTTAAGAAATAATTTGTTTGAGATTTAAAATACTAATTATCCTGGGGTGCCTGGGTGGCTCAGTTGATTAAACATCTGACTCTTGATTTTGGCTCAGATCATGATCTCATGGTCTTGCTGGGGCTCCGTGCTAGGCATGGAGTCTGCTTGAGATTCTCTCTCTCTCCCTCTCCCTCTGTTCCTCCCCACCCCACTCGTGCTCTCTCTAAAAAAAAAAAAAAAAAGAAAGAAAAATAATAATTATCTTTTTTGTTTTGCTCTGTTGCAGTGCTTCTAATAGATGATGTTCGCATAGGTGACATACTCCCATGGGCCTAGGAAATTTCATGGGGTGTAAGTAACTCCTAGCAAGATGGTTATTTTGTCACCCTTTCTCTACTACTTGAGAAAGTATATTTGGATAAAAGTGGAATTTATTCATTCACCAACTATTTGATGAATACCTACTATATCAGAGGCACTTTCCTGATGAAGGAAAAAGGGATGAGCCTTACCCACCTGGACCATATAACTTAGTGGTTGTGAGGATTGTGTTATTATATGTTATTATATGAATAACCTTGAATGTGATCTAATTTTTAAAGTGAATCATTTCCCCAATTTTGAAGCTTTGACATGAATTATTGTGACTTTTTTTGCAACTAATTGAGACATTCTAGTATGTTACAACTTTAGATTTGAAGTCTTCCAATCTAAATGATACCATCCCATGATACACATGCAAGGGACAGTCATGTTTTATGCTGAATCTATCTAGAAGGGGTAGCAAAGAAACTGTACCAGGAGTTGATAGCTAATATGTATAATATCTAATAGGTAACTATCTAATGGGTAACCACAGTAGAGGTACTGTGTGGTGAGGGTTAGTCAGGATAGCTCTGCTTTTGTCACATACTGGTCTGAGAATATAATCAAGAGAAACCTAGTTTTAAGCTAATGTGCCACCTTTTGGTTGCTTTGACTTGTGTCCCTCTCAACTCACTGCTTCCCTTGGAGGTCCTCTAATGATTCTACCAGGATATTGATATATTTTGCTGGACAGTTGTATCCAATGGCAGTCTTCCTGTGGAAAGCACTCTGCTCTGGTAACAGGGTTGTCTCTGACCATCTACTCATACATATCAACATGCCCTTTGGGAGCTACGCTTGTGATTCTGATATAGAAATCAGCACAAAGGGATTCCAGAAATGTATCATGGCAGCAAAATGGTTGGCATCGTAGCAAGCTCAAGAGAAACAGTTTAAAGCTATATAGAGTCAGAAGATGTATTTTTGGTAGAATGTGCAGTAACAGCTTGTAGCTATTTCTTTCATGTAAGTACCAGTAGAAAAAATTTAATAACGCAAGTTAATTGGTAACAAAGGACACAGAGTTTAAGAATCCAAACAAATTATACTCTTTTTATTTCTTAAAGTTCACCTCTTTTTCATTCTGAAGGATAGAATTTATGAGACAATCTTCTGATTCCTAGAGCCCTTTTATTGTTTAATTTGGCTCTATTATGAAACAGCTTTAATTGCATGGGCAAAGGGGAAGAACACAGGTGGTTGCACAGATATTTCTGATGTACCATAAGGGATGAGAAAATACCACAAACTGCCACCATCCTAGTTGCCTTAGGATTATGGAGACATCTGTTGGTTATGTTATTGGGAATAAAAATCTGCTCTTTTATGACAGTGGAAACACAAGGAGCCACTGGAGCATTAAGGAAGGCAATGTCCCTGAGAGATAGGTAATAGGTCATTTAATCAACCATGTCTGAGAGCTGCCTCCTCTCAAAGCGTTGCTCAGTGCTTTAGGGCAGGATGGGGGCAGGTTCATAGTGGCATAAATAGGCAGTTCCCTTCAGTAAGTTCTAATTTTTATGATTTTAAAGGTGGTTCTAATTAGAGTAATGTTTAATTTGTTTATACCTAAATTATTTGTGATTGCAATAAAAAAATTCCCTAAGTAGGCAATATGTATAAAATAAGCAAATACCATATTTGGATTCTGAGACTTTTCTGCTCAGTGTGCTTTTGCTAATCCTGGTTCCCCTCTGTCTACATGATCCCCAGATAATTTTTTGATATTCCATTTCCAAGGAGTTTTGATAAAAACTGGCCTATTAAACTAGCTTTGCTGCTATATCTAAACGCTGCGAATCTTGAGGAAGGATGGTTCAAGAGGGATAAGTGGGGAAAGGCTCCACAAAGCAATATTCCAACAGCATAATCACACTTTATCCCAATAAGGTAGAAACAGGGGAAGAATTTAAATAAACCAATATTGGGGGCACCTGGGTAGCCCAGTGGGTTGAGTGTCTGACTTGGTTTCAGTTCAGGTCATGATCTCAGGGTTGTGAGATCCAACCCTGCCTTGGGTTCCCCATTCAGCACGGAGTCTCCTTCTCTCCCTTTCCTTCTGCCCCTTCCCCTGCTTGTGCTCTCTCTCTCTCTCTAAAATAAATAAATAAATCTTTAAAACAAAAATAAACCAACGTGGCCACAATATCTAGGTTTTAAAAGGGGTTACACAAAAGATGAAAAGAGGATAACCGTGGGAGAATATGCAACTAGCAGATACCTGTAACACACATTAAGAAGAATAAATTTACGTCTCATTTTGTTTATATTTAAAATAGATATAATGCAATAAAAAGGAACAAACTGTTGTTACATGCAATCACTTCAGTGAATTTCAAGACATCAGGCTGAGTGAGAGAAGCCAGCCACAAAAAGTTATGTACTGTCTGACTCCCATTTGTATGCGTTCTTGAAAAGACAAACTGTGGTGATCAGTGGTTAGCAGAGGTTAGCGGTGAGAGGTTTGTGTGTGTGACTATAAAGGGGTAGCACCAGAGAAGTTTTTGGGGTGATGGATGTTCTGTATCTGATTGTGGGGGTGGTAATATGAATCTAACATGAATTAGTATTAACAGGACTGTACACCTAAAGATAAAAAGTTAATTTTTTTGTATGACAACTTAGAAAATAACATGAAAAGAGAAACTTAGAGGTAAAAAAGAATTATAATAATATCAGGCTCATGGAGCAATTGGTAAGATTAACTGAGATCGTGTGATTGTACGTATGTACATAAAGCACTCAGTACATCCATAGTCTGTGCTCAAAGCATGTGGTTGTCTCTGTACTTTTGCTTTTAGGTGAGTCATTCAACCCACCGAAGTTTGTGATTACTTATTCTTAAAAAGAAAGAAAGAAAGAAAGAAAAATCACACAGCAGATTGTGTGTGTGTGTGTATGAAAATTGGAAAATTCATCAAAACATGTTTTAGATTTTTTTGGATAGGTTTGGTATACAGCAGGGATTTTTCTGAGCCAATGAAATATTGCTTTCTAAGAAATCTCATATGGTTGTTTTGAGGATTAAATGAGATAATATATGTAAAGCATAGAGTAAACAGTAAACACTCAATACGTGGCAGTCAGTTGCAT
Source organism: Zalophus californianus (assembly GCF_009762305.2). NCBI lineage: Eukaryota > Metazoa > Chordata > Mammalia > Carnivora > Otariidae > Zalophus > Zalophus californianus. The sequence goes on along the minus strand of NC_045606.1, from coordinate 43,172,793 downwards.
TTGAAGTTAATTCCAGTGCTAGCCATATCCACATCTCAGCATTGTGGAAAATGTATGTCCGTGTGTAAGCTGTAAAGATCTAAATATAATATCATCTTCGTAGCCTATTTTCCATTAATATATTCAGTATATAACTAAAATGAATATATTCAGTGCATCATCTGTTGAAGTTCCTCACTGTGGTTCATCTTTAAAATAATATTTTCTCAATATTAATTTTGGTTAGAATCAAAGATCTCAGAAATATACTAAATTAAAATAGATTATGTGCTTTTGAGACAAACAATTGTGTGGTGTAAGATAGCATAAAGAATAAACAATTTTTCTAAGCAGAAGGAAAGCATCTTTTTAGGGGGGTGTTTGCCTTCCTCAATGATAAATATTTCATTTTAAAAGCATTGGAAGACTTATAATGAAATTTTAGTTTGTGAGATTGTGACTTATTTCTTTTTTGAGCATTCCTTGATTTCTTTTTTTTTTTTTAAATCTTCTATGAAATAAATGGTCCTAACTGTAGAGATGGGTAATCTGTCCTCTTCTTGAACTATAGTGATGTCTATTTAAAAGCCAAGGTTTAAAAATATTCTTTTAAACTAGCATGCTTAGTGAAAAAAAGGTAAACAAAAGCAAGAATCTTTTTTTTTTTTTAATGTAGTCTGTATTTCTTCACTACAATAGAAAAAAAAATCTAGGTACATTTTCAGAAGAACAGCAGAGAGCCTTCTGTGAGAGTTGGCAAAGGCATCAAGGCATTGTTTGTAGATGTTATTTTTGATAGGTTTGATATACAGCATAGTTTTGCAAGCCAATGGAATATTGTCTTCTTACAAATCTCATCAGGCCAGCAGTGCTGCTGCTATGGGCTGGCTTATCAGCTCCAGCCAGAGTCTGCTGCACTTGCACGCACCTTCACAGCCTGAGAGGAAAATAAATTGCACCCAAGCAGTTAATAAGAAAGAATTATTGAGAGTGAGATGCATGACATTATGAGCGAGCATCGTGTTTTACAGACTAAATGTTGATTTGCCAAAGGAAAAAAAAATCCTTCCTATACATGAAATGAAAATTTCATTTCAAAATTGTCATTTTAAGTGTATTTTCTGGTTTCCCAGTTCAAGAACTGAATATTATCTATTTTTGATGCATAGTACTGAAGAGGTAATTTTCATATTCTGTGGTTTGCTGATGGATATTTTTATCCATTCTAGCTATTTAATGAAACATCTGTTTTTGCCTATTGAAGCAGATATATAGTACCTATAGATACATAGGATATATGTTTTAAAGCACTAAACATAGGAACATAATCCCTAATAGTATAACTGAATTGCTTTATGAGGAACCTAAGGTCCTTATTACTTTTTTCAATTGTTTGGGTTAGCATCTCTAATGCCAAAGGATCTGTGCATGAAGAACACAATTAGTGGCATTTAATAGGCATTAACTGTTAAATATAAAGTATGATCTTTACTAAAAAGGGAGATGAAGTCATAGTCCTATTCTAATTTGTCAGGCACCAGAAGTTTGTTAATACTTGATCACAATCAAAAAGGTGAAATACCTTTTGTAAGGCCACAAAACTATTACTTGAAGGAACTGGATTTTAAACTGCGAGTTATTCCATTCTACTCAGAAAATGTGCATTTTGAATTAATTTTGCTTACTCAATATTTAGAAATGGAAGAAAACAGATATCTGGTAAGATGGCATTATTTGCCATAGCAGATCAATGCCAAATTTTTAGTACCTTGATCCAACAAAAGTACATTTATTTCTCATTAAGAGTTCACTGTGGATCTTCCTTTCCATGAGCAACTTTCTTCCACCTGGTGAGTTAAGGACCCAGGACCTTTTTGTGTGGCTGTACCATCCATTAGGGCCTTAAAGTCCTTAACATTCATCTGGAAGATGGGGAGAGAAATACTGATGGAGGAACACCTGATTTTTAAAATCCCAGCCTGGAGGAGACACACACCATTTCCGGTGACATTCTATTGGTGAGAACAAGTCAACACACCAGACTATATAAGAGAGGCTGAGTATGTTCGGCAGGATGGCTTCCCACAGACGTTTTACCCTATCCATGGAACCTGTGAATACAATGAGATATTACTCCCATGATTATGTTATGTTAAATGTCACAGTTAAGGTAGACATGACCTGGGTTGGTCTGATCTAACACATAAGCCTTTAAAAGCAGAGCCCTTCTGGCTGATGACAGAAGAGGAAGTCAGAGAAACTCTAAGCACAAGTGGGGGGATTTGACAGTTGTTGCTGGTTTACGTATGGAGGGAATTACCTGAGGAGGAATGATGGCAGCTTCTAGAAGCTGAGAGAGCCTTCTGACAGAGCTAATGAATTTTAAGCCCGTGAGTTTATGGTAATTTGTTATTCAGCAATAGAAAACTAATCTACTCTGAAATGTAGACCCTGGTTGGGCAGCTGCCTCCAGTAACAGATTCACACTATAGATTCACACTGTAGAAGAGGTGTACAAATATTTGATAAGACTTTATCACTCTGGGTATGGAGACAGTGACAGCAAGGCATTCACCAAACTGAAAAATATGGGAAACATCTGAGACTAAAACTTTGGAAAAATTAACTAGAAAATAGGGAATAACATAGAATTGATAGGTCTCTTCCCAATAGCAAATCAGGTTATTGCCAAAATCAAGGTCCAGCCCTACTAGTCTGCCAAAGGTATCATGGTGTAGCTGGTATTACTATAACTAAAAGAAGATTCATTAGCCAGAAAAAGTGTTCCAAGTGTCTTCTGTAATATTCTGTGCAGGAAATGGCCTGAACCCAGGTGTTAACCAGTCTCATTTCCTAGGGGGGAGATGCATTTATCAGGCCATCATAGCCTGATGAAATTAAACAATGGAGTTGAACAACTAATTTTCTTGGCTTTGATTCCATACTTGCAGGACAATCATCTGATTATTATTTGGATTTCTGTAAAGACATGAAAATATTTTCTGGAAACACTGACATGAACTATGATAATTTTCTGGGGAAAATAAGAAGTCTGTAAATAAAAATAAAACATTTAATATTGAAAGTGAAAAAAATTAACAAAATTTGATCCCTTTATGAGGACCACTTAGTTGAATTAATAGCCGTGCTACAACTGGAGAACCTTTTTTCTGTCAAAAATATTTTAGCAATGGGGCACCTGGGTGGCTCAGTCACTCGGGCATCCAACTCTTGATTTCAGCTTAGGTCTTGATTTCAGCGTTGTGAGTTCAAGCCTCACATTGGGCCCTGAGTGGTGCATGGAGCCTACTTAAAAAAAAAAAAAATTGGTACAAATTTTCTGGAGGGTAATTCAGAAATAGGTTTGAAAAAACTATAAAAATGAGCATTTAATTGATTAATTTCTCTTTTTAGAAATATTAATGAGATTATTTAAGGTATACACAAAGATGCTCATAAAATGGTTATTTATATAACTGCAAAATATTAAACAAACTAAATATATCCTATTTCCTAAAAGATTGGTTGAATAAATTGTAATTCATTTGTATTTTCAAATATGCAGATTTAAAAATCATATTTTAAGAAATATTTATTGATGTAATCAAAAGTCTAAAAAGTATATTTCTAAGACAAAAACAAATAAAACCAAAACAGTGTGTATATTCTCATTTGGGTAAAAAAAATATATATGTATACATATGAGTGAGAAAAAGGTCAAAATGTTAATATTGTTTATGTATTGATTTTTGGATTATAGATTCTTGATTATGTGTATAGGTACATTTCTTTTTTCTAAGTTTTCTACGTTGAACATGAATTAATCTTGTAGTTGGAAAAAAGTCATTGAATTCTAAAAGTGTAGATCGCATTGATATTGACATTTCATTCATATATTTAACTAGGATCTCCTGAGCATGTTCTAGTTTGATTAGGTGTTGGAGAGACAAATGTGTTTAAACAGACCTAACTTACCTTCAAAGGGGCTCAGAAAGTGGGGGTGATTTTATTGTTTAATGATGATGTGAAGTCAAATATTCATATGCTTTTTCATTTTGGCCTAGGACCCTCACTAGAAAAATGAGGAAAAATACTTTATTTCCTCCTTTGATGAACAATTCATTGTCCATTAGTCTGTGAGAATAATTGTATTTGAATTTAAACAGGCTTTAGCTTACTTGAGGTTGTTGCAAAATATGTAGTCTGGATTTTTCTTTACTTTTTTTTTAAGATTTACTTATTTATTTGAGAAAAAGAGAGAGAGAGAGAGAGAGAGAGTGCCCGTATGCATGAGAGTGGGAGGAGGGGCAGAGGGAGAGAATCTTCAAGCTATACTCCCAGCTAAGTGTGGAGCTCACTGCAGGGCTTGGTCTCATGACCCATGAGATCATGATCTGAGCTGAAACCTAGAGTCTGTTGCTCAACTGACTGAGCCACCCAGATGCCCCTTTTACTTTTAATAAAACGTTTTTTCTGATATGTCCTAGTCAGTATGTTTACAAATGTTATGACTTTGACAGTCTGTTGCTCTGTTCAATCGTAAGATTTCTCTGCATTTCTCAATAGAGTGTTTGGATGAGAGAAAATTCTGGCCCTACCACGTGGGCCCTATACATCCCATATAAAGGGGACAGTCAGATCCGAAGGGATGGGGTCATAAACCAGGACTGAGTCCCCTTAAGAAGTGAGTTGCTTCTCTTTATGATGCACTGAATGGCAGATTTAGAATTCTAAATGACCTCAACCAGATAAAAAGCATTTCAAAAAGTCCTTGTATGTTCTACTCAAGAAAATATCAAGTAAAAAACAATGTGTATGTCCTGTACTGTTTTTTTTAGCCCCCTGCAGATGAGGTTTATTTTGCAAGAACAGTTGATTAGTTGAGAACTCTCTCTCCATGGCTCCTGATGTTGTCTTAGCAGAGTGGGCAAGGAGAGGTTTGTCCACACTCAGGCTCTATGGACATCACTGACTCATTGACTCCCTAATTTATAATTGACAATGATGACAACTGCTGAAGTTTTCTAATTTGGAAAACTGAGCAGCAGTATACAATGTATTGTAGATTGTATCCCTTAAAATTAAGGGATAAAGTTGTCACAGTCTTGTAATCACAGGGTCTAGACCACTGATCACCATCTATAAGGTCCATTTCCTCACAGATTAAGGAAGGATTATCACATGGCAAATGGCCAGGTGTCTCTGCCTACAAGAGGAGAACTTCCCAAAAGTTTCCTGTAATATAGCAAAAGCTTAGAGTCATGTGGGAACATATTAAAGAGACTTTTTTCTTTACCTTTAATCCAAATATGAAGAGAAAATTGTATATTAATAAAGAAATTAACTATGGAGAGGAGAAAAATAGACAAAAGATATATGTTTAGCTGAAAGCCTCTTAAGACAGTGATTCTCAAATTTATTTATTATTTATTTATTTATTTTAAAGATTTTATTCATTTATTTGTCAGAGAGAGCGTGAGCACAAGCAGGGAGAATGGCAGGCAGAGGGAGAAGCAGGCTTCCCTCTGAGCAAGGAGCCTGATGCAGGACTCCATCCCAGGATGCTGGGATCATGACCCAAGCTGAAGGCAGACACTTATAAAACTGAGGCACCCAGGTGTCCTGATTCTCAAACTCTAGTAGGAATGAGATTTAATTGGGTTCTTTTTTTTTTTAAGATTTATTTATTTATTTGAGAGAGCGAGAATGAGAGAGAGAGAGAGTACATGAGACGGGGGAGGGTCAGAGGGAGAAGCAGGCTCCTCGCCGAGCAAGGAGCCCGATGTGGGACTCGATCCCGGGACTCTGGGACCATGACCTGAGCCGAAGGCAGTCGCTTAACCAACTGAGCCACCCAGGTGAGATTTAATTGGGTTCTTGATAAAAGGAAGATTACTGGATCCCAACCCACAATCTGATACAGTTAAATTCCAATCTGGAAATGTACATTTTTAACAAACATATTGAATGATTCTGCCTGAAGATAGACAATGAATCATATTTTGAGGGGAAAAAAGCTCTAGACAATGGTTTTAAATATATATACATATCTATATATTGGACAAGTGCCCATAGACTATGAGAGACTCACCAGGAGCCCTTATTCAAGGTACAGTTTTGGGGGGTTGGCTTCCAGCGTGTCTGGATTGGGGCCCATAGGATCTGTACGTTTTAGATTCTCCCTAGGTGATTCTGGGCACCTAATATTTGGAAACCACTGTCCCAAGGTTTGTAGTGTTCTCCTTCTGTGAGACTAGGCCCTGGCAGACCCAAATTCCAAAACTTGGAAAGCCCTGCTATTAAGGAGGAATCTGAGAAGGGGCCACCTCTTTTCTGTCCAATCTGAGAGGAGCATGGCTTTTCTTAATTTGTGTAGATAATAAGGAATATGGTTTTGCTTTTGTGAAAAGCTGATTTTTTTTCCTTCTGAACCTTCCTAAAAGCATTAACGCTCACCATGTAATGAAATATGTTTTATTTGGAGACAGAAAATGAAAGAAAGAAACAAACAATAATTAAATCCCTTAAATAATGGGAGCTTTGTGGTTAAATCTCCATGTAACTCCTTGAAAATTTAATAAGGGAATAAAGGCTGTTTTCCATTTGTGTAATACAGTGTTGCATTTCTCTTCTCTATGAAATTGTCTCTGGCTAAAGAGTGTCTCACAATTTAGGTTGCTGAGTATCTAGCTTGAGAGAATTTTATGTGTCTATTTTTTAACTCAAGTCATTCATGTACAACCATATTATCTTACATCAAAGTAGGATATAAAACCAGGAGACTAGGTGAGGGGAAAAAAGTCAGGGATGAATGTCATATTATACGATCCAATTACACACAGTCCCTGACTTGCTTATGTCTGACTTATGCATGTCCTTGCATTTACAAATGGGTTCCCCAGAGAGGGTCAGCAGAATCCACTCTTCCTCTCACCCCCTTCCCGCTCTGCTTCATTCATAGGTTGAGCACTTTCAGAGCTGTGGCAAAGAGTGGGCTTCTCACTGCTGCTTTCCATCTTTGTACTTTATAATTCTTAATACTAAGATTAGAAGTAGTAATAAGTAGGAAAAGAAAGCAAAACTCTATGGGAAAAAAAAGAGTACAAACTTCATTAAAACTTTCTTACTGCCTCATCGTCTTCCTCATCCCTCATAGTGCTTTTCTCTAAACAATTGGAATAACAGATTCACCTTTGCCTACTGCCTGCCTCTCATGTCTGTTTCTCACCTCAGACCCTCCCTCTTAGACCATGGGCACTATGTTATTTATGGTCTAGAGCTGATGTGCCTCACTGCTGCACAAAACACCCTGGGAGAGCAAGAAGGTGTGGTTTTTGCTCCAATTGGGGGAAAATGTGCTCATGCTGGAACTTGAAAAAAAATATATACATGCATACATATTTTAGAGAAAGAGCATTAGTGGGGAGGGAGAGAGAGAGAGAGAGAGAATCTTAAGCAGGCTCCACGCCCAGCGCTGAGCCCTACAATGTGGGGCTCTATCTCATGACCTGAACCGAATCCAAGAGTTAGACCCTTAACTGACTGAGCCACCCAGGCACCCTGCAATGTATTTTTCTGTAGAAACAATGATTTGAACCCTGGTTATCATTTATCCTATTTTGGGTGTTATTAATACATATTTTTATTTTAGTAAGATATTGATAGTTATCTTTGAGCCTAGCCACAATGTATAAACCACCTCATGAATGATAAGTTGCTTAGAGAATTGTGTGTGAATGAAATGAAATTAGAAATGAACATAAAGTTCCTATCACTGTGCTTAACTCACAGCAGACAATTGATTTTTGTTTGTTTTAAAGATTATTTCTCTTCCTTATTTTCTTGAGAAAAACTTGTACAAATTCCAAATGACTGACTCACAAACTTTTTTAAATTTTATTATGTTATGTTAATCACCATACATTACATTATTAGTTTTTGATGTAGTGTTCCATGATTCTCACAAATCAACTTTTGAAATATGTCAGACATATCTATTTGTTAGGTCTTTCTGTGGCCATAGTGCCTGCTGAGTGGATGTGGTCCACATGGAATAAGGACTGAACCATCAGTCTTTAGCCAGCCATTTTCCACAGGCTGACCAGGGGTTATAATGCATTGTCGTGCAAAGGGCTTTAATTAGCCAGCTGGGATAGGCAACCAGAAAAAAAATTTTTTTCCAGAAAAATTTGAACTAAGAAACCATTATTAATCAGTGAAATTTACTGGCAATGAGGGCCATACTAAGGAGTTGAGGCTAACCACCATCTTGTGCCCTACCCAAGCTGAGTCAGCTGAGGAAACTGCTGAGAGAGGATGGGGCAGGCACCATCCCAGAGAGAAGCACAGCTAGGAGACCAGGAGGCTGCTGCTGATAGGTTGAATAGCCTTGTTCATGACTTTCCAATACCCAGCTCCTATTTGCCTGAGATCTGATTACATTTTGATTCTGTTCTTTTGTGTGCCTTTTCCTCCTTAGCCCTGTTCTTTGTGACTTTACTCAAACAACTCTGACTCAGGCAACACCTGCTCGGTATTTTGTAGTGCTCTCAGTCTGCCACTTTTTCTGGAGTCTCCTATTGTAACTTTGATACCTGTGGAAAGAGTATAGTGTGTGAATCCATGTTAATTATGTGGTTGGCACAATGCCCAATATTAAAGCTTTACTACTTAATAGAAGGAATATATGTTTTCCTTTAACAATTTTGTTTTAATTGTCCCCATTCACTTAAGAAGTATCACTGTTCCAGAGCGCACAATGGTTTTGCAGCTCTAGGCAAACTGTGTTCACTTACCCTTTGCACACCTATTGAATTATTAAAATCTGTTGTAGAAAACCTTTAGGTAGGTTTTGAAATTGGGAAAATCAGGACCAAAGTTGATAAAATGAAGGAGGCATCTCAAGCTTGTAATGAGATTGAGTGAACAAAAATATTTCTAAGAGCATATAGCAAAGGACATTAGCTTTTATTTAGTTTTTGTTGAAGCAGAAAATTTAACTTTCCTTCAGAACTCTTTCCATTTCCTTCTAGATTTGTTTTATCTTGAATGAACTGCTGGATCTCCAAGCATTTCACTGAGTTTAAAGCAATAGCTTCTCCTGGACTCCTAGTCGTGGAGTGCTCTAGAATTAGCCAGGGATGTCAGTTCAAGTTGACCACTCTCTAGTAGTGTCAGGGAGGGTCAATTCATTTAGTTATTTAAGAGCAATGAGTCTTTGTTTTTGCATATATGAAATACCCAGTTCCTTTTTTAATTGGATTTGTAAAAGTTACAAAACTAATACATATGAGTTACAACCTGTCAAAAAAAAAGAAAAAAAGAAAAAGAAACCCATGAAGGTGTATGACTTATTTACCCTTCTCAGTACTGCCATTCTGATATAATTAACATCTAGATGAGAATCCTCACTAATCTTCCTCTCTGCTACTATAAGTACACACCAATATAGCATTAGAACACATTCTAGTGAGAGCCCAATATCTTTGTTAAGTGAATAAGTCATATATACATTATACATAAGTGTTTTGTGAAACCCATATCTTTTTTTCTTACAAAAACAAGATCATATTGTAAACATTATTCTGTGACATGCTTTCATTGATTTTTTTTTTTTTTTTGAGAGAGAGTGCGAGTTGGGGGTGGGGAGGGGCAGAGGGAGTGGAAGAGAATCCCAAGCAGACTCATGCTGAGCTGGGAGCCTGACGTGGGGCCCCATCCCATGACGTTGAGATCATGACCTGAGCTGAAATCAAGATTCAGACGCCCAGGTGCCCCTCATTGATGTGATTTCTAATTGGTTCTTTTTTGCTACTAAAAGCAATAATGTAATAAACTCCCTTGTACACCTCATTATGTTGAGGTGCTTTCATTTTTAGAAGATACATACCAAAGTAGGAGTGCTTGTCTAAAGGTAGGCACTTTAAAATTTTCAATAGATATTGTCAGATTACTTTCCAAAAATGTTGCAGTAATTGCTAATGTAAATGCACCATCAATGTGTGGACTGCCTATTTATTAAAATGGGAATGTTAATATCTAAGTTATAGGGTTGTTAAGAATATACAATTAATCTCTCACTTTCCCTCTCTCTCCATAGACACAGTACTTGGTATGTAGTTGCACCAAAAAGCTTTCTTTTCCTCGCTTATTCTCCATGCTTTCTTGTTACTGAAAATGTCTTATGAAAACTGATAATTTTTTTTAACTGCCTTTCTCAGTTGACTACTATTAGGAATATAAAATGTGTGGGAAATAGGATCCAATCTACAGTCAAATAGTTTCTGGTTATGTAAATGGCTCTTCAGATTAACCTTAAAAATTAGAGGAGAAGCTTTCTGTTGACCAAAAAGCAAACCCCCAGGTGACATACTTCCCAGTTTTCCCAGTACAATCTCTCTTTTGTTCTCTGTTACCCTGTTCTTTCTGTTTTGTGCCAGTTTTCACTTTCAAAAGTGCCTCGGTTTGAATCATAAATTATATGGTTACCTTACCTAAGGCTAAAAATTGTCTATTTAAGCCAGGAGGAAAAGTTGCAGAATAAAGCTTAAAGATGAAATTTTGAGGGGCAAAAACACTTAATGACTTTACCGTAGAGGGGCTAAGTCACCCAGACTAGGTAGCAAGATCTGAAGAGCCTGAAACATTAAGGAAGAAGAAAATGGAAATAATCAATTAAACTTTTTCTTCTTTCGCCTGGATGAGTGAAAACAAAAGTTTCTAGTTGAGTGTGTCTGAGAGATTATCCTAGTTAACGTTAGGATGAAGATTTATATAGTGTGCACACTATTGCTTTGCCTTGGGAACTAGAAATGTGGAGTGCTCATTAAATAGATTTCTGTTTTTATTGAACAGGTATTTTTCTCTTACAACTTGTTTCCACTATATGATCACATTTCTTTGCATAATTTGTATTTGATATATGTATGAGTCCCCATTTTGAACAGACCATATGGAAAGCTCCACGAGTGCCCTGGGAACCAGGAGTATGCGGTGATTAACCGTGGGTTCTGCTATTTGTGCAGCAGATGAGCAGAGCTGTGAAATAAAAGTCATCACACAATTGTTTCATTGCCCTTATTTTGTCCTTTGTTTGGTGATGCTTTACTAAGGATAAGAAAGTAAAACAAAATAAGAAGTCCCACACAACACAGACCTGTACCTCTGAAACAAATAATGCATTATATGTTAAAAAAAAAAAAAAGAAAAAAGCTAGCAGGAAGGGAAAAATGAAAGGGGGGGAAATTGGAGGGGGAGACGACCCATGAGAGACTATGGACTCTGAGAAACGAACTGAGGGTTCTAGAGGGGAGGGGGTGGGGGGATGGGTTAGCTGGGTGATGGGTATTAAAGAGGGCATGTACTGAATGGAACACTGGGTGTTATGCACAAACAATGAATCATGGAACACTACATCAGAAACTAATGATGTAATGTATCGTAATTAACATAACATAATTAAAAAAAAAAAAAGAAGTCCCACACAAGCCAGGAAGAGAAATGCAAAGAGTTTTTCAGAGTACAGTTGACAAAGGTACAATTGACATAGTGTGAACTTTGACAGCCTGAGGAGTAAACTATTTCATGAAAATGAAACTAAAAATTAGGTTGCTGGTTACTCAGGAACCCCATGGAACATTTAACATGTGTGAGACAATGCCAGCAGTTGGCTTTGTAATTAAAGTTGGCTTAACATGTATTTGTTTAACAAGTATTTTATGTGCATATGTTATTGGAGGCATTTTTGTTGGACATTCAAAAGAATGCAGCTGCTTATCTTTATAAATATACGGTCTGTTTGTGGAACCATTCTGACATAAGAGTAAATATCTAGATGAAATAACAAGTTAAAATTAAATACAAAATATTTTACCTATATATCAATTTCAGAATTGGATATTTGAAGTTCAGATTTTCTTTTTAATTTGTAACCACATCATTTAATAGACATTGAATGAAGATGAAACAGATTTCCTGGTCTTTGTAAGGCATGCTTTACCTTGTTAGCCCAGGGTTATACAAAATTGGCTAGTTTTCTCTCTCATAGTGTTTTCTTAAATTTGGCTAAAAAATCAAAATTACCTGGAGGGCTTGTTAGCCCAACAGTCCTTCAGGTCCTTTACTTATGATTCTGCATTAGTGTGCTGAGATTCCAGAGTAGTGAAAAGGGGACAAATAAGAGTCTGCCAGAAGAAACTCAAGAGCTGAGGGAATTCATTCTGTCTACCAGCTTTACTACATGAGCAAACTTTCTCCGAAACTTATGTTAATTAGAACTTCCCAGTGAGCATATGTATTCTCCAACATTCTTCAGATTATCCCATATCTTGTGATAATCTGAGACACCATCCAGAAAAGATGGGTTTGAGACTGTTAACCATGTCAGTGAGGGGTAGGGTGTGGGAGGTTGGCTCTAACTTTCCTCTCAGTGGCTCCATTTAGCTTTTTATCCTTTCCTTATGAATGTGGGGCAAACGTGAAATTTGCCACTGTGAAAGTTTCAGTTAGATTCAGGGACTCCTGGTTTTGGAACTTTTTCTTAAAGTAAATCAGGCACAATAAGTGGTAGAAAAGCAAAGATTGTGGTATTTTTGTGGACTGGTGTTCATGACCCTGTGGCGGGCGAAGGGCATTTTAAATACCAGCATGTAGCCTGCAGCTGTGTAAGGGAGGCCTCATTTCCAGCCACTCAATGCTTTCTGGGTTAATACTATCAAACATATTCTGCCATCCTCCCCCAACACACAAACTCTACTTTTCCATGCAATCTCAACTCTAGAAAATAGCCACTTGATGCTATTGTAATTATGTTTATCTACTCTTTGTGGGCTGTTCATTTGCACCGCCTATTTCATTTGACCACTCTCATTTGAGTAGACTCCCACAAGTCTACTCAGGAATGCTCTCCCTGACATCCCAATATGACGTAGGACCCCTGTTTCTACTCTCCCAGATCATCCTGTGATTTCCCTCCATTTCATGGTCACAGTTTGTAAGACTACAAGACTTTCAGTTTGACATGAACAGGAACTACTCTGATTCTGAATTCTTTAGTTCATTATTCAAATCTTATACAGTGTCCAGGACAGTACACATTTAATATATGTTTATAAAGTGAATAAGTAGAATGAAATCCCACTGTGTGAAGTAGCACTCGAAACTGCTGCCTACTTCACATCCTTGAAGAGCTGAGAGATATTCAGCAGCTAGATTTTTTTCACACTCTGCTTATCCAGTTATTCTTAGAGTAATGGTTTTTAAAAATAATTCTACATTAGCTAAATAAGAATGGCCTATGGAGTCATCCTGCTTTTACTGAGAATCAGAAGGGTTTTCATTTTCTGGTCGAGGTAGAATGAAGGAGAATCTGGAAATTTTTTCATTGAAATGTTAAAAATATTACATAGTTTTGAATAAATGAATCGATGAATGCTATCATAGTTTTAGTGGTTTAATACCTTTCTGTGAAGCCTCCAGCATGGGATTCTATAAACTACATTATTCTTGTCAGGTAGTTCAGTTTGGTGAAGATTATTCCTGTGTTTTCTTTTTAAGAAAACAAAGTAATTGAGAAAGAAACATCAATGAGAAGGCTAGAGGAAAACATTCTAGAGTGGTGTCAATGATAAAGTGAATGAGACTGAGAGAGAAGTGTATGGTTAGTAATAAGAGTATGGATTGCAGAATAAAAGCATCTAAGACAAAGGGAAGGGAGATGAGCAAAGCCAGGAGAAAAGACAGCTGTATGAAGGGACTTATAGGGACGAATAGAAGCTATTTTTTAAAACAGAAATTAAATGTTATGTTGTGGGAACAGGCAGTTATTCCCTTACTTTCTTCTAGAGGATGAACATACATTAGACTTGGCTTTATAGAAAACCCTTTAAGCATGATGGCTATATAGAGGACCAGCAGTTGTTAACTCTCCATGGGGAAATAAGTTACAATATAAGTAGTACAAGTGCCTATTTAGTCACTATTAAAGGACCTGATTTAAAATAATTGCTTGATTTAAGGTTGAAATTTAATTTGGTTACATCACAGAATTACCTCAACAACCTCTGAATAAAGGTCACTATGACATTGAGAAGGAATAAATTGCTAATTAATACTTTATGTTGAAATTGAGTTACTTAAGATGTCGAAGAAATGTTCAATGAAATAGTAAGGGTGCTAAGATTTCAATTGCTTTGATTTCTGAAAGCAATAAAACTCAAGGAAGGAAATTTCAGCCACTAATTTTGAAAATTTGCTTTATTTATTTTTTAAAGGATTTTATTTATTTGAGAGCGAGAGAGAGAGCACAAGCAGGGTGGAGGGGCAGAGGGAGAGGGAGAAGCAGACTCCTGGCTGAGCAAGGAGCCCAATGTGGGCTTCAATCCCAGAACCCTAGGATCATGATCTGAGCCGAAGGCAGACACTTAACCAACTGAGCCACCCAGGCACATGAAAGTCTGTTTTAGAGTAGTGAGTGTTAATTAGATCAAAATTTCTATTACTTTAGAGGTGTAGTCTTTGATTATATACTAAGAACTGAAAACCTGGGGCTGTCATGCTTGGCTTTCCCTTCAGGAGTTTTGAGTAAATTAAAGAAACAGAAATTCATGGTTTTTATAATTCTAAGAGTTTCAAATTCCTTTGCTGGTAGAGTGATGGAGATCTAATTCTGGTTTGGGTTTGTAGCAAGGGCATGGCGCTTGGCTATTGGCTGGCATGGAGGAGTGGTGGACTCCAGAAGCAGAGACCTCTGGGCTTGAATCTTAGAACCACCTTTTTATAGGTATCAGATCCAAATGAAGCCGAGCAGACAGAAAAGGGTGCTACAAAGGGGGGGAGAAAATGGGAACACTTTTTGATGCCTACTCTGTGCCAAGCTCTGTGACTTGAACTTCCATATATATTATCTATTTAATACATGCAACAACCCTGAAAAGCAAGTGAAGAGACTCTGCCTATGAATCAGAAACTAATTTGCAAATTTGCTTGAGTTCAAGTGTTAGAGTCCAGATGTGCTCTTCAGTGCTGTGTGACTGTAGAGTTGTACTGTTTTCCAGCTTATTGTTCTGCCTTCCTTGGAGAAGTATGGGTGTCTGAGATATGATGGAGAAAATTATAAGATGGCTCTTAAAAAGAGGTAATTTGAATATGGCTAATCTATAGTTGGAAGTTACTAACATTAGTGGAAATGATTTTCTGACATTGATTTATTAATTTTTCATCCATTCAAAAAATCCATATTTATTGAATGTTTACTATGTACCGGATGCAGTGCTAAGCTCTGTGGTGAACATAGCAGCTATGTCCCCTATTTAAACCAGTGCCATTACCTAGAGTAGAAAGCTGACTAGGAATAGAATTTCTTGTATTAAGAAAGGCATAAGAATGTAGATGATAACGGTTAGACCTAAAGGAACAGTAATTTTAGATAATTAAAATTATTAGATAAGAACTTAAGAATTCTATAGATTGTAATCTCTGATTTATTTATTTTAATTTAAACAGGCTGAGATTTAATTACTAAATGATATTGAAGCCAGATTTTAATTTCCTTCATTAGGCAAGTCTATGAATTTCATAAAAAATCTGCAAAGTGTGCGTAGTAGAAAGGTAACAATCAGAGACTCTCAGACTGGAGAAAGGTGAGTGCATCATCAGTCAATAAGTTGTCATTGATATTCTAGTTCAGTGGAATATTTAAATTTAAAGGCAATCAAAGATGATTATAACTCTCCCCAAGTATTCATTTGCAAAATTCTATGCATTCTTTGCTAATTCTTTTGGTTCACTTTCACTACCTTATATATCATATCTATTTCCCCAAAGGCAGTGAGGGAGGGGTTCCTAAGGATCTGGCCAGGAGGCTTATTTTCTTGGCCCTTCTTTTTCCCTTTCAACTTCTAAGAGATTCTTTGAAGCACAGTTTGAAAACCATCAATCTAGCCAAATGGCCCAACAGAAAGGGGTTACACCAGGGTTGGCAAGGAAGAAATAATCATAGATAACAAGCCAAGCAAATAAGTATTTGCCAAATATCTAGTACTTGCTTTGACACTGTGCTGGTTAAAGATGCTTGCCATCTAGTTCAGGAGACCAGCCATAAACCTATCGAAAATGGATAAAGAATAATATCAAAGGTTAACTAAAAAAAACTTGACATAGACAAGTTTGGAAGATGCTAGAGAACCCAGGGAAAGCTTCACGGAGGAAAAGATCCTGATTGTGACTTTGAAGGATGGATCAGCTTTAAGTAGATGGGGATGAACAGAGACAAAAGTCAGGAAACTAGCTTTTGTCCTAATGACTTAATTGACTTTTATACCGCATTCGGAACTGCAAGGATATGGCCTACCGTATAACACATGACGTAGATTTTTACTTGTTCGGTTGTAGCCTTGGAATGTTTAAGCCAGAATCTTTGTATAATGACTCTTCCAATGTTTAAACTTCCAGTCAGGTAATATCACAGCATCAAGTATAAAGAACCAAGTTTTACTTAATGTCATTATCTAGAATGGGAAATAAATGTTCCATAGGACCTATCTTAATTCCTCCCCATAATTTATAATTTGTAATTTTTATTCAAAAACTTTCTTCATAAGTCTTAAGCCCATCTGCAAGAATTTAAATAAAGGGCGAGAATAGGCAGAGAAACTCCATAAATGTAAATAGTATAGAGATTTTGCTGACTTCTTTTTTTTTTTTTTTTAAAGATTTTATTTATTTACTTGAGAGAGAGAATGAGACAGAGAGAGAGAGCATGAGAGGGGGGAGGGTCAGAGGGAGAAGCAGACTCCCCGCCGAGCAGGGAGCCCGATGCGAGACTCGATCCCGGGACTCCAGGATCATGACCTGAGCCGAAGGCAGTTGCTTAACCAACTGAGCCACCCAGGCACCCCAAGATTTTGCTGACTTCTTACAATGCCCTGACCTTGAGGTAATGATTCTCTAGTGCCAATGGCACTGCCAGTTGTAAGGAAGTAGTTTCTGATTGCAGCTCAATAGGTTTTTTTAAAGATATGTATATTTTAGGGGAAACTTTAGAGAAATATTTTTTTTGTTGTAACTATTTGGGTTTCTGAATTCTTAAAACTAAAAATAAAATTAGTGGCACTCAAAGTTGCACTTTAGAAATATTATAAAGTTATCTTTATAATTTTATTCTGAGTCATTTATGGGAAATTGTGGATTGTGACAATTTCCCTGGACCCTTCACTATGAATGCTCAGTAGGCACCCCAGGGTGTTTCCAACGTGGAGGGAAAGATGATTTTGCCATCTGTTGTTAAAGAACAACAATAAAAAAAAGATTACTCTGCAATCTATATATAAAAAAGTCAGAATTTCTTTTCAGATATGAAGATTGAACTATCTCCATTTTATCATAGATATTCTTGGGAGGCTGCAAAAAATATTTTTTTAAATTATCTTTTCCCTTTAAGACTGCTGTTGATGTTCTTGTTCATGAAGGAAGAATCAGTTTACATTGCACATTGATGGAGAACATGTGTGATTTGCATCAAGGTTGCCCCTTTGCTAAGAATGGCCCTACCCACACAACTCTTTAGCTTCAGTTACCTCAGGCTACTCTTTTGTAGCCCCCAAATACTATTTTAGGATGCCTTCTAGGCCTGTTCTTGCCAGAGGTAGTTCTTCCTCTACCTTTATCATTTTATAATTTTTTCCTGTCAGAATGTTACCAATTTCCCCTAGCGTATTAATGGGAAGGCAATCTGTTTGAGATAGTTCATAGCAAGTTATGAATTCCTGATAGCCCCCGAGTCTTTCCAGAAGTGTTTATGCTTTAAACATTAAATACAAAAAAATCTCTAATTGGTCGGATTGTAGCTAATCCCCAAAGGAGTTTACTTTTCATCCAAGGAGAGCTATCATTGGTATTCCTTTAAAAAGTCCTAAATAGAATGACAAGTCATTCTGCCTATACTTGACCCACCTTGATGACATCACATCAAAACTTCAAGTCCATCAACTCCTTCGTAGATTACCAACTAGCATTGGACGCCAGAGTCTCTTCATCTCGTCCATTCCTCATTCCTCATGTCCTCTGTAGGAGGATCTTTTCAAAACAGAGATAGCCTGTGGTGACTTGCATCTGATAGTTCCTTTGTTTATCCAGCACCATTTAGGGCACGTACCAATCTTCCTTTCCAGCCTCATCATCCATAGCATCCTCTCTCTTTCCATCAGAATGAAATGCCACCTTCCTTTGGACGCTACTGTAAACAACACAATTACTATACTTTAAATTTTGTTATGTAATTTTTTATTTTTATTTTGCCTTCTTATAAGCATTAAACTCTTTGAGGACAAGAACTCTGTCTTGGGCGCCTAGGTGGCTCAGTCGTTAAGCATCTGCTTTCGGCTCAGGTCATGATCCCAGGGTCCTGGGATCGAGTCCCACATCGGGCTCCCTGCTCAGCAGGAAGCCTGCTTCTCCCTCTCCCACTCCCCCTGCTTGTGTTCCTGCTCTCGCTGTCTCTCTCTGTCAAATAAATAAATAAAATCTTAAAAAAAAAAAAAGAACTCTGTCTTATTCATTTTTGTTCCCATCACCCAATAATATTTTAGGTAACTCAAAAACGATGTCGTGAATTCATTTATTTTTTTATGAACTGAAGTCTAGTTGTAGATATGAAAAGACTGGTATGCAAAAATGCATTTAGGGCTTTGAGGATAGGTGAAGTCCTGTTTGGGGAATCTTCTTTGTGTTGATTATAAAATGATGGGACAAGAAAAAAGGAAGTGTTGGAAGTATTTAACAATTATATTTGGGTTGGGAGTATTTAAGGAAGGAGCACCTGGGTGGCTCAGTCAGTTAAGCGTCTGCTTTGGGCTCAGGTCATTATCCCAGGGTCCTGGGATCGAGTCCCACATCAGTCCCCGCTGAGTGGGGAGCCTGCTTCTCCCTCTCCCTCTGCTCTTCCCCCTGCTTGTGTGCTCACTCTCTCCCTCTCAAATAAATAAATAAAATCTTAAAAAAAAAAAGGGAGTATTTAAGGAAGATAGCCAAAGTAGACTGACCTAGTGAGCACACTATGGGGGAAGAAGAAATTGGGCTCTGTTCAGGCCAGAGAACAGTGACCATGGACAAACCCAGAGATGGTGGAATGGGAACTGAAAGAGTGAAATCCAAAGCAAGACAGGTTCTAATTTATGATGTAATACCATGCTTACTTTAATGATGAACATTTTTTGTGCATTTAGGTGAGTTTAGGAATGAATTCTTTCTTCAGCCTATTTTTAGATAGAATTTATAGTATGGCCTTAATTGTTCTCAACTCTATGCTAATAAGAAAGATAATTATTCCTGGCTGTTGGAATAAATCTCCACTGTGTGCTTTGCCTTCAAACTTGACTGCAAGTCTTTGAGGTCTCAGACATGATTTTTGTCTAATGTAACTAAGGATAAAAAGTTGGGAGACATTCTTAGGCTGCTTTGCCAGTGAGATTTACCTTTTTCTGAGAGAAATAAATGTTTCATCAGGGTTACAATAATCAGTGAAATACATGTTTATTAATACCATCTTAAATGTTGTTGATTACAACTTGGTTTTCTAGAATTGAAGAGCTTTCAAAGAGCCAGTCTTAAAAAAAATGACTATTAAATCCCTCTAAATCTTTGTTTGAGTAAGATTTAGCACTACTGATTTGTATAAATACTAGGTTAATCCTTTTGCCCCTGGGAGGCCTAGGCTGAGAAAGTGAAGGGAAATGTAGCCCAAAGCATAATTAAGAGAGCCAACATCAAAGAATGTGTTGAAGTTCAATGTTGATGCTATAGACAGATGTATGCTTATTTTCTTTCTAAAGTATAAAGTCAAAAAGCTAGTTTGACCTCTTTATGAAAGGAAACTGCAGACAAATCATCTGCCCTTTGCTCATTGGTACTAACTTCAGAGACACATTTCCATTACCTGATTTGAAGTGTTTTGAAGTGCTTCTCCATAATTGGCTCTTAGTTACACAGTAACTAAATGGGAAAGGAGCAAAAGAGTTGGATCCTTGAATTAAGTTCTTATCCTCTCTTTTGACAATCTGTAGTATATTTTTCTAGTTCCTTTATTTTTTATTTATTTTTATTTTTTGGTTATTTTTCTTTTTTATTATTATGTTAATCACCATACGTTACATCATTAGTTTTTGTTGTAGTGTTCCATGAATCATTGTTTGCATATAACACCCAATGCTCCATGCAGTACGTGCCCTCTTTAGTACCCATCACCAGGCTAACCCATCCCCCCACCCTCCTCCCCTCTAGAACCCTCAGTTTGTTTCTCAGAGTCCATAGTCTCTCATGGTTCATCTCCCCTGCCGATTTCCTCCCCTTCATTCCTCCCTTCCTGCTATCTTCTTCTTTTTTTAACATATATTGCATTATTTGTTTCAGAAGTACAGATCTGTGATTCATCAGTCTTGCACAATTCACAGCGCTCACCATAGCACATACCCTCCCCAGTGTCTATCTCCCAGCCACCCCATCCCTCCCACCCCCTACCACGGGTTAAGATTGGTATATTTTCTGGCTAGAAATATCATTTAAAAATGAGACATTAAAATATAAATAGGCAATTGTTTAAAATATCCCTTTTTAATTGACTTTTCTTTATTTTCTCATAATTTGAAAATTCTCAGAAAGAGTAGAAGTTTGAACTGGAATTAGGTAGAGGAAATGGAAAATTGCAGTTGATAGTAATAGAAGGTAAGTAAATATCATCCTCATTTGGATATTTCTTTTGTTTTTCCTTTCTCAGATTAAAATAGTGTTAGAAACTATTAGAGATACATGGATGGAAAAATTTTTAGAAATATTCTGTGATGATATGGGATTGGTGGAGCTGAGAAGAAAATATATATTTATATATATATATTTGAAAATTCCTCCTGCATAGCAATAAAATTGGCTAGAATATCTTTTAATCTATAAATGGTGAGACTTGCTTACATTTTGTCAATTTTTTTGATGAGTTGTAATATCTGGACAGCAAGAAGAGCAGTATTTATTGACTCTTTTCTTTTGTTTATTTTAGAAGTTTGTATTGGAGTGGTAATGTGATGATGAGTTAAGAGTTTGGACATCTGCAAGTGACTTTCTCCATAGGAAATCTGCATGTCTCATAGTTCCTGTTGACTGGGGTAATGGGCTTGTACATTTTCCCAGACAGGAAAGGAACATCACCACATCAATAATCCCAAAAACTTATGAAGCTTCAGAGTGAGAAAGGTTGAGAATTCTTCAAGGGCTGTGAAATCCTTCATCCTCCATGAGATTCCCTGCTATTCTGTCTGGCCCCTCATTCCCAGGTTGTGTTGTTATTTTGTAACATGAACAAGTTTGTTCTTTTCATAGCTCCAATGGTATATATATTCTGCCTTATCTTATAAAATAGTTACCTTTGTTTGTCTTTTGCTTATCACCTAGACTTTGTATGAGCCTTTAATTTTTTTTTTATTTGTCAGAGAGAGAAATAGAGCACAAACAGGGGGAGCAGTAGAGGGAGAGGGAGAAGCAGGCTCCTCACTGAGCAAGGAACCCGATGTGGGACTTGATTCCAGGACCCTGGGATCATGACCTGAGCTGAAGGCAGACGCTTAACGACTGAGCCACACAGGCATCCCTTGTATGAGCCTTTAAAAGAGACATTGTGTTAGGGAAATTTGAGCCCAAATGAAATTCTAATTATGAAAAGGTCCCAGGTAGAATAAATACCATTTCAAATTTGAGTATTTGTTGTTGTTGTTGTTGTTTTGGTTTGGTTTGGTTTGGTTTGGTTTTGGTGGGGATTATGGGCTCCCAATCCTTCAAATTTAACATATTAAAAAATATCTTCATAGAATTTCTTCTATGAAAGATTTAACAATTTTATGTTATAGTTTGTGACCAAATGTTTTTTCAGTATTGATATAGCAAAGCATGTGGTTAAAAACTTACTACAGATAATTTCTTGTGAGTAAATATATCATTTACTGGTATAGAAAGTTCAAGAAATATACACAGGTGTAAAAAAGAAAATAAAAATAAAATTACTCCCATTTTCCATAGGTAGTAATAGCTGTTAATTTTTAAATGAACATCCTCTCTTTATACAAATACATAAATAATTTAAATCATATGGGCTGTGCTATACATTTTAATCTGCAAATCTCTTTTTCACTTAAAATTATGTATAGATTTTATTCTCTTATTTCCTTTCTCCCTTGTATTCTGATTTCTTCCTATGTATCTTATAGAAAGGACAATAAAGCTAGAATTTGTAAACACACACACACACACACACACACACACCAGGATACACTTTACCTCTATTCTCAGCAGTACCTGTTCTTGTCAGTCTGTATAACAGAAAGCAAACAACTTTTAAGAAATCATTTATTATTTTTAATGAAGAAAAGAAAACAAAATGAATTATATTTCCATAAAATCAGTTTGGCAACTAAAAAATGGGCATGCACATGATTAGAAAGTTTAGATATAACAAAAGGACATAAATAGAATTTTAAAGACTTCTCTCTACTCTCAGAACTTCTTCCCAAAGAAAACGTCTGGGAACAGTTTCTTGTGAATTTTCCAGAAAATTAAGATATATATATCTATATATATGCACATATATATGTATCTCCTTTATTTTATTTTTTTACAAAAACATATACCAATATTACTATAGTTCTGCACTTATATTTTTCACTAAATATATTTGGGTGTAATTCTATATTAATAACTATCTAATTCTTTTTTAAAATGCTGACATTGATTTCTGCTATATATCATCTCATTTATATAAACTCTTTCATCAGGGGCATTTAAAAGTGTTTCTAGTTATTTTATTTTATTTTATTTTTGGTTATTTTATTTTTACTGTGATAAACATCCTTTTATGTATCTTAAGATACATGGGTTAAGATTTTTATAGGGTAACTTCCTAGCTGCAGAACTGTAGGGTCAAAAGTACATATATTTACAATTTTGAGAGACACTGACAATTTTCTTTCCAAAAGTATTTTACCAATTTATTAATTTTCCTCATACCTTGGTTATAAACAGTGTATAAGTTATCTTTTCAATTAGTTAGTGGGATAGATGAAAACAGCATCTCATTGTAGTTTTCATCTGGTTTTTAAAATTAGAAGTAAAATTGAACTTACTTTTTGTGACCTACCCCTACCTCTATCTGTTAATTTCCTTTTCTTCTTTTTTGTCTTCTACTTCTTCTTCTTCTTCTTTTTTTAAGATTTTATTTATTTATCCATGAGAGACAGAGAGAGAGAGGCAGAGGGAGAAGCAGGCTCCCAAGGAGCAGGGAGCCCGATGCGGGACTTGATCCCAGGACCCTGGGATCATGACCTGAGCTGAAGGCAGATGCCCAACTGAATGAGCCACCCAGGCACCCCCTTCTTCTATTTTTTTAAGTTGTATTCCTTCTTCATTCCTTGTTAGTTCTTTTGGATTGCCTTAATTAAGAACAAAAGTTTTTATCCTTAAAATATGTATTAATGCATTTCTTCTAATTTGTCACTTGATTCAATATTTTTCACCATACACAAATGCTGAATTTATCCAAATTTATCAATCCATTTCTCCACAGCATCCTGATTTTCTTTCCTCTTCACAAATGCCAACTCTACACCAAGCTTACAAATATATTTATTATTTAATCTTTTTACTCTCTATTGTTTTTTGATGCATTTAGGCATTATTTTGGTGAGTGGCATAAAGAAGAAATCTAGATTTATTTTTTCCAAATAGCTAACCAGTTGTCTCAAGATGATTTATTGAATAAGTCCCTTTCCTTCTAACTGAAAAACCACCTTTAAGATCAACAGTATTTTCATGTTATTTTAAATATTTATTCTGTTCAATTTATTTGTCTGTATAGTATTTCCCTATTACCAAAGTAAACTACTTATTGGAACTTCACAATATATTTTAATTTCTGCTAGAACTTGTTATTAACTTTCTTATTCAATATTTTCCTGCATACTCCCATTATTTTCCTAGATGAACTTCAGTACTATTTTGCAAGAATTTAAAAAGTAATCCTTCAGTGTATATTGAATCTTTCCAATTTTGAGTATTACTATCCAAGAATATTTTTAAAAATATTTCAGTAAATTTAATATTTACTTTTTAAAAAGTTTAAAAGTTTATTCATTTTTAAGAGACTCATGCTCTACCAACTGAGCTACCCAGGTGCCTAAAAGTTTATTCATTTTTAAAAATAATCTCTATACTCATCATGAGGCTTGAACTTGTGACCCTGAAATCAAGAGTTACATGCTCTTCCTACTGAGCCGGCCAGGTACCCCTTAGTAAATTTATACATAAGTTCTTCACATTTGAAAAAAAGTTTTTTTTCTAGGTATTTTATCTTTTTTTTGCTATTGTAAATGAGACCTCTTCTTCCATGATATTTTTCAGCTGGTCATTGGTTGCATATGGGAAATTAAAGATTTTTGAGTATTAATTTTAAAACCAGACATGTTACTGAATTTTCTTATTATTTATTATACTTTTTATTGATTTCTTGAGATTTTCTAGGCATATAAAATTTCATCTGCAAGTCATGGTAATTTTACCTTTTCCTTTTAATGTAGAGTTCTTTCTTTCCTTTCATTAACTGGTACTTCCAGAGAATATTAAATAATAATGGCAAAAGTAGATCTTCTTCTTCTTGTATGAATGTTGAAGTTCTTTAAGTGCTTTTACTTGATATCTGTTGAAATAGACATATTTTACTCTCTTTTAGTCTATTAATATGGTGTACTATATTAATAGATTTTCTGATATGAAATCATTTTAAGGCAAATGGATTTTAATGAAGCCAATTTAAAGGACATGTAACCAGTATCATATCTTAGAAAATGAAAAGAAAATGTTTTATTTTAAGAACACTCTCCCAGGCGAGGTAGAAATGGCATTCTCAGTAGTTTAAATTTTAAGCATCCCTAGAGCTCTGTGTGTGATGATCATTTTTCTCTTGTTTGTTGCCTTAAGAGGCATTATTATCAAATCCTGGCCAATTAGCTATCTTTCTTTTCTTTTTTTTTCCCTAAAGCATTTCATACTACATATTTAAGGAATAAATTATATATTTTATTTGGGTCAGTTTGCAAACTAAATAACTATTTTTAATTTCTCTGTCATGGCTTTGCCATTCTGTAATTTAAATAAAAGCTCTGTATAATAAGGTTTTGCACATCACAAAACATAATCAAAAGAGGCTCGTTTCTAGTTTGTTTATTGTGGAAAAGGGATTCTACTTTACTATGCCATTATCTTCCTTCTTTCAAGTGAGATATCAAAAGAATTTTATACAAATAAGAAAGTAAATTTGGGTCAAATTTCACATAAAAAGAATGAAAATAATGCCAAATAATGTGTTATTCAGGGGGAAAAAAACCCTTTCAAATGTCTGAATATTTTAATATCAGACCAACCCATTTTCCACAATAGGCTCTCAGACTTGCAAGCTCTAGTTTATGTTCATTTTGATGCAGAGATTTATTAGAATAACAAATTTCAGGGTTTTTGAATTGAAGTAAAATATCTTTATTTTATCAATTATTATTTTCACCCTTCTTTTGGTATACAGAGTAAAGTAAAATAGCATGGTATGTCAAGGTGTTATTTAACAAAACATGTCAAAGATATCTATTCTGAATATGTGGGGAAACATAACATAGTCTTTCCTTTCATCTAATTTTAGTTTGTCACATGCTTTTTTCAGATTTCCTAATTTATCTAGTCAAAAGATGACTGCACCAAAAGAAAAAGAAATTTGAATATATACAAAGTCTAAGATATAGGTCCCAAAAGAGTTCAGTTCATGGATCTGAGTTTCATTACTGGTTGAAACTCTTGTGCAGATTATTGGAGGGTTTCTATGATTCTCTTGTTTGGCTCTAAATTGTAGTCTCGCCTTCCAGTAATTTGTCTCATAGCCTCCTTTATATTGTGAGCTCTTGGGAGATCTGTATTTTATAGATATTTGCATCTCCCACATTGCTTGGTTCAGAATATTTTTCATTATAAATACTTGAGGGGTAGTTATATGGCCACTTTATGCTTCATAAGTACTTTTTTTCTAGGACTTAAGGTCAGGTTTCATTGGCAGTAAAAGCAACCACTTAGATAAAGTAAATAGAAAGTAATTTACAAAATTTGATAACCAAGTTATTGACGTCTCTGGACTTTTAAGTAGATATTTGTTCTCATTTAATTCTGAGATATGACCCTCGCTGAATCTTTGCTCTTTCCCCTGAAAAGTAGTCCTATTGGTCAATGGAATTTACACAGTCTGTGGGGACCATTCTGGTTTATAGTTATTTTGAGTCTTTAGTGGTCCCAAAAATATTTAGGAAAAAATATGTAGGGCTTAAAGATTTAGCATCAATAGTCTTATCCCATAAGCTGCATTTTTTTTAATGATCATGTGAATACAAAGGAAAAAATGAGTGATGCAAGCACCCATCACCCACAGAAAGTTTTCATTTCTAAATTCTCCTCTTTCAAGACAAACAAGGTTTATAGAAGTTCCTGTCATGTAACCTTCCAAACTTGCTTTCTTTGGAACATTGCATGTATGTGTGTGTGTGTGTGTGTGTGTGTGTGTGTGTGTATGTGTGTGTATGAATATATATAAATTCTATGCCCCAACTTGGGGCTTGAACTCATGACCCTGAGATCAGGAGTTGCATGTCTACTGACTGAGCCAGTCAGGTGCACTTAAAACTTTATATCACATTTTAATTTTTTTTAAAGATTTTATTTATTTATTTGACAGAGAGAGACACAGCAAGAGAGGGAACACAAGCTGGGGGAGTGGGAGAGGGAGAAGCAGCCTTCTTGCAGAGCACAGGGAGCCCAATGTGGGGCTCAATCCCAGGACTCTGGGATAATGACTTGAGCCGAAGGCAGATGCTTAACAACTGAGCCACCCAGGCACCCCACATTTTAACTTTTGTTTATATGCATCTTAACTTTGTTGCTAATGTTTATTTTACTTTGTATTTGATTTGGATTGTATGTGTAGATGATCCTTTAAGGACAGTTTGAAGGTTGGTTAACATTTTAAATGGTAACAATGACAATCTGTCAACACTGGCCATATTTAATAAATAACCTTCTGAAATACCAAAATTGTTGCTTATGTATAGTAAATTGTTTGGATCTACATGGGATATTTGAAATGGTCACTCACCCTGAATCTGACTATTAGAGCTGTCATTTTATATGATAAAGTTAAATAAAATGTCCCTATTTTATTTAGCTCATATTATATATTAGTGTTCTCTAACTCCAAATGGCAGAAGAGAAAGTTTATTTATTAAAGAAGTTTTATGCATTTATTGTAGGTTAAGTACTGTATGAGGGACTAAACAAGATCTAACATTAAAATCTAAACAAATATAACACGTCTTTGTCTAAAAGGAAGAAAAACCTATTTGAGGAGTCAAGATGTAGACATTCTCTAGTGGTTATCACAATTCCTGGGCTTTAATAACTAATTGAATGTGAATGAATGAAAGCAAAAGTGCAAGACAGAAACAGCATATCAGAAAATGTATTTATTCCACTCTAATATTTTACTGGTAATTTATTTGGGAGGGAATGATGTTCTGGTTTATATGGTTGTGTTTTTTTCTATAGTGTTTTGGAGTTCTTTCATCAAATTTTTAAATTCCTAGAGCCATTTTTTGTTCTCTGAATGTTTTTTCTTGTAGTATCATGTCTTCGCTTTGTGGGTACAAAAGAAATTCAGTATTATTGATTATAAGGTTTATTGGCCACTTTGGCTTAAACAATTGTACAATTTCACAATCTAAGCTTTATTTGAAAATAATTGGCTAATTAAGTCAAAGAATCTAGCTAATCTTTGTCTTGAAATATTTTTAATAGCTAATACTTGAATTGTGTAGTATCATTCCCTTAAATGTTCTGGTGTGAGTATGAACATACTGGGAATTTTAATTACATTTTGCCTAAATTATAAATTAAAATTATAAATACATAACCTTAATCTGCTGAAAATAGATTTCTATACATTTATCAGCAATTTATAATCAGTGAATTAGCATACACTTCTGTTGTTTTATTTACATTTTATTGTGTAGTAATATTTTTTTTCTTTTGTTTTTGTTGATTTTTGTGAATTCTGCCAAGTTTCATTTTATGGAATACAACTGTGTGATGTATTTTCCTCCCTTCTCAGGACTTCAGGAAATAACTAAAACCAAAGGCAGAACTCCTTAATACAAAGTTATATTACTAAATTCATTTAACATATCTGAATCTATACATAGCACATATCAATTACATAACATATTCATCATCATTAAGTGTAAGAAATTGCATATAGATGATCTATAACCAGTAAGCCCACAGACCCACTCACTCTTCCCAGGGGTACCTGCAGTCATGTCCTGCTTTATAGTCCAGGCTTTGAAGCTTTTTGGTATCACAGAACTCTGTTAAGTGCACTTACTTTGTTACCCTGTAAGAAATAGCTATTTCTCTGTGGGCACAAGCCAGTGTCCTAGGTATTTACATTCCTTACCTTATAATCTTGGTTCCACTTCCTTATGGATAGGAAGCTTTCATTCTATTTGATATAGGCATCTTTTTCCTCTTGCTCTGTTGAGGGAAACCCCCTGAATTCTAGGACCTCTCCAACTCCTAGAATTTCAACAAACCTCTGCCCATCTCATTATGTATTTTTTTCACTTGTTTTAGAAAAAGGAAGAAACACTGGATTAGTATGTGTTTTGCAGCCTAAGAGTAACACCTGATTTTTTGGACAATTGTGTGAATACTACAGCTGGTTCCCAAAGTAGACTAGGTTTGAAGTGCATGGTAAAGTTCTCCTACTGCTTTGCCTTATGTTTCGATATCCCATAAGTCCGTAGATTATACCCTTTGCTTGATGTGTATTGCTTAGAAAAAAAAGTTGCCAGTTAACTGGCCATCACTGATATCCATAAAGAAAGACCTGGACATTGGTAGAAAATTCATTAGTGTAGCCAATGTAAACTTTTGGTTATTTTAGTCTGGGATGATATCAATGTAAAAGATGGCGGGTCATTTAATTCTGTATGCTTCTTAAATTATACCTCTGAGGTGCATACCAGAAATTTATTCCTTATAGCCATATATGTTAGCAACATATTCAATATCTTAGTAAATACTAATAGGAATAGATTTGGACCATGATGTAACTGGCGTGTCTGATTTGGACAATAGCTACTGCAGTTAATGGATTGGCTTTATTTTGAGAAGACTTAGAGAACTTAAATGATTTTGAGAGGCTTACGTCTGCATGAGAGAAGAGCAGTCCAGAAATTTTGGCCATTCTTACCCACTGGGTCCTTAGCAGGACAGCTCAAATTTCCAGAATCAGGCCAACGTCTCCATCTCCTGATTTCTAATATATGTTATCGGCTTGAGAGAACAGATGAAATTTCTTTATTCCTGCCCACCACCCCTAATCAGAATTCATACAATATGGGCTTCTGTAGCCAGAATTCATTTAGAATGCCCAGAATTCTAATATGCACTGGCATGCTGAATATATCAATCTACCTGAGCTCCTGTGGAGGCTTATTCAAGTTTTTGACAAAGAATTCTATTTTGGTCACTGTCAGAAAAGTCTCATAGGCATCACTGCTACAAACACTAAGACCTTCCTGGGAAGCAAATGTTCCCAGTCAAAGGATCTCAAACGACTTTTATCAAAGCAGCTTCCCCACTGCCCCAACCCATTCTTCTTATCCTCTTCTCCCACATTTAGTTCTTCATCATTCTCCTTCATTCTCTTTCTCTCTTTTTTTTAAAAGATATTATTTGTTTAACAGAGAGAGAGACACAGCAAAAGAGGGAACACAAGCAGGGGGAGAGGGAGAAGCAGGTTTCCTGCCGAGCAGGGAGCCCGATGCGGGGCTCGATCTCAGGACCCTGGGATCATGACCTGAGTTGAAGGCAGACGCTTAACGACTGAGCCACCCAGGCGCCCATTCTCTTTCTCTTTCTCTGTTCTTCTGTTATTTCTCCCACTCCCTGCCTATTTCCATAAAATATTGTAAACCTCAGGACCTTCATGTTTTGTATTTTGTTCTTGTTTCTAAAACTGATAAATAATACAATATTTTATTGAACAAGCTACTTTGGAATGTGCTATGTAACTTAATACTCACAAAAACCTTGCAAGATGAGTTATTCCTTTTTTTTTAAGTCATGATCTCTTTCTTTCTTTCTTTCTTTCTCCCCCTGCTCAATGTTTAAGGCAGAGTGATTTTTGCAGACTACCTCTTAATTTGGGATATCATATTTAAATTAGATTGAGAGTATAACATCTACTAGAATATCTTGTACATTTAGTCTATAATCATTTAGACTCTTTAATTTGTGTTTCTCACAAATAATGGGACGTTTTATACTTATGCAAAGAGGTTTAAGATGCTTATGTCAAATTGAATGTTTCATAGTGAAGCAAACTCACAAAGATGAGAGTACAGTGGTTCATCATTTACACTGAGCATCTTTGTGATTTCTACTTTTTTATGGAGACCTCTATGAAGTAATAGGACATTGCATCTGCTGTTTTTTAGGTAGTACTGCTTATATTATTTTAGTGAAGAATTTTCACCATGAAAATCAAAAGCAGAGACATCATTTTAAATCCTGCAATTAAGTATATGCTTGTCAGCAGCGCAGTCACGGCATCTTTGATAGTGTGGGTAATGTGTGTTTTCTTCTCAGCTTACTGTGGCGGTGGTAATGGAAGCCAAGCTCAAACATCAAAGGAAAGAGGTTTTCCTTTGTAGGAAACCATCATTACATTTTCACACCATTAGGGTGATAGAAGTATAGTATCTCCTCTGCAGGAAGTAGATGCTTTTGATTATGTTTTTTTAAACTAAACATAGACTAAGAAGCATATAATGTTGATCATTACTTATATATGTATTAATACTAAAATGTCTGAAATAATGTCTGTTGATTACTTTATTAACATTTTTAGGAAAGGCATGGAATATTAAAGAACTCACTAACTGAAACCCATTTTAATTAATTATTAGCAGTTACTTAGGCATATCAGCATCTAATTTTCTGTCTTTTAAATGACATTCCCTTGAAAGCTTGAAGTGTTCCTCATGATGGCCTCATAAAAGTCAGCCTCAGCAATTATTAAAGTGAGGACATCAGGCAATTTAATCTCCAACTGAAATAAGGACTAGATGCTGAGGACTGACAGCAATGCCTATTTTTCCACTCTTCTCCATATTGTTAATGAACCATTTTACTAAATAAAGTAAAATAAAGGGTACACATACTTGAGAAACTGAGCTTACTGAAAAGTTGTATTTAAAGAAAGCTGACATTGCCAAGATG
Source organism: Zalophus californianus (assembly GCF_009762305.2). NCBI lineage: Eukaryota > Metazoa > Chordata > Mammalia > Carnivora > Otariidae > Zalophus > Zalophus californianus. The sequence goes on along the minus strand of NC_045606.1, from coordinate 43,141,416 downwards.
TTATAGGTGAGTTAAATATACCTGAATTGTATAGGTATTATTTTCATTGTTGTTCATAGAACCACATTAAATGAAGTGCTGTTCCCAAGACAGCACTGCTAAAATAATAGCAGTGGGAACAGTAATGACAAAACAACCCCAAATCCACAAGGATGAAAAAATACTTCATATACCTTAGTATTTCACACATCCCCAAAGGTAGCCAGATGTAGAATATAAACTATCCCATAGGGAACAAAACAGCAAGAGAGGAATATGTTTTAATGGCTGAATCATTTTTCTGATTGGTTGACATTCATCCATCTTTTTGTTATAGCTGCTGAGAAGGTAGCAAGCCCAAAATGGTACCCACAGCAGCTGTCATTTATTTGATTTTTACCGAGCAATATCCCTCAGAGTAAATAATGTCATCACAAAAAACCTAGCAGCTGTCACTTAGTTGATGGTCACTTATCAATATCCTTCTGATAACATAATGTCAACTACAAAAACTTTGGGGCATATTACAGAAATAATGACATTGATTCAGTGTCTTCAGTTAATTAATTAATTTATTTTTAAGATTTAATTTATTTATTTGACACAGAGAGAGACACAGCAAGAGAGGGAACACAAGCAGGGGGAGTGGGAGAAGGAGAAGCAGGCTTCCCGCATAGCAGGGAGCCCGATGCGGGACTTGATCCCAGGACCCTGGGATCATGACCTGAGCTGAAGGCAGACGCTTAACGACTGAGCCACCCAGGCACCTCAGTGTCTTCAGTTTAAAAACAAAAACAAAAAACAAGCTTTTGCTTTACTTTGACACTGATTTTCCAAAAATACATCATATTAGCTCTGATATTTATGTAAAACGGGAAACCATGTTCTTGTAAAAACATTCTCTACTATTAATGATATAAAATAGTTAATTTCTTTAGTGTAGTTCTGCAGGTGATTTGATAACTTGTGTGAGCCACACTGGAGACAAGAGCAGCAGAGCTTGAAATACAGAAAACGTTTACATTTATTCTGACAACATATATAATTCTGATTTTAAAATATACTTCTTTTTTTAAAAGATATATTTGTTTATTTTAGAGAGAGAGTGAGTGGAGGAGCAGAGGGAGAGGTAGAGAGAGGGAAAAGCAGACTCCCTGCTGAATGTGGTGCTCTATCCCAGGCTCCGTCTCACCACCCTGAGATCATGACCTGAACCGAAATCCAGAGTCAGATGCTCAACCGACTGAGTCATCCAGGCTCCCCTTCTATCTGATTTTGTTTATTATTTATGCTACTTTGTTTTCTTTTTTTTCTATTTCTTAATTTTTATTGGTTTGTACAAATTGCTGCTTATTTTCATTCCCCTCTCATTTAGTCTTTAAATAATTGGTGATTGCAGTGTTATTTGGCACAGAAAAATACAAATAGACCAATGAAACAGAATAGTTCCCAGAATATTTCCTACCAAATAGGAGAATTTAGTAGTGATAAAGATTTAATTCAATAGGAAAAGCATAGTTTACTTAAAAAAGGATTTTGGCACAATTGGCTATCCATTTGGAGACAAATTTAGAAACCCACCTCACATGACATATTTTTATATATATATATATATATATATACACACACACACAAATAGACTTCAAATAGATTACAATTTAAATTTAAACATTAAATATTTTAGAAGAATATATATATATATATTTAAAGATTTTATTTATTTATTTGACAGAGAGAGACACAGCGAGAGAGGGAACATAAGCAGGGGTAGTGGGAGAGGGAGAAGCAGGCCTCCTGCAGAGCAGGGAGCCCGATGTGGGGCTCGACCCCAGGACGTTGGGACCATGACCTGAGCCGAAGGCAGCCGCCTAACCGGCTGAGCCACCCAGGCGCCCCTAGAAGAAAATATAGATTACTTCATGTAAAAGTTAGAGGTTGGAGAGCTCCGGTTAGAGATAGCATAGTCAGAATCTAAAGAAAAGAGAAATATATTTAAATCTTTGTAAATTAAAACATTTTGCATAAAAATTCCCATAAATAGATTCAAAAGAAATGATAGATTTGAGAAAAAAATTGAAATATAGATGACAGAAAAAGAACTAATATCTGTAATAACAAAGCCCTTAAATAATAGAGACATTTATTTAAACACTATTAAAAAAGTAAAAATGTGCCATTTAACAATTTAAACCCAATTAAAAAAAAAGGCCTATAAAAATGCACAACAAGATTTGGCTCTGAAATGATAGAAGAACAGATCCAAATGGCCAATTACATTTGTTAAGAATCTGATGTTGACTACTTGGTATTGATAAATGCAACTTAAATTAACAGTGAGAAATCACTTTATACCCATCAGATTGGCACCATTTAAAAAGAGCAATTACCCCCTCTTATGGGGATGTGGAGACAGGGTGCTCTCATATATTGCTTGTGAAATGTGACTCAGAATGCAATCTGGCATTGTCTAGTAAATACAGAGATACACATACCCTTTAATCTGCAGACCCACTCCTGGGAATTGAGCCCATAGAAGTAAAAGCTTGGGTCCATTAAGATTTATGAACAAGGGGTTTATTGCTGGAATATTTGTCATTGGAACAAATTGGAAACAAGGTGAATGTCTATGAACAGAGTAATGGTTGAATAGATTATGGTACATCCTTGCAGTGGAATACTATGTTTATTAAAAAGTGTAGATTGGATCATTTTCAGTTAACTTGGGAAGATTTTCAAGTGAAAGGAACAAGAAAACATAAATAAGAAGGTATTAATAATCTCAGTTTTAGGAAATAAACACTGACCAAAAATTTCTCAAATCCCTACATGGGTGGCTAAGTCTGGGTATGTTATTCTTTTGGCATAGAGGAGGTTATGGAAATCACACAGCGGGATGCTAACATTGACAGGTGATGTTGAGTACTCACAATGAGCTTGGACTTTGAAATCAAACATCCTACATTCAAATCCTGGCTATGCAATTTATTAGCTGTGTGGCTTTGGAGAACATACTTATTTTTTTAATGCCCCAAGTTTTGAGGCACCTGGGTGGCTCAGCTGGTTGAGTGTCTGACTCTTGATTTCAGTTCAGGTTATGTGATCTCATGGGTTGTGAGATCGAGCCCTACATCAGTCTCTGTGCTCAGTGGGGAGTCTGCCTTAGATTCTCTCTCTCCATCTCTTTCTGCCCCTGCCCTTCTCCCCTCCCCACCACTCGTGTGCACGCTCTCTCTCTCAAATAAATACAATAAGTCTTTAGAAAAAAATAATGCCTCAGTTTTCTTTCCTGTAAAAGAAAGATGATGTTAGAATCTACCTCACTGGGTTGTATTAAATGAATTTATGTATATATCACTTAAAATCATGTTGGTCGCATTGTTAGCACTGTGGCTTACATAAGCTTGGGTAAGAGAAGGAGGAGAAAAGGAGAAGAGAAGAAAAAAAAATGAGAAAAAAAATATCACCACAGAAGGGAAAGAAATCAGAGTCCTCTTTTGAAATGGTTCATTTCTCTGGATGTCCTAGTTGGTTACCTAACCACAGCTTACTGAGGCATGGGAGAGAGAGTTACCTGAAGAGTAGACTAGAGCTGGCCTCTCAGAGCACTCGTTAACTGACTCTTTAACACAAATTCACTGGATAATTACTTAATGTTTCTGTCCATTGTGGCTGTGCAAAGGGTTTTTTTCCCCTTAAACATCATTAGTAACTGCCCTTGCTCTGTTTTTGGTCATGGGCAAGGGATTGGTGGGAAGGAAGATTGAATTTACTTCAATCTGATGTTTTCATTTCCTTCTTCATAGAACCTATGCTGAAGTCTGACCACTGCCATTTTTTAGGAGACAGTTCTCCACAGATCTGTAACTGTTGAGAAGAGGCACTGACAACTTTTTTCCCCCAAATTCTTTTCAAGGTTGTTTGTACAACAAACAACCTGAGAAGACAGACACAATGTCTTCTCTGGCAAAGAGAAGATTTGTTTTCTATCTAGTATAATAGAGATAGTATTGCCCTCTGGGGTAGAAAGCAGGTTTGCTTCTAGCTCATTATTAAATATTAGGGGTTTCCTAAGTTTGATGACCCAAACCCTCTGTCTATGTAGCAATCAATGCACTTGGGGATAAGAGAATTAATGTAAGCAAGAATCTCATGCTGCTTCCGGTACCATGAGTGATCAAGTTCTCTGTCTCTGACCCGGGAGTCTCACGTCTTCTGCCAGCATCTATGAAACTGTATCAGGCTAAGTTATTAACCTGGAAGTAGGGTAAAATCTCAGACCTTTCACAGTTGTTGACATAATTCACTATAATACATTTTCCTACTTTGAGATGAGATAATATAGGTGAAGTGCTCATATATATAGACAAACTATAATGAACAGCTTTAAGATTGTAGTGAGGTAGAGAAAAGTACATTTACTGGTTTTCTCAAGAAAAGTGTGGTTCATATTTTGAAGGAATAAGTTGAATTTTGGAAACATTTGAATTCTTGCAATGTTGTGATGGACAGTATATTCCCTGAGGTATGCTTAATTTTTAGTAAGTTGAGTATTCCCTCACCTCAGACTCCAAATGGCTGCACCTAACTACAAGGGAGACTGGGAGATGTGATCTTCGGGTAGGTAAGATGTCTCACACAAACCTGTCTTACAATGGAAAGACGGGAGAATGGGTGTTAGAGTACAGTTGGCAATCCGCCAGAACTTACTTGCTTTTGAGTCTGGCCCTGGCCTGACAGGCTTAAAAATATCATTTGTAAGTGGATCAGGAACAAATTTGCCTCAAGGGACAGACTCACACAGAACAAACTAATAGAGATTGATGAATAAAATCCAAAAAGCCAATCTATTAATTTACATTGAGAAATGAATGTGTTGAGAGGATCCAGAAATCACATTTGCTGATCAATATATTTTCTTCCTGTGGTGAATGTTACCACAAGGGCAAATTATGGTCAGAAGGTTGCTCAGTGAGCCTGAGATAGGACCAAGGAGAGGCAGGTAAATGATTTTTGGGCTGAATCTCTAATTGGTGGGTCTGTTGAGATGCTCTGTGCTTTGGGGCCACTGGACCCCAATGTATAAGATACACTTCAATCTTCAGATGCTGAATTCTCTTCCTAGAGGTCTTCTTGACAATTCTCCTTTGTTTATCTCTTTCAGTTTTTCGGAGAGATTAACATGCAACTCTACTTGAATATTCTTAGTTACAATTCCAGGCCATTTCTGTTTTCCTAAGGGCTTGACTCAGCTCACTTTGATTTATTGTGACTCATTTCTACAAATGGATGATTTCATCCCTTGCATTTTTAGTCAGATATGACTTGATGGTCTTGGGAGTGGGGCAGGGAGAATGCTATTAGCATTGGGACCTAGAAAAATAATTATTTACATATTCTCTGACTTAAAGAAATTTACTGCTTGCTTGTAAAGATTAGACTTACAAATAAAACCAGTACAGAAAGTTTTCTAGGAAATATAATTGATATAATAACTGTGAAAGCCATGACATTTATTTAGCAGAGGGCAATATACAAGCATTCCATCTTAATCTGAAGTCCCTAATGAAGGTTAATCAAGGAGGAGAGACTTTCAGTGTGTGTGTGTGTGTGTGTGTGTGTGTATAATAAAATATAAATAAAAGCAAATACACACAATGTACATTTTTGGTTTGTGGAGAGATGTGGCTACTTACTACTCACTGGCCGTATCCTTAAGACTGAGAAATTTTTGTATAAAGAGGAGAAAATTCAGAGGTAGAAAGACCAGGGATCATCTGTGAATAGCTGGAATTGACATGTGGAACTTTCTTAAAATGATAATAGGAAATTGGGGGAAAAGGGTTACACATTTTACGAGGCCTTAAAGTTATGAGGGAAAGAGAAAGTACAGTTAAGAGAGCACTTAACTGTATATATGAGAAACTTGACTTGATTTTCATTGAAATGATAATTTTAGCAAGCCCTTAGGGAGTCTTACATTGGTCAAAGACTTTTCACATTTTGTCACAGTTTATCCTTATAACCCCTCTTTGAAACAGGTTTATTTTATACACAAAGAAACCAGTGCTTAGAAATGTTAAATTCTTTCCGTATCCAGCAATTATTTTCTGGACCAGGCATGAGTCTGGGTGCGAGGAATACCTCAGTGACCAAGACAGACCAGGTGCTTATTTTGTGGAGCTTGGATTCTGGAGCACTGTAAAAAGACAGAGCAGTGTCTCAAACTCAGAGCAGTCTGAGGCAAAAAGCTATGAATTAAAGCAATAAACTGCTCTACCTCCATGGAATAATAAACTCCTTTTTAAAGGCAAGTTGAATGTTTTAATCACGTTTTGTTTGTTCCAGTGAAATGAAAGAACCACATTTCCCTGTAACAACCAGTCAAAATGAACGAACATGAATGAAATCTGACATACGGCACAAGGCCCTCCAAGGTCTGGGGAAATCGATTCCAGAAGTAGCAAATCTGTATAGGGTGACATTTCTTTCCAAGTGATCCACTGCTCTGCCATGTCTTTTGCTTCTTTTATAATGAAGTTCACTGGAGGTAGTCTTTCTTCTATATGTAATTCATATTGAGTGTAATCCTATTTATAACAATTTCTTTCTTTATCTCTAGTGACTGTTTTTAAAGAGGGCTGCACTGCAAAAAGCAGTTAGAAACTCCTCATAAGTAAGGATCTGCATGCACAAATAATCATTTAAATTGTTGTATACAGCTTAAATCCCCAAATGCATCTCTCCAGTATGTTAGCTCTCCTGTAATATTTTCAAGAAACATGCCACCTTAAGAGAGAAATTTACTTTAACTAGAAAACTATCTATTCATCTAAGAACAAATGATCTTGAACTAAAGTTTATATTGAAATGTAGGTATAGTGGTTTATTTATTTTGAGAATTGTGTTTTTATGTCTTAGGAGTTTGGATTTTTTTTTTTTTGAGTGGAGGTTTTTTGTTTTTTACAGTTCATTACAAAAGTGAAGCAACCACTTTCTTGATTATATTACTTGTGAATGTTTCTATACTTCTAAAACCTAAGTTGGCATTTTAAGGAATATTGAACTTTAGCATTATCTTCGTGTTCTTGAATATATAAACAAGTTTTTGTGCATTGTATTTCCCTAAGAACTAGCAATTTAGATTTTCTACATATAAACAAGTTGAAAATGAAAATTTCAATCAAAGTAGTGTTTTGACATCACTACATTTTACACAAGTATTAAGTACTGAGATATAGATTGAATTATACACATTCATTTTTTTGTTGTTGTTATAAAAGAATTTGACTTTCCTCAAGGAAATCCAGAATTTCCTAATCTGTCAGCAAAAAAATCTTCACAAGTGTATTTACTTATTGAGTTCCACAGTTCTGACTTGTTCTCCAAGTGTGTGTGTGTGTAATATTCTCTAAATTAAACTTCATTTTTTGATGTCTAAGATCCATAATGGTTCTAAGGAGCGTCAAAACATGAGCCCACAGAAAGTCAATCTGAGATAAAAAGGAATCATTTTAGTTTTCTCATTGAAATTATATTTGGAGTATCTGTATATTTGTGAAGGTACATTTTTGGGAGGAGAGAATTAATAACTCACTGTATTCTCAAAAGGATTCCTAACCCCAAAATGTCAGACACGAAAATCCAGACAAATCAAACTTTAAGAGCTTTCTCTTCTACTTTCCTCAACAATATATAAATCCAGTTAAAGTGAATATCAGGTGCAATCTTTAGTGGCAAAGAAGAGCTGTAGATAAGGGAAATGAGAAGAGAAAGGGAACTTATTGCTAAGCAGCTAACCTCAATTTTGCCCGATATTGGGACAGATTGCAGGGGTTGAGTATATGTATGTGGGTGCTTGAAATCTTTTGGGACTAACTCCTGATGTTTTTTCCTGAATTCCAGGAACTCAGGAAAAAGTGGAGGACACAAACCACAATGAGAACTTCCGTTTTCATGGTCTAGGACAGGGTGAGAACTTGTGATCCCCAAAATGAGAAAACACTGAGTGCTAATGTGGTCCACAGGATGACCAATACTATACCATAAAAAGTGGATCCAGCCCATGTTTTTGAAAGACCATGTTCTTTGGAGGGTAACAACCTTGGTTCAAATAACCAGATATGAAGGCTTAATATCTTTTAGCTTTAATTTTCTTATATGTTTAGCAGGCAAAATCATACCTACTTTGAAGATTTATAGTGAGAATTAAATAATATGATGTATGGAAGGGAACTAGCACACCTCCCAGGACCTCAAATTGTGACTTTACATTTCTTCCTAATCCTTACATGTTACATTTTTTTAGTATTTAAAGTATAAGACTGGTTTAAACACAAACAAACAAAAAGGCTGCTTTTATCTCTTAATACTGAATCAGTGTGGATAATTGAGAAATTTGGGAAATCTGCAGTGACAATATTGCTATGTTGTAGTATTAAAATTAATCAATTTCCATCTGTCTTTGTTTGATGATACCACTTGATCAGACATCACATATTATTTCTGAAGAGCGTCTCCTGCTGCTGGTTTTATTGCTTGCCCGAGAGAGAGAATATTTCCTTTGGAAATATGAATGACCTGGTTAGAAAAAATGATTTGCTTGTAGCTGATTCTATAGGACAAGCTTACCTGATACTAAATGTTTTTGAATTGCTGAAGTCTAGCAAGAGAAAAAAAATTTTTTTTGATATACGTATTCTTATATAGGGAAACATTTGTCTTACTAAAAAACTTTGCCAAATAATAATTATTAGCAACTTCAAAAAGTTGCACAGGGTTTAATGCTTCTTTTAGCAACTAAAACATCTGCTCACTTGTATGAGAATTCATTCATTCACTCATTCACTTAAGCAATATTTATTGAGTATCTACAAGATGTGAGTCACTACCATTATCTTCTTGGTTTTTTTAGAGTAGTATTTGGAAGAATCTAAATTGGAATATTGATAACTGAAGCTTTTATATATACTATATATAATGCAGTATATACAGTATACAGTATATACACTAAACTATATATAAACTCTATATATAGTGTGTATATGTATATGAGGTGTATATATATATATATATATATATATATATATACACTCAACTGATTTCAGTTCAGTTCAGTTCGCCAAATTGAATTGGAAAATTGCTAGATGTGTGGATAGCAGCCCCTTTTTCATGCAATATTTAGTAAAACAGACAAATATACAATACATTGTATATAAATTGTGAAATATATGTGCAAATGGACAAGGACTGAAAAGAAGCTTGAAAAGTGAAAGCAGTTATTATGGTAAGATGGCAGAAATTTTAAGGTATTTTTCTTAGTTTTAAAATTTGTCAATAATGGCATTCTGAGTTGAATTGTGTCCTCTCAAAATTCGTAATTTGAAATCCTAACCCTGTGAACCTTAAAACTCCGCTTGATGTGGAGATAGGATCTTTAAAGAGAAAATTAAGTTAAAATGAGGTAATTAGGGTGGCCTCTAATTCAGTGTGACCAGTGTCCATGTAAGAAGAGGAAATTGACACAGACATATACGAAGGCAAGACTATGTGAAGACATAGGTAGAAGACTGCCATCTACAAGCCAATAAAAGAGACCTCAGAAGAAACTAATTCTGGGGCGCCTGGGTGGCTCAGTTGGTTAAGCGACTGCCTTCGGCTCAGGTCATGATCTTGGAGTCCCAGGATTGAGTCCCACATCAGGCTCCCTGCTCAGCAGGGAGTCTGCTTCTAACCTCTGACCCTCCCCCCATCTCATGCTCTCTCTCTCAAATAAATAAATAAAATCTTTAAAAAGAAGAAGAAGAAGAAGAAGAAGAAGGAGAAGGAGAAGGAGAAGAAGAAGAAGAAACTAATTCTGCTGCCACCTTGATCTTGGTCTCCTAGCTTCCAGAAACCATGAGAAAATACATTTCTGTTATTTGAACCACTCCATTTGTGGTACTTTGTTATAGCAACCCTAGCAAACTAATACAAATGATATCGAAAAATCTTGGAAAAGATCTTTTACATTGTTTACCAGGTGTCAACATCCCTGAGTTTCACTGCTAATTCTCCCATTTACTTATTCTGTGACGTGCAAGTCACACGTAGCTTTGATTAACATCAACTTACCTGTGAATTAGTAAGAGTATCCTTTTCATTTATGTCGTGTGATGGTTCTAAGGATCAAATGGTATTGTGATTTGCAAACTTGTTATAGGCCATTAAGAACCATGCATAGATGAGAGATATTGACTTGGTAAAAGTGTTTTTGAATTTTACATAAATGTGCACAATCTATGCCCAAGTCAGTAATTCTATGGAATGACAGTTTCAGGAAAGTCAAGGGTCTCTAGTGGGCTAATAAACATTCATTTTTCATCTTCCAATTGAAATAAAAATGGCACCCCAATTAATGATTTAATTATGATTTTCCTGTTCATGGATGTTCATATTTGGTCAGTGACAATATAGCTTCAAGAATGAGGCATTTTACTCAAAAGGAGTTCTCTTGTTCACCTCAACCATCCCCATCTTCAAGCAAGATGCAATCTAAGTATTCTAGGCAGAATGGCATTTATTTTATTAATAAAAAAATAAGGAAAAACAACTATTAAAAAACACCAGAGTAAAGCCAACTTTAGTTTGGACTGCACTTCCTGCACAAATATGGAACACAAATGACATGTGCAAGAAGTTTTATGAAGTCCAAGAAGGAGAGAGAGAACTGAAGAGTTTGCTGGAAGTGTTTGGTCAGTTGATTTAAGTGATAAAGGATAAGGGAGTACTGTGCAAACTAAAATGATATCTCAGTTGTAGATAAGGGATAAGTGACCCAGGGCAAAATTAACCTGATTTGAATGCTGAACCCAAATCAGAGTGGATAACCTGATCACTTTCTTTGTATGCATTTCTCTCTTAATCTTATATTTTCTCTTTTATTCTCCCTCTGCATCTCTGCTTTTTTATTTGAGAACTCTGCAATTGACCTTCATGACTTCATTTTCCAATTTACATGGAACTATCACAAATTGAAAGACTTGCATCTGAACTTTAGCTGACAGGGAAGAATATTTTTACTTTAGTAATTCAAATAGAACTGGCTGTTACTAATGAAATATAGTCACTGAAAGAGAGATTTCAACCCTAAAAGCAAGTCAGGTGGACCCAGAAAGTAACTTTTTTCAAACCAGTAAGCTTACAGAGGATGCTTTTGCAAACTAAACATTACTGTTCCCAGAGATTAAGTGGCCTATTAGTGATTTGCAATTTACTTAATAAAGGCTATTAAATAGATAAGATCAGGAAGTCAAGAAATCATCGAAGGCAGGAAAATGGAAGTCTAATGCCAAATAAATGTATTATCAGAGGTATCAACTTGGACAAATCTTAAAAGGATACAGTTGACTGAGAAAAGCAAGTTGTGAAATGATATATATGATATGATTATATTTTTGAAAATATTTAAAAATACATAAAATATTTTGAAACATCACATGTACATTTGTGGTAAACACTATGTATGGAAATAATAACATAAATGTTTGGTACTGATTACTTCAGGGAAGAGAGGATTGAGGGCAAGTGAAGCATTAGATGTATTTGTAACTTTTTTGTATAAGAGTATTAATATTTTATTGAAAATCTAAAAGATCCTAATATTGTTATTCTCAGAGCTAGTAATGAACACTACCAATGAACCTTACAGACTTAGACAACTTGTGCATTTTGATACACTCTTAATTACGGTACAAAAAATCATTAAGAAACTTGTAAAATCAAATATAAAACATTTTCTATAAAAGAATGTGGAGTAGTTCATATGCCAAAGTGTGATAAAATGGTTTGTGAGTAATGCACTATATAGTATCTTCTTATTAGTGATATAATGTAAAGCCTCCCATAAGAAAGCCGGACTTTTCTCCCAAACTTATTTTATATTGTAAACCCATGGTGTTTTATTTATTTATTTATTTTTAATTTTTTAGAGTGTCCCACAATGAATTTTACTTTATTTATTTATTTTTTTGATGAGTTTTCACTCTTGCCATGGCTTTCTTTTCTTTTTTTTAAATTTTTTTATGTTATGTTAATCACCATACAATACATCATTAGTTTTTGATGTAGTGTTCCATGATTCATTGTTTGCATATAACCCCCAGTGTTCCATGCAGTACGTGCCCTCTTTAATACCCATCACCAGGCCAACCCATCCCCCCACCCCCTCCCCTCTAGAACCCCCAATTTGTCTCTCAGTGTCCATAGTCTCCCATGGTTCATCTCTGCCTCCGATTTCTCCCCCTTCATCTTTCCCTTCCTACTGTCTTCTTCTTCTTCTTTTTTTTTTAACATATAATGTATTATTTGTTTCAGAGGTGCAGGTCTGTGATTCAACGGTCTTACACATTCACAGCACTCACCATAGCACATACCCTCCCCAATGTCTATTACCCAGCCACCCCATGCCTGCCACCCCGTATCATGATGATGGCCAGATAAGTTAAAAATCAAGGTGATTTTTAACTAACCTGGCCATCATCATTTCTGCTCTCACTCCCATTCTAAAGTCATGAGGAAGGTAGGAGGGCTCTGTCTCACCAACCAAATATCATCTTATATTGTCACCAAATAGAAAAAAGATTTAACTTCTCACTAAGCAACTTAATCCTGTTGCAATAAGACCTTATGCTATGCTCATCATTCTAGTTATCCTAGGAAAAGTTATTTCCAACCAAGAATGAGATATTTTGACTTTCCAAAGGCAGAGGTTTCTTCTGATTCCATTTTTAGAAATAAATAGGATTCAAATGGAAACTGGCATCTGGAAAAATCTACAACATTGGTTTTTAACCCATTTCAGGAAATAAACATTAGAGAAGAGACTTTTAACATTTCCGATACATTCTGAATGTGATAATTTAGGCAACTAAATAAATACTGACACTTCTCTGGAGACACTTAACCTTTGTCTAAAATACTTCCCCATCACTAAGATGCATTCTTATTTCTTAAAAGAAATCTGAAGCAAATATGGTAACATATTTTCTTATGTTAAATCTAGGTGATAGTTTCATGGATATCTTTTTCATTATTTTCTGGATGTTTGGAATATTTTCAAAATAAAACTAGAGTCTCCACAATTTGTGGGTTTTGTAGTGCAGTTTGCAGTATATATCCATTAGTATATAGGTTTGTCTGTTTTCAAAAAGGCAAAAGAACCATAGCCAGATAGTCTCTTCTGTACATTTGGGCATGCTATCTGCAAGTGATATGCATTGTTTAAAGTGAAGTGATACAATATAGCAGGAATGGTAAGAGCATGAGCTCTGGAATCTGACAGACCTAGCATTGAGTTCCAACTTCAACATTTAATAGCTTGGGAAAATAGTTTAACTTCTTTAAGCCTCAGTATATGGAAATACAGTTAACCCTTGAACCATGTGGAGGTTTATGGGCAGTCAAAAATCTGCCTATAACTTTTGACTCTGCCCAAATGGAACTACTGATAGCCTACTGTTGACTGGGAACCTTACTGATAACATAAACAGTTGATTAACACAGATTTTGTATTTTTATGTCTTATATATGATATTCTTACAATAAAGTAACCTAGAGAAAAGAAAATATTATTAAGAAAATCATAAGGAAGAGAAAATACATTTACAATGCTGTACTGAATTTATTGAAAAAACCCACTTAGAAGTGGACCCCCATAGTTCAAACCCATGTTGTTCAAGGGTCAGCCGTAAAGATACCTACCACGTGGTATAGTTGTAAGAACTGAATGTGACAATACAGGTCAAATGTTCCAGTGAAGTGACTGCTGGTACAGAGTCAACAGTAACTGGTAGCTATCAATGAGTCTATCAATGTCATTATCATTTTTTGCTTGGTTTTATACATTTTTAGAGGGATACTCCATTTTTATTTTTTAAAATTTTTATTGTTATGTTAATCACCATACATTACATCATTAGTTTTGATGTAGTGGGGATACTCCATTTTTATTATTTATTTATTTTTTTAAAAGATTTTATTTATTCATTTGAGACACAGAGATACAGAGAGAGAGAGAGAGAGAAAGCATGAGCAGGGAGAGAGGCAGAGGGAGAGAGAGAAGCAGGCTCTTTGCTGAGCCAGGAGCCTGATGTGGGGCTTGATCCCAGCACCCTGGGATCATGACCTGAGCCGAAGGCAGACGCTTAACAATCTGAGCCACCCAGGCGCCCTGGGGGTACTCCATTTTTAAAATAACTTGGTGGTGTTTTGTTTTTGGTAAAATGCTAACACGGGAAATTGATGCTAGTTGGTTAATGTCAATAAGCTGTTGACAAAAGATGATTCCTGACCTACTTATTTTTGTGATAACCCTTTTTGCTTCATGTTTATTTCTGCATGGCCAAATAATTGTTCCTTTCCAGATTTTTTCAGAAAAGATATAGCATTCTTCAGAGCATGTAGAAGAATGGCATTATAAAAAGAGTTCCTCAATAATTTTACCAGCATTTACATAGTGTTTGCATTATAGAGTTTCTCTAAAGATGATTAGAATTTTATGAATATAAATTTTGATAATAGTAGTCTTCAGGCTTGAGGGAATGTTTAACATTTTTATTTTAAGATGATTCCGAAGAGGTCAGTTGATTTGATCAATGTCACAAAATGAATTCTAGGTGGAACTAACTCTAGAGCATAGGTCTTTTGACTCTTGTTGTTTTAATTAGACTATTAAAAAAATATATAAAAATAAGATTTTATGTGAAAAAGTGAATTGTAGGCCACTATAACATCTTTTAAAAGAAATATGTTCTTCAAGGAAATAAAAGGATGACCAGGTGATAACACTATTCCAGAATTTTGTGTTATTTTGTAGTTAGAGTGAAGAAATAAGATACAATTAATATGGATGAGAACATAAAAAAATAGTAATATAGAACAAATTTTCTATATAGGTTCATTTTAATTCTTAGATATGGGTCCTTATAAAGACATTCTCCCCAAACGTAATGTACTTTAGGAAATCACTTAATATATTTATAATACATTTCATATATTAAATACATATTACATATAAATATATAATACAGTATTGCAATAAAATATATTACAAAATTATATATACATAAATATATTTAAAGTGGTAAAATTGCATTTGCTCAATAATGTCATGTTATTGGCAGAAGAGTTTGCAATAGTAGATGAAGAAGTAAGAAGCAAAGTGTATTGCTTATTTGGATGAATCATGAATTATTTTCTGAAATAAGAATTGACTCAAGGGCACCAGGGTGGCTCCCTGGGTTAAGCGTCTGCCTTTGGCTCCATGGGTTAAGCGTCTGCCTTTGGTCAGGTCCTGGGATCGAGCTCCACATCGGGTTTCCTGCTCAGCAGGTAGTCTGTGCTCCCTCTCCCTCTGTTGCTCCTCCTGCTTGTGCTCTCTTGCTCTCTCTCTCTGTCAAATAAATAAATAAATAAAATCTTTAAAAAAAAAGAATTAACTCAAAACAGTTTCACCTATTAAAATGTAGTGTTCATCTATATTTTACAGGACACTTTAATAAATGACTGTGTATGAATCCAGAATATGCCAGTTTCAAATTGGATGGATATAATCCAGCATTCTGTTCAACGAAGAGAACAATATAATTATTCAAAAAATAACTTCATGATATAGCTTTAGTCTAAGAAAATTTTACAGGAGGAAAAAGATTAAGTTTGGCACTGGAAAGGTAATTATATAGGAACTCATCCTGGTATGTTTAAATTGTCAAATGCTGATTTGATTACATTATATAACAGCTCATTAAAATGGCCCAAACTGGGGCACCTGGGCGGCTTAGTCAGTTGAGCATCTGACTCTTGATCTCAGCTCAGGTCTTGATCTCAGGGTGGTGAGTTCAAGCCCCACACTGGGGGGCCTACTTTAAAAATAAAATAAAATTAAAATAAAATAAAATACACAAACAATGAATCATGGAACACTATATCAAAAACTAATGATGTGATGTATGGTGATTAACATAACATAATAAAAAAATAATAATAAAATAAAATAAAATGGCCAGAACTTTGCATTAAGCTCGGCACTTTCTTCTTTCAGAAGTGATATCTTTTAAGCCAGTATCAAAGATTAAACCATGAAAGAAAAAAAATCACTGGTCTTGGTACTGTCTGCCTAACACCTTTGCATCTCCCCACCTCCCTTGCTACACCTCCATTCAAGTTTGCTCTTAAGCAAACCTTGCTCTAACTTTTTCCTGGCACAATTGATTGGTCCAGGATGAGGCACCTGAGATAACCTGTCTTCCTGCAGAAAGGAGAGGCATGCTTATCCGACACTGAAGCTGGATTTGTATTTCACTGAATTTAAGATGCCCTTGTTTATAAGATGCACCATTATTTTATTTACCACTGAGGGGAAAATATGCTGTTAAACTCTGATGCCTGTTGTTTTACACTCATTGAAAGAGCTAGTTTTTTTATATACTGATTTTTAAAATCATATACTATTCTTGTACATATATAAAAAGGAAAATATAAGTGAAATAAATTGGCAAAGGTATTCTTAATAATTCTTTCCATTCAAGCTGACTTTTTTGAGTTACTTTTTGACAGAGTTGTTGGTATCTGTTTTGTTTTCTCCCATACATTATCCTGTGTTATCACAAGCAATGGTGATTCAGCATTTCTTGGAGTCTTTTAAGATTGTCTCTAGCGTTTTCTTTCAAGCTGCTGTGGGCTCTTATTTTGCATATTTTGATACATACAGGCAGTCAATAATCACCATATTACAATTACTGCCTCTCAGTGATGAACATGAGTTCATCACTACATCACAACTGCTGCTAGCAATTATAATACACATCTGGGATTTGGAAACATTAATAGGTGAAAATATTTATATCTTAATTAATGAAATATTATATATGAAGTTCAAGAGCTATTGCTGGCCATTTTTAAGTGTGAAGAAAAAGCTGGTTTATTGCAAGAAAGAAAAATGAAGCCATGGTTGAGGCAGAGGGGAGAGAAGCAGAATGAGTCCTAATGATGCTCAAGCCCCTGTTCTCATACTACCTGGGGTCCAATGTCAACTTTGCTCTGCTCTTGACTTGGTTGTTATATGAAATACTCTAGTACCCCTCTAATAAATTCCTTTCATAGTTTAAGATAGTTTGCACTGAGCTTGAGTAACGTCTACCCAAAATAATCTCATGAATATTGCTTAGGTAGTATTATGTCTACAACAAAACACTTTTTTTTTTTAATCTACTTATCTCTTGCAGGAGAAGAGACAAATGAGTTCACCGAAAGCTTACTCATAGTGTTGTTCTTGAAAAATAAAATTTTAGGCAAAGGAGAGGGTTTTATTGTCAGGAAAGACATCTGTTGGAGGAATGACAGTAGGACTCTTGGTCGGGTTGGCTGGGCCACATCCTTGTGAAGCCAACCACCATATTGTGGTGCTCAAACTTTCAGACTTATTTGTTGGGTTACACTTAATCTCCACATTAGATAGAATAAGCAAAAGAGTTGGAATTCTACTGCTGTCACTCTGTTTGACCTGGAAATGAGATGTGGTGTGACAAATTTAGTATAAACTATTTCCCACAGGATTGACTCAGAGGAGCGGATGGCTTTGAGAAAGACCTGTCATCCAATCATATATTCACTGTATTCAAGAAAACTTGGCAAAGGACTGTTGAACAAACAGATACATTCTGTTAACAAAGCATTCTTTGTGGCCTCTTTCTGTCTTTCAGACACTCAAAGTTGATGCACATATGTCTGATATTTCTAGTAAATACTTTGCTTTTTTGAGTATAACTAAAATTTTTTTTGTGGAAAATTCTGCTGAGTTTATTTCCTTGAAAGTAAGAGAATTCTTTGTGTTCCACTTCTAGAAATGGAAAGCAACAATGTAAATGTTGGTTGAATAGGAGATTTTAGGGACCATTGTTTTCATGTGGGCAATACTAACTGTGTTACAATTTGGCAGTCTCAATACCAAATGGATCACAAAGATGGTGAGGTCTAGTGATACACATATTCCAAGGTAGAACATGTATGATCTAAGATTTTTCCTTTGTGATTCTCAAAACTTCATCCTCTCTAGACTTTGATTGCTTCTTCTGTTAGATGTGGAACTAGGTCATGCTCTCTTAAAAGGAGATTTTCTGGATTAGTAAACTGTTGGTAAAATGTTTTTCCATCTTTGGGATAAAGGTATTGATAATGACAGAGAGCTATTAATAGTTGGCTAGTGCGAGTTCATTAATTTCCTTATGTGTATGTGCATGAACTGATTAGTTCAGAGATAAAATGTGTCTGTTGGTGCTCCTCTTTGCTCAGAAAAAAAGGTTTTCTTATTGCTAACATAATTAATTTGCAGTGAGGGGGGATAATGTATAATTTAGATGAGGTATCTGGGGGAAGAAATGCTTTGTATCTGTGATACCTCATCTACCTGCTAAACATATGATCCATGCCACTAAGATTTTAGAAAAATGCCAAACTGAAAATAACAATGGAGATAAAATATTTATAATGTATTTCTTTTCTCTTTTGTATTTCTCCAATTGAAACATTTGCTTATCACAACAATCATCAACAGATATGCCAAATTAATCTAATGGTAATATACTTCAAAACATGTTAATGTATTCCTAGAGGTGTGGGGGAATGAAGTAAATAGGAGCAGCATCTCTCTTTTCTGTCTCATTTGAATTTTCCTTCTAATGACTTTAACCTTGAATTTCTTTTGATGAGACTTTACAGAGTGGCAGAGATATACTTAGGCTATGGGTTAGACAGATCTGTGAACATTAGGTGAGTTATTGATCCTCCTGGCCTCACTTTCCAAAACTATAAAATACCTACCTTGCAGCAGTTTTGTAAAGATAAAATGATCGTGTTTGTGAAGCATTTAACACAGTGATGGCATATAGAGTGCTAAGGAAAAGGAAGCACCGATAATTGTAATGCAAATAATAGTCAATGTGATGACTGAAGAAAGTATTCTCATTTTCCTGAGAAAATGAGGAAGGCAGCTTGGGATACTTCCACACTTAATTGTTTGCAAAAAGAAATCTAATCTCTTGGTCTTAATTTTTACTTATCCATCTGATGTAAAGACATCAAAAGACATTATTTTACATCAAAAGACTTTCTGTGCCGTTCAACTCATGTAGTCCTGAAATTGGATGTGTAAAAAAAAAAAAGTCCTCAATCACGATACTTCACATTCAGAGTTTTTCTGAATTCCAGACAATGGAAGTTGTAGGATATGAGAGGTATGACTGAAAGAAAGGGCATCTGTTCTTTTTTATTTCCTCCAGGTCTTGCCTGCCTCCCCAGAAATCAAGGGAGCCAGAAACTACCCCCCTCCCCCACCCCCACCCCCACCCCCACTGCCTGGCCCCTGGCTTAGCTAAATGGATGTTCCAATCTGGGACCAAAATCAGGAACAAGAGACACAAGGAAAAAGGTGTAGTCTTTAGTTGTATTGTTCGAGCTGTCCAGTGGCAGATATGTCCATCAGGGACAGTATTGAGGAGGGACAGCATTTGTGGTACAGGACAAGATGAGCAGCAATGAAAGCAGTAGCTGACTCTCTTTGCTCTGCCCATGGCTTTCACCTGTGGTCTAGCTGTCTACGGTTCCTGCCGAATTTCTAGGCCTGGTTCTCCAATCTTTCTGTTGATTCTGACGGCTATGTGATATCCTTCAAATAAATTTTTTTTTACATTTTTAAAATTTTATTATGTTATGTTAATCACCATACATTACATCATTAGTTTTTGATGTAGTGTTCCATGATTCATTGTTTTACTTCAAATAAATTAAAAAAAAATTCTTGTAGCTAAGTGAGACAGAGTTAGTTTCTCTTATTTGCATGCAACAGATTTCTAACTCAGAACAACCCATACACTTAGTAAGTGGTATCTTTTGAGATAGTCCATGTAGGTAATACTTTTCAATTAGCTTTTTGAGTTCCATAACAACATCTACTTCATTATTTTGTGGTCAAAATTGGCTCTGATTTATTTGGGCTACATAAAAAATTGAATCCAAATTCAATTTGAGAGAAAAGCTAACTAAGGACATTGAATAGAACATGCTACTGGCTCAGATAGAAATTCCAAATAAGGGATTCCAAAATTGTTTTGGTACTAGCTGCACTGTCAAAATAAGTATAGAGCTGCTTCTGGTGCCTATTTTTGAAGGTGACATTGAACTGGATGTTTTAATTCTCTCTCTCAGTCTCTCACGCCCATATACATACACAAGCACACACACACATACATGCACATTTTCTTTTCAAACCAGAAAGAGCATAAAATTTTTCCTGCCTGGATTCTTAGGAAATTTGGTGTTTATACCACTTCAAACGTGATAGGATTCTAGTGTGTTTCATTAAAAACAGCTAGAAGGCTTTGGAAAAAAAAAATAATGGTTCTATCTAGTCTATATCCATTTACTTTGGTTACAATAGGGTTTTTTTTTTTTTTTTTCTTAATGAGAACTTGGGAACATTTTTTAACTTTTCAGTGTCTGGCCTATATATTGAACACTCAAGTTGTAAGTTCTGTTTTCAAAACCATCATGTAGCCACTTTGACTTATACAATAATAAAAACTTGTAGCTGTGAGGACCAAATAGTTTCTTTTGAAAAGCATTATTGTCATTATTATGTGAAGATATGTTTCTAATGCATGATAAGTTCATAGTAATATATGCACATTCTCTCTTACCAAGTTATTGTGGTCACAAGTACTTTTGAGATCATTGATGTTGTCCTGAAGTGGAATCTGTGAAACTGCTGCTGAGCTGGAGCCTATGCTTCTTTCCCCATACTCCTACTGCATTCTATCTCATCTTGTGCATTACTGACTCTGATCTTCACTTCTTTCTGTATCTACACCCTTAACCAAGGAACTTCAATGTTTCCTCTCCTCTACCTCAAGGTGCTCAGAGTTGACTTTCTTAGCCCTTGCTTTGGCTTATGAGATGTGAGCAGATCGGAGCTTGGCATGTGCTTGCTTGTTCTCCTGAACTTGTGCTACCACCAAGGGAAGAACATGCATCGCTGGCCTTCCAGCCCGGGAAGAAGATAAAAGACACATGAGGCAGAGCTCCCACAGCTGACCTGCAAATTCAGGAGTGACAAATACATGTTAATTGTTTCATGCCACTGGGCTTTGGGGCTGGTTGTTACACACCATCAGGTAGCAATGGCTAAAAATGTCCTGGGGATTTGAGCAGTTCGCAAGAAAAGGTCAAATTAAAAGCTAATGACATTAGAAAATAATCTCTAAGAAATCGTTCAGTCTTGAAATCTAGAATCTAAGTAAAGTTCATCTTATACATCTGACATACAGGTGGTTATAATATTGAATGTATGGATATAACCGATTTCTATTATTCTATAACTATTCTGGATATTTTTTTGTTCCAGAATTTGTCTAGAATTATTTTGTCCCAGGATAAAATGAAAATGTGGAAATAATTAGAATATGGTGATAGAGGTCATGTGGTAGAATAATCTAAGAAATTATTTACTTGAATAATTATACCTTTCTAAAATTATTCTAAGTAGCCAAAAAGCACAGGGGCAAGGAGAAATCTGAAGTGATAATTATATTATTATTTGCATGAGAAAACAATGCAAAGGATTATCTAATTTCATCAATTTTTGCTTCAAAATAAAATAAAAATTCTAACTTTTAAGCTTTATTATTTTTTGTAGTTCATTGTTATCAGATGAGGATCAAGTTCTTTTAATCTTAATATTTTCCATTTTAAAGAATAGTTGTGAGATTCTTTCAGATATCATTCTTACATAACAGCTGCTTCCTAAAAACATTCTGATTACATTTACATTTTCCTCTCTTGAAATTAGTAAAAACAGCTTTAAATATTTTTACCATTTTAAACCTATACTTCTATTTTTAATCTCTTAGTCATTTTTACTTTGTAAATAAACTAATTATCCTTTGGTAATTGTAACTTTATTAAAAAGTGGAACTAAGCCTGGGTGGCTCAGTCAGTTAAGGTCGTGATCCCAGTGTCGGGATTTAGTCCCACCCGCATCATCGCATCATCATGGATTACATCATAGGGCTTCCTGCTCGGTGGGGAGTCTGCTTCTTCCTCTGCCCCTCCCCCGCTTGCTCTCTGTCTCTCTCTCTCTCTCAAATAAATAAGTAAAATCTTAAAAAAAAAAAGTAGAACTAAGTAGAGTTGCTAGAATGTGGGTGCAGTGAGGCCAGAGGTTTTGGTTTTCTTCACTGATATATTAACCTCGCACACCTAGAACACTAATACTTAACAGGCACTCAGTGAATATTTGTTGAACAAATATAATGGATCTTTCTCAGACTCCTCTAAGGACAGTTTAGTTTCTAAACTCATTTTTTGGAGGGCATTGTGCAGTGGTGTGCTGCACCACCCAATGTTTATTGGGACTGGCACCAGATTTTACTGATTAAATGACTAAGAGTAGCTGAACAAAAGTCTATTTTCTTCCAGGCTTCTGGATGCTTCACCGATGTTAATGTACCAGAGAGTCACTGCCGTCTTTTTTCTGAATTTCTAATCCTCTACAACTCACCAGGTAGTTCTCTTTGGGTGAATGGAGACATCAACTATCCAGTATCACCATTACCTAATTAGCTCATTTTTTAAAAAACTGTCCTCCCCAAAATCATAATTTGCTAGAAAGAAGTTTAACTTTCTCCGCACCATCTGACTGTATTTTAGACGAAAATGAGTCACTTTGTAGGAGGACTGTGAGGTTTGGCAGCTGCTTACCATGATCCATTGAAGGTTCTTCGTTTTCTAGCCTTTATTCTAACTGCCTCCACATTGTGCATTTTATGGTTGCCTAATTAAATCTTGCACAAACTTCAAAGTGTAGTTCACACCTCATTTACACTATGAAGACTTTCCTGTTTTAGCTCTCATTAATAAGAATAACAATAATGATAGTAGTAAATGTTGATTATTATGTACTAAACACTATACTAAATATTTAAAATACAATATTTGACATTAATCTTTGTAACAACTCAGGAAACTGAGTCTCAGTGAGGTCATGTAACCTGCTTGAAGTCTCATGTAAGTAGCGATCAGGGATTAGCATGGGAACCCCGCTATGTCCACACTAGGCTATGTGGCAGTAATTGGGGTCACCTTATCTTTTAGTGCAGTGCTGTCCAACAGAACTTTCTATGATGATTGAAATGTTCTCTATTTGACCTGTCTAATACAGTGGTCACTAGTCACATGTGACTTTTGGGCACTTAAAGTGTACCTAGTAAAACTGAGGAACTGAATTTGAAATGTTACTAATTTTCATTAATTTAAATTTAAATAGTCACAAGTGACTAGTGATTGCTGTCTTACACTAGCGCTGCTCTAAATACTTACATACTGTCTTTTATATAAAAATTTGAGTGCATACTTTTTCCAGATGCTATACTACGTTTGAGGATATGAAGATAAAAATTAATGTCCTTTCTTCTTCCCCAGTTAAATTATGTCTTGTCTTGTCTTTTTTTCCTTCACACATTCTTGTTTGTCTTAAGCACAGAGTGTAGCCTTTATCAAAGTGCAGTACAGGGAGCTCCTGCATCAGAAGGGTTTGAAGTGCTATTGAATCGGAATCTCTTTAAACGAGAGAGGTCACAGGTGAGTTTTGGGCACACTGGAGTCTGAGAACGTCATGGGCACAGATTAGGTCAGTGCTGAGAACGATCATTCAAGAAGCTTTTTTGGTACAGTTACGACATATTGGAGGCCCCTGACCAAACTAGGAACATTGGCAACTTTGTGCACATAGCAGGATTAATAGAAGGGAAAAAAATCAATCAGATAAATATGCTATATATCTTGCAAATATATATGATTTTTGTTTTTATTCATCTATTTACTCATTGAACAAATGTTATAGGCATCCACGATGTACTAGGAATTATTCTACTTGCTATGGATAAGATACTCTAGTAACCAGAGTTCTTGTCCTCATGGAGATTAGATCCTACTGTGTGAGGGAGTATAGGGATGGTTGTGCAGAAAGTGAACAGATAAACAAATATATAGTATTTCTGATGATAATTGCTATAGAAGAAAATATGGTATGGTAAAAGGGATACTCGGGATGGGGATTTGGATGGGCTGTATTATAGAGGGTGGCCAGACAAGGCCTCATTATAAGCAAAGACTTGAAGAAAGTGAGGGAGTGTGCCACGCAGGAGTGTTTGAGGTGAGGAAAGAGCAAAAACAAGTCTTGAGATGGGAGTGTAATTAATGTGTTGGAACACCTCAAGGAGCTCATTATGGTTGGGACAGTGAGAATGGGATGGGTGCAGAAAGGGCCAGGGGAGCCTAGTTGGAGAAGTCAGAGAAGTTTTCAGGGTCTATAATTTGTAATGTTTAGTAAGGACTTTGCCTTTTACTCAGTGTATTTGAGTAGAGAAGTGTCATGATCTGAGAATGGGTTGAACATCGGTGGAAAAACCTACTCAAAAAGAACTTATATAGCTTTCTAAATTCTTTTGAGAACTCGTCAACTACTTCTACTCCTTGAAGATACTATCTTGTGCATTTGTTTGAGAGTTTAATTTTGGTCTTAGGGAAATATAAACTGCTACTCCTTCAGCAGTTGGTACATGAAGCATCAAAGGGGCAGGAAGGCTATGCTGCTAATAAGAAAGAGAGAAAATTAAATTGAGGGCCCCAGAAGGATGTTCCAGGCAGAGATCTCTAAATGGCATAGGGACTCCCTTTCTAAGTACCATTCCCTTGGATCTGGAGTTCTTTCTCTTAAGTAGTTTGTTTTGGTTTAAGAAACATTTATTTAGTATTTGATATTCTCCAGGCCTCGTCTTAAGGGTTTCACAATGGTTAGTAGAGGTAAAATTCCTTCTTTTTTTTTTTTTTAAAGATTTTATTTATTTATTTGAGAGAGAGAGAATGAGAGATAGAGAACACAAGAGGGAAGTGGGTCAGAGAGAAAAGCAGACTCCCTGCTGAGCAGGGAGCCCGATGTGGGACTCGATCCCGGGACTCCAGGATCATGACCTGAGCCGAAGGCAGTCGCTTAACCAACTGAGCCACCCAGGCACCCGGTAAAATTCCTTCTTGAATGGGAAGCTGAACAAGGCAATCTTTAAGATTCTACAGAATCATCTGTGGTAAGAAATGTGGCAGCATTATATGATAGATTTTTTTTTTGAGTGAATTGAAAGCCAAAAGATTGGACAAAACATTGCAGCTAACATATTAAAATGTGCTTGAAATTCTGATTGGAAAAATTACTTTGAGCCAGAATTGAAGCTCTAGTTCTCCTAAAGACCCACTGTTATTACTATTAATGATTAGCTTTTGACCAGTGAATTACATGACAACTCAACTGTTTTGCCAGCTCTCTCATTACGTGGTCCTGCTTGCACACCTGTCATAATCGGTGCTCCAAAACACAGTATAATTATAGGATTCAAGTGCTGCTTTCTGTCCAAACTCTTTAAGGCACTAAGCTTAGAGCCTTGAAAATGCTACCACCTTCTCTGAAGCAAAGAAAATGTCTCCTAATTGGGGCCTGACTTTCTCGAACAGAATAATTTGAAAAGAGAGGCCACACAAAAAAAATAATGAAGGTTATGATTAAGGGTCATAATAAAAATCTCTTAAAAAATATCTGATTGTATGTGGTGCTGAATTTTCTGCCCCAAACAACAAAGATCTTGATGAATTAGTGCTCTGGGGACATAAAGGAAGCTGGCCTAACACAAAGCAGAAAATTGAAATGTACTTCTTTACTGAATGCCTCCAGAGTGTGTGTAAAGAAGGCTGTAGGAGATTTCAATGGATCAGAATGAGAGCAAAGGAATTCAGTAACTTAAGTTTCATTGATAGAATTAAATTGATGACAAAATGACTTTTTTTTCCTGTTTCTGGCCTGTGGCTGGGTACTACTGAAATGATGACCCTTAGCATTGTCTGGTTTTGGCTCTAGCCCTTTTTGCTCTTTTCAGTACCTTCCCTGTCTTTAATTAAAACTATGATTGCCTTGCTGCTGAAAGGTGATGTATTGAATGGATCTGTGGTAGAGACTGCTAGTTATCCCCCAATATCTAGTCCTCTTCTTCCTTTCATCAGTTAAATTCCCTGAGTGTTAACTGATCATATGTTTGCCCCTTTGGCGTCTTCTCTTCTGGCCTGCTTTGCCGTTTGACATGACCGCGCGACTCTCTGTCCAGTGAAATGTTAGAGGAAGCGATGTACACTATTTGAGGTCATGCCGTTAGAGGAAACTGCTGGCCCTCTATTACCTTTTCCTACTCTTTTCAGATGGAAACATAGATGTGAGCGTTGTGAGTCAGCTTTAGCTTCAAGTATGTGGATGAGGACAACACAGTAGGGATATCAGCCAGAGTTTAGACTGGGGAATAGAAACCACTGTCAGTATCCAAAGCAAAAAAGGATACAGTGAATTAAGTGCTTACAAAATAATAGGAAGGAGTGGCATAGTGGAAGTCAGAGAACCACCCCAGGACAGTTGGTTTTAAGTTCACATCATCGTACCTATGAGCAGCTGTTACTGTTGCTGTCCCCTTGGCTGCCTTACATTATTAAAGGGTAGTGTTTAGAATATGGCTTCTGCAAACATTCACATCTCTCTTGGAAATTGCTTGAGAACCACTGCTGTATCCATGATTGTAATATACCCTCTGCCTCCCTTCTACCCTCCAAATCTTTCACGATTTGTGCATCTCATTGGCACAACCAACCTTCCATCTGGAACCCTAGCTGCGAGGGAGTATGGAAAGTGGAGTTACTTGTTTTCCAGCCATTGTGATAAGGATGTGAGGATGTACTCCAGATGTCAATAAACAAAATCTAGAACACCAAGATTCAATGACAACAAAATGGGAGTCTGGTACCTAGATCCTGTGGAGTACTCAGCCAGTCCTGGACTATACACCAAGAATTCAAATGAGAAAGAAATAAACTGTCACCTTGTTTCAAATATTATTTTGGATTTTCTGCCATCTATTTTTTTTGTGACTTTATCTAATCTTAACTAATTCAAGTTTTCTTATCAGAAATAGGATGCTGTAATCAACCTGTAGTGTCAGTTTAGTGTAAGTGTCCAGGTAACAATTGTAGGTTGGAAAGCTGGTGGCCCCTATTATGTCATTTCAAACATTTGGGAATACCATCCCCAAAAGTCTCTTAAAAAGCAGTTTGTCTGCCTGCTTATCCTCAAAGCCTTATGGAAAATGGTAAGAATAATTTAAAATGTTGGGGTTCTTTTTGTTGCTTTCAACAAGCCATAGCAGTGAGATACTTACTTAGGATAGAGTTGGCCAAGGTACAAGTAAAGATAGAGGAAATATTGCTCTGCAAAGCTCAACCATCTCTGCCTCCAGCTAGAATGCAAACTGAGAGGTTGGTAACTTAAGGCCTTATGGGATTAAAATAGCTAATTGCTTCTATAACCCCAAATAAGGTAGCAACTTTATCATTATGTAAAGCAATTTCCAGGCCAACTATAACAGCAAACTAGTGGCAAAATTAGTTCAAAGGTCCTGTATTTTCTCTGAATTGTTATGGACTGAATTGTTTCCTTCAAATCCACATGTTGAAGCCCTAACCCCCATTGTGACTGTATTTGGAGATAGAGCGTTTAAGGAGGTACCTGAGGTTAAATGAGGTCATACGGTCGGGACCCTAATCCTATAGGACTGATATCCTTATAAGAGAGGAAGAAATACAGAGCTGTCTCTCCACATGGGCACAGAAGATAGGCTATGTGAGGACATGGTGAGATGACTGTCTGTAAACCAAGAAGATAGAGCTCTCATCAGAAAACAACCCCACTGGCATCTTGATCTTGGACTCCCAGTTTCCAGAACTGTGAGAAAATAAATATTTGTTGCTTGAGACATCCAGTCTGTGGTATTTTGTTACAGTAGCCTGAGCAGACTCATATACCTATTTTTTTTAGATATCCCCAAGGTAGCACCTTCATGGTCTGGCAATGGAAAGGAGAGGGATGGGCAGGGCTAGAACCTAATAATTCAAAGCCAGATTCATTAGCCTTGAAATCTATGCCTTCTAAGAACTTGCATTAAAAAACAAACAAGAAGTTGTTTGCACTTGGAGCTGACTAGAAGTGAATACTCTTTGAATGAATTGTAAATACTGACCATTGCACACCTCCATCCCAATCAATAAAAGCAAAAGTCTGTAGCTGTTCAATCTCTAATGAAATCTTCAGACCCATTGTACCAGTAGGCTGTGAAATCTGTACAGCCACCCCAAAGGTCAAACTCCAGTGCCTACCTTACATGTGAACATGGAATGAAATATAGTAGAGAACTCCCCAAGGAGAGAAGTGAGGGCCAAGACAATGGGCAAGGAAGTTGCCTGCAGAAAGCAAAACCAGGGTTGCCAAGTTACCTGCTCAAGGCACTTATTTTGTTTTTAGAGAAGGGAGTCTTCATAATTCTTGGACAGCAAGTTTTGATAATTGCTAAGGACCAGTGATGGCTCTGTACTTCTAATTTTCCCCTTTTCCTAAGGGGAAATCCTATTCCTGCTTTACCATTGGAATAAAGAGGCAAATAATTTGTATTTTATTTTGCATGTTCTCAGACCGTGACTTACCGTATCCAGACTTGATGCATCATACCATCCAGATAACCTGGACTCTGAGGTGGATGCCAAAACTGGTTGGAACTCTGGCACTGGATTTCTTGGGGAGAGGCACAGTGTGTTCCAAGTATGGGAGGAATGAATCTATAGGTTGCTAAAGAGGCAGAGTGTGTCAGAACCTTCTGGTTTCCCATTAGTAATGTTTTTTTCTTCCATTGCCCAAACCCTAATTTTTTGGCTCAGCACAACCTGACACTGACTGCATTTCCCAGTTTACCTGCTGTTTTACATGGCTTTCTAACTAGGTTCTGGCCAATGGTACTTAAGCATAAATGTAATGAAACTTCCTTAAAGATAATTCATATATGTCATTTACCTCTTTTCCATCCCTCCCTCTATCCTGTTGCTTGATGTATTAATAATTATCATCTTGGACCACGAGAACTCATTTTTTTCTCATTAATTATCCTTTTTTAATTATTTCCTAAAGAATCTTAGAATTGAGAAAACACAATGATTAGCCTGTTGGCAACATTGTGCAAGGTAAAATTTCCCCAAACTCAGAGAGATAACCACAATGTAGGATGTTCTCCTGAACTCAGAATAGGAGAAAAATTTCTTCATGTTGTTCTTCTGTTCCCTTTCATTATGGTTGACACAAGAATCTTAGTTTTATATATTCTGGAAATGATCATAAATTTTCACTTAGACACACAACTAGTATTTTATATCTGCCGTATAAAACATGATTTGTATTCCCTGAGAAGGAAGCAAAATAAATATAGAGGAAGGATTTACAAAATACTTCATTCAATTTTTTTCAATTGAGAAAGAAAGAATTCAATGTAACTATCTCAACCCCAGTTTATATTCTTTGTTTTTCTCTGGTTTCCCTTTTGCCATAAGCAATGAAAAGGATTAATTCTGTATAGTAATTTAAATAGAATTACTTGCTAAAAATCCTCTTCCAGATCAGTGAAAGGGGATTAGTTTTAAGCTGCCTTAATCAGAATATTTTTAAGAGAAAACACATTAAGAAACAACTATTAACACTATAGGCACATCTATTTTGATGTCATTTGTAATATATATTTTCTCTTAATGTTATTTATAAACAATTATCTAGACTTTTTAGCCAAAGGTTTTGAATGGCAAAATATACCCCTGAATATACTAAGGTCCTCAATTTGTTCAGTAGTATTCTATATCACTATATAGATTATATCCTCTTTGGGTAAAGCCAATGCATGAAGATTATTTCTTTGTTCCTTCATAATCCTACATTCCTTCATCTGGGGGAGATACCAGGTCTCTGCCTAATGGTCATGATTTTCTTCCTTTCTGACGAAAGTTGCTCAAATTCTCCTGCTCATATTTGGAGCTGGTATTGTGGGTGTATATATATATATATTTTAATATATATAAAATATATATTAAATATATATATATATTTATTTATTTATTTGGGAATTAAGTATAACCTACCCAAAGAGAAAAGCAGAATAGAAAATAAAGATGCCTGAAACAGGGAATAAACACAGAGATATCTTCAGTGTATTTCTGGATTTATCCAGAATTTCTAAAACAAAACTCAAAATATCAGGACATAAATGATAAAGAAACTACTGTTTCTTCTCTTACTCTTTAGGGATTATATCTTGACAGCATTGGTTTTGATTTAACATCTCTCGTCCCAAGCCACTACCTCTCATATCACAATTGACCCAGGGCTGTCATTTTTTGTTTACAGTGAAGCTGAAACAGTTCTCATGAATCCATGCCTCTCAACAGAATCAGATAAATTATTAGGCTCTATGTGTGTATTGGGCTGTGGGCTCACAAAAGTAGGGCTGTTAAGAAAAAGCCTGGTGGTATATTCAGGAAGGCAAATGTCTGCTCTTGAAATTCGAAGGAAAAGGTATGAATACAGAATTCAAAGTCTGGGTGGTTAGAAGAAGTCAAGTTCAACACTGCAAATACAAGGCAAGCTGTTAGTCTATGGCAGATGCTGGCTGATTTTTACCCTGTTTTATATTATTTTCTGGGTCTACTCTAAAAGGATTTTTAGAGACTGTGGACAAATCCTCTCTCTGGCTAAGAATAGAATATTCAGTAACACAGAGGTCTTTGGGGTATGCCCTAGTAACTGATAAAACCAAAGGAGGAAAGGAGAATATTTGGGATAGAGGAGTTGATTCTGGGGATTCCTATTTTTTTGCAAATAACATATTCTGTCTAAGTGATTACCTCTTAATCCCAGAATGAATAATATTCTTTCAAACTTTTAGACTTTCCATTTCCTTATTATGCATTTTAATAATTTTCTATTCATAGGTATAAAAATATGAGAGTATGAATGAAAAAATTGTTTCTATGGTATAGATTTGATACATCTTTCTTAGTTCTGGCTTTTCACCTCTAACTGAACATTCAAAAAAATAATGATGGAAATTACATTGTGTCTTATATAGCATCTAGTGTCATGCATTTGCTTTGTGGCTTTTCTCAACAGGAAAAGTGGGATTATGCTTTATGAAAATACTTTTTAGTAGGGAAAGAGTAAGCTCTCATTTATCCAAGGTCATTTTATTGATGATTGAGAATCCAGTTAAGCTGATTTCCTTTTCCTTACTTTGCACTCTAAACAGAGTTTGTGGCTGTGACCTTGTATTCCTGTTCTCTGGGAGAAAGCTACAGAGAGAAACTTTGGTTCTGAGATGGGCCACTTAACTTTTCAAGGACTTAAGTTCCCCATGATAAAATAGAGGTAATAATAGTACCTTCTTCTGGGATAATTGTGAGGATTGAATTAATCCATCTAAAGTGTTTAGGAAGGTCAATAATACATAGTAAACTCTCAATGAATGTTTTGTATTATACAGATCTTATAAGGATCCTGTTCAGGGGGGTACTCTCCACCTCATTTTATGAATGAAGGGACTGACCTACAAAAAGGTGTGAGCAACTTATTCAAGTGTTACCACCATTACGTGGTGGAACCAGATTTGGAATCCAGGCCTTTGGTCTCTTGACTCCCAATTTCTCAAATGCTCCAGTATCTTACTATGCTTATTATTAATTTTAAAAATTCAACTAGAATTACTTTGTGAATGCCAGTTCATAATTTGTTTTTATATTATACTTTCTAATTATTTATATACTGTGCACCAAAAGCCAAAAAAAAAAAAAGGAAAAACAGACTTGTTCTTTACTTTGGTAGTAATTAAAATGGAATAATTACTTTTGGGGAATATTTATATTAACATAAAATACTGTGGTTTGTCATAGTGAGCTCATAAATACCTCAAGGTTAACCAGTCAGGTTTAAAAAATACAATTGAATTTTAATAAATTAAAAAAAACCGGTATTATACCTTACTCAAACATCTGTTCTTAAAGATAAAAAAGAAAATTCTGAACTCCAAGCTGATTTAGTTTTGGACATTGTGATTTAATTATGTCACCTAAGTAATAATAACCAAAAAATGAACTAGGTGCTGAGACTTCACATTTTTAAAACAAGTAAATATAACTACATATGATATAGGCACCTCAATAGACAGATTTCCAATTAGGACTCTTCCTCTCAGCTATGCTAACAAAAACATAAGATTTGGGAAAAAAAATTGTTCTTACATGCAAAGGAGAAATCACTAGTTAAGTGTAGCCATAGTTGATAAAATGCGACTATCTAGAAGACACTGGTCAGTTGGAATTTACTGAGCTCTCATTGTGCTATGAATTGCAAAAACATCCACCAAAACCATAATTTTTTCTGTAAATCAGTTCAGGGGAAGGATATAAAAGAAAATCTTAAACTGCTTCTAAAACAATAAATATTTTCCAGAAATTTTAAAAGCTAAAGTACACTGTATTGGTTATATATTAAACCAAACAGCAAGAGGAGTTGAAGTTAATCAAGAAAAGTGAAGAAGCTAAGTTTTGGACCAAGTTTAAAAAAATAGAAGCATCTCCCATTTATGAGCTCTATTTTTGTTTATAGATGGAAGGTCTTCCTTGAAAGATCTTCTAAAAGGGTGATTTGAGAAAGAAATTGTGTATCTATTAGTGCTTCCTTATCTGCTCTACCTTGTATTAAATATAAGAAGCTGTGTTTTGCCTTTCCCCTTAGACTGCGAGGCAGCAATTGTGCCTTCAGCCCCAGCATTCAACACAGTGTCAAGTAGAAATTGAAAATTCCACAGATCTTTGTGGGATCGGTTGTTGCATCTTAATCAATTCAGTTGTACCAGATATGGTGCAAGATAAATTGTTTATGTGGGGTGTGCGTGTTCGTGTGTTTGGGGCACCTATATAACAAGTAGGATACTCCTTGTTGTAGGGTCAGAGAATGAAATCCTAGCCACATAAATGGCATTTGGGCATTAAAGGAATCTCTGATTTCCTTCCTCATTTCCCAAGTCCTTCCTCGGCACTGATGGTGCAGTGGGGACAAGACGAACTGAGAAGTACCTGTATCTAAATTACCATTGGAGAAAGGCTTGACCTGTATCTGGAAAGATCCTTGGGAGTGGCAGAGTGCAGACTGTGAGGCACAGGTGTTTCCCGCCCCGCACTGGCAGTAGCCCGTTTCCGACAGGCTGCTGCACTGGGCACCATCTGAGGCTCCCAGGTGGTCTTCAAGGACAGCCGGCACTGCAGCCAACTTGTTCTGCTGAGGTCAGGGAAAGGGCTTGGGCACACAACCAAGGATCCACAGAAGGTAAAAGTGAATTATTAGAGGGCCAGTGCTGGCATTTGGGAAAATGATTCCTGACTAGTGATAAAGAAATGATTAATTCTCTCAGGACAGTTGTGCTGTACTTAATTGTATTTTAAGGTCAGTGGGAACTTTGAGTGAATATTAAAGAGAAAAGGTTTTATTGCTAACACTTTGATGTAATGTTTACTTAAACATTTACCATATGACTGAATCTCTGCACCTGGGGATGTACAACTTCTATGGCCTCTCCCCACCTACATTTTCTTTGAAGTCTTAACAAAGACCCTGAGCACCTGTACAAACACAAGTTGAGACAGTCCTCAGGATGGTGACCTCCTGTATTTCTGTTTGTGCTGGGCTCTGCAACTTCAGACTCTTACAAGACTGTGGGAATTATTAAACCTAGGCCAGACATTCCAGCCTGGCTTGGGTACAAAGTCCGAATAAAAAAGATGAGATCACATCATTACCTCCATACCTACTTCCCTTTCTACCTTGTAATACCTCTCAATATGCAAGATCTTCCTAATGACCTACTCTGCTTTTTAAATTGCATTTTCAGACTCTGGATGTGTCCTCTTTCCTCATCCCAACACACACACACACACACACACACACACACACACACACACACACACCCTCTGCTTTAGGGCATACAAAATTTACATCTTTAAGCTTTTCAAACAATGGTTACTCTTCTATGCCTCAACATAAATGGTTCTGAGATTCATATTTTTTACATGTTATTATCTCTGAAATAGGAATACATATTAAACCTATGCTATTTTATAAGTATAATTGGTAACTTTAAAAAAATAATTTCTTTGTAGTACATAAAAAATAGTATGTCTTAGCCTTGAGGACACCATAGATTAGATGACATATGGTAGTTCTCCTGAGAATGCCGTTATCACCTTTTCTTGAGTAGAGGACTTTCGCTTTTTTATATGCCTCCCTAAAGTGCCTTGACCCCTTGCTGATGAGTTTGGTTTCTTTGAGGTCTGCACTACCCTGCGTAACCTCTACCATCCTACAGGTTCCCTCTACATAAATTTATTTATACTAAATCTGTTTGCAACTCTAGCCTGAGTATTGGTTTTCATGGATGTACCATTTCCCATTGACCTATATTTATCCCCTTTTAAGTAAAATAAAGTTTGGTAAAATTGGGAGAAACAAAAATGTATGTTCTGAAAATCAGTTACTTGAGAAATGAGATGGCACTGAGTGCAAAAAGACTTATTTTATTTACCTTCCTGGTGAATATCAGCAGCAGGTTTTTTTTTTTTGTTCCTAACATGGCTCTTCTGTCACCAGAATTAAGGACAATTGTGTCTGTTGTATTTGTAGACCTGAATAAAAATAAAATTAATCTGTATAATTATAACATTTTCATATACATTATTACTTATATCCCAGTGGAAGTTTTGTAAGAATTTACTCTGCTCATTTGTGATAATAAGCTTGATGCATTTGCTCTTTTGATTTCTGTTTGTTTTTGTTTTTGTTTTTCCTGATGATGCCTATATAATCTTGGGCTTGCCAAAGCACTGTGAATATGTTAAGAGGAAGCTTTAGAAGCAATACTATAATCCTTTTGGAAGACCTACTAAAAATTATTATGACATCAGGTCTTTAATTTTCAGGCTCTCTTCTTATTTTCTCTAATGAGGGTGATTGAAACATGCAGCTTATTTTAATGAGAATGTTCGTATATGGTGCATAGAACAAATTTTTAAATGGATATTAACCCAAACTATTATATTTATCAGTAGAAATACATCATTGGAAAACTCAATACTAACCCACATATGGAAAGAATTAGACAAATATAGTCAATAAAAATACTTCCTTACAAATCAATGACTATTGTATTTGCATTATGGAATATTTATTTAGAGTTTCAGCTTTCTTCAAAACAAAACGTTTTCTGAAAGGAAAAAAGCAAATAACACTACTTGTCTTTCAACTGTTTAACTCTTGATATATAAACACATATACGTACATGTAGAACATTAGTTAGCATATACATAGCTAAAATGTTTATATACCAATATTGGAAAGCATAAAACATTTCTGCCTGGTTGGCCAACTTTCTGTGTACAATCAAACTAAAGATTATATCAATATATCAATGGTTAATATTTTATATTTTTGAAGTATAACATGAACTTTATTATGTTCTTTCTTGTGCTTGTCTTTGCAAGTGATGGAGGTGATGGCTTTTCCTATGCTGAAGTGTCTTGATGTCAACCAGAATATTCTTGAGTCAGTTTTCCTCACCCTCATCATGCTCTGTAGGCCATATCTCTAGGTCCAGTGATCTGGAAAGTGAGATCTCTAGTATTGATGAGGACACAGTTCATAATCCCTTAGCAACCACTCTGTCTTGAGCAACATGGAAACTTTGTGACAGCATCATATGCTCAGAAAAATTTTCACAGAAGTTGGCAGTTCCTCTGACAGTACTTCAGTTAAAACTTGGATAGTGTATTAGGAAAAAATTTGTTAACATCAGAAAGATGAAAGAGAGTGCTATATTAATTTCCTTGGGGTTACTGCTGTTGCAAGTCAAGATCCTTTTGAAGTGTAGAATCTAGAGGCTTACTACCTTTGAGTACAGAACATTTTTCTGAATTAGCATTGTTTTCAACATTTTATATTTTTAAAAATGTACTTGAGTTTTCTCGATATTTCCTTATTAAAATTATATTTCTAATTTTTGGTTGTTCTTTTTTCCCCCTTGAGTTAAATACATTTTTAAATTTATAATGATTTTTCAATGATTTATTTTTCTTCCAAAGAATAACATATCGAATTGTTTCCTGCCTAGTCACAGGGATGAATAATAGGATATAGAGCGTTTTATTTGGTAAGTTACAAATCTAGCTCACATCCACCCTAGGCTTGTAATGATCCAGTTACTGATGGGTGGTTTTTTTTTTCGGTTGTATTAGAGAAAGATTGGTAAAATCAGACCATTTTTTACTTTAATGGTCTATGAAATGACAAAGCAAGAATATTGAAATACTGACTTCAGTATTGGTGTCTTGAAAGGAAAAACATTGTAATGACTTTATTTTGTTTGTTTTGGGTGTGTGTGTGTGTGTGTGTGTGTGTGTGTGTTTTGTTTGTTTTGTTTTGTTTTGTTGTTTTGTTTTGTTTTGTAATGACTTTAGATTGCCCTTAATTCTTATGAGGATGTGATCCATTCAGGTCAGGGTTTAGGGCTGTTTTATAGGGTACTCTAAGGTCACCTAATGCCTTGGTTCAGTGGAAATATGAATTAAGTCTCTAATTCAGTCATTATGGAAACTTTATACAATCTCATTTGCTAATCTGGAGAAAAAGAATTTGCAGGAGATTTACAAATAATTAAGGAATTTCTTGGGCCTACCAATATTTATTATTGGAAGACAGTAATGGCACTTGCCTGGCCAAGCCTACTTGGTCACTTTCAGAAACTCCTGTTTCTATTTTTACCCTTTGGATCACACTCATATTGCTTCCCTCAGATGTAGGGCTTCTATAGAGCCTTCTATTGAACAGACTCATTATTTAAAGATTTCCATTAACACTTATTTTATGTTGAAATCTGTAATCCATTCAAAAGCACCTCTACCTGATTGCTGGCATTCTTGATTGTGTCTTTTTCTTAATGCTTGCAAATAGCCAGGCCAGCCCTAACCTTACATTCACCCATTGTAGATGCTCAATACTCATGCATTACGTAATACCTGGTGCTCTCATCTTATTCATTCAAAATTTATTGTGTGCTTCCAAGGAAGATTTTTAAATACAAGAAACATACCAAATTTCATATTTTTTAGCCCCTGAGTAGTAAAACAGAAAATGGTGTGCGTTCCCTGTATCATTTGGCACTTTTTAAAAAGGGGATTTTAATTGTCTGGATGGAACTTTATCCATTTAGGGATAAAAATGTCAATGTCATTCAAATGATGTGAAAAAAAATCTGGACATACTTACTAAAAGCTATTTATATCTTGGTATTGACTTACTAAGAATAAGGGGGAGGTGCCTTAGTGCCATTAACATTTGAAGGAGATACACAGATTTAGACTTAAGTCTAGTGACACTGACTCACAAGGAAGAAGAAATGCATCTTAATCTCTTGTCTACATGTAGCCATTGTAGGCCTCAAGAAATCCTGAACTGAGCCAATAACAAAAATCCGTCTTCAAGCACACTTTGAACTTTGCTCTCAGCAGTGCTAAACTTTGCTGTTACCTCATGTGAGGAAACAAGGAAAAGAAAAAAAAAGAGGAGAAAGTTAACACAAAACTTAATTTATATTAAATCATTTGCCACTTTGTTGGTCTTTTGCAACCTGAAATTTACATCCCTCATGTAAAGAGGATGCATTAAAATTTTTTAATGCATTAAAAAGAAAAAATAAAATTTGATTTGTGAAGCAAAGAAATAGTGATGGCAAACAGGGATTTTTTATTTGTTCTTTGGTGTGAATTGGCATATGCATTATGATGAAGTTAAAACGCAGAGGTTAATTGAAAATGAGATAAACAAAACCCCTTGAAGGCCTCTGAATAATTTCACCTGACAGCATTGACAGTCTACACCCATCAGGCACTAAAACCTACTCCGAACTGCTAGAGATTACCAAAAAAAAAAAAAAAAAAAAAAAACCAAACAAAAAAAACTAAAGTTAATCGTCTTTCTGTTCCTTCCACCTCATTTCAGCCCAATTATAACTGGGAAAAGTCATTCTGTCTAATTTGCATTAATGCACCTCCACTTGCTTAGAGCTTAGACAGTGAATTTGATTTTTTTTTTTTTCTGGTAGTATGGTCACATTTAAAAACCTATCACAATTCCCAAATGTAAAATTGATTGTGAAATTCCTAGATGATAATTCTCAAATTCTCCTAAGATGCTTTTAAATTATAGATTTTAATAAAAAGTCCACAGTATTCTAAATGCCAGAGCCTGTGGTAAATTCTGTACATGGGTTATTTCATTTAATCCTCACGACACCCCCATGATGTGAACATTTTTACCATCCCCGTTTCACAGATGAAAAAGCAGAGGTTTAGAGAGGTTAAGTAGCAAGCTCAAGGTCATGCAGCTAGGGAGCGTTAGAGCTAAGATTTAAACTTGTAGTGTCTGACATCAAATTCTTAAATACTACTGTAATTTGATGACACTTTAATGTACTTATTTAGATTTTAAATTCAGGGAGAAGCAAGTATCAGTTAAGCTGTCATTTCAAGTCAGTATGAGAAGAGGAAATACCGGTAGAGTATGATATCATTAGTTCATTTACTCATGTTTCTTTCATTGCAACTTTGCCATGAAGCTCATATTCTCATTTCTATTATTAAATGGAAATATATTTAGACTGTTCCTATTCAGCAGCAAAACAGTCGCAAATCAGAATAATGTTAACTGTTTTGTTTCTAGTGTAAAACCAAGCTAAGCAGTGTCAGTATTTTCAAGGGGTTATGCTTTGTTCTTATATTCATGCAACAGATCTGATCACAGTTAGTAGAAAATTAGGTATCTCCAGATATGCTTGATGTCTTGTTTTTTCTTGGAATGGTGTGGAAATATTGTTTTTATTGCTGTTAATTGACAGACTTGGAGCAGAAGCAGAATCTATTCAG
Source organism: Zalophus californianus (assembly GCF_009762305.2). Lineage (NCBI taxonomy): Eukaryota > Metazoa > Chordata > Mammalia > Carnivora > Otariidae > Zalophus > Zalophus californianus. The sequence continues at coordinate 43,102,437 of NC_045606.1, read as the reverse complement.
AACCATTTATATTAATAGGTATACTTATCCACTGAGGCCTTTATTTTCAAAGTGCTGGGCTCATAGCCCCCTTTTGTGCCTCTTTCTGGTGTTAAAGTGTTCATAATGATGAGGAGCATCTGGCTGCAAACTATTGTTTCTCATTAAAAGGACATGTCTCTGAAGCTTTTGGGGATTCTTTGTGCTGAACAATGCAGACTCTGAACATTTTGCCCTTTTCATAATCTGTAAATGTGTGTTGTTGCTACTGCTTCTAGCCTAAGGTACATGCTTGCTTTTTGTTCAGCTTCTGAGCTTCTAAATTTGAGATGGGGATGCAATCAGTGACTACACGTCCTTCTTTTGTTTGGCCGACATTTTAGTTTCTCTGTCTTATCTATTGCCTGCCATCAATAAATAAACTACAACAATAAGAGTGGTAATGACCTGAATCAATAATCGCTGGGGGGGTGTGTGGGATTTTAAATATTTTGCATATTTAAATCCCTTCTTAGAATGAAGAGTTTTTACTTACGACAGGTTAGTCCAAGAGATAGAAAACTGACCAGGGGTACAGAGTCCTGCTTGAGTCATAAACCTTCCTGGGCATTAATTTCCACATCACTGAGAAGAGGAGAATTATTTCCCTATTGCTTCCATGGGGCTCTCTTGAGCTTCTATCCAGGCACTGGGGAGAATTTGGCTTACTAAATCAGTCTTTCAGATCATTAGAAAAAATTCTATTTGGCCTGCACAGTATGCATTACCTTTGGTCACATGTAACTATGCCATCTTGTCCTCTTTGGACTTTGACCTTCTCAGCCAGCTTCCTAGATTAAAGGAACAGTGAGATCTGACTAAATGAAGTTTATTGTCTTTCTGTACAAAACAAATTCACATGAAAACAAAACAAAGAGTGAGAGAGAGAGAGAGAGCGTGCAAACACGTGAGAACAGATACACTTATTTCTTGCAGGGCCAGTAGGATTTGTTTCTGGGCACTTACAAATATTTTTGGCTCTAGGCATGAGTTGTGTGGCCAATTTTCACTGCTATAGCTCCTCAAGGAGGAAAGCCTTCAAATCAGGACAGTTAGCATGACTCCTTCATTAAAAGGAGAAAAACAAATTGCTTAGAATTAAAAACAGTACATTGTTTGCAGTTACAAACAGTGGGAGGGAATGGAAATGTACCTTTATTCATGATAAATGCAAATTAAATGTCAACCTGTGATGGCTGCAGTTGATTCTCAGAGAAACGGGTTTCCAAAAAGGAGAGAGTGCTGGATATGAAAGGACAGATAGCAGAAATGGAAAACAAAATAATTTTCTGAATATAACACATATCAATTCCTAGGGTACAGTTATAAGTTTTTGTTGTCCTTGTTTAAATGTCTTGTGATGCTTTTCTGTGACTGTACACGTAATTGTACACCCTAACAAATAGGGTGAAAGCAGGAAAGTGCTTTTCCTTTGGAGAAAATGTTCTTGAATTAAAGAAAACTGTAAAGGATTCTTTAGGAGGTGATGCAGGCTGTGGAAGGGATATGGGCATAAGATGAATGAGAAAAAATAGTGGAGACCACCTGGAGATTGGCTTGGCAGGATAGAAAATGTGGGCTGCTGAACACTGGTAAATGAGATGGTTGGAAATGGATTATAAAATGATTGATATTATTGTATATGCAAAATAGTTGTCTGAATTTCTTTAAACACTAAAAGATTAAGAGATTGCTTTTATGTTAAAGTTCACTTTATTAACTCTACTTTTTTGTTTCTTGTTCTCTGTTTTCTGCAAACAACTTATATTTGATTCATTCATATTTGAAATATAGAAGTGCCAGTTCTCTGATTAACCAACCAGCCTCATCTCAAAATCTGTTGCTCATTTTCTGTCTTGAGTTCCTTAAAGACAATGCATCTATTAAAATAGTTACTAACAATGGTAGCCTGTAGGCACAATCCCAACTCTTTATTTTAAAAGGTGATAAGTCACTTAGAACATAGTAAATAAATTTCTGAGTATATGTCTATCTATTGTTCATCTTTCCATTTATGGGGATATAAATATCTCTGGAAAAGGGACATCCTAGAATTTGAGATAAGCCATGAAAATTACATATGTTGAACTATGTTGAGTAAAAAAATGAAGTAATGTAGAAATAGGGCTTCAATAACTGTGGTAAATGTCAAATATTTATTTTAAACAAATAAAAATTTAAAATTACAATGCAGCCGAACTCTGTCATTCAAATGGTAATTTCAAGATTTATAATAATACAAGTATGTTGGCACACTTGATATAGGTCACATGGTCAGAATTGGATACAATTTTAAAGTTCTATGATGAGTGTCTCTGTGCCTGTCCACATATCCTCATCCAGAGACAATGTCAAAGTCTCAACTTTAGGCCCTTTGTGTGAGGTCCAGGGTCAAATGTCACACTGTTTATCCATGAGTTTGGCCTTACCTGGGACAAATCAGGGGACTTTTCTAGGGGAACAGAAGTTGAGCAGAATTTTGAAGTTTTGTTTAGGAAACAGACAAGAATAGTAAGAGTTTCATGGTTATCAACAGTGTTAGCAGGAAGGCTGGGAATTTGAGGAACCTCGGTAGCCAGGGGTCAGCAATGACATGTAGTCCATACTGAGTATGGCTGTGGGTGGCACAAAGGGGAAACAAAAGAAGCCAAAGGCCCATTTACTTACAAAGCACCATTGCATCAGGGGTCAAAATATCTGAATTCAAATACATTGCTAGTTAACTCACTCTGTCTGAACCTCAGTTTTCTTATCTATATAGAGGGAATAACTCTATAGAGGGAATAATATAACTCTTGGGGGCAAGCTTATTCTGAATTAAAAAAAAGAGATAATGTACTGAAAATTTGTTGCAACCACAATGTCATATATACATGTTCTCAGAGGGACAAATAGCAATTCAAAAATCAGATAAAATCCTGACCACCTTAAGGCAAAGAAGGGCAGTCTATCCACAGTCTGCGATCTTTTATTACGAGGGTCGACAGTAAATAATTGAAGACAGAAAAAAAAAATTAAAACCAACAGTCTTCTGTCTCTTCTTTTCTTTGCTTCAGTACGAGCTTTGTAGAATATAGCAAGAACTAGACTGAAGAACATGCAAGGACACTTAAAGTTAAATAGGAATATAATACCTTTAAAAGTGAAACATGAAAACTAGCTTTCCTTTGCCAGCTAAATCCTGAATTTATTGCCCTGTGCTTCTTCTATTAGCATTGATAATTAAAGCAGAATAAGGAATGCACTGTATTTGATGTTAATAGTGTCATGCTGGCTGTTGCGGGACCCTGGGCCTGATCTCTATCCCCTCTGCAGGTAAATCTTTGAGTTCACCTTTAAAAAGCACATTAAACATTCTGGAAGAGAATCTTTAAACTTGTGGGTTCTCTAGTGATCTCCTAAGTATCACAAGCTCAGATTAGAGGATGGCATCTTATAATCTTCTGACTACTGCCTGACCTATGCTAGCAATGGAATGGTATAAAAAGCCTTAGGATATTACACTTCTTATTTTTGCTTTGTACTGACCTTGGGGATCCACTGAGGCCATAAAGAAAAGATCAGTATGTCAGAGCCATATGTTTTTTGCATGATATGCTTGCTTTTTAAGAAAAAAACTGAAGTATTACATTTATTAAAAATAGTGACTATAAACAATTTCTTATATTTTATCAAATTAGCATATGACCAAAACAATAGCACTTAATGTATATAAATTTAAATATATATTTAAACTTCACTTGTTCACTATTGTGTTCATTTACATTATATATTTCTGTGATACTTTGCAGATACTGTATTTAGTTGTTTATTTTAAAACTAAATTCTGGGGGTGCCTGTGTGGCTCAGTTGGCTGTACATTTGCCTTTGGCTCAGGTCATGATCCGACCCCTGGGTCCTGGGATCAGACCTGCCTCGGTGGGTTCCCTGCTCAGCGGGAAGCCTGCTTCTCCCTCTCCCTCTGCCCCCCCGCCCCCTGCTTGTGCTCTCTCTCTCTCAAATAAATAAACAAAATCTTTATTAAAAAAAACCCACTAAATTCTGAATTTAGTTTTTCCATGAATGTCCTTCTGTTCCAGGATCCTATTCAGGATACATGTTACATCTAGTCAGATGTCTCCTTAGCCTCCTCTGGTCTGTGACAGTTCTTTCCTTGTTTTTCATGACCTTGACAGTTTCGAGGAGTATTGGTCAGGCATTTAGTAGAATATATCTCAATTTGGGTTGTCTGATATCCTCCTCATGACTAGACTAGGGGTATAGTATCTCTTGCCTTACTTTTCTCTAGGTTAGTTCAACTATCGCCTCCTTTCTGCCAAAGCAATTTTAAGTTATAACTGTTGCCCTCCAACAGTTTTCTATTGCTGCGTCGCAATTACCACAAACTTAGGGGTAAAACAGCAGACATTTTTCAGCTCTAGTTCTGTAGGTCAGAAGTCCAGGCAGGGTTAACTGGGTCCTCTTCTGCCCAGGGTCTCACATGCTAAAATGAGGGTGCTGTCTAGGCTACATTTCTGTGTGTCTGGAGGCTCTGGGGAAGAATCCACTTTCATGTTCATTCAGGTGTTGGCAGAATTCGGTTTCTTTGCAGTTGCAACCACCTGCCTTTGCTGCCACGCGGCCCCTTCTTGCTTCAAGGACAACAGTGGAAATCTCTCTTGCATTGGAATCCTTCTCATACATGTCTTTCACCAGGAAGAGTCCAATCACTTTTGGGGGCTCCCCTGATTAGGTCAGGGCTGCCCAGGATAATCTCCTTTTCTGAAAGCTGACTGCGTCACAGAACATAATGTAATCATGGGAGGGGCTGTCTCATCATATTTACATCTGGCCCACACATACGGTTGTGGGGGATTATACAGGGCTTGTACACAAAGGGACAGGAGTCTTGGGGGACATCTTGGAATTCTGTCTACCATGTCTATTACACATACTCTGAGTGTTGGCAGATTAGATGCTCCATGTGGCAGGAACTTGGTAATACTATTCCCAACCCCTGTGTCTTTATTACAGAGATAACCAGATTCTTGATTCTGGCCTTATTGAACACATCTGAGAACTGGCACAACTTTTTCTGCATCCTGTAATTAGAATAAAGTTTTTTTTCTCCTTTGCTATTTCTACTTCCTTGTGGACTATATTTTAGAGGGACTTTGAGATTATTTTATTGATTTTTCATTTTTAAAAAAAACTTTAACAAACCAAATAGGGATTTTCAGCAGGGTTCTGTATTTTAAATGCTGAATTTCACTTGACAAACTCCCTCAAAAGATCAGCAAATCTTTTTCATTAGCCAGTAAACCTACAAATTTGGGTTTGTTTACATTACATAGTGCTTTGAAGTATATATTGTTAGTTCTGAATGCATATTAAATAATAAGAACAGTAAGCAGGAAAGACCATGATTCCATATTCATTTTACGAGTGAATCTTTTTCTGAGGAACACATGTCACCTAATACTGATGCTACTCCTGAAAAATACTTAACAAATTGAGAGCTAAGCCTATATTTTAAGTATACACAGGACTAAAATCCAAAGAACAATTTAAACAAGAAGGATCTAAAGGTTAAAAGAAAGGAGTAATTTTGTGATGTGAGTGTGGAAGACATGATGCTTCTGTGGAGGTTTGTACTCCCCCATTCTTTGTTTAAGCTCCATGGAGTGCCTCTGCTCTGGTCAGAAGCACATCTCTGTCCAGTGTTTGGCTGTCCTGCTGTTACCTATTAGAAAGAGTCTCGGCCCAAATAATCTAAAGAGGTCTTTTCTTACTCACTAGCTTTGAAATGGTTTTCCCATGCCTCTTTTTCTTGAGGGGTGTGACCTCACATTTTTAGAGGCACTTAATTGAAGGGCAGAATTCCAAATCTAAGTCCACACGGGAAACCATTTTGTTTCACCAGGGTGCCTTGTCCTGGGATCTCCAAAACCCAACAGTGGACCTGGTGGCTGAAACCCACTTCTGCCTCATAATTATTAGCCTTTCCCTGATCTCTATTGCCTAACAATTTTCAATTAAGTCTGATACACTTGTTTATCAGTTGGACTCTACCTTCACTTCATCCACCTGAGCAGCCTACACCTCAGAGCCTTGTTCCTGCAGTTAAGCTCTTAGACTGAAGCTCCCATGTGGAACGTGACTTAACTGTACTGACTCTGTGCGTACCTACTAAGTGCCAGCTGGAAAACGCTGAACTTAGAGGGGGTCCAAACATGAAATAATTTGATTCTTCTTCAATTACTATTTCAAACCTGATTGGCTAGATTTCTTCTTCCTTGTCATCTTTCACATCACTTGGGGTGGATCCCAGGATTTCTGGTTTCTCTCAGTTATTAGAAAAATTTTGCCCAAATTCAATTTAAAGTTGTATCTTGTATCTCATTTAGGCTTCATCTTCATTCCCCAGAACTTGTAAGGATTCAGTCTCCTAGACTTGATGAGGCATAGAGCTTTGGTCTGCTCTTTTCTTCCTTCCCTTCTGTCTCCTGCTTCTGTCTGGTGCGTTGAGGAGGAGCAGTTAGAGAAGAGCGCAGTATTTTCACTTACCTAGAAGTAATGTTGATCTCTCTTGACTGTTGAGGCTTCTCTGGCCATCATTGCTGTCTGCATAATGGGCATCTGAGTATTGTCCCTCATGTGAGAGCCACTTGTGAAAGCTTTGGAAGGCCCACAAGAGCCTCATCACTGCGCTGAATGTGTTGCAAGCTGAATGCAAGACAGCCGGCTCTTTTACTCTTCAGGACCGTTCCAAATCTTCCTGCTGGGGCTCTCCCATACCTTCTGAACTACTGACTTGACTCATGGGAAAATTAAACATCTTCAGCATAAGGGAAAGCTCTGCTATCTCACAGGTCCAGAGGGTGTGCCATAAACTCAGGTACATAACCATTTCATCCAACCCAGGAAAGGAGACGGATTGGTTGGGGGCTAGTGGTGAAAATTACTCTTTTCCTAGGTGACAATTCCTTTTTCCAAAAAATATCTCTCCAACCATTTCCTCAACTCTCTAGGTTGGGGGTGGAAGTGGATATGGAATGTGAGAGATGACTGGGAGTAGTATAGCCAGTTTGGCTCAGGTCCTCTTGAGTTCTAGACAGGACCTTTGGCTCTCAGTTGCTTGTAGGTTTTTGTTTTTGTTTTTTACAAAGGTGGGATACTCATGACCTGTTTAACTCCAGTTTTGAATGAAATCTCTATCATTGCCAGATAAAATACAAGATGTGCAGTTAGATTTGAATTTTGATGAATAAGGGACAAATATTGCACAGGGCATACTTATACTGAAGAATTTACACCTTGTTTATCTGAAATTGAAATTTAACAGGGCATCCTATATTTTTATTTGCTAAATCTGACAACCCCACATTCAAGTTGGCAGTTACAGAACAGCAGGGAAGTCTCACTCTGTAACTGATTACTCCCCTATGTGCCAGTCCCCAGGCTAAGCATTTTACAGATTTTGTGTATTATTTTGCCAGGCAGGTACTATTCCCTCCTTTATATAAGGAAAATTATTCAAGTTCAGAGTATGTTAGTAAAATATCCAAGATCATTCACAAACACACAACTACTCATGGCCAGAAGGTGGGTTTGAGTCCTTTATACTTTATCACACTTCACTATTATTTTTCTTTCCTACACTCAGGCTCAGGAATTTCCCCCCCACCCTGCCCCATTGCTGATTATATTAGATTCACAGCCACTTCTCACTCCCACTGGTCATGTCCTCCTACTTGGTTCCATTTTGTTTGCACCATTGATGCAGGTCTATAATGTATAATAACTTTCTCCTGGGGGTTAACCCTTGATTAAGTGCAAGTGGATAACATTTACTGTTTAGTAGCTAAAATTCCTTTCTCATTTTTTATCCTGGTGAGTTGATTGACAGAGACTTAAGGGAAATTTGAAAGCCTTCTCTGCTTCATTTTCCCTTGAGTGTAAAGCAAGCCCTAGTCAAGCGACACCCTACACTCCCTCTCCTCTGAGTCCCACTGACCATATTCTCCAGGGAAAGTGTCCAAAAGGAAAAGAGCTTTAAGAAAACTGAAGGAGATTCTTGCCACACATCTAGAAGTGCCTCCAGGTTCTTTCCAGTTTTTTTTTTTTCCCCAAATATCTCTGCCCCTCTGATGCATTCAACTGTGAAAGATAAACAAAGCCTGACATATAGTTAAAGTAGTAAGGACAGATTTTAATCAGCAATACTACCTATTACAATAGGAAAGAGTCCAGCATGATCTGAACTCATTTTGGGTTTGTCCAGAGATGACTGGGCTTTTAAAGGGAGAATGGGGAACTAGGGAGGGGGTTGAGTGGGGGTTCAGTTGATTCAGGGAGGTGAAAAATTACAAAAAGTAAGAAGTGTAGGTTGATCCATGTGAAATTCATTTGGGTTTGCTAACTGGCACTTATCGAAGGGAGGCTCCCAGAGACTCAGATACAGGGGCCTCACCTCTTCAGATGTTGGTTGGAACAAACAGTAAATTCATTTGGAAACTGAATTTTCTCAGGCAGGCACTTTAAGGGGGGCTAGGTCATCCTAGGGAAGTGGGCTTGAGCTATTAGAAACTATGTTAGCATTTGTTCAAGTCTTTATAGGTCAAGGTTGTGGCCTAGTTGAGAAGAGAGCTCAGAGGGGTCTCGCTAGAGATTGGTAGAGGAGGAGTCTTTTCACATTTCAACTTGAAGAGAAGGAGGGATGATTTGGCCTCATGCTCTCTACCTTTTCTCTAGAACTAGTTGATTCACTGGGCCAAATCCCTAAATTCTAGCCTATTTAGCATTTCTATAGTGGTTCTTTTTTCTTGCTTTCCTTCGCTGCTGTTTCTTGCCATGTTCCAGGGATACTTCTTTTTTTTTTTTTTAAGATTTTATTAATTTATTTCACAGAGAAAGACACAGCGAGAGAGGGAACACAAGCAGGGGGAGTGGGAGAGGGAGAAGTAGGGAGCCCGATATGGGGCTCGATCCCAGGACACTGGGATCATGACCTGAGCTGAAGGCAGACGCTTAACGACCGAGGCACCCAAGCACACCCCCAGGAATACTTCTTGAGAAGGAATGAGTGAGGGAATGGTACATGGGGCCTAGAGTATGAAGGATGGAGAAATAGTAAAAGTTTAACACTTCAGCAAACAAATATAAACAGAGTGATTGAAGGGGAAATTAAAAGAATGTAATGAGGAAACACGTGAGAAGAATATAATAAAAAGAGCAAATGAATGAGGAAGAAAGGAGATTTATAACAAAATTTAGTGAAGTCAGATCTACTAAAGATTTACATCTATTACCTATTTTAAAACAGTATCCAAATATAATTGGATGTGTACTATATAGTGATTTATTGTTATTCTCACCACTTTCTCTTAAGTTGTCTGAAAACAGTTTAGTGGAAAGATGCTGTCTTCTGATGAGTATGTATGGGTCAGTGCTTCTAGGTGTAATGTAGAGGTTGACTATTGATTAACACATTATTTATGAGACCATTTTTAAAGAAGGCATGAAAATATATTGCAACTTGGCAGATAATACATTATAAAATGCTGGGCCTTATGGGAATGGTGCTTAGTTCTGACCTATCAGGAAGACATGTGGTGTGTCTTGAGTCTTTGGCCATCTTTATGAGGCAATTTAAATGACAATGAAAAGTCCTTTATTTTTTAATTTTGGAGTTATATATGACTAAGAGGTGCTAGAATGTTATACCAGCTCAGGGTGCCTGGGTGGCTTAGTTGGTTAAGCATCTGACTCTTAATCTCAGCTCAGGTCTTGATCTCAGGGTCGTGAGTTCAACTCCTGCTTTGGGCTTCACAGCTGGGCGTGGAGCCTCCTCAAAAAGAAAAAAAAAAAAGAATATTATATCAGCCCTGATATTGGGCAAGTCAGTCTTCTAAACCTTGGTTTCCTCAAGAAAATGCAGAAAACTGTGTTTCTAAGTAGTGGGAATTAAATAAGATAATGCATATAAAACATTTAATACTTGGCTTGAACACTGCAATGGCTCAATTGTAGTATCATCATCATCATCATCATTGTGATTGTTGTGACTAATGGCACATTTGGGTCAGAGTAGTTTGGGTATGTCCTTCTTAATAAGGCAGAAGTGCAGTATCATTATTTATGTCATTATTCAAGAGAACCCTAGCATGCTATGAGAACTATCTTAAATTCTCTTTCTTTTTTTTTTTTTAAAGATTTTATTTACTTATTCATGAGAGACGGGGAGAGAGAGAGAGGCAGAGGGAGAAGCAGGCTCCCCGCTCAGTGGGGATCCCGATGTAGGACTCGATCCCAGGACTCTGGGACCACAACCTGAGCTGAAGGCAAACGCTTAACCATCTGAGCCACCCAGGCACCCTTAAATTCTCTTTCTATACTCCTTCACAATAAAAGTCATGAAAGTGAGATTTGTACCCAAACAAGAGGTTGATGACGAAGTGTATCTGAATTTTCATTCTGGCTTGCTGCCTATTGCTCTGTGACTTGGGAAAGGCATTTTATCTTCCACGTCTGATTTTTTTTTTAACCTATGAAATGGAACATTTGGAGGAAATAATTGCAGATATCTAATCCATTCTAAAAGTTTTATTTTAGGTTTAGTTATCTATATTCAGAATCAACTGCTAGAGTAAACTTTTTTCAGAGTTAAGAATAGTCAACACATAGATTACAAATCTCCTGTTGATGTTTTTAGCTGTTTCCAGTTCATATCTGAAGTCTTTAAAAAGCAGTTGGGATGGAGAAAAAAAGTCTAAAATGAGGGTTTTATTACTCTACATTTTTAAGAAAAAATAATTTTTATTATAAAAGTTCTATCTATTGTCTACCACTCAGAAAACAGAGGAAGCTATCAAGAAGTGAAACTCACTATCCACTCTCCCTCTACAAACTCCTTCCAATCTTTCCCCCAGGATAACCACTTTTGACATGTAAACTATGAAAATCCTAGAAATTTAAGATGCATATAAAAATATAGAATATAGGACTATGTAATAGTTGCTTTCTCATTTAAGACTTTTATCCTGGATATTTAATGAAATCATACAGCATGAACATAGCATTTTTAATGGTTGCATATTATTCTTTTGTAAAATGAATCAACTTATTTATCAAATCTGAAACAACAGATACTTAATATTGTTTGCAATACCTCATTATAATAAGCAATGCTTTGGATATTTATTGCTTATTGATGCAAGAATTTCTGTTTTATAAACTTGTAGAGATTGGATTTCTGGTAAGGATGTGTGAATTTCAATCTTTTATATATCTTACCAGATTACCACCTCGAAATCTTGTATAGACATCTGTCTGTGTATTAAAGTTTCTATTTCTGCAAACTCAGCATTGAGTATTACCATTCTTTTAAAACTGGGCTAAGATGGTAGGTAAATGGGAAAAAAAAAACCTATCTTATTTGTTTTTATTTTTAAAAATTTATTTATTTATTTATTTACTTGCTAGTGTAGTTGGTGTGTTTATTTTAGTGTGTTTATTAGGCATAATAACGTATTTGTCTCTTTCTTAAAACTGTTATAAGAGCTCATTTTTTTATTAGTGTATTAACTACCAGCCTGTTGTATACTGAAAATATTTTTCTTAGTTTTCTTTTAATTTTAGTTTAAGAAATTTAGTTAGGTGAAGTTTAGGAATTTTATGTATCAAATTTAGAAGTTTCTTTTTTTATGGCTAGTGACTTTGATGTCCTGTTTAGAACGTTCTTCTCAGTCAAAGATCGTACAATTGTTCATCAAAATTTCACTAGATACTTTATTACATTTAAATCTTTAATCAATTTGGAATTTATTGTGCCTTCTAAAAAATGCTTGCAGCTATTTTTAATAATTTTTACTTAGACTACTTGAGTTCTATAGTTAGAGGGGAGGAGATATGAATCAATTAAAAGCCAATAATAAGATACAGTAATACCGGCATTTCAGATGCACATCTGACAGCCAGCATTAGTCCCTGCTGCCTCCTAGCTGGCCGCCTCAGTCACCCATAACACATCACAAGGGGGAGCCTTCGTGCTTTAGTAAATATATCTTATGCCTCCCAGGCCACTCCTTTCATTTGTAGCTTTTTGTCCAACCTCGGTTTGATTCCTTCTTGATCATACAAAAATGCAGAATTTGAGGTGGTCAGGAAAAACAAACAAACACCCCCAAACCTAAAAAAAATTGAGCTACACAAGGCAAAAATCCTAAATATTATTAAATCTGTATTGGAAATATTTTCCTCTGTGCATAGGAAAGATATTTAAAATTTCTTTAATTATTGTCTGGTTTCCCAAACAGTCATTGGAATATGCTTCCTTAATAGTGGAATTCAGATTCATATTTAAAGTTGAGGGCTTTAATAAAAAGTAAAATGAGGTGTCATATATTATGGGGATTTTTTTTCAATTGTTATGCAAGCTAGTATGTGTTGTAGGTAACCTGATGAATACTAGCACGGATTTCTTCCCATCCTCTATTTATTTATCAGTTGGTCATATTGTTCAATTAATTTCATATGCAAATGTGTTTTAATTTACCCTCTTTTCTTTGTGCCATCCCTTTGCAGAACTCTGTTTTCTACACATTTTGGGATCTAAGGTAAATAGAAAGGGTGATCTTATTTGTGGCTGATCATCAGTAAATTGATATTTTTCTAATTCCTTTCTTCAGTAAAACCCAGAATTCTACTGAATGGTATCTGACTGGAAGCCACTTGTACTATCCTGTTGTTTGTACTTAACCCTCTAGAATGAGAAATGGGGGCTGTCAAACAGTTTCTTTGCCTGGATGTGAGACATGCTTTTATGAATGTTTGGATGATAGATGTAAATGTGAAGTTTTCTTACAAGAGGGTAAAAAGGCTCCCAACTACTCTTAAAGCACATATCCAAGGCTAAACATATGGCCTTGTCATCACAATTTCCACATCCCCTTTCTATTGGTTTTAAGCTTCTACTTTATTTATTACCCGAAGGCCTTATCTCTCTAGCCTGCTGCTACAGGCTGCTAGGCCAGGATGTAGTGAAAGCTCTAAGTAATGAAACAGGATGATCATAAAATAGAAGGGAAATGGCCACAGACTCTGTCTGTGTTACAGCTGCCCAGGTTCTATAACCTGAGCCAAACCATGCTAAAGAGACATAATGTCGCACAGCGCTAATCATGCTTCCATTCCTGTTACATTTGGTATCACCAGAAGACCTTAGACTTCATGAATGTCAAGCCTTTTCACAAACTTCCAGGAAAAGTGTCAGCCAAAGGAAGAAGGGAAGGAAGACAGCTAGAGGTCCTTAAATGCTAAGATGTCATTTAAAGGGCAAATAGCAGCTCAAGGGGAGAAATGTCATGCAAATGAGTATTTGGTGGATGCAAGGTGGAGGACAGTGAAGAGGAAAAGCATTGAATACTGCTTGGCAATACGGTCTTGTATGATTTTTTTTCTTCCCTGTGCAGCCCTTAGCGAAGTTATCAAACTAGAGCCTCATGCCTCATCATGAATGACTGAGAGGTGGTTGACTGCAGCCAAGTTGGATGACAGTTCAATTAGTACCTTCTAAAAGCTGATCCAAAGCTTTGGCCAAACCCTGTGGGTTGTAGCTAATGCTAGGGCTTCTCAGGAAGGTCTGTGTCTGTTCCTTCTTTCCTCGAGCAGAGAGAAAAGGGAGTAAGTAAGAGGAATTTGACTCTTAAGTCCAGATGCCATGTACAATCGTCTCCAGAAATGTCACATCTTTACAATGCAGCTTTAAGAATTCTATAACAATGGTAAGATAGTTTTGAGTCTTAGGTTGACAAAGAATTTTTAAATGATAATATATGGTGTTTGCAAAAGATAAATAACTGAGAACTCTAATACATGATTAGTGTGTCAATTGGTACTAGCATTTTGGAGGACAATTTGCCAACATCTGTCATAATTGAAATGTATTAAACCCTTTGACCTAACTTCCCACATCTAGGAATTTATTGTGTAGAAACACTAATATAAGTGAATAAAGTCATATGTACAGGATGTTGCGGCATTATTTATAATCATAAAGTGAAATAATTCAAATTTAAATAGAAATCACTAAATTTAAAAAGTAAGAATGCTAAGTAGTCATTATAAAGAATAAAGTAGAGAAGATGGCGGAGGAGTAGGAGACCTGGATTTCACCTGGTCTCAGGAATTCAGCTGAATAGGGATCAAACCATTCTGAACACCTACGAATTCAACAGGAGATCAAAGAAAAGAGTAGCAACAACTCTCTGAACAGATAAGCGACCACTTTCTGGAAGCTAGGACGTGCGGAGAAGTGAACCCGAGGTGATATTCGGGAGGATAGACGGTGGAGGAGGGGGCCTCTGTTGGCCGCTTCTGGCAAGTGATAGAGCCGCAGAGCACAAAATTGGAACTTTTAGAACTCGGCTCTGCTGAGGGACGCCGCTCCAGTGGCTAAGCTGGGGGTGGAACCCTCGCGGGACAGTGTGGTCTCAGGACCCTCGGGGTCACAGAAAAACTGGGGGTGCCTGAGTGCAGCAGAGCTCCCAGGTATCAGAGTGGGGAAGCTGGCTGCAGAAATGGAGCTGAGGCGCGGGCTTTCAGCACGGGGTTGCCATAAACTGTGATCCGCGGCCCAGTCGGGCCACTGCTTCTCCAGCAGGGACCCAACAAGCGGCAGATCTGGGGAGACTCCCCTTCCTCCCCAGGGAGGAGTGGCGTGGGAGTGCACCGCAGGGATCTGCTGGGTTTGGAGACTCCACACGGGGTTGGGTGCCAGAGATAGAAATGCTTGGTCACAGGCCAGGTGAGCATGGAGTGCGGCCAGAGACCAGGGAGATGGGAGTGACTGCTTTTCTCTGGGAGCACACTGAGGAGCGGAGCCCTGAGTTCTCAGCTCCTCTGGGTGGAGATTGGGAGGACACCATTTTCACCCTGGTCCTCCAAAGCTGTACCAGAGCTTGCAGGGAAAAAAAGCTCCTGAGAGCAAACCCGAGCAGCTTGCTTAGCCCAGACCCACAAGGGCGGGGCAATTCCGCCTCTGGCAAAGACATTTGGGAACCATGGCAACAGGCCCCTCCCCCAGAAGATCAGCAAGACCAGCCAGCCAAGACCAAGTTTACCGATCAAGGGGAACGGGAGAACTCCAGCGCTAGGGGAATACTGCACATAGAATTCATGGCTTTTTTTTACCATGATTCATTAGTTTTCAAAGTTAATTTTTTAACTGTTTTTTTTTAAATTTTTCTTTTTCCCTTTTTCAACCAACATCTTATCAATCCCTTTTTTTAAAAAAACATTTTTTATTTTTCATTTTTAGAGTTATATTTTATCTCTTCATAGTAGTTACCCTTATTTTTGGCATATATATATAAGTTGTTCTCTCTTTAAAATTTTGAGATACAGTTTCTTCTAACAGATCAAAATATACCCTAAACCACTAGTGTATGGCTTTGTTCTAGTCTCCTGCCTGATCACATTCTCTCCCTTTTTTTTCTTTTTTTTTAAAATCTTCTTTCTTTTTTCAAACAACTCCTTATCAATTCCTTTTATAAAATCTTTTATACTTTTCATCTTTACAGTCATCTTCCATCCCTTCATTGTATCAACCCTTATTTTGTACATATATAAGTCTTTCTTCCTTTAAAATTTTAGGAGGCACTTTTTTCTAACAGACCAAAATACGCCCAAAATCTAGTGTGTGGCATTGATCTATGCACTAGCCTGATCATATTTGATCATATACTGTTTTTTTTCTATTGTTCTGTTTTTGTTTTTATCTTTTTCTTTTTCTTTCTCTTTCTTTTTTCTTTCTTTCCCTTTCTTTTCCTCTGGTTTCAGGTCTTTTCTGATTTGTATAGAGTATTTTTGCTGGGATGTCGTTAACCTGTTAGCATTTTGTTCTCTCATTCATCTATTCTCCTCTGGACAAAATGACAAGATGAAAAAAATCACCTCAGCAAAAAGAACAAGAAGTAGTACCATCAGCCAGGGACCTACTCAATATGGACATTAGTACAATGTCAGACCTAGAGTTCAGAATCATGACTTTAAAGATACTATCTGGGCTTGAAAAAAGCGTGGAAGTTATTAGAGCAACCCTTTCTGGAGAAATAAAAGAACTAAAATCTAACCAAGTCAAAATCAAAAAGGCTATTAATGAGGTGCAATCAAAACTGGGGGCACTAACTGCTAGGATAAATGAGGCAGAAGAGAGAATCAGCGATATAGAAGACCAAATGATGGAAAATAAAGAGGCTGAGAAAAAGAGAGAGAAACAACTACAGGATCACAAGGGCAGAATTCGAGAGACAAGCGATATGATAAAATGAAACAACATTAGAATAATTGGGATCCCAGAAGAAGAAGAAAGAGAGAGAGGGGCAGAAGGTATATTGGAGCAAATAATAGCAGAGAACTTCCCTAATGTGAGGAAGGAAACAGGCATCAAAATCCAGGAGGCACAGAGAACCGCTCTCAAAATCAATAAAAATAGGTCAACACCCCGACATCTAATAGTAAAACTTACGAGTCTCAGAGTCAAAGAGAAAATCCTGAAAGCAGCTCGGTAGAAGAGATATGTAACCTAAAATGGTAGAAATATTAGACTGGCAACAGACCTATCCACAGAGACCTGGCAGGCCAGAAAGGACTGGCATGATATCTTCAGAGCACTAAACGAGAAAAATATGCAGCCAAGAATACTATATCCAGCT
The DNA here is from genome assembly GCF_009762305.2 of Zalophus californianus. Lineage (NCBI taxonomy): Eukaryota > Metazoa > Chordata > Mammalia > Carnivora > Otariidae > Zalophus > Zalophus californianus. The sequence continues at coordinate 43,085,725 of NC_045606.1, read as the reverse complement.
AGGCTGTCATTGAAAATTGAAGGAGAGATAAAAAGCTTCTAGGACAAACAAAAACTAAAGGAATTTGCAAACATGAAACCAGCCCTCCAAGAAATATTGAAAGGGGTCCTCTAAGCAAAGAGAGAGCCTAAAAGCAGCATAGACCAGAAAGGAATACAGACAATATACAGTAACAGTCACCTTACAGGCAATACAATGGCAATAAATTCATATCTGTCAATAGTTACCCTGAATGTAAATGGGCTAAATGCCCCAATCAAAAGACACAGGCTATCAGATTGGATTAAAAAACAAGACCCATCAATATGCTGTCTGCAAGAGACTCATTTTAGACCCAAAGACACCCCCAGATTGGAAGTGAGGGGGTGGAAAACCATTTACCATGCTAATGGACACCCAAAGAAAACTGGGGTGACAATCCTTATATCAGACAAATTTTAAAACAAAGACTGTAATAAGAGATCAGAGAGGATACTATATCCTACTTAAAGGGTCTATCCAACAAGAAGATCTAACAATTGTAAATATCTATGCTTCTAACATGAGAGCAGCCAATTATATAAGGCACTTAATAACAAAAGCAAAGAAACACATTGACAACAATACAATAATATTGGGGGACTTTAACACCACCCTGACTGAAATGGACAGATCATCTAACAAAAGATCAACAAGGAAATAAAGACTTTAAACGACACACTGGACCAAATGGACTTCACAGACGTATTCAGAACATTCCATCCCAAAGCAACGGAATACACATTCTTCTCTAGTGCCCATGGAACATTCTCCAGAATTGATCCCATCCTAGGTCACAAATCAGGTCTCAACTGGTACCAAAAGATTGGGATTATCCCTGCATATTTTCAGACCACAGTGCTTTGAAACTAGAACTCAATCACAAGAGGAAAGTCAGAAAGAACTCAAATACATGGAGGCTAAAGAGCATCCTACTAAAGAATGAATGGGTCAACCAGGAAATTAAAGAAGAATTAAAAAATTTCATGGAAACCAATGAAAATGAAAACACAACTGTTCAAAATCTTTGGGATACAGCAAAGGCAGTCCTGAGAGGAAAGTATATAGCAATACAAGCCTTTCTCAAGAAACAAGAAAGGTCTCAAATACACAACCTAACCCTACACCTAAAGGAGCTGGAGAAAGAACAGCAAATAAAGCCTAAACCCAGCAGGAGAAGAGAAATAATAAAGATCAGAGCAGAAATCAATGAAAAAGCAACCAAAAGAACAGTAGAAGAGATCAACAAAACTATAAGGTGGTTCTTTGAAAGAATTAACAAGATTGATAAACCCCTGGCCAGACTGATCAAAAAGAAAAGAGAAATGACCCAAATCAACAAAATCATGAATGAAAGAGGAGAGATCACAACCAACACCAAAGAAATACAAACAATTATAAGAACATATTATGAGCAACTCTATGCCAGCAAATTAGATAACCTGGAAGAAATGGGTGCATTCCTAGAGATGTATCAACTGCCAAAACTGAACCAGGAAGAAATAGAAAACCTGAACAGACCTACAACCACTAAGGAAATTGAAGTAGTCATCAAAAAACTCCCAACAAACAAAAGTCCAGGGCCAGATGGCTTCCCAGGGGAATTCTACCAAACATTTAAGAAGAATTAATATCTATTCTCCTGAAACTGTTCCAAAAAATAGAAATGGAAGGAAAACTTCCAAACTCATTTTATGAGGCCACCATTACCTTGATCCCAAAACCAGACAAAGACCCCATCAAAAAGGAGAATTACAGACCAATATCCTTGATGAACATGGATGCAAAAATTCTCACCAAAATACTAGCCAATAGGATCCAACAGTACATTAAAAGGATTATTCACCACGACCAAGTAGGATTTATCCCTGGGCTGCAAGGTTGGTTCAACATCTGCAAATCAATCAACGTGATAAAATACCTTAACAAAAGAAAGAACAAGAGTCATATGATCCTCTCAATAGATGCAGAAAAAGCATTTGACAAAGTACAGCATCTTTTCTTGATCAAAACTCTTCAGAGTATAGTGATAGGGGGTCCATACCTCAATATCATAAAAGCCATCTATGAAAAACCTACAGCGAATATCATTCTCAATGGGGAAATGCTGAGAGCTTTTCCCCTAAGGTCAGGTACGCGGCAGGGATGTCCACTATTACCACTGCTATTCAACATCATATTAGAAGTCCTAGCCACAGCAGTCAGACAACAAAAAGAAATCAAAGGCATCCAAATCAGCAAAGAGGAAGTCAAACTCTCACTCTTCGCAGATGATATGATACTGTATGTGGAAAACCCAAAAGACCCCACCCCAAAACTGCTAGAACTCATACAGGAATTCAGTAAAGTAGCAGGATATAAAATCAGTGGCATTCCTATACACCAACAACAAGACAGAGACAAATCAAGGGGTCGATCCCATGTACAATTGTACACAAAACCATAAGATACCTAGGAATAAATTTAACCAAAGAGGCAAAGGATCTATACTCAGAAAACTATAAAATACTCATGAAGGAAATTGAAGAAGACACAAAGAAATGGAAAAAGGTTCCATGCTCATGGATTGGAAGAACAAACATTGTGAAAATGTCAATGCTACCTAGAGCAATCTACACATTCAATGCAATCCCCATTAAAATACCATCCACTTTTTTCAAAGAAATGGAACAAATAATCCTAAAATTTGTATGGAACCCGAAGAGACCCCGAATAGCCAGAGGAATATTGAAAAAGAAAAGCAAAGCTGGCGGCATCACAATTCCGGACTTCCAGCTCTATTACAAAGCTGTCATCATCAAGACAGTATGGTACTGGCCCAAAAACAGACACATAGATCAATGGAAGAGAATCGAGAGCCCAGAAATGGACCCTCAACTCTATGGTCAACTAATCTTTGACAAAGCAGGAAAGAATGTCCAATGGCAAAAAGACAGTCTCTTCAACAAATGGTGTTGGGAAAATTGGACAGCCACATGCAGAAGAATGAAACTGGACCATTTCCTTACACCACACACAAAAATAGACTCCAAATGGTTGAAAGACCTAAACGTGAGACAGGAGTCCATCAAAATCCTAAAGGAGAACACACGTAGCAACCTCTTCAACCTCAGCTGCAACAACTTCTTCCTAGAAACATCGCCAAAGGCAAGAGAAGCCAGGGCAAAAATGAACTATTGGGATTTCATCAAGATAAAAAGCTTTTGCACAGCAAAACAAACAGTCAAAAAATCTAAAAGACAACCGACAGAATGGGAGAAAATATTTGCAAATGACATATCAGATAAAGGGCTACTATCCGAAATCTATAGAGAACTTATCAAACTCAACACCCAAAGAACAAATAATCCAATCAAGAAATGGGCAGAAGACATGAACAGACATTTTTCCAAAGAAGACATCCAAATGGCCAACAGACACATGAAAAAGTGTGCAACATCGCTCGGCATCAGGGAAATCCAAATCAAAACCTCAATGGGATACCACCTCACACCAGTCAGAATGGCTAAAATTAACAAGTCAGGAAACGACAGATGTTGGTGGGGATGCAGAGAAAGGGGAACCCTCCTACACTGTTAGTGGGAATGCAAGCTGGTGCAGCCACTCTGGAAAACAGTATGGAGGTTCCTCAAACAGTTGAAAATAGAGCTACCATATGATCCAGCAATTGCACTACTGGGTATTTACCCCAAAGATGCAAATGTAGGGATCGGAAGGGGTATGTGCACCCCAATGTTTATAGCAGCAATGTCCACAATAGCCAAACTGTGGAAAGAGCCAGGATGTCCATCGACAGATGAATGGATAAAGAAGAGGTGGTATATATACACAATGGAATATTATGCAGCCATAAAAAGGAATGAGATCTTGCCATTTGCAATGACGTGGAGGGATCTGGAGGGTGTTATGCTGAGTGAAATAAGTCAATCAGAGAAAGACATGTATCATATGACCTCACTGATATGAGGAATTCTTAATCTCAGGAAACAAACTGAGGGTTGTTGGAGTGGTGGGGGGTGGGAGGGATGGGGTGGCTTGGTGATAGACATTGGGTAGGGTATGGGCCCTGGTGAGCGCTGTGAATTGTGCAAGACTGTTGAATTACAGATCTGTACTTCTGAAACAAATAATGCAACATATGTTAAGAAAAAGAAAAAGAAGAAAATAGCAGAAGGTGAAGAATGAAGGGAAGTAAGTCGGAGGGGGAGTCGAACCATGAGAGACGATGGACTTTGAAAAACAAACTGAGGGTTCTAGAGGGGAGGGGGGTGGGGGGATGGGTTAGCCTGGTGATGGGTATTAAAGAGGGCACATTCTGCGTGGAGCACTGGGTGTTATGCACAAACAATGAATCATGGAACACTACATCAAAAACTAATGATGTAATGTATGGTGATTAACATAACAATTAATAAAAGAAGAATAAAGTAGAATTATATAGATTTCAGTTTCTGGGATCTGCTACTTAGTAGCAGTGTGAACTTTAATTAGATTATGTCTCTGTATCTCAGTTTTGTCATCTGCATAATGGGCATAATAATGGTATATATGTCATAGGCTTTCATGAGAAGAAAATTGATGATGTATTATAAAATTTTTAGATCATGGTCTAGCACATAGTAAACAATAAATGTTACCACTTTAAAGTTAATACTTTTCTGTTATTTTTTTTAGTGGAAAACGTATAAGATGAAGTAAACAATAAAAGAAAGTTGCAACTCAGTGTAGGTAAGACTATCCCACAAAGATAAAACAGCAAATAATATTCATTATATTGATGATTTTTTTGTCTCTGGGTCCTGAGGTTATGATGGGCTTTCACATTTTACTTTCTATATTTCTAAAATGTTTGAATTTTACTACTATCAATTTTTACAAGAGGTTTTGTGGCATACAATGAATAATCACTCCCACCCTCCCATCTTTCTTAGCTCCTACAAGGAGTTACCATGATGTTTCCTATAGTGAGAGGAGCTGGTAGAATTTAGGGTTGAAGCATAATGAAAATAGAACAGTGTCTCTCTAACCATTTGTGGTAAAGGACCATTTTTTTTATACTAGACTATTTTTTAGAGCAGTTTTAGGTTCACAGCAATATTTAATGGAAAGTACAGAGATTTCGCATACACTTCTCACCCTCATAGATGCACACCCTTCCCCACCATCAACATCCTGCACCGAAGTGGTACATTTGTTACAATTGATGAACTTATGTTGACACAGCACACATTTATGTTAGGGTACAGATTCTATAGGTTTTCACAAACATAATGACACGTGGCCACCATTATAGTATCATACAAAATAGTTTCATTGCCCTAAAAATTCTTTGTGCTCCTCCTGTTCATCCCTCTCTACCCCCTAATTCCTGGCAACAACTGATCCTTTCATTGTCTCCAATTTTTATTTTCTCGAAGGTCATAGAGTTGGAATCACACAATATGTAGTCTTTTTAGGTTGACTTCTTTCACATAGTGATATGCATTTAAGGCTCTGCCATGTCTTTCCATGGCTCAGTAGTTCATTTCTTTTTAGCACTGAATAATAGTCCATTGTTTGGATATACCACAATTTAAATATCCATTCACCTACTGAAGGACATCTTGGTTACTTTCAAGTTTTGGCAATTATGAATAAACCTGCTATAAACATTCATTTGCAGGATTTCATGTAGACATATTTTCAGCTCAGGTTTTTTTTTTTCTTAAATTCCAATCAATCACAGCCTTTTTAAAAACAAAAATGAATTAGTAGCACAATGAGATAAAAACAAATAAATACAAAATACAAACCATAAATTTTTATTACTAGATCTAACAGACTTGTAATTACTTTGTCAAGTTGGTATAAAAATTTCCAAATGCTTACTCTTAATTTCTGTACTTACTTCGTCTTGGATCAGAAATTATTTGTGGATTGGCCCCAGTCCACAGAAGACACTTTCTGTAGTATTTATATAGGGAATTCAAGGTATGTGAGGAAAGAAGTTCAGAATATCCCCTCCTTTCATCTTGAAAACATACATAGTCTTCAAGAATCAGCTTTTAGCCTTCTCTGACTCCTTCAGTCCAGTGGAGCTGCCCCTTCTGGTTTCCAAAGCGATGCCTGCAGTGCTCTCTGGTTGTGCTGATTCTGGCTGCCTTTCAACATGTGATATACTCTTTGGGTACAGATGCCAGTTCCATGGCCTGGACACGTAGCATAGGGCTAGGCCCATAGAAGGAATTCAATTGAAGTTATTAGTTAAATTAATAAATAGAAAAACAGCTTTAACTTAAAAAAAAGGAGCAGTTATTTTTTGCCATTGCAGATTCAATAAGTCAAATAACCTTTAAGTATGAAGTAAAATTCTATTATTATTTTGTATACCGTAATGCGGATTTATCTTTGCACTGGGTCAGCTTATGCCTCTAGTTTTGTGCTGAGGTTCATCTTTTCAGGGAGTTTTCTCTTACGTTTTATAATTTTAGCCAGAAATTATCTTTCTGATGTGCTTTGATGCTGCAATCGGTGTCTTTTTCAAACAACACTGTAAATAGGTACCAAGGAAGTAAAAAAGTCTCATGTAATTAGAAATGCTAGGATTATTCTTGTGGTATAATTTTCTGATATAAACTTTGCATGGTAACAAGTCGTATGCTTCATTTCCTTCATGGTTGATACCAAATGCTGTGACTAAAATAATTCATGTGATGATCCATATCTATGTTTGAATCATCTGAAGATCTACCATGAGGAGAACCACCCTAAATATTCTGTTTGACGCATTTCTAGGCAGAGGCGGTCAGGTTCTCCTGAATGCAAATTTATATTAAGGTTAACCAGGTTATTCATTTCTGTTTCTTATGTTGTTTTGTAGTTGTTTCACGGTGACTGTTCAAGTCTTTGCTTCCTTTCTCAAATCTTCAGTCATTTCTTCTCCTTAGCAGATGTCCTTAGTACTGACTTTTTGAGAAGGTCAAAGCCAGCTCTTATTTTCTCCCCTTTCTTCCTCAAAATATTTTTCTATGCATGTCTTCAGTCTGGATAATCTTTTAAGTTCTACCTTGCTTGACCTCTTAGGCATCACTAATTACTTTTATCAGTCTTTTCTTTCTTTGACATTTCTAGAGATTTATACAGATTATTACTTCTTACCTGAGATCCTTCTCTGATTTTTGTGATATTTCATTGCCCTTGATTCCTTAAAATCTTAAAATCTCTGTTTTCTAATTTCCTTCTCTGACTCTTGCTCATCCTGTCTCATTGCATAGCACTTTAGACTAAGGTAGTAGTGTAAAGAGGAAGAGATGGAAATAATTTGATGTGACAATGGTTTGTATGCTGAGTTAACAGGACTTGCTGATGAATTTGATGAGGGATTGAGTGAAAGGGAGGAATCAAAGATGAATTCTAAGTTTTTAGCTTGAGCAGCTGAATAAATATAGTGTCATTTCCTGAGAAAGAAGGAGGACAAAATTGGAAGAAGTCAATAATCTTCTATTTAGATGATTAAGCTTGAGAGGCTTGGTAGACAATTAAGTGGATCTGTCAAGCTAGCAGTTGAATGTACCATCTACAGTCCAGGGGAGGGATCCAGGGGAGGGATCAGGTGACTCCTATTTAGGAGTCATATTCATTCATTGTATGAATATCGATGAGGTAGCCTGTGGATGTGGTTCTCAATGTTAGTGTACATCAGAATCATATACAGGGCTGTTTTATTAAAATGCAGATTGTTGGCCCTAACCAAGTAGTTTCTGGTTCAATAGCATTTCAGTGGAGTTCAATAATTTTCATTGCTAATTTCCTCAGCTAATGCTATGACTGCTGGCCTCAGAACAACACTTGAGACTCACTGATGAGAACAGAGGCTATAGTTAAGGAAAGAAAGAGAAGAGGGCTGAAATATTAGGCCTACATGACAACATTTAGAAATTTTATAGAGCAATTCTGCAGGAAGGGCCATTTGAGGTAGAAAGCAATTTAGAAGAACACAGTGACATAGAAGCTAAGAGATAAAGTGTTGCAGGAAGGAAGAATCTTGTTGAGGAAAGTGACTAGCTTGTTAAGGATGGCTCTGCAAAGAACCTTGTCCCAAGAGACTTGAACCCCAGGACCACAAATAAGTAGTCTTTCTGATTGGTTGAAACTATCTTATATACTAATGTTTCATTTCACCCTGTCATTAAAATGAATGTTATATAAGATGTATAAACCCTGGGTATGGTGTCTTCTTTCACACCACTTTATGGTGAACCAGTAGAGTTTGTCTCAGAAGACTCTCAAGGGATACTGTGAGCTTTATGTTGGCATCCCCCAAAGATAGCTGAGTAAACACTGCTGACCTTCCCTTTAAACCAGTCTGCTTCCCATTGTTGGGATGGCTTCTGCCTAATTTCTCAGGGTCATAGAATGATGCTATTGGGTTATGGTTACTTCTGACTCCCTTCCTATATGAAAAGGGTAAAAGAGAGCTGGATAGTTTCCCTCTCACTCTCATTTCATTTGTCTGCCCTTATTCTAAGCATATGTGGCTTTTCAGTGATCCTGATCTTCCCTCAGTATTTTTAGCTTTAGGTGGTCATAGCAAAATTCTTTGAAATAATTAAGAATATGAATCTGCAAGGGCCATCAATGCTTATTCCAATTATATTGCTGAGATTCATTTTCAGTTTTATGATAATTGGTTTGACATGTTCTTCTTGCTTTCATATAGCTTTAACTGACTAGGTTTCAACTTTTTCTTTTTAATAGTATTATATGAGTTTCAGTTTGTAAGCCTTTGTATTTATCTCCTATATTCCATTTGGACTGTAAACTCATCAGGTCATTAAGAACCGACAACTGAAGAGGAAAGAAAAAAATGTTCATTTATGTACCTCAGACGATCGAAACTCTCACCCCTGCCCCGTTTAGTCTGGGTTCCTCCAGTGTGCTATGCATTTCCCCATCTCCATGCCCTTACTTATAATGTTTCCTCAGCCCAAAAAGGGAATTTTACCATTCAAAATGAAATTCAAAGTCTCCCTCTGCTTTCTTCAATGTCCTCAGGCAGAGTGATATTTCTCTTTCCTTGGTATTTCCTCCGCATCATGTGTGTATGTATCAGATATTATGTGTGTGTATTATCCTTTCTTGATTGGAACAAAATTGTCCAAATGTAGCTCAGATTACTCAGGATTTGCCCCAGACTGGGGCCCCAGGTAATTCTTATCAATTGAGAACTACCGATTTGGAACGTAAACTTCCTGAGAGCAGGACCCATAGTTTATTTATTTTAATGGATAGGTGACATACATATTTGGACCTATAGTCAGAACCAGCCTGTGAGGAGGAAGAGTAGGTGAATAAATTACAGTGTGGTATGAGTATAATTCCCTCAAGTTTTCCACACAATTACAGATGTGCATTTGAAGTAACCATCACTGAAGTCATTTCATTGCATTGGAATTCTCAGCTCTCTAGAAAGTTCTTATTCAAATGCAAATACACTATTTCATAGTAACACCTTAATTCAGATTAGTTTATCAGATTAACCCTAAAGGAATGGACTTGTGGTGAGTGAATTTTAAGAGTGCCATGAGATCAATGGTCTCAGAAGGCAGACAAATGAGATTGAAATTTGGGGTCCTACATGCCGACACAACTGCTTTAAGGTTAGCAAAATTTGGAAGGAGGGACATTAGAAGGGCAAATGCAGGAGTCAATGGTCTATTAAAATTTTTGGTAATGGGCAGCTCAAATTCTAATACTTGAACCTCAGTTATGATGCATTATCCAAAAGTGTGGTTTGGTGTCTAATTTCCTAAAGTGCATATTAGTTTTCTTATGATGAGAAAAGGGCCTTTATGTCAAAAATATAAATATAACAGAAGAACCCTACTTTTTAAAATAATCCAATTATTTTGTCAAAAGGCTAATTATAAATGAAAACCAGTAAAAAAGTAGAGATTTACCAAAGACATTACACTTATTTCATCTGATAGTTTAGATGTATATTTTTAGTTGTGATGATAATTCTTACTGAATTTTATTTACCAAATTGGTACACATGGTCAGGGAATTAAATTTAGCTGACAACCTACAAATTAACTGATGGAACTAAAATGTGAATGATAATTCAGTGATTGTAGACATTTGTGACTGTTTGTGTTGTTGTTTTTTCAAATTCCTTGCCACTTGAAGGTTAAAGTAGGTTGGATATAGACAAGAAAGGATTAACAAAATTCGACTGAGTAAATTTAAAGATCAAATTGGCTTTATTCTAAGATTCATGGGCAGCATCCCATTTAGCAAATAGGAAAGAGTTCCAAAAAACTGTAGAAAAGGGAAGGTTTTAAAGACAGGGAGGGGGATGGAAATGGAAATGTTTTTAGCAAAGAATGCATTGTTTCAAGTAAGGTCCCCTTCCTAAAGGAAAAGGGTCTAATGGGCAGTTTTCCTCAGTAATGCTGACCATGTAATTTCAGATTCACTGGTTAAAAGTTACATTCCTGGGAGAAGCTGAAGCTGCAGTTAGGTTAGGTGTTATGTCTTGGTTTTTCTGACATTAAGGCTTAGCGTAAGTGACTCCATTTTGGGCCTCTTGTCTCTTTTTAAACAGAAGTTACTAGAAAAATTAACAAAAGTTCAATGAAATATTCTGGGCTTAAGCAGGAGTCATTGGGATAATATCCTAGCAAAGCACTTTGTAAACCGTAAAACATTATGTAAATATTTATTGTAAGAAAGTATTAAAAAAATTTATGTGATTGTTTATTGTTTGCATCACCCTGAGGCAGTCAGAAGCAATACCCTTCAGCTAGTAAAAGTGATACCTTTTGATGTCGAGACCATACAAACAGTGAATAGAAATTGACATGAATGTTACTGATTTCATTGCTGTGTAAATACTAACAAAATTGTTGTCATACTGGTAAGCCATCCAGTCCATCAAACAACTTTAATGCGCTTTATAGAACATCTCAAGAGTGCTGAACCAAGTGTAGTAAAGGAGTTAGTTATAATGGAAACAGACACTATGTTTCTGTCCTTTAATAGCTTATAATTTAAGAAGAGAAAGCAGAAACAAAGCTCATAAATGAGTATCAGAAGGATATATACTAATAATCACATAGTCAACTCTGGCTGTTCAAAATGATGCATTTAATTCTGTAAAAGTAATTATTCAATTATCACTGGTATGTAGCTCCTTCCATCCCAATACTATCAGAATGTCCCTGTATTCAGCTCACAATCCTTACATTATTGCCATATTTCCTTATCAACCCCTTTTCTTGTCCACACAGATTATTATGTCTGCCCTAAGGGTGCTATCATTCAATTTTAATGTTTTATTTTGAGTATCTATAGTTGGATTTGCAGTGATTTCAGAAAGAAGTAGCTTATGAGAGTTTGAGGACAATAAGAGACCTTGTTGGAGATTGGTAAAATATTTTTTATGTATATGTGTGCGTTTTGTTCATTTTTTTTTTGTCTTTTACTTGGTGTTATTGTTACCCGGTTTATTTAAAATTATAGCTTAAAAACTAGCCATTTCTTAAAAAAACATTACTGTCCATAATTTACTATTTGTACATAATCACAAAAAATTAAATGGCAGGTTGTTGAGTACAGTGTTATGTTTTAAGTGCTGATATTACCTAATTTTGATCAGTTTGCTTCCCTTGTGTGTGTGCATTTTTAAATAAGCTCATAATTGTGTTGATTTGCTGAGCTGGCTTCCCCTTTGCTTTCTGTTAAAGAGTGTGGCAAATGAGGTTTAAATCTTGTTAAAATTACAGAATTTTCTTTCTCTCTAGGCTTTTTACTCCAAAATAATCTGATTTTTTTTTCTAACTCATTTATGGTCCTTAAATAATTGTTATGCCAAATGAGAAGTGACTTTTTTTTCCAACCTGAAAGGGGAAAAATTTCCCCAATAGTGTTATGGCTATGAGGAACTGGGTGTTTTTAACATTTTTTGAGGGGATGAGACAAGTCTGTGTTCTTCACATTGAGAGCAAAGGGACTTGCCAATTGAAGTGGGTTCGATTGATCTTGCCTAAGACAAAAAACACATTTTCTGACAAAGTGTTAATAAACTCTCTCCAGCAGTTGTAGGCTCTTTTCAAGATCTTACCGTTTGTTTTTGAAGTAATGAAATTTACAGAGAACTATTATAAGGTTCTAATTGAATTTCACAGAAGCAGCCCTGGTGTGACCCAAAATGGAGGAAAAAACTCAGTGCACAAAACCCCACATGGTGAAGCAACTCTCTGCAGAATCATTGATTAAGAACATGAAGTGGAAAAAAGAGGCCCAACTCTCAAATAATTACCCCTGTTAATGAATACTTTTAAGATAGGGCGTGTTGATGTTGATAACTTCTGTGGGACGTAGGAATAAGATTGGCAGCTATAAAAGAGAAGTGTTTATTAAAACACCTTTTAAATAGCTGTAGGATATAATAAAAATATATCTTTAAAGGAACTTATTAAAATAGATCCTCGAAGGGATGGATAATTTCACCACCTGCAGCTTTCACAAAACTTTCTTGGCTTTTGTGAAAGCTTTTACACACTTCGTGCACATCTCAACATGTGATATCTAGATTATATGTTCTTTCCATTTGGATTACTAAAATTAATTTACTGTGGTTTATATCAGGTAGAGCTATTATGACCAAACAATTTCCTATTTTTATATTATGTTATAGTAGGCAACAAATCTACTATTTTTGATTATCAGGCTTAACAATGAACAACTAGTGGCCAGATTTGCTAATTTTTTCTAGTGTGTGACTTTAATTTGAACATCAAAATTCTGATGGTAGGGCCTATGGGACAAAGAGTTAAACTGCTACCAGGGCCCAGGAATCCTTAAAGGGAAGATCAGGAGAGAAGATCCTCTTCTCTACTCCCCTGAAAAGTGCAAAGAGAGTGACCCAGACCTCTTCCCTTATCCATATAAACAAAGAGAACAAAAGAGGGCAGAGATTCAGGTTTTCCCTCCTTTGATTTTATAAAATTAAATGGCCTCCACTGTATGACCTCAAAATGAAATCCAAGCTTTCTCCAAGGAGCATAGTCAGGGCAAAAAAGGAAAAAATTGTTTGGGAGCTTCAGGCCTAATAACTCAAGCTAGAATGAAGAAAAAAAAGTGCTTGGCATTATTTTTTACAGAAACAAGCATTACCTGACTGGCAAAGACAAGTGTTTTAAAGTCATTTTATTACTCTAAGTCTCAGCATACATTTGCTTGTTTTAAAATACTGGAAATACATATATTTTTTGAAAATAACAAATGAATAGATCTAGCCAAAAGTAGAATTTGATGTGTAAGCTAAGGAACTTACACTGGTAAACAAAACTAGTATTTCTCCTTTGAACAAAATTAGTGTTCTGTTTCCCGGTTAGAGGAGAAGAAATCATTTTTAGCTCTTCTCAGACTTTAAAACATATTTTCTGACACTATTAATGAATTCAGGTTCCAGAGGCATTATATAATTCATGGAACTGGTGTAAATAGTAGGGATAGCTGTTGAAGTGGTTCAGTCATGACTCTGAAAAAGTCACCCTGGCTCAGAAGTGTTTTCATAAAGATTTGATCCCCGTCAGACACCTTTAATAAAAACCTTTCCCACATCATCACATATCATCAAAAAGTATTTATTTAGTGTCCATTTGCAAATGAATCTGTGCTGAATAATTTTCAAACAGGCTGAGCAGTTGTAGTCCATTACCGTCTGCTGGAAATTTACAGTAAATAAGGGCCTACGGATAAAAGAAAAATAGCCCCAAATGATTTTTTATTTTTATTTTTTGGAAAGACAAATGATACCTTAATTGGCAGTCTTATGATTGGGTCTGAAATGCTGTGGCCTTTTAATTTTAAATGGCATATGCAGACTCAGGTGCTGCAGACACGCGGATAAAGAGAGTCGTATATCCTCAGATAAATGCTTGGGAGCCCCTTGCCTGACTGTCGTTTAAGGATGTGTGGCAAGCAGAGCAGAAAAACTAAAAGGGACCATGAAGGCTGCACATCCTAGTGCCTCACAGGGTGTTTTTTCCTTTAGACGTGGTAGGAATCCTCACCATAAGCATTGCTAAATAAAGATCTTAGCCAAAGGGATGATAAATTGATGAAAGCAGGCTCTGAATCTTCTGCTTTGTCCTCAAAGATGTGTGGGCCTCGGGTGACAAAAAAATCAGTTCCACTCATCACCTCCCAGTGTGGCTACTTAGATAGAAAGATGTGGTCTTGGTGATGGGTAAGCATGGCAGACTCAAAGTTTTGTAGGACCTGAAATTTATAATTTTTGGATTCCTCTTCAAGAAAAGGAATCTTATATATATTGCTTCTGCAAAATTTAGAAAAATAGATGAACATGTGAAAACATTGTAGGTCCCCTCCCAGGCTTTGGACAGAACCGGAGAAAGGGAAGGGCATTGACATTTAACCTTCATTATCTTAGAGGTAGAACTCTCTCTGCTTCTGGAATACTGGAAGGGTTAAGATACGACAATTTCTCTACTCCTTGATAGTCTAGGGTCCTATGTTAAGCCATTGATTCATTCACTTACATGTGGTCTTCAAGGTTATAACATGTCTGCACTCTTGCCAAGGGCATTGATATAGTATCAAAATTGGCTTACCTACCGCTTCAGTTATTTAGGTCTGGCCAATAAGTGCCCTGTGTCCTCTGTAGTATAAAAGAAAACAAAACACAATGTTAGATGAGAAGTAAAATCCCAAAATGATGTTTATTTATTTAAGCTTGGAAAATCTGGCAAGAAGGAGGAAAAAATACTCCTGAGTATTTGAACATGAGAACATTGAAAACAGTCATTATGGGGTGTTTGAAAGCTCTCAAAGAAAACACTGTGGTTTGCATTCAAGACTGCAATTCCAGACTAGCTCTTGTGAAATCAGGATGAGTTTTACCATTCTAACTGGTAAGATAAATCCTTATTTGGTCGTCACAGGTTATGAGTCTTGGAGAACAGGTTCACTTTTACTTTGTTTTCTAAGAATAAGCCTTTGCAATAATAATAGTGGAATTGAAATAAAATAGTTTAGGAAAAAACCCCAAACTGGTACCTATCCATTTTTTAATGTGAATTTTCTATAGACCATGATCAGCTATCTGTAATTTGCTGAGATAAAAGTAAATTACATCTTTTCTAAATTCTCAGTTTCCTGCTAGTTTTATGAGGTTGGAATAAGTACAGCCCAGTTTAGAACTCAAAGATAGTTTTCATCATATATGTATGTATGTATAGGCTTCTTTACCAAAAACAATGGTTATAACATATCATAGTAATTATGATGGCAGAGATTTATGGGATGAATTTTAGACCTGTGGAAGTGGGTACAATCTTTTGTGCCCTGTCCAGATCTGCCCTTTTATTCCAGATCCCCTTTACTAGGCTGGTGCACCCATCCCCACATGCTGTGAGTGTTGACTTCTCAGTGCTCATGGCTGCATTATTTTTTGACTTTTGGCTGAGAAAAGCCCCCTTGCCTCTGGCTGATAAACCTGTGAGGTTCAATTCATGCTCCCAAGCTCCCTGTGGAACTAGACTGAAGCTACATCATTATCCAGCTTCTTCCCCCACCCTACCTGTTTCCTTTAGTTTCTCAAAAACACTACTTCAATAGATCACTTGCCCAAGAAAATCCATTTTAAGTTCTGCTTCTAGATAGACTATATCACATGCTTTGTATTTCCACTCAAGATTTTGATGAATGGTAGTGAAAAAAACTAGGAGAAAGGATAAATAGGGGGTGCAATTCTATAACTTCAGTATTTACAATGGCTGACTAACAAGCAGCAAAGTGAACTTTTAAATTAAATATGGGATAATTTTCCATACTTCTTGGCATCAAACCAACACAATGCCCTTCTCCTAAGAAGTGAATTTTGCCAGTCATTTTGAAACCAAGCTGTGCATTCTGGCATGGTTTGACATTTGCCCCCTGGTCAGGGTCAGGCATTCTGTGATACCAGACAGCCAATTTCAAGCATTGCTGGAGTCACAAAATGAGCCATTCATATGACAACAGAAGCCTTTGAAAAGGCAGGTGATGCAGGATGCTTGGGTTTCTCTTGGCAATTCTGCAGTAGGGCCAAAGCCAAATGCCAAGCTGTTTATCCGTCTGCTGTTGACTCTACTCTGAATTAGCTGAACAGAACACAACACCTGTTGATTTAGGAACAGTTTTGAAATGAGTAAATGATCTTTTGTGAAGGCCAGACGTAAAGTCATGATATCAAGATCACCAATATTAATATTACATTCTTGGTGTTCAAAGGATCTTTCTCAGTATTGCAGAACAGCATGCAAAAGTCTTGGTAGCTGTGATTCATACCCTGAAAGACCATTTTGGGGGCAAGCTTTGGGATAACTTGCCGTGAGGTAACAGATGTTTTCAAAAGGTAGTCAAATTAACTTTTTCCCCCCATTTCATATTTGAAAGTGAAATGACTCCATGAAGTGAGCTGTGTATCTAGAAGGTTGAGTGCCAGAAGAGAGATGCAGGAGATGAGGCTAGATAGAAATTAGGCAGGATAACAAAGGACTCCGTAAGTCCATATTTTGGGGCTTATGCTAAACAGAGTGAAGTCATCCAAGGGTTTAAGCATGGGAAGCTATGATTATACTTGCATTTTAGTGAGTGAACTTTCACATAAACATTATCTCATCGGAACCTTAAAATAACTCTAACATAAGAAGGTTTGACATTATTCACTCCATTTTACATGAGGAAACTAAGGTGTGGTGACCTTCAGTCACTTGACTAACATCATACAACTTCTTGGTGGGGTGAAGACTGAGTCTCCAGTTCTGATTCCAGATGCTACCATGCAACTTTTATGAGTGGTCACAGTAAACATGAAACAAAAGAGAAGTTCCAGTCCGAGAGAGTGGAGTATGCACACGTGCTCAACAGAAATTGATGAAAGAGGAGTATAGCATTACAAAAAAAGATCAAGGGAGAGATAAGGGTTGAAGATATTGATGTTTCAACTGCATTACATTCTCACACAAAAACATCCACATTACTGTCAACTGTGTGGGAAGGAAAACCATGTATATTTTTTTGCAACGGCAGTTGTCATACCCAGGTGCACACAGACCATAGAATATTTTCCTGAATTATAGGAAGAAGCCTACATCATTTTACAGAAGCAAATACAAAGATAATATTCTACTTTATTTCTAGACTGTTTGTCTAGGATCAACCCTCTACATGAAATGTAAAGGTGTCCACAAGTAATGGAAAAGTTTTATTTTTCAAACCAGTAGATGTCTGGTTCTTTGCCCTGACTTTCTAAGGCTAATATTGCATAAAACATTTTGTCAGTTTGTTGTCATGGGGACACGTGGCTCTAGCCTCTGGAATGGGGAGAGATCAGACTCAAGCTGGGAGACTGGGATAGAGTCTTTTGGACTAGATACCTTGAGGTGGTGTAGACACCTCCAGGTGAATGCTCAGTGGTTGGGCAGGCAGGTGTTGTATGGGGTTGTGACTCTAGAGATTTCACTTAGAACTAAGGTGCTTAGAATACACAGATGATGATCCTTTCCATATCGTGCATGTGTAGGGCTCTGCAGTATTAGTTGGCCATGAGCTCATCCCTGCTGACCTATTGTGGCCCTGCATTTTTAGTATTTCTTGGGGAAGAGTACAACGACATCAGGAAACCACTGCCTTTGCAACTATTGCCTGGTGACCCCATCAGAGGAATTTGCTTTGCCTACATACCAGAGAATTATTTGATGCATCTATATTGAAGATCATTCTTTGATTTGCTGCCCTGACATAATGTGCGGTCTCTGATAATATGTCATTCAATTTTAGATTCCTATGCTATGGCTTGAAATCAACCCTCACAATGTGAAGTGTCAGAGGGAGTGTACAGAGCTGTATCAAATTTCATATTAAAAATACAAATTGTAGAAACAACATTAAAGGATATATTAAAAGCTATTTCTGAATAGTAGGTTTATGGATAGCTTATATTTGCTTCTGTATATTTTTTCCTGGATTTTTAAAAACTTGTGCAATAAACATATATTACTTTTGTAACCAGAAAAATAAATATTCTTCCAAAAACTATAAAATACTATCAAACAATCTCCCTATTTGGGGGCAGCAGGTGGGGGCAGTGATTATTTTTCTCATTTTATACCTGGACAATGTGTTATGTGTATGAACTAAATTCAAAGGGGGTAAGAGGCTTCAGGGGCACCTGCGTGGTTCAGTTGGTTAAGCATCTGCCTTCAGCTCAGGTCATGATCCCAGGATTGAGCCTGAGATCGAGCCCTGCATCAGACTCCCTGCTCAGGAGGGAATCTGCTTCTCCCTCTCCCTCTGCCCCTCTTTCCTCACCCCCCTGCTCATGCTGTCTCTCTCTCTCCCTCTCTCTCTCTCAAATAAATAAAATCTTAAAAAAAGAAAAAGAGGGTAAGAGATTTCTATGAGATTTCCCAAGTATTTGTGCTGCACCATATCTTCTGATTACTACACCTTCCTTCTTAATGATGTTCTTAATTTTTCTGGCATTCAAATATAGTATGTTTCTTGTTTGTGTTGTATCATGGAATTCTTTGCTTTATCTGGATCTATAATTTATTGTTTAAAAACGGTGTTCAGATGGAGAGATAGGCAGTCGTGCTGCCATGTTGTCTTATGGGAACAATGACAGTATTTCTAGGATAGCTTGAAAACAAGAAATTAACTCTCTCAAGTCATGAAAGTGATGACAAATATAGGAAAGAGCCAATATTTTAGTTATTTTTTCCACTTCAATATTGTCAATTATATTAGATACATGCACTTGCCAAAATTTTATGCATGTTTTAAGAATAGAGGTATGTAAACTACCTAAGTATATAGAGAGAAGTTTATAATGTACTTAGTAGAAAAAAGAAGGCCACAATTTTAATAAAGATTGAGTTAGAGAGATTGGATTACTAATGATTTTCAGATCTGATTGTCAATATTTTTTAAATGATAATATTACTCTTATACTGAAAAATATTTTCTCCACAACTCAAAAAGTTAAATACATGGTTAATTTTCTGAAATTTCCATGAACTAGCTTTGCACACTATCATAGCCAATGAGGTTTATCAGAGGCGCAATTATTGCTAATTGAAATTTCCATGAACCAAATTGGCCAAATCGAGAATATTTTATGTAAATGAACCAGAGATAACAACGGAAAGGAAAGGGTGGCTGACCTTTCTCAACACAGCACCCAAATACAGATTCATGCTAGGTGTTGGCAAGGCTCCAAGGTTGATGCCTATAGCAAATTCCATGGTCAGTTCAGATAATGTAGCATTCAGGATGTAAGAAAAGCCAACATACTGAACACCTTTCCTTCCTTCTCTTTCTTTCTTTCTTTTTCTTTCTTTCTTCTTTCAGATTTATTTATTTATTGAGAGAGAGCGTGCACATACACACACACACACACACACACACACACACACCACACGCATGCGTGAGTTGAGGAGGGGCAGAGGTAGAGGGAGAGAGAGAATCCCAAACAGACTCCATGCCCAATGCAGAGCCTGATGCGGGGCTCAATTTCACAACCCTGAAATGACCTGAGCTGAAACCAAGACTTGGATGCTCAACTGACTGAGCGACCCAGGAGCCCCTGAACACTTTTCTAAATTACGCAGTTCCATTCATGTTCAATAGCAAAATATTACATTGTTTGAATTTCATCCTAGGGCAGTAGGATGAAACAACACCCATTTCCCCCTTTTCCTTCCTATAAGAAGTCTAATTTAATGCAGCTCATTACTGTAAGGAGTAGCTGACCTTTTGCCAATTGGGCTCTAGGGGTGAAAATGATTTATTCATTATGTTTATCAAAGATTAGTGTAGAAATGAACCTTTGATACAATTTGGGCTAAAGCGTATGAGGAAAGTTTGCTGAAGACTTCTGGAAAAGGGAAAACTTGTATCCAGGGAAATGATTTCTCCTCTTCTCCATGTTGTCCTGCAAAGATGTAATGCCCAGACTTCTGCAGTCTGAACAAGATGCTGAATTATAAGAGAGTGGAGAGAAGTCTCTTAATTAAGTCAAATTAAAGGCCTACCCTACTATAAGTATTTCAGGTAGATGAGTCAGTAAGTTCTTTAATATTTAAGCCAATTTAAGTTAGTTCTTTTTTCCTCAATGCTGAAGTCATCTTAACGGATACATGATAAAATTCCTGGCGTTTTTAATTGTCTAAAGTGTATACTATAATTCTAAGAGCTGGACCAATATAAAAAAAGAGTGGATTGTTATACTCTTATTATATCAGTGCTAATCAATATTTGCAACCAGTAACATAAATTGGATTTGAACTGCCAAATGAGTAGTCTATTAATAATAATTAATCCTATTTAGAAACTATGTTAATTTTCAGTGTTTTTCTTTTTATATCTCATTATTTACCAATGATAGCTCTAAATAACTTTCATATATACATATAAGTATATATGTGTGTGTGTGTGTGTCTGTATATATATATATATATATATATATATACACAAGTTTTATTTATTTAAGTAATCTCTACACCCTACATGGGTCTTGAATTCACCAACCTGAGATCAAGTCACATGCTCTTCTGACTGAGCCAGCCAGGCACCCCAAAACATATTTAATGTACATTAACTATTTAGGCTAGCTTTCTCAGAAGATAAGAAAAATGACATATTCCTATGAATCTCAGTAGCTTTTTGGTGTTTCATATAATTTTCAATGTACCATAAATTCACTTTTAATTAAAGCAAAGATTAAAAACATCCTCAGCATTCAGTGTAACGGATGGTCGATTTATTTTGAAATAAAACCTTATAAAACTGAAAATACTAAGAGGGCATACTATAGGTCTGTAACAGGCACCTACATCATAGGAAATAGATTTTATTTCAATTATTATTTAACGATAGTTAATAGTAGTTAATATATTGCTGTGTTTCTACCTCATGGATCAGGAGTCAACACTAGTTAGAAATATTAAGCCAATGATGTGGCTGGAGTCAGGGGTGGAGTTTACTGATCTCTGAATGTTTGGGTTATGATGTGCCATCTATCTCAAGAGATTATGATGGCAGTTCATGGACTGACATTGGAAGGAAATATTACCATGCTGTCTCTTGTCAGGATAGTGCAGTAAATGGATGACACCCAAGTGACAAGCAGGGGATTTAGAGTTGATGATGGACCCATAACATTTAAACATCTCTTTTAGGAGAACCTCCATTGTTTGTCTGTTCGACCACCCTTCTGGTATGTGCTCTCCCCTTTCTTGTTAGGAAATCCAGTGCGTGTAGTTTGGTTATTGCTGACTTTTTCCCCCAGACCAGAGGTGTGAGACGATGACAATTAAAGTATCCCCCACTGCTGCCCTGCCAGAGTGACATAGACAGGAGTGGGCGCAACTGTACCAGAGTCCTCTCAGGACCACTTCCATTCACTACACATAGAAGCAAGTTGTCCTTGGTCTTATCTGTAACCACTGTAGAATTTTAGAAATAGAAATAATTTTTTACTTATGTGATTCATAATTTATTCTGCATTTGCAATAGAATATAAGTGTTTCCCCCAAATTTCAAAAATCGCATAATTGTTTATGTTGTCAGACCGTAAGAGAGTATTTTCTGTCTCATCCAGGGAGTGAAAGAAATAATAGGTTTCTCCTCAGTAAGGCTAAAAATAAAACGGTATAGGCATTTATCCCTAATGATTAGTTTTCTTGATGTGAGAACAGAACTGAGAGTTCAGAGGCAACATCCTTCCTTGTGAGACATATTTTCCTCTCATTAGCCATTTTACAGATGTCCCTGGGCAGGTGCTGGAAATGAACTTTCTGTGATTCAAAATGGCCACTTTTTTTCTCTCTCTTTCACAAAATGCTGTTAGAATATTAGTACGTTCTAACTAAGGAATCAAAACTCCAGCAGCCAGTGTGCTCCACACTTTGAATTGTGTAGATTATTCCAATTATAACTAGACTTGAAATGGTTAGACATGAACATATTAATGCCCTTTTCTTGATGCTGTGGACAGGACATTGCTGGCTTCTGTCATATTGGATGTAACAAAGTTCCCAATGCCTGTTCAGTGAGAGAGACTTCTGATAACATTCGACATAATAAGTGTTCTTTTCCTGAAAATAACAACAAGAACAAAATTAGAATTGAAAAAATAAAATATATACAAGGATAAGGAAGCCATTTTTAGCTCAAAATATATAGTTCTATATCCGGGGAATTGACCTTTGTTTTACTTGGTCTTCCAACAATTACTCAGGAACGTGCTGGACTTGTACTGGTTATCGCATCATTTGGACAAGCAGGTACCAGAAACCTAGGGTCGTTAGCATAGTCAGTCTTTAGAGTATGGGAAGGTATTGAAAAATCTGAAGACAGAATCTTTACTCCACCTAGGTTGTATGATGGTCAGCAGGGAGCCTTATGGAGATTTTAGGACCTGGGAAGCTTATATTTTCTTCTCTGCCTCTCCTTAATTTATGCCACATGTTCTTGTCTCATTTATTCCCAGGAACTTGTTTTCTTTTCTTTCTTTCAATCTCTCCAGCCTTACCTTTGTGACAACAGTCCACTAGGTGGATAATACTATCACAAGACATTTGGCAGGAAGCACTTTAGAAAAGCATGAGGTTTCTTAGTCTCAATAATTGTACAGACCTGTGCTATACACATTACAATCAGTCGTGGAAAAGGCATAGGAAAAGGCTGTGATGAAGGATGCTCTCTGAAGTGGCCATGTCGATCTAAGGCAAAAAGAGGGGCAGACTATGTAGAATTTAGTAAAGAAGATTTGCTGCGTGGAACTCACTATTCTGACACTGGGTATGGGACATGAACCAATTTAGGACACTGGAGAGGATTCATGATGAAAAGGCTAGGCCAGCAGGAGATTTGAGTGAGATTTCCTTTTCAGATTTCACTGATTCCAAGTGCACATTTTTTCATACTTTAATACTTCTGACAATGGGATGTATCTTACAAAGAAGGGTGTGCCACCTTTAATTGGCAGTATTTTTTTATTCTTAATGGAATATTAAAAAATTAGGGGTGCCTGGGTGGCTCAGTCAGTTAGGCATCAGACTCTTGGTTTCAGCTCAGGTCATAATCTCATGGACTATGAGGTCCAGCCCCATGCTGGTTTCCGTGCTCAGCAGGGAGTCTGCTTGAAGGTTCTCTCCCTCTGCCCCAACTCTTGCATGCACTCTCTCTAAAAATAAATGGCTCAGTTGGTTAAGCGACTGCCTTCGGCTCGGGTCATGATCCTGGAGTCCCAGGATCGAGTCCCGCATCGGGTTCCCTGCTCAGCAGGGAGTCTGCTTCTCCCTCTGACCTTCCCCCCTCTTGTGCTCTCTCTCTCTCTCAAATAAATAAATAAAATATTGAAAAAAAATCTTTAAAAAAATAAATACATAAATCTTTTAAAAAAATTATACATCTTATAAGCAGTAGTATCTTAGAAATATGTACTAATGAGACAGGCTTAGAGTAATACCAACTCCACACTAATTTAAGATATAACACCAACGTTATATCTTATGTGAAACATTTCATAAACTGTGTATAATGTATAGGTTAAAGTTTGGGTCATTCTCAAGTAATCATTTCTGTCATGTCTATAATTTCCAAATATAGAGATCCATTATTGGTAATACTTTTCCTCTCCTTAGGCTGCACCAGAGATCATGCCTATTTCATTCACCATTCAACTTCCAGCACTGATTTTACCTAAATTATCCATTGCTAGGGAATTCTCTTTAAATCATCATTGATACCACACCAGAAATACTGAGCCTATGTTAGGTATGATGGTCAGCTGTTTTGGTTATAGTTTCCATAATTATTGATAAAGTAAACCACGTGAATTTTTTTGGCTGAGACCAAGATTTAACATTATTTTCACAAAAGGCTTACCTTAAAATAAATACTAAGAACAAAGTTAATTTTTCTAATTATTATCAAAGGAAGGTTTATAAAGGAATGGAGGAAATATATATGCTCTAAAGCAATTTCATTACAATAAAAATGTTTGAAAATTTTAATAAATTAAATGACATAGTCTCCTAATGACTAAAAATGTTGTTTTATAAATAATCATGACTTCTAACTGCTAAATATAGGAGGTATATAATATAGTTACTCACCACATGTATAATATACATATTTAATAGTAAAAAAAAATCCACTTAGAAATAAGTGAATTTTATAGCTACACAAAATTAATTTTATTTATTCCTGCTTTTAGTACTTTTCTCAAATACAATTCAGATGATACATGATTAAAATACATGTATGTTGTGTATATTGCCTACACACACTGTTGGTACAATATCAGTCATTAAGCTTCACAGCTCATGAGGAGCTGACATTTACAGTTTTTCACTTTTTGTCACCTCATTGTTAGATCCTGATCTCTGTACATGTTACTTTTAATGAAAAAGGAAGATAATATAATAAAATATGGGAACTTACTATTTGCCTTAGAAACTATAAATATTAATCTAAGAATATAAAGTTAGGCTCCTCATGAAGCAATTGCCGTAATAATGAAAGATTTTGGTATTATAAAAAAGTTATAAGAAGGGTACTCTCAGATCACTGAATAGGGCAGTGCTGGGTATTCCTGAGTCTTTGGAGACTCTTTCCTCTTTCTCACTTTCAAATGTATTCTGTTATCTCATTCTCACTTGTTTCTGACCATCTCTTCTCTTCCTGTTTGTCTTACCTTTCTGCATCATCTTACCGTCATTCCTTGCCTTCCAGACAGAATCCAGTCTCCATCAAGGTGGACAGACACAGGCCATAAATTCCACAAGGTCAGAGACTATGTCTACTAATTATCCACTTGATCCCAGTGCCTATCTCATCACTGGCACATGGCAGGCACCAAAAATTGCTTGACCACTGACAGTATTTTGAGAATGGTATGGATCTAAAGTAGGCACTGTCTTTAAGGATTTTAGACCAAAGCCAAATAGTGGTTATGACTTTAAATAATGCTCCTTTGGTTGTTGCTTTTATGATTGCCATTACAATGCAGTTGTTCTATGAGATTGGAGCTGATTCCTTGAAAGGGATATGAGGTTGTTTGGAGGATTCCCCCCTCCCCTGCCCCCGGATAAACTAATCAACCTTTGTCACTCCCTCTATAAATACGTGAGTATATGATAGCTTGAGGCCCACGGGTGTTATTGACGGTGTAACAAAGTTGGAGAGAGCTTCCAGGTGCTAGCGTAGAATTTGATGGTCATGCAAACAGAGTCCTTCAGGTGTCACTGACTATCTGATGATCATATCGAAATCCTAGGCATGGATTAGAAGTGATTGCTTTGTTCATGGCAGATAGCATACACTTTCTTAAACAGGCTGCAGTTCCTAAGAAAAGTACCATAAATTCTGAAATAGAAGTAACAGCAACAATAATAATAAAGCCAAGACTTTACTCGTCCTATCTCTACCTGTTCATGTCTTAAGTATTATAGAAAATTGTTACCATTTTATGTATCGACTTGGTAAATGGGAACCTATTATTATAACATGTATTTTACAATATGCTAAAGGGTTATTTAGCATAATAAAAATAGGTATACATTTTAAAATCTCTCAATTTGTATTTCATTGACTGTCTTTTTCACCGGTAAAAACAAAAACAACAATGAAAATCTTATCCGTGTTTTTATATTCCTAAGTGTTTCAAATCATACTGCTAAAAGGGTAACTAAATGTGTACTAATAAAATTGATTTAAGCAGAATATGCTCCCTTTTTTCGGCTCAAAAGATCTGTGCTTATATCTGTGCTGTGGGGATGTGGAGTAAGAAGAGAATCAGAAGGAAAATTTCTTTGGCAGGTTAGTTTTTATTTCCAGTTTCCTCAGATCCACTATTTCTGGCATGTTACCAGTTAGTGATTAAGCAAGCGTACCTTAGGGTTACTTCCTAGCTCCTCTCTTTTCTCCTTGGGGGATCTTTCTGGGCCCATGCTCTTCATTCTTACAGTGGGAACAACAACAACAACAATAATGGCTATTGTGTAAGATTGTTGTGAGGATGGAAGGAATTAATATAAATAAAATTGTCACACCAGTGCCTGTAATATATATTAGCACTCAGAACCTGGAACATAAGTATCAGTAAGTCTTAGCTAAATTTTCACTATTATCACTCTCATTATTATCACCAGTATTATTATTATACAAAATATTTCCACTGGCATAGATGTAGTCTTTAGTTGCTTTCTAAAAAATTAAACTAGTTCCTTAAAATCTAATCATCCTCTTGGTATTCTTTCATTTAAAAAAATTAATACTCTTATGTGGCTCATTATATGACTCACTTATTTATGTTGGGAGATCAATGTAGGCTAAATTAGATGTATTTGATTTAATATTCATGAAAGGAAGTGATTTAAGTTTCTAAGTGCTCACTGCAACCAGAAAAAGCTCCTGAACAATTAACCTAGATTCATATAATTTGTAAGTTTTTGCTTTTTTTAAAAGTTGGTCTTTTTGCTGAATCCACAAGAATGTCCGTATTTTTTTTTAAATATCTATTGCATTTCATTGTTCTTTTGCTCTCAGGTGGAGACCGATTCAAATCCAAGCATTTAATGCTGTGATAATACTTTTCCAGTGTCAAAAAGAAAAGAAGGGAATTAACATTGGTTCCAATTTTACTTGTATTCTTATTTAACATTCCCTTGAGGCAGACACTATCTTCGTTTTACAGAAGAAGTATCTGAGGTGCTAAGGTAACACAAATAATAAATGATGGAGTTGGGTTGGAATTGAGGTCATCTGATTACAAGGGAGTTCTCATTTCTTCAAGTCATAGCACACAGGTCCCAAGTGTAGACAAAGATTTATCCAAGGGAACTCTAGAGGACTTTTCTTTGGCCAGAAATAAAATTTAAAAGCCTACTTTCTTGACTATTTTATGTAGGGAAATAATTTTCAACCATTTTAAATGAATTGACATCTTGGCAAGTACCTGAAAATGCATGTATTTGTGCATGGGTGAGAGATGAAAGCATTGTTGATTACATATTTTGATGATACTAAGCACTTGGATCACACTTCCCATTGTTCCTGCCCACAAGACCCTTGACAGGACTGACTCTGCCATCCTGTGATCTTAAAATGGGCCTGAATGTGTTGTGGTCTGGTGTTTTTTCCCTCAGGTGGAGGCAGCCTGATTTACCCAGATCAGTGAAGTGGAAGATGAAGTAATTATCGTCAGAATTTGATTAATGTGGAAAATCAACATGCAAAACTTAAGCGTTTAAGCTATTTCTTTAATTGTGCATGTTTAAACCTTAATTAAGTAAATATTTTCTTAGCCCTCTGTGTGATTTTGACACTAGGATTGAAGAGGGCAGAGTGAAAGTGATTCTAAGGGGGGTTTTCAGAACTAAAAATGTTAAGTGGGGCCCAGACAACCATAAAGGTCTTAAGCCTGTGGCAGGAGCGGTCAAAAGTCACAGGCATTGCCTCAGGGCTTTATCATCATGTCTTCTAGCTCAGAGCCCTGCCCTGATCACTGAATCCAAGTCTCTCCCTCCTCACAAGGCCCCAGAGGGCTCACAAGTGCTCCACTGCATCTGTTCACATAGCCTATAAAGGCTGCTCCATCTTTCAAGGCCCACAACCTCTAGTCATAGCATCATCCCTAAGGCCATTCAGCTTCTGAAGTGGCCCACTGTTGTCCTCACTCAAAGTCCTTTTTGCACACTTAACCCCAGTGCACTCTCTCATGGGCCTCTCCCCCCTGGTCGCTGTCCTTGTTGCCACTTCCTTGGGGGCCTCCATTTCTTGCTGCATTCTCTAGCTACAGAAGTGGGGGTCCTTGAAGGGTGGGGACAGGGTGACAGTCATAGGTCATTGCTCTGGAGTAATTTAAGGTTCCTGGTCTTTGATTCTTGCCAGTGAATGAAATCGTTGGCTTTAGCCACCAAGGTGTGACAGAAATGGAGCTAGTGGAGGAGAGAAGCAAAGGATGGGGTCAGGTGTAATGAGGGAAAGGAGGATGTGTGTATATGTGTGCACCAAAAATCAGTAGCTGTTTCTTGTCTTCATTTTTTCCCCCTAATCTAGAGGTAGGGTGGTAGTCATTAGGCTCAAAACTTTTTCTTTTATTTAGCTTTAAGCCTGTGGTCCCTTTTTTGCCCACACATCTCTGAAAACAACTTAAAAAAATGTACCTATCACACATTTTTAAGTAGATATTTACAATTTTTCATATTCAACTAAAAAGTTAGAAGGTATATAATTACCAGCATATTGTAAGTATTGACATTAAGAAATAAAAGTTTTCATCATTCTTTTAAATGTCTTAAAGCAATACACCAAATTACAAGTAGTTTGGTAACCATCATCTACATATTTTGTATTTAAGATCTAATGTGTATATAAGATGTATATAAGATCTAATGTAATAGTTGGAAATTTTACATTGTTCTTTTTTCTCCTTGAATCGCACTTTCATTTTACTTTCTGCAAAGAATTTTATCCTAATGTAATATACTTTTATGCTTGAAAAACTTTTATTGATCACCCTATTGTACTTCTCTGCAACAAAAATCATTTATAAATTGAAATTATTTTTTTCATATAACCAAAGGTTTTAACTATGAAACTTTTTTCTTTCTTTGAGTTATCATTATAAATATTAATATACAATTGGTCAAAACAATATAAACATATTATAAACTTCCATATGTAACTATGAAATGTAAGATATCAAATTATATGGTTGGGTGGGAGGGTTGGTTATGATGCCTTGATTAAAGCAGTAGTAAAGTTGTTCCTTTGCTGCTGTGGAAGATTTATACCTTGGGAGGCAATGAGCCATAGGAGAGCTGTGGCTTTCTCTTGTCACGTGGAAAGCTGGTGAGTGTGAAGGGGAAGGGGGAACCTTAA
Organism: Zalophus californianus; assembly: GCF_009762305.2. NCBI lineage: Eukaryota > Metazoa > Chordata > Mammalia > Carnivora > Otariidae > Zalophus > Zalophus californianus. The sequence continues at coordinate 43,056,760 of NC_045606.1, read as the reverse complement.
GGACAACTGGAACTTCAGTGGCTCCACAGGCACATTAGGTTTGGGACAGAATATATACAGAAGTTGAGAATCTGGAAATTATTTTTTTAAAATTCCTATCTTTTCCAACAAAAGTCCCCTACGGGAAGAACCTGTAAGTACTAGTTCTTTTGCTAGTTTTGCTCCTTTATTTCCCTCTACATTTTAGGCAATAGAGCTCCACTTGCATCTCATTCCACCATCAGGGATAGAAACAGTATTTTTCTCCTGACTGTATAATGGCTAAGAGAGCTTGTCTTTCCCCCATGATTTTCACTGTCCATTCCCGCCTCCCCTAATTCTCATCTTCCCACCCTAAGGGCCTTTGTATGTAAGCTATGACTATGCATTCATTCGGGTTACAAATAGGAAAATCTCTGCTGTATATATGGCATTCTGAAAGATTTTATAAAATTAAGTTGATGTAATCTGGTGCTCAAAAAGCTTCCATCACACTGGTAGAAATAAAATATATGCACAAGTTGCTAGGCAGAGAAGAGAAGTTAAGGTGTTGAAGATGGAGCAGACAACATGGAAATGGCCCGGTGGGTCAAAGCACGAGTGTAATTCAAGAATGGACAGGTATTCAATTTGCCTGAAGCACAGGGTAATTTTAAGAACAGAATTTCCCAAAGTGTGTGTGTAGAACACATTAATAAGCATTTTTTTTTTTTTTTTTTGGAAAACAGGGTAACTATTTCAGTTTTGTTTGAAGTCAAGTAAAGAAAATGTTAGTATGCTAGATTAAAAGAAAAAAAGATTTCTTTACTATAGAATTTATTAAATCCTTTCTAAGGTTATTACATTAGGGGAAGCCTGGGTAGGTGTTAGCATACAATTCTTTTTTTTTTCCCTGTGATGGACTGATGCTGGGTAAGAAACGGTGCAATGCTTAAATAAATGATCTTAACATGAAATTCAGATCAATAATAATCCTAGCAATAATAAATTGTAATGGCCCCCATTTATGAGTATTTCCTTTGTGACAGCTGTATATACAATAATAGCTTAATCCTCAGCTAGTTTTGCAGGTAGGAATTATCACCCCATTTAGAGTTAGCAAACAAATGCAAACATGTTAAGTGACTTACCAAAAAACCCCACAGTAGATGCGCTTTCTAATATTCTGTGCTGCTTTCCACAAACTACAAGTCACCATTGGTCTTGACCTTGCAGAATATGTAAACTCTGATGTAAGGTTAATGGATCATGCTTTTATTTCAGCTTAAATTTTTCATAAGAGATCATGAAAAATTTCCTTATATTGTGTCCTTGTGTTTCATAAAAATTTAATTGATTCAATTGTATATGGCCAGGGGAAATCTGCATTTCTTAGACTGGAAAAGGGAATGATCTTGATTTGGCTGACTCACACAATATTTAAATGTTTTAACATAAAGTGTCTATATCTATCTATCATCTACCATTCTGTCTATGCAAAAAATAATCCTAGCTTTAGATTTCAGGGCTTTTCATAGCATAATTTTGTAATTTCTGAGCAGAATCAAAGTACTTTGGGGCAAAAGAGCCCAATATAAGGTAAGAAAAATAAAGCTTCAAATAATTGTGCTTAGAGCCGTGTGTAGGCAGTTACTGGCTCATTGACAAGAATTGTATTTCTGAAGATTCTTTTTAAAACTGAAATGCACTAAGTTTGGATAGATGCCACAAGTCTGAACATGGATAATATACACTCACCTACTCAGTTTCTTGAGATTAATTATAACCTGTTCTGAGGCAAAAAAAAGAAAAAGAAAGGAAGGATTTTTACCCCATCTATTGCTTGGATAAGGGAAAGATATTTATTTTTTTTTTATAACAGGTCTTCCTCTCAACCAAAGTCTGTAAATGTATGCTTGGGAATAAACTTGTACCTGGAGTTATGGGAAGTAATATCTTGTTATGGGTCATGATTTTCCCCCAAATGATATATTTTGGAAAGAACTGTGTTTAAACTATAGGTATAATTACCACATAAGGAACCACAGAATGTCTGGGCATCCCCAAAAATCGGTAAGGGAGCACGCAGGTTGAGAAGCGTAGCTATTTCCTAGGGCAGGGGCTCCTTTTGAGAAATTTGGCTCGGAGATTTGGAACCGAACATTGTTGACTTAACATATGCTTTACCATATGAAGCTTTCCCTATCACTTGAATCTTTCTCTACAGAAACCTTGGGGCTTATTTGCCTGCTCTTTCCTGCCAAATGGCTGGATAGGGCTCTAAGATAAAACTTCCTTTACTTCAGTGACCTATAGGATGTTCTTAGAATCATCACAGAGGTGATTTGAAAGGATACTTTGTGGGATCAAAGCCATTACTTTGTTCATTTATTGATTTTAGTCTCGAAAATGGGATTGGGACTAGCTGTCCTCACTCAGGGAAGAAATTCACTATATAGAAAAGGAGTTTGCTTAGGAGTGTGGTAAGTACCTATTAAATTCACACATTACTAGGCACATTTTATATTGAATTTCCCTGACAGATATGAGGTAATATTATTTTTTTAAGTTTTTATTTAAGCTCAAGTTAATTCTTGGGGTGCCTGAGTGGCTCAGTTGGTTAAGTGTCTGCTTTCGGCTCAGGTCATGATCCCAGGGTCCTGCTCAGCAGGGAATCTCCCTCTCCCTCTCCCTCTCTGTCTGCCCCTCCCCTCTGCTTGTGCACTCTCTCTCTCTCTCAAATAAATAAGTAAATGAATAATCTTAAAAAAATAAGTAAATTCCAATCAGCTCTTAACTATAGAGAACAAATTGAGGATTGTTGGAGGGGAGAAGGGAGGGGAAAGGGTTAAATGGGCCATAGGTATTAAGGAGTGCAAGTGTGATGAACACTGGGTGTTGTATGGAAGTTTTGAATCACTAAATTCTACTCCTGAAACTAATATTACATTATATGTTAATTAACTGGAATTATATTCTAGTGTAATATTAGTTCACCTCCCTACTGGTAACCATCAGTTTGTTCTCTATAGTTATGAATCTGTTTCTTGGTTTGCCTCTTTCTCTATTTTCCTTTTGCACATTTGTTTTGTTTCTTAAATTCTATATATGAGTGAAATCATATGGTATTTGTTTTCCTCTGACTTATTTCACTTAATACTCTTAGCTCCATCCATTGTGTGTGTGTGTGTGTGTGTGTGTGTGTGTACTACATTGTCTTTATCCATTCATCAGTCAAAGGACCCTTGGGCTGTTTCCATAATTTGGCTATTGCTGATAATGCTATAAACATCAGGGTGCATGTATTCCTCTGAATTAGTATTTTTGTATTCTTTGGGTAAATACCTAGTAGTGCAATTGCTGGATCATAGAATAGTTCTATCCCTCCATACTGTTTTCCACAGTGGCTGAACCAGTTTGCATTCCCACCAACAGTGCAAGAAAGTTGTCCTTTTTCCACATCCTTACCAACACCTCTTGTTTCTTGTATTGTTGATGTTAGCTATTCTGACAGGTATGAGGTGATATCTTGTTGTGGCTTTGATTTGTATTTCCCTGATGATTAGTGATGTTGAGCATCTTTTCATGTGTCTGTTAGTCATCTGTATGTCTTCTTTTGAAAAATGTCTATTCATGTCTTCTGCTCATTTTTTTAATTGGGTTATTCATTTTTGGGGTATTGAGTTTTATAAGTTCTTTATATATTTGGATACTAATCCTTTATCAGATACGTCATTTGCAAATATCTTCTCCCATTCTGTAGGTTGCCTTTTAGTTTTGTTGATTGTTTCCTTTGCTGTGCAGCTTTTTATTCTGATGAAGTCCTAATAGTTTATTTTTGCTTTTGTTTCCTTTGCATCAGGAGACACATCTAGAAAGAAGTTGCTACAGTCCATGTCAAAGAGGTTACTACCTGTATTGTCCTGTAGGATTTTGATGGTTTCGTGTCTCACATTTAGGTCTTTAATACACTTTGAATTTATTTTTGTGTATGATGTAAGAAAATGGTTCAGTTTCATTCTTTTGCGTGTTCCTGTGCTCTTTTCTCAACACCAATTTGTTGAAGAGACTATCTTTTTTCCATTGCATACTCTTTCTTGCTTTGTCCAAGATGAATATATATATGAATATATAGTTGAGGGCTCGTTTCTGGGTTTTCTGTTCTGTTCCATTGATCTGTATGTCGATTATTGTGCCAGTACCATACTATAGCTTTGATCACTACAGCTTGGTAATCTAACTTGCAGTCTGGAATTGTGTTGCCTCCAGCTTTGGTTTTCTTTTTCAAGATTTCTTTAGCTATTCAGGGTCTTTTGTGGTTTCATACAAATTTTAGGATTGTTTGTTCTAGCTCTGTGAAAAATGCTGTTGGTATTCTGATGGAGATTGCATTAAATGTGTAGGTTGCTTTGGGTAGTATAGACATTTTAATAATATTTGTTCTTCCAATCCATGAGCATGTGACATCTTTCTATTTCTTTGTGTCGTCTTCAATTTCTTTCATCAGTGTTTTATAGTTTTCAGAGTACAGGTCTTTCCCTGATATGAGATAATATTATGATCTACATGAATATCTGTAGCTCTAACTTCTTCCCTGAGCTCTGTATCCTTATAGCCAACTGCTTAATGGGCATTTCTATTTGGATATCTCACAGGCACCCTGAACTCAGGATGCCCAGAACTGACCCCACCCACTCCAGCCTCACCAAGCATAATACAATCTAAGTTGGAGTCCTGCCAAATGTAACTTAAATGTTTCTTGAGTCTCTTGACTTCTCTCCATTCCCATCACCACCACTCTATTGCAAATGACTGTTACTCTCAGCTGGACTAATGCAATGGTTTTCTAGCTGGTTTCCTGCATTTCTTTCCATTCTTCTCCAATTTAATCCATTTTTCCACTATAACCAGAGCTATCTTTTCAAAAAATGTCAAAGCTCTCAAGACACCTTATATCTTAAATCACTTCAGTAGCTCCTTCTTGTGCTTAGGTTGGAAACTAAAATACTTAACAGATATTCTATGGTCCTTGTCCATTTCGGCAAGCTCTCTCTCCTTTCACTCTCTCCCTCTCCGCATTTCCATCCCTCTGGCCCTCTTCCAGTTCTTTGAAGAAGCAGATATTCTTCCTGCTCTCCGGCCATTCTGTTTGTTTCCTCTCCTCTTCAGGCCCCTTTTCCCCAATATATGTAGTTAATTACTCCCGGTCAGTTCAAATTTATTTCAGATATCACTTCCTCTTGGAGTTTTCCCTGACTCTAGGTTAGAGAGGTCAGGATTCCATGATAAATGTTTTTCTTTCAGAGTTGTCACAATGGTAATTAAGCATATATATGTGTGATTAGCTATCTGATATTTGTTTCCCTACCTACAAAGTAAGCTCCAGGAGGGCAGAGTACAGATATTGTACACATAATATATTTTCAGAACTTTGCACAGTACTTTCTCCAAGTAGTTGCTAGGTGAATATTTACTGAATGAATGAGTAAATGAATGAGCATATATTTTCCAGATGACGAAATTTAGGCTCAGATGGATAAGTGACAGAGAAGGAATGTGAGTTCAGGTCAAATTCACCCTAAAATCTATGCTCTTTGCATTCAAAATTTTACAATCACAATTATGTTCTTTTACTAACACTATATTCAAAACTAATTTTTAATAGTATTATAAAATTTGTACCAGTGTCCTGATGTCAAAACATCTGAGATGAACGTTGCAATAGATTTTTTTCTATTGTAAATAGTTTTCCACAGTAACAAGTGATTTTGTTGTCACTTGGTTGACAGTACAGAATTTTGTGTGTGACTTTCCTGTGTTCATTTCTAATATAATAGATCTGTCCCTTTAATTTGTCACTGGTATTTATTTTTACATAGCATTAAATTTTAAAGTTTGTCAAGGAAGTAATAAATGGTGAAGATAAAATTAGGTTATTAATTCAGATGTTTATGGAGGATAGTCGGAGAACAAAAATGGGTGAGGCAGCTTCACAAGGACTTTGGTGGGGAGCTGGAGGAAGCAGGATAGTCTATTAATTTCTATATTTCACAAGTAAGTGGCTATTTTTGGTCTTTTAATGGTATTTACTTCATAATGGGTAAAGCAAAATTAATTTTTAAATGCCTGCTGATTGTCTTCAGAGAAACGTAAAATCTCAGGTATTTTTGGAATTCTGTCCTAGATTTTTATTTGGAAGCTTACTGCATTTCAGATATGCATATGTATTAAATATAATTAAATTGTATACATAAATTAATTAAGCAACTGGGAAAGTGAATTTCACAATGGATCACTGGCTTTAAACTACAGAATTCTACCTTGGGCTAAATTAAAAAGTAACCACTTGGTGTTTTGCTGTCTCGTAAGTAAAACTCTCTTTACTATATACCAGCATGGCTAAATTCTAGGAAAGGAATCTCAGCAAAGTGTTACTTAAAAGAGCGAAAAGTATGGGAGTTATTTTGTGAAAATAATATTTTTAAGTAATGAGTGTGTAGAATTTGTTAATAATCAGTTACCTTTAAGAGCCTCTTGGTTATCATAGTTAGCACTTTTGATTCTTTAAACGTCAGAGTAGAGGTTATTTTTGATAATTTCTGTAACTAAACGACAAACATTAAAAATGAAGGAAGGAAGAAATAAAGAGGTATAAAGTGTGGTGCCTGTAAGTTGATTTTTTTCTTAGTCCAGCCTGATTACAACTGATCATTGGTCTGCAGGTGGGGCCAAAGTTGGAGGATTGAGAGGGGGATGCTTGAGGCAAGGGGGCAAGACCATGCACAGTTTATGAAGTGATTCAACTCTTTCTGCTGCAATGATCCTATCCTCTATGACCTGCAGTGCAAAGTCCTATATACTGAACATCAACATAAAGAATCTTAACAGCGATGCTGCCACCAGAGTTGTTTAGTGGAGGCTGGATAACTCCCCTCCTTGTCTGTAAAGGTACATGGACTCACCTCTAAAGAATAGAGAGGGGGAATTTCCTTCATTATGGTTGTATAGAAGTAATAAAACAAAAAATGATTCAAAACGTTGTTCTTAATTTGCTCTCCTGAATTACTAGAATCAGAAAATACTTGTATTTTGTTTCAGTTCTCTTTGGAGACATTTCCACGATGTTTAAGTCCCTAAAATGTTAAAATATAAATTTTTGAATCTGAAAAGTATAATACTCAAAGATTTTCTGAATTAGACCATTGAGAGTTTATTCAAATATATTTATCTATTTTAATGTAAGTCAAAGTGAGGATTGGAGTGGTGATATATAGATATCAGGTAGATATCTATAGGGTATAGATAACATCAGAGGCTAGAGCTGATGGAGCGCATTCTAAAGTCCATATGTAAGAGATGTGGGGTTAGCCACTTCATAAAATGTTAGGGATTTAGAAACACACAGTCAAAACTCAGTAAATATTGGGTCAGAAGTTACAAAATAGATGAGAACGAAATGCCTGGAAGAACTCTTTCTAAGAAAAAAAAAAAAATCTATCCACTCTCATAATTAAAATTCTGTGATGGTTCTGTAGTTCCCCAGGACAAAACCTAAATTCTCCAAAAACATTAAAAGCCTCTTAAAATTTCATCTTGATCCGTCTTACTGGCCTTAACTTATGCCCCTCTCTCCCTCTCTTCTCTTCATTTCAGTGCCCTAACTTTGCCCATGCAATTCCTAGCCAAACGAAACCCCCTGGAAAAGTTTTTAGTATTCCTGTGAATACCCATGCCTCCGTATGTTTGTGTATGTGGTTCGCTCCCCCTGGATGATTCTCTGCCCTTGCTCACGAGTCATCACTGGAGACCTATTCAACATAGAACCTAATGCTAAACTTTCCTGAGTCGTTAGTCAGCCTTTGATGCTTTTGCAGTGCTTCGTTCACACTTCTCCTATGTTGCTCACCACAGTGTTTCTTTATTGTCTACTTACAATTCTGTATCCTCCAATATTTTGTGAATGTTACGTATGTGAATCTAGAAGATAGTAAAACATCTGGGTTTATGATCTGAAAATCAGGACATAGACCCAAATTACAGGTTTAGGGCAAATCTTAGCTAATGGACACTAAGCCTGCATTAAAAATGTTCCTCTGGGAAATTTCAGACCTAATGGGTGTTATTTTAAATTCTAGTTACTGATTTCAGTTCTTAGTCTTCCTAAGGCCTGCAGATATCGGCACAAATGCAGTTTCCTCACACTAGGGGATGTGTGGCTAGACAATAAAGGCTCATCCTAACCATCTGTCTAACATGCCCACTTGTAATGGAACAAATCCCCAGACCCAAAACCCAAGAGGAAGCACATTAACATTTTTAGTAATGGAACCTGACTTACCACCAAGCTTAGGCACTGAAGGTTTATTTGTATGAAGCATTAAAAATTAAAAAAAAATTGGGGCACCTGGGTGGCTCAGTTGGTTAAGCGTCCGACCCTTGATTTTGGCTCATGTCATGATCTCCGAGTCGTGAGATCAAGCCCCGTGCCAGGCTATGCACTGAGTGTGGAATCTGCTTGGGATTCTCTCTCTTCCTCTCCCTCTGCTCCTCCCAGCTTGTGCTCTCTCTCTTTAAAAAAAAAAAAAAAAAGTAAATAAGTCTCCATCTCTTTTCCAAATTCCTTCTTTATCACATATGAGGCTAAATAAAAGGGATTAATAGTTACCTACTTTTAAGCTGCTTTTTTAGGTCTTTGGAGGGGAATGGTAAAAGCGCATTATCTATGAACTTATTTTATTGTTGTGGGAAGCTCAAATGAGAGGCATGCTACCAGGTGTAATAGAATCAGAAGTATCTTACTTTTGTAGTGGCTGTCTTTTTTTCAGTCATCATCCTCTGTCTGTAGAAATAGGAGGGTTTTGGGATTCCTACCAAGATGGGAAGGGGCATTTATGCCCTCTGCCTGGACCCTGGTAACAATAAAGTGTAATCCTCTGGGTTAATGGGCTCCAAGGTTTTTATATTGTGAACCCCATTAGTAAAAACTTCCATGCATGGCTCCTGGTATTCATTTATTTATGTATAAATTATATGGCTGAACTACTTTATGTATAGCATATCTAAAAATGGAAAGAAAAAATGATAAAAGTAGACTGAACAATCTTTTAGAAATTACTTTGTTTTCTTTAACAGGTCATAGTTGACCAGAGTAGATATAAGTTCATCACTCAAGTAGCCTTATACGTTTGGATATTTTAGGCTGACATTTTGGCAAATTGGATTATCATTGTTTTGGTCTTGTAACATTACTGATGAAGAGCTTGGACTGGGAGTAGGGTTGCCCGTCCTGCTGTTGCTATTCACCTGAGATTGTAGTATCACCCATCTCAAATTGATTGTGTGAATCTTCTAATTCATATATCCATTTTATAATGATTGATTGCTTTATGCTATATAATCAGTGAATTAATATGACAGGGCATATGTAAACTGTGATATATCATGATATGCTGAAAAAGAATGACAAAAGGGAAGGTAACTACCCCTTCACATGGTGGAACTTCTATTGTTTCCTCAGAATACCTCACCCACTACATGGCAGCACCCTTACTTTTTTTTTTTTAAGATTTTATTTATTTATTTGAGAGAGAGAGAATGAGAGATAGAGAGCACATGAGAGGGGGGAGGGGAAGGTCAGAGGGAGAAGCAGGCTCCCTGCCGAGCAGGGAGCTTGATGTGGGACTCGATCCCGGGACTCCAGGATCATGACCTGAGCTGAAGGCAGTCGCTTAACCAACTGAGCCACCCAGGCACCCAGCACCCTTACTTTTGATATGTGGACCAAGGAGGGTACCAATGTTAATCAGTATCTTGATGATTAGTGAACTTTAACTGTTTTGATAAACATAAATATACAGTAAAGTACTGGTATTGGTATTCCTGCACCCCAATGAAGTAATCCTCTTGGACACATCCTGAGGATTATGTACCCAGATTTGGAGGCAATTATTCTATGTTATAGTGAATCAGACAAATTGGAACTACATTCCTCAGTATAATTATTGGCAATGCTTGAAGTTCTAGGAGAAATAAAACAATGTATTTGTCCCAAAAATAGGTGCAGGAATAAGGGGTAGTTTTTTTTTTTTCCCCCAAGTGTATGGCTCTCAATAAAATGCATAAATTTATGTTTCCATCTGTGGATTTTGGATCCTTTATTTATTTATTTTTATTTATTCATTTGAGAGAGGGAGAGACAGAGAGAGCCCAAGCAAGGGGAGAGGCAGAGGCAGAGGGAGAAGCAGACTCCCTGCTGAGCCGGGAGCCAGACATGGGACTTGATCCCATGACCTGGGATCATGACCTGAGCCGAAGGCAGATACTCAACCCTCTGAACCACCCAGGCGTCCCTTGGATCCTTTATTTTTTAAAGGTTTATTTATTTATTTATTTGAGAGAGAGAGAGAATTCTGGGGGAGGGGTAGAGGGAGAGGGAGAGAGAAAATCCACAAGCAGACTCCCCACTGAGAGCAGAGCCCAATGTGGGGCTCAATCCCAGGACCCTGAGATCATGATCTGAGCTGAAACCAAGAGCTGGCCACTTAACCAACTGAGCCATCCAAGTGCCCCACTGGATCCCGCTTTTGAAAAGATGTACCATTTCCTTTCATAGCATGCTTCTCTTAAAGTACCCAGTTTGATCATCACTGCTATAATCAGCATTATATTGTAACTTCTACTGTGTCCCCCAAAAATGGGGCAAGGATGAAATTTTGAGGAGTGCTATAGTTTTTAAAATATATTTGCAAAACTGTAGCTGACTTGGTTATTACAAACTGCATATGATTCCGAAATATTTATAAAACTCTCCAAGATTCAGAAAGTAAATGAATATCATTTGCTTTGTGAGAGCAAGTACTGTTACTTTCAGTGTTATGCCACGCTGTAGGCCATAATAGGCAACCTATAAATGCTGGTTGAATAAAAGAAGGAGTATGTTGTGTTCATGAAGACTCATTTTGTTGAGTAAATTCTGAAAATCTGTGGCAGTCTAAGGAAGAGTTATGGGATTAATTTTAGCTTAGGAAGGGTTAGTAAATTATGAGAGATCATTTTAGAATAATTGAGAAAATGAAGTCCAAAGGGGAAATGTTTTTTAACTATGAAACAGTAAATATAATTGTTCATTAAAACTGAACAAATGAAAATAAAAACCACATTCTGTGTAGCATATGTGACATGGTAAGACTAACGCATCTAGAAAGACTGAACAAATAGAAGACACATGTACTCTATTTTATGTAGTAGAAGTGTCCCGGGAAATTTTCAGGTAAATCAAACCGTTACTTGAACTGTTCTTTCAAAGCATCACCATATTTTAAAAACTTTTAAAATTAGAGTTATTCTTGCTGAAGTTATATGACAAGTGTGTTTGTGTGGTGAGAAGAAAGGGGTGGTGGTGGGAATAAAAAGGGGGAATTAGAGGGTATGGTTTTAGGTCCTTTACCAGCAAGGGTACCCCAGAGCTTCTCAGAGCACTGAGATGATAAAGCATAGAGGTCTGTTTGTAAATTACACAACTTAACAGTGTTTTTCATTTTTTCATCCAGCATCCATACATATATGCAATTACACATTCATTTGGCCAGCTATTACTGTGCCTCTTCTATGTTACAGACATTACGTTAGACCTTAGGCGAATCGGAGCGGTTAGGTAGAATCTCCCAACCTAACAGGACTTACCATGTTGTGGGTGATCGCTGCAAGTTCAGATCAGTTACAGAACCTTGTTCTGTTTTGTTTTGTTATAGTAAGTTGAATCTCTTTATAATCAAGTTGATCAGTTTTTTAGAAATTAACTGCAATAGAAAATAACTTTTACAAGTCAATTACAACTCTAAAATAAGCTATGGACTTTGGGTGATTATGATGTGTCAGTGTAGACTCATATTTGATAACAAATGTACCATTCTGGTGAGTGATGGTGATAATGGGGGAGGTTCTGCTTCTGTTGGGTTTGGGGAGGATATGGAAAATCTCTGTCACCACCCTTTCAATTTTGTTGTAAACCTAAAACTGCTCTAAAAATATTAAAGCCTTTTTAAAAAGTCAGTTACAAAAGGTTTATTGGTTAAGTAAAAGTATATAAGCAAACATCTTCTCAGTTATTTTGTAATTTCGATTCTACAGATAGCAGATATTTAAAGTATTGGCATCCATAGTGATATCTTTTTCCCATTGACCTTCAAACTTAGCCTCAATGTATTTACCCAAATTCCTCATTAAAATATAGTGTATGTAAGAGAAATGCAGATCAGACCAAGATGGTTTGAGAGTTTACTGTGTTCTTGTCTGCTAAATTTTTACTAGCATTTATTGTGTATGAGGAAGTTCTACTTGACGTGACATTTCCATATTTCAGCCAGGGTTTCTTAAATTTTTCAGTTCTCATAAAATACAGTTTGAGTCTTTATGCATTATGTATGATTCTTTATGACATCTAATCCCCCCTTTTCACCCTAGAGTATAACTATAAATAGCCATAACATTTAGCCCTGGCTATTGAACAAGCATGAGGAAAATTTAGATCCAAATGGGAATCATTGCTTCGCATTTCATGATTCGATGTGCAATCTATGTTTTAAAATGGCTCTTTTATTATTATAAATATGCTCCTTTTTGCCTAATTGTAACATCCTCGAGAACAATTATTGCCACTTGAGTTCATGGCACTTTAGAATAAGTAACTCCTATGGTTTAAAATGAGTAACACAATAATTATATTGTAGCTAGGATATTAAAAAAACTTTTTGACAAAGTTCTAGCTCAGCCATTATTGATGGTCATGTGGGGCTTCTTATGAATTTATTATTAAAGCTGGTCAATAAAAATTCAGTTTGCTGTTTAAAAGTTAGAAAAATGAGAACTAGTTATATTTGTATTCTAAAGATATTATTAAAACAAAATTAATTTTTTTTGGTGGGGGGAATCTTAAACCTTACCATGCAAATACTAGAACCCTTTCAATGCTTTATATATTGCCATTGCTTTGAGAAATTTAAACACACATTGGAAACATTGATGTATGAAATCTTTGTCCCTTGCACTGGTGTAAGGAGTGAAATACAAACAGGGTGAGTCTAAGGCTTAAATGAAAAAACATATGAAGCCGTGCTGACTTCGGTAATTGTTGATTGAATGAATGATTGCATAGTAAAAGAATATGGAAAGCTTTTAACTGTGCTGTGTGAGATTAATTAAGAGTGGGACACCTAGGAAGGGTCGAAATCAGTGATAATTGCAATGACAGGCAAGTTTTGGCTCCAACACTTCATTAAACTTCTATTTTTATGGGGATTTCTTCATTTCCACTGGAATGAACAAGTCAGTATGCATGACTTATTCTGCAATGAACTTTGATGAATTTTTCTAAGTACATAAAAAATGAGTTGCATCCTTCTCTTAATCCGAGAAACCCCCTATACCTACACTGATAAACTCTCTGATGCACATGTAAGAAGGCAGGATAATGGGCATGAAGGACAGTCATCTATCTGCATATATAAAATATATATTTTTGCTTGTCAGTAATAACTCTGAACTGCCTACAGCATTCATCGTGCCTCTTAGAAGTCAGGTATTGTATTGAATTCAAAAATTCTCTTATGGTGAGCAGGGAAAGGGGGAAAAAAATCAAACACTTTCTGAATTGGGCCCAAATATCCAAGGTTAATTTTCTGAGAAAGCTGCAGTGGCTAGATAAGGCCATCCCCTGCAAATTAGTTTTGCCTGCCTGGATTACAGCTAAATTTATGCAGCTTGCCTTATCCTTTCAGAAGCGCCTCTGAAGTGTCGTAATTAACTGGCACACATAAAGTGAGCACATTTTCTGCTTGGTGGCGGCCATTCCTCATTTCATCTCAGTTCTAACCCAAATGGAAAGGTAGTTTCTTATTTTTACTGTTAAAAACACACATGAATGCACTTGTGTGTGCGTGAGCAAACACACACACACACACACACACACATCTCGCATACTTTACCAGAAGTCTTTCAAAACAATCATGAAATAGCTTCAGAAGTGTTTGGAAATTTAAAGGGGTAAAGAATACTGCTGAGAGAGCAGAGAGAAATTTTTGCATAAAATTGAAATAAAAAGAAAAGCCACCTTTATGAAGTGGCCGGACTGTTTTTGTTTTTTTTAACTAGAAAAATTGTGTTTTAACACATTTTCTTCGTGTATTTCTTGGTTATCTCAATGGAAACTCAAAAATTGCCAAGATATGGTGAAAACAAACATGTTCATGATCAATATCTCCTTATTTTGTATTTTCTATTGTCATTTCTTTACCTATTTTATATATTCCCCATGTCACCCCCAATTTTTTGAGGTTCATACTTCCATTAAAACTTAAGCTTAAAAAAAAAGTTCAGAGAAAACTATCCTCAGACACCTTTCTCAGAGATGTGGCTCCATCTTTCCATTCATTTATATATGAATTACTTTGGCTGAACAACTTTTTTTTTTTTAAAGATTGTATTTATTTATTTGAGACACAGAGATACAGAGAGAGATCATGAGCAGGGGGAGCGGCAGGCAGATGGAGAAGCAGGCTCCCCACCGAGCCAGGAGCCTGATGTGGGGCTCGATCCCAGGACCCTGGGATCATGACCTGAGCCGAAGGCAGACGCTTAACAATCTGAGCCACCCAGGTGCCTCTGCCTGAACAACTTATTTTTCTTCTAAACACAAGGCTGAAGCAGTCATTATTTATCGAATATCAATATAAGCCTTTGTCAGGATTGTCCCTGGAAACATATTTGACTCTGGTCAGCTCCTGGAAAATACACTAGATACTTCAGCGTATTGCTTCACATACTTCATTAAGGAGGTTTTGTTTTGTCTTTGTTTTGAAAATAAAACACTGGATTTGCAGCCCACAGAAGCTGATCAAGAATTCCACAACATCCAGGCTCATGGAGTGTCGCACTGAGTATGACGCCAGATCAGTCACAATCCTCAAAGAGCCAGGAGAGATTTTCTATCCTCCACCCCACACTCTGGTCCCAGATTTTCTTTGGCTTCAGTTCCTCATAGAGTTATTATGAGGATTAAGTGAGTTAATACATATAAAATGTTTAGAACTGTGCCTGGCACTTAGCAAATATTCAATAAATGTTAGCTGTTATTCTGTCTCAGTAGGATGCTGCTCTGATGTTGGCTTCTGGCAGTTGATTTTTCTCCAATGAGTTTTTATTTTTAGCAGGTGAGTCATATCAGAATTGCATTTCTTTCTTCTTGCTACTTCTTCCCTTCCTGAAAAAAGCAGGGAAAAACATTTACTGCTTTTTTTCTAGTGACTTTTTCCTTCCAATCTTCCTCTTCCCTTTCCCTGCAAATCCAGGGCATCATGGTTCATCCTCTTTTCTAGGTTCCCCTGTGGGGCCCTCTAGGGCTTTCCCTTCCTCTTCCTTTATTATTCTTGTAACACTTGCCCCCTTTGATTCTCAGTTCTAGAAATGTTTGTCTCTCTCAAGTAAACACTCACCAGAAACAGAACACCCCAAACTCTTTCGTGTATGGGAAGAACCTAGTGGTGCCTCAAGGAAGATGTGATTTGAATGCAGAAGTCATCTGATACAGTACAGAGGACATTTTCCTTTCCTGATTACTTTTTCTCATGGGAAAATTGCCATGCTGAGATTGCCTTTACATGAAATAGAATGTTCACTTTTTCAACTCAGTTGCACATTTAAAAGACAATCAACAGGGCTCCTGAGTGGCTGAGTCGGTTAAGCTCAGGTCATGATCTCGGGGTCCTGGTATGGAGCTCCGCATCGGGCTCCCCTCTCAGCAGAGAGTCTGCTTGTCTCCCTCTTCCTCTGCCCTTCCCCCTGCATGCACTCTCTCTCTCAAATAAATAAATCTTTAAAAAAATAAAAAAAAGACAACCAAGAATTTATAAAATTCATCGCTTGGACTTACAGATTGATTGTTCCACCTAACATTCAAAATGCCTTCCAGTTGATGGTAGCCAGAGCCTTGAAACTTTCCCAGGAAAGGGGACTACATTTGTGTCCTTTCTGGGTGTATGGAGTGGGAGTGGAGCTTTAGCTTTTGATGACTTATTAGAACTGAGAGAGAGAATCAGACAAAATGTTTCCCAATGGGAAATGTTAGACTTATTTAGGACATTAGGAGTTTTGGTCCTGGTTCTAGTCCAAGGCACTAATATGCTAAGTGTTTGGAAAGTAAATGTAATAGGATTACCTTGAAAGCTGAGGCTAATGGGCTGCTCACTTTGAGGGACCAAAAATGCCAGTCCAGAGGGTAGACTTCAAGTTACCTGGCTGAGACCTTGTTATTGAAGTGAGAGTGCTTGAATGACACATTATAGTTATTCAAATGTTGAGTCAGGAGACAGCCATGGTCTTGAGATTAATACATTATTCAGTTCTTGTTGACCTAATTAAAACAGTGACTCCCTGAGAAACCTATAGGATTCTGACCACCAGGGTATGGCTTAATTTTAATTAGGAGCCCAGGAGCCTCATTTCAACTCTGATTTTAAGAAGACCTGGCCAGGTGAAGTGCAGTATCCCAGGGGCAGGAAAGGGGGTGGGTTGAAGTCGGTAATCCAGAGCTGACACACTAAGTTATGGGTGAGAACTGGTTCTAGCACAGTCAGTGGTTGAGGCTAGAAGTCCTTCAGGGAATGATGATTGGGGGCCTGGGACTGTCACTGAATAGGCCCTTTGGAGTCCAAATATGGGGCCCTACTGCAGCTGCAGATGCCATCATGGCAAAGTGAACCAGGATCTATGGGACTGGGTAGAATATAGTTTCATTGCCATATCATGAAGCAACAAGAAACAATGTGATTGACCGAATTTTCTCTCTCCACCTTCCTTTGGAAGGGGATTGACTTCTTTTAGATTTAAGTGTAAAACTTAAGTGGCTATAAAATTCATTCCATTGAGAATATAACATTTATATGTTTTAAACGAGTGTGTGCTTTGTTGATCATAAAATAATACACACTCATTGTTTAAAATTTGGAATATAAGATACGAATTTTAAAAAATCTGTGATGTAACATTGTAGAAATATATTTGATGCACTTTGCTGTACTTACTCTTACCACTTCAAGTATTTAGTGTGTGGCTAAGCACCTAAAGTTATTTTATGGCTGTAATTGTTACTTGGGGCTATCATAGACATTTTACAACCTATGTATAACTGTACCATACAGAGAGCCACACCAGATCTTACTTTAGGTATTCTCATTTCAAACAACATCAAAAGCTAATCAAAGGAGGTTTTTAAATGCAACAGCTATGCATAGACAGTCTTAATGTTAATGAGTCTATTAGCATAGGGGAATGACTACCCAGGTGGATCTACTGCAAGATTTACGCAAAATACCTTAAATTGGTAATTACCAGTAAATACTTAAGGAACACAGAATATTCTTTCCTATTCAAGGAGAGGTAGCTCTCTATTTGCCTCCACCTGAAATTTTATAAACTCCTGAAGGTAGGAATGAGTAGAGGAATAATGAGTCAAAAGAAAACCCAAGGATATATCTAGAGCACCATATGACCTCTTGCCTTGAATCAGGCTTTGAACTGAGCAGAAAAAGAAAGTATTTTGATCAAATTGCTCTCATCTTATTTTAAAAGTCTCTCTGTAATGTTTGCTTCAAAGAGCTGTTATTACGTTTTTTATATGTGAAAATATAGATTAAACTAATTTCTCAGAATTATGCTGCAAGCTTTTATGTGAGGTAAATCCTGATTTTCAATCTTAATGTAAAAATACATTTTAAAGTAAGTTTTTTATTTATATTTCCCGCTTTAAAAAATGTTTGGTCATTTTGGATGGACTTGAGTGTTGGTATCAGATTTTCTTGTTTGTTAGCTATGACAGAACTCTCTCTGTTCTCTGAAAATTCCCCTAAAATGACAGTCTGGGAAGACTAAGAACACGTTTAAAACGTAACCAAAATTTTAAGCGGTTTATTTAAGGTGTATTAATTATAATAAAACTGAGACTAACCTAAACCAGAAAACAAAGACCTATGTTCTAAAAAAACATGAAAAGAAAAGTCAATTATTCATAGAAATAGCAGAGGACCAATTGGCTTCTAACAACAACAAAACAATAACAACAACAAGAATACGACCACCTTTGGAAAAGGTTGAGAATTAACTTTCGTGTTCTCTAGAATTAGATACAACTAACCTTAGTCTAGAGCCTCAGAAAAAATAATAATGCTTAAAACAAAAGGCTTTCCAAAGCCTACTCATTCTTTCTTTTTTTCCTATTTACTTTTTAAAAATACAAATTGCATATACTGAAGGTGTACAGCATGTGATTTGATACACTATACATACTGAAGCCTACTCATTTTTAACTTATTCTTTCTAGAATGTCATAGATGTTAACTCCCTCTCCCTGTCCCTCTTCTTCCTGGCTGGAGATGCAAGGCTCAGGCGACATTCAGTACTTTTACATTGACGTGAACCCTTGTATTTTTTCCGTAATAAGAAAGAAAATGAAAAACAAAAATTTCCACCCTCCCCTTAGATAAGAGGAATAACTTCTCTTTCTCCCCGTGCACAGGTAATCCTAGGGCAAAACAGAGTGAGCCAGAGGTCCCTGAACTGGCAAGCGTTGCTTAGCATGGAGGGACTGACTGCTCCTTGCAATGCCCCATGCCCAGGATTCTTTTCAGGTCACCCTCAGCAGCTAATCCCCGTCCCGGCTTTCAACAGCTGTTTCTTCAGTGTTGACCCTGGCTGCAAAACCCTCCTGCCAGCAGTGGTTCTCATGACTGAGATGAGATTCTGCTTCTAGAGGTTCTTTTCCGTTGGCAGGAATGGATGCAAGCAGCAGCTTTGATCGAGGCTTCTTGGTCTTCCATCCGTGGGACAATTTAGGGTAATTAGAGTGATTCCCCTTGCATTTACCTTTATATTCTCCCAGTACCCTCTGGCTAAGACCACTTCCCTTCAGGCTTGGGAAACGGGACTGTTCTGGAGATGGGAGAGTGAAGAATCTAGGGCAGCATCCTGGCTCAGAGTCACCCACAAGTTTTGTTTGTGCCAGTTTCCAGAAACTGGGATCTTGCTTTGTTGGTGACTTCATCACATACCGTCCCGATTCCCTGTGCTTCCACAGAGACAATGCCTTTTTCTTTTTCGTGGTGCCCCGAGCTATTCCTTGGGCTCAAGGGTCTGTGTTGGTACCCAGTCCAATTGCTGCAGGCCTTCCTGGTTCTTTTTCTTCTCGCAGGGTGGGGACTTCTTTCTCTGATCTCTGGAACACAGAGAGAGTTCAGCTAAGGGTCTGGGTTCGGGCCTGCCCTGGGGGCTGTAGGTCCTGGTTCTGAACGGTTACTCCTTAAGGCAACAGCACATAGCAAGAGTAGTGCCTTCTAGTACAGTGTGTTACAGGCTGCTGTTTGGAGCCCTAGTTCCAATACTACCCACCAGGTTTGCTTTATATTTGCATAACCATAAGGATTCTTGGGCATTTTTCCCAGGAAGAGAGAGCATGTTATTCTAAAGGTGAATTCCAGTCTCCGTGTTTTCCTAACAGAAAATACCTGGAAGCTTTTTTCAGTGTTAACTCTGCCGGTGCATCATATTCTCCTACCCCTCCTTGTCCTTCCTGCTCTCAACTCCCAGCAACAAAGTAGTTTTCTCTGAGCCCTGGGTCTGGGGCAGGCATTCCATTGTACTTCAAGAATGATGAGGAGGATACTGTCTTTCACTCCAGGTGACGACTGTCTCTCTCTTGTTATGAACATATTATCTCATTTAATTCAATATTCCCTAATATGTGGGCAAAGTAAGGTTCAGAGAGTCAGAAGTCTTATATACATGGATTTGGAAAAAATTCTTCCATTTTTCTTTATATACTTCTCTTCAGAGAGTTCTGGGTCAAAATGCAAATTAAATTCCCTGAGAAAAGTTCCCCAAGGTAAATATGCAAATGTGCTCTAATTATGGCCATGCATTACATATGAATATGCCCTTCCTTGTAACAAAATTGGTTTCTGTTATTAGATATTTCCATGTGTTAAATATTTATCATTGCTTTGATAAGTTAACATGCTACAACAGATTATTGACCCTTTCTTTTACAATTTTTTTCCCCCTAACCTTAACATTGTGAAGTCTGCATAATCTGATCACCCTAGCTGTATTTGGTTGTAAGGAAGTTTAGGTTACCTGCTAGGTATTAGTGTTGAAAACATTCACTAAGGCTATATTAGAACTGTTAACAAATGAATAAAACGGGAGATGAAAACCTAAAAGACTACTCATGCAGGAATTTGAAAATTTAACAATAATCATGACAGTGGATCTGCAGCATCCGAGGCTGATGGTTTTATGTAGGATGATTACTTTGGGGTATTTTGTGGAGGATCAAGCAAAGCACAAATCCATGCCAGAAATAATATTCCAGTGAAAGTCATGAAAATACCTAAAATACATCAATAATCGGTAGAAAGGGTATGGGTTTTTGAATCAGAGACATATTTGGGTTCTAAGTCTTATTTCTTAATTTCACTATTTCTGTGACTTTGGGAAATTCACTTACCTTATTGATTTTTCTATTTTATTAAGTGGGGCCAATAATAATATTTATGTCACAAGTTCTTGTGACGTAAAGTATATGAAAGCGCTTTATTAACTAAAGCATCCTATACATACTACCTTTATCTATTCATGCATTTAATATTTACAAAGCAGTGCTTTAGGCAGGGTGGGGACTAGAATGGAATATTGAACACAAACAACAGAAGTCTCTGACATAAAAGAGCTTACGTTTTAGTTCAAAGCAAGAATTTTAAGGCTAATTTTTCCTCTGTGTTAGAATCCATTGGAGTTTATTTCGTAGCTTATTTTCATCTAAGCCCAAAGAAGGGTTTAAAAGGTTGAAGATATTTGAGTTTATTTAGTCAAATTCTGTGTCATGAAAAGTTCCATGATATTTACTTTTAAGATTATTTTGCACACATAGATAAAGGGGACAAGGGCTAGATTTGGGATATTTATAATTTAGGATAGTGAAGGCATTGAGAACTTGTAAGTAGAACTGTTTCTTTGCTTCTTGATTTCACCTGCATACTTCAGAAATGACTACTTTAAAATATGTTTTCTTTAAAAAGCAGACTTAGTGTGACAGTCCAGGTTCCTCAAATTCTTTAAGATTTGACTAACAATCTGTCTCTTTCAAGAAATCACTTGATTTAACTGAGAAATACCCAAGCTGTTACAGTGTGGTAGATTGTATCAAAAATGTGTGCATTAATATTTCGGGTCCCACATACTCCTCTTGCCACTCTTTTATCAAGAGGTAGAATCTGTTTCCTTCTCCTTGAACTCAGGCAGGCCTGTGTGACGACCTTGACAAATAGAATGAGGGGGAAATGAAGTTACGTGATTTCCAAGGCTAGGACATAAAAGCGGTACAGCCTCTGCCTGTGTCTCTTCCTCTTGGGACACGTCCAGCTACTTTGAAGCTGTCATACTAGAGAGTTCCTATAAAGAGCTTGTGGAGTTGGAGAGAGACACCTGAGGAGCCCTAGCTGTGCCAAGCCCAGATGTTTGCGTTCTCCCTGAACGTTGAGCCTTTGTATGATGACAACCTCCTGCCTTCAAGTGGTCCCAGCTGATGCTGAGTGGATTAGAGACAAGCTGATCAGATTCCAGCTTCATAAATAAAATAAATGGTGCTGTTGTCTTAGGCCATTAAGTTTTGGGGTGGTTTGTTATGTGTTCAGAGATAGCTAGAAAAGACAATAACCCAAGTGACCATTTGCTTATGTATTAGGTGACACATTGTTAATATAAGCTATTTAGCTTCTGTCTGTTTATATTGTTTTCATTACTTGTGCATAACCATTAGATAAGAAATGCCTAGAGATACTTTTTGCATGGAATCTATTTTGCATAAACCCTTTGTATTGGATACACTGCTAGGTATATTTTGGAAACTGGTGGCATTATTTGATATAATATAGGGTTTGCCAGTATGGCTCCCTGGAACTTCATAACTCGATTATGCGGACATCTTTTTTACTTGTTTATTTTTATTTATTTATATATTTTTTGAGTTCTATGCCCACTGTGGGGCTTGAACTCAAGAGCCACAAGCTCTACCGACTGAGCCAGCCAGGTACCCCGATTATGTGGTTGTCTTACTGGATTATTTTATTAGTTAGGGTGAATAGGGCTGCAAGTGACAGAAAATCCAACTGAAAGTGGCCGAGCCAAAAGACATGTGTTATCTTATTAAATAAAGAGTTTAGGGGTAGATACCCCAGATTTGCCTCCATCAAACTTGACACATTTGCTAGGTTTTACAGGTTTGCCTCCTCAAATTCACAAAAGGGCTCTAATTACCCCATGTGGACAGGAGAACATCCTGTTAAAGAATGGCTTTTCTCTTGTATATCTCTCTTATTTTTGCAGAAGCCCACAGCAGGCTTCCCTTCAGGGGCTATTGGTCAGTGTCAGTCTAATGATCTTGGAAGTGCCTTGAATAATCAGGCAATACCATGAGAAATCTCTAGGGTTCTATTAGAAATCATTTTATATCATAAAAGTGGCATGGTCCTAAAAGTTAGGGAACTTATGAAGAGATCAGATCGTCTCAAGTTTAATTATCTTTAGGATTAGGCAGCCAGAACATGTATATATTTGAAGACCTAAAAAGCAAAATACAATCATATCATTAATGTGTGTAAACAGGACACCTACTCTGTTGCCTCTGAGACACTGACAACAGCTGCTCTCTTAGTCATAAAATCCTTGTTCTAGTCCGTGAAGAGAACCTTATTTAGCTTATAAAGGATACTCTATCAGGATATACAGAAAAAAAAAAACCACACCAAAAAACAAAAACACAGTGATGCACCCAAAATATACAGTTGTTAAGCAATCACAACTTCTGGTGAAGTTACTACTCAAAATTGCTTGTTATGACATTAACTATCACCTAAATAGTTAAGCATCTTTCAACCCTGGGGAGATTGGGAATTCAGTGTCAAAAAGTTTAAGATAATCAAACCATGGGGTTATATAATTGATGTTTTATATAATTGTAATTTTTAAGAAATTGGCTCCAGTAGACTTAGACTTAGAAGTCGGCTTGGTTTTTCCCATTTAAAATATAAAATTAAAATATCAATTTTGATCTGTGTTTTACATTAAAATCTTATTAAGTTTGCATACAATGCTGAAACATTTTTGACAACATAAGATTCATCATACTAATAATACATTTATTAAATACAAAAGAGCTAATTTTGAACTCAAAAAGTTTGTATTAAGTAAAATAATTTAAATCCTTTAATATTTGAATACGTTTACTTTATAAATATAGATTAAAACTTTTGAAGTTAAGTTTGTAAATGGTGTCAGCCATTAATCAAATGGCCTTTAAAACCAATTATTAAGACTGGCTAGGTTATTAACTGAATTATAATAAATCTATAAGCTGAAACTTTGGGGGGACTGACTTTTTAAAGATGTGACTTTAATAAAATGAATTTAAAATTTTTAAAATCAGGGGCGCCTGGGTGGCACAGTCAGTTAAGTGTCTGACTCTTGGTTTCAGCTCACACCCTGATCTCAGGGTTGTGGAATCGAGCCCCATCCAGCAAGTCATCTGCTTAAGACTCTCTCTTTCTCTCTCCCTTTCCAGCCCCCCACTCTTTCTCTTTCAAATAAATAAATAAATATTTAAAAAATTTTAAATCAAAGTAAATCTATGAATAATTTTTTTCTCAACACAAAAATTGCCTTCAAATTGCCTTTCACCAAGAAATTCATATTTAACACCTAAGACTTATTTACGTTTATTCCTAAACCAATTGTTGACAAGTGTCATGTGTCCATAGTAATTCATTCAGACATCATTTTATCATAGGGGCCTCTCCTAAGCTCCTGTTTTCATAGCTCAGCTTAACAAAATCAGAGCATCCATCATAAACAGAACTTCATGCCTTGTATACTAAAAGAATAAGATCTTACTTAACAAAGTTCTTCATTTTTGTTTTTGGGATGAACAGTGTGATCTCTTTGTAGGTCCATGTCTACTCTTTTGAATAAATCTAACTCATTGATAATTCCTGGATGCTTTAGTGAGTTACTATGATTTTCAATTATATCTTATTTTATTCTTTTAAATAGCTGTTTTGAAGTTTGCTTATTTATATCTTAAAGGTTTTTTTTCCTCCAGCTTGCTGAACATCTGAGGTTTCATCTTCCGTGAGTATCACAAGGATCCTCCTTCCCTGGTGATCCTGAGGGAAATCTGGAAAGCGGTTTTGGAAATATGCCAATGTAAAAGACAAGCTTTAATTATGATGCCTTAAGAAACTGAAATGTGTTCTCAGCCCCTGGCTGGTAAGCTCTTTCCCTCTTCCTTTCTGTAATGCATTTCTTATAAATGGCAAAATCTTGTTTCCAAATTCTGAGTCTGTAGTCTTCTACAACAAGATTGAACAAATTCCAAGTTCTGCTGGAAAGGAAGAATGGAGGGCATGGGAGAAGAAGGTGATTGGTAAGGCTGCCATAGTGTCTTTCATAATCTTTCAAACAGATAAGCTCTGATCTTTTGACATTGTTTATTTGGCTGCAAATATATAAGATTTTGATGGTATCCTCTGGTCAGTATTAATGGTTAAGGAAGTTAAATTCGTATTTCCTAAAAGAAGTTCTAAATGATGTTTTATAATAAACATTTATGCTGTAAGAATAAAGTCATTTACATATTTAATTATTTCTAATGGGACAACTAAACCAGACAACCCATTCTAGAAAAAACTGATGCTCAAGTATTTATTGGTAGAATCACTTAGATATGATAAATGGGAAATACATTAAAAATAAACACAGAATGGAAAGAGATCCACAGGCTAATTAATGACATAATTTAGACTAAAATAATTTATTTCTTTTGTATTATTCAACCATCAGTCTAATAAATTTTTCTTCAGTGCCTGTGTATGCAAAGCACAAAAAACATAATTAAAATTTTATGTTCTAGATGGGACAGAGACTCTATGAATTTAAGAAGATTCACAATATGAGATTCAATGTGATAATTGTCACATTAGTTGTCTAGGCACATAGGGCATAGGAATTCTGGGAAAGGAAAACACTTTCAGCTGAAGTGATAAGAGATGGCTTATAGTCTAAACCTCTCTTCTAAGTTTTGGATTACTTGGTAACTGCCTACTAGACATATCCATTTGGATCTGAGATCAGTTAGTTAACCACTGGCTCAAAAATTTTCTAAAACAGACAGCCGGGAGCTGGGTAACTTAAAACTTAAAACAATCAACATTTAATTATCACTTATGCATACAATGCATGGTATCTAGCAACCAGTGTTTTTACTTTTTAAATGAATGAATAATAAGTGAATAATGGATGAATGAAGAGGGTATTGGATTTGAATGAATTTTGAAGGATGCTAGGATTGGGAATTGTTGAAAAGTCATCCAAATTAAAGAACATAGATGTAGAGCTAAAAACATGCAAAGCATATTATGGGATACAGTGAATGGGTGAATTTGGCTAGAATGCAGTATTGAAAAATAGAGAGAGATAAGTAAAAATCAGGTTGAGGTCTGGTTGAGATGCTTGGACTCTGTCCTGCAGGCAGTTGGTGAACAGCTTAATGTTTTAGAATAAGAGTTCCTGATAAAATCGTGTGGTAGGAAAGTTATTCTGGCAGTAGTATGGAATACGGATTTAAGGGGTAAAGCCAGTTGTGAAGATAACTAAATAGACCAAGAAAAAGGGGATGGGGATCTGAATTAAGATGGTGGCTATGAAATGAGAAAGGCACATCTAAGTGAAATGTAATGGAAAATTGAATCTCAACAAGTTATATTGGGGTTTTGGTAGGGTTGAAAGATACATGAAACTTTGACCTGGCATGGTGAGGAGAAGGGTGTTACTACAGAGAAGCTAAGAGGGTCATTTATGTTGGATAAGACTATCACAGGTTCAGAATTAAAAATTTTGGATTTAACAATAGTAGTTCTGGTAGGCAGCTTCTAAGTGACACCTAATTATCCCCACTCCCAGCGTTTCACACCCATGAGTAATCTCCCCTCGAGTGTGGGCTGGGTTTTGTGAATTTTTCCTAATGAATCCCATACAGCAGAAGAAGATTGTCACTTATGAGATTAGGTTATTAAAACAAAACGAAACAAAACAACTTTCAGGTTCTATGTTGGTGCTCTCTTTTGCTCTCAGATAGTTTGCCCTGGGAAAGCTAGCTGCCTTGGAGACCATGTGTGTGGCAAGGGACAGATACACTCCAATAACTACACGAGTGAGCTTGGAAGTGCATTACCCTTCTTCTCCCCTGAGCTTTTCAGGTGAGATCGGAGTTTTAGATGACATAGTTTAGCTTGAATCTCATGAGAGATCTTGAGCCAGAGGTACCCAGATATGCCAAATAAAGATTCCTGACACACAGAAACTGTGAAATAATACACGTCTGTTGTTCTAAGTTGCAAAGTTTTAGGGTAAATGGTTTTATAGTAATCAATAACTAATACAGTAATTTATCCCAATGGTACTGTTCATTTGATTTGGAATGAGTTTATTCATAGTTTTGAAATTAAATGCTTTGAGGGGAGAGTTGAAGTGTTGGTAAATAAATATATATATATACCAAAGCCTGAGCCACAGGGATACTGTATTTAAGACAGAACTCAAGGAATAATGCAGTTTCAAAGTTGATATGGTCAATAATGCCAAGTGATAAAAATAGGTAAACTAATTGAATTTTCCTTCAGATTGTCCAAATGATGTATTTATGGGGGATTACTGAGGCAGTTGAACAAAATGAGAGGTTCTCCAATCAATCATCATACATGGTTTCATTCAAAACACAGAAGTCCAAATATTAGCAAACTAACATGAATGTAAAAATTACCTCCATGAAAAGCTGGCATAATTCATGTAATTCAGGTTGGTAGCTCAATTAAGCCATATTAGTAATATGAAATTTAACTATACAGATTATAGATTTATTGAAATCCAAAAGTTCACCAAGTACTATAAAAGATGGTTAATGCATGTTTTGTGAAAACAGATCATCTTAGACCGTGAGTGAGGGATTGATTATTTTGTGGGATATTTCTAATTTTCTTCTCACTGATCATAAATGATATCCTATCAGAACTAAAAAAACCTCTCCAATTGGTCTCTGATATGAATTAAGCTCCATTCTATTGAGAGCTCAGTGGAAATTCATGAACTTGAATCAGGGCTGTCTATAGCTTCAGAGACAATGACTCTGTGGTAGCAATTTAAACAATGCCTTTTGAATGTCAGTTTACTAATAATCATATTCCTTTTAATTCTACATAATATTTTAAAGACTCACCCATGGGGTTCCGTAAAACCACAGGGCTAATCTAAGGCTTAAATCCATTAAGTCAGTCATTTTCACCTTTGTCTCCCATATATTTTATGTAAACACTACTCTTTTGGTTGATGTGTTTCCTTCTCTCAGATATCTGTGAACTCTGTGTAAGACTTAATTAACATTAAGTGTGAAAAGATTACACTTTTCATATCATGCTGATTTGCTCAAATAACAAACACCATTGGGTGCTTTTGTTTAAGGAAAATATTTTTTTGATTGTTTGGTAATCTACAATCATTTTATAACACAAATTTAATCTGTTAAAGTTTTATACTGAGAGATTAATAAAATATAAACTTAAATCAAATAAAATAAGCTAAAGGAAAACTTTAATTGGCTATGTCAAACTGTAAAAGGAAAATTGCCCCCATGTTGAAATGCTGAATAAAAAATCCTGTGTACCAATGATATAAATTTAAGCAAGTAGAAGCTGATAATCATGAATCTTTGAAATACTTGAAGTTGCATCTCTCAGATCATGGCTGCATGTGTAATACATATTATGGTTGAGAATCTTCTGTTAATTTTCATTATGAGACAGCTTATGAATTTGGTATGAGAAAGTCATAATTAGGAGAATATATTCAAGCTCACATTTACCAATTGACTAAATACATTGAAACTGTCCAATCATGTCAAATTACTTGAAAGCAAAACTTTTTTTCTTCTTCCTTCCTTCCTTCCTTCCTTCCTTCCTTCCTTCCTTCCTTCCTTCCTTCCTTCCTTCCTTCCTTCCTTCTTTCTTTTCTTTCTTTCTCTCTTTCTCTCTTTCTTTCTTTCTTTCTTTCTTTCTTTCTTTCTTTCTTTCTTTCTTTCTTTCTTTCTTTCTTCCTTTCTTTCTTTCTTCCTTTCTTCCTTTCTTCCTTTCTTCCTTTCTTCCTTTCCTTTCTTCCTTTCTTTCTTTCTTTCAAGAGAGAGTATGTGAGTGAGAGGGGAGGGACAGTGGAAGAGGGAGAGAGAGAATCTCAGGCAGGCTCCTCACTTAGCCAGGCTTGATCTCATGATCCTGAAATCACAATGTGAGCTGAAATCAAGAGTCAGATGCTTAACTGACTAAGCCACCCAGGAGCCCGAAAACTTTTTAGTTTTAATAAACATTTTTTCTTTTAAAAACTGAATTTAAGTGAAAAGTTTTAATATTTTTTTAAATAAGTAAATCACTACCTCATTTTTCTTTATCAATCTTTTCACCTAGAGTAGGGGAAAAGAAACACCCAACACACCAACACTGCTTTAAGTCGGTAGGTAGATGTTATTGAAGCGGGAGAGCAAGGTTCTTGTCTCACGATGTCGAGGAATGAATCTCGCGGACAAAGGAGAGTGAGTAAAGTGATCGAGTTTTATTAAGTGAGGATACTTTCCAAAGAGAAAAAACTCTTTGGAGTGAGAGGGGTCTGGACTGCGTTGCCACTGAGGGCTTTTAGGGTTGGTCTTTTATAGAAAGCTAAACCAGGGAACTTAAATCTTTTTAACATCTCTATTGATAGCACCATTGAATAAGGACTAGTGGTAACACCTTCAATGACTTAATTCCTTTTTAGGGTCCTGTAATTCTTTGTTGGTCACAAGTAGCTGTTATAACAAGACCCCACCTCTGACACCTAGGGCAGGGTGGTCTGGTTTGTTCCCTTATCTCTGGTTTCCCTACAGCTCCACATTTTTGGGATTTTTGTGAGCCTGATCCCGTAGCCCCCTACCTATCTCTCCCAACCTAGCTCCACCTTCCCTTACAATGGTTCTTAACCTATTTACTTTCTGATTCTACAACTTCTGACACTATAATTAGGTGAGACATGTTCCTTCCTTGTGTAAATTAAAATCCTCTCTAGACACTGGTATAAACAGATAGAAATGAATAATAACCAAGTCTTGAAATAAATATGGGAATAATATAAAAATTATTTTCCTATTACCTATTTGAAGTCATTTAAAGAAAAGTGGTCATGAGGCAGATCTTGAAAGAGAGAGAGTTAGGGTCTTTAAATGGATAAGATAATCTAAGTATTGAAGTTTAAAAGAAAAAAAAAGATTGATCATGCTAGAATGTGGCTTGTCAGGGCCACTACCAATACGTCTTCTTTGTGCAAATTAGGAAAAGACACCCCTTTTGGCCGATTAGTTCCATGGGCTTTTATGACTTGAAAACCAGTTGATGCCTTTGTATAAATTAAGAAAAAAAAATGTGTCTTTTCCCAAAGGCTGATGCATTCCCTTGCTAGAATGTTACAGAAAAATAAGTCAGACTGGTGAGAAACCAAGCAACACTTGGAGAAGTGGAGTGCGGTTTGCTTTAGGCAGGAACAGCAGTTAGGGCAGCAGTTAGGGTAGTGCAGGAAGCTCGTGTTCGGAAGCCTGTCTACAGAAGCAGAAATGGCTGGTTATCTCTTGCTCAAGCGGGGCTTCTGGTGATCTCTTAGTATTGCTAGTAACTTTCCATCTTCTGGGGCCTGCCAGCCTGGGCCTGCCTTGGGTAATTTTCCTCTTCAAGGATACATGGTTTGGCAAGAAGATTGTAGACTAAATTATAGTCCCTGTCCCTATTCCCTCCTTGGCCAAGGGCCCTTGATGGTCAATACTCGGTGTGACAGTTTATGGCGGTCTGGTGGATGGTAGAAGAGTTTATTTTAGAGGGAAAGAAGATACTTTTTAAATTTTTTAAAGATTTATTTATTTATTTTAGAGTAAGAGAGAGCACAAATGGGGAGAGGGCAGAGGGGGAGGGAGACAGAGAATTCTCAAGCAGACTTCCCACTGAGTGTGGAGCCTGATGCGGGGCTCTACCCCAGGACCCTGAGATCATGACCTGAGCTGAAATCAAGAGTCAGACGCTTACCCTACTGAGCCACCCAGGTGGCCCAAAATATTTTTTTTTAGATAATTAACATCATATACTCAATCTTCAGCACAATTACGATTATCCTTGGTTGCAAGTAACAGAAACTGACTTGGCTAATGTAGACAATATTTATTGGCATAATATAAGGTAGTTTACAGCATTAAAAAAAGTGGAATAATCAGCTTTTGAAAAGGTATGAATCGGCATTTCACAGATCAGGGTAGCAGAAACTAACTGGGTCTCTTATGACTTAGAGCAGTGGTTCTTAGTTCTCACTGAACTTCTTAATAACCTAAGGAATTTTTAAGAGTCCTGATGCTCAAGCTAAACTCCAGACCAATTAATTCAGGGTCTCTTGGGTAGATACAGACAATAATAGGTTTTAAAACTCCCCATGTGAAACATCCTTCATAATTTCACCTTTGGGATGAAAAGAGCTGTTTGGATTTCAGTTTTTATGTCACTATACTTAAGACTTAAATTCTGAGTTTGGAGTGGAGAAGAAACTCCACTTTTTTGTCCAAGCTTGGATTTTGCACCCACCAACCCTTAGGCAGAAGAGGGAGAGGTATCCTGAAAACAGTAGTCAACACTGTATGTAAAGGGGTAAGAATGGGTTCCGATAGCAAAATCAGAAGGGATGGAGGCTGAGTATACAAAACCAACTGAAATCTCCTACAACTGCCTTTGCAATGAAGTAGTATATTGAACAAGGAAGAAGAGTAATTAGAAAATTCTTTTGTTTATGAAATTTTCATATTTTTCCTATCTCTTTTCAATGAATATAACAGGAATATATTTGTTACTTTATTTAGGATGTTAATTATTGTTATAGAAAACAATGACATTGAATTTTCAGAAATAGTGCATGGATGCAGATGTAAGCCTGTGAGTCTTAATGTTACCCTATCCCCTCTTTTATGAAAGCTTCCCTAAGATCCTAGGTGTAATTTGGATTCCATCCCACTGAAGCAACACAAGAACAATGTGACAACTTGCGTCTGACTTGAAAAGAAAAACTTCCCAAAGAATTTATATATCATTTCATGTCTACATTATAATATTTTCCCAAAATTCTTCCCAATTTTATCCTCCCACCACAGAAACTTTTAAAAGATAATAGTAAAAAAAAAAATTGTTGAAGGAGAGATAGAAAAGAGGGAGCTTTTGATGTTTCTCTTCAGGGTTCCACTTGAAATCTTTCACCTCTTGATTTGTAAAAGTTCCAGAAGCATTTGGAGATTCTAACTTGTGGGTGCTCAGCTGGACTCTTTAACCCTCCTCTGCCCTCTTCTAGTTCACACCAGTTTTATATCAAAAGGCTAAATTAAATAAACTCTACATAGCAGACAGGGGAAAGGAGGTCACCAATTTACTATATTCTTCCACAAAATAAGCTGCAAATACAAAATCCCTTCAGCTAAAAGTGAGTGTCACCAGAAACCCAGCTTTGAGAATTAAAAAAAAAAAAAAAAAAAAGGCAGGATGTGAGGGATTCTCCAACATAAAGGCTTTTTATGCAGGAGGACAAAGGAAGCACAGGAAGCATTAGGCCTCAGAGAACATGTTATTCATCATGAAGGGTTCTGGCTAGGAGAACAAAGAAAAAGAACTGGGCAGGTTTAAGAATCCTATGTGCCTCAAGCTGGCTTCCTAGAACAGTTCACCCTAATTTTGTGTGAATTTTAGACCTCTCCAACAGTGAACACTTGTTTTAAGTGTTGTCACCTAGTTAGGAATCACGGCCTTTTCAAGAATCTTGTAAGTAGTAACAGTCTTTAGGGCAGGAGTAACTACACAATTGAAGTGACAGATTCACCTTTTCAGACTTATGAAGAGCTTTTTACTTCTGGGTTTGACTTCTCTGAAAAATAACAGGTGAATGTAATGTTACTGTGAATAACCTTGTGTAACATTATACATATATGACAAACTTATGGCTAAAATGAAGTAAAATCTCTCTTACCCTAATATTTAAAAAATAAAAATTGGTAGATGAAAGAAATAATAAATTACAAGTAGCCAGAAACTAGGGAAAAGAGGTGGGGCACCTGGGTGGCTCAGTCATTAAGCGTCTGCTTTCAGCTCAGGTCATGATCCCAGGGTCCTGGAATCGAGCCCTGCATCAGGTTCTCTGCTCAGCAGGAAGCCTGCTTCTCCCTCATCTACTCCCCCTGCTTGTGTTCCCTCTCTCGCTGTCTCTCTCTCTGTCAAATAAATAAATAAAATCTTTAAAAAAAAAGAAAAAAGAAACTAGGAAAAAGAGGTATAATATCAGGCCATAAACTTTAAAAAAATGGGCGGCTGATTAAGGAGAAAGAAAATTCTGGTGAGATATAGCCTAGCCCCTCACCACTAACACCTGTTTTCTGTATGACAGAAAGAAGCATATGTAATGAAACTGAATAATTTTACTAATGACCCAATTTGCAGAGAAACGGCCTTTTAAGGTGAATAGGTCACCTGGTGAAAAGGCAGGGAAAAACATTTGAAAGTTAAAAAAAAAATAAGTAGACATCCTTATCCACCTCTGAAAAATCAGTATTCATTAGCAGGACCAAAAGGTCTTAGTGTTAGGAGGATGAGCTAAAGCCCATGGGAGTCAGATAAGAAACAGTTACGGCATCTCAGAAGAATGAAACAAGTCCAGAAACCCAGCAAATGCTGAATGTCCTCCCATTCCCATGCTACCCCATCTCCATGCCCTCAGGCAAAAAGGACAAGAAGTAGTTGCCTGCACTTTTATAAAACTGTATGTGTGGGAGGAGGAAACATAGGGTATAGAAGATACCAATTATCTGAGATAAAGAAGAAAGTGCACAAGAAAATTCACTCATATTAGAGAAAGCTGGAGTTCTGAATAAAGCTGCCAATGTTTAAGGCATGGAGGATGAAAAGTAATGGCATGGAGACTGTATCAATTATATTTTGTTCCATAGTAAACCACCATAACTCAGTGACTTAAAGTAACAGGATATATTTAATTCACTGGTCTGGAGATTGGCAAATTGGCCTGTGATCAGGTAGGGAGTTCTTCTATTTCAGCTGGGTTCAGTCATGAGTCTGTTTCAGCTGCCAGGTCATCATCACAGATGGCTCATTTGGGACTGTGCATTTTGACTCCATGTGGTCTCTCATTCCCCTTGCTGGGTAGCCCAGGCTTGTTCACATTATGGCTGGACAGAGGTCTAAGAGAGGAAGTAGAAGTATACAGAGTTTCTTGAGGGGTAGTCTTTGAACAAATGCACCATATCCCTTTGGCTGAAAAAGCCACAAGTCCTGTCTGAAGTTAAGGGTTGGGGAGATCGATTCTGCCTCTTCTCAGGAGGAACTGCAAAGTTACATTGATTGAAGAACTGATATAGGGAGACAACATGAACACACTATTACAAAAAGACTAAAGAAAAAAAGAAGAGACATCGCATCACATAAAATAACCTGAACTGTAAGAAAACTCAAGAAACAAAAGAAAACTTTCTATGGCACACACACATAAATTGTGTAAAACAAGAACTGGGTGTTAAACAATAGAATAAGAAGCAAAATGAGATCAAAGAATAAAAGAAATAAAATGAGCACAACAGCAAACTCCATTGCAAATCTGACAAATGAATTAAAAACAGCAAAAATAGAATGAAAGCTAAAACAAATCATTGACCTAGAGGATAGAGCAAGATAGAGACAGTTACTGATATGTAAGACAAAAAAGATAAAATATAAAGATAATTGGCATTCCTGACATAGAAAAGTCAACAAATGAACCAGAAAAAGTATAATTCTAAAGATTTCCCCCTATAATAGCTACTTTCAGTCTTCTGCAGGCACTGTCAATGTTAGAAGACAATGGAACAAAGTCTAAAGATTTCTAAAGAAGAACTGTGATCCAAGGGTATTATTTATATTCAGATAAGTATAGCTGACCCTTAAACAACATAGGTTTGAACTGTGTGGGCCCACTTTTGTGTGGATTTTTTCAATAAATACAGTACAATGTTAGAAATGTCTTTTTTCAGGCACCTGGGTGGCTAAGTCGGTTGGGCGGCTGCCTTCGGCTCAGGTCATGATCTCAGAGTCCTAGGATTGAGCCCCACATCGGGCTCCCTGCTCAGCGGGAAAGCCTACTTCTCCCTTTCTCACTCCCCCTGCTTGTGTTCCCTCTCTTGCTGTCTCTCTCTGTCAAATAAATAAATAAAATCTTAAAAAAAAAGAAATGTCTTTTTTCTTCCTTATGATTTTTTTTCCTTCCTTATGATTTTTTTAATAACATTTTAGTTTCTTTAGCTTATTTTATTGTAAGAATATAGTATATGATGCATATAACATACAAAATACGTGTTTATCAACTGTTTATGTTATTGGTAAGGTTCTGGTCAACAATAGGCTATGAGTAGTTACAACAGTATTTATTTTTGGATTAAGGCAATAAGAAAGCATCTCAAACATGGAAAACTCAGAGATATAGAACCCCCAAATTATTCTTGAATAAATGAATAAATTGAAATTCAACTCATCAAGAGATGAGTTGATAAAGAACTCAAGAACTCAAATGAAAAAGTAGCAGTACAATGACTAGTCATAACCATCGAAGGCACTTAAATATGAACTACATTTAAGAGGGTGAATTATGAGAGAATCATGAATACAAAACAGAAAAAAAATCTTGTAAATCTTGACAAAATAAAAAAGATATAAAAATATAAAGTAATATAAATATAAAATGAATATATAACTAATATATAATATAGCTAACATATAATAATATCAGTGTTACCCTCACACCCTTTTTCTTGTTAACAAGCCATCAGAAATACTGTGTAAAAAGAAGTATATCCAAAAATAAATCCAACATATTGATATCTTTTAACAATTTTCTTCTTGAGTATAGATATCTTTAGGAACTAGTATTAAAGAAACATTAATCAGTTATGTCTTCAGTTTCTTTTTCCTCTGTTAAAGTCTTACACAATAAAATATTTTCTCTATGAAATAATTAATTAACATTTACTGAATATATGATCTCAGTGTTTTACATCTAATAATTAATTTTTGTAACAATCCTATAAAAAGGTCCTACATTTTTTCTTAATTTTACTTATGAGTAAACCGAGACACAGAAAGATTATTTGACTTACTAAGTTTACCTGAGAATATGAAGATTTTTACTCAAGGAAAGCCAGTGCTCATTATATAACTATGGTAGAATTCCATTGTTATATACTGTTTTATCTATTTCACTATTTAGTTGTTTAGCTAGTTGTTTCTCTGTTTGTGTGTATTTGTGCATACTTTGGAAGATAACCAGACTAAAGTTTCCCAAGTGGTTGTTATTGCTGGGTGATGGCATTTCTTTTTTTAAAAAATTTTTCACTGAAGTGCTTGCATTTATTCGTTTTGCAGTGAACACATTGATTTTATAAGAAGCCAATGAAGCTATGATTTATGGGGAAAAATGGATATGGTTATTTTCTTCATATCATGTATGATTATGATGAGTAAACATGCTAACAGACCTAATTTATGCAAAACTGTGATCTTGGTCTCTTGGTCCTGAGCCTGATCCTCCAGGGCATTCTGTTGAAATACATGCTGTGGCAATTACTGAAATATAAAACATGGGTTTCCTTTTTATTTTTTAATTGAAATATAATTTAGATACAATAAAGTAGACAAATCTTACATATATAGATTTATAAATATTCTTATATGTATTCATTCCAAAACATGAAATTTCTTATGGTATGAATAATTTGCATAAATTTCCCTTTTTCCTGTGGAGGAATGATGGAGCTGTCTTTGGGAGATCTCTATTGGTCCAAGGCAAGAGGAAAGAGAATCCAAAATTGAGGACATGTTTACAGTCCAGAATTATGCAGCACATTTACAGGACTTTAATGGTCACCAAATCATTTGGATTGGAACTGTGTAAAGTTCAAAAGGAGAAAATGAGGCAATTATTTCAGAACCATGAAGTAGTTGCATTTGTGTTTTGCATCTGAAAAGAAATGAGGTTGTTTCCTTCTTTCCAGGCTAGCTGACCCATATATAGAGGACTATGGAATTAGAGAGAACTGTTGTGTTAAATGGCATATCTATAGGTGTGTTAAGTGACATATATATATGAGAGATTGTGATTTATCAGTGAGTACTCATTTGGAGAAGTGAAATGCTAAGAGATGTATATATGTATGTGTTAAGGGATTTGTGTTTGTTATAGCAGTTTGACCTAAGATAGTATTTACAGCTAGTTAAACAAATTTTTTTTTAAGGTCCTTGACTTCCTATGTGACCCTGGAACTCAAAGTTCAGAAGAAAGACAGTTGTGAGGAAAGATAGATATAAAATGGTAGAGTCCATGACGATGGACTGAAACATGTCAGTTCTTCTTGCCTTTGACTTTCGTGGTATGGAGTTACCACAGAAGCTTTGTTAAGGAGCTAAAATACACACGCCTGACTCAGGAGTTGGAGAAGCTAAAAGAGGATCTAGAGGATGGTGGAGTACTTGCAGGCTTCCTTCCTGCCACACATCAACAAAATGAGTCAGCCAGTCAGCTATAATGTTGATGAGCTACAAAATGACTGCTCTTTACTTGGGCCACCCAAATCTCTCAGGAGAATTTCTGTGGCCCAACCAAATGGAAAACATACAGGACAGGGAATTCTGGGAAATGTAGTTCAGCTTAGGTAAGTTGACATATAGAACTACCACATAAATTGCTGTTTTTGACAATTTTCACTGAGTTAATCTTTCTTTAAACTTCCCTAAAGCATTAAATTCACTCAGAGATCCTGCTTTCTGTTTTGAAATAGTGATGTACCTGAAGTTCTATTTTCATTGCATAATTGTGTTGAGTTATTGGATTTGGGGCTGTCCTGGGAAGTGTCTGTATCATGTAAGAAATTACCATATGAATGAGGTCATCACTGTACTGCTCTTCCACATCAGTTAACATTGTGTATACAAAATATAGACCCCATGCTTTACTTTCTAATATTTGAGAACTAATACATAATCTTTGAAATGTGTGGAAATTGTGACCAGATAATATGATATAGAAATGAAAGGAAAAGAATGATGGATGACAGTTCTATTTTTTCTTTTCTCCTTGATAACATTAGGTTTGAGGGGAAAGGAGACATGAGTAGCCCTTTCATTTGCTCATGTTTCTTTTCATTAAAATAATGTTTAAAAGATACCCTTGAAGATTCAGAATGTCCACTCTCATCAATAACTCTGCATATAAGGGAAACAGAATGCTAACATTTATTGTATTTATCTTTTTAATAATTTCTATTATTTATGCACCACATAAAAGGGTAGTGTCACTTCACATCCTCCTAGCTGATTTCCCACATCACTTTACCAGGTTTCTGTTTTTGCCAGTCTTGTTCCAAGTGAAACTCATCTGTTCTGAATAATTTCAGCCTTTGCTTATGAAAGGCTTTTGTAGGGCTTGTTTGCTTTTCTATGTGAGAAAATGACTGTTGATGGCCTGAAAAGTCTAGAAGTGAGTGGTTTATGAGGTGCTTATTCCAGATAGTGGATCTCTGTCTCAATGATGAAGTCAGTCAGCCATCTTAAAACACATTTAAAAAGCAGGGATTAATATAAAAGAATGACAATGCATAATCAATTAAATTTAAGCAAAGGGGAGCATTCCTGAAATAAGAATCTTACTTGTATAGTAAAGAATGGCCAAGTAGTCACCTAAAAATAGATTGTCAGCTCTGAATCCAAACCCCATACCTCCTGCTGAGTGCTTTGGCAGCCATGTTAACCCAGTCCAGAGTCAAGAACTTTTATTTTACTTGCCTAATCATTTCAGCTGTATTCCACAAAGAATTTTAGGTGGTAATAAGAAACTGAGGGAATAAGCAATATAAAAAAGGCATAGCAAAACAATAAAGGGAAGAATAAGATTAGCACATAGAAATGCACATGCAGAATCCCATACTATTGTCAAAGATCTACTAAAAAAAAAACCAAAAACAAACAACAACACCATGATCAGTTATGTCCTTTGCATGGTCCATAAAGAAAGGTATCCAGGGTACAGCTATGCCCCAAGATGTCGAACAGTTACAGTGGAATGTTCAATTTATAGATACAAGTGAGAGCAAAGTATATGACATTTTCTTTGAGCATCTGGGAATAGTTTAGCTTCTTACCTCAGGATTAAGCCCACAGATGGATAGGGCACATGTATGCTCTTCTAACTCGCAAGTGTGATGGGTTTCATTCCTTGCTTAACTACTCCAGGACACTCACCGAAGTAAGTCACTGCTGTACTCAAACCAGTATTTTGCACACAGTGAACATTCTGAGATGTTTACAAGTGATAGAATAATAGCAGATGGAGTGGGGGCACTAAATTAAAAGTGGGATTATGGTTATACTCATGTTTAAAATCCTGATTTTAGAATGTTTTAAATACAATGTACTTTATATTTGATCCAGGTTAATGGGTAATTGCTGGTTAAGGGGAGGCAAGGGATATTATTGAATGAAAAAACGGTCAACTCCTCTCTTACCATGTCCAGTAAAGCTGGATATTTCTACTTACAAGATATTTCTACTTACATCCGTTGGCCTGACCTTAGTAACATATTTAACTGCAAGAAAGGCTGAGAAATATAGTCTTGATTCTAGGTAGCCATATGTCCTTTTGAAAATTAGGGAATCTTTTGCTAAGGAAAAAGAAATAATGAGTATTTGGGAACTGCTAGTTGACTCTCTCAAAAGGGATAAAGTCAAGGGTTTGGTTTTGGTTTTGTTAAATTTGAAATGTCAATTATGTAGATAGGAGAAGAGGTAATTGGATATTTAAATAAGGAAAATATGGAGCTGGAGATCTGTCAGTTATCACACATAGATGTTATTTAAAATCATGAGTTCTAATGAGATTAATGAGAAAATTGGTTTATAGACAGTAGAAAAGAGGACCCAGGACTGCTGAGATGTGGGCCACTCCGATAGAGACTGAGAAAAGGAGAAAGATCCACATCATGGGACTAAAGAGGACTGGTAAGTGTAATATAAAAGGAAAACTGTGAAAAGTGGTGTCCTGGAAGCCAAATGAAGGAAAAGTTTCAGGAAGGAAAAAATGGTCACAGTGTCAGCTGCTGCCAAGAGGTTGAGTATGGTGAGAACAGAGAGCTAACCATTGGGTTTAACAGGATAGAGTTCACTGGTGATAAAGAAAAGAGTGGTCTCAATGAAAGAAAAGGAACAACAGCCTGATCACAGTGAATTAAAAAGTGAAGAAGAAAAGATATCAGATACTGAAAACTCTTCTGATAATTTTTCTATAAATGGGAGCAAAGGTATGGCATGATTAAGGGAAAGTATTAAGATGGAAAATAATACACCATGCTTGTATTCTAACTGGTATAATACAAAAGAATAGAGACATTTGTGATGTGGGAAAAGGATTGATAATTGCATAAGCTATCTCCTTGAAAATGTGATGGAGTATTTGATCCAGTGATCTAGTAGCCTTACATAAGAGAAAGGAAGGAGAATAGAAAAATTTTCAACTGTAATGGAAGTAAAATACATGGGCTATAGATTAAATGTAGCAGTGGGAATATAGGAGTAGTTCCTTCTCTCTCTTTCTTTTTTCTCTTTGGTGAAATTAGAAACATGATTCTCTGCTGCAAAGGAATTGGGGATGAGAGTATTAAACGTTTAAGGAGAGTGGAAAACATGTGAAATAGTTGTCTTGAAGAATAGAAGGCTAAATTTATAAATAATACATAGAGGGTGGCCAGCAGGATTGGACTAAAATGAGATATATACTATTAATTCTGGTGTTTTCTTCTCCAGTCATGGTCAGCTTTTTGTATAGAGGTGTGGAATTGGTGTAAAGTTGGGTTTAGACAGAATTAGCATTTTTCTAGGCAAATAAAATAGAAGAAAAGGGATAAAGTGATGGAGGAATTTTACAAAGGATGGGGCTACAGTGATGTCTCATGAAATCTAAACTGTGTAAGAAGGGAAAGGAGAGGAGATGAGAGGGATTATGGGCAGTTAAAGTGGTGTGGAAGGCATAATAATGGCCTCTCAAAGACATCCACACCCAAATTCCCAGAATCTGTGGAAATGTTATGTTATATGGCAAAAGGGACTTTGCAGATGTGGTTATGATTATGGACCTTGAGATGGAGAGATCTTCCTGAATTATCTGAGTGGCTCCAATCTAACCACATAAGCCCTTAAAAGTGGAGAATCTTCTCTGGCTAGGAGGAGAGGAGAGATGAAGCAGAAGGAAAGTTGAAGGATTTGAAGAATGAGAAGGACTCAACCTGTTTGGCTTTGAAATAGGGAGAGTGGACTTATATCAAGGAATGTGGGTGGCCCTGCTAACAGCCAGCAAGAAAATGGGGACCTCAGTCTTAGAACTGCAGGAACAGGATTCTACTAGCAACCTGAAAGGGCTTGAAAGTGGTATCAGACCCAGAGCTCTCAGAAAGGAAGGCAGCCCTGCCAACACCTTGCTTTGGGCCTTGTGCAACTCTAAGCAGAGAACTGGCTGAGCCATACTATGCCCAGATTTCTGACCTATAGAAATTGAGATAAGTAGTGTTATTTTAAGCCACCAAATTTGTGGTAAATTGTTACCGCTGCAATAGAAAACTTATAAAAGTGAGGATTGTCAAATGATTGGAGGTATCAATGGGGAGAAGATGGTTGTGAAGGTACTAAAGTAAACGAACTAGAAACATAGGAGATTTTGGTCAGAAAGTGGGATGCTAAAAATTTATATTTTGCTGGTAGTGCCCTTATTGATGACAAATGTTGGCTGAGGTGGGTAGACAATTAGACTTGTGGAGGTGAAGAGTTGGCTAGGTAATCTTATATTGATATGATAAGGTGGAGTAAGAATGTAATCCAGATGCCAAGATTTTCCAAAAGTGTGAGTCAGTGCCCAGAGGTCAGTGTAGGAGTGCAACAAAGAAGACTAGTGGTGAGGGAGTTGATGAAATGCCCTTCAGGGATGCTAGAGCTTTTAAGGAAGAATAACATGCCAATTATCAGGAAGAATAGGAGAACTAAGGAGGACACTTATGAGTGTTATAGTGTGGGAATGTGGGAGAAAAAAAGTCCTGAAGTCTATGTGCTAAAAGACAAGTACATTTTTCATAGGTAGCCAGGTTTCAGGTTTAAGAAGGCAAAGGGAAATTTAGGGAAGAAATTGAGAATACAATGCAGCCCAGTGGTAGAGTTTGAAAGATAGTGAAGGGCAGAAAATGGGTCAGTTTGGAGAGTGTATAGATCTGTTTGTGATGAAGGATGAGCTGGTAGGCTTGGACTTCTTGTCATATCCTGACTGAAACAAACAAGGAAGTAAGGCTTGATGGGATGAAAGCTTTGACAGTCCTTTTTTTTTTTTTAAGTTTTATTTATTTATTTTATTTTATTTTTTAAAGATTTTATTTATTTATTTGAGAGAGAGAGAGAGAGAAACAGCACGAGAGGGCACTCAGGCACCCTTATTTATTTATTTTAGAGGGGTGGGAGGAAAGATGGGCAGAGAGAATCTTCAAGCAGACTTCCTGCTGAGCATGGAGCCTGATGCGGGGACTTGATCCCACCACCCATGAGATCATGACCTGAGCCAAAACTAAGAGTGAGATGCTTAACTGACTGAGCCACCCAGGTGTCCCTGATAGTCCTTTTGAAGAAGTTGGGCAATCATTCTAATTAATTCTTTTTCTTAGGATAGGTTTTTTTTAGGCAATATAGTGCTGAGTAGGGCAGCAGTAGAGCATGGAGAGGGCCTTTCATATTAAAGCATTTGTGACTTTGGAGGTCTTATTTACAGATGGTAGCAGGCAGTTACATTGTTGCTTCACAGACATTGAGAAGTCAACACTTAGGAACCCCCTACAACTGATTTGACATGGATGTGGATATTTGACTTATTTATACTCCCTTGACTTTCTGACTAGTCAAAAATGAAAACCTGATCCTGTTATTTCAAACACAATGAAAAAATAACATTTTAAAATGTTCTTATCTATTGTTAGAGAGGCTATGTGTTTCAAATACAAAAGAACTGTACTGCTACTTAAAGCCAGTTTTCTTTACATCTATTCTTTCATCCTTTACTGACTTTCTGAAGAAGCAAGTTAAAATAGCTTAATCACACATGCTATCCTAAGGAGAAAGTTTTATTTTTTAATTTAGGAAAAGCTATTTTCTAAATATGACTTCCCCTTAGTAGTAAAGAAATTCAGTGGAGAAAGATATAACTTAATATTTAGTAGATGCTAATTCTCTAAGTAGAGGGTGCTTAAAAGTTTCTAGGAGCTCGTTATTTAATTTGTAACTTCCAGAGAATCTTTGTTTCCCTCCTGGAATGTTATAGCCTTCTCTTTCAATGGTGATGAATAAGTCTACAAAAGTGTAGTCAGGGGAAGAGAGGAGAGATGAAATTCATATTCATCAGCAAATCCTTCATCTGAAATCACTTATATCACCCATCATATTGATTATTTTCCAAAAAAGTGATGAATAGCAATACAACAGGTATATAACTTAAGTAGTGCAGAATCTTACATAATACATG
This sequence comes from Zalophus californianus, assembly GCF_009762305.2. NCBI lineage: Eukaryota > Metazoa > Chordata > Mammalia > Carnivora > Otariidae > Zalophus > Zalophus californianus. The sequence continues at coordinate 43,013,983 of NC_045606.1, read as the reverse complement.
ATTGCATGAGGGTAATGTAGTTTTAAAGGTATATGATTTGGACCAGGAATGAAGTAATAAATTAGATATCAGCAGAATATATTCTTTATTCTAGAAATCCATACTAGTGTTAATAAAGAATATTTAATATGTATGTGTGTGTGTGTGTGTGTGTGTGTGTGTATATATATATACATATCTATCTATCTATATAAAACTTGTGAGCAAAAATAAGCTGAGTTGTTTGGAGTAAGACTGGACAGACTGTAAAATTTTACCCATCATCTGTCATAGCACATCAAAGTGGCCACACCACGGGAAGGTCTTAAATGCTGGTCTCTTTCTCTCCAGGAGTCTAGATGCCCACCGGCAATGCAAAGAGGCTGAGAACTTCAGAGTTATCTTTGAGAAACTATGGTTTAACTGTCTTACATCTAGTGAGGAAAGTGTTTCCCAGTTTTGTGTTGCACTAGGACGAGGTAATAGTCATTTACTGCACTAGAAATTACCTCATGCCATTATTTTACTTCTGAAATGATGTACCTGGCTCACTACTATTACTCACATTTCTCTGAAACCATAAGTTCAGGCCCATTAATAATAAATTCTTATTAACCTTTTCTAAAGGACAAGGGTGAAACTTTCCTGACAGCTGGATTGATTTCCATATTTGAATATCTTTCCATTGATCAACCTCTTCAGAAAGCCTTTCAAGTAAAGACCAAGTGTTTTGATTCTACTTCCTTTTGTTGCAACATTTAATCTCACATTCTTTCAATTCTGTTAGGATTAAGTACATTATCCAACACAGATGTAAAATGTTTTGAAATTCATAAAATCATGGACAGATATTTCTAATGAACAACATCTAAGGGGTGTGAGTTACAGAGACTTTAACATACTGAATTTTACAAGAGAAGATCTTTTCCTTTCAAGATTGTCAAAGAGATTTTGAAAGAGTAGGATAATATAGAGAAAGCAGCCTTTATTTAATTAGGATTTTTCTTGCTTTGGGCAAGAAAATATAATGTCTTCTTAGGAACACTTCTTCTGTCTTCTAAAATATAAACTAAATTCTATCCATATAGCTTATTCCCTATCTTTTTACTCCCTTAGTGGTTGAGCAGCCCAACCATGATAGGCTGGAGCTAAATCAGTACAAGCATCTACCTTGCCTACATTGTGCTTGTCAGTCTATCTTTCGATAACTAGCTATTTGACCATGAATGATTTCTAAGCCTCTTGGAAGAGAGAGTCAAATGTACAGTAAGTAGACTTTGGATGAGCTGGAACATCCTGTTTCCACTGGTGATGTGGTAAATTGTTTTTCTGCTTCAATTCAGCCAAGATTTTTCTGGACCTGATAATGGGACTGTAAGGATGCCAGATTTTCTGTTACCACTCTTATCATATCTTCTCAGGAAAAGTGTGCAGTGACACTTAGTTCTTATTAACGGCCTAATTAGAAGCCTATAGTCTGGGCAATCTTTACATCTATTTGTGTGGTGTCCATTATGCTTCAAGTGGGTTTAAGGGAGGCTAATATTTACAAATTGGTTAACAAACAAATTCAACCTATTTCTGCTTCTGAGTCATGGTTTAGTAAGTAATAAGGTCCATTAGTCATTTTTTTAAAATAAATCTTGGATATCATCAGTTTATATTAAAAACAAACAAATGAACAAAAAAACACCAGAATAAGTCCTTGCAAAGATGACAAAGAGTCTATGGAAAGCCTGGCTTTTACAGACAAGGGTCTTAAAATCATGTACCGATTATAAGAATCATGCAATAGCTTTAGCTCTTTTGGCAAGATCAGGGATTAGAGATAATGTCCATGGCCTTCTATATATTTCAATAATACATTTTTTTTCTAAACGTGAAAATGCGTTTTAATGTTTTACACAATTCCAGGATACAGGGTGCTCAGTGTATAGTGCTGTAATAAATTGAACTACATATTAGAGGTGACCCGGCCTGTGGCTCTAGGAACAGGATCAAACTGGATGAGGGGAAAGTCTGATTTGCCGGAACACCTGCTTGTGGCTGTGCTATGTCCAAGCAAAGAAATGCCTGCCTCATGATGCTAAAATGCCCCCCTGTGAATTGAGCCAATTTATTTTGGATGTGTTCATTTTGCCTTGGCTCAGGGTATTTTCAAAAATTTAAATCATTTCATAATTCCAATATTTTTCAACATAGTTACTTGTGAATCTTAAAGAATTTTACCATGTACTCTAAGAATATGAGCCGTGCCCTGCCTGCTCTGCTTGCCACTCTCCTTGCTTGTGCTCTCTCTCTCTCTTTCTCTCTCTCTCTACCTGGCAAATAAATACATAAAATCTTAAAAAAAAAAAAAAAGGAATATGAGCCGTGCCTCTCACCACCATATAAAATAACTCTATGTATATCAAGGTTGATTTACTCATTCATCAAGTATTTATTGGGTATTCACTGAGTGTCAGGCACTGTACTAGGCAATGGGGATAGAATGAAGAGCAGAAATAAATCAGTGTTTTGCTCTCTAGGACTTACACTCTGGAAGGGAAGACAGAATTGAAATATTTAATGCACTAAATAAATAACTAGAGTGACCATACATGCCAGTTTGCCCAGGACAAGCTCATTTGAACCTTTCATCCTTGTAAAATAATTAACAAGACACTCTAAGAGTTTCAACATTTTTTGGGTTTAGACAATACTCCTAAAAAAATGATTATGTAAAGATTATGGAAGGGAAAAACATGGCTTATGAGAGAGGGTCAGGAAAAGATTAGAGTAACTATGTCAGAGCTTACTGGTCTAGAGGAGAGGGGGAAGGTTCTCAGATTTCCTGAACAGCAAGCGTCTGGACACAACAGGCTTTAACTGGCACTTCTAGTATCAACAGTAGAGATCCCACGTAGCAGAAATATTAGTGTTTCCCCAAAGCTGTGTTGAAACAATGTCAGCATATGACTTGAGATCAATTTTCATACAGCCTAAGACATCATTTCAATTTCTTTGATGAAAAGGAAGAGAACATTTGAATAAAAAAAGGGACAGGCACAGTGAAAAGCAATGTAGTGCCTTTTAGCCACTAAGATTTTGGGTTACAAATTCCGAAAACCTTAGTTGTAATCCCAGCTTTACCGCTGCCACTTTTTTTGTGATCTTGTATAAATTGCTTAGGCTCTGGAAGCCTCACAGTCTTCTTTTATGAGGAAAAGACTTAATGTATGTAAAGTATCTGGACAAGTACCTCCAGGAAGGAAACACTTAGTTAATGTTAGCTCTTGTTCTCTATCCTGCTCAGTCACTTTGCATGGCCCCATCCTTAAACATTATTGAAAGAAATGCAGTTTGAGAATGAAAATATAATTAAAAATACTTCAAATTCTTATCTAGTCCCATGAGAATTGTCAAAGGGAGGCATGGATTGTTGTATCAACTTCTCTGGGGTACCCTATCAAATTACCACACACTGACTGGTTTAAAACAACAGAAATGAATTCTCTCATGGTTGAGTCTAGAAGTCTGGAATCAAGGTGTCAGCAGGGCCCCCTTCCCTCTGGAGGCTCTAGAAGAGGTGTCCTTGGCTTGTGGTGGCCTCACTCCAGTCTCTGTCTCCATCTTCATATTGTCTTCTCCTCTGTGTCACCCTCTAATCTCACTCTGTCATTTTCTTATAAGGATGCTTGTGATGGCATTTAGGGCCCACCCAGATAATCCAGAATAGTCAGTCTCCTTGCCTCAAAATCCTTAATGTCATCACAAATCAGGGAATAGTCACAGGTTTCAGGGATTAGGACATATTCAGCTCATTACAATTATTCATGTAAAATCCCTCCACCCCATAATGGCCACTCTTTATATCTTTCCCAGTGATGCCAGTCATTCCTCAAAATTGTAATTTTGGTTAGACTTTGCTGATTTCTATTAATCAACATTTACTTTTAACATCTATAATTACAGTGATTTCCTATTTTAACTATTAAAAGAAGATAAGTTGAAACAAATAAACAATATTCTGTAAAATGTTCAATGATACAATACAATCAGGAGGTAATCAGAAATAAAAGAAAGTTACTTTTCTTCTATAACACAGGTGCAGATGAATAGATGTGCTTATATTATTTATATTGGTAATTAGAGAAATATAGTCAGGTAAGGTCCTTAAAAACGGGATAGTCACTACTATAATTCGAATACACACAATTTTGAATAGCTGAAGGAAAAGAAATTTACATTTTTAAAAATGTAGAAAACAAAGAGAATGTTTCAGTAAACTAAAAAGGAAGGCAAAAAACAAGGTGAAGGTATAATGCCAACCTTAAGGTCTTTGATAATAAATGCAAATGGACTGAATTCCATAATAGAAGTTTAAGAAATTCTCAAATTTGGTTAATTAGATAAAACTCTCCATCAGCGTTTATGATGTTTTCACCATTCCTAAACAAAGGACATAGACTGTTTAAAAGTTAAAGGATAAGATTTATCAAGTAAACAAAACAAGAGGGTTATACCATTATTATCAGATAAATTAGAACTGTCACCCAAACTGAAGAAAAACAAGAAAAGAGAAATGATAGAGATAAAATCTGAAATTAACAAATTAGAAAATAGGAACAGAAATAATAGAAATGTTCAATCTTAGAGATAGTTTTTTAAAGAAAAAAATTCCCACGCTTATCTTTAAAAAAACTGCACTGCTTAAACTAATACAATTCTGCTAGGCATGGTACACATGGATTATGAATAAGGAATGGTATACATTGAAATGTATAATATTGTTCATTAAAAGCTTGTTGCAAAATAAGTTTGAATCCCACAAGACTATTTTCAGTTTCTACATTTTAAAAATGGTGGTAATAACAGTGCCAACCAGGAAGGATTGTTTTAAGTATTAAATGAATTCACAGACTTACCACAATGTCTAACACACGGTAAGTGTCAAGTGTTAGGAAGCTATTGTCATTCCCTCCTGTTTTTTCTTCCCAAAACTTTCCATGATAATTCTTTTTTAAATTTTCTTTTAATATAGATGTTATAAAAGTGAAATAGAGATTGCCAGCAGATATCCTAATTTAGCATGTGAGCTTTAGGTATTCACTCCTTTGGGTATTTCAGTTAAAGATTAGCAAAAGTGTTTCTATCTTTTAATTTTTTTCTTGAAAGGAAATAGAAGGTGTTGAGATTTGTGTTCCTTGTTCCTGGTAAACTGTGTCTGATAATTTTTCACATACATCATTCTGAGAATTTCACTGGCACCCTCAGTTTCATTTTTGATGGTCATTTGAAAGAAATTTATTTTAAAGGACTGAGCTTCAACCAGTTAATATGAATGAAACACCCGACAGAACACAATCTCAGCATTTCAGTGACTTTGAGATGATTTGGTGGCTTACCGTACACTATCTTTCAATCATAATTAAAAATTAAAGTTTTATGTAATTAAAAGAACATGGCTTTGACCATGGTTCCCATAATGTGTGTAGGTAAAAACAGCATAGTTGGCATTTTGAGATAGTATGGAGTTTGCATTTGCCATTCAGAACAGATAATCTTATGGACCTCCTTCTCCTGTCAGGGACAGGAAATAGATTTTTGATGCTATCTAATATTGATTGAACTGCCACAGAACTGATGGGACAAGATTTGAAGGGTACTGTTTTAAGCAAGCTTGAAGTGCTCTTTTTACATGATCTAATTATGTGAGGATGAGAAAATAAAACAATTATGAGTGGAGGGTTTTCATTGACTTAAAGACAACTCTTCCCTACAAAAACCAAACTTATCAATTATCTGAGGTCCCTGGGAAGGTTTTTTTTTTTTGGATGTGTGGTAGAGGAGAGATAACATGTGAAGATTGGGAGACCCATTTTTTTCCTCCCCTGAGTCAATTTGCATCTAATCTGTGCAGTCTGTGGAACATGATGGCTTTATGCTAGCTCTTATCTCCTTATTGATATTTTACTTATAATGGACCTAACAAAATTTTTAACCCAAGAAAAATAACACATAGAAAAATAGCAGTGATTCAGCCTTAGGGGAAAAGTTCTTTAAATTATTAGATATAAAAATATTTATTTTAACACTGAAGGGAGGAGAAAGCTAATACAAAGAACTCTAATTGAAGTAATATTTCTAGATAACTTCCTACACAGATAGAAGAATAAATAAACTCCAGAACTCAATTGTTTCTTGGCTTAGTGTTTAATGGAGTCCTACAATCTCTTTCCTTAAATAAGTGACCTGATTAGATTTCAGATATAATTAAGTGGCAGTTTTGAGGGCAGCACTTCACAAATACAATTTTACTACAAGAAATGTTCATTGAAAATAGCACTACATTTTATTACTAAATGGAACAATTTCAGTGTCTATAGTTATTCTTTTTCATATTCCTTAAGAGCTATGAGCTGAGTATCTATTATTTTTATCCATATAAAATATTTTTTCTATTTATTCAAGAATATATACTGTTTCAAAACTGATTTCTTATTAGTAGAAAAAGAAGCCAAATTGATTTGAAAAGGTAAGTTGCAAACAGGATTTATATTGCTTCTAAATAGTTGATATAGTAAAATTCACCGATTTAGTGTACAATTCTGAGAGTTGGAAGAAATCAACAGTCATAACCACCAATAATTTTTATTTGTTAGCTTAATAGTTGAAAACAGATAATCTTTTTAAACAATTCTCTTTCCTTTTTACACAACTAACATGTTTAATGTATAAAACATAGAAAATCTCAAAGGAAAATAAGAAAAATCACTTAATATCTGTACCCCCAAGACATCATTGATAATAATTTGGTGTCTGTACCTGCACATTTTTTCCTATGTCTATTTATAGTTTATCAAACAGTACTGTAATGTATATACTGCCCTGTGGGATTTTTTTTCCATAAATGATTCTGATTACTTTCCTTAAATTTCCTTAATTTACTTAAATAAGTAAATTAAATATTACTTAAAATTTGCCATAAATAATACTCCCCAGTATATCTGGAACATAGGTCATCTCTCTTTCCTTCTTACTGGAGAATTGAATTGTTTCCAATTTATTCCTATCAAAATCTATGCTGGTTGCATATACATCTCGGTGTATATTTTCCTGGGATGCAGTTAAAGAAGGAGACCTACTTGGCTAAAATGTACCCACACATGTGAGCATTTTATCTTTACTTCTTTCTGAAAAATGTATTCTAATTTAAAAATATATTTATTATTATAATTCTGAAAGAAGGCAGTGAGTATGGGACTGGATAGAGAGGGAAACTGGTTTCCCTTACCTCAGTGGAAAACAATTGCAAATAAAAGGATTTTTTTTTTCTTCTGTCTCAGGCTACACTCAGAAAGGGGGTGGGGGGAGAAGTGATAGGGCTGTAATGAAAAATCATTTAAAGTCTTTACTACAGTGGTCCTCAACCAGAGGACCTGGTTGCTCCCCGTCTCCTGACATTTGGAAATGTCTGAAGAGATTTTTGGTTGTCGCAATAGAAGGAGTTGCTACAGGCGTCTGGTGGGTAGAGGCCAGGGATGCTGCTAAACACCCTATAATGCCTAGAACATACCACCTCTCCTCTCTTAAAAAAAAAAAAGCAAAACAAAAATAAAATAAAATAAAACCAATAAGAAGTTATCTAGCCCCAAATGTTAATAGTACGAGATTGAACAACTTTATCAGAAATTGAGTGAAAGATAAGAAAGAGTTCATGGTAAGAATAAATGTTACCAAATCTTTCCTAGAAGATCACTTTGGAGGGCTTAGATTCTGAAACTGCAGAAACTGACATTAGCAATTAGAGACTCTGAATAGATGTACAAGTAAGAAGTGACAGGTCTGATCTCTGATCAGGAACCATTGTTTATTTAAATAATGGTTTAGTTAATGGTTTAGAGATAGTTCACAGATATATGTTAGGAAGGAATGGTCAATAGACATTCTTTTTACTGTAGGCTTGGCTTCACTGGTTATTTCCCCGAACTTTTCAGTGTTAGTCTATATGGGTAGGTCATTGTGTTTTACATTTTGAGATTAATTTTAAACAGCTTTTAAAAAGAAAGAAAGCATTCAGACGTGGAAGCATGGCATTCATGGTATTTTAGTTGTCCTTATCTAAATAGCTGAGTTATGTGCCCAAATCTACTGTTGGTAGCTATTGGTATTTCAGAGAGTGACTAACTTTTCTTAGCCAGTTGGTAGGGAACATGCCTTGAAAATCCAACTTATTTCAGTGAAAATTGTGTTACATAAAGGCTGAGACTATAGAGGATTGTTTCATGGAGATGTTATAGATTATGTTTGTCTCAGCAGAGTTAATCAACAGTTTTGGGACTGGGATTTCTGATACTTTATGAAATAGGGAAATATCCTCAATTCTCCCGTCATGATACCATCTACTATTATATGAAGTAAACAAAAACAAATATCATGTATCAGATGAATAAATCTTACAAATAATAGGTGACTGATGTTCTCAAAGTGAGTTCAGTTCTCAAAGTTTCCTTGAGGAAGGAGAAAGCATGATAATTACTATTTCTGTCTTACAACAGGGAAAGAGGGAGAGATGAAAGACTAAAACAAGTGGAAGGCTTTTATTAATTGCCTAATATATTATTACATTATCTTGATCAATAGATAAGTTAGACTTCTATGGATGGGAATGCAGAGGTACAAAAATGGAAATGTTTAGAAAACAATCCTTAGTGTTCTTTTGTCTCATTGGACTTTGGCAGAAATCAGCTCTGGAGCTAGTTGTGTAAATCCAACATAGATTGGCAGAAGCTCCTTGTAAGTTAAATATGTTGTTCATAAGTGGTTAGGGGTTGATTTCTGATTCACCAGATATAACTCCTAGATGCTGTATAATTGTCTCTTAAACCATCTCTCTTTAATTTATATCCTGATACCTTGATGATATAGCAGATGGGATGGATCAACACTCCATCAAGGTGGGAAATAGGGAGACTAATCTGTTCATACTATTGACATGAGTGAATGAATTGGCCAAGAGAAGCAAATGCCCTCTTTGTCTAATTAATTCTCTAATTCTCAGGAATGAATAATTCTGTATCAGCTTAGTATGTCAAAACCAAAGTACTCTAGTTGTCTGGGGTGGACATTCTTCAAAATTCAAATAGACAATATTAAATAATTCCATTTCCAATTTGGATCAATTTGCTTAATTACCTTGGGATAGATTTTGCAGGCAGATGGTTTGGAAATCAGTGCTGCTAAAAGCATTTAGAGCAGCAAGAAGAATGCTGAATATTCTTCTGTTATCAAGGAGACAACTATTTAAACTTGTTCTAAATTTTTAGATGCAGAATAATATCTGCCCTGTTCTGCAGTGTTAAAATGGGACCCCAGTCAAGATCTAATTTAGGAACTTTTACTCAAACAGAATATTCTACCTCTGTAGTAGTAAGATTTCATTAATGTAGTAATAATGATTCTGTATTTTTACATGTGCCAGAATTATTCACCAGAATTTAGTATATTCTTCTTTTTCTTTTTTTTTTATTTTTACAAGGATGGAGAGAACATAGTATATTTTTAATGTATTATTTTTCTGTGAAATAAGTTCTCTTCAAATAAATAAAAGCAACAAATAACTTATTTAAATAACATACCAAGCTCTCTGTCTTTATGATTTTTAACAAATTTAAATAACATTTGCCAAATTTTAATGAAACAATGGAACAAATTTATTATAAAATAGATAACACTTCTTTTTCCTACTATATCTTTAAATTGTATTCTCTTTGCTAAGAGAAATTGAAGTTCAATGATGCAGAATATTAAATAGTACAAACCATGTATAAACAATGCAATCTTTTTAAAAAAGGCATATTTATATCCTATAATTATAGCATTTATGTTAAAATGAATTCATATTGCAAAAGCAGTGAATATCTTTTCTTTTTTTTTTTTTTCAGTCAGCCAGGGGCTATTCAATAGCTCTTAAAAAAAAATCTATTGAAAGATCTCCCTTTACATTTCTTTTTATTATTATTATTTCAAAAAATATTTCAAAGTATTAAATGAAGTTTTCTGTATCTCTTTCTCTCTCTTATCTCACATGTCCCTGAAAAATTAGTACCTGGGGTGGTGGTGTAATATAGAAACTCACAATCTACATTTAATTGAATTGTATTTCTCTCAAGTAGGGTACTTTTGCTAAACAAAAGTATTATGAGGCAGACAGTACTAAAGTTTCCTTCATATAAAGATCATGCTGTGTTTGGTGACATGTTTAGTAGCCCCCGATTGTTGACTGTAGTTGAATACTGAAAATGTTTGTATAGGTTAACATTTGCTCCACATTGTCTTTGAAGTGTGAATTGCATACATCTTAGTGTCTAATTTCACCCTTGTCCATGTAGAGAAGGTGTAGTAAAAATTTGGTGTCCACCTTCAACTGATACCTCATTCTGCCTGTGCAGAACGGCTCCGGGGGCTTAGACCAGCTGGGAAAAAATCCCGAGGTCAAACAACTTTATATATATATATATATATATATATATATATATATATATATATATATATGTAATAGAAATCCTCTTTTAAAAGTGTGACCGACAGTGTAGGACCGTGCATAATAAAGCTGAAGGATTATGGTAATGTTTACAGGCAATTAAAATGAACTTACATTAAATATGGATACATTGTAAATAATAAAAAATTGAAAAAGAAAACGAGAATACATGTTTTTAGGTGTTTCAACAGGATGCTTAATTAAAGAGAAGATAATTTGTGAGAAAACAGGTAGCTTTTTCAATGTGATCCAGTAACAACATTGAAAACTTTCTGTTTCACTTTAGAGTGGGAAGAACACAATATAAAATGACTTTTCAGAACATAGCTTTTTACTTTTCACTTTTTTTTTAATGTAGACGAAAAGAGCAGCAATCTTCCAGCAAAGCTGACCTTATAAAGTAAATTCAAATTCTTAGCATGCTGTGTTTTAGTGCAATGCAGCACGGCTCACTAGAGCAAGTCGGACAAAAAGTTAGAGAATCAGAAGTTCGATTCCAGACCCTGTAACTAAATTGCTATGCAATCTTAAGGGCTGGGAATAGCATTCTGGAAGCCTGACTGCCTTCTCTAAAGGGCTGTGAAAGATTATATAACTCCTGATACCAATGAAGATACATTATTAAATTTCAATCTTTGGAAATGTTAAGATGAACATATGCAAAATAGATGCAATTTAATTTGAAAACTTTTGCAATTGGGGTGTATAATTTCCACAAAGATATGAATATCTGCTACAAAATATCTGAGTTGGGGACCGGGGTACAAACAGGTATATCTTATATTGTTTAAAAATTCCAGTTTGAAATGTTAGGAGCTTTAATCCTAGAGCTGCTCTTAATAGCACAGCTTAAACTCTAACCTCACATCAGGATGATGACTGTGGCAGTTCCCAGTCTCACAGAGGTGATGTAAGTCTTAATTAATGTTTGTAAAACTATCAAGGAGCCATGGATGAGAAGAGTTATGAAAAGGGGAAGGGATGTTATAATAAGAAGCAACTAGATATAGCCTTGTATTACACTAATTTGACAACAATATATAGTATTACATTATTAATAATAGGTATAACAGAGCTACTATCCAACAAGATTAGCACATTTAAAATTTTCATGTTAACGAATTTATAGGTAATAATTCTCCCATAAACTGTGTTTATGTATAAAGGTGCCAAACTACTACATGGTCTTTCTCTATGTAACATTCTCCTGAATGAATGTACTATGATCATTAATAGAGCAAAAGAATCAGAATGATTCAGTTTACTATTTGGAAATCTGTGTCAGTCATGCTTCCAACCAGACACAATTGGTTTGTCGGTTCAAATGAAGTTTTAGAATGCTTCTGTGTTAACACTTGGTATTCATTGCCTGTTAAGACTGTGGTATGATTACATATGTATTGTATTCTGTTCCAAATAGTAATACTTTCTCTGGTAGCTACCAAAAAAGATCAAAATTAGCCTTGAAGCATATGTAGCCAAAAGTCAACCAGTGATGGCATCAGAAGAACCCATGTGGCATCTCCAACCTTAGTTTTGTCCCCTATAAGATGTTCTTTATATTTTTTAGGGATTTTAGAAAGTTCAAATCCAGCAATGCATGTGAACTGCAACTCATGACACAAAAATAAGCTATTTATTATATTTAGAAAGAAGGGCTAAGAGAATTTCAAAATATATCCAGAATCTGACCACTATCCCACTCTACTGTTTCGAGCCTAGCCTATATCACCATAATCTCCTTCCTGGATTCCTGAAATTGACTCCTAAGTGGTTTCCTGGCTTTTACCCTTGTCTACTTACAGTTTTTTCTTAGTATTAAAGCCAAAATGATTTTTTTTAACTAGGTATATTACACCTTTTGAAATGATTTCTTGGATGTTCCGTGTGTGTGTGTGTTTCGTTCTTTTTTATCTTTGTATTTCACTTTTGGAAGTTTCTACTGATATAGCTCACTGATTCTTTCCTCAGTTGTGTCCAAGCTAGGAATGGGCCCATTAATGAGACATTCTTTATCTCAGTTTGTGGTTCCAGTGTCTTCCGCTCTAGGTATGGTCTCAGCTCTGACTCTGGACTCAATGTGTCTCGAAATTTGGGGTGGCAGTTTGCCCAATAAACTTCGTTCTCTGATAAGTCCAAGAAAAGTCATTCTTTTCATTTTGTTCAGCTTTTTCTTTTAAAGATTTTTTAAAATTTTTATTTATTTGACAGAGAGAGAGAGATAGTGAGAGCAGGAACACAAGCAGGGAGAGTGGGAGAGGAAGAAACAGGCTTCCCGGAGAGCGGGGAGCCCGATGTGGGGCTCGATCCCAGGACCCTGAGATTATGACCTGAGCCAAAGGCAGACACGCAGCGACTGAGCCACGCTGGCGCCCCAGCTTTTTCTTAAACATAGAAGTAACACCTGTTTTCTACATTAGAGCTGAAACAGAGTGATTCTTTCAAAACTTAATAAAATTATGTTGCTTCTTTACTATTTCTTTGTTACTGTGATGAGAGGAAAATATTGATCTCTTGAAAACCAGCACTTTTCAGGTGTTTCTAATGTGCTTTTGCCACACTTTGATGGCAAATCAAAGCACCTAAATCTCAAGATTCATTGTAAATTTGCCAACCAATCTTCCTAAACACAGAGTCAGCATGAGGTCAATTAGTGAATTAAAATAAAGATATTTATTGTCTTCATTAGTCATAAGTAGTACATATTAATTAATGAATTAAAATTAAGAAATTTAGAAAACCATATATATACACGTGTGTATATCTATATAAATATACACTTTGATATATTTCTTATACTTTGTTTAGGCTTATTTTTAGGAAAAAAAATTGCCTTTTCTCACAGAATAGCAGGAAGAGACAATTAAAACACCATTGTGGCCCAGCAATCGCACTACTAGGTATTTATCCAAAGGATACAAGCATAACGATTCGAAGGGACGCACGCACCCAATGTTTATAGCAGCAATGTCCACAATAGCCAAACTATGGAAAGAGCCCAGATGTCCCTGATGGATGAATGGATAAAGATGTGGTACACACACACACACACACACATACACACACACACACAATGGAATATTACTCAGCCATCAAGAAGAAAGAAACCTTGCCTTTTGCAATGACGTGGATGGAACTAGAGGGTATTATGCTAAGTGAAATAAGTCAGAGAAAGACAAATACCATAGGATTTCACTCATGTAGAATTTAAGAAACAAAACAGATGAACTTAGGGGAAGGGAAGGAAAAATAAAATAGGATGAAAATTGAGAGGGAGGCAAATCATAAGAGACAGTGAACTCTAGGAAACAAACTGAGGATTGCTGGAGGGGAGTTGGGGGGGAAGGGATAATTGGGTGGTGGGCACTAAGGGCATTTTATGAATGAGCACTGTGTGTTATATGCAACTGATGAATCACTAAATTCTAACTCTGAAAACATTGAAGAAAACCCACAGTTGTAATAGACAATAATATATTCATTTTACATTGCATATATTCAGGATTTTTCCACTCAAATTTAAAAATGAGAACTGTTTAATTGATGTTGTTTGGTAGGTGACTTGTGTTATTTTTGCTTCTCCTCTAGCATCTTTCAGAATCTTTTTTCTATCCTTGGCACTTTGAATATTCTAAATGTGTTGGGGAAGAGTGATTAAAATGCATTTGCTTCACCCTCTTGTCACCCTTTCAGTATGCTGTCTCCAGGCTCCTTTCACCTATAAACTTTTCCTTGCATTTTTTTTCATTGATAAGCTTCTCTACCTATATGTTCTTTTTTTCTGGAATTCCTATTAATTGAAAGGAATATGGCTTGATTCTTTGATTTATATTTTAGGAGATATTTTTGACTTTACATTCTGGATTTCCATTGAAATGTTTTATTTCAAGGAGTCACATTTTTAAGGTAATATTCTTTATAAGCCAGAAAAATAAATGAGGGCCATATTCATGTAAACACAGACATTAAACAGTACAGGGGATAGGGGTAGGGGTAAGGGAATACAGATCGTTACCTATCCTGCTAACACTATTTCAGTAAATGAGACTGCAGTCTTATCCTATAGACAATCACTTAGTATGTGATAAAGGACAAAGAAGATCTTTACTGGAAGATATAAGATCATTCCACTTTAAGATAGCAAATAAATAAAACCAAAATAAGTGGCTTTTATTTTTGGGGGGTGGAGGGAGGCAGATCCTCTCAGTTACTATAGGTATTACTACTCTGTTAATGATACTATTATTTATGTAAAATATTTAAAAATTTTTCATGGATGAGCTAAATGAAGCTTCACCTCATGTTTGTCCAAATGCAGAGTTGTCTATTCTCTGCACTTCTGCTGGTTTGTTTTGTTTTGACTCTTTGCTTGACCAAATGTCCTTCTGTTTGTGAGCTTTTATTGGTGTAAGCTTTTTTGTAGAATTGAATTTCCTTACAGACAAATCCTGGGATCCATATGTTCCACTAGCACTCTATGTGCAACTGGACAACTTTCACCTACTGAGTGTTAGGCTTACAGTGCTGAACAAGATGGCAAGCAGCTGTTGATTCACATCCATAAAGTGTGTACAATTGCCGCACCCCTTCATTCACTGCACATTAGGATTCACTTCTCTTACTAAGGCTTCTGTTGTCTTCTTGGTCCCACTGTCCATAGAGTGGCCTATGTTAATGAAGATGTTAATGAGCATACGGTTTTGTGGAGGGGTGCTGGCTGTTTCCAGTTTTATGGATGTAAAGTTGAAAGAGTTGAGAGTTGGTTCATAATCTCTAGTTTTGGACTTGAGCTAATGTATCTTAGGAAAATCCTGTTTCTTACTGAAATTATGAGAGATTAGTCTAATCAATGACAGGGTCTCCATCTCCCTGTAGATAAGTAGAGACTGACGCAGAAAAGTGTTGGTCTCATCAGCTGGTCCAATTGTGTGCCCCTCCTTGAATACTTCCAGCTCCACTTCTCAGTATTCATATTTTAATATTTTCTTATCTTAGTCCTTTTGGCCTGCTATAAAAAATACCAGGGACTGTGTGGCTTATAGACAATAGAAGTTTATTTCACACAGTTCTGAAGCCTGGGAAGTCCAAGATCAAGTATCGAGCAGATTCAGTGTCTGGTGAGAGCTTGCCCCCGATTCGTAGGTGGCCATCTTCTTGCTCTGTCCCCACATGGAGGAAGGAACAGAGAACTCTCTAGAGTCTCCTTTATAAGGGTGCTAATCCCATTTATGGGGCTCCACCCTCATGACCTAATTATCTTCCAAAGGCCCCACCTCCTAATAACATCACATTGGGGATTAGATTTCAATATATGAATTTTGGAGGGACACTAGCATTCAGTCTATGGCACTATCCAAAGACTCTCACTATCCAATTTTTCTTTTTTTCAGTAGTTACTGATTCTTGTTTTATGAATGTGTTAGTTTTTGCATTTCTCTGAGTAAACAAATTCATCCTCCTTTTGTTCTCTGGATTGTTACTTTGCTTGGGATCAATTTTTGTCTCTGTATATGGTGACACTTGGCTGCCAAATCAAATTTAAAGGGGGGCAGTAAAGAAGCAGTCTGGGAAGTCTATGTGGCTTTCTGAGTTTGTAAAGTAATAGATTTAGCTTTAAGGTGAGTGGGCAGGAAGACTGCCACGTTGATGGAGTGGGCCTAAGAGCCAGTATGTATGAGAATTATACTGGAGTGCTAATATTCACACCACTTGCCTTCGTTCTCCTTCAGTGGCTAATTGATTTCCATTAAAAATAACTTTCCCATCCCCCCTCTTTTATACCTGCCTGTCCCTTACTCTTTGATAAGGAAGGAAGGAGAATTTGAGGGTGATAAATGGTCTAGTGTATAAAACTTCAGTTAACACTCTTTCTATAGCTGTACATCTGACTTTCTGTTGCAGCATTTCCTGAATATTCTTCAAGATTTGGGGCACCTGGGTGGCTCAGTAGGTTGTGTCTGCCTTTGGCTCAGGTCATGATTTCAGGTTCCTGGGATCGAGCCCCGTGCAGTGAGTTCCACGCTCAGCGGGAAATCTGTTTCTCCCTCTCCCTCTCCCTCTGTGCTCTTCCTCTCTCAAATAATAAGTAAGTAAGTAAGTAAGTAAATAAATAAATAAATAAGTAAAATCTTAAAAAAAAAAAATCTCCAAGATTCTACCCAACAGTTTAGCTGCTTCCCCCTATATTATCCTTTCATGGATCTTAGACCATGGCTTCCTTGGTGCTTCTTCATTACTCAGTATTTTTCTCTCTATCAAAAATATGCTATGCATTTAAATGATTAAAAAAACAAATTTACTATTATTTTAATGGTATCTTGGGAAAGAGGAATTATGATATCGTTTTTCTCATATCATCTTGACTGTGTTCTTCTCAATGTTTTATTTTCTTGTGGGAAGAATGATCACTTGGTTGCTTCTTATTTGTTGAGGACTAAATCCTATTGTGGGAAAGTGACAAAAGGGAAGAGGGACAGATGACTGTCAATTATTGAGTATCTGCTATATTGCATGCACTTTGTTGGATATAGGAGGTGGGAAATATATAACTAGGCATGACATCTTTATCTTGATTTTTCATATCAATTTATTCTATAAGAATAAACTGATTTGAGAGATTAGTAACATTGGTAATTTTACATACTAATAGGTTGCACCAAGATTAACCCCCTAACTTGAATACTTATTTTTTCTACAATTCGATGCTGTCTTCTACAAGTCTAGAATATGAGTTTTTACTCGTTTGGTTTATTGTGCATATAATTGCAACACACTTCTTTCAAGACATTAGTTCAGAGATTTCTACAGCAAACTGATGCAGTAAAGATAAAGCCATTTTAGAAATCAATTAATATAAAATATCACCAAAAAACTCAAAGTACAGACAATTTTAATATTAAACATCATATCAGTTTATTTGTTAGAGTGCTTTGCAATAATATGAGCAAGCAATTTTTCTCTTAATAACTATGTTAATATTGCTATTTTCCAATTTGAAGATGAAATTGAGCAAGCACCCAAGCCTCATATTCCCTTAACTCTCTTCATAAATTAAATTCAGCAAATTTCTTTGTTAGTTGTTGTTTTTTCTAACTGTTTTCAGGAGGTATAGGCCATAACTGCATTTTCTTTAGCCTCAACTCCTCTATCTTGCCCATGAAAATACAGGTTATTTTTATGAGAAAATATCTCATTTTTTATTAAACTGATACAATATTGACATGGAGATCAAAAGTGAAATATATGATGCAGCACACACTATGACCCCCAAGTCTTTTCAGCATTCAAATTCTCCTTTGTTTTGTGGATTATTAACTTGAAAAGGGCTTTTAACATTCTTTCTTTATATGCATTGTTCTATAGAAATAAAATTATTGAAGTTTGAGAGCCCAATCTCAGGATGACCAAAATCTACTTGATCATAACTGTTAAAATTTTTTTTTTAAAGTCACTAGATTGGGCGCCTGGGTGGCTCAGTTGGTTAAGCATCTGCCTTTGGCTCAGATCATGATTCCAGGGTCCTGGGATCGAGTCACACGTTGGGCTCCTTGCTCGGTGGGTAACCTGCTTCTCCCTCTGCTTGCTCTGCCTGCCATTTCCCCTGCTTGTGCTCTCTCTCTCTCTCTGACAAATAAATAAATAAAATCTTAAAAAAAAAGGCCACTAGATTAATATTAGAAAAGTTATTTTTATGTAAAAATAGAAATGTTTTATCTTGGAGCAATTTAAAATTGTGTTATATTAATATGCTCAATATTTTTGAGCAATGAAGTCACTTAATATATTTTCATAGACTTTTGCCTTGTTTTCTAGTATTACCTAACTAAATTTAACATAGTTAATGATGATAATGGATAGATAGATTTTTACTTAGCTTTCTTTAGAACAATTGGCTTTTTCTCTCAATATTTAATCCTTTGTCCTCAATGTAAATAATGAGTCACTTGAAGAGCTGATTAAGTTTTAAGTTCTTCTAAAAGCAATAAAAATGCAATAATCACCTCTATTTATTTATTTATTATTTATTTATTTTAAAGATTTTATTTATTTATTTGAGAGAGAGAGAATGAGAGATAGAGAGCACGAGAGGGAAGAGGGTCAGAGGGAGAAGCAGACTCCCCGCTGAGCAGGGAGCCCGATGTGGGACTCGATCCCGGGACTCCAGGATCATGACCTGAGCCGAAGGCAGTCGCTTAACCAACTGAGCCACCCAGGCGCTCTTTTTTTTTTTTTTTTAAAGATTTTATTTATTTATTTGAGAGAGAGAGAATGAGAGATAGAGAGCATGAGAATAATCACCTCTATTTAATAATCCTTTTGCTTTTCCTCCCTATGTCAATGCTAGATCTGAATTTACTGTCTAATTAGCATTAAATATTTGACACAGGCACTCCCACAGAGGACCAAGTGTAATTTCATCAGCTAGGCTAATATCCAATAAAATATGAGGTTTCATTAACTATAATTTGGAGGGTTGTTGTGCAACTCAATTTATTTTATTTATTTATTTATTTTTTTTTTTTTTTAAATTTTTTTATTGTTATGTTAATCACCATATATTACATCATTAGTTTTTGGTGCAGTGTTCCATGATTCATTGTTTGTTCATAACACCCAGTGCTCCATGCAGAACGTGCCCTCCTCAATACCCATCACCAGGCTAACCCATCCCCCCACCCCCCTCCCCTCTAGAACCCTCAGTTTGTTTTTCAGAGTCCATCATCTCTCATGGTTCGTCTCCCCCTCTGACATACTCCCCTTTTCTTCCTCTCCTGTTATCTTCTTCTTTTTCTTTTTTCTTAAAATATGTTGCGTTATTTGTTTCAGAAGTACAGAACTGTGATTCAACAGTCTTGCACAATTCACAGCGCTCACCGTAGCACATACCCTCCCCAATATCTATCACCCAGCCACCCCATCCCTCCCACCCCCCAACCACTCCAGTAACACTCAGTTTGTTTCCTGAGATTAAGAATTCCTCATATCAGTGAGGTCATGTGATACATGTCTTTCTCTGATTGACTTATTTCACTCAGCATAACACCCTCCAGTTCCATCCATGTCGTTGCAAATGGCAAGATCTCATTCCTTTTGATGGCTGCATAATATTCCATTGTGTATATATACCACATCTTCTTTATCCATTCATCTGTCGATGGGCATCTTGGCTCTTTCCACAGTTTGGCTATGGTGGACATTGCCGCTATAAACATTGGGGTACACGTACCCCTTCGGGTCCCTACATTTGTGTCTTTGTGGTAAATACCCAGTAGTGCAATTGCTGGATCGAACGGTAGCTCTAATTTCAACTGTTTGAGGAACCTCCATACTGTTTTCCAGAGGGGTTGCACCAGCTTGCATTCCCACCAACAGTGTAGGAGGGTTCCCCTTTCTCCACATCCCCGCCAACATCTGTCGTTCCCTGACTTGTTAATTTTAGCCATTCTAACGGGTGTGAGGTGGTATCTCATTGAGGTTTTGATTTGGATTTCCCTGATGCCGAGCGATGTTGAGCACTTTTTCATGTGCCTGTTGGCCATTTGGATGTCTTCTTTGGAGAAATGTCTGTTCATGTCTTCTGCCCATTTCTTGATTGGATTATTTGTTCTTTGGGTGTTGAGTTTGATAAGTTCTTTATAGATTTTGGATACTAGCCCTTTATCTGATATGTCATTTGCAAATATTTTCTCCCATTCTGTTGGTTGTCTTTTGGTTTTGTGGACTGTTTCTTTTGCTGTGCAAAAGCTTTTTATCTTGATGAAATCCCAATAGTTCATTTTTGCCCTGGCTTCCCGTGCCTTTGGCGATGTTTCTAGGAAGAAGTTGCTGCGGCTAAGGTCGAAAAGGTTGCTACCTGTGTTCTCTTTTAGGATTTTGATGGACTCCTGTCTCACGTTTAGGTCTTTCAACCATTTGGAGTCTATTTTTGTGTGTGGTGTAAGGAAATGGTCCAGTTTCATTCTTCTGCATGTGGCTGTCCAATTTTCCCAACACCATTTGTTGAAGAGACTGTTTTTTTGCCATTGGACATTCTTTCCTGCTTTGTCAAAGATAAGTTGACCATAGAGTTGAGGGTCCATTTCTGGGCTCTCGATTCTCTTCCATTGATCTATGTGTCTGTTTTTGTGCCAGTACCATACTGTCTTGATGATGACAGCTTTGTAATAGAGCTGGAAGTCCGGAATTGTGATGCCGCCAGCTTTGCTTTTCTTTTTCAGTATTCCTCTGGCTATTCTGGGTCTCTTCTGGTTCCATACAAATTTTAGGATTATTTGTTCCATTTCTTTGAAAAAAGTGGATGGTATTTTGATGGGGATTGCATTGAATGTGTAGATTGCTCTAGGTAGCATTGACATCTTCACAATGTTGATTCTCCCAATCCATGAGCATGGAACGTTTTTCCATTTCTTTGTGTCTTCTTCGATTTCTTTCATGAGTATTTTATAGTTTTCTGAGTACAGATCCTTTGCCTCTTTGGTTAGATTTATTCCTAGGTATCTAATGGTTTTGGGTGCAATTGTAAATGGGATCGACTCCTTGATTTGTCTCTCTTCTGTCTTGTTGTTGGTGTATAGGAATGCCACTGATTTCTGTGCATTGATTTTATATCCTGCTACTTTACTGAATTCCTGTATGAGTTCTAGCAGTTTTGGGGTGGAGTCTTTTGGGTTTTCCACATACAGTATCATATCATCTGCAAAGAGTGAGAGTTTGACTTCCTCTTTGCCGATTTGGATGCCTTTGATTTCTTTTTGTTGTCTGATTGCTGTGGCTAGGACTTCTAATACTATGTTGAATAGCAGTGGTGATAGTGGACAGCCCTGCCGCGTTCCTGACCTTAGGGGAAAAGCTCTCAGCCTTTCCCCATTGAGAATGATATTCGCTGTAGGTTTTTCATAGATGGCTTTTATGATATTGAGGTATGTACCCTCTATCCCTATACTCTGAAGAGTTTTGATCAAGAAAGGATGTTGTATTTTGTCAAATGCTTTTTCTGCATCTATTGAGAGGATCATATGATTCTTGCTCTTTCTTTTGTTAATGTATTGTATCACATTGATTGATTTGCGGATGTTGAACCAGCCTTGCAGCCCAGGAATAAATCCCACTTGGTCCTGGTGAATAATCCTTTTAATGTACTGTTGG
This sequence comes from Zalophus californianus, assembly GCF_009762305.2. NCBI lineage: Eukaryota > Metazoa > Chordata > Mammalia > Carnivora > Otariidae > Zalophus > Zalophus californianus. Next base: position 42,992,334 of record NC_045606.1, on the reverse strand, counting down.
ATCCTATTGGCTAGTATTTTGGTGAGAATTTTTGCATCCATGTTCATCAAGGATATTGGTCTGTAATTCTCTTTTTTGATGGGGTCTTTGTCTGGTTTTGGGATCAAGGTAATGCTGGCCTCATAAAATGAGTTTGGAAGTTTCCCTTCCATTTCTATTTTTTGGAACAGTTTCAGGAGAATAGGTATTAATTCTTCTTGAAATGTCTGATAGAATTCCCCTGGGAAGCCATCTGGCCCTGGGCTTTTGTTTCTTGGGAGATTTTTGATGACTGTTTCAATTTCCTTAGTGGTTATAGGTCTGTTCAGGTTTTCTATTTCTTCCTGGTTCAATTTTGGTAGTTGATACGTCTCTAGGAATGCACCCATTTCTTCCAGGTTATCTAATTTGTTGGCATAGAGTTGCTCATAATATGTTCTTATAATTGTTTGTATTTCTTTGGTGTTGGTTGTGATCTCTCCTCTTTCATTCATGATTTTGTTGATTTGGGTCATTTCTCTTTTCTTTTTGATAAGTCTGGCCAGGGGTTTATCAATCTTGTTAATTCTTTCAAAGAACCAGCTCCTAGTTTCGTTGATCTGTTCTACTGTTCTTTTGGTTTCTAGTTCATTGATTTCTGCTCTGATCTTTATGATTTCTCTTCTCCTGCTGGGTTTAGGCTTTATTTGCTGTTCTTTCTCCAGCTCCTTTAGGTGTAGGGTTAGGTTGTGTATTTGAGACCTCTCTTGTTTCTTGAGAAAGGCTTGTATTGCTATATACTTTCCTCTCAGGACTGCCTTTGCTGTATCCCAAAGATTTTGAACAGTTGTGTTTTCATTTTCATTGGTTTCCAGGAATTTTTTTAATTCTTCTTTGATTTCTTGGTTGACCCATTCATTCTTTAGTAGGATGCTCTTTAGCCTCCATGTATTTGAGTTCTTTCTGACTTTCCTCTTGTGGTTGAGTTCTAGTTTCAAAGCACTGTGGTCTGAAAATATGCAGGGAATGATCCCAATCTTTTGGTACCGATTGAGACCTGATTTGTGACCTAGGATGTGATCAATTCTGGAGAATGTTCCATGGGCACTAGAGAAGAATGTGTATTCCTTTGCTTTGGGATGGAATGTTCTGAATATGTCTGTGAAGTCCATTTGGTCCAGTGTGTCATTTAAAGTCTTTATTTCCTTGTTGATCTTTTGCTTAGATGATCTGTCCATTTCAGTCAGGGGGGTGTTAAAGTCCCCCACTATTATTGTATTGTTATCAATGTGTTTCTTTGCTTTTGTTATTAATTGCCTTATATAATTGGCTGCTCCCATGTTCGGGGCATAGATATTTACAATTGTTAGATCTTCTTGTTGGATAGACCCTTTAAGTAGGATATAGTGTCCTTCCTCATCTCTTATTACAGTCTTTGTTTTAAAATCTAGTTTGTCTGATATAAGGATTGCCACCCCAGCTTTCTTTTGGTGTCCATTAGCATGGTAAATGGTTTTCCACCCCCTCACTTTCAATCTGGGGGTGTCTTTGGGTCTAAAATGAGTCTCTTGCAGACAGCATATTGATGGGTCTTGTTTTTTAATCCAATCTGATAGCCTGTGTCTTTTGATTGGGGCATTTAGCCCATTTACATTCAGGGTAACTATTGAAAGGTATGAATTTAGTGTCATTGTATTACCTGTAAGGTGACTGTTAACTGTCTGTTGTCTGTGTTCGTTTCTGCTCTTTGCTGCTTTTAGGTTCTTTCTTTGCTTAGAGGACCCCTCTCAATATTTCTTGGAGGGCTGGTTTCGTGTTTGCAAATTCCTTTAGTTTTTGTTTGTTCTGGAAGCTTTTTATCTCTCCTTCTATTTTCAATGATAGCCTAGCTGGATATAGTATTCTTGGCTGCATATTTTTCTCGTTTAGTGCTCTGAAGATATCTTGCCAGTCCTTTCTGGCCTGCCAGGTCTCTGTGGATAGGTCTGTTGCCAATCTAATGTTTCTACCATTGTAGGTTACATATCTCTTCTCCCGAGCTGCTTTCAGGATCTTCTCTTTGTCTCTGAGACTCGTAAGTTTTACTATTAGATGTCGGGGTGTTGACCTATTATTATTGATTTTGAGAGGGGTTCTTTGTGCCTCCTGGATTTTAATGCCTGTTTCCTTCCTCACATTAGGGAAGTTCTCTGCTATAATTTGCTCCAATATACCTTCTGCCCCTCTCTCTCTCTCTTCTTCTTCTGGGATCCCAATTATTCTAATGTTGTTTCGTCTTATCATATCACTTATCTCTCGAATTCTGCCCTCGTGATCCTGTAGTTGTTTCTCTCTCTTTTTCTCAGCCTCTTTATTTTCCATCATTTGGTCTTCTATATCGCTGATTCTCTCTTCTGCCTCATTTATCCTAGCATTTAGTGCCCCCATTTTTGATTGCACCTCATCAATAGCCTTTTTGATTTCGATTTGGTTAGATTTTAGTTCTTTTATTTCTCCAGAAAGGGTTTCTCTAATAACTTCCACGCTTTTTTCAAGCCCAGCTAGTATCTTTAAAATCATGATTCTGAACTCTAGGTCCGACATCGTACTAATATCGGTGTTGAGTAGGTCCCTGGCTGACGGTACTACCTCTTGTTCTTTTTGCTGAGGTGATTTCTTTCGTCTTGTCATTTTGTCCAGAGGAGAATAGATGAATGTGAGAACAAAATGCTAACAGGTTAACAACGTCCCCAGCAAATATACTGTATACAAATCAGAAAAGACTTGACACCAGGGGAAAAGAAAGGGAAAGAAAGAAAAAAGAAAGAGAAAAAGAAAAAAAAAAAAAGATAAAAACTAAAACAAAACAATACAAAAAAGGCAGAATATGATCAAATATGATCAGGCTAGTGCATAGATCAGTGCCACACACTAGATTTTGGGCGTATTTTGGTCTGTTAGAAAAAAGTGCCTCCTAAAATTTTAAAGGAAGAAAGACATATATGTACAAAATAAGGGTTGATACAATAAAGGGATGGAAGATGACTGTAAAGATGAAAATTATAAAAGATTTTATAAAAGGACTTGGTAAGATAAGTTGTTTGAAAAAAGAAAGAAGATATAAGAAAAAAAAAAAAAGGAAAAAGGGAGAGAATGTGATCAGGCAGGAGACTAGAACAAAGCCATACACTAGTGATTTAGGGTATATTTTGATCTGTTAGAAGAAACTGTACCTCAAAATTTTAAAGAGAGAACAACTTATATATATATGCCAAAAATAAGGGTAACTACTATGAAGGGATAAAATATGACTCTAAAAATGAAAAATAAAAAATGTTTTTTTTTTTTTTTAAAAAAGGGATTTATAAGATGTTGGTTGAAAAAGGGAAAAAGAAAAATAAAAAAAAAACAGTCAACAAAAATTAACTTTGATGAAATAATGAATCATGGTAAAAAAAAAAAAAAAAAAAAACAAAAAAAGCCATGAATCTATGTGCAGTATTCCCCTAGCGCTGGAGTTCTCCTATTCTCCTTGATCGATCAACTTGGTCTTGGCTTGCTGGCTGTTTGTGCTGATCTTCTGGGGGGAGGGGCCTGTTGCCGTGGTTCCCAAATGTCTTTGCCGGAGGCGGAATTGCCCCGCCCTTGTCGGTCCGGGCTAAGGAAGCTGCTCCGGTTTGCTCTCAGGAGCTTTTGTTCCCTGCAAGCTCTCGGTACAGCTTTGGAGGCCCAGGGCAGAAATGGTGGCCTCCCAATCTCCACTTGAAGGAGCCGAGAACTCGGGGCCCCGCTCCTCAGTGTGCCCCCAGAGAAAAGCAGTCACTTCCGTGTCCCCGGTCTCTGGCCGCACTCCGTGCTCACCCGGCCTGTGACCGAGCGTTGCTCTCTCTGGCACCCGACCCCGCGCGGAGTCTCCAAACCCAGCAGATCCCTGCAGTGCGTTCCCGCACCGCTCCTCCCCGGGAAGGAAGGGGAGTCTCCCCGGATCTGCTGCTTGTTGGGTCCCTGCTGGGGGAGCCGTGCCCCGACTGGGCCGCAGATCACAGTTTATGGCAACCCCGAGCTGAGAACCCGCGACTCTGCTCCGTATCTGCAGCCGGTTTCCCTGCTCTGATACCTGGGAGCTCTGCTGCACTCAGGCACCCCGGTATCTCTGTGACCCCAAGGGTCCTGAGTCCACACTGTCCCGCGAGGGTTCCACCCCCTGTTTAGCCACTGCAGCGACGTCCCTCAGCGGAGCCGACTTCTAAAAGGTCCGATTTTGTGCTCCGCGGCTCTAGCACTTGCCAGAAGCGGCCGGCGGAGGCCCCTCCCCCGCCGTCTATCCTCCCGAATATCGCCTCGGATTCACTTCTCCGCAAGCCCTACCTTCCAGTAAGTGGTCGCTTCTCTGTTCAGAGAGTTGTTGCTACTCTCCTGTTCGATCTCCTGTTGAGTTCGTAGGTGTTCAGAATGGTTTGATCCCTATTCAGCTGAATTCCTGAGACCAGACGAAATCTAGGTCTCCTACTCCTCCGCCATCTTGCTCCGCCTCCCAACACAATTTATTTTAAATTTAGGCAAAATATTTTAGTGGGAGAGAATGTTAGGGAATCAGCTGACCTTCCACTCAACATAACAGTTCACTTTTTACTATCTCTACTGGTTGACATCTAGCCTTTGCTTAACTGTGTATGGTGTTTATTGTCTCCACCTTGAGATGGTCTTATCCACTATGAGGCTACTCTTAAGGTTAGTAAAGACATTAGCTACATCTGCCTCTCTATCATTTCTACCTATAAGCTTTCTTTCTATACCATGAAGCCACATCGAATGTTCATTTTAACACATATTATTATACATGATAATTAATCATGATAATCTAAATGAGGGGAGACAATTACATGGGTGGTTACCTGAAAGAAATGAAGAGAATGTGGTAAGGTTTTGGAGAAGGAAGCAGAGGTAAGGATTGTGTGATTTCCTTTCAATGAAGTGGCAGAGAAATAAGAATATTTGATTATGAGCTATATTAAGTATACTGCTAGAGGATATATTCTGATCTATTTAGGCTAATGGAGTTGGAGGAGAGGATGCTATATCTGAGGTAACATATGTTAACGAAGAAAACAAAGAAAACACAGAGCATGAGATTGGAAATGTTAATTATGGGCATGGTCATCAGACCAGATTTTGTCATAAATACATGAAATCTTTCCAGGGATCAAAGCCAAATGAAGTAGAATAAATTAGACAGATGTGTTATTTAGTAGCTAGGATTTTTCTTATTTGTCCTTGTATCACATTTGTATTTCATATTGAATTAACAAACTTTAAATTATAAGTAATTAGAAGAATGTTTATTAAAGCAGCAATAGAATTCTGATTATGAGATTTGTGTTTCTTTACATGTTCAAAGAGTGTTGCTTCTACAAGATACTACATTTTTTTTAATAATTTTGTCTTTGAGACAGTTTTAAAAGAAGGTATTACACAGCCTTACCAGTGATGGTGTTTCACACTTGATAGAAATTGCTAGTTATCGATATAACACTTATTACCTCTTTGTACTTTACCAGTAGAAGTCTTCCCAGTTGAAAGACATTTTCAATCTTTCTTGAAGTGAGTTATGGGTGGCCAAGGTGATCTGAGTGCAAAATATGGTATTGGTTTTTCTAGAAGAGCTGTTTTGTTTTGTTTTGTTTAAAGCATGTGGACTCATCTTGGAGGAGTGCCTCTTTCCCCTTCCATTCTCATCATTCTTCCTGCCTAAAATTAGATGGCTAACACTTAAGCAACCATCTTGTACCATGAGACAATGCTGTCAATGGAAATCAGTTCTAAAGATCAAGGTGTATAAAGACAAAGCGTGGATCCCAAATGCTTGTAAAATTGCCACATCAGCTCTAGACTCTGTACATTTGAACTTTTTCTACTTTCAGGAGAATAAACATCTGTTTTGCTTAAACCATTTTTATTTTGGGGCAAGGTGTTGTGTTTTATGCAGACCAAGCTAATCCTACCTGATTAGTGCCCAAACTGGAATTACTGATATGAAGAAGTGGCTCATGGGAAGTCATTGCCTCTGTTTCTAATATAATCTTATAGGATTTGCTGGCTCCTAGAACCATGCATCCTACATTACTTAGAGATATTTGACAATGCTGGGGTGATAGGAAACTGTGTAGCATCATGCATAAACCCACAGACTTGGGAGGATAGAGTCCTGAATTGAATTCCAATTTTGCCACTTTTTGGGTAACTCTGGGAAAGTTGCATAACCTCTTTAAGCATTATTTTCTTAATCTACTAACTGGGCATAATAATTTTTACCTCATAGTTTTGTTGTAAAAATTAGATGAGCTAATGTATATAAATAACTTAGCATAGTGTCTGGCACTTATTAGAGGTTAGATGTTATTATTGCCATTGTTTTTGTTATCAGTTAAAGGTGGATGATTCTTCTGCTTTAATTGAACAGGCCACGTCTTGCTTAACATTATTATTCCCAGCATCCAGGATGTGCAGCATTGCTCCTACTTTCTTTAATAGTGACTGATTCATAGGAAGTAATGGGGGAAGCTAACCAAGAAACAGTATTTAATAGTTTTAGGAATTGTCCTTCTATCTACCAAATTTAGGGATTGAAACTTATAGGAGTGAAACTTTAAACATTCTAGGCTTGTATTTTCTTTGGTTGTTAGGAATTAATTATGAATTACAAGATTCAAAATGTGAAATACATATCTTTATTTTGCAATATAAAATCCTACAGCACTGGAGATGATAAAACTTGAAGAAACTGAGATTTTTCTCTGTACATCTTGTTAATATATTTTCATTAAGGCCAGATTCGAAGTCCTACATGGGTTAGTCTCCATTCATTTATTTATTTTATGACCTAAGTTAGATATTTCTTCAGGTATCAATATCCTCAAATTTGTATTTGACTATTGGATTCCCTGTCCCTCCCTCTGGCCTAATCTGACCAATGAGTAGGGCTGTTGCATTTCTGCATTAAACTTTGTAGAGCCAAGGCCACATCTTCAACTCACAGTTCCTCTCATTATACCATATTACCTGAGAGAAGTTTAACAGAGATGTGAAGTCATTGACTATCCTGAGTGAACTGGATTCAGTGCTTCTTGGCTGGGGTTAGTATTTTTTATTTTTATTTTTTTTAAGTTCTGGACATAAATCAGAGTAGAGGTTAGGAGCAAAGAATATGGAGTGGAAGTTGATCTTAGGGACTCAAACCATTTTCATTTGTCATTGACTGAGAAATTTAGTTGGGTAATGTGCCAGGTAAGTTTTATTTTAAAATTGGTTGAAAACTCCTAATTACTTAGTTGTCATCCCAATAATATTTGAAAAGATTTAGTTAAATATTTCATTATTGATAAGTTATTGGGTTTATTTTAGAGATGCAGCCTCATTAAAATATTCTTTATTTTAATAAAGGTGTTTATTATAAATGAGAGCAACACCATTCCCTCTCTATGGGCATCTCAAATTGAGAAATTTTGAAATGAAGATTCTTACAACCTTGTTAGTTCTATAATAGAAAAGTTTTGATAGTTATTTGATCAAAGCAACACTTTGAAGCACATTCAGAAGTTAGATCTGGGTATGTGATAAACAAATCTCTTTCTAACATCAGCGGGGACTTCCTTTTCTGTCTGAAGTTGCTAGGATACTATCTTAAAGAAATAACTCATTTGATTAACTGCAAATAGAAATTGCTTTTAAAAAAAAAGTTCATACATTTATAATAGCCCAGGTCAGGCATAAATCTATACTAGTTAAATGTTAAGCATATGATCTGATGACCCTCTTGAATATTGGAAGAAAAACCATTATTTTTCTTCATAAAATGCATGACACAGAATGACTTTTAGCCATGTTTTACCATAAAAATGAAAATATTATTGGTAAAGGAATATTTTCTCTTGCTTTATCCTGAATTTTAGACCATTGTGAGAATCAAAAGAAAAGCCACATACAAAAACACTTTGAACCTATAAAATGAATATACAAATCCAATAATTAAAAAAAAAATAGTGCCCTTCCTGACAAGTGAAAGTCTTGCCTATTAGCTATGTCTGTTACATATCACCCATGCCTGTTCATTAGCACTTGATTTCATATTTTATTCTATAATACAAAAGCCCTGTAATATCATGGCAGTGGCCACTATTATTTAGTATTATGGGTAAAGATATGTCTTAGGCAAAGCAAACATCTTCCTGTAGTTACACAGTTTTCCAAAGCACAGATGGTAGTCTTCGTCTTAATGTGAACACTGCAAAGCAACTATACTGTGTAATAACCTTACTTCTCTGTTTTTGTATCTTGTGAAATTCATATGCCACCTGTGGCAGAATAAAAGCCAAAAAGGTTATTTTAAACAGTATCCATGGTAGGACTATTTATCCAAATAAATAAAATCTGCCAATTTACTTATTAGCTGTTTCCTCATGTAAGACCAAAATTTCAGATGTTATCCATTACTTTGATTTCTCAAAAGCATCATTAGCTTGATATATGCTCAACATCAGGATGATATAGCTATGCGTATGGTGTTTTCTGCAGGTTTGTACTATCATAGTCCAGTTGGGCTGCTATAACAAAACAGACTGGGTAGCTTACAAACAACAGAAATGTATTTCTTACAATCCTGGAGGCTGGAAGTCTGAGATCACAGTGCCAGCATAGTTGGATGAGGGCCCTCTTCCTGGTCCATAGCCAGAGACTTCTTGTTTTGTCCTCACATGGTAGAAGGGGCTAGGGATCACTGTGAGGTGTCTTTTATAAGAACACTCCCACAATTCATGAAGATACCATCCTCATGACTTTAGGCACCTCCAAAGGCCCACCTTCTAATACCATCACATTGGGTATTAGCATTTCAACCTATGTTTTTTTTTTTTTTCAATGCAGTCTGATAATCTCTGACTTTTGATTGGGTTGTTTAATCCATTTACATTTAATGCTATTATTATAATAGTTGTGTTTACATCCACCAGTTCACTTTTTATTCTTTTATATGTCTTATTTTTTTGCCACTCTTTTTCCTTTACTGTGTTCTTTTGCTTTAAGTAAATACTCTCTAATATAGCATTTCAATTTCTTTGAGTTTTTCACTGTTTTTGTTTGTTTTTTAATGGTTGCTCTAGGGCTTACCATATACATCTAAACTTATCAGAACCATCTTCAGGCATATATTAGCTTAATTCCAGTAATATATAGAAATGTTACCCTATATAACTCTAGTCCCTTTCCCCCCCTTTTGTGGTATTATTGCTGTACATATTATACCTATTAATGTTACAGAAAACATACTTCCTTTGAGCTGTTTGTGGCAAATATATTATACATATAATATATTTATATGTTATAAGCCCAACATTATGTCATATACATATATTTTATTCAATACCTTCTTAAATAAGTTCTGAAAAGGAAGAAAATGCATATATACAAAAACACATATATCTTAAATAATCACACAATTACCTTTACTGATGCTTTTTGTTCTTATGGATTCAAATTCCATCAGGCTTCACTTGCTTTAATCTTGAAGAACTTCCTTTATTTCTGTTTTTTTTCCAATTAGTATATGTATGTATGTATGTATGTATGTATGTATGTATGTATGTATTTATCTAATCTCTACATCCAACATAGGGTTCAAAATCACAACTCCGAGATCAAAAGTCACATACTCTACAAACTGAGCCAGCCAGGTGCTTTGGAAGAACTTCCTTTAATATTTTTTTGTGAGGCACAACTACTAGCAATGAATTCTGTTTTTGTTTATATGTAGTATTTTAAAAGTGAGATATACATGCACATAAAAGTAAACAGAAATACACACATTTCATAAGAAATGAGTAATAATTCAGAAGTCTCTATAACAAATTGACATTTTTATTGGCACATAATCATCTAGCTATGTCCAGATGCACAATAATTCAGATATTTGAATTTACAGCTACATTTGAATTGGCTGGCCTTTTGGATGCAATGGGCAGGCAAATATTTTTAAATCCTGATTCATCCCAGTTCTTTAGGGCATCAAAATGCCTCACTGAAATTAATATACAAATCCTTTTACAGAGTTTGTCTCTGATGAGTATGAGCGGCACTGACAATATATCCAAAGACATTTGAAATTCTCATTTTTGGTTTGCTAAAGGTTAGATTCCTGGCTTGGACCTTAATTTAAGACTTGAGACCACAAAGACACTTACTAAAAAGTTTTATACTTATCAAATCCACAGCTTTGATTTCATGCAGTATCATATCATTCCTAACAATTATTCAGATGATGTCTTAAAAGATTACTTAAGAAGTCAGGTGGGAAGTATCATATCATTCCTAACAATTATTCAGATGATGTCTTAAAAGATTACTTAAGAAGTCAGGTGGGAAACCTAGAGCTGTAGATACTTTATATTCTGGTTGTGAAGTATTGTATGTGAAGACAAATCTACATGAGCCTGAAGGCAAATATAGTCTTTGTTTGTTATCTGGGAACTCTGAGTTTGTTGATATGCATAGAGTACTGCTTTAATACTTACATTTAGTAATTTGAAAGGTAAATTCCTGAAGGGCAATGATTCTTATATACCCTTTTAAATATTAATCGATTTAATATATTGTTTACTACAATACTAGTTTTTTGGTCCCATGAGTAACCTTTCTGAAGCAATCTGACATGTTTAATGCATAATAATGATAGTACTGACAATTACTTAGTTTTATTTTATACCTTTCTTCTGAGGAGCTCAAAGTACTTTGGGCCTTTTCTGACAATTTTTATAAAATCTCTGTAATGTGGTGGAAATCCTGTAGGAGAGGGAGCAATAGTACTTAAAGAAATAGTGGCATTTCTATAACCCATATCTAAAGTATCATAATCTCATAGAAAAACATGTCATAGAGTGTTGAAAGGCTTACATTGTATTTTTATGTCTGTCACCGGGTTCCTTGTGTTTTTTGGCTAAAGTTTTGTACACTGTTTTCTGCCTCCCCCTTCTTTATCTTTATCCATCACTCAACAGTCTGAGATTTCTGACTCAAATAACAAGAATAGAGTAGGCATTTACATTGGTCAATAGACAACTATCCAACAGACAATTTCATGTGTGATATGCTTCATTAAAATATGTTAACTTCTGTGGTGATACTAAGAATCAATCTTTCCTAACACTAATTAAGATACTGTGAGTAAACAAGTTTTATACACATGTGAAGACACACATATACATGCACACAGAGATACAATCCAGGATATGGAGGATGATGATTCTACCCTAGAGTGATCAGGACACAGACCTGCCTGTATTGGGATTTCTGACTTGTGTGGTAGGTATGTGTATTTATAGATATATGTAATTTTTGATGGAAAATAATCATTTCCTTCTGTGATGGTAAAGGAATACAACATTATACAGGATATAGATATAGATACAGATACATAGATATAGGATACAGAAGATTTTGACAAATTAGATTACCTAATACAGAGAAAATATGATTATGTTACTGTTATGTGCTGAATCGTATCCCCCCAAATTCATATCTTGAAACTTTAATTTGTAGTACCTCAGAATGTGACTGTATTTGGAGATAGGGCCTTTAAAGAGGTAGTTAAGTTACAGTGGGGTCATTAGTTTGTGCTCTAACCAATATGACTGATGTCTTTATAAGAAGAAATTATGACACAGACCCAGGGATGACCCTGTAGGGGCACAGTAAGAAGGTAGTCATCTGCAAGCCAAGGAAAGAGGCCACAGAAGAGACCAAACCTGCTGACACCTTGATATGGGGTTTTTAGCCTCCAAAACGGTAAGAAAATAAATTTCTGTTGTTTAGGCCACTAGTCTGTGGTATTTTGTTCTGGAAGCCCTAGCAAACATACATTTACTGAGATGAGAATTTCTGTATTAAGCTAAAAAAGAATAGGGACTTTAACAAGTACATTTGTCATCCATCTCAAAAGAAAGAAAGCTCCAAACCTAACTAAAAGATAGAAAAAAGAATGCAATTAAAGAATTAGTAGGAAATTGTGCTAGAATCTAAAAATGAACTACAACTTGCAAAAATCAGTCAATAAACTAACACCCTTTTGAAAAGCTGCCTCCATCTAAGCCATTGTCCTCCACATCAGCTTGGGCTTCTTTGACTCTTGACATCTACGTAGAATTATTTTGAAGACCAATGCACAACCTTAAACATCTTCAAGATTTTTCTGAACTTTCAAGGGTCTTGTTTTCTTAACAGCCCTTTGTTCTTGAATCTTTATATTTTATCACTATGTTGCCACATGTCAGTGTGCATGTGAAAATCTGATGCTACTCCAGTTTCCAGAAAAATCATGCATATTGAACACTTCTTGAGTTTATAAAGCTTACAAAATATTTGTGAGATCAGAGGAGAATCTTTATTAGGCCGACATAATTTCCCATCACCCTTCTGGCTTTCTTCTCTCGTCTTACCTTCTCATTTTTCTCCCTTTCTCTCTGTGGAGCAAACTCTCTCCAGTACTTTAGCAGATTGGTTTGGACCCCACTGTGGAAAGTTTAGGATCAGCACACAGCCATTTCTTCCCTGCAGAGACTCACCTACCCAAAAGGACTTTCTCAGTGAAAGAAGTTTCCGAAACCTTCCTTGAAGGAAGAAGATAGATAAGAAGGCATACAGCCCTTTCTGGTGAATATCATACTAATGACACCAGAGTAAGTAGAAATACTTGGCTTCCGCCTGGTTTCTCCCTCCCACCCCCTTCCCATTTTTCTATTGAGAATAATTCTAAAACTCTACAAGATAATACAGAGATTGCAAAAGAGTAGGGTGAGCCCAATTCATGAGAGAACATTTCTATGGATTAAAGAAATTTGAAAAACTAGGTCTAAGTGAATTCCATCTCAAGGAACTTGGAAACATTTGCAGAATTAATTACTATTGTTAACAAATGATAAAGTAGGGAAAGAGAATATTAAATTTGGTGCATATTTTTCAAATTTTCCACAGGAATAAAGACATTGAATTTGGAAAATTTACATGTTTGGATTAATGTTTATTTCATTCAGTTCTGTAGACAGTTTAAAAATGTGGTCGATCTATATCCATACCATGGAATGTTATCTTGCTGTAAAAAGAAGGGAAATACTGATACATGCAGTAAAATGGATAAATCTTAAAAACATTATGTTAAGTGAAAGAAAGCATTCACAAAACTGTATATTTTATGATTCCATGATATGAAAAGTCCAGGATAGGAAAATTCATAGAAAGAAGAAGTAGCTTAATAATTGCTATGGGTGACGACTAGGGGTGGAAATGAGAGTGACTGATAGGTACAGAATTTCTTTTTGGGGTAATGAAAATGTTCCAAAAAAAGGTTGTGGTATAATGGTTACACAACTCCATGAAAGTACTAAAAACCTTTAAATTGTACATTTTAAATGGCCGAATTTTATGAAATGTGAATTATATCTCAATAAAGTTAAAAGGAAAGAGAAGGCTGTAGCCTTGTGAGACTTGCATGTAAGGTGCTCTGAGATGTGTTGTTAAGAGTAAAATATAAGTTATATAATAAAACAAAACAAAACAGAACAAAAGGTAGTGATCAATGAAATTGATATGGGCATGGGAAGAAGAATTTAAGACAAACTTACCTTGTTTCTTTTTTTTTTTGATTGATACTTCTATAGAAGTAGATATAAAACTACATTCAATTTTAACAATTTAACAATTTAACAATTTAAGAATTGTTAAGTTGTTAAATTTCACTTCTGTTAGAGAAAGGTGAAGAATGTGATTTAAATAAATTACAAATTCAAGTTGATTCACAGTTATAACTATATGCAAATTATGCCAATTAATATATGGGTCAAATTAATTATTGGAGGAGATAACTGCTATATTTTAAAAACTAAAGCAATGGCACAATACTAATAAAGTTAGCTAATAGATTGGAAGAAAAATTAGGCATCAAAAAATACTTTAATAGGTTTAAATGATAGCATCATATCACGATGGTAAAATTAGTCAAAAGCACTTTAAGGAAGGGACTATAGGGACATTATTGAATGTGAAGATCATGTAGAAATCTGATAGGCAAAAATGGATAATTTTAACTAAAGTCAGCTGAAACCTGATTTGGTTCCTATATGAGAATAATTTTGGTTGAAAGTGAAAGAAAACCCAACCCAAATTGCTTTAAAAATTTCTAAGGGTAGCATTGGCTTTAGCCACATTTGGATTAAGGAAATCACCAGGACTCAGTGTTTCTCTACTTGTACTAGTTTCCCATTGCTAGTATAACAAATTACCACAAATTCAGTGGCTTAAAGTAACACAAATTTATTCTCTTCCAGAAGGAGGTTAGGAGTCCAAAATGAGTCTTAATGCGCTAAAATAAAGGTGTTGACAGAGCTTTCTAGAAGCTCCAGGAAAGAATCTGTTTTTTGCCTCAGTTTCTAGAAGCTGTCTTCATTGCTTCTTTCTTGGCTGCATCACTCAGATCTCTGCTTTGATCATCACATTACCACTTTGCCCCCACTGATCCTCTTGCCTCTCTCTTATAAGGATCCTTATGATCACATTTCGGTCTTTCTTGATAAGAAAGATACTTAATTTATTCACATATCCCTTCCTATATGTAAGGTAATGTATTCACAGTTTCCAGGGATTAGGAGAGGGACATCTTTGGGGGAGGGGCATTACCCAGCCTACCACACCACCTCTTGGCTCTCCTTTCTTCCAAGCTGACTTCTCTGGAAGACTTCATGATTAGCAGGATGACTTGACAGTAGGCCCTAGTTTTACATCTTGACGGTTTAAAGTCAAGGGAAGAAAATTGCTACCCTTAGAAATTTTTAGTTAAAGCAATTTGGGTTGGGTTTTCTTTCACTTTCAACCAAAATTATTCTCATATAGGAACCAAACCAGGTTTTTTACTTTTACATCTTGACTAAAGTCAAGGGAAGAAAAGTATACAGCTCTCTCTACAATCTCAGTAAATACCTCTAGATTCTAGATTCTCTCTCTATTTGATTCACATGTCAAATGCTGAACCTATCGCTGTGCTCAGGAAAAATGAAATGCTCTGATTTTCCTTTTCTGATACAAATGCCCTCCCTGAGAGGCCACTCCTTTCAAAGCACATAGAGAGAAAGGAAAAAATAGAGTCAATCACTCCCACCAAGGAAAATAAGAATACTGTAATTAGAGATGGGGATTGGTGCTTGATTTTCAAAAACTGACCATTATTAGAAATATTTGAGAGTGAATTTTTGATATCTGTAACCTGGGGATGCTCAAATTGATAATGATATTGACAAGTTTTCTGTAATGGGGGTCTTTCTTTACCCTCACCAGTATTAGGGAAGTGGCTTTGGGCACTGATTTAAAAAAACAAAAAACAAAACAAAAAACCCCCCTCAACATTTATTTAAGGCAGTTTGACCAAGTGTATAAGGTTTCTCTTTTAGACTAATGTGATGCCTCTGTCTTGCTCCCTGTAGTGTGCCCTCCAGCGACCTCTCTGATTTAGGTCTGCCTCCATTAAAGACCTAGTTGGGGTGGCCACTACGTTTATCGTTGAAATACACTTTTTTAAGGATAAGTATGAAATTATACATTAGTTTTTAAAAAAACAAATTTGCCCAGTTATGGGAAGAGGAAGATAGAATGAATAAGGGAACATCATAAATGTCTTCAAATAGTTAAAGGATTGCTTCATGAAAAAGAGTGGTGAATGTTGGATAGAGGCATATATTTTGGGGGGTGGATATAAAGAAGAGCTTTTATTAGAAATATTAGATTCGAATTGTCCAACAAGAAACTGGAATTTATTTCAGTGGAGTGAAATTTTGTTCTATGGAAGGTTTTAAGAAAGAATACAGAGGACATTTCAAGATTTTCCGAAGTCTTTCATTGTATACATTGGGCAAAATAACTTCTGGGCTTTCATCTAAAACAGTGTTATTCTCAATACCAAGCTTGGAAATAAGGTATATATATTTTAAATAAAATAAAATATTAATATAAAGTATATACTTATACTTTCCCACACTCAAATATTATTCATACATATTTATGTTCTGAACAAAAACATAGGTCCTAAGTTGTAGAAATTTAAACTTTAAGACAGTAAAATGCAGTTTTTCCCCTATCTCACAATAAACAAATGCACATAAACATAAAAGAAAATTATAAATTGATAAAAATGAAGTGTGGCATTGTGTAGGTCAGCACTTTATAAAAGTCACAAATAGTAAGTCTGAAATTTTAAGCAAGGGAATAAATGTACTGATAATTTCATATGACATGTTAACTTCAATTGATTCACAGTGTTTGCTTTTACCCAGAGCTAGATGACAATGTAAACATAACTTAAAAATCATGGAATCTGTTTTCTGCTCCCTCAAGAAATGAACTTTATTCTGGGAAAAATATTCCTAAAGGAAAAAAAAAATGTGTAATTTCCTTTGGTTTCCTATGGTCAGGAATTATAATCTAAGTATTACAGAGTCTTCATGTTTCATTTTGAGTTTTTTAACGATTCTTTAGTAGAAAAGATACCTGTCAAGTGTGTAGGGCTATAAATATCAGTGTGGAAACTTCTGATGGTGCACTAAATTCTGATACAAAAAGAGAAAACATGAATAAGATACTAAATATTGAGACTAATGGTATATATTACTCTAGGTAAGAAAAAAGCAAATGAAGAATTTGCTTTTTATTTTTGGTACAGAGCTTGCATTGAATTTAAATCATGTCGTGGGGAATATATGATAAATGCCTTAATGAAAACGTGTGTAATGTTATTTTATTTGTGTTTATTTGTTGAATTAGTAAGTCTTTGAGAGCAGTCTCTTGGTATCTAGAATTCATTAGAAATACATTTTGCACTTTCTGGGTTGAAAATTCTTTACAATAATTTGACGTGGTAAATGGGATTTATATTGAGAGATTTAAGATCCCATCTAACACCTGTTGAGTAAATAGTTCTGTGATTTAAAAATTATTTTATAGTATTGCTACTTTTGTTTCATGTAATTAATTTGATAAATAAACATCAAACTGAATTAACTGTATAACTGAATTTCATTTACATTTATCTGAGATATTCTGTGCTGTATAAATCATATAGAAAGTTAATAGATTGAATATGTTTTCTATTTCATGGTTCTTATTTCTATTCCTTGATAGGCAAAACTTCTATTGTAAAAGTAATTGAAATAATAGTACCATTTTAATAGAGATAATTCTGATTTATTAATTCTCACTTGGGAATTTTTTAAGGCTAAATGATGTTTCCAAATATGAAATTAATTCCTGTTACAATTATTTTCTTTGTCTAGTTATTCCCTGATGTGTCTGAGTCTTCAAATCCTTAGTGAGCCTGAGCTACTTTCATCATTTGAAACTATTGGTCAGTTTGGGGCAAATATTATTATATTTCTTAGGAGAGACTATTTCTATTAATTTAGTAGAGAACAGCTTTAAAATTGTTCTATATTTCCTATGTCTCCATACTCACACTCCCAGTTCATTATTTTCCACCCCCAGGACATGGATATCTCACTTAATCTCATGCTATCTTTCCAGTATATGAGAAATCAGATTCTATTTTAATTTGTTGGTCTGTCTTCTTTAGAAGCCTCATATTGATGAGCTATCATTTAAAATTGTTTCTTGCTATTCTGAGCAATGTGAACAGGGCAGATTTGCTATGAGTATATTTAGCTTATATTTGAGTTCATCTTTAAATTCAAATTGTATGAATTTAAAAAGATATTTTTCAAGCTTGGTGATATTAATTTGAATCTAGGTTTTAGACATTCAGATTGATTTTCCTCCTTCTTACTGTATCTTCTGAATACTCTGTTGCCTATTATATTCAATCTTCTTGATTTTTTTTTCTCATTTACATTTTCCTGTAATGTGTAACTTGATTTCTTTCTATTGTTCTTTTAATTGCCAGAGTGGTAAATGAAAAGGGTGTGGCATTGTATTGAACGTACAATGAAGGCCTGCCATTGATCACACTTGGCTGCTGAACTCCCTGGTATAGGTTGCTTTTCTAGAATTGGTTAATTATAAATATTTGGTTATGTTTCTAAACTTTATTTTATTTATTTATTTTTTTTGAAAGAGAGAAAGGGAAGGTGGGGCAGAAGTAGAGAGAGAATCTTAAGCAAGCTCCAGGCCCAGCAGGGAGGCTGGTGCTTACTCTCATGACCCTGAGATCATGACCTGAGCCTAAATCAAAAGTCGGATGCTTAACTGACTGAGCCACCCAGGTGCCCCTCAAATGCCATTTTTAATTTTTTATTTTTAAAAGATTTTATTTATTTATTTGAGAGAGAGAGAGAGTGAGTGAGTGAGAGAGCACGAGGAGGAAGGAGGAGCAGAAGCAGAGGGAGAAGCAGCCTCCTGCCTGAGCAAGGAGCCCCACATGGGATTCAATCTCAGGACACTGGGATCTTGACCTGAGGCGAACGTAGATGTTTAACCGACTGAGCCACCCAGGCGCCCCTTAAATGCTATTTTTTTTATCGATTTATTTATTTATTTTAGGGAGAGAGAGCGCATGTGTGTGGGGTAGGGGGAGGGGCAAAGGAAGAGGAAGTGGATCTCTCAAGCTGACTCTACACTGAGTGCAGAGCCCAAAGCAGAGCTCGATCTCATGACCCTGAGATTGGGACCTGAGCTGAAATCAAGAGTTGGACACTTAACCACTGAACCACCCAGGTGCTCAAATGCTGTTTTTAAAAAAAATCTTTAAGTTACTTGAATTTCTACAAATAACAGGAGATTAATGTCTTTTATATGGGTAGCTTCCATGTTTGTTTCTTGTCTGTGAAAATGACCCTTTGCATGGGGGAAAAAGTTATTCAGAAACATTTATCTCAAACAATAATTTATAAACTTGACTTCACAAATTTATATTTTGCCCCAGAGCTGATATTTTTATGGTAAGTGAGGTGCTCTCAGTTTTGTGTTTTGTTTACACGTGACATCCGTCTACTCTATGAAAATCTTTTCTAAAAATATAGTATCAGAGCAAAAATTATACCAGACAAAATTAAAGAGGCAAGAAAGACTTTATTCAAAGCTATTGTAGTAGGGAGAGATGCCACAACTAAGTTTGAGTTGAATTTTCCTGACACACAGTGGGTAGAGTGTTTTAAAGGCTGGGATGAGCTAGTGAAAAAAATACTGAAGGGCATTTGGGGTAAGTCATAGGCTATCTGTGTTCTCTATTTGATTTTATCCAAAGGAAAAATTAACTTCTCCCATCTTTATGACAAGAGATTGTTTTGTAACGTGGACAAGTTTTCTAAAGGAAATGATCTAAGAAAAGGGAAATCAGGGGTCTAGAGTCAGGAAGAAGCCTTTCTAAAGTTTGGTGAAGCTGATGGGAATGTTAATGCCTCTTGGTTTTGGTCAGTGGCATTATTAATTAAATGTACAGTGAACCTTCAAATTTCCTTATGAGTTTAGGAACTTTTATAGAAATAATTTATTTACTGCAGGAGTTCAGCCATTCTGTCAAAACTTAAGATTTGTGAACACTTAAATACTGGTTATTATTTGAAAGATAATTCATTTAAACAATATCTAATGCTAAAAGTAGCAGAATAATTCAGCATGGTAGATATTCAAGGTAACATCTTGCAGGGTTTGTTTGAAAAATGAATGGTAGCTATGAGCACTGAAATCTGCTTCTGTCATTTCCTGTGAGTGCTTTTTAGAACAACACATTAGCTTTTGAGTTTACAAAGCACCTTCACTCTCATTATTTTCTTTTATCCTTTCAACAAAATTGCAAGCTAGCTTCTGTAGTAGGTGTGTAAACTTGGGCAAATTTTCTAACCTCTTTAAGGCTTCATTATAGAATTAGGTTTTCTGTCTTGATATAATATTTGATAATACGATTATCTAGCAAAGTTGTTTGATACTTAAGTGAGATTATTTATTCAAGAAATACTTACTAAACACCGGTGATGTGGGAGCCACTGCACTGGGCCTGAAAAGATGATATTGCACTGTTTGGGTGGACTATATTCCAGTATTTATTAAAATAAATATATAGCCTCTGATGGATGCACTAGAATGGAAGCTCTATATAGAGGACAGGAACTTTATCATCTGGTTTACTTGTGAATTATTAAGAGTAAACTATAGATAATCATCTCTTTATTTAAATTTTTGTGCAAAATTCTGTGTAGTGCAATGGAGAGCAGTTCAAGACAGTGGAGGATATAATTATAGTCTACGTGAAACTTTGACTAGATGCCTGTCTTTGTCCATTCAGGCTGCTGTAACAAAAATACTCTAAACTGGGTGGCTGACAAGCAACAGGAATTTTTTTCTCACAGTTATGAAGACTGGAAGTCTGAAATCAGAGGTTCAGCATGTTTGGGTGAGGGTCCTCTTTGGGGTCTCAGACTTGTTTAATCCTCCTATAGCAGGGGCCTAGAGATCTCTCTGGAGCCCCTTTTAAAAGGGCACTAATCCTATTTTTGAGGGCTTCACTGCTCATGATCGAATCACACTCCAAAGACCCTATCTCTAAATACCATCACCTTGGACATTAGGATTTAACATATGAATATTTGGAGGAAATAATCATTCAGACCACAGCTATGCCTAATAGAAACTTGACTAGTTCTTTGTGTGTGTGTGTGTGTGTGTGTGTGTGTGTGTTTATTGTTATGTTAATCACCATACATCACATCATTAGTTTTGGATGTAGTGTTCCATGATTCACTGTTTGTGCATAACACCCAGTGCTCCACGCAGAACGTGCCCTCCTCAATACCCATCACCAGGCTAACCCATCCCCCCAACCCCCTCCCCTCTAGAACCCTGTTTGTTTTTCAGAGTCCATCGTCTCTCATGGTTCGTCTCCCCCTCCGATTTCCCCCCCTTCATTCTTCCCCTCCTGCTATCTTCTTCTTCTTTTTTTTTCTTAACATATATTGCATTATTTGTTTCAGAGGTACAGATCTGTGATTCAACAGTGTTGCACAATTCACAGCACTCGCCATAGCACATACCCTCCCCAATGTCTATCACCCAGCCACCCTGTCCCTCCCACCTCCCACCACTCCAGCAACCCTCAGTTTGTTTCCTGAGATTAAGAATTCCTCATATCAGTGAGGTCATATGATACATGTCTTTCTCTGATTGACTTATTTCACTCAGCATAACACTCTCCAGTTCCATCCACATCGTTGCAAATGGCAAGCTCTCATTCTGTTTGATGGCTGCATAATATTCCATTGTGTATATATACCACTTCTTCTTTATCCATTCATCTGTTGATGGACATCTTGGCTCTTTCCACAGTTTGGCTATTGTGGACATTGATGCTATAAACATTGGGGTGCACATACCACTTTGGATCCCTACATTTGTATCTTTGGGAAATATACCCAGTAGCACAATTGCTGGATCGTATGGTAGCTCTATCTTCAACGGTTTGAGGAACCTCCATACTGTTTTCCAGAGTGGTCGCACCAGCTTTCATTCCCACCAACAGTGTAGGAGGGTTCCCCTTTCTCGCATCCCCGCCAACATCTGTCATTCCCTGACTTGTTAATTTTAGCCATTCTGACTGGTGTGAGGTGGTATCTCATTGAGGTTTTGATTTGGATTTCCCTGAAGCTGAGCGATGTTGAGCACTTTTTCGTGTGTGTGTTGGCCATTTGGCTGTCTTCTTTGGAAAAATGTCTGTTCATGTCTTCTGCCCATTTCTTGATTGGATTATTTGTTCTTTGGGTGTTGAGATTGATAAGTTCCTTATAGATTTTGGATACTAGCCCTTTATCTGATATGTCATTTGCAAATATTTTCTCCCATTCTGTCGGTTGTCTTTTGGTTTTGTGGACTGTTTCTTTTGCTGTGCAAAAGCTTTTTATCTTGATGAAATCCCAATAGTTCATTTTTGCCCTTGCTTCCCTTGCCTTTGGCGATGTTTCTAGGAAAAAGTTGCTGTGGCTGTGGTCCAAGAGGTTGCTGCCTGTGTTCTCCTTTAGGATTTTGATGGACTCCTGTCTCATGTTTAGGTCTTTCAACCATTTGGAGTCTATTTTTGTGTGTGGTGTAAGGAAATGGTCCAGTTTCGTTCTTCAGCATGTAGCTGTCCAATTTTCCTAACACCATTTGTTGAAGAGAATGTCTTTTTTCCATTGGACATTCTTTCCTGCTTTGTCAAAGATGAGTTGACCATAGAGTTGAGGGTCCATTTCTGGGCTCTCGAGTCTGTTCCATTGATCTATGTGTCTGTTTTTGTGCCAGTACCATACTGTCTTGATGAAGACAGCTTTGTAATAGAGCTGGAAGTCCGGAATTGTGATGCCGCCAGCTTTGCTTTTCTTTTTCAACATTCCTCTGGCTATTCGGGGTCTCTTCTCGTTCCATACAAATTTTAGGATTATTTGTTCCATTTCTTTGAAAAAAGTGGATGGTATTTTGATGGGGATTGCACTGAATGTGTAGATTGCTCTAGGTAGCATTGACATCTTCACAATGTTTGTTCTTCCAATCCATGAGCATGGAACGTTTTTCCATTTCTTTTTGTCTTCCTCAATTTCTTTCATGAGTATTTTATAGTTTTCTGAGTACAGATCCTTTACCTCTTTGGTTAGATTTATTCCTAGGTGTCTTATCATTTTGGGCGCACTTGTAAATGGGATCGACTGCTTAATTTGTCTCTCTTCTGTCTTGTTGTTGGTGTATAGGAATGCCACTGATTTCTGTGCATTGATTTTATATCCTGCCACTTTACTGAAATCCTGTATGAGTCTAGCAGTTTTGGGGTGGAGTCTTTTGGGTTTTCCACATACAGTATCATATCATCTGCAAAGAGTGAGAGTTTGACTTCCTCTTTGCCGATTTGGATGCCTTTGATTTCTTTTTGTTGTCTGATTGCTGTGGCTAGGACTTCTAATACGATGTTGAATAGCAATGGTGATAGTGAACATCCCTGCCACGTTCCTGACCTTAGGGGGAAAGCTCTCAGCTTTTCCCCACTAAGAATGATATTCGCTGTAGGTTTTTCATAAATGGCTTTTATGATATTGAGGTATGTACCCTCTATCCCTATACTCTGAAGAGTTTTGATCAAGAAAGGATGCTGTACTTTGTTGAATGCTTTTTCTGCATCTATTGAGAGGATCATATGATTCTTGTTCTTTCTTTTGTTAATGTATTGTATCATGTTGATTGATTTGCAGATGTTGAACCAACCTTGCAGCCCAGGGATAAATCCCACTTGGTCGTGGTGAATAATCCTTTTAATGTACTGTTGGATCCTATTGGCTAGTATTTTGGTGAGAATTTTTGCATCCATGTTCATCAAGGATATTGGTCTGTAATTCTCCTTTTTGATGGGGTCTTTGTCTGGTTTTGGGATCAAGGTAATGGTGGCCTCCTAAAATGAGTTTGGAAGTTTTCCTTCCATTTCTATTTTTTGGAACAGTTTCAGGGGAATAGGTATTAATTCTTCTTTAAATGTTTGGTAGCATTCCCCTGGGAAGCCATCTGGCCCTGGGCTTTTGTTGTTGAGAGATTTTTGATGACTGCTTCAATTTCCTTAGTGGTTATAGGTCTGTTTAGGTTTTCTATTTCTTCCTGGTTCAATTTTGATAGTGATACATCTCTAGGAATGCATCCATTTCTTCCAGGTTATCTAATTTGCTGGCATAGAGTTGCTCATAGTATGTTCTTATAATTGTTTGTATGTCTTTGGTGTTGGTTGTGATCTCTCCTCTTTCATTCATGATTTTGATTTGGGTCATTTCTCTTTTCTTTGGATAAGTCTGGCCAGGGGTTTATCAAATTTATTAATTCTTTCAAAGAACCAGCTCGTAGTTTCGTTGATCTGTTCTACTGTTCTTTTGGTTTCTATTTCATTGATTTCTGCTCTGATCTTTATGATTTCTCTTCTCCTGCTGGGTTTAGGCTTTATTTGCTGTTTTTTTCTCTAGCTCCTTTAGGTGTAGGGTTAGGTTGTGTATTTGAGACCTTTCTTGTTTCTTGAGAAAGGCTTGTATTGCTATATACTTTCCTCTCAGGACTGCCTTTGCTGCATCCCAAAGATTTTGAACAGTTGTGTTTTCATTTTCATAGGTGTCCATGAATTTTTTTAATTCTTCTTTAATTTCCTGGTTGATCCATTCATTCTTTAGTAGGATGCTCTTTAGTCTCCATGTATTTGAGTTCTTTCCGACTTTCCTCTTGTGATTGAGTTCTAGTTTCAAAGCATTGTGGTCTGAAAATATGCAGGGAATAATCCCAGTCTTTTGGTAGCAGTTGAGACCTGATATGTGACCTACGATGTGATCTATTCTGGAGAATGTTCCATGGGCACTAGAGAAGAATGTGTATTCTGTTGCTTTGGGATGGAATGTTCTGAATATGTCTGTGAAGTCCATTTGGTCCAGTGTGTCGTTTAAAGTCTTTTATTTCCTTGTTGATCTTTTGCTTAGATGATCTGTCCATTTCAGTCAGGGGGGTGTTAAATTCCCACACTATTATTGTATTGTTGTCAATGTGTTTCTTCGCTTTTGTTTTTAAGTGCCTTATATAATTGGCTGCTCTCATGTTAGAGGCATAGATATTACAATTGTTAGATCTTCTTGTTGGATAGACCCTTTAAGTATGATATAGTGTCCTCACTGATCTCTTATTGCAGTCTTTGTTTTAAAATCTAATTTGTCTGATATAAGGATTGCCACCCCAGCTTTCTTTGGGTGTCCATTAGCATGGTAAATGGTTTTCCACCCCCTCACTTTCAATCTGGGGGTGTCTTTGGGTGTAAAATGAGTCTCTTGCAGACAGCATATTGATGGGTCTTGTTTTTTAATCCAATCTGATAGCCTGTGTCTTTTGATTGGGGCATTGAGCCCATTTACATTCAGGGTAACTATTGAAAGGTATGAATTTAGTGCCATTGTATTGCCTGTAAGGTGACTGTGACTGTATATTGTCTGTATTCCTTTCTGGTCTATGCTGCTTTTAGGCTCTCTCTTTGCTTGAGGACCCCTTTCAATATTTCTTGGAGGGCTGGTTTCGTGTTTGCAAATTCCTTTAGTTTTTGTTTGTCCTGGAAGCTTTTTATCTCTCCTTCAATTTTCAATGGCAGCCTAGCTGGATATAGTATTCTTGGCTGCAGATTTTTCTCATTTAGTGCTCTGAATATATCATGCCACTCCTTTCTGGCCTGCCAGGTCTCTGTGGATAGGTCTGTTGCCAATCTAATGTTTCTACCATTATAGGTTACATATCTTCTCCCGAGCTGCTTTCAGAATTTTCTCTTTGTCTTTGAGACTCGTAAGTTTTACTCTTAGATGTCAGGGTGTTGACCTAATTTTATTGATTTTGAGAGGGGTTCTCTCTGCCTCCTGGATTTTGATGCCTGTTTCCTTCCCCACATTAGGGTAGTTCTCTGCTATAATTTGCTCCAATATACCTTCTGCCACTCTCTCTCTCTTTCTTCTTCCTCTGGGAGCCCAATTATTCTAATGTTGTTTCGTCTTATGGTATCACTTATCTCTCGAATTCTGCCCTCGTGATCCAGTAGTTGTTTATCTCTCTTTTTCTCAGCTTCTTTATTTTCCATCAATCCATCTTCTATATTGCGGATTCTCTCTTCTGCCTCATTTATCCTAGCAGTTAGTGCCCCCATTTTTAATTGCACCTCATTAGTAGCCTTTTTGATTTCAATTTGGTTAGATTTTAGTTCTTTTATTTCTCCAGGAAGGGTTTGTCTAATAGCTTCCATGCTTTTTTCAAGCCCAGCTAGTATCTTTAAAATCATGATTCTGAACTCTAGGTCTGACATCGTACTAATGTCCTCACTGAGTAGGTCCCTGGCAGACGGTACTACCTCTTGTTCTTTTTGCTGAGGTGATTTTTTTCGTCTTGTCATTTTATCCAGAGGAGAATAGATGAACGAGAGAACAAAATGCTAACAGGTTAACAACGTCCCCAGCAAATATACTCTAAACAAATCAGAAAAGACCTGAAACCAGGGGAAAAGAAAGGGAAAGAAAGAAAAAAGAAAGAGAAAAAAAAAAAAGAAAAAGAAAAAAATAAAAACAAACAGAAATAGAAAACAAAAATATGATCAAATATGATCAGGTTGGGGCATAGGTCGGTGCCACACACTAGATTTTGGGTATATTTTTGTCTTTTAGAAAAATGTGTCTCCTAAAATTTTAAAGAAAGACTTATATATTTACAAAATAAGGGTTGATACAATGAAGGGATGGAAGATGACTGTAAAGATGAAAATTATAAAAGATTTTATAAAAGGAATTGATAAGATAAGAAGTTGTTTGAAAAAAGAAAGAAGATTAAAAAAAAAGAAAAAAAAAGGGAGAGAATGTGATCAGGCAGGAGACTAGAACAAAGCCACACACTAGTGATTTAGGGTATATTTTGATCTGTTAGAGGAAATTGTATCTCAAAATTTTAACGAGAGAACAACGTATATATATATATATATATATATGCCAAAAATAAGGGTGTCTACTATGAAGGGATAGAATATGACTCCAAAAATAAAAATAAAATTTTTTTTCATAAAGGGATTGATAAGATGTTGGTTGAAAAAGGGAAAAAGAAAAATTCAAAAAAAATCAGTTAAAAAAATTAACTTTGAAAAACTAATGAATCATGCTAAAAAAGCCATGAATTCTATGTACAGTATACCCGTTGCATTGGAGTTCTCCCTTTCTCCTTGATTGGTAAACTTGTTCTTGGCTGGCTGTTCGTGCTGATCTTCTGGGGGAGGGGCCTGTTGCCGTGGTTCCCAAATGTTTTTGCCAGAGGCAGAATTGCCCCACCCTTGCGGGTCCGGGCTAAGCAGTCCGCTTGGGTTTGCTCTCGGGAACTTTTGTTCCCTGCAAGCTTTCCTTACAGCTTTGGAAGACGAGAGTGAAAATGGCAGCCTCCCAATCTCTGCCCCAGAGGAGCTGAGAACTTGGGGCCCTGCTCCTCTGCGCCCCCAGAGAAAAGCGGTCACTCCCATGTCCCCAGTCTCTGTCCGCACTCCGTGCTCACCCGGCCTGTGACCGAGCGTTTCTATCTCTGGCACCTGACTCAGTGTGGAGTCTCCAAACCCAGCAGATCCCTGCAGTGTGCTTCCACGCCGCTCCTCCTGGGGGAGGAAGGAGAGTCTCCCTGGATCTGCCACTTGTTGGGTCCCTGCTGGAAGAGCAGTGGCCCGACTGTTTCGCCCATCACAGATTATGGCAACCCCCCGAGCTGAGAGCCCGCACCTCAGCTCCGTCTCTGCATCCGGCTTCCCTGGTCTGATACCTGGGAGCTCTGCCACACTCAGTCACCCCCAGTGTTTCTGTGACCCCGAGGGTCCTAAGACCACACTGTCCCATGAGGGTTCCACCCCCCACTTAGCCACTGGAGCGACGTCCTTTAGCGGAGCCAACTTCTAAAAGTTCCAATTTTGTCCTCCACGGCTCTACCACTTGCCAGAAGCAGCCGATGGAGGCCCCCTCCCCCGCCGTCTATCCTCCCGAATATTGCCTCGGATTCACTTCTCCGCACATCCTACCTTCCAGTAAGTGGTCGCTTTTCTGTTCAGAGAGTTGTTCCTATTCTTCTCTTCGATCTCCTGTTGAGTTCGTAGGTGTTAAGAATGGTTTGATCCCTATTCAGCTGAATTCCTGAGACTAGACGAAATCCAGGTCTCCTACTCCTCCACCATCTTGCTCCCTCCCCGAAACTTGACTAGTTCTATACTCAATAATTCGTGGTGCTCCACACTCCTGCCTGGGTTTACGGTATTTGTAAGTTTATCTCTCTCATCAGATTATAAACAACTTGAATAGTCCACATATCTCACCTACTCATCTAGAGATAAAAGAATAAACATTTCCCTAACTGGTAGTGTTTGAAAATCTTTAAGTGCTTTAAATAATTTATAATATTTTCTAGGGATATCAAATACTTTGAAAACATTATATACATGTAACTGATAGGGTAACTATTAGATAGTTAATAGTTACATCTTTTTTTTTGTAGTTGTGCCCTTAAGTGCCTCTCACAGTGCCCAAAATATAGTAGTCACTGAACACATTTTTTTAATGCAGAGCAATCTTGTTTATTGCAGATTAATAAAAATAGGGAATTTTTTTAAACCACTGAACTTATTTTTTGAGCAAATGAATACAATTAATGCTATTTACATTTTTTGGTAGTAAATTGTCTCTAAGGTAGGACTGAGTTGGCCTAATTTCAAATATTGAACATGCAGAAAAGTAGTGAAACTCCATTTCAATAACACTTCATAATTTAAACTTTACACCAGTATCTTGGAATGGCCCCAGGCTTAGTCTGAGCACTGATTAAAATTTGCAGTTTGCAATAGGATTTTTAACGTAGCCTACATGGGGTTGATTGGATTAAGACTCTGTGATATCCAGACTTTTGAAACTGAAGTGCATAAATATGGACTCAGTGATTGGAATAGGAAACAGTGTTGTCATTTCTTTATCTCTGCTCAGTATAGGGACAGGATACTTTAAGCTTGAGAATCCTGATGCAGAAAGAGTCAAGGAGGTTAAAAGGAGTTCTACTCAGCTTGACCATCAAGACCTGACTTTCAAAGGCCTATGAGTGTGTGAGAATGGGGAGACAGGAAGGAGGGGTTGAGAGAAATTTATTGAGGAGACTGAAGAGCACGTACATGCTTCTTCAGTGGGAGCCCAGCCAACCACGCTGGTCTTCATGGTGTCAGCCCTTGCTGCTATAAGAAGGTTTTTTCATACTCTGATGTTTGCTTCTGTAAATCAGAGGTAAGGAATGGTTTTGGACAAATCATTCCTCATTCAGGTCTTATGCATCAGAGAGGACAATCCCAGAAAGAATTCCTTAACATTTTACCTTTGGATATCTTTGCTCTGCTTCAATAATATCTTCAAAAAAAACAAAAAACAAACAAAACAAAAAAACCCTTAAACATTTCTCCAAGACAAACTTCTTTAACTTTCAGCATATCAGGTCAGTAAAGGGCCTTAGAACATATTTTCTTGACTTTTCCAAGCCATGGCATATAAAAGTAGTTAACTTTATACTTCCACCAACCAATTCATACTTAGAGCTAAGATGTTTTGATTCAAAGTAATAGATAACTGCAGAGGGTATTAGTAGCGCAAATAACAAGGTAAGTCTAGATAATAAGCATCGTAAAAGATCATTTTATCTTAAGACAGTCCATTCATAATAAATTCATTGCTATTTAGTTGAAAGTGGCAAGTTTTTACTCTGAATTAAAATCTGAAAATCAAATCAAAATTGCAAAAAAAAAAAAAAAGAAGTTCTGCAAAGCATGATACCATCAGTACCATTTATTTTTTTCTGTAATATTACTGGTAGGATAGTAATAAGATTGGTTTGTGTTCCTAAAGGAGATTATTGCTTGCTTATAAGCAAAGTAAAAGAGAAATGTGTCAAATTTATAAATAACTAAAACTATTTGTTTTTAGAATGTGGTGTGTATGAGAGAGAGAGAGAAAGAGAGAGAGAGAGAACTGGAAGAATTTTAGAAAGCAGGCTAGTAGCTGAACTTACTGGTTTATTTAAAATTTTTTGTCTTTTGGGGGACCTGGCTATCTCAGTCAGTAGAGCATGCTATTCTTGATCTCAGGTTTGTGAGTTCAAGCCCCACATTGGGCCTAGAGTTTACTTCAAAACAATAAAATAAATAAATAAAAAAATTTTTTTGTCTTTTTCCTGTGATTGTTGATAAGCTTGGATTGGCCCATGTCTATTTTGTTTACCAGTGAATATCTGGTAATTCCAAGAATGCTGAGTGCAAAATATACACACAGTTAATACTTGCTGAATTTTAAAATGATCTCATTTCATTGTTCATCTTTCACTACTAGAAACTCAGAACCAGGAGAGCCTCTTTCCTCATTTGAATCCAGGA
Source organism: Zalophus californianus (assembly GCF_009762305.2). Taxonomy (NCBI): domain Eukaryota; kingdom Metazoa; phylum Chordata; class Mammalia; order Carnivora; family Otariidae; genus Zalophus; species Zalophus californianus. Next base: position 42,962,432 of record NC_045606.1, on the reverse strand, counting down.
GTGAGAAAACCCCTCTTCTTCCTAGGTAGGGCTGCCAGATAAAATACAGAACACTTACTTAATTTTGAATTTCAAGTAAGCAATGAACATTTTTTCATAAATATTTTCCAAATATTACAAATGTATTCCATGCAAATTTGGGATCTATTTATTAAAAAAATTGTTTATCTGAAATTCAAACTGAACTAAGAATCTTGTATTGTTATTTGCTAAATCTGTCAATCATCCCTCTTGGGAAAGAGAGAAAAAAAATGGGTTATCCTTATCATGGTGCATTCTACTCAAGGTAGAGTTATAAATCATCATAACTTGACACATCCTACCCAAGGTAGTATGGAAGGAAAAGAGCCAATGGAACAAGAATAATTCAAGAATATCTAGGGGACAGTCTAAGTGTAAACTCACAGGTTATTCTTTCTGAAAAGAGAGAGGTGTTTGGGGTTTGGGTGGATGGAAAGAGGGTCAGAGCTAACAACCGTGAGAAAGAGTTGAGTTAGCAATAGAGTGAAGTCTCTGTGCTTCTGAGGCTTAACATGCTTTGTCCATTGGAAAAATTGGATCTAGCTTAAAGGTACAGAGATAAGGCAGGGGACCTAGAATTATATATAGCCTACTCCTCTACAATATAAAAAATCTCCCAGTAAAAAGATTTGGATGAACTAATTCATATGCTTTATGATTTTATGGCTGATTTCTACCAATGAAAGGAATCTATAATATAATAAGATTTTAGGTAGTAATGAGATTTTTCAAGAGTACATGCCTCTTAAATTACTGCACTTCTCATATGTCCATTCATTTATTCTTTAACTCATTGTGCAGATACTTATATGCCAGATACTATTATGGGCTTCAGAAATACAGCATTTGAATAAAACTCTTTGTTTATATCTTAGAGCAAATAGGCAGTAAACAAATAAAGTGATTTCAGGTTTTGATAAATGTCTTGAAGGAAATAAATAGAATGGTATGAAAGTGAATAACTGGACTTAGGAGTTGGGGAGGACCACTTTAAGTAGGGTACTCATGGAAAGGCTTTCTGAGGAGGTAATCTTTGAAATGAATTTTGAAGGATGATATGGAGTTAGCCATGCAATGAGCCAAGGGAAAAACAATTTCATGCAAGAGGAACAAGTATGTAAGCTCTTTGCTTGGAAAGAGCTCAGTGTTTTCATATAAAGAAAGGAAGCTTGAATGGTTGAAGAGTAGAAGATGAAATTGGAGAGGCAGGCAAGGGCCAGGTTATGGTTGAATCTTATAAATCTTGGTAAAGACTGAATTTTTGTCAAACTGCTTTAGGGAAGCTTTAAGGGTTTTAAGCAGGGAAACAATCTAATTTGATATCCTTTTAAAAAGATCATACTAGCTGCTGGATGGAGAATAAATTGAGTGTGGAGGAAACAACAGTAAAAGTAGGGATACTTCTGCACTAGGGAGGCCATTATAGAAAATGATTCCATAATGGTGATGATTTGGACTAGGGTGATGGCAATGAAAGTAAGGTGAAGTGTCTAGATTTTGGCTTATTTTGGAGGTCAACTGACAATTTGTTTATGGATTTTATGGGGTTATATTGAGAAAAGGAGGAATGAAGTTTAATCCTGTAGTTTTTGGTTTGAGCAATTGGGTTGATGGTGGTATTATTTATTAAGATGTAAAAGACTAGTTGGGAAACCCAGTTGAGGGAGTCATGAGATCCCTTTGAATATGTTAAGTCATCCAAGCAGAGATGTCATGGAGGCCATTGGCCATATGAGTAAGGAGCTCAGAAAGAGCTCAGGGTCATCAATATGTGATGATACATATTTGAAAGTGGATAATGTGGATAATATTTTAAGAGTTGGAAATGAATGAGATGATTGAGATAAAGTAGAGAAGAGAAGAGGGCCAAGGATGAATTGTGAAAAATGAATATGAATCAAGGAGTGAATCGTTATGTAAAATTCATTTGAGAGTTTTGAGTGGAAACAGAAGCATCCCTTGGATTTGCAACATAGAAGTCTTTAGAGACCTCATCAAGACCGTCTTTGCAATGGCAGGAAGTCAGATTGGAATGAATGGAAGAACAAATGGGAGGTAGCAAAGTGATAACAGGAAATAGAAATAAGTTCTTTTGGAGATGTCTTAATGTAACAAAGAGGAAAAGCATGGGGCAATAGTTGGAGTGGTATGTAGGGTCAAGGAAGGATTCAGAAAATTTAGAGACACAATAGGGAGGAAGAAACTGAAAAAGAAAATAGAAGAGGGTTAATGTAGAAGTGGAAGTCCTTGAGAAGATGGGATGTGTTCCAGAGCACAGGAGTCTTCCAGTTTGTTCATTCAGAAAACATGTTTTTGACATCTACAATATGTCAAGTACTGGGATAGTTAGTGAGGATACAAAGACAAAATCTGTTACTCAGAAATGGTTGTAATTTGGTAGAAGAAACATACAATTAAAGGAAAGACGTACTGCAGAAATAAATTATAGAAGTTATATGAAGGTCTAGAAAGAAAAGTCATGATAAAATTCTAATAGTAGAACCATCTTGACTTTCTTGTAAACCTTTGAAATATGGCTACTTTTTACAACCTTACTTTTCCTGGTATTTATTGAGGCATAACTAACTGATGACTGATTTGGCTTTAGCACATTGGAAATACTAGATATTAAGATATTAATTTCAAAATATACTGATAAAAACCATGAAACAAACATCATTCAAGGAGGATTTTTTAAAATATTTATTTATTTTTTAAGATTTATTTATTTATTTTGAAAGAGACAAAGCGCACATGTGTGCACAAATTTGAGGAAGGGCAGAGGGAGAGGGAGAAAGAGAGAATACTCAAGTAGATTCCCCACTGAGGGCAGAGACCACCTTGGGGCTTGATCCCAGGACCCTGAGATAATGATCTGAGCAGAAATCACGAGTTGACCTCTTAACCTACTGAGCCACCCAGGCACCCCCATGGAAGATTTTTAAAGGAGGAAAACATGTATCTTAGATTGGATTATTTTTGCAGTTCGAGTTTGTTGTGCCAAAACAATACTTTTCAACTTGAAATCTGCAAGATTCCTCCTGTAGAATGCCTTTGAAATGTCAGTTTATTTCCTTTCATGTGTTTCTACATTATAAATGTCTGTTTATTGCAAATTGTTTTAGTAATTCCCCAATTGTTTAACCACAGGGAACAACTATCTATTATGATTATCCCAAGGGGAAGATTATAGCAGAGGGAGCATCTAAGCTCATTTTTCAATGGTGAATGTCATTAGCATTAACCTTTTCACACTGTCTCTGTTATCTGGAAAAGATGGAAAAGAGTTTGTTTTTGTTTTTGTTTTAAAGAATTCATTTATTCAAGAGAGTGAGAGGGAGCATGAGCAGGGGAGAGGGGCAGAGGCAGAGGGAGAAGCAGAAGCGAGCCCAATGCGGGACTTGATCCCAGGACCCCGGGATCAGGACCCGAGCCAAAGGCAGATGTTTAAATGACTGAGCCACCCAGGCACCCAAAGCTGGAAAAGAGTTTATCCAGGCAGAACTGCAGTTTTGTTTTTTTGCCCTTATCACCTTTGACCCTTGCCTATATTAATGGTTGGAACATAATCTGATCATCTTTCAGATGGTGTCTTTTCAGCTGAAATTAGTTACTCCTCCTTCTCTGTGTCCTGAGTTTAAAGATCAGAAAGCCATTGGTCCATTTGATGGGATTGTTATTTCTTAATTGCTTCATTTAGCCTCAAAGAAAAGATTATGCATTTACACACATTGAAATTTACCTTCATTCCCTAATTAAAACAAAAAATGTTTCTCTAATGACATTTCTTCTGGGCCCTCCAAGAAACACTTTATGGCCACAGTAGGTATGTGGATTTTTACTCCAAGATAGAGTTTTGGTTTGAACACTGATTAACCACTGGTCAACACATTAGAATATTCTGCCAAGAACAGTTTCAGAACTCCGGTTCTGAAAGGCCCTAGTGCTTCTCGGTTGGTGTATTCAGAGCAGCTTCTCCAATGCTTCCTTTCATCTCTGCCCTGGCAGACAGTGACTCTGGATAATAAGGAAAGCTGATAGACTATGTACCATTTTGAGGGAATAGGTTGGATTATGGTGACCTCAGTTCTGATGTAGCCACACATAGCAGCTGAGAGATAAGGAAGAGACGGTTTATAGTCTTGCTTGCATTAGAAGCCCTGAGAATCCGCACAAAGTGGATGATTTGAATTGGAGGGGATTAATTACTGATTGATTGTAATATATGGAATAGGAGACAAATTATGATAATTTGTCTGCCTTAGAGTATTGAATGATTGGTTCTCTTTCCACCAGACTCCAAAAGTTATGTGTACTAGTTTTGATACCTTGACATTAGGGTGTGGTTTATAGTTGCTTTTTGTTATCCTCTAGTAATGTCAAAATTGTTGAATAATCTTCATTGCCTAATGCAGGGCAATGTCCAATGGGGCAGATAGCTGAGATCCTGTTAGATGTAGAAAGTCTTAAGCATCTTCCCAGATAATATTGAGATTTTTACATAATGTTATAGATTTATTTATTTACATTATTGCTTTCCAGATCTGTTATCCTCTTTTTTTCCTAATATTTATATCTATTTCCAGAGTCTTTGTCATTTAAAATTAATCTAATTTTTATATTTAATTTTTAAATAACTACAATTATTTTCTAATGACTATTATTATTCTTTCTTAATATTTGTACATTTGAATAATCTGCTTATTATTACTTTTAGATCTTTAATGAAGATATTTTAAAAAAGGACCCAATTTTAACCTCTGTAGACATCTTTCCAGTGTTTTACCATTTTTTTGATTATAATGCCATATTTCTATTGTTAATGAAATTTTCAGTGGATATGAAAGTGCTTATTTCCAAACTAATTTGAATTAATTTTTCAAAGTATATGGCATGATATCATAACCCTAAAATTTCACAGCGGTTCCAAAAGTCTTAAACATCACTGTGCTAGTGATTATATAAATAACCTTTAATTTTGCATATCTATTCTAGTTAAGCTGTTTTCTTAACTCTGAGAATCAAATGTTCATAAAGCAAATATCAAGCTGAAATTAATATATTTAGAAATAAGCATCATGATGGTGAAGTGCAGTCATCAATAGCTAAATGCCACCCAGGAAAGACTTCTTGCACCCTGAGTATTTAAAGGTGACTATGAAATGCTGAGTTTCAATTTTGTTAACTTGTTTACCTTTAGCAATTCTCTGGGTATGATACTGCCTCATGGGTCCTGAAAAAACTCATTATTTTCTAAATTATAAACACATTGATACACAGGTTATTCAGCCTAAAACATGGGCTACTAATATGCTTAACAAATTATAAGCTTATACTTAGCTCAGTGTTCAATGTGGGGAGCTATTGAGCTCAAGGAGGCCTATCACTTCCACTAGAGATGCCTAATAAAACCTGTACTGTTTTCTATGAAATGCCAAGAGTAATACAGGAATAATATGATAATAATATGATATTGCAGTTTTAATGGGCTTTCTTTGACTTTTGACTCTGTGGTTAGAAATTTGTTATACTTAACTGTTAATACAGACCTTGCATCTAAGCCAGGAGAATGTTTGTGAGAATGGTTTCTGTGCTTCAGAAAATAATTTCCCCAAAGTGATTGAAAAGAAGATGCATTTTAGTTCCCCTCCCTGCCTCTTTAACATTTCCTCAATAATTTGATTTCATGTTCAGATGATCTGGAAGCATTTCCATCTTCAAGGTTGAAGAGTTACCCAGACATTCTCTCATAATAAAGATGGCATGATTTTAGCATTATATCTTAGGAGTGGCCTTAATAAAGAAGGGACTCTGCTATCTCATCTTGGAAGAGAGAAGGCTTCTAGATAAATTACTTTATAACCAAAGTCATCATCAGTTGTAGGTGTTTTATTTTAACTGGTCTATAAATAATTATCTCACATTTAGCCATCTAGAGATACGTTTTGGAATAATTTTATATTGGATTTTTAATGGGAAGCTTTTTTTACTTGAAGCTACTGGTACCTTACTGAAAACAAAACAAAAAAATTGTTTGTTGTAAATTACATTCAGCTATAGCTACTGAAATCTCTCCAAGTTAAAATTAGACTGGTCTTGATTTAGGAGCGGAATTCTGGATATCCAGATCTATCTATCTATCTATCTATCTATCTATCTATCTATCTATCTACCTATCTATCTATCTATCTATCTATCTATCTATCTATATCTATCACCCACTGCTTTGATCAGGGACTAACTATAATGACTTTTTAAGAAAATCATAGATATGGGCATTTCCTTGGCTTATCTCTTCGGTTTAGGCATCTTTGTTAGGCTCCTTAATTGTCCTTAGAGGATATAAGTTCTAGCTTTACATGAACTAATTGTTAAAATTAAAATCAACAATAAAATACTTATTTGGTGTATATGCACTGGAGGTACTTTTCAGAATATAATCTTGAAATACCCTTTTTTTAAGATTTATTTTTTTATTTGAGAGAGAGAGGAAAGAGGGAGAGAAACTCAAGCATTGACTTCCCGCTGAGCACAGAGACCAACATGGGGCTTGATCTCAGGATCCTGAGATCATGACCTGAGCTAAAACCAGGAGTCGGTTGCTTAACTGACTGAGCCACCCAGGTTCCCCAATCTTGAAATATTTTTTGCTAAGTACCTTTCAAAGAGCCAATTAAGAGAAACAATATAGAGAGAAGGGTGCTTGGATGCTATGAATTCCACTAAATCAGTGATTATTAAGAAAGAATGAAATGTTCCTTAGGTTAGTCAGAATAAACTTGGCTATGCCACAGTAAAAAATGACCCCAATTCTCAGGGCTTAAAGTCACAAATTTCTTACTCATGCAAGATACACATATCTATCATGGGTCATCTGTGACTTTGCTCCACAATTTCTTTGCTCCAGAACCTGGGATTACAAAGCAGTGTCTATTCTGAATATTTCAAGTTTTGTGGTGTAGATAAAACAGGCAGGGAAACCACAAACTGGCTGCTGAAGTTCATGTGTGCAAGTGTGACATGTCACTTTTATTCACATTTCATTGGCTGAAGCAAGTAACCTGGGGATTTCTGAATTCTACACTATGGGGATGTGTACGCCTTTCCCAGAGAGGGTGACTGCAGGAGTAAAGATCTGAATATTTGGCAAAGAGCAATATAATTCCCCATATTCTTCTTATTCTTGAGAATAAGAAGATGCTTTTTTCAATATGCAAGTTATCCATTGCAATCCGGTATGCCTCACAAGAGGAGTATGCCTCCTCATCAACATGTGGAGAACTTTGGTATTCCTGAGCTACTATTCTTGGTGAGTATGTCCTTTACATTTGTTGATCATGAGCGGGAGAAATAATGATTACTACTATTATAGAGAAATTATTTTCAATCACTTCATTATCAGACCATGTCAAACCATGAATTTACATTGAAATGTTTTGTTTGAATATAGTATAGTGATATATACTCACATCCCAATGGCCAAAGCATGTCATATAAATCATCCCAATTCAGTGAAACATAGATGTATAATCCCTTTACAGTGAGAGAGAAAGTGAATAACTTATAATAATACATTTATCATATTATCTTTAGCCAATATTTTTCTTGTTAAATCTTGGTCATTTACCAAAGAAACATGAAGCATACTATTTCTAGTTCCTGCAAATAATCATTCAATAAATATTTGCTGGATGTTTTCTAGAAGGCTTAATGCAAATATGAAAGTTGCATAATTCTCTCAATCAGTGGAAGTTCACTTCATAATCATCAGTTTCCATTATCTCTTTATAGACAGTTTCTTTCATTTGAGACGGAGTTCTTTTTACCATTTCCAACTTATATTTGATTAGAATGATTTATAGTCTTTGCTGGGGTCAGTTTTTTCTTTCAGAATATTTTATACACAAAGAGAAGAAGAGTATGGATTTTTGAAGTTAGGCACATCTGATACTAAATTCTAGCACTACTACTTTTTAGCTTATGACTCTGGTCTCTTTGCACTTCAGTTTTGTCATGTGGGAATTGGATGAGATCCCTACATCATTGAATTCCTGGGAAGATAAAATGAAAATATATATCGTGGTAAGCTACTTAATACATGCTAGTTTCTCTTCCGCTTTGAAGTTGGACAGCTGAAAGAGTAAAAAGAATTGGCTATCTTTGTGGGGAACAGGTTGCGACAATAAATTGTGCCAATGTCACCACCTTTGATTAAAAAAAAAAAAGCCTTGGGGCGCCTGGGTGGCTCAGTCGTTAAGCGTCTGCCTTCGGCTCAGGTCATGATCCCAGGGTCCTGGGATCGAGCCCCGCATCGGGCTCCCTGCTCAGCTGGAGGCCTGCTTCTCCCTCTCCCACTCCCCCTGCTTCTGTTCCCTCTCTTGCTGTGTCTCTTTCTGTCAAATAAATAAATAAAATCTTAAAAAAAATTCTCTTTCTAATATCCTAGAGGAGAAAATAATTCAGTAAAAAACTGAGTATTTCTACAACTTTGAGGTAAAGTGGCAGAGACAAATGCATGGGGAGTCTTTTGCATTGTAAATCTATAACATTGTAAATCTATAAGAAAGATAAACTCTAGGGTAGCTTTTGATGCCACAATTCAATGGACTGTGAATATATATATATGTGTGTGTATATATATATATCTACGAAGTCTTCATTAATTTTGCAATGAATATAATGTCAGATCATGCCAAGCAAAAGCCATTGTCACTGATTTCTTTTGATGTGATGATGGCTATTTCAATTAATTCTTTTACTGTCAACTTAAATAGTACTCATTATCCAGAATTGTCATCTTTATATTTTAATGCTATCATTTATTCCCTCATCGAATGATGATTTAGTGATATTCAAACTATTTTGCACCTGAGACATATCCTTGAGGAAGAGATAAGTGCTACTCTAATTCTGAGTCACATCCCTCTGTTTCAAAATATCAGGTCCTAGAGAACCTTAAAGGAACCCTCATATCTGTTTCTCCACTAAATTATAGAAATATAGCACATCCACCTCTTAGGCAAAAAATATGAAACAACATTTCCTAAATGAGGAATGATGTCTTTGTGTGTCCTACAGAATTAAATATAATATACGGGGTAGCGAATGGTGTTTGTGGGAATATACTCAAGTGTTTTCTCTGGACAGCTACCTATGTCCTCTTAGCTTAGTGATCAAGAGAGCAAATATGGCAAGAGTGTGTGAGGGATATAAGAATGCTGAGTTAATTCCATTGACAGTTTTCACCTGAGTGAATCTTTTGGTGTAACAAGGATTTCTTGACTCTGCCTGGGAAGTTATAAAAATGAGAGGGCATTATTTGACTTTTACATCTTTAGCAGGCAGACTTGAGAAATTCTGTAACTTCTCAGTGATTTATAGGAATAGCACAGGTTATTTAGAAGAGGAGAGAGAATGAGAGAGAGAGGGAGAGAGAGGAGAGTGGAGAAAGAGAGAAAGAATGGATCTGTATTTTGTATTTTTGAAAAGTTGGGACCATTTATTTGTTCATATTTCAGTAGAGATTTATGTATTAGTTACTGATCTTCCCATGGGCCACCTCTTGAGATGTCAGAACAACCAGACAGAAATCAACCAAGAAAAGGAAGGACAAAACATATGGCTTCCCAATGCTAAAAAGTAGGAAGTCAAAACTGCTGCATATAACCCAGTCTGCAAGGCCAAAGGCCAGGTATCAAGCCCTCCTTCCCCCCCAAATCAAAGCATGGTGCGGCAGCTGCTGAATCCACTTATTCTGACTGTCAGCTTTTCACTTTGCAAAAGGTCTGGTGGAAAGACGAGCGGAACTGGGGAGGCTGAAAAGGATCTGTGCTTTCTGTAACACCTTTAAATATAAAGAATCTCCGAAGGAAATAAAGTTTCTAAAATTCTTAAAGTTTAGAATGTTTGGCATGTAAGAGTCTGCCTTGAACTTTTTATGTAAGCCCTCTTTTCTTACTCTTTTCATCATAAATTCTTCCCCCTTTCTCATACTTTTATTTTCTTCTTGCGAACTCCCTGGCTCTAGGTTCCTGCCACTAACCCTCAAGGCCCTTAAAGCTTAGAATTTTAGTTTCTCCCTGAGAAAGTACACAATGAAATCATTTTCTTCAAGAGAATTCAGAGAGCAAGGGCAGAAGATGAATGGCACTTGTACTTCTCTGCTCTGCTCTGAAGGAATCCTCCAGATTTTAAATGTTTTGAGGATGGAGCATGTTTATAACAATTGTCATTCCAGAAAGCGAGCTCTGTTTTCAATCCTATGGAAAATGTGTGATGGATGAAGTGCTCAGGCAACAGGGCATAGGGGAATGGGTATCTAATGACAGAATTCTGAAGCATTACACTTTTTAGCGAGCCCATTGTGCATCGCATACTTGAGATAATCCAGCCATGAAAATTTTGTTGCTGGTAACCTGTTGCTAGAAAACCATCCCTCCTCCTTCCCTGCCGTACCTTTAAAACATGGTTCTGAATTCCATTTTCCAGGGAACCTTCCTTTTTTGATGCCATTTCATTATAAGAAATTAATCATATTTCTTTTGTGTGGTTTTGCTCTTTTAACAATGTGCTCACTCATATCCATTTATGCATTTCTTTGAAAACATTTCTAGTCATCTTTTCACTGCCAAAGTGCTGTGGGTAGCCAGTTGTTTTGTGCCTTTTGCTGGTAAGAACCATGCCTTTTATTGTTTTGTTTTTGTTTTTGTTTTTTTCTTTCTCCTGGGGGCCAACTCAGCATCGCAAATCTGATGACTGAACGATAAGCAGAAACACTCATTCTCATGAAAAGTGACAAGGGGGCTTTTGGTTGTGTGATCTGATCATGAGTGTATTTGCTGTCCAGATTTTCTGAATGTTACAGAGTCCATTTAAAGAGGAGGCATTGGTTGTTCTGTCAGCATTAGAACCAAATAAGGAAGCAAAGGAGTGGGGATAAAATCAGGAGAGGAGAGAGGGAGGGAAAGAATGTAAGTGTTGTGAAGACACAGCAAGAAGTCAGAAGTCTGCAACCTGGAAGAGAGCTCTCACCAGAACCCAACCATGCCAGGACCCTGATCTTGGACTTTCAGCCCCCAGAACTGTAAGAAATAAATGTCTCTTGTTTATAAGCCAAAAAAAAAAAAAAAAAAAAGAATGTAAGTGTTCCTATCCAGTCTCTTTCCATGTTTGCACCACCCTTGACAATGCCATTGTCACACAACTCTGAAACTTTCTTCTTTTTCTTTTTATCCTGGTATAATAAGGTACTAAAGGATTGGCCTTTTTATGTTAATCCAGGCTCCCTTGCTTATTAACTGTAGCATTGTACAAGTCACTTAATCTTTTAGTGCCTTGGTTTCCCCATTTCAAAATTAGAAATGAGAATAGCAGCTACTTCTTCGTGACATCATAAGGAGTAAAAGAGCAAATATCTGTAAAATTCTTAGACCAATACTTGGCATATAGTAAGTGCTTAAGAGTCATCAATATTATTATTATGAGTTGGTTAAGGAGGAGGAAATAAGTGTTGACACAGGTGGCAATCAGAGATTATCCCAACTGATGGGGAAAATTGGAATCTTGTGGGACAAGAGAGTAAACTAATTACTGAACATATTCCCGATTTTCATTCCTGACTTGTCAATGAGATGGGAAGTTTAGTCTTAAAATTATCAGTATCTGTTCATCTTTTAACATGTAAATAAACATGATAATGAAGATTATTTCCCAATATAACATCAACCAGAGGCAGTTCTTGACAATTATTGTGCTGTATTACTGATTCATTTTCTCATAAGTTAGTATTTATTAAAACAGGATTGCTATCAGATGGAGATCTTATCTCTAGTTTATTATGTAATTGAAGGAAATAAAGTTTGCACCTGGGAAGAACAAAGAATTTAAGATGGCACAATATTGTTTATAGACAATGCCAAAGGGATGAGATGTACTGAGTTGTTTGCTTGAGCTAACACACTCTCAGCACAGACAGAAGGTATATTTGTGCAGTAAAAAATGAGCCTTTACTTCAGAAAATACTGTGGATTAATACAGAATATGGTAAAGCATATTGAATTGTAGTATAGTTTGCCCTTGAACAACATGCATTTGAACTGCACAGGTCCACTTACAGATTTTTTTCAGTAAATACAGTACAGCCGTGTAAATGTGTTTTCTCTCCCTTATGATTTTCTTAGTAACTTTTTCTTTTCTCTAGCTTACTTTATTGTAAGAATACAGTATATGATACATATAACATCCAAAATATGTATTAATTGATTATATTATCAGTATGGCTTCTGGTCAGCAGTAGGTTATTAGTAGTTAAGTTTTGGGGGAGTCAAAAATTCTACTTAGATTTTTGACTGTGTGTGGGGTCAGCACTCTAACCCTTGTGTTGTCCAAGAGTACATTGTATTTATTGATTTACTCATATTTCTTAAAGATAACGTGTAAAAATATTAAGAAAATAACATTATCCTTCACATTTTTACTTTATGTATGAATCAGCAAGTATTTATGAGGTAAGCTTTCGTGTCATGTAGAATATCATTGTAGCTTAAAAAAAAAAACTTACAGATTCTTGGAAAGACTTCAGACATCAAAAGAGAACTGCAATGAGAAGAAAAATTGGAAGGAAGTGATAAAACATAAAAAATAATGTCACTTAAGTAAACATTATCCAGACAACAGTATGCTATACATTTATATATATATTCTACAAGGGAGCTCCTAACCTGGACTGAACCTTGGCTCAATGGTTAATTTAGTGCAACTGGCCCAAAAACAAATCTTTCATTCAGGACTTTATGAAGATAATAAAAGGACTAGTTGAAGATGATGAACCCTGAATTGTGGAATGTGACTTATATAGGTAATGTGATTAAGTCTGAGTAACTAAATATTTGTAAAGTTTTCAGCCAAGTATAGATGCCTTCGGTTTTATTCTTAGGTTTCTTTGTTAATTCTTACATTGCATGTTTAGCTAATTTTTTTCAATCTTTTCATATTTTCTTCTTTTCTAATATAAATACTTGAGACTATACATTTTCCTTAAATTATTACTTTTGGTTTATACCACAATATTTCATATGTAGAATTTTAATCAATGAATAATAATAAACATTGTTAAAATTTTTATCTTCTTTTTTCCTTTTTCTATATGTTATTTAGTTTTAATTTTCTAAACATAAGAGAATTGTTCAATTTATCTCTCTGATACTGACTTTAAACCCTATAGCACTGAGATCAGAAAATGTGGTCTATATAATTCATATTCTCCAAAATTTGCTAAGACTTACTGTTTCAGTTGCCTGTTGAATTCAGTAGTTCAGAATTTTAGGTAGGCTTATCTGAGTGATTCTTTTGCTCCATATGACCTCACTGAATGGGCTGGTCTGGAGGGTCCAAGATGGCTTTATTTACATGTCTGGTGTTTTGGCAAGTTTGACTGAAGGATGATGCTCAGCTGGGATGGCTGACCAGGGAACTAACTCTGACTTTCCCAACTTGGTGGCCTGAGGGTAATTGGACTTCTCATCTTGAGGCTCAGGGCTCCAAGAGCAAATAAGGAAGAATTGACACGTCATTTTATAATTTAGCCTTGAAAGTCATGTAGTGTCGTTTCTGTTGTACTCCATGTACTGCCCAAGCAGTTTTAACCACTCCCAGATCTAGGACATGTGACACAGAACTCACATTTCAATGGAAGGTGTGCCAAAACATCTGTAGGCAGGGTTTGAAACCACTATACATTTTTTATGGTGTATTACATGGTCACTTTTTATAAATGTGTTTGTGCCTGACAGATATGTACATCCTAAAATTGTTGGGTAAAAAGAGGAAAAAATGGTCATTAAATCATACTTAATCTTTCAAATAGTCCATAGTTTTGCTATTTCTTGATCTGTTTAACCTACCAATCCTTGAGAAAAGGACACATTTGACAGTTTACTTTTATTAATTTTTCCTTAATTCTTTTGAGACCATTCTAGTAATTTCATGCAAATTAAAAATCTTGTTTAAATTTTCCATGGCTTTATATATAAGTTTTTCCCATTTTTTTTTTACTTTAAACCTTATGTTGTAATTGCTTCTTATAAGCAGTGAATATCTTGTAAGCTAGATATATTTTTTTAAAAAGTGAAAAATAAAATATTGATCTTGTATGTTTAAAAGTTATAACTTCTATTTTTACTCTTTTAATGGCTGACATTTTGAAATTTTACCATGAATAGGATAGTAAAGAAAGTCTGAAGTTAATCATTATCTTAATCACACTTCCTAAACAATGCAAGTTTATTAATTCTCTTATCAGTTATGCCTATTTTGTGTTTTACTATTTGTTACATTTTTTTAATTCAAAAATTAAATTTTTTCTTCTGAACGTTCTATTTTGCTCTTTCTAACATGGGCATTTTAAAATTTCCCACTGCTTGCTCATTTTCATGATTCAGCCTTTTATTTCTTTAAACCTTTCTCATATAATAATCTATACAGACACGTGCAATATTTGAGAACCTTGGATTTTCTAAATTTGAAGCTTGTTATTTCTACAGATTGCCTCTCATTCTGGTTTGTGAACTTGAATATTTGATAAATCATTTGATTATGATCTCATTTGTGTTTGATCTTATTCTGCAAAAATCTTGAAGGTCTAAATAGGGAATTTCTTCTCAAGAATTTGCATTTACTTCTTTCAGAACCTAAAGGTACTACTAAAGTTTTAATACTTTAGCTTCCTTTAAGAGTTTAGAACTTAAAACAGAAGACTTTGGTTTAGCAACCACTCAAGCTACTGGTTCATACTCATATTCATTCTCCAGGCATGGCATGCGTATTGCTTCAGAGAATCCTCTTTTGCTTACTATTCATCACTCCAGATAAGAATTTACAGCTCAATTTTTTTGTTTGCTCATTCTTACTGCTGGAACTGTAGGAAAGAAGTGGAGGTTTCCATTATCTTCTATAAGCACAGTATGTATTAAACAAATTTCCTCTCTACCCCACCCCAGGATCTAGTTGGTATGTAGGGGAGGGCCTCAATGTATCTGGTACAAATTAAAAAGAATCTCCCTTTTCTTTTTCAGAAATGATAACTCTATGCTGCAGCATGATTAAAATTTCCCTCACATAGAAGAGCTTCATCTCTTTATAGCCACTTGTTTGAAAGAAGCTGTGTGTACTACCCTCGGCTACTTATATGACAGGGCTTGAAAACTGATAGCCCATTGCTTGAGACCATTTGTTTGAGAGACTTTGGCTTTTCTAGGGTAACATATTGGCCAGTCTTTCAGAGAATATCTGAAAAAAGTCAATGAGAGGCATGTTAAATGATTTGGACAATTCCCCTGCTTGTAAGTCTCCCATTTAAATGGAGTTTAATGAAGGACAGGAGAGCCTGAGAAAAGACTGTTTCCAGGTGTGCAGATGGTATGCCACCAAAGATAATCAAGAAAATTAATTACAAGAATGTGTAGCCTAGACAGGATCTGAGACTGTGTGCTCTGATGGACACATAGGTATTAAAAACAAATGCACAAGAAATAGGCTTCCTTGACAGCCTAGGGTAAGGGATTCTGGAGATGGAGGCTAAGATTTCCAGATAAAGATAGCAATTAGTTAAGAACAAGTAGGGCTTATAGTTGTTAACTTTTCCCCTTTTAGCTCTAACAAAGTTAGTTTTGTACCTATTTTATTTGCAGCCTGAATTTGAAAGATACATTTTTTTCTTTAATGCAATGATTATCAAACAACCTGGATTTGATGAGAAAGCTATGTGCAAAAAATGAAATTAGCCCAGATACAAGCAAATGGTCATTACCAGGTATGTTGAAAAATTAATATAAAAGATTGTTCTACAGCAAGTCACATTCTGTTAAAACAAAAGCATTAACAATAAGAAACTGTATAATGAAAAATATTAGGAAGCTCCAGCTGATATGAGACTTATTTCAAGAAATGATTTATACAATTAAGTTCTAATACAGAAAAGTCTTGGCTGTCCCTTGAAAATTGTATTCCTTCATTTGCCAAATATTTATGGAATGCTTATATGCCAGGTACTGTTATAAGAATTGGAAATATAGCTGTGCGCCTTTCAGACAAAATTTCCTCTTTCAGAGCTTACATTGTAATGGTAGGAGACAAATAATAAACAAGTGAGTATATACTTTATCAGGCAGTAATTAGAGCTATGGATGAAAATAAAGCAGAATAACGAGAATGAGACTGGAAGTGTGTGAGTGTGTGTGTGTGTGTGTGTGTGTGTGTGTTTACTTTTTAGATGAACTTGGAAAAGCTTTTCTCATAAGGTGACCTTAGTTAGATCAGAGATTTAATTCAAGGAAAAGAGTATTGCTGATATCTGGAGTACGAATATTCCAGGTTGGGGAATTAGCAAGAATGTGTTCCCTAAAATAAGACCAGGCTGGATGCATTCAAGAAATTGCTGGGGTACAGAGTAAAGGTGTGAGTTGTATTTTCTGTCAGAGAGGTAAGAGGGAATCACTTTTCCCATGGTACTAATGTATTTTTGGTTCTTGTTTTTGTTTTGTTTTTAGAGAGGGAGACAAAGAGGGAGAAGGGCAGAGGGAGAGAAAGAGAGAGAATCTTAAGCAGGCTCCATACCCAATGGGAGCCTGATATAGGGCTCAGTCTCACAAACCTGAGATCATGATCTGAGCCAAAATCAAGAGTCTGACACTTAATTGACTGAGCCATCCAGGTGCCCCACTAATGTACTTTTTATAGAAATTCTAAGCAATAACAGAAATTATACTCTTATTAATTAAAAATGTATATTATGTAGGTTGTGATCATTCCCTGATTATTTTTTTAAAGATTTCATTTATTTATTTATTTATTTATTTAAGCGGGGAGGGGC
The DNA here is from genome assembly GCF_009762305.2 of Zalophus californianus. NCBI lineage: Eukaryota > Metazoa > Chordata > Mammalia > Carnivora > Otariidae > Zalophus > Zalophus californianus. The sequence goes on along the minus strand of NC_045606.1, from coordinate 42,945,544 downwards.
AGAGGGAGAGGGACAAGCAGACTCTGAGCTGAGCACAGAGCCCAGTGCAGGGCTAAGTCCCACGACCCTGAGATCATGATACCAAAAGTTGGACCCTTAACCGACTGAGCCACCCCAGCACTTAGTGTATGGTACTTAGTATAAGTGCCATACACCAGACAGACAGTGATCAATCAATAATCAGGGAATTGATTGATCACTGTCTGTCTGGTGTATGGCACTATACTAAGAATTTTAAGACTTAGTCCCTGTTCATAAAATTCACAGCATAATTCTGGAGAACATTTTTGGTCTGCTTATATTATCCCTGTGAACCATATCTCTTTTATTTTCAAAAAAGATCCCATTTGGACTATGTGACTTTTCTTAGGCTGACCAATATCACCACCTTCCCAGTTGTCAGTCTTGACAGATGGGTACATTTATGCCTGGAGGATTTCCTTTTCTCTTATAACATCTCTTGATGTTAGGGGAAACTTCTGGATGCTCCTCCAATTATCCATGAGTTGCAGAAGACTTAAGGATCTACTTCAATTTTTTTTTTTTTTTTTTTGTCTAAACATTCTCTTCTATCACCCACGGATCCGGATAGAAAAGTCCCCTGTGGGTTCTCTCATGTCCAACCATCCCTCATTCCCTGCCTGCCCCCAACAATTAATATTAGTGCCTAGTGGGCAGGGCCATCTTTCCAGCAATTCATTTGTCTTCTTTCAGATATTCTTCTACCACTGATCAATCTCTGAAAGTGGGCTAAACATGAATTTCATCGTCTTTTTCTTTTTTTCTTTCTTTTTTGTTCTTAAAGTCTTCTCTTCAAAGAGCAGTTTTTTTTCCTTTTCTCTCTCTTTTTAAAAATCTTTTATTGTTATGTTAATCACCATACATTACATCATTAGTTTTTGATGTAGTGTTCCATGATTCATTGTTTGTGCATAACACCCAGTGCTCCATGCAGAATGTGCCCTCTTTAATACCCATCACCAGGCTAACCCATCCCCCCACCCCCCTCCCCTCGGAAACCCTCAGTTTGTTTTTCAGAGTCCATCATCTCTCATGGTTCGTCTCCCCCTCCGATTTACCCCCTTCATTCTTCCCCTCCTGCTGTCTTTTTCTTCTTCTTCTTCTTTAAACATATATTGTATTATTTGTTTCAGAGGTACAGATCTGCTATTCAACAGTCCTGCACAATTCACAGGTTTCACAACAAAATTGAGGGGAAAGTACAGAGATTTCTCAGGTGTCCTCAGACATGCATAACCTCCCCTATTATTAATATCCCCTGCCAGAGTCGTGTATTTGCTATAAGTGATGAAGCTACATTAACGCAATTGTCCTTTTCCAATCTTCTATGTGTGTACTGAATTTATGCCTTTCTTTTTCTTCAGAAATTTGAATTTGACATCTTAAATAAGTTTTGGAATGCAATCCTTATTCTTTCTCCAAAAGTGTAGCTTTTAAGATTAAAAATATTTTGCTTTCTACATTATTGTTTCTTTCATGAATTTCAGAAGTCTACTTAGAAAGTCAAAAGCTAAAAAACTGGCGCTCTGCTTTCTGGTTTTGGCTATGTGGGTCCTTTTCTGAGGCAGTAGGCTTGGAGAACCTTGGCTTCAAAGGGAAGTTTTACTTGGGAACAAAAAAAATTGTCTGTTAGTATATTTAAATCTTATCCCAGGATATGATAAAGTAAGTAAATAGTTGAGTTACATATGCGATATGATTAAAGAGGACTGTTTTCATAAATGATACACAAAATACCTCCATTTAGCATACATATCCCTTCAGGCCTCTATCTCTGGCACTTCTAGATCCAAAGTTTAACAAATGTTTATTTAAATTCTTCTCTGTATATGTTACTACAAGAAAAAAATAAAGATGACTATGAAGATCTGCTTGATTATTTGGAATTCTTCTATAAGAATATTTATCTTATATGTATGTGTGTGTATATGTGTGTATGTATGTATGTATGTATGTATTTGTGTGTATCAGTATTGACTCACAGATATTTATTTTTTACTTTGAGTTATAATATAATACCAACTAATTTCTTTTGTTGATCAAATTATTCCAGATTTGGCCATTTGGAACTTTTTCAGTTGGCTGTTATACTCCTTTGATATACTGTACTCTGTGTGTGTGTGAGTGTGTGTGTTTGTGTGTGTGTGTGTGTGTGTTTGAGCACTTCTTTACCCTTTGGCACTATAAGATACACAAGGCTCATCTTGTATGTCTCCTGCTTCACTTATAGAATCAATCACTTCTCTAATGATCCTGGTTCCTTTATTGGAGAACCGTATTAGAGACCAAGGCCTGGATTTTAGGTGTGCTCCTTGCTATTGGGGTGTTGTTTCTTTCAGTCCCTCTCAAATGACCAAGTAAAAAAAATGTATGTTTATATTAATCCATATATATATATATTTCTATAAATATTTCTATATGTAACCATGCGTATCTATATTAAGCCAAATCTGAGTTCATACTGATGTCTTCAACTCTTCTATAACCCATAGGCCATTCTAGCCTCTTATGCTTAACTGTAAACTCACGTTCCAACAATCAGAAACCTTACTTAATTGTTCTATTCCAATGTGCATGTATAATAATATCAGAATTGTTAACCCATAATCCTAGTGGAAAGAACATTATCAACTCACTACAGTGATTATGTGTAGTTACTTTTGCCTCTAATCTTATAGACTCCACTCCTTTCCAAAGTTACTTAGATCAGCACCTTTTCCCCCATCCTCTTCAGTGAGATTGTTTTAATTTTTAATTAAATTTTTACTATAGTTAGGTTTTCTTTTTTCAGTCTGAATTCCTTCCTGAGGTATTATGATCTCTTAAATGATTGTTTTAAAAATATTTGCATACATCAAGGTGTTACAAAGTTCTGTGGTTTTTGACAATGCATACTGTCTTTCATCAGTCATTACAATATCACAGAGAATAATTTTACTGCCCTACAGACTCCCTGTGCTTTCCTATTCCTTTCAGGAACAGGTCATTTTGTCCATAGCCACTTTATCTTTATCCCGTCCTAGCCCCCGCCCTTTAACTCTCTATTCCCATGTCCTTTTCTTCCCCCATGTAATTTTAAAGGCATGCATTTTTTTTTTTTCGAGAGAGAACGTGCAAGAGAGAGAGCTCATGAGTGGGGGAGGGGGGCAGAGGGAGCGAGAGAATCTCAAGCAGGCTCCACACCAACAAGAGCCTGATGTGGGACTTGATCTCATGACCCTGAGATGATGACCTGAGCTGAAATCAAGAGTCAGACACTTAACCGACTGAGCCACCAAGGTGGCCCTAAAGGCATGTATTTTTTTTAATTTTTTTTATTGTTATGTTAATCACCATATATTACATCATTAGTTTTTGATGCAGTGTTCCATGATTCATTGTTTGTTCATAACACCCAGTGCTCCATGCAGAACGTGCCCTCCTCAATACCCATCACCAGGCTAACCCATCCCCCTACCCCCCTCCCCTCTAGAACCCTCAGTTTGTTTTTCAGAGTCCATCATCTCTCATGGTTCGTCTCCCCCTCTGACATACTCCCCTTTTCTTCCTCTCCTGTTATCTTCTTCTTTTTCTTTTTTCTTAAAATATGTTGCGTTATTTGTTTCAGAAGTACAGAACTGTGATTCAACAGTCTTGAACAATTCACAGCGCTCACCGTAGCACATACCCTCCCCAATGTCTATCACCCAGCCACCCCATCCCTCCCACCCCCAACCACTCCAGTAACACTCAGTTTGTTTCCTGAGATTAAGAATTCCTCATATCAGTGAGGTCATGTGATACATGTCTTTCTCTGATTGACTTATTTCACTCAGCATAACACCCTCCAATTCCATCCACGTCGTTGCAAATGGCAAGATCTCATTCCTTTTGATGGCTGCATAATATTCCATTGTGTATATATACCACTTTTTCTTTAGCCATTCATCTGTCGATGGGCATCTTCGCTCTTTCCACAGTTTGGCTATTGTGGACATTGCTGCTATAAACATCGGGGTGCACGTACCCCTTCGGGTCCCTACATTTGTATCTTTGTGGTAAATACCCAGTAGTGCAATTGCTGGATCGAACGGTAGCTCTAATTTCAACGGTTTGAGGAACCTCTATACTGTTTTCCAGAGTGGTTGCACCAGCTTGCATTCCCACCAACAGTGTAGGAGGGTTCCCCTTTCTCCACATCCCCGCCAACATCTGTCGTTCCCTGACTTGTTAATTTTAGCCATTCTGACGGGTGTGAGGTGGTATCTCATTGAGGTTTTGATTTGGATTTCCCTGATGCCGAGCAATGTTGAGCACTTTTTCATGTGCCTGTTGGCCATTTGGATGTCTTCTTTGGAGAAATGTCTGTTCATGTCTTCTGCCCATTTCTTGATTGGATTATTTGTTCTTTGGGTGTTGAGTTTGATACGTTCTTTATAGATTTTGGATACTAGCCCTTTATCTGATATGTCATTTGCAAATATTTTCTCCCATTCTGTCGGTTGTCTTTTGGTTTTGTGGACAGTTTCTTTTGCTGTGCAAAAGCTTTTTATCTTGATGAAATCCCAATAGTTCATTTTTGCCCTGGCTTCCCGTGCCTTTGGCGATGTTTCTAGGAAGAAGTTGCTGCGGCTAAGGTCGAAAAGGTTGCTACCTGTGTTCTCCTTTAGGATTTGGATGGACTCCTGTCTCACGTTTAGGTCTTTCAACCATTTGGAGTCTATTTTTGTGTGTGGTGTAAGGAAATGGTCCAGTTTCATTCTTCTGCATGTGGCTGTCCAATTTTCCCAACACCATTTGTTGAAGAGACTGTCTTTTTGCCATTGGACATTCTTTCCTGCTTTGTCAAAGATAAGTTGACCATAGAGTTTAGGGTCCATTTCTGGGCTCTCGATTCTGTTCCATTGATCTAGGTGTCTGTTTTTCTGCCAGTACCATACTGTCTTGATGATGACAGCTTTGTAATAGAGCTGGAAGTCCGGAATTGTGATGCCGCCAGCTTTGCTTTTCTTTTTCAGTATTCCTCTGGCTATTCTGGGTCTCTTCTGGTTCCATACAAATTTTAGGATTATTTGTTCCATTTCTTTGAAAAAAGTGGATGGTATTTTGATGGGGATTGCATTGAATGTGTAGATTGCTCTAGGTAGCATTGACATCTTCACAATGTTGATTCTCTCAATCCATGAGCATGGAACATTTTTCCATTTCTTTGTGTCTTCTTCAATTTCTTTCATGAGTATTTTATAGTTTTCTGAGTACAGATCCTTTGCCTCTTTGGTTAGATTTATTCCTAGGTATCTAATGGTTTTGGGTGCAATTGTAAATGGGATAGACTCCTTGATTTGTCTCTCTTCTGTCTTGTTGGTGGTGTATAGGAATGCCACTGATTTCTGTGCATTGATTTTATATCCTGCTACTTTACTGAATTCCTGTATGAGTTCTAGCAGTTTTGGGGTGGAGTCTTTTGGGTTTTCCACATACAGTATCATATCATCTGCAAAGAGTGAGAGTTTGACTTCCTCTTTGCCGATTCGGATGCCTTTGATTTCTTTTTGTTGTCTGATTGCTGTGGCTAGGACTTCTAATACTATGTTGAATAGCAGTGGTGAGAGTGGACATCCCTGCCGCGTTCCTGACCTTAGGGGAAAAGCTCTCAGCCTTTCCCCATTGAGAATGATATTCGCTGTAGGTTTTTCATAGATGGCTTTTATGATATTGAGGTATGTACCCTCTATCCCTATACTCTGAAGAGTTTTGATCAAGAAAGGATGTTGTACTTTGTCAAATGCTATTTCTGCATCTATTGAGAGGATCATATGATTCTTGTTCTTTCTTTTGTTAATGTATTGTATCACGTTGATTGATTTGCGGATGTTGAACCAGCCTTGCAGCCCAGGAATAAATCCCACTTGGTCATGGTGAATAATCCTTTTAATGTACTGTTGGATCCTATTGGCTAGTATTTTGGTGAGAATTTTTGCATCCATGTTCATCAAGGATATTGGTCTGTAATTCTCTTTTTTGATGGGGTCTTTGTCTGGTTTTGGGATCAAGGTAATGGTGGCCTCATAAAATGAGTTTGGAAGTTTCCCTTCCATTTCTATTTTTTGGAACAGTTTCAGGAGAATAGGTATTAATTCTTCTTGAAATGTCTGATAGAATTCCCCTGGGAAGACATCTGGCCCTGGGCTTTTGTTTCTTGGGAGATTTTTGATGACTGCTTCAATTTCCTTAGTGGTTATAGGTCTGTTCAGGTTTTCTATTTCTTCCCGGTTCAATTTTGGTAGTTGATACATCTCTAGGAATGCACCCATTTCTTCCAGGTTATCTAATTTGCTGGCATAGAGTTGCTCATAATATGTTCTTATAATTGTTTGTGTTTCTTTGGTGTTGGTTGTGATATCTCCTCTTTCATTCATGATTTTGTTGATTTGGGTCATTTCTCTTTTCTTTTTGATCAGTCTGGCCAGGGGTTTATCCATCTTGTTAATTCTTTCAAAGAACCAGCTCCTAGTTTCGTTGATCTGTTCTACTGTTCTTTTGGTTTCTAGTTCATTGATTTCTGCTCTGATCTTTATGATTTCTCTTCTCCTGCTGGGTTTAGGCTTTATTTGCTGTTCTTTCTCCAGCTCCTTTAGGTGTAGGGTTAGGTTGTGTATTTGAGACCTTTCTTGTTTCTTGAGAAAGGCTTGTATTGCTATATACTTTCCCCTGAGGACTGCCTTTGCTGTATCCCAAAGATTTTGAACAGTTGTGTTTTCATTTTCATTGGTTTCCATGAAATTTTTTAATTCTTCTTTAATTTCTTGGTTGACTCGTTCATTCTTTAGTAGGATGCTCTTTAGCCTCCGTGTATTTGAGTTCTTTCCGACTTTCCTCTTGTGGTTGAGTTCTAGTTTCAAAGCATTGTGGTCTGAAAATATGCAGGGAATGATCCCAATCTTTTGGTACCAGTTGAGACCTGATTTGTGACCTAGGATGTGATCAATTCTGGAGAATGTTCCATGGGCACTCGAGAAGAATGTGTATTCCGTTGCTTTGGGATGGAATGTTCTGAATATGTCTGTGAAGTCCATTTGGTCCAGTGTGTCCTTTAAAGTCTTTATTTCCTTGTTGATCTTTTGCTTAGATGATCTGTCCATTTCAGTCAGGGGGGTGTTAAAGTCCCCCACTATTATTGTTGTCAATGTGTTTCTTTGCTTTTGTTATTAAGTGCCTTATATAATTGGCTGCTCCCATGTTTGGGGCATAGATATTTACAATTGTTAGATCTTCTTGTTGGATAGACCCTTTAAGTAGGATATAGTGTCCTTCCTCATCTCTTATTACAGTCTTTGTTTTAAAATCTAGTTTGTCTGATATAAGGATTGCCACCCCAGCTTTCTTTGGGTGTCCATTAGCATGGTAAATGGTTTTCCACCCCCTCACTTTCAATCTGGGGGTGTCTTTGGGTCTAAAATGAGTCTCTTGCAGACAGCATATTGATGGGTCTTGTTTTTTAATCCAATCTGATAGCCTGTGTCTTTTGATTGGGGCATTTAGCCCATTTACATTCAGGGTAACTATTGAAAGGTATGAATTTAGTGCCATTGTATTGCCTGTAAGGTGACTGTTAACTGTCTGTTATCTGTGTTCGTTTCTGCTCTTTGCTGCTTTTAGGTTCTCTCTTTGCTTAGATGACCCCTCTCAATATTTCTTGGAGGGCTGGTTTCGTGTTTGCAAATTCCTTTAGTTTTTGTTTGTTCTGGAAGCTTTTTATCTCTCCTTCTATTTTCAATGATAGCCTAGCTGGATATAGTATTCTTGGCTGCATATTTTTCTCGTTTAGTGCTCTGAAGATATCTTGCCAGTCCTTTCTGGCCTGCCAGGTCTGTGGATAGGTCTGTTGCCAATCTAATGTTTCTACCATTGTAGGTTACATATCTCTTCTCCCGAGCTGCTTTCAGGATTTTCTCTTTGTCTCTGAGACTCGTAAGTTTTACTATTACATGTCGGGGTGTTGACCTATTATTATTGATTTTGAGAGGGGTTCTCTGTGCCTCCTGGATTTTAATGCCTGTTTCCTTCCTCACATTAGGGAAGTTCTTTGGTATAATTTGCTCCAATATACCTTCTGCCCCTCTCTCTCTTTCTTCTTCTTCTGGGATCCCAATTATTCTAATGTTGTTTCGTCTTATCGTATCACTTATCTCTCGAATTCTGCCCTCGTGATCCTGTAGTTGTTTATCTCTCTCTTGCTCAGCCTCTTTATTTTCCATCATTTGGTCTTCTGTATCGCTGATTCTCTCTTCTGCCTCATTTATCCTAGCATTTAGTGCCCCCATTTTTGATTGCATCTCATCAATAGCCTTTTTGATTTCGATTTGGTTAGATTTTAGTTCTTTTATTTCTCCAGAAAGGGTTTCTCTCATAACTTCCAAACTTTTTTTCAAGCCCAGCTAGTATCTTTAAAGTCATGATTCTGAACTCTAGGTCCGACATCGTACTAATGTCCGTATTGAGTAGGTCCCTGGCTGACGGTACTACCTCTTGTTCTTTTTGCTGAGGTGATTTCTTTCGTCTTGTCATTTTGTCCAGAGGAGAATAGATGACTGAGAGAACAAAATGCTAACAGGTTTACAACTTCCCCAGCAAATATACTGTATACAAATCAGAAAAGACCTGAAACCAGGGGAAAAGAAAGGGAAAGAAAGAAAAAAGAAAGAGAAAAAGAAAGAAAGAAAAGAAACATAAAAACAAAAACAGAACAATACAAAAAAAGCAGAATATGATCAAATATGATCAGGCTAGTGCATAAATCAGTGTCACACACTAGATTTGGGGCGCATTTTGGTCTGTTAGAAAAAAGTGCCTCCTAAAATTTTAAAGGAAGAAAGACATATATGTACAAAATAAGGGTTGATACAATGAAGGGGTGGAAGATGACTGTAAAAATGAAAATTATAAAAGATTTTATAAAAGGACTTGGTAAGATAAGTTGTTTGAAAAAAGAAAGAAGATTTAAGAAAAAAAAAAGGAAAAAGGGAGAGAATGTGATCAGGCAGGAGACTAGAACAAAGCCATACACTAGTGATTTAGGGTATATTTTGATCTGTTAGAAGAAACTGTACCTCAAAATTTTAAAGAGAGAACAACTTATATATATATGCCAAAAATAAGGGTAACTACTATGAAGGGATAAAATATGACTCAAAAAATGAAAAATAAAAAATGTTTTTTTTTAAAAAAAAGGGATTGATAAGATGTTCGTTGTAAAAGGGAAAAAGAAAAATAAAAAAAAAACAGTCAACAAAAATTAACTTTGATGAAATAATGAATCATGGTAAAAAAAAAAAAAAAGCCATGCATCTATGTGCAGTATTCCCCTAGCGCTGGAGTTCTCCCATTCTCCTTGATCGATCAACTTGGTCTTGGCTTGCTGGCTGTTTGTGCTGATCTTCTGGGGGAGGGGCCTGTTGCTGTGATTTCCAAATGTCTTTGTCGGAGGCGGAATTGCCCCGCCCTTGTCTGGGCTAAGGAAGCTGCTCCGGTTTGCTTTCAGGAGCTTTTGTTCCCTGCATGCCCTCGGTACAGCTTTGGAGGACCAGGGCAGAAATGGTGGCCTCCCAATCTCCACATGGAGGAGCTGAGAACTCGGGGCCCCGCTCCTCAGTGTGCCCCCAGAGAAAAGCAGTCACTTCCTTGTCCCCGGTCTCCGGCCGCACTCCGTGCTCACCCGGCCTGTGACCGAGCGTTGCTATCTCTGGCACCCGACCCCGCGCGGAGTCTCCAAACCCAGCAGATCCCTGCAGTGCGTTCCCGCACCGCTCCTCCCCAGGAAGGAAGGGGAGTCTCCCCGGATCTGCCGCCTGTTGGGTCCCTGCTGGAGGAGCCGTGCCCCGACTGGGCCGCAGATCACAGTTTATGGCAACCCCGAGCTGAGAGCCCACGACTCTGCTCCGTCTCTGCAGCCGGCTTCCCCGCTCTGATACCTGGGAGCTCTGGCGCACTCAGGCACCCCCAGTCTCTCTGTGACCCCGAGGGTCCTGAGACCACACTGTCCCGGGAGGATTCCACCCCCCGCTTAGCCACTGCAGCGACGTCCCTCAGCGGAGCCAACTTCTAAAAGGTCCGATTTTGTGCTCCGCGGCTCTAGCACTTGCCAGAAGCGGCCGGCGGAGGCCCCTCCCCCTCCATCTATCCTCCCGAATATCGCCTCGGATTCACTTCTCCGCACGCCCTACCTTCCAGTAAGTGGTTGCTTCTCTGTTCAGAGAGTTCTTGCTACTCTCCTGTTCGATCTCCTGTTGAGTTCGTAGGTGTTCAGAATGGTTTGATCCCTATTCAGCTGAATTCCTGAGACCAGACGAAATCTAGGTCTCCTACTGCTCCGCCATCTTGCTCCCAAGGCATGTATTTTTAAATCCTTTCTGGATATTCCCTTTTTCTCTTCTGTACTCAATGCTCTAAATTAATGGTATAGGTAGCTCATCTTTGTTGTGGTTGCAGGATGTAGAGATTCTTCTAACACAGTTTCACTGAGGTTTCAAAATGATCTAAAAAAGGAAAATACATCATACTTACCTAGGACTTTTATTTAGCCCCTCAAAGCACTTTACTAATTAAACAAACCTCCAAACTGAGTGAATGAGATTTTTATGGATTGTTATATTTTGAGACAGAAACCTTTTGTAAGGTCATAGAAAACTGTCCAAATCATAAGTCTGGGAAGAGTATTTCATTTCCTTGTGCCATCTACTCAGATAAGGTTGCCTTTTCAATAATGAATGAAGAAAAATAAAATCATACTTCCCCATCTCCTTCTTTACTTTCTCCTGGGAATCAGGTACTTTGGGAAGCAAGAATCTTGGATAGCACCCAACTACATTTGGGAGTTTTCACTGGCATGGTTTTAATCCAATCTTGCTTCTGGTATTTAGGAAGCCAGACGTATAATCTCTGTCTCTATAGGGGATCTAAGCACTCACACACTTCTCACCAATGCTGTCTGCCTATTTTTGCCCAAAGACATAATAACTATTTTAGGTAACTTCATACTGTGACAAGGCTTATGTTATGTAAATGAAATGAAGACATTTTAGTCTGAATTAACCCAGATGACTTTTAAGGGAAGACAGTTTGGGAGAGAATGTCTAAGCAATTTGGGCAGGATTTAAAACTTCCTTTACAGTATTGACTTTAGCACCCTCTCTTTATATATATATTTTTTTAAAGATTTTACTTATTTATTTGACAGAGAGAGACATAGCAAGAGCAGGAACATAAGCAGGGGGAGTGGGAGAGGGAGAAGCAGGCTTCCCTCAGAGCGGGTAGCCGATGTGGGGCTCGATCCCAGGACCCTGGGATCATGACCTGAGCCGAAGGCAGACGCTTAATGTCTGAGCCACCCAGGCACCCGAATTTAGCACCCTCTTGAGAAACTGTTTTTATCTCAGCTTACAGTCTTGTTCTCTTTCATAATCAGTGTAATGCTTACTTATTTATACAGTGCTAATTATCTGAGTAGGTATGGTTCTGTTAATTTGAAACTTTCCTTTCAAAGATAATTTGTTTGGATAAATTATGACAACTATTTCCTTTGATGCATTTGAAAGTACTTTCTAATACATAGAAGGTATAGAAGGGGGGGCGCCTGGGTGGCTCAGTAGGTTAAGCGTCTGCCTTCGGCCCAGGTCATGATCCCGGAGTCCTGGGATCGAGCACCACGTCGGACTCTCTGCTCAGCAGGGAGTCTGCCTCTCCCTCTGCCTCTGCTGCTCTTCCTGCTCATTCTCTCTCTCTCTCTCAAATAAATAAATAAAATAAAAAAAAGAAGGTATAGAAGGTATAACCATAAGATATGTTCTGCATAATGGAAAATATAATGAATATTTTATTGACTTATAAAATATGTTTTAATAGCATTCGATTTCTCATAGAAAGTTAGAATTCATGAAACTTTTATATTCTGGAAAAATACAATTTCTTGGGAGTATTGTCCTTATAGAGATGCATACTGAAATGTTAACAAAAAGCATTCTTTTTAAAAGAAGGAGAATAAGAAATTCACCAATTCAAAAAACTGTTTTAATCCACTTATATAACCATTCACCTCCAAATATTTTCCTGATTTCCTATCTCTGGTACCAGAATTCTACCAGGAACCAAGCTCAATAGCTCAGTATCAACTTTGACTTATATTCTATCTCTTCTAGCCATATGCCATATTGTATAGATTTTACCTTAATGTTTCCTGAATCTCATTTCTGTTATTACTGCCACCCCACAAGATATGTCTCTTCATAGTTTTTATTTACAGTACTGTGGAACAACGAAGTCTGCCCTCCCAATTCCCTTTTTCTTCCTATCCTAGTATATCTGACATAATGCTGATGAACTGATCTATGCACACATTGTTCAATCATAGTATCTGCCTACTCTGTTGATAGTTTCCCCTTTGCTACTATTTTAAATATATATTCTCTTCTGTGGTGCTCAAGACTTTTTAAACTTTGGAACTCAACGAATTTTTTTTAGCTCTAGGAAAACAGAACTATTTGCTGTTCCATGACCTTTCCCCTCCAGACACTATACCCCGACTTTCTTACCTCTCTCCATTCCCATGTTAACTACAATGTGTTTGGTAGCAACAAATCCAATGAAATATTGTAAAATAGGAGAGGGGGTTGTTCTTTACATAAGTTCAGGGAGGTTATATGCTGTGCACTCTTCTTGAAGACAACACATATTCACAAAAGAAGGCCTGCAATGGCCTGTGATAGAGAAACTTGTTTAGTTTTGACCAGTTTTCCCAAACTTACTGGACCATAGAATGCTTTTTAGTGCAAAAAATTCCTAGTGTGTCATGTGTTTTTGTTCAAGATGTCCCTTCTGTCTAGCATGAACTTGTCTCAACTGCTTCCATATGCAACTGGCAAAATCCTGTCTTTTCTTCAAAGCTAATCTCAAATGCCCTCTCTTCCACAAATCTGTTCTTGGATCCCTATCAACACACATCTCCTATTTAAACTTCTGTAGCACGTTTTTTGTACTTTCTTATAACACATACCTTTTTCTTATTTTTGTTCAGTTATTTGTATTATTGGCTTTTACCATCTGACCAAACTGTAAACTCTCTAAAGATAACGTTTTACTTGCCTCAATATCATTTTCAGGCACTGATACTATTTCTTGTGCATGATAAGATTTCAATAAGTACTTACTATTTTGAGCTTTATAATACTAGTGGTATCCCTTTCTATAACCTTTGGAACACATTATCTGATTTGATCCTTATCACTCTGTAAGCTGGGAAGGGAGTATTGCTCTCATATTTGAGGACTGAAACCAATACAATTTCTTTTCTTTTTTTAAAAAAAGATTATTTATTTATTTGAGAGAGCGAGAGAGAGAACGAGCAGGGTGAAGGGCAGAGGGAGAGGCAAACTCCCAACTGAGCAAGGGCCCGATGTGGGACTCCATCTCGGGACCCTGGGATCATGACCTGAGCCAAAGGCAGACACTTAACTGACTGAGCCACCCAGGCACCCACCAATATAATTTCTTGCCCTTGTGTCAAAAAAATACTGGATACAAGCATATTTTATTTTCCCGGTATTGAGAAAAAGTGAAACATAACTTAGTTGCTTATTCCAGAATATACTTAATTTAAGGACATAAAACTGAACCAACTGAGACAGCATTTTTTATTAAGGCTATCCATGTGCTCAAGAATTCCTTCAAGATCTTCATGTAAATGGGCCAAGCAATCCAAAAGTAGTATATCATAAAATTTGTCCAATCTCAATTCTTGAAAGGCTTGCTCTAAAACCACACAGCCCACGTCTTAAAACCCCATAACTGTTCTCTCTTCTCTGTCTTCTCTGATCTGGGACATTACCAAGATTTCATCATGGTATCTCTTACTGCAATTAAATATAATAAAGTTAGCTTCATTTTATCACTAAGTTTTACTGCTGGTCTTTTGGAGGAATGAGCAGTTGACACTTAGAAATGAAAAACTCAATACCTGAAAGATTAAGAATTTCCTCAAGTTGCATAGGTAGGATATGGCCAAGCCAGGATGAATAGCCAAGCCTCTGAAATCTTTATTTGCAAACTTTCTTCAATATCTTTCCTCTGTATTATATTATTTCTCTGGAACAGATATAAATCTCAGGTAGTTGTAAAAAGCAGTATGAAATTAATTTGTCTATGATATCTCCTTCAAATAAATGTATTTGACTCATTCACACAAACAAACAAATAATATTCCTTAATTCTTTATTATACACCAGGTATTGGGAATATATCCATGACAAAACGAAATAAAGTTTCTGCTTTCAAAGATTGGATACTGTAGTTGGGGTGGGGTGGGGAGCAAAGACAGTAAGTAAGTAAATAAATAATGGTTGAAAAATAGTGAAAAAAATGATACTGGGATTGCAATTTTTTATGGAGTTTTCAGAGAAAGCACAGCTGAGAAGTGACATAAGATAATATCTCAAGGAAGTGAGAGAGCTAGTCATGTATCTGTGGAAAATCCTTCTATGTACTTATTGAATAAAGCCTAAATTTAAGAGACCATAATATTAAAAAGAAAACTGGCAATCATTTTGCCATCATTGATTTTGCAATCATTTTGTTGAATAAAATATTTGTAGGTTTAATCAGTATTTTAAGTGCTTTACGGCTATCTGTGGTATTTGTCACTTTATATTCTGGTGCTGCTTTGATTATAAACAATGCACCCTGGTTGCTTTTGCATACCTAAGTCATCTTTAATTCCTGATGGGTGGATGGATGACCCTCTCTTCTGATTAATTGTCCTTTAATATTCCTATGTAAATTTCTTGTGTGATCCAATGTGCTTAAAAATCCACTGAAAGCATGAGGAATGATAGCATTTATTCCCAAAGCCATCAAGGTCAATTGAAAGGAGAAAAACTAAATGGAATGTGTTTAGCCATACATTTGGGGCATCAGATATTAAGAAAGCCTTATTATTTTTTTCTTTAGGTATGGTAGCGATATTATGGTTATGTTAAAAATATATTGTATTGATATATACTTAACTATTTATGGATGAATAGATGTTCAGTATGAGATTTACTTCAAAATAATCCAATGAGGGGGTGGGAAAATGGCTGGGAATATATAGATTAAACATAAGGGCCAAGAATTGATGAATATTGAAGCTGGATGATGGGGTAAGGAGGTTCATTGTATTATTCCTTTTAATTATGTGCTTAAGAAATTTTTTTAATTAAGATATTTTAGTCTCTATCTACCTGATTCCTGTGTTTATTACACAATAGGTTTTATCTGGATCAAGGGAAAATAAATTTATTTAATGTGTGCCCTAAACTCCAATAATAATAAAATAAATATGTCATGTTTTTATAATTGATATTCACATGAAATTGTTTTATAGCTCTTTAGTCAGTGCTAAGTCCAGAATTTTCTGATATTCCAAACAATTTATATTGGAGTCTAATCTGTTGTAATAAAATTTCTACAGCTAACTGTCATAGCAACTGGAGATGACTGCCCTATATTAAAAGCCCCCTGAGGTTGAATACTCAGGGTGATGTCATCTGAGAAGAAAATTCACCAAATGGTTGTATAATTATTCCGCAGGCCCACTCCAAAGTAATTATAAAGCTCTGGTCTATTAAATTTAAATACTAGCACTAAAATGTGTCTGTATCCTTTAGTCTAAAGAAGGTGGGAGATAACATTTAAAGAAGGCTTATTTTAAAAGCATTTATATGGTTGGGGTGGAAACAGACCCATATATTTTTATTCTTCTATTCACTTTATTTAGTAGATAGTGAGGATGTGGTGGTTTTTTTTTTTTATTCCCCTCGTTTTTTTTTTTTTTTTACCAGAGTATATAAAATGACCTTTCACATAACGCAGAGGCACTAATACCAGAAAATTAGATTAATAAATGAAAATAAGCATAAGACATGAAAAATATGAGACATGGTCTCTGCTCTCAAGCTATATTAAATTTTGGCTAAGATGATAATATTCATAAAAAGATAAAGGGCAAAATAAGGTCAAACAGAATTGCCAAATGGGGCATAGAGATAGCAAATGACAGGATTCGGGAGGAAGGAGGACGTGACTATGAGTTGGACTGTTGAGGGAAAATTTCATTGTAAGTAAGTAAGATTCAGAAATCTGAAGAATATAGAAAAAGAGACTGTCTCCTCCACTTCATGTTCTGCCATTGCATTCTGGAATATGTGTGTGTGTGTGGATGTGTGTGTGTGTAGAAGGATTTTTCCTAAGATACCGAATGCTTGTTATTTTAAATGAAAGTAGCAAGTATAGATATATAAGACAATCTAATTTTTTTTTTTTTACTTAAGCCCTCCACAAAGTAGTTAAATCTTTCCTCTGAGTAGTTCTTTTACATGAAATTTCCACTGTAACTGGACGCATGAACTCGCTGTATATTTGCTTTGGTCCTTTTGAACAGATCTTGTTTGTCTAGGAGTACCCATCACCTTTTGCATTACAATTTTGGAGTTTGCTTGCCTTTACTATAGTCCTTAAATTCTCCATGAAAATTTTCTTCATCTCTCAACCAATGGGAATATCTCTTTTATAGTCTTTCATTGAACTCCTTGTCTGTCAGATGTTTACTTGGCAGCATGTTCAGTATTTTAAGTCTGTGTCCTTTTTCTAGGAGTATTTTTGATATCTCCTCCGGTAGAGGGTAAGCTCATTGGCAGCCTGGCCCATGACTCTTTCTTTTTGTATTTCTGCAAGACCTTGCAAATAATTGATTCTTAGTACATGCATGTTGAAGGAATCATGAAATAAAATGATTTGCAGGGCTCTAAGATTTATTGACTGAATTTTATTCCACTGCTGAGTGTGTTCATGGGTAGCCTGCTCAGTGATGTGTATTGAACTGTTTTGTATGGGCTCTGTTCAATTTCTTAGGGAGGATGTGGTAGTAGTTAAGTATTTACTTGAAGAGCTTTTTCCTGAGAAGTCTCATAGGCTTTCAGGAGCAACATATGATTGAAACATTTTTAGGCTTCTTCTTCCTTCAGTACTTTTCAGGTACTTATTTTTGTGTCTCAGTCTAATTGTGGCAATGCTTTCTCTTGAGATACTATGTGAATGAACAGTCTAAGATGTATGAGTGAAAATGGTGCAGTCCAGAGGGGCAGAAGCAATGCTAAAAGCATGTTATCAAATTGACCTTTAAGTGTTCTTTCAGATTCTTGTAAAAGGGGAATTATTTAAGATATTTAGTAATAAATTGAGTCTATGTGAATTGCTTATTAATTCTTTTTTTAAAAGATTGATATTTGGAGAGCATATGCTGATATAACATTTCTACATTGGCTTTATAATATATCTGGTATCTTTTTTTTATCACTTTTCTTATAAGAAGATGTTAAAGTATGCTCAGTGGACTTCTGAGTCAACAAGAAAGTTGTCAGGCACTTATCGAGACTGAATAGAAAAGAAAAAGCAATACAAAACAAAGAGAAAAAAGACAAAAACAACAACAATGAAACAAAACCAACCAGAATATAGAAAGATATACAAAATGAAAATAATATAGGTTATTGAGATTAAATGTAAAAAAATTATCATCCTAGAGGGAATTTTTATTAACAAAACTCACATAGAGCTTACCATGAGTAAGAGGTGACATAGTCCAACCACGTATGAAAAATCATTTGTAAGAAGGAGTGGAAACTGGAAGATTCATGCATGCATTCTGAGCATTGTAGTTTATATACACTAATGTTGGCAAGAAAATATTGCTACTTTAGTAGCAATACTAGGTACCATTTATTCAGTACTTATTATTTGCCAGGCACTTTGCTCAAAAATTCACATATACTGTTCTATGTAATTCTCATAAAACAGCAAGAAAGGCACTATCATATCTATCTTACAAATGCTGGGAAGGAGCTTCAATGGTTAAATCATATGCTCATGATTACACAGCCTGAAAACGGCAGAATTGGTAGAACCCACGTCTACCTGATTCCAATATCTCTATTCCTAATTACTTTCAGAATAGTTCAAATATTTAAGGCATAAATTCATCTCTATAGAGTCAGATAATCATGTACTAGGAGCAGAATGTAAATGACTGTTAAAGATACTAGAAATTTGTCCAGGGAATCTGCAGATGAACTATCCTAGAATATTCTAATAGCAATCGGGTTTGTAATTAAGGACACTAGGAAAATATTTATGTGGAAAAAATCAACATCTGAATATACAGCTGTTCTTTCAGAAATAAGTAAATAGAAGACAAAGTAAAATAAATTAAAGGAAAATATTGAGCTTAAGCTGGTTGGAGAAATAGAGAAGTTTTGCTTTTCTACTTGGTTCATGGTTGGAAGAGGCTTGGAGTATGGCAGAGAAGCTTCCCCATGGCTGGCAAAACCTCAAGGAGAAGGCTCTAGGCCAGAGGCCTGAAGCAACTCCACTAAGACCCAAACTGGGGGCCCCTTGCCATCCTTGACAATGAGCCTCTCACAGGCTAATCACCTGAGGAAGGTGTGCAAGCTGGTCAGGTGGTCACCATCTTCTTGAAGATTTCCACATCCTCAGATATTCAGTGACTCATGAGGAATTTACACAGAAGAGCTTATACAGGCACGGTAAGGCTGGATTCAGATTCTTCTGAAAGACCATGGAGGCTTCTGCCGCACCAGGTTATCCTGCTCACCACAGGATCACATATGAACCTCTTGGAAGATCGTGCAGCTGCCATGCATTTTGGAAGAGGGTAGTTCAGGAAGATTCAGGAAATACTCTAACTTCACTTTTGCCTGCTCACAAGTGTCGTCAGTCATTCAGGCATGGGGTTGAAGTAGAAGCTTTAGGGAGAAGACATAAGAGGCCCTCAGGCTTTCAGGTGAGCACATTTTGTACGAGTTTCGCTCTTAGGTGAATCTTAACAGTACTCTAAATGCAAGCTCAGTCAGATTTCTAGTCTGGATTTAGAATTAGAGTATTCCATAAAACGAAGATGCACAGGGTTAGTGGAACTCCTAATCTAAGGCACTATTTCAAATAGGCTGCTGGATAACTGGGATTTGTATATATTTATTGATGCAAGGGGGTGTTGCAAAATCTTTCTAGCTGATCATATATCTTGAACACATTCATTTTATCAATGAAAATTATTACTAGCTTACCTTATGTTAAGTAATGGATATTCTGAGGGTAGATTTTGTTGAAACACATATAGTTACCCTTGAGGGCTATCCCGAGTAAGGATTCCAAAGATAAGTAACCCTCTTCTCCCTCCCCAAAGTAATTCATATACCATATTTACCCTCCTCTCCCTCCTCAGTGTAATTTATATACCATATTTAAGTATTTTAAATAAAGTACCATGCTGACACTATTACATTGGGTATCTGATCTACAGACATTCCCCCTAATAAGTAAAGTTTATTTTGAGGGATGGCTTTTGTCTTAGACCACTTTTTCATCTCCTGATCTGGATTTCTTTTTCCCCATTAGCTTAAGTACTTAAGTAGTTGCAGGTCTCGTGACCTCTCTGACCTTTATTCCTTAAGTCCATGATCTGATTCTTATCAGCCTATTGAAATTGACCTTAACAATGTCAACAAAGACCCCTGCTTTGCTAAATCTATAACCAATTCTTGACTCTCATCTTACTTAACCTACCAGTAGCACAGTGACATTTTCTCTTTGTCACTTTCTCTTTGAGGCTTTCACTGACCACTTGACCGAGAATTTTAAGTCCCATTCTCATTACTCTTCTTCCCACTTCTTTGCTTCTTCTCCCTAGCTGTATGTCTATCTATAGATTTTACTTTTTTTTTAATAGATTTTATTTTTGATCCTGTTTATTCTCTCTCTCCTCTCAACTAGAGCATGAGCTCCATGACAGCTACAATTTCTGTTTGTTGTATCCCTGGTGCCTAGAGTAATGTCCAACACAGAGTGAGTAATCAGTATGTGTTTATTGAATGAATAAGTGAAAAATACCATTTGTGGTAACCTAAACCAGCATGATAATAGTGGAAAGCAGTTTGGCAATGTATATAAAGTTTCTTTTTTAACTCGCTCACAAATTCTTGCCCCAATAAATTCACTTTTAAGAATCTATCCTAAGTAAATAATCACTCACAAAAAGCTGTATATACTCAGTCCCTGAAGAATTATCATACAGATACTGGAACATATCTGCTAGCCACATAAAAGTGTTTATTACCAATCGAGATTTGACTACAAATTGATATATATTTGTCATCTCTATAGATGCCATGTATTGTTTTGTGTTGTGCTTTGTATGTGTGTGTGTGTGTGTCTCTGAGTGAGTATGTGATAGGATGCTCAATTCTGGTGGGCATGACATAAGATAGGGAGCTTCCTGCACAGCTTATGGTAGTATAAATTAACACAGTTTTTATGAAAGGAGTTTTTCAATCTGTAACAAAAGCCTTAAAAATATTCAGTTTTTAACCTGAAAATCCCATTTCTAAGCACCAATCATAAAACACTACTCCAAAAAAGGTAACAATTTACATGTAAAGATAATTATCATATAATTATTGATAATGCCATAAATCTGAAAGAAACCTCAGTGTTCAAAAATTAAGTATTTTTATTCAGTGGAATATTGGGTTTTCATTTAAAAATCTCATGTTTCCACACTAATAACCTATGTAAAGCTCTCGATAAGTGAAAAAACAAAATTTTAAACAATGAGTCCAATTTTACATTAACAATACACATTTATATATAAACATATGCACAGAGAATTAGAATGGAAATGAATAAATTAAAGTGTTCTCTGTGAAATTTGCCATGGATAATTTTCCTCAGTATTTTATATATCAGTTATTCCAAAATTTTCTTCTTCAAATCAAAAACCAAACAATCCAAAATAAAACAAAACTCACCACACTTTATTTGAGAAAAATAAAAATCTTGCTGGAATACTTCATGGATTTTTAAGGCAGTTGTAAAAATTCTCATTCTCCTATATTATAGAATGTTAAGTAGAATATAAAAAATAAGATAGGAGAATAAAAGTCAGGTTCTTGACTGAAAGTCTCTAAGTTTCCTTGCCTGCCCTTTACAATTACATAACACTTTGCATTCCCCCTCACGTCAGTTGATTCTCCTAACTGCCCTGTGAGGTCCACAGGGCGAGTAGTATTATCTTCGGGTCTTACATAGGAGATAGTTGAGACCCAGAGAGGTTAAGTGACTTGCCCAGGGTAACCCAGTTAGAAAGTAATAAAACCAAGGTAAAAACTCACATCTTTTCTTCTAACAACATGTTTCCCCCCCCATTGCTCCAAATTATTGTGCTGAAAAATTAGAAAAGAAGACAGTGATTGTGTTCTCCTGAAAGCTATTTGAGTGCACTTCTATTAGTGCTAGACAGCTTTGAAGTCATTGATTGCCCTGCGAGATGATGAGATTGCGCTACACAGAACTTGGCCATCGTTACCATGTGATTTTCAATTAAGAAGAAAATCAAAAGTATCCCAGTGTCATGGTCATAACCTGAAGGGTTCAGACAAGCTACCAGCTGCATACAAATCAGGGAAGACTAATCATTTATCTGTATGTGCAGACTGCAGGCCTTCAAAAGAAATGGTCTTTCACACTTGTGGCCTGGCTCTTTTATTTTTCATGCCATGCATGTTGTCATTTGTGAATTAGGCTTTTAATTTGTTTTTGACTCCTGGGAAAACTTATTTCAGAATCTTCATTGAACAATCACTCCAGTGATACAGAATGTGAAAGTGTATTGTGAGAACTGAGCACCTCTGAGAAGTTCATTAGGAGGGCAGCTGTAGAACGAATAAAGAGAGCTGGCCTTAAAAATGTGGGATCAATACAGCCAAGCTGATGGACCAGCTCTCTAACCTTCAGCAAGTCAGGACTCCTCTGCTTCCTAATTCATAAAATAGGGCTAGTAATCTCTGTCTCGCAGAGCCACGGAGATTAAAATGGAATGGCACACGTCAAAGGGTCAAGCTCTGTTGTAAGGGATAGATTTGCTGAATGCAGTTTTGTTTTGTTTCAATGCAGTGCTATAACCACAGTTTTCTGGGGTAGATAATTTAAGAGACCCCCACGAAGCACGTTACTGTGAGAAAAGGTGACTTCACGAAGGCAGTGTGAGTGGTGGCGTGCCATATGCCCGTATGGACCAGCCACTGAGAAGGACATGAGGAAACCACTTGAAAAGCACTGTAAACATGACTGCAAATGGTGGCTGTATAGGTGTTTAGCTGATCTTAAGGCAAAGGGTTAAGAAGGAAGCTTTCTCAAGTCTCTAGTGTAGAAGTTGAGGACATGTCCATCTCATTCCATTTTTTTATACCTTAATCATAAAGCAAGCTACTGCTGTCAGAGAACAAAAATGACCTGATTGTTAATTTTACTGACGAGAGCAGATTTATCTCGTTAGTACAAATAGCACAAGGTGCTATGTGAACTGCATACTTGAAGTCGAGTAAAATCTGGATTGATTTTATTAAGCACTTCCATCTTGATGATTTTTATTCTCCGATTTTTTTCCCTCACCATCAGTTGGATGTAAGTTCTGGTGCCCAAACATGAAGACCTCAGTTTTATTTTTTTTAAATTCTTCACTAATTCAGTCACTGTTTCACAGGCTCTGTACTTTTATCCTATCAGTGACGTTACTAGGTCCCAGGTACTCTGCCTTGTATTTTTAAGTGATACACTTGACATAATTTAGTTTTATTCCCCTCCTGCTCCCCCCTACCCTATGTCATGAATGAAGTGATTTGGTGACTATGATGTCATGCTCAGCAATACATGAATTTATCCATTGGGACATCTAGAAACTCTTAACCAACAATTAAATAGGATAAGTGATTACCGATTTTTGGGGTTGCATTAACTTTTGATACTAATGCTAATGTCACAGTGCATCAAGATGCTTCTTGTGGTTTAAGTTGTGAAAACGTAGAAATCTTTGCCAAATTACTGAGCCAGTGATGTGCTATGGTCGTTTGCTTATTTATCTTTGCTCTGAACACAATGTCTGGTGGATGCTTGGAAGCATGTGACTTCGGTGCTTCTTTGCAGAACAGATGGCCTGTGTTCTAGGTTCATTTACTCACTCATTCATTCAGTACATACCCCCTGGGTGCCTACCATCCACTAGACATAGTTCTCTGCACTGGGGATACATAAAAAACAAAAACTTATAGTTTTATGCGAGCTTATATTCCAGTGAGAGTGACAGAAAATAAAATAACTCTCATGTTAGGAAAGGTGTCCAAGTTAGTGTTGTCAACCCTGGAAATATGGCCACATAATGAAACTTGACTCAAATAAAAATTATTTAATTGATGGCGATACAATTTTAAATACCCAAGTAAAACAAATACTTTCACGTCAAATTCTACTATTGTCAAAATGTTGAAACATGTTTCTTTCCTAGTTAGTACCCAAACAGCATGGTTTCTGGTTGGTCACCTAAATGCAGTATCTTGAGTATTTGTGTGGATAATGTTGGTTTTGGTCACTATCATTTTGTACACGGTATATAATAGAAGAGTTTCTTTTTCTGTAACTTCTAACTGACCCTGAATTTCTCTATAGTTCTTCCAAAAATATTTGAACGCTGGAAGCCTCGTTAGTAGCATGTGATATAATCTTAAAAGCTGACCACTTTCCAAGATAATTTGCATTTGGATGTTTAAGACAATAAAATTAATAAAATTATCTTATGACTTTATTATCATTGAATGAACTTCATCAAAAAACAATGTCATGACAGCAGCCCAATCCAATAGATGGTAATCCTGGGTCAGGATTGTGCCTAGGCTCATGGTCAGCAATATAAACATCATCAATATTCCAAGAGCTTGGAAGATTAGTTTTAGATGAGGTTAAGAAAGTATAAGCTGAACCATGAAAATACCTGTTTATAAAAAGGCCCATAACAGGACCTCGCCTTGACTCTTTGAGTGTCTAGGTGGACATCAGAAGAAATTGCACTAAGGATTTGATAAAACTCATTTGCTGCTTAAGTTTGGACATTATCCAGATGAATAGAAGATGTGGACAAATATTATTTCTCTGTTTTTGCAATATCCCCTACTGGCTGTCATAAGGTCTGGGTGAACATTCCAGAAACAAATACTGGCAGTTAGAAATGCTGTGTCCCATAAGTCATTTGGGCTGTTTGTGGGAGATGTGAGTACCTAAAAAAAAAAATCCAGGTTTTGGTAAGAAGGAGGAAGGGTTAATAGATGGTAAGTAAACAACAGAACCAGCTGCACAATCTAAAAAAAAAATTAAAGCCATCACACATTTTGTTTGCATATGTTACTAATAGTTGCTTTGAAATACAATACATTGTCCTTCAGGGTCAGCATAACAATCCAGTTGGCACAATTTGGACTTGGTTGTATTCATTATGTGTTTGCTGGGATTGTGAATAGGGCTCTGCTATTGTTGGATTAACACCAGTAGCTGAGTCTTTTCTTCAAAGCCTATGCATACACCAACAAAAGAGCTCATGCAAGGATGTTGTGCAGCAAAATAATACAGCAGCTGCACTATTAAGGAAACATGAGAAGAAAGGTAATCACCTCACTCAGAACTCAGAAACAACCACAAAACTTTTTATTATTATTAGTATGTAACTTTATTTGTTCTTTATCATTTAGATTTTTTTTTTAAATTTTGAATCTTGGAAAATGTCTGTGGAGAACACTTGAAACAATGGATTCTGACTTCAGTGCCTTAAAAGCATCTTGTGTTCCCTTGATAAGTCTCACCAATACCATTCTTGTACTGTTGCTATTCATTATATAACAATGAAAATATGGTTTAGCTACTGTTATATATTTCTAATTTAAGAGATTATGCACCAAACTATGTTATGGGGATTTGGTGTTTTGAGTGTTGAGCATTTTCTGCTGTTCTTTTTTCTCAGAATTTCTGGGCACTAAATTGGGATTCTGACTTAGTCCATGATACTGAGAACAGTCTTTATTTGTTCTTATTATGTCTTTCACACCTGAGGCTGTAATGAGTAGTTTGAGGTTATAATGGTGTCACTGTGAGAATTACAGTTTCAGGGCCAAGACAAAGGCTTGAGTGCTGTTAAATTTCTGGACCACAAAGAATCAGTAATAATGAGGATATCCCCTCTTGAAAAATTATTAAATTTTATCTAAATATACTCTCTGATTTTTCAACTGTTACTCCTGATAATGATCCCTCCACATTTTTCTAAGACTTAGAAAGAACCTTTCACTCATTCCCCAGGGAAAGCCAGTTGAGTCACTGTGTGCAAAGCACAGTATGTTGTATGGCTGACTGCCACACCTATAGCGATTTCTTCTGGAAATGATGACTTCCTGGTTACACAAACTGACATACTGCAAAACACAAAAATTATAATGTCTTCACCTTCTGGCCAACTTCATACTTGTCACCTCTATAACTGTTACAATCTGTATTTATCTAGGGTATTCAATTTTATTCCTTGCTTTGTAATGTGTCTCAAATGTATAGAGTTGTAAAACAAGTTTCCAGTGTATTCATTGGTAATTTTTATTTTGCATCTGTTGAAGCCATTTGAAGAAGCTGATGGTCTCTTTCTAGCTCAAAGTCAGAGCCCAGAAAATAATAGTTTATAACATTCCCATGGTGCTTTTAATAGTCATTTCTTTTCCTGGTACTTTATTTTATTTTTTTTCCTTCTCCAGGTGACAGTTTTTGGTTTTGTTTTTGTTTTTTACTCCAGCATAGAACTGTAGGTTCTATGGCTGTCTCTTTTTTGATTTAATGCCACATACTGCATTCCAATGCTACAAGATGTGTGTACAATAAATTTTCTTGTAAACTGAGGGCTTCAAGGCTACGACTCTGTCAAGCTTGTATTTTCAGAGTTCTTGAAATATTTTCCACTTAGCAACCTCTTTGCATTACTTGCAAAGATTTTATGGGGCATGCCAGTCAAAAGGATAACTTTAACCAAAGAATGAAAAATTCAGAGACTGATTTTTAGGGTTAGTATAAGCTTCATAGTTGATTCAATGGCTCTAATTTGAAGAGTATGAGAGGGGCAGACATTTTGTTTCCATTTACAAAGTGTGTATTGAGGGAGATAATTGCATATCAGATGTCCAGATTTTCTCTATCCTCTAAAACTCAAAGTTATAGTCCACATTTTTTAATTACCATATGTGAGCTGAAGTTTTTAAGAACAGAATATGAGATACAAATTAGTGATGACAAGATGACATCCAGGTGAGTGAGCATGAGTGCATGTGTATATACCCAAATCCTGCATTGGGTAATTATATTCGTTGCCTGAAAAAAAGATTGGGGTGAGAGCAAGTGTTCTAAAGATGAGTGTGTCTCTGTGTTGGTATTTCATAATCACTTATGCCATCTCCTACATTGGCATTGGTGTGCCACCCACAGAATCAAGGAACACATATTACCAAGACCATCAGTAGTGACTGGGGCACTATTAACTTACAAAGTCCTCCAAGGTGACCCTTATGTACTCTCTGCCCAGTGAAGAATCTTAAGTATCAGAAGATCAATAAGGAGTGTGGCTAGCCAAAGAGAACGGAGGGAAGTTGGTAGAGGGCCTCGAACACCAAAAGTCATTGGAAAAAGGTGAGGACTAGATTTAGTGAGACAGGAAGTGAAGAGCAAGTCTAGCTTCCTTTAGTCTGCCTCTAGCCTCTACTGTTTTCATCCCTAGACCATTGAATCCCCAGACTTCCCCCATTTATGGGCTCTGTCCTGCCCTATTCCTGCTCAAGTCCTGCTTGAGGCAGGTATTGCTCCCATCTTGGAAAGCCTAAAAGTTAAAACCAACATATTACTAGGCTTGTTGAAGGTGACCTAGCTGCTCATTGGTGAAGTGTAGGCTCAGATGCAGTGCAGGTCCTGTTCAGCTTTCTTTTGTGCCCTGAACTTGTACCTCACACTGAAGAAACAAATTTATGAATTCTCACCCTAATTATACTTTCAGGAGATAGATAGATAGGTAGATAGATAGATAGATGATAGATAGATAGATAGATAGATAGATAGATAGATAGACAGACAGATAGTTAAGGAATACAGCATTGTTGGCCACCCTCATTGAGGTTGACCATAGTGACCATGGTGACTGCACAAGGAGCACAAGGTCTCTTGAACATGGACTAGTGTTATTCCCTGGACTTCTATACTGCATCTTGGTTTTTTTCTTGGTCCCCATTCTGATAAAGAGATTCCTACAATGCAAGTTCTAGATATATATCCTCTTTGGGTATTTAATATAAGTAGCTCTCTGCTTCAGCCCAATCTCAAATTACTACTCTGGAAATTTGTCAATGATAGTATTAGCTAACATTTACTAAACTTATGAGTAACAGGGATGGCTCTAGTTAATTTATATGCATTATGTCATTTAATTGTCTTGTGAGTTTCCCACAAGAAACTTATCCAAAGGTCTCTAGGAAGTGGTAGAATATAGAATTAAATTCAGGACTATTTCTATGAATTTTTTAAATTTAGATCACAATAATCTCTAACATTCCTAGGTTGTGAAGACTTTTAATTTTAACCAGTTTCTCTTATGTCAGAGTGAGGTCTTGCTGTGAGCCTCTATTGACTGGATGAATGTTTTCTATCCATCAGCAGACTTGGGCCAACTATTTCCCTTGAATTTTGAGTATTAACTATCGCCTACCCATGTTTTGAGCCAGCACCTCATCTTAGATCTCAGGTCTGTCTTAGTCTGTGCCACTCCATGCTTTATCTTCCTTAATCTTCATTGTTGGTCCTCATTGTTTGCTTCCCTTGCAAGTCTCATTCCCATGTCTGTGCTCATACACAGGTAACAGCCTGCACATGCATCATTTGTGTAATATGATTTGTTTAGCATTCCAAAGGGAAAACTCATGAATGCACCTGTGATGTTGTTTATATTCTAATTAAAAAAACCCTACTAATATATTTTTGTATGTAAATTACCCTTGAATAAGAATTCTAAGACAGAATTTTAGATGACACAGTGATGTTCCACCTCCCTAATTTTGACTCCAAGAGTTCATCTTAATATTCTATTTCTGTTTTAACTCTTATAGATATATTCTTTTTTTTATGAAATGTCATTCTTTTTTTTATTTTATTATGTTATGTTAATCACCATACATCATTAGTTTTTGATGTAGTGTTCCATGATTCATTGTTTGTGTATAACACCCAGTTCTCCATGCAGAACGTGCCCTCTTTAATACCCATCACCAGGCTAACCCATCCCTCCACCCTCCTCCCCTCTAGAACCCTCACTCTGTGTCTCAGAGTCCATAGTCTCTCATGGTTCGTCTCCCCCTCCAATGTCCCCCCCTTCATTTTTCCCTTCCTATTATCTTCTTTTTCTTAATGTATAATATATTATTTGTTTCAGAGGTACAGATCTGTGATTCAACAGTCTTTCACAATTCACGGCACTCACCATAGCACATACCCTACCCAATGTCTATCACCCAGCCACCCCATCCCTCCCAACCCCCACCACTCCAGCAACCCTCAGTTTGTTCCTGAGATTAAGAATTCCTCATATCAGTGAGATCATATGATATATTCTTTATTTGTAATTGTGTCCATTCTTTTTTCATTTGGAAAAATAATTTAAATGTGATTAAGAAAAATGACTGAATTTCCAACTATTCACATTTATGCATATTTCTTA
This sequence comes from Zalophus californianus, assembly GCF_009762305.2. Taxonomy (NCBI): domain Eukaryota; kingdom Metazoa; phylum Chordata; class Mammalia; order Carnivora; family Otariidae; genus Zalophus; species Zalophus californianus. The sequence continues at coordinate 42,916,830 of NC_045606.1, read as the reverse complement.
TTGGGGAGACACGTATTACTTTGGTGAGATGGTCCAGTGCCTCCTGTGGTCATCCTTGTTTGTCTTGTCATACTGAGAGCAGACTGCCATGATACTCTTGAAATATCTCACAGTCCTGACATCCTTCTTTTGGGGGAGAGAGTAGAATTTCTCAAAGTGTATTTCATAGACCACTAGTACTTTGAGAGATGCATGGAAAAAATGTGTTGTGGTCATATATGCAGTAATTCCTGTATAATAAATGAACATATATTAAAGTATGAGATTTTTGATGCATTTTAATGTATTGAAGTCCCTGAAGAGTCCTAGTGAAAGAGAACTTTTTACTGTATACTATGTTTATTTGATCACAGAATTCTCTTTTCATATAATAAATATTAACATCCTATGGAATTGGGGTTGCACGTAGCATACTTTAGTAAATGCTATTCTAGGGACTTGATATTCATTGGAGAGAGCTGGAAAACTTAACGAGGCCCGGGCTCTTCTGATTGTCTGGGACAAGAGTAGGGAGAAGGATTGCGGGGAGCTAATTGAGATATATCAGTTAAACTATTCACAGAAGAAACTATGTCATATAGGAGACTTCCCATTATAGTTTTAAAAAATTCAGAAAGACTATCCCATTTCAGTCAAACAGATTGATAACTGGAAAACTAATCTTTCCTGGAGGTTAAATTACTTCCAGAAAATCTTGGTGTAGTGTGTCTGTCCTTGGTATAGTAGTTGTGAGATGGGCATGAAACCTGCATGTTTGTAAGTAGAGTGCCCCTAGCAGTCAATAGCCTCAGTTCATTCAAGTGAGAAACACTCCTGTTTGACCTCAGGCTTCCACTTTGGTTGTTATCATGATTCTCTTAGGCTATTGGATATCGATTAGGTCAAAGAAGCAATTCTGCTCTAAGTCATACCCAAATAATTTGAAGGCTTATAGACAAGAAATTTTTAGTGTACTGAGGTAAATTTGATGAAATATTAGAAAAAGAGGGCTCCTGGCCACTAAGTAATTTGGTTTTGTGCCTCCCTTTATAAATCCAGAGTTTTCCTCTGGACTTAATCTTGTGATTTAAAAAATAGTATTGATTATTTTTCCTAGTTTATTTATTCAAGTCAATATTTAATAAATTTTTTATAGAACATGTACTATTTACCTTGCAGAGAGATACAAAGTAATTAAGACACAATTTCTGCTCTGTTTTCCTGAAACACATAGTTTTCTAGGAGACAAACACATGCGAATAATCCCTATGTTAATGTGATACCCATGTGCAATGTCTGGGTGGCACAAAGGAGGAGTAATTACCTCCAGAATTTGGAAAGTTTAAAAACTTAATTGTTAAGGATGAGTAGGAATAACTCAGGTGAACAAAGGAAAAAGGGACATTTTATGTAGGCAAAGCAACCTGGGCTGGGGCATTGCTGTATGGAAAATCAGGTGTTATTTAAGGGATCAGCAAGTACCACCATATTGCTGAAGCCGTAAGAGGGCTGAGCCTGATGATGGAGGTTCTTGCCTGCTAATAAGTAAAAACAGTTTTCCCTTTATCCTGTGGATGATGGTGGAGTTTCTCATGGGTTTTATGCTGAAACAGCACTCTGGCAGCAGGGTGGGCTGGGTTAGAGAGTGGCATGGCTATCCCAGGCCCTAGAAAACTTCTTAACACCAAAGCCAGTCCTGATCTTCGATACTTGCTTAGCTTCACCAAAAATTATAACTTAAAAAGCTGCTTTCTGATTTATCTATGTCATCCTAATATAAAACTGTCCTCTGTTTTTCACCCCCCACCCCCCACATTCCTCCATGGAATGACTATAGTGTAAGAGAGATTTTTTTTTTTACTATTTTAATCAAACTTTTAAGTCTGTACTATCAACGTTGCCTTCTTTCTCTTATGGTGTATCTACTTGCCCTTCTATTAAATTGATTCATTAGCATAATTGAGATGGCTATTTGATGTACAAGTGATCAACAAATAAGAGGTGACAAAATACTTTCACAGAATTTAGGGTCCTTTTCCCAAATGTCCTGTTTCACTTTCAGACTCTTATTAAACTTGGATGCTACACCATGCATGAAGGATAATATGCCTTGCTGTTAGTAAAATGAGTGCTGTTTCCGTGGTAATCACCTTAGATTGGCTCAGAACAGCGTACCCACTTCTGTGGCTGCATGGAGAGAACACTGTTGCTTTAGTATGACAATGTCAATGGATTATGCCATTCTATTAATCTCCAGCCATGGGATACAGAATTTCCTACATAATGTGGTGATCAGCCATTTCTGTTATGATTTTATGGAAAAGGCCAACTGGCTAATGCTTTAATTATTGAGGAGATATTTTCACAGTTATAGCACAGAATTGACTTAGGATGATGTCTGCTATCTCAAGGACAGCTGGACTACCTTGGAGGGCATTGAAATGTTTGCCTGGGATTTTGGGAGACAACCATTTTTTTTTCAAGATTTAATTTTTTTGTTTATAAAAATCTTTCTTGAGGAAATGTAGAAAGCATAAAAATATTTAAAAATTACCCATAATCCCACCACTGAGGGAAAAATCACTATTAAAATGTTTAGTATTTTTTTATATCCATATCCATATTTACTTCCATACTAATATCCCTCACTTCATATATGGTCATAGCTGATAAAATAAGGACAATAGTAGCTAGCTTTTATTGAGCCCACAGTATAAAGTATTGCTCTAAAAATCTCTCTTTGTATTGTCGCATAGATTCTTCACAAAACTCTAGTTGTTAGGTATTATTGTTATATACATTTTGTATAAGAGGAACTCAGAAATCAAAACTGTTGTGACTTATCCATAGTTTCACAGCTTGTCTATGGTACAGCCACAATCATACACAGGCTTCAAAATCCATGCCACTAAGGAACATGCTATATTTCCATGTGTGTATATAGAAATATATGTGTGTGTGTGTGTGTGTGAATATATATATAGGAAACAGTAGCATTATATATATATATATAGGAAAATTTAAAATACATATTTAAATCTGATGGCAATCTTACTCTCTTTAGTTTTATTCAGCTTTTCCACTTGATTCTTCTATTTCTGGTAGTGAAAAGTTGCAACTCCCTAGAAATTCTGTATGTTGATTTAGTGTCATGAAAATCTGCTTGGCTTACAAAATAGAAATAAAATTGTATTGCCTGATCTAATATTTTTAATATTGAAATCTGTTCAAAATAAGTTTTTATTATTGTGCAACATTTTTATTATTATATAAACCTGAGGAAAACTTTTGAGTTCTTTTTAAGGACATTTAATTAAAATCCTTATAACAGATTGTAGTTACATAATACTTAAAAGACTAATGGTAAACTGTAGACATTAGTATTAGCATTGACTTTTACTTATGTTCGAGTTTCAGTTTTGCTGTTTGTTTTTTATTGAAGCGTAATCTGAGTTTTGAAAATGTAAACACCCATGTACTATATGTCTATCAAGCATAAAGTTTCCATCATCTAAGAAGTTCCTTTGTGCTCTTTCTCAGGCAACCCCCAGAGGCAACCTGATCCAATACCAACTAACTGTGGATTAGTTTCGTCTCTTCTAACATGGAATCACTTAGTAGGTACTCTTTTGTGTATGAAACAGCTTGGTGTTATATGAAGGAAACAGTAAATACTATAGCAGGAGTTGAAAACTATAGGTTGCAGGCCAAATCCAGCCAGTCACCTGTTTTTGTAAAAAAAATTTTATTGAAAACACAGACACACTCATTTGTTTACCTATTGCTTAGAGAAGCTTGTGCACTTCAGTGGCAGAGCTGAGTATTTGTGACAGAGATCACAAGGCCTGTAATGTCTAAAATTTACTATCTTTACAGAAGAATTTGCAAATTCCTGGAATATGTCTGCTATTGCTGAAACCACAGGAGTGTTCAGAGTAGTGGAGATGGATAAAGCTGGAACTTGATTATGGAGGCACTAGCCTTTAATAATACAAAGCAATTTTTACTTTATCTCATAGGTTGCTAGAAGCTTCTGATGGATTTTAAGTTAAAATCATAATGTTTTTAAGATTTATTCATATTGTTTCTTGTATCAGTTTATTTCTTTAATTGCCAAGCAGTGTTCCACTGCATGAGAATATCACTCTTTGCTGATGGATATTTGGATTGCTTCCATCTTTTTCCTATTACAAATAACTCTACTCTGAACATCCTTGTACAAGTGGTTTTAGGGACATATATTTTCATTTATTTTAGGAAATACCCATAAATGAATTCCTGGATCATAAGGTAAGAATACATTTAACTTTTTAGGAAATTTCCAAATCATTTTCCAAAGTGATTGTACCATTTTAGCCCTCTTTCAACAATGCATAGAAGTTCCACATTTTTGCTAAAGTATGATATTGGTGTAGGTCTGTAGTTTTATCCATTCTGGTAGGTGTATACAGGTATATTATTAGAGTTTTAGTTTGTATTGCTTGATATATGCTGATGTTGAATACATTTTAATGTTCATTGGTTATATGTACGTATTCTTTTGTGAAGTATCTGCTCATGTCTTTTATTCATTTTAAGTTCATTTTTTTTATTATTGAGGTACAATTTAAAAAGGTATATTCTAGACACGAATCCTTTGTCAGATGTATCTATCACAAAAATTTCCTCCCAGCCTGTGGCTTACCAATTCAGGTATCTTTTGAAGAGGAACTGTTAAATTTTGTGATGTCTAATTTATCAGTGTTTTCCTTTATTACTATCACTTTCTTGGTTCTGTCTAAAAAAATTCTTTCTTACCTGTAGGTCAGGAAGATACTTATCTAAGTGATTTTTTAGGAGCTTTATTGTTTTAGATTTTATATATAGGTCTATAGTTCATATTGAACTAATTTTTCTGCAGAGTATGAGATATAAGTCTAGGTTTATTTTTTTCTCCAGTGTCTATAGTCCTATTTGTTGAAAAGATTTTCCTTTTCCCATTAAGTTACCTTGGTGTATTTATTGAAAAGACCATATAAGCATGTGCTTATTTCTGTTCTACTGAGCTCTTCATCGATCCTTATGTCAATATTATACTGTCTTGATTGCTGTAGCTTATTGTAAGCCTTTAAGTCAGGTATTGTAAATCTAACTTTGTTTTTTATCAAGAGTTTTTGCTACTGTGCATCTTCCTTATTGCCATATAAAATTTAAATTCAACTTGTCAATATTTACAAACAAGTCTTCTGGGACTTTGGACAGCATCAAGTCTACATATGAATTTGGGGATAATTAATAATAATATAAAAATTATTGATAATAATGGGGCGCCTGGGTGGCTCAGTCATTAAGCATCTGCCTTCGGCTCAGGTCATGATCCCAGGGTCCTGGGATCGAGCCCCGCATCAGGTTCCCTGCTTGGCGGGAAGCCTGCTTCTCCCTCTCCCACTCCCCCTGCTTGTGTTCCTGCTCTTGCTATCTCTCTCTCTCTGTCAAATAAATAAATGAAATCTTTAAAAAATTATTGATAATATTGAGTCTTGTTTCATAAATATGGTATATCTCTTCATTTAATTGCGGTCTCCTTCAATTTCTCTCAGCAACATTTTATTATTGTCAGTATAGTAGTTTCACACATTTTTATTATTTTTATCCTTATTTTATGTTTCTGATTCTATTGCCTTTTAAGTTTCATTTTAAATTGTTTTAAAAATATATAGAAACACAATTTATTGTTTATTGACCTTTTATTATATAGCTTTGTTAAATTTACTTATTAATTCTAGCAGATTTTTTTTTTAATTTTTAAGGTTTCTTAAAATTCTGTGTACATGATCATGTCATCTGTGAATAAAGACAGTTTTACATTTTCCTTTTGACTCTGGATAATTTTATTTGATTTCTTGACTTATTACACTGTGCTTCCAGTATAATGTTGAATAGAAATGGTTAGAGTGGATATTCTTGCTTTGTTTCCAATTTTAGGTGGGGAATGTTCAGTTTTTCATCAATAAATACAATGTTGTTTGTAGTATTTTTAATATAGATACTCTTTATCAATTTAAGGAAGTGTTCTATTAATTATTTGTTGAAACTATAATAAATAGGAGATGTTATGTTAAAATCATTTTGTTCATCTAGTGGGATGACTGTATAATTTTTCTCTTTCATTAATGTGGAGCATTAGATCAAATTAATTTTCAAATGTTAAACTAATCTTGCATTTTGGGATACAACCCATTCACTCATGATTTTTTTGATATATTGCTGGATTCAGTTTGCTATATTTTGTTAAGGATTTTTGGATATGTTTATGAGGGATGTTCATTTTCTTGTAAGTTTTCCCAGTTTAGATATGAGAGTAGTTTGCCTCATAAATTATTTTGGAAATGTCCTCTTCTCCTTTATTTTGTGAAACACTTTGTGGAATATTGGTAGTATATTTAATTTAGGTTTTTGCTAGAATTCACATCTGGACCTGGATTTTCTTTGTGGGAAGTTTTTTGTTTTATTTTAAATCTGCAATTTAAAATGTTTAAACAATATATGGCTTTATAGGGCTATGCAATTTTCCGTTTATCTTGCATAGGTTTTGGTAAGTTGTGTCTTTCAAGAATTTGTGCATTTCATTTAAATCAAAAAATTTATTGCCATAAGGTTGTTTATAATATTCTCTTATTATTCCTTTAATGACCATGGGATCTGCAACTTGGTTCCTTCTTCTATTCCTGACATGAGTAGTCTGTGTGTTCTTTATTTTTTTTCTTGATTAGTCTATTTAAGTGTTTATCAATTATTGATGCTATCAAAAAATCAATTTTAGATTTCATTGATTTTCTGTACTGATTGTATTTTTTTTATTATATTGATTTTTAATCATATCTTTATTGTTTCTTTCATTGTACTGAGTTTTGGTTTAATTTGTTCTACTTTTCTACATTCTTAAGGTGGATGTTTTTAATGATCACTGATTTTAAGTCTTTCTTATTTGCTAATAATAAATATTGGAAATTGTACATTTGTATGTAAGCATTACTTTACTTGCATACCAGAGATTTGGGTATGTGGTGGTATTATTATTATTTAGTTTAAACTATTTTCTAGTTCTGCTTGTCAGCACTTCTTTGACTTATGGATAACTTAAAAGTATACTGTTAAATTTAAAAACATTTAGAGATTTCCCAAATATCAGTTTGTTAATCATTTCTAACTTACTCCTTACTAGAGAATATATACTTTATGATTTCAATTCCTTGAATTTTGTTGAGACTTTTTTTATGGTTTGACATCTAGTTTGTTTTGGCAAACATTTCCCGTACATTTGAAAAAATGTTTGTCTTGGCAAAATTCCCTATGCATTTGAAAATAATTCCATATGCACTGCAGGTCTTGAGGATAATGCTCTATACCTACCAATTTGGTTATACTGGCTGATAGTATTCAGATTTTATATATTCTTACTGATAGTCTTTCCACTTTTTAATCAATTATTATTGAGATAATTTTTGAAAGGAAAGTGTTAAAATTTTCTACAATACTTGTGAATGTTTACTCCCTTAAGATCAGTTGGTTTCTGTTTTATGTATTTTGAAACTCTGTTGTTCATTGCATGCATATTTATGTCTTCTTAATGAAATGACCTCTTGTTACTACGAAATGTCCCCCTTTATCTCTGGTAATATTCCTCATTCCTTATCTTGAAATCTACTTTTCTGACAGTAACATAGTCACTCCAGCCTTAAGTATTTGCATATCCATGTTCATCCTTCTAATTTTACCTGCCTGTGTTTTCATATTTAAATATATTTCTTGCAAACGTTATATAATTGGAGGTCATCATCCTGTATTATCTGTTGTACAAAGACTGCAAACAGTTGCTTCATGTATTTTGTCCAATTTTATATTTATTTATGATGGAAGGGCCATGATGTCAGTTACTCTGTCATGTCTAACATTGAGAGTCAAACCAAAATCTTAAAAAAAAATCAGCTTTTGAGACCACAGAGTGTTCTAATGCAACATCTAGTTATTCTCTTGATTCTTCCATAAAACTTTTCAGATGATCTCAATTCATACAAGCATAGTTGAAAGCTTTTGTGTTGCTCTAACACTAACTGTGTAGACATATCTTATTTAGCATAAGGAATGCATTTTTAGAAATAGGAGGGCTGTACATGAATAATACAACATAGTCCCTAAGAAGATGTAGATTCTAGTATAGTTTTTGGTGGCTCTTTGGTTCACTTCTAATCTTCTAAAGTCATAATATGATTTTGCCTGAAATTTCATCCAGATATCATTTAAATGACTGTTGGTCAGGTCATTATTCCACCCCAGACTGCAATGATTTTCATTATGCCCTTCAAAATATCAAAGTATTTCAACCATTTCCTAATTTCTCTGTGATCTACCTTTTACTTCTTGTACTATTTCCTTAATCTGCTACAAAACATTAGCCTAATAATTCTTCTACTGTTTTCTTTGTGAGAGGTTCAGCACCACCAGTTATACTCTTTTTGCAAATCATCAAGGGTAAAAATGTTCACTTGAGCACAAAATAAGTAACAGAAAGAGTGCAAGTGAAGTAAACAACACAGGTTTCAGAGCATCCAAAACTCAGAATAGAATGCCCATTTATTGAAAGTGATCAATACTATACTCTTTCACTTGTTTTATTGAGAGTATGGGGAAAATATATAGTAATAACATTCTGTAATTTTTATAATATATGTATATACACAAGGTACATACATATATATATATATATATATATATACACACATGTGTGATTGTTCACTTTTTAGGAAAATATTTAAGAGAAAAATAGCACTGTAATCAATTAGTGACATTAACCATAGTATTTATTTAATTTTTATAGGTCTAATAGATTTGGGGGGCATTTTTCTGTCTTTATCCTTATCTAATATTCTTTATCTGCTAAATGAGGCCCTCTGTGCTTTAGTCATGAGTTTTCCAACTGAAGCACAGTTTATTTGGGAAAATGGCATAATTCAGAGAACAGTGAAACAGACCTTATCTACAAAGCCTAAAGGTGTTTGAACTGTTACTCTGGCATCCCATTTGAAATATCTGTTTGATTAAGTTGTGGAATTTATCACCAGGCTTTTAGGTAAATACCAAAAGCTGATTCCTCTCTGATTGAAAATGAGAGGTGGAATGTCAATAGGAGTGTTTTGGCCTTCAGTCTGTCTGGCAAGTTGGCTTTGTTGGCTACAGCATGGTGCTAATGAGGGCAAGTTCAGGGGCTGGATCCCCTGTGTGGCTTAATTAGCTCCATAGTGAGGAAAGCCTCTTGTCCAGAGCCTGAGATAGCTGAGTCTTGCCAGCTGTATCACCAATGCATGCAAGTTATAGGGGGCTCATCATTATCAGCAAAAATCCATCACAATTTATGAATAACCTGCCCATTATGATTGGATACCCTTTGATCTTGAAATTGCTGTTCTTCAGAAGACACATCTCCATAGAGAAATTTTTTCTGTAGTTAAATGACAAAGACATGTAGTACCTCAAAAAAGACTTCACTTGAATTCTTTGTTAACTTCCAATACCCGTGGAAGATTCCAATAAAAATATTCTGAATAGTCAACAGTACCTGGGAAGAGAAGTACTTAGGATGTGTTTTGCTCAGGCTTAAGATTATTTACCCATAGAGATTCTATCTTTCTTTAAGTTGGAAGCTTAAGATCTCTTGGTTTTTATTTTTATAAGCATGGAAAGTTTTAAATATGTGAGAATTTTAACATTTTACCCACATCTTTACCAATTACTCATTAATTAATATTTACTGAGTACCTTTGCTAAACATTGGAAATACTTTGGCAAACTTACACAGAAATGGTCCCTCTCATTCAAGGAGGTTACAGTCAAGGTGGGAGAGAGGCTGATCCATAAGCAGTAAACAATCAGATCAAAGAATTATAGACTGTGACAGGTGAATGATCTAAACAACTGATACTGAGGTGGAGCGTATGAAGGCAGCATGCATCGAGTGGGTTGGATTCAGAGAACCTACTGTAGATAGAGGGGAGAGGGAAGGTCTTTCTGAGGAGGAGAAATTTCAGCTGAGATACAACCAGTGAGAAGGAACTTGCCATGCAGAGAAAAGAAGGAAGAGCACTCTTGGCAGAAGAAATGGCATGTGCACATATGTTGAAAAGGAGGAAATGTGCTTCACAAGACTAAAGAAGGCATCGATAAGATTGCAGGGTTCTATAATTACAGATAAGGCAGGGCCATGATAATTTTTTTGTAATTTTTTTCCCCAAATGCTGTAGAAAAACTGAGGGGTTTTAGTTACATGCATGCAGGATTCAAAGAACATTTCAAAGAATCACTCTTGCCACTGAATGGATAACAGACTTCAGAGGCTCAAGAACAAAAGCAGAAACAGTATTTTGAAGCTATTTTTAAAATTATGGGGACACAGATTAGGGTTTAATGTCTATTTCGTATAACTGATAATATGTGCTAGTGGATTGTGGGAAGGTAGAGGGAATCCAGGTGGTTCCTAGTTGTGAAAACCTGGATGTATTGTGGTTACATTTAGGGAATTAGAGGATAGTGGAGACAGGGAAGATTGGCAGGAACAGTGTAGAAAAGCAAGGGTTCAGTTTTGAGTCAATATTTTTCAAATGGAAATCTTCATTCCATATGAAAGTTGAGCATTTTTTAATATACCAAAGTTATTGATTATTGAATAAGATCGTTATTTTTAGGATTACCTAATAGATGTGGTAATGTTTTAATGTTTTCATTGACTTTAAAATGACTTTGAAAAAAATAAAATGACTTTTAGTAACCTTAAATCGTTTTATATTGAGAACTCTGGCTTTTTTGAACACAAGCACCAACTCTATGCTAGTAACAAAAATTTCTTTTCTTTAAATGTAAACTTTTTCTGCAGACTAATGATATGCATTTTTGAGGTAAATAATTTTTCATAATGAGTAACTTGGGGACATGAGAGTGGAAAGTTGCCAGATATTGCAGCTAGAAGTAAGGATGAATTATTCAAATGAGAACACAAACTTTATTGAGTACTTGAATTGCTTAGATTATCCTCCTGGGCTAAATTTCATATAAGCAAGTTAAGAAATCAGCATCACCTTCATGCACAGAGTATTTTGACTTAGAATTTATTGCAGATCACACTTTTACTAAAAGAGGAGTTCAGTATCTTCACATACCATATTATATTAATAATGTTTTTATACATATCATACTATATTTACCCCACTTAGCTCCATTATGGGAGAAAAATCAATAGTAAAATGTCAATAACTAAATTAGTAATCATTTTAATTGATGGTGAGTCAAACATGGTCTATTCACTTCATTTTTATTAAAGCCATTTGTAAGAGGTTTTTTTTCTACATTTTTTAAACAATTTAACAACACTTTTAACAACCATTCTTTTATTATTGCTTTAATTTCTCATATCAACACATAGCTCCCTTAAATCTATCCAACTTAAACACTTCCACTAGAAATCTAGGTAACAAGATGTACCTATTGTAAACACTTTACTAGTCAACATTTATTTTAAGGTAAAAGACCAACTAAACACTTTGCATTAAACACTTCGCATGAATAAATGAATCATTTATCTGATGCCAATTTTTAAAATATAATTAGTTTCTTTTAAAGTTATCTTGTAAGAATTCAAATGCTGAAGAATCATCAGAATTACTAGTACAATTTTGCTTGGTTATTTGGATCGCATTTTAATCTAATGCCAACTAAACAGCACAACTTAAGCAATTTTTGAAGTCTAGCCATTTTTATATTTTGAAATCAATCTTTCTTTCCCAAGGTCTCTATTGTACTGTGGGTGCTACACTGTAACAGAACAACACTGGATTGAAAGTTGAGGGACTGTTCTAGCGCTGACCTGTGGTAATGGAACATTTGACCTTGGTTAAGTCACAGGACTTCTTTCAGCCTCACTTAACTCATTTGCAAAAAAAGGAATGATGTCTGAGGATGCATTAAGCTCCAGAATTATACAGAACATGAAGTTATATGATGTGCATTGTTACATTGGGCCAAACATATCAAATTAATTAAAGACTAGACGTCTTTACAAACATGCAAGAGAATCTTTTAATGACTGAACAGTAAATCACAATGTGAAAGAGATAGTGGGTGAAGTGATTTTTACCACTTTAATATCGAAGAATAATGGCTGATTATGCAATATGATGTGACTGACAAAAAATTGGAAAAATATTTATAACATAAAAGAAAAAATACCTATGGTAATTTCCATTGGATTTCTTACTTATTCATTTATATTAGGAATGTATTAAAATAAGTTTCTAAGCAACACTCCAAGTTTATATAGTATTTCTTTTCTGTTACGTGAGAAACCCATAAAATAATTAGTGCCTTATTCTGCAGCTTTTGTGTGTGCCATTATTAACAGGTGATAATTGAACATTAAAGGTAAGGTGGTCCTCCAATGCACAGCCATTTTTCCTCACTTGAATCTTTTGAATGCCTTAGATTAATAAGCTAAGTAAGAAAATATGCTAATTTAACTGTAAGGGTATAAGCTCGGTAAGAAGGGAAAGGAAGTAAGAACGTGGGCTGATGTCTTTTTATAGTGACTTGAAAGGCTAGCCTAAAAGAAAAATGAAAGTTATTCAATTTACATAATCGTTTTAAGTTGATTAGCTTGGCAGCACTGCCCTGTATTTTTTCCAGGGGAAGAGTTTATTCACTCTATAAATAATTATTTACTAGACACATCTAAGATCTGACTTGATTAAGCTCTTAGAATAAAATGTATCAATCCATGCTCATTCTTATTTAATACAGCAGATTTTATTTCGGCACTCTCTTAAGAAGTCAGGGCTTCTAGCATACTCTGAGAAACAAGGGGGCAGTGATGGTTTGCATAAGTGGACTTGGCAGCACCGATCAGCTCTTGTCGTAGCTCCAAGGAAAGAATGTGCAATCACTCTGAGTGCCGTCCCTGGACTAGTTTTGCCTCCTGGCAAGAGAGGACAGGGCTCTTGTCAGTTACAGTGATAGCTCCAGTAGCAGACGCTGAGAAAAGTAGGGCGGAACACCTCTCTGGCTTCTAGCTAGCAACCTCACACACATTTAATAATGGCCACAGCTTTGTCTGATTTGGTATGGAAAAAAAAGCTTGAGAGGGTGGTGAAGATTTCAGATCTATTTTGACCTTTTACTTTAGGTTGAGTGTTGCTTACTATTTAAGGTGCTGTATGTAAACAGAAAAAAAAAAAAAAAAAAGAAGCTCCCATTCTCCTTATCTCTTGATTTACCTCTTCTCGTGGTCCAAATTATGTGACACAGGAACTCACCCATTTGCCTGTGAAATAGGCAAGTAAGGTGCATCAGTGGTTGTTAGACACTAATTCTAAAAACCTGGCTACAATAAAATACAATAAAGATGGGTGTTGCCACAGTGCTGTAATCTATATGGTTTGCAGGTAGCAATTGACTTTGAGAAAATGTCTGCTTTCTGATTTAATCTAATTACTAGACCCAGGCCGAGTCTCATTCTTGTTCATTATATTTCTGTGTTGAAAGTGGAATAAAAAATAGGATTCAGAAAATATGTGTCTTAAAGATATTTGATGTTTTTATAAGTTTTGTTTTGTGAACGGTATCCTTTTCACTATTTGAATGGAATATTTATGGAGTAGTTAGAGGGAGAACACAGGTGTGGTCCTTAGACTGACCTAAAGCTTGGGCCTGCTGAGAATTACTCCTGAAAACTAAGCTCTGATTTACCAAGTTCTGCAGTAAAAATAAAGGCATGTGTGTTTGTGTGTGTTGATTTGCATCAGTTATTAGGATCTGGTGGGCAGACAGGCCTGTGGCCATTTTCTCCAGAACAGTTAAGTGAAGTCTCTGGGAAGGACAGGACAAGTAGCCTTGTCCCCATGAAGGCAGTCAAGATGAGCTTTTCGTGTCTGGTGGAATCCTGTCTCTGGGCAAGTGGTATCTGGAATAGCAGTGCTTTCTCCAGAGGAACTTTGGCATCTTAGGAAGCATGTTATACGACTCTGAGAGCATGTTGTACTATCCCCTGCTTTGAATATTGACCTTCAAACTGATATATTTCCTTATTTTTTGCCAAGGTGGATTCAGGTCTTATGAGGTCTGAAGCTTACATAATATTGGAACTCTTTTTAAGACAAAGAATGCAAACTTGTGGATATAAAATATCTAATTAGATGGAGATGTTATAATAAATTAAAAATTTTAAAAGCTGATAAATACTACAAACGATGTATCACATTTGTGATACATCACAAATCTCAGGAAAATAGTATCTTTGTACTACTTTTCCCCCTACATCTTTGGTTTCTGATCATTTCTTTATGTGGCAGTGATTTTATAGTAGTTTCTCTAGAGAGAATAGAAAGTCAACTTAATCTTTCCTGTAGCACAGTTAATTAACTTTTTTATTATTGATAATTTAAAAAAGCTTATTTTGGATTTATGACTTGTTATTGGTGATGTGGAAAGGCAGGACTGGGCTGCAGGTTGGGACCTCCATTTGTATTCTTGCCCAGGACCCCAAAATTCTGGGGGTGAATCTTGTTGGAGAGGACAGTAACAATGATCTGAACCACTTGTGTTTAAAAAAAGCTTGCTTTTGTATTTTATATAAAAACATGACCATGTGAATGCATTGCCAGTACCTCCTAGGGTCATGGAAGGACCCTGTGCAAGCCAGTGTCCTGAATATTAAGCTTCATTAACTTCTTGGTAAATCTCCTTTGTTCTTTGTCATTAATGAAACTGTACATCAAAACATTGTGCCTGTTGGTGTCTTTCCACAATCACATCACTTTCCTGTTGTATATTAGTTGGAGGTCAAAAAAACCACGGGAGTTAGAGTACAAGAAGGAGAGAGTTGGAATAATAGTAGATTATTGTTGGAGAGTAGAGTGCTTAAAATTGAGAGAAGATGAAGCTCTAGACTTTGGTGATGACAAGATCAAGGGCTTTACTAAGATGAAGTAAAGAGATATTTATTAAGTATGAAGAAGGAGCTCAAGGAATTAAGAGTGCTAGGTATGAAGAACACCATACATGTGATTGCTGATATCTTCAAAAATTATGACAATAGGGATGCCTGGGTGGTTCAGTCTGTTGAGTGTCTGCCTTTGGCTCAGGTCATGATCCCAGGGTCCTGGGATCAAGTCCAACATTGGGCTCCTTGCTCAGCGGGGAGCATGCTTCTCCCTCTCCTGCTCCCCCTGCTGTGCTCTCTCTCTATGTCTCTCTGACAAATAAATAAATAAATAAATCTTAAAAGAAAAAGAATTATGACAGCAGTTGTATTGCAAGGGCTGATAGTAAGCCAGGGACTAAAATCTTCCAGGACTGAGACAGAGTGAGTTGGGGTTTGGTAAATGACTTTAGGAGGCACTTAGTGAGTTGTAGACTGATGACATGAGATTCAAACCTGAGAAAAAGAGGAAGAAAGACAATTTTAAAATATTGACACTGTCCAGCATGGCTTATAAAGTATTATTTGATTATTCTGAATAATTAAGAGACACTGTCATAACATTTATTATGTATTATTTTAAGAGACACAGAAATATAGAATATATTTCAGAAAAATTTTATTCAGTAACTATATATGTATATGAATTTTTACTATTTGTCACTTCAAGGTGTAATTAATGTTATATACAGAACATTCCATCCAAAAAAACCAGAACACACATTCTTTCCATGTGTACATGGAATGTTCTCCAGAATAGATCACATGATAGGTCACAAAACAGGTTTCAATAAATTTAACATTGAAATCGTGCCATGCATCTTTTATGACCACAATGGTATGAAAGTAGAAATAAATTACAGAACAAAACAAAACCAAAACAAAACCAAAACTGGAAAAAATCATAAACACCCAGAGGCTAAACAACGATACTAAACAAGCAATGAGTCAATGAAGAAATCAAAGAAGAAATAAAAAAGTATGTGGAGACAACAAAAATGAAAACACAATGGCTCCAAATCTTTAGGACACAGCAAAAGCAGTTCTAAGGAAGAAATATATATATATATATATTACTACCTCAAGAAGTAACAAAAAGCTCAATAAACAATTTAACCTTACACCTAAGGGAACTAGAAAAAGAGTGAGGAAAGCTGAATGTGAATAGAAGGGAGGAAATAATAAAGAGCAAAGCAGAAATAAATGATATAGAGACTAAAAAACAATAGAGAAAATTAATGAAACCAAGAGCTGGTTCTTTGAAAAGATAAACAAAGTTGATGAGCCTTTAGCTGGACTCATCAAGAAAAAAAGAGAAAGGACCTCAAATCGGAAACAAAAGAGGAGCTGTAACTGACATCACAGAAATACAAAGGATTATAAGAGAATACTACAAAAACTGGACAACGTAGAAGAATTGGATAAATTCCTAGAAACATATAATCTTCCAAAACTGAATCAGGAAGAAATAAAAAAATCTGAACAGACCAATTACTAGAAACAAAAGTGATTTGTAATCAAAAAACTACCAAAAGATAAAAGACCATGACCAGATGCATTCACAAGTGAATTTTACCAAACATTTAAAGAATACCTATTCTCTTCAAGCTATTCCAAAAAATAGAAGAAGAAAGATAGCTTCCAAATACATTCTATGAGATCAGCATTACCCTGATACCAAACCAGGCAAAAACACCACAAAAAAGAAAACTGTGGGCCAATATCCCTGGTGAACATAGGTGCAAAAATCCTCAACAAAATATTAGTAAACTTCATTCAATGATACATTAAAAAGGATCTCTCACCATGGTCAAGTGGGATTTATTGCAGGGATGAAAGGATGCTTCAATATTTACAAGTCAGTCAAAATCATATGGTCATCTCAATAATGCAGAAAAAACATTTGGTAAAATGCAATATCCATTCTTCTTTTTTAAAGATTTTAATTAATTAATTAATTAATTTAGAGAGAACAAGTGGTGGAAGGGGTAGAGGGAGAGAATCTTATGCAGACATTGCACTGAGATGGAGCCCAACGTGGGGTTCAATCTCACAATCCTGGGATCATGACCTGAGCTGAAATCAAGCATCAGACACTTAACCGATCAAGCCATGGATGCACCCACAATATCCATTTTTGATGAAAACTCTCAACAAAATGAGTTTAGAGGTAGCATACCTCAACATAATAAAGGCCATATAAGAAATACCCATGGCTAACATCATACTCAAAGGTGGAAAACTGAAAGCTTTTCCTTTATGTGCAGGAACAAGACAAGGAAGTCCACTCTCACCACTTTTATTCAACATAGTACTAGACGTCCTAGCCACAGCAATTAGACAAGAAAAAAAAATAGGAGACATCCATATTGGTAAGGAAGAAGTTAAGCTGTCAATTTTGTAGATGACATGACACTAATAAAACTTTTAAGACTCCACCAAAAAACTATTAGAAGTAATAAATGATTTCAGTAAAGTTGCAGGATACAAAATTAATATCCAGAAATCAGTAGTGTTTCTACACACTAATGAAGTAGCAGAAAGAGAAATTAAGAAAACAATTCCACTTATAATTTCACTAAAAAGAATAAAATACCTATGAATAAACTTAATCAAGAAACTGAAAGACCTGAAAATTATAAAAAAACTCATGAAAGAAATTAAAGATAACACAAACAATTGGAAAGGTAGTCCATACTCATGAATTGGAAAAATTTATATTGTATGGAGTATGTTCATGCTCCCCAAAGCAATCTACAAATTCAATTTGTAATCTCTATTAAATCTAATCTCTATTAAAATACCAGGAGCATTTTTCATAAAACTAGAACAAATAATACTAAATTTTGCATGGAACCATGTGAGACCCTGAATAGCCAAAACAATCCTGAGATAGAACAACAAACTGAAGGTATCACAATTCCAGATTTTGAGATATACAAGGTTTAGTAATCAAAATGGTATGGTACTGGGACAAAAAAATAGACACATAGATCAATAAAATAGGGAGCCCAGAAGTAAAGCCACCATTATGGTCAAGTAATCTATGACAAAGTAGGTAAGAATATACAACAGGGAAAAGATAGTCTCTTCAAAAAATGGTACTCAGAAAACTGGGAATAGCTACAGGCAAAAGAATGAAACTGGACCATTCTTTTTTTACCACACACAAAAATAAACTCAAAATGGATTGAAGACCTAAATGTGAGACCTGGAACCATAAAAATTCTAGAAGAGAACACAGGCAGTAACTGCTTTGACATTGGCTGTAACAGCATTTTTCTAGATAAGTCCCCTGAGGCAAGGGGTGCAAAAACAAAAATAAACTATTGGGACTACATCAAAATAAAAATCTTCTGCACAGTGAAAGAAACTATCAACAAAACAAAAAAGGTAACCTACTGAGTGGGAGAAGTTATATGTGAGTGATATATCTGATAAAGGGTTAATATCAAAATATACAAAGAACTTACACAACTCAACACCAAAGAAAACAAACAACCTGACTAAATGGTGAGGAGACCTGAATAGACATGTTTCCAAAGAAATATACAGGTGGTCAACACCACTAATCATCAGGGAAATGCAAATCAAAACGAAAATGAGATATCACCTCACACCTGTCAGAATCGCTAAATCAAAAAGACAAGAAATAGCAAGTGTTGGTGAGGTTGTGGAGAAAAAGGAACCCTCATGCACTGTCAGTTGGAGTGCAAATTGGTGCAGCCACTGTGGAAAACGGTATGGAGTTTCCTCAAAAAAATTAAAAACAGAAATACTATATGATTCAATAATTCCATTCCTGGGTATTTACCTAAAGAAGATAAAAACACTAATTTGAAGATACATATAGCTCCATGTTTAATGCAGCATTATTAAAATATCCAAGATATGGAACCAACCTAAGTGTCCAATGATAGACAAAGGATAAAGAAGATGTAGTATGTATACACACACACACACTGGAATATTATGCAGCTAAAAAGGATGAGATCTTGCCATTTGTGACAACATGGATAATACCTAGAGGGTATTATGCTAAGTGAAATAAGTCAGACTGAGAAAGACAAATACCATATGACTTCACGTATATTGGAATCTAAAAAACAAAACAAATGAATAAACAAACAAAAAGCAGAATCAGACCTTTAGAAAAAACTGATGGTTGCCAGAGGCTAGAGACATGAGGGAGTGGGCAAAATGGGTGAAGGGGAGTAGGAGATACAGGCTTCCAGTTATGGAATGAATAAGTCACAGAAATAAAAGGCACAGCATAAGGAATATAGTCAATGATATTGTAATAGTGTTGTATGGGGACAGATGGTAGCTACACTTGTGGTGAGCATAGCTTAAAATATGAATCACTATATTGTACACCTGAAACTAATATAACGCTGTATGTCAACTCTACTCAAATAAAATTTTTTTTAAAAATTAAAAGCATATTTTACATATTGATGCAATTCATGAAAAAATGTGATTGATGTGAGCTAAAATATAATTATGCTGATATTATAAAAATAATCTATGCTTGCTTTTAAAATTGTTTTATAGCAGAAAAATCAGTCAAGCAACAGAAAAATTATTGAATCAAATCTAACAACTATTTATGATAAAACTCTTATCAAAATATAACCAGGGGAAATTTACTTAACTTTGTAGGAGATCTCTACCACAAACTTAGAGGAAGAAATATATTTAATGATAAGATTTTAGAAATAATTTTTTCAAACTCAAGCAATTTTAAGTGCCTGCTATTATTACTTTTATTCAAGATTGTTTTTAAAGCTAGCAGTAAGAAAAGTAAAAGAAATAAAATGTACAAGAATTGGAAAGGAAGAAACAAAAACTCACCTTATCTGAAGATAATATAATCACTTACCTTGAAAATTCAACAAAATTTGCATATAAACTATTAGAACTAATAAGAGAGAACAAGTTCTAGTAAATCAAATTAATATACAAAAAGTATTTGCATCCAATATAACAGCTTAAAACAATTAGGAAACAATATATAGAAAAGATACTTTCGAGGGAGGGAAAAATTTCTTGAGCCACCAAAACTATAAACCAGAAGATGATACATTTGATTGCATAAAGCAACAACAGCACTTCTGAATTACAGACATCAAAAGAAAGGAAAATGACAAACCAGAGGCTTGGAGATGTTATTTGATACATATAATTTACAAATGATTGGAAACCTGAAAATACAAAGAGGTTTGGCAGATCTTATAAAAAAAGAAAGAACTCAATGCAGAATATTGGAAATTCGCAGAGATGAAACTCAAATAGTCAAAAATCATGTAAAATATTCAATTTCAATGGTAACCAAGATAATACAAAATTAAGCCCTCTGTTGGGCAAAATAATGGCCCCCAAACATGTCCTCAGAAACTGCAACTATGTTCGTTTACAATGCAAAGGAGCAATTAAGTTTGCTCGTCAACAGACCTTGAGATGGGGAGATTATCCTGGATTACTGGAGTGGGCTTTGGGTAGTTGTAAGGATCCTTATAAGTGGAAGAGAACAAGCAGCAGAGTCAGAGCAGAGAAATCTGCTGCTGGCTCTGGCATGCTGCTGGCTCTGAAGATGAGGAAGGGACCACAAGGCAAGGAACAAGGCAGCCTGTAGAAGCTAGAAAAGGCAAGGAAACAAATTCACCTGTAGAATCCCTCAAAGGAATGCATCCCTACTAACCCCTTGATCTGAGACCCATTTCAGACTTTTGTCTTTCAAAACTGGAAAATAATATACTTGTGTTGTCGTTAGCCACTACGTTTGTGGTAATTTGTTACAGTAGTAATAGAAAACTAATATAAGCCCCAGCAAAGCACCACAGCATTCTTACCGGGATGGCAAATGCATACAAGTCTGACAATGTCATATGTTAAGAATGTGGAAAATGGAAAGTGTTGTGCTATGCTGCCGATTGGTGGTAAATTAGTACATCTTCTTTGGAGGGCAGTTTCACGATGTCTAATATTTTTATACTTTCAGGACCAGCAATTTTATTGCTAGTTATATTTGAGAGAAATTATGACACATAGAGACAAAGAAACACATATAAGAATTGCTTTAGAGACCTGCTATCTTAAGAGAATTTGTCTTATTTTCAGTATGTCTTGCTGAGGACCTGTTGTCCGGCTTTCTGGATTTAGCATGTTTTCTTCTTTGCATGCTATAAATTTCCAGGAGCATGTCACGAGAACAAGGTAGTGCTCCCCACCATTTGAAAGACCCATCAAAATAATACCCCTTGGTCTTGGGTAATTATGGTTTTCTCTGGGACATTTGCTTTTACCTCAATCTACTTCTCTAAAGAGTTCCCTCCAACCTCCACCTTACTTCAATGAATCTCTAAAAACAGGTATCACAGTTGCATTTTGAGGCTATAGGATGCTAACATCAGTCAGGTTCATAATTTTTTTTAACCACAGAGAGAAAAATAATGCATAATGTATTTGGCAGGATTCTTGGTCTATTCTTCAAAGAAAACTGTGGTGAATTGTACTTGTTAGAAGTTCAGTCTTTCTGAATGTTGCCTATATAACATACAGATTTACCTAAGCACTTTTAAGATTATACATTCTCCTAACGGTGCCAAATTTAATGACAGAGGGCTTCACTGGTCCCATCAAGGGCACACTTTAGAAAGATTGAGGTATGAAAAGACAGCAGTCTTGCTCTGGATTGATGTCAAAGGCAAGGAGGACTGAGCCTGCTAATCCTGAAGGGGATCATTTGCACTGTCCGTGGAGTCTTCTGGAGAACGCAGGCTCTGGAGAATTACAAGGATGATCTAAGTAACATTGGAATAGTCAAATGACAGCTGGCATTGTAAAACTTTCTCTAGTCCCCTGGGATCTCTTGTGTGCCTGTGTCTTTATGACTGGAGCAGAGTTGAATGAACCTACATGCCTGACTAAGTTGTAGTTTTGCAGAGTCTGCTGGGTGCTTGGGCTGAATTCACAGACTTCGTCTTGAATTGCTAAAACAGTCCAAGAACACTCATGAGATGGTTATATAGCCTTGGTAGATTTGCATCCCAGTGACTCTATCATTCTGATCAGAAGAATGCACTAGGACTCCAATAGCTAATTAATAAATGCCTTACAATCAGACAAATGGCCATTTCATATAATAGCAATAGGCATGTCATTTGAAGAAATTATACACATAGAACGGTAGCAGATGTTCTCCACTCCCACTATTGACAGATCAGGATATGGAAGCCTTAAACTCCACTGGGAGGGATTTAGGTCAGTGTAAGGAAATCAGTGTGCATTTAAAAACCCTTTTTTGGTTTAAAATGTGTTGTCATGTTTTAAGAAACAGCTCTTCCTTTGGAAATGCTGCTCGAGGGCTTCTTTGGAGAGCTGCAGCTGCCTGGGCGCATTCAATGGAGATGATTCAGCTGAACGCCATCATAGAGGAAGAAGAGTTTAGAGGTGGGTGGGTATAGAGTTAAGGAGACATTTTTAGAACCAAGATTCGTATTCTAGAACAGTAGTTCTCAAAATGGGGGTACCTCTCCCAAGGACTGGACAAGAAGTTCCATTGGTATCTAGGAAAAAGAGATTAAAACTACCACATACTCTTTGTTTTTTAATGTGTTTCATATTACATTATTAGTGCATTGATATTCTGACATTTTATCCTATGTTTTACATTATACATAATGGATAGTTTATTAGAACATGTATATAACCTATAAAAAGCCATTGTATGTTTCTAGAGTGCTGATAAATTTTTATTTATGATTTTACCAATAAGAGTGCAACTTGGAAATAAATTTGGAAATTCCTGTAAATCTATCGCTCCAGATCTGACATAGGAGCAGAAAAGCCAGTGCCACCTTGATGATAACAAATAGCTTCCAAGGCCAAGGGTGTGTCTGGCTCAGACAGGCCCCGGTGAGTCTTTGAAAAAGAAGTATGCTTATAAGTGGACATAGTCCACGGACATAGTCCGGAGGGGTCTCTTTCTCAGCAACCAGTGCCTGGGCTGAATGTCAGCCCATTCCTGCACATCCTCACATGGCAACCTAAGGGAGATAAATGGACACCAGGAAGGGAGAAGTTGAGAGTCCACTGTAGTCTTTCTGCTTCCCTTCCCCCCATGAAACTCAGTGGTTGAAAAAAAAAATAATAAAGCTAAACTCTAGGTATGATGAGATGGTTAGCTTTGATACAGACTTTCTCAAATGTGACATTTTTTATTGCCTCTATTCCTGAATATTTTTAACAAGGTGTGGACATATGATTTGATTTTAGTCAGTGAACAGTAGGTTTAGGAGTAAATTTAAGGAAGTCCTTAAACAGAGAGGCTGAGCCTTTCTTCATTCCTTTCTTCTTTCATCCTGCTGCCTGGAATGCAGTTGTGGTGGCTGGAACTCTGGCAGCAATGTTGAATCTCAAAGAAAACTATACCTAAGGATGGCAATTTGGTGATAATGGAAGGAGCCCATGCCACTGAACACTTTATGCAGCATCCACACCAATGCTTTGCTGTTGCAGATTTTCTTTACTTGAAAGAAATACATTTCTACCTTGTTTAAGCCACCGTTATCATGAGATTTTCTCTTATTTTCAGATGCACTTAATCTTACCTGGATATATGAGATTTCTTCCTGCTTTTATGATTCTAAGTACACTTGCCTTTATTCATTCCTGTGAACCTAAATATGATAAGGGAGCAAATAATCAAGGAATCTTCTGATAATTTCTAGCCATTGGATCATCATTGCAAACTATTTAGCAGAATTATATGAGAGAGTTTTCAATGGCTTTGGGCCATACAGACCCAGAATCAAATCTAAACTCTGCCACCTACTAGATGTGCAGACCCATGTGAGATAGGATCTCTCAGACGTGTCCTTTCTTCCATGTCCTATAAAACCAGCTCATAGAATTTCTGTGTTTATTAAATGAGATGATATAGGTAAAGTGCCTGCTACTTAAATGTACTCTATCCATGTTAAGTACCCTCCAGAATTCATTTTCAAGCAACATGTAAATTTTAAAATTTTGTATCATTACTGCTAGCACATTGCCTTGCACAGAGTACATACCAAATAAACAGCTCTTTAATAAAATATGGTAAAGATTATAAAATGCCTTATAAGTCATAGATCTTGGTCATTTCTCATTTGAATTCATTCCTTAAACTATGTGAAATGTTGTCCTAATGTTCAGAAAGAGTCTTGGGCCAATTAAGTTCCCACCTTAAAACTGGAGAGTTAATTTGGAATTGGGTAGAACCTGGCTCTTTTATTCCCTAGTATGTAAAAACATACGGTTACCCAATGCACAAAATCCTGTGCACTGAAATTAAAATGATTAAATAAGTATTCTCGTTGTTTTGAGTGCATTTAGCATCATTTGTCTTAATGGCATGTCTAATTTGGAGTTAACATATAATGAGAAAAATTATTTCTGTAAAACATTTTCAATAACTTTAACTCAAAAACATACCACAACGGACACATTTAAAAAATCAGGCAATTTTATTCTCCCTAAATACACAGTGTTATCTCTGTGTTTGCATTTTTATCTCTCTCAGAAAGAGAATCATGGAGCTGGGAAGAGTTGATAGAGATCCTGTAGCGCATCCCTCCTTGTTGATGTAGGAGTTTGCCCGAACCAACCTGAAGATGTGGCAAGGGGAATTTTCCCTGTTTAATGACCTGCATGATGTGTCATAATTCTTTCGTGTACAAGTGGTTTTATTAATTGTGTTTTTTCTGTTCTTTTCTCAGGAGTGTCTAGCAAAAAGATCTGGTTTCATCAAAAATGTTCTGTGCTCTTTTCTTCATATGCTATGGTTCAGAGATCATATTTCAGATATTAGAGAGGAAGTGTTAGAAAGAATAAAAGGGCATCAAAAGAGGTTAAAAGGAAGTGGAAAACTTTCCTCTTTACCTCCATAAGCTGTCTCTGAGAAATACCAGATCTCTTTACCCTGTAGATGGATAGCATTTGAGTTATAACTACTTTAATCCATCTTGAGTCAAAAGGAAAGGTAAACTTACTGAAATAGTGACATAATACTGGAGACTATGAGAATTCATTAACACCAAAATGACAAATCTCTTGCTCATTTCCAGTATCCACTGATATGCACTACAAAGTAGAAAACTCCAATTTCCTGTGCTATGTGATATATTTGGATGTCATTAAAATATGTGGAGAGCAGTGAGAAGTAAGAAACAGAACATGGAGAAAATTAGGGGAAACTAAGTGTTAAGGCTTAGGGATTAAGAAAGGGGCAGCACTTTTCATCATACAAGTGCCAACTTTTCAGTTGAGCCTCTTATGTGGGTAGGATCTAGTGAAATGCTACTGAAAGAGTCCCACCAGCTTTTTGATAGATTCCGGGCTGACACACACATCAAATGGGATTTGAATGAAATCCAGATATTATTTCTATTTTAAGTGAAATTAATTGAGCTTTCAGCAGCTCTATGATATTTCAGACAGACATTTGTCAAGACTTTATCAACACAGAGTGCCATCAGGGAGGATTTGAGGAGCAGGCTGTCATGGGGAGGGAGGGCAAGAGGCCTGGGCAGCAGACCCCAGGTAAAACATTCCTGTGCGGATGCCTGGCTGTGACCTTGCACGCAGTCAGGACCTGCTCTGCTCTGCCGAGCCCAGCCTCTTCTCACTGTCCATGGTGAAAAATCCCACAATGTCAAAGGGCCTGAGTGAGAGGACAAAAGCCGACCCTGAGAACAGGTTTTGTGGGTAAATTGTTCACACTGACAGATTTATTTATTTTGTCTGCTCTTGTGCTATCAAGGTCCTGGGAGAAATTCCTTCCAAAATACACTCTGACATGTACTAGTGTCCTTGTGTTGGGAAATGATGCTGCTTTTTGGAGTGACTGGGAGTGTAAGTACAAATATGTACTTTATCTAAATTACCTCCTTGGTGAAGCATTTATCCTCATAAATACTTTTACCCTCCTGACTCACTTTAAACTCAAATTTTAATGCTGAAATACAAGAAGGAAGCTATTGTACAATGATCGGTGATGTGTGTATAAAGCTGTTTCTTTAAAACTCCCCTATTGCATCCATTTTTTCACTCTGGGGGCAGGAATTGCTTGAATTTCCATTTCTTTTTCCTCTCATATCTAATTTTTTTAAAAAAGTTTGAGTTAGGAACTTTGAAGCCTCCTTTTTCTCTGCTGGGCTCCTGTGTTCAAGAAACTGCTCAGTACAGCAGGCAGTGTGTAAATTTAAAATCAACCAAAGACGAAGGTGTCTTTTGCTTTTAACAGTTAACATGTATATTGTTTGTCAGAGTCTTTCCATTAAAACTAAAGGAGCTTATTTTTGAAAGATTATAAAATCAGCAAAAATCTAATCAGTTTTGACATTTGTATTTTAAATGCTCAAGGAATGTAGTTTTCATCTCAAAGCATTTTAGATTTGTGTTTAGTTATGAATATTTCCCCTCTCTTAGCTGGCTTAGCATATAAGGAATGATTTTGACCCTATGAGGCAATCACCAAAAGTATTTCTAGTAGGGCCAAATTATTAAATAATTTATTTTAAAACCATTGAGATATACATATATATTGAAGTGTTCTCTGTGATAAAATAGCAGTTTAAAAGGGATTTCTAAACATTTCAGGATTCAAAAGCCTAAAAGTTTATATTTCTCCATTTTTTGGATGTGCTAGTACTAGAAGATTTTTTGACACACAACTTTTGAAAGTTGTTGGAAAAGTTAAAAGCCATTAGGACTTCCTAATTACTATTTAGTGTGTATGTGTGTGTGTGCACCCACATAACTTTCCTCCCCGAGATTATAAGCTTCTTGATGTAGGGACAATATCTTTTATCCCTGTGTACCCATCCGGTTCCATTTTATCCTAAAGTACTAGTACCTTCCCTGCCACATTGGAGGTGCTCAGTAAATATTTGTTTAATAAATGGATGAATAAGCAAACATCAATAAATAAAAAATAAAATTACAACTCTAAAAGAGAAGAAACATATATCCGCATGAAAGGAAATCGTTGTTTTTACTGTATAATTTTATAAACATTTCCATAGAAATAAATAATTCCTTAGCACCAGTGTTGTATTATAATAGACTGTGTTACAGAGGCTATAGACTAAAACATTTCCCAAATCACTCCACATTCTGCTTCATGAGAAATCACTATTGGCTCTACCTCAAGTATTTTGGATCTGATTGCTCCTCACTGTCTCCATCTGAAGCACTTCATTCTTAACCACCACTAGTTCTGTAGTCTAACTAGTCTTCCTGATCCCCCTCTTTCCTCTCATTTTCCCCTTACCAGCCACAGTGATTTTTTATAAGCTTACATCGGATCATACCCAATTCCTGGATTAAACACTCCAATGGCTTCATTGCAGTTAGGGTATTGATCCCTCTCTCTGACCCCTCTTCATCCTTCCTTGCTGACTCTGCAGGACCTGGCCTTCCTCGTTCTAGGATCTCGTCTTCTGTGCACTATTAGCTTTCTCCACTGTGCCACAGCCACAGTGACTGCATTCTAAGCCTCCTCCCATCGGAGAGCCTTTGCATTTTCTGTTTACTCTGCTTGGGAGGGTCCTACCTCACCTTTTTGAAAGCCTGCTCTTCAACATTTCAGGCTTTGACTTTCATTGTCTCAGGGTCTCCATTTCTAACTACCTTAGCTAAGTGAACCTCAGGTCAAATCACATTTCCCTGTTTATTTTCTTCATGGCGTTTCTTACTATGAGGAGGTAAATGACTAGTTTACCGTTTTCTTACTTTGTTGGTTAGAATGTAGGCTTATTAAGGACCTAGACATTCTTAGACTTGGGTTTTTTTGGGTCTCTGCTACAATTCCAGTGCCTAAAACTCTGCCTATACAACCTTCTCCATGAAGATCTACATTTGAGACCTTGACCTCTTGAGGGTTCTTTTTTTCTTTAAGATTTATTTATTTATTTGAGAGAGTGAGAGAGAGAGAGAGCGAGAGCGAGAGAGAGCACATGGGGACAGGGGCAGAGGGAGAGGGAGAGGATCTCCAGCAGAATCCCTGATGAGCACAGAGCCTGATGTGGGACTGGATCCCAGGACTGAGCTTCTTATAGGGGCACACATGGCCTGAGCTGAAATCATGGCCTGAGCTGAAATCAAGAGTCAGATGCTTAACCGAGGGAGCCACCAGGGTGCCCCAAGCATTATTTTCTAAAGTCAGTGTCACATAACTGTGCTGTTTGGTCATCGATGGACAGATAGGATTATTTAAAGACCTGGGCTCCAATCCATACTTATTCATCACTTTTTCACAGACAATTACTCTCTTTGACCTTAGTTTTTTATGTAAGATGACCACACACTTCAGAGAAATATCTAGGGAATGGAGGCAGAACTGAGGATCAAAGGATCAAGTAACTTTCTGAGGTCTTAAGGCTAAGAGTCAGTCCATCTGAGAAGCCGTCCTGTGCAAGTGGCGTTCCACGAGCTCCATTATTGTTTTCTCCTCTTGACTGCTGTAGCTGGTAGCAGAGGTGAAGTTCTAGAATCTCTAGGAGTAAGTCTTAGCTCTGATTACAGCATAGAGCATTATGGGGAATAAAAATGATCATTTTGATAAGAGAAAAGCAATGTTTTTCTAAGGTTCTGGTAATGGGTAGTTAGGGGCATAGTATTTACGTGGTGTTGGAATCCCTTCAGGTCAGCTGCTCCAACAGCATTACCCAGGAAAATGACTGTGTATGTGCATAAGCAAAGGTGCCCAGGTTTAGCAAAGAGCGGCCAGGGGTGGGCTGAAAGGCAGGTAGTTTGAGATACTGGGAAGAGAGGAGAGATTTCCTCATTCCGGCACCTGGAAAAATTATGCCAAACAAATAGGAACAATGTTTAATGAGGGTCATTAGGTATATCCAGTACATATGTACTGTTGTTCCTTTTTCTTCTAGATCCATGAATCCAATTTATGGGAAAATATTACTGTATTCTGGTTGCTGGTCCAAAGTATATATTCCATTATGCAGGATGGAAATCCATCCCTAACAGGTGTTATCTTTCAGGTTCACAGTGGACCATTTCACCATATATAAAGCTGATTACTACAGGGTGGTGGCTTATGTAGTAAAACCAGTAACCCCAAAGGCTTCAACCTGTTGCCTTATTTCCTTTGCATTGAAGTGAGTTCCTTGGTAAGAGTCTGTACTGAGTGTGAGAGGTGTATTTGTTAAGAGCTGAATGTTTGTGCTTCCCCTAAATTCATATGTTGCTAACTCCCAAGTGATGGTATTTGGACATGGAGCCTTTGGGAGGGGATTAGGTTGAAATTAAGTCACAAAGGTAGGACCCTTATGATAGGATGTGTGCCCCTATAAGAAGCTGAAGACAGAGAGATCTCTCTCTTTCTACACCTGTACAAAGAAGAGATTGTATGAACACACAGTGTAATGGTTGTTGTCTGCAAGCCAGGAAGCAGGCCATCACCAATAACTGAATCTGCCGGCACCTTGATCGTAGATTTCCAGCCTCTAGAAGTGTGAGAAATAAATGTCTGTTGTTGAAGTGCCCAGTCTATGCCACTTTGTTATAGCAGACTGAACTAAGACACTATCCACATCCCCTTTCCCCAAATTCTTTAACGGTGGTGTTCTAATATTGTTCCTTTAATGTCTTTGACCAACTGGTTAGATAATTAACCCCTGAAACCTTGTAAATCCTGACCCTTGGTTTTATCTTTTCTTGGACAAAATAGACCCTAAGGTTTACTGCTTGACATTCTACCCTTGAGGGAGATTGTTTTTTTTACTTAGTGCCACTTCTGAGGAGGACTGTGATGGTCCCAACAGTTCAGCTTTAAGTTCCTGCCAGCATATTCGGTGGAATCACTTGTAAACTTACTTCAACTTCTTTTATGTTCACTTAGCTCTTCATAAACTCTCTATGAATCCGCAGGGGCTGGCTGAAGAGCAGCAGAGTGGCAGGGGCAGGGATTCTGAGTGCACCCACGGAACCCAGAAACTCCATTGTGATTCCCCCTGTTAGTGCTTGTTAGAGGCAACATAAAACATCCTGATCTGTCACTGACCCTCAGATCACCATTGGATCCGCTGAGCTGTGAAGGTTAAGGAAGATTTAGATTTTTAAAGAAAATGACAAGATTAATGATCATGATAATTTCTAAACACGAAGTTACTATTGAGACTTAAGTGTAATAGTGGAATATTATGGTTAAAAAGGAACTTAAATATCATTGAGTCTAGTACCCCTCTTGATACTGAATGAAGAGAAAACAGTCCTTGAAAAGTTAAGAGACTTGAACAAGGTTGCTCAGCTCGTTAAGTGTTTAAGTCCTTGGTAAGAGCTCGGTCTGTCATGATTTTTTCACACCATTTGCTACTCTGGCTGTCTGGACAATGTTAATCTTAGAAACTCTTTTCCACTTCGTTCTGCAGCCCTCAGCCACAGTGAGGCAACTCACAAGGTCCAATGATTTCAGAATCCTTCCAGTTGCTACTGATTTTATGAATAAAGGCAGAGTGGTTTCATCAAAACTCTCTGTAATTAAAATGGAATAGTACTTAGATAAGCACATTTTTCAGCAAGAGAAGAGCCCTTTTCATATTTGATGCTTTCAGAAATGTTCTGGTACCTAACAAAGCACCTACCTAGCACATATCGTATTTGCTTTAAAATACTTATTGGATAAATGATTGTATAACTTTAAAGGCAGCATTGTTATGGTGGTTGATCGTTTTGCAGGTGAGATTTCTTATATTTCAGCAAATGTATCATGTTTATTTTAGTTCAGAGATAGAAACAGATCCAAAGGGATGTTTGACATTTCGTGTTTTTCTCTGTGCTCTTCTTCTGGCATCTTGTCAGTTTTGTAGTACCTGCTACAATGTTTATTCTATTATTTACATACGAAGGGGCTTTACTTATGGCAATAAAACAAGCCACTCGTTTGAGAAATAAAATTAGTTTTGGTATTTCTAATTTGTTTATATCATTATATCTGTTTCCACAGCTAAGTTGTTAGCTTGACAACAATTTCCTACACCGGAACAGTTATTATCATCTTTGTACGGGTTAATAAGATCGGTTTTGTAAAAGCCACTACTATTGAATATCAAGGGACTGTTATAGAAATATTCTGTGACCCACTATACCACTTTTTACCTACCTGCTTTTCGATACTAGCTAATCACAGGCAAGGTTTCACTCTTTCAAAAGCCTAGTCATTTTTGGAGCAACTTTTTATAACTTTAATCATATGACAACTTTACCATAATATACATCCTAACTATGTTAATAAAGTGTGATTAAAATGCAAGTGATAAAAAAATTATATTCATAAATATTGATAAGTGCAAATAGCCGCAGTAGAATACCTAATATGCATACAGAATCTCTAGCAGGAGAGGCGATCTTATGTATTGTAATCTATGACCAACAGGTGGCAGCACTCCCCAGGAGGTTCTCACTGGAGAGCACTTTTAAAATCATGCAAGTTGTAACTCTTATCTTTTATTCTTTACTAGGGCTGTATAAAGTACAATGTATTTAAATTGATTGATATACAACTCTGTTTTTTGCTTTAGAAACAAAATTACTTTATTCAATTACATTTAGAATTATATGTATAATGTACATTTATTTATTATACTGTGTTGAAATATCTATAGTACACCGATAACTAATTTCCTTTCTGTTGAAGGAGGTTGGGAAGTAATGATGCATTGAGTACATTAACTCTTCTAACTCTTTATCCCTGGGGATATTTTAAAGAAATGATTCTACTGATTTCTTAAAGATTCCATTTGGCTATAACATAAGATAGGATTTTAGTTGTTATTTAGAAATAGGGCATACCACAACTACAGAAATTTGTAAAATTCAGAATCAGATGTACTGACAATACCACATTTTATAGTTCTGCCCATGTTCTCCTTTATTAAAGAGAGTATCTTGTTGTGTACTTCATTGTGTCCTTGTAAATGTATGACCATATATTCATTGATTAGTTGATTTTGTTCTAATATATCTTTCATTACAAGGACACATTAACAATAAAAACAAATAAATTGATATATTTAAGAGAAAAGTTATAAAACACATCAGAGTCATTTGCTGCTGTATTGGGACTAATTACTCATCTAACAACATCACACACCTCCAACTCCACCCAATGTCATGCATCTAATCACTGTTAAGAACAGTCTTTTTTTTTTAAGATTTTATTTATTTATTTGAGAGAGAGAGAGCACAAGCAGGGGGTAGGGGCAGAGGGGGAGAGGGAGAAGGAGAGGGAGAGGAAGAAGCAGACTCCCCACTGAGCACGGAGACTGATGTGGGACTCAACCCCAGGACCCTGAGATCAGGACCTGAGTTGAAGGCAGATGCTTAACTGACTGAGCCACCCAGGCACCCCAAGAACAGTCCTCTGATACATGCTTCAATCCATGAATCAGCAGACATTTTAGGTAATGTCTAGAGTCATTTTTGGTTGTCATAATTGGAAAGGGGGGTACTCTTGTCATTTAAGGGGTAGAAGGCAGTTATGCTGCTAAACAGTGTAGACTGCACAGCTTAGTCCCCACAAAAAGAATTATCCTTCCCAAAATGGCAGTAAGGCCAAAGTTGAAAAACTCTAGTCTTCATTTGATAGTTAGCTAGAAAATTCAATTACGTCCACATTTTAGGAATACATGCATAGAAAGGCCAACAAATTAGAGTCCAGATGCAGAAGCTAAAAAGTGAAAGTATGGTTATAGTAGATTTTTTAAGGAAAAAAAAAAAATCTATCCACCCTTTGATGTATCAAAAGACTATATTGTGAAAAGCTTTCTTTCCTGAAAATTATGAATGTGAAGTGCTATAGTGAGGGGATCCTAAGGGGTAAGTTTATGTTTTTAACTTTGTACAAGAAATCCCTTTAGAGGGGCACCTGGGTGACTCAGTCGTTAAGCATCTGCCTTCGGCTCAGGTCATGATCCCCGAGCCCCGCGTCAGGCTCCCTCCTCTGCGGGAAGCCTGGTTCTCCCTCTCCCACTCCTCCTGCTTATGTTCCCTCTCTTGCTGTGTCTCTGTCTGTCAAATAAATAAATAAAATCTTTAAGAAAAAAAGAAAAAGAAATCCCTTTAGAGAGCCTCATTAACTGCTCAGCAAAACTGAAAGACTCAGCATATCAAACCTATGTTTGCTCAACAAATTTTGTGCTGAATATACCACTGAAATATTACTATGTGTCCGGTTGCTTTTGAATTCTTGATCCAGAGAATAAGTACTCCAGAGAATAAGTATAAAACAATCATTTTTCCCTGTCTGTCTTGTCTCCCAGGCTTACAAAAACTGCTTTCCACCTTGGGAATTAAGGGATGTAGGGAAATTTCATGGAGTGGATTTTGCTCTTTCAGTCTGACTTGCCCTTAAATAACTGGTGTGTGTGTGTTTGTGTGTATATACCATATGGAGACATTCCAAATACTAGAATCTTTCCATGTTCTAGAAAACTTTAGTAAAAAGTGTTTTGTGAGCTTTATAACTGCATAGACATAGAGAATATTTAGAACAACAATAGGTTCAATAAATAGAAAACAGCACAGCACCTTTTGTAAGATTACTGTTAGGCACCTAAATAATGTTCTTCTTATAAAAATGTACCGTTCAGAATCTTAAAATCTGGCTTGGCTTGAAATTTCATATTATTGTATCAAAATGTAAATATTCAAATTTTGAGCTATTGCTTTGATTTGTAAGAAGTTCAAATGCGTCATCTAATAAGCACATTTATGATTCATTTGAACGCTTTTTGTAAAAAGTAAAGAAAAAAAAGGAAAAAGAAGTGGGAGGATTATGCTGGTACAATAAACAAGTTTCGTGTAATGATCTAGAGCTGAGTGTAACTGGGAGAATTGTCACTGGGCTCCTTAGGTTTCTAGCAACTACATAAGCAGGAACTCACCTTCCCCATAATGTACAGGCTTGACTTCCTCTGTTTTATAATAAAAAGAAATGTGTCTCTGACTTTGTAAATCAAGTCCTGTGCTTCGGTTAAACTGATAAGCATTTTTCAATTTTCTGTACAGGGCTTATTTGCTTCATGATGGCTACGTATGTAAAAGGCGAAAGATTTATGCGATCTGAAGAGAAACCAGAGCGTGCTGGCTATGTATGTAAATAACAAAAATGAGATTGGAAATACAACTTTGGCCAAATGATATTTTCACATATTTTAGGATACTGTAAAAAAGAAAGAAAAATCAGACAATAACTATGATGCTTTTATATTTAAATGCATTGCGCCAAAAAGAAAGTGTATGACATAAATTGTTAGCAGCAACTATTTGCATGTATTTGAGGAATGCTTTGGGTAGAAAGTAAAATAAATTATAATAATTCTAAGAAAAAGGTGTTCATCCTTACAAGGTTTATTTTTTCTTCACATGTACTTTCCATAACTGAAAACAGTTCTTTATTCTGTTTCAAGTCTTTCATAATAAAGCTTGCATAAAGAAAATATATAGGGTATTTGTAGAAGGCCATGATTTTCCTATCAGGTCGAATCAGAGACAACCTAATTTGTTTAATAATTTTTGTCATTATTATGAATAAGGCAGCATAATGTGAGTTGATCATCACAGATTGCATGTTCATCTATTTAATGACTGTTTATTGAACATTTGCTATATGTGAAGTACTCTTCTGTGAGCTGGGAATTAAGCTTTCAATGCAATGGTCAATGTCCCTGCCCTCATTTCTAATGAGACCATCAGAATGATGGGACCCATCATGTATTCTAGTTTTTAGTTTTATGGACCAGTTACAATGATGGAACATTTTATAAACACTGGTGCTAATTAGAAATATTAAAGTAAAATATGCTATTTTAAGAATCTGTTTTAAATCCTAATAATATTCTAACACCAGCAATAACAGTATATTGTAGGAGTGCCTGGGTGGCTCAGTTGGCTAAGCATCTGACTCTTGATTTTGGCTCAAGTCAGGATCTCAGGGTCATGAGATGGAGCCCTGCGGTTGGCTCATCTCTGGGCATGGAGTCTGCTTGGGATTCTCTCTCTCCTTTTCCCTCTGCCCCACCCAACTCTAAAAAACAAAGCAAAGCAAAACAGTATATTGTAAATATTTACTTCTTGGCCATAAAATGTTTTTAAAATTTTATATTTAATAATCCTATTTTAACATTACTGTAATTTCCTCATGAATGAATATGTTGATGCTTTTTAGTAAAGTCACCATAATTATTATAATGATTTTCAAAGTACTTCTCTTCTTACAATATATATATCATATTCAATATATTCATATATAATATGAATTGAGCACTAATCTGCTTGATGATTGGACATAAAAATTTAGAAACACTATAAAATCCTAACACCTGGAATTTCCAAGAACAGAGAAAAGCCTGGATAATTCAAAGTACTCTTTCATAAATGAAATTTCTCAAGTTCTTTCCAATCTGTTTTATGTAGCATTGATTTGTAAGTTACCTTAGAGAAATGAGAGCTTAGATACTTGAGGGGAGTTCCATGTTTTGCCATTCAGTGCATTAAGCAACTATCAACTTCAGAATTTAGTACAAACTCAGATAAGCTGAGCATGATCCAGATGGGGAGGGGAGGGAGAGAATTCAAGCTATCAATAGAGTTCTTTTTAAGTAAAAGCTGTGGTGCAAGTAATCTCTTGTTTAAACACCATATGAAAGATTACCCCATGTCACCCATATGGCAGATGGAAATGAGGAAATCTGCTTTACTTTAGAAACCAGTACCAAGGTGGGAAGAGAAGCAAAGTATAACCTCCATCTGCTGGAAAAACTAAAATAAGTCTTAGAGTGCACATTAAAAAATAAAACCAAAGAACAAATCATTAATAGGCTATCTCAGTAAAGCATGCCACTTCTTTTTCTCCCATAATCTTAATGTTGAATGTCCTGCAATAAAGTATTTTATTCCACGTGTTGATTGTAAGCCCAAAGTCCCAAATCTGGTTTCCTAGGGTTTGCCACCCTTGAGAATCTACTGTTGAATATTCCTGTCACCATTGGGATGATCTCCCACTAGTGGCTAGGCCTAGCGGATTGATCCTGCATACTACTTATAAAGACTTAGTTGCCTTTCCTACTTAAAAGCAAAGCAGAATTCTCCAAGGTTTAAGACAGAGGGTTTGGTCTGGTCAGAATTAGGTAGGGGGAAAGAAGTTTAGGACGTTGGACTAAAGTTTTTCTGCTTATGGCCAAGTAAATCATTTTCCTCCATCTCATCACCTGGAATAGATTTCTCTGCCTGGGTCATTTCTTTTCCTCTTGAGGTTTTTTTGGTAAACTATTACCTATATGAAATGTCTCAACTGGGAGGTGAGGTGGTTATGGGGGCAGAGGGTCCAAATCACAATATACTTCGTCTTTTTTTAACTCCCCATGGGCAGGATTTACCTCTTTCTCTTGGTTAGGAAAGTAGGTCTAGGGGTGCCTGGGTGGCTCAGTCAGTTAAGCATCTGCCTTTCGCTCAGGTCATGATCCCCAGGGTCCTGGGATTGAGTCCCGCATCAGGCTCCTTGCTCAGCAGGGAGTCTGCTTCTCCCTCTGCCTGCCATTCCCCGCCCTCCCCCCTCCCCCACCCCCACCCCCACCCCCGGCTTGTGCTCCTTCTCTGTCTCTGACAAATAAATAAACACAATCTTAAAAAAAAGAAAAGAAAAGAAAGTAGGTCTATGGCCACAGATATGTAAAAAATATACACAAGAGTATTCAAAGTGCTGGGTGTATGCTTGGTAGATATCAATGTGGCCACTTTATGTGACTTTAAAACAGAAGAAGAAAATGCAATCTTCCTGGAAGAGCACAAAAGGAAGATCTAATAGATATATTTGTTTTTCTATTGTCGAAAAACCTTCTCCGTGCCCTTTGTCATTACGAATTATTTACATTTTAAAAAAGGAAGTAAACAATTATAATCATATTGAACATACTAAAATATATGTTGTCTAACTCTAAAATTTAATACTAAGACTCTGTGCCCCCATATGAAGAAGTTTGTTTTTTGTGAAGCCACCTTTTGGGATAATAGAGTGGGATTTAGGAGGTATAGTTACGTGTACTAAAGATAAAAATGTTCAGAGGTTCCATCTGTTAGAAGAGAATTTTTAAAAAATTTATACAGTGATTTTTTTTAAAAGGAAGTTATAAAGTATAACTGTAGAAGAAAATCGATTGAAAAAGAATGCTAAAATCAGTATTTAATATCTCAAGGTTTCTAAAATTAGATAAGTAAATTATAGCAAGACACCATACATTAAGATTTTATAAATAATATTCAATTGAAAATAAAATTAAATAGCTATTTGCTTAAGGAAGAAAATATGAATGATGTAAGAGGTGAAAATACACAGAAAATATTTCAGTATAGTGAAAACTAAAAATCCTGTTTTTTAGAGTAAGATGATTAATGAACATGTCCTCAAAAGATGTTAGATTAGCCATAATAGGGCATTT
The DNA here is from genome assembly GCF_009762305.2 of Zalophus californianus. Lineage (NCBI taxonomy): Eukaryota > Metazoa > Chordata > Mammalia > Carnivora > Otariidae > Zalophus > Zalophus californianus. The sequence continues at coordinate 42,879,354 of NC_045606.1, read as the reverse complement.
TAAAAATTATTTCCTTTTCATGCAGATTATTTGGGATTTGCCTATCCATCAATTTAAAAGGTTACCATAAGCGAGGTTAAGAACATGATATTGTGCTTAAAGAAACTGTAATCGGGAAATTGGATCATTGTATACATAGTCTAATTGTGAGATTATCCCCTTCAACAAAGATTTAAGTACCAAATTTAACAGGTACTAAAATTCCCCATCTTGTTCTCACAAAAAGAAAACCAAACTTTCTTAACACTAGAGTGAATACGAAGGGAACAAAAGAAGCATCAGCAGTGTAATAACATACACAGGGTTAAACAGTTCTTTTTCAAAGAAATGTAGAACTAAAATATTCCTAAAGGTCACATGCCATCTCTTCAGCCCATTTAAGTCTTCTGAAATGCCACTCTGAAGTAAAATAACTACCTCTCCAGAAGAGTCATTCCATTAGAGAGCCAACTAACATCAGTACAGAGATAAATGGGTGAACAGAAAATTGATTTTACACTTGTGCTGTAAGTGTGGTCAAATGTTATAGGGCCAGCACATCAAATAGGATTTCAAAGAATTGCTGTGCCTGGAAAATAACAACATAAGAGGATGTGGTTAAATACAGCTTAATAATGGGTCTGATGTGCTCAGTGTACAGTAAAATATTTATTTACTCTTTCTATTTGTAATATGACACATTCATATATCACTTCTCTTTTTGTTAATAAATTTATTATTTCAGTGTTCCTGTAACTAATACCTTTCATCTCTACTCATGTTATCACACATACCCAGAGGCATGCAAGCATGTAGCAGCAATGATTTATATTTTGTTTGATTTAAAACTTACAGATTGTACCTAATAAAGATATTTTAATTAAATTTTGTTTTACATGATGCCAGGTCCACATACAAATATTATCCAGATCAAAATATTAAAGAACTATTTATCAAAACTAGTGAAGTTAATTAGATCCACTGGAAGCACAAAATGGATGTTGCCTTTTCAACTTTCTGTGATTCCTTTGGCTTCTCCGTGATGTTTAAGTTGCTATAACGCTCAGTTGGGACCCACCATTTCTTTTCAGGTGTTTTTGACCTCACTGTGGTTGAATAGCGTCAAATATGATGAATGTGATACACTGTATTCCTTCCTCACTGTACTAAAGAGTCTCCGGGGGTAAGTAGAAAGCTGGGCAATGACATTTTTAAAAGCCTTGGTGTGCTCTTGGCAGCTTAACAAGAAAGTCATGGCTAATATGTTTTTCTCTTATAGACATTTAGAGCTGTTCAAGACCAAGATAGCCTCTCTCCACATATTGCTAAACAAATGATCAATTCCAGGGTAGTGTGAGAGTGAATGAATTTCCACCAAAGTAAGGAAAGTTGATTTGGGAAATTTGGTTCTTTCTTAAAGATGGTTCTAACAGAACAGGCTTTGAAATCTACTCTGTCTTTTCTCCATGCTTTCCTTCACACGTTGTTCTCTCTGTGTCTACAAATTTTATAATCTCCTATCACTCCTCACTACCCCAGTTTATTTCCTTTTGTTCTTCATCAGGAGAGAAGAAAGATTTTGAACCATGCGTATTATCCATTCTTTATTCCTGGGATATGTGCTGCTTCATGGAATTTGAGTCTTTTCTCAAGGAACAAAAATCACTTTGCCCCAACTCTAAGTGTAATTTTGAAAGGGATGGAGTTAGATTTGAATTCTGAACATTCTCTTACTGGAAATATCACTTTTTTATTATTGTTTTTTTAATTGAGGAATAGTTGACATATAATGTTATATTAGTTTCAGGTGTACAACATAGTAAATATATATATATGTATATATGTATATATATGTATTTATATATATATATATATATATATGATAACCACAAAAAGTCTAATTAACATCCTTCTCCATACATAGTCATGGTGTGTGTGTGTGTGTGTGTGTGTGTGTGTGTGTGTGTGTGTGTGTATTGAGGATTTTTGAGATCTTTTTTAGAAATTCCATTTTAAATCACCATTTCCACCTTGCTTCTTGAAATCAAGATTGAGTCCAATAATTTAAAACACAGCTTTCTTTTCTTGGTTACTTAAGTACAATGATGTAAAGAGTTAATATAAAAAAAGAGTGCCTCTGAATGTAGATGCATTTGATAGTGATGGTAGGATTGTGGAACTTAGTAAATACTTTGTCTTCCCCTTCCTTAATACTTGGGCTCCTGGTTATATGAGGCACCTGAGGAATCAGGGGCTATCAAGTTACATAAAGATGACTGATTCTGGGGTCCTGGGTGGCTCAGTTGGTTGAGCTTTTGACTCTTGGTTTCAGCTCAGGTCTTGATCTCAGAGTCCTGGGATCTAGTCCCCCACCAAGCTCTGCTCTCAGGAAGTCTGCTTGTCCCTCTCCCTCCCCCTCTGCTCCTCCCCTCGCTCATGCTCTCTCTCTCTAATAAAGAAAATCTTAAAAAAAAAAGATGACCGATTCCATTCTAAACCTAGTCTGTTTCTGTTGGTATTCTACAATGTTATCTTCCTCTTCCCCTTTGTGGCTTTAAGCTTCTTGGCATATAGTTTTTAAATTAGGTCACTGTAATTTTTGATGTTCAGTTTCTTTGAGGAAGGAATAAAATTCCATTTTCCAATATAAAAATATCTACATAGTAAACTGTATTTTTGTCATATAACACTGTATTGGGCCTTGTAGGCTATGTTTGAATCTGAAGGAATATGAACAGTGATAGTTTACTTCAGTTTTATTGACTTGCACTCATGACTCAGACCTTCTACATTTGGGAACTCAGTGAAAATTCTTTTTGTCTTTTCTTTCTTTTTTCTTTTCTGTAAATCCATGCCTCCCCTTTTTTCTATGCAGCTTGGTTCATTTCATTATAGTTACATTTAAGAGTCCGTAGTAGAATCTTAGAACTGAATCATCTGATCTAACCTTAGGGAAAATTAAGTCAGCCTCACAGTGGGGAGGGGCCTGACTAAGGTCAGACAGCTGGTGGGTGACAGAGCTGGAACAGGAAGAATGCTTTTCTGAGTCCCAGTGGAGGGCTCTTTCCACTGCAGGCCATGGCCTTTTAGAAATCACAGACAGTGTTTTCCCTTTTCTAGGGTACTCATCCCGAGGACATATTATCTGTTTTCGCTGCTGTCTTTAAATATATGTTACATCCAAGAAGAGAGTGATAACTAGTCATTCATTGCTCTTCCTCTAGCATGTTATAATTGATACAGTACTTTTGTATTTAGTGGCATCACAAGACAGAAAGCGGTTAAGCAGGATGATTTCTTTTTAAAAGGCATAGAGTGCAATGACACATTTTTTTTTTTGGTATTGAAAACAACACATAACCATGCACTTAATAATCTATTAATTTCAAAGCATTTAATTCCATTTGGTAAGCAAAAACATGAGAAGTAGTCTCTACCTCTGTATTAATTAGGGTTCTCCGAGAAAAAGAACCAAGAAGATCAATTAATAGATAGAGATTTATTATGAGGGATTGGCTCACACAATTAGAGAGGCTGAGAAGTCCCACAGTCTGCCATGTGTAAGCTGGAGGTCCAGGGAAGCCAATGGTATAGGAGTAGTCCAAACTTGAAGGCCTGAAAGCCAAGGGGAAATAGTGTGTCAGTTCCAAGGGGAGTTTGAAGGCCTGAGAACCAGGACAGGAGAAGGCAGAAGAAGATGGTTGTCTGAGCTCAAGCAAGAGAGCAGATGCAGCCTTCCTCTGCTCTTTTTGTTCTATTCATGCCATTAGTGAGTTGAAAAATGCCCACCCACTTTAGTGAGGATGGATCTTCATTTAGTCAACCAATTCACATTTTAATCTTTTCTGGAAACACCTTTACAGACACATTGAAAAATAATATGTTACCAGCTTTATGGGCATTAGCCCAGTGAAGTCAACACATAAAATTAACCATCACAGCCTCCTAGGAACTTAAGTTATTTTGGGGGGATGGGGGGGCAGTTATATCAATGATACAGTCTTACATTTGTATGGCTCTTGGTAGTTTAAAATACATCTGTGTATGTTTTCTTTTACGTGGACTCTACAAAGACTCCAAGAGATAACCAAATCTGTCATTATTACCAACCTTAAAATCAGAAAATTGAGGTACAGATAAACATTTAAAAAGTAATTACTTGCCTGATTAGCATATAGTAACTATCCTTTCCAGTCTAGCTACTTTAAATCACTATATTTGTAACTGCAGCATGTTCCAAATCCTGAGTAAATGGGAACCACAACATACATTTAGACGTTCAGGCCTTGGTTATATTATAAGACCATTTATGTTACCAGAAAGGAAAACCAGTGGTCCATAAGCAAGCTGTGGCCTAGAGTCACATTTTATTTGCCTCATACAATGTCGATTCTTGAAGCATTGCTTAAAATTAGCCTGGATACACAACATTTGAAGATCATACAAAAATCTTTATTTTTAAAGTTTTTATTTTAATCATCTGGTTCTCATCACGACAAATGAACTTCTTAATCCGCATCATTTATTTCACCTATCCCTTCATCCCTCTCCCCTCTGGTAACCATCAGTTTGTTCCCTATATTTAAGTCTGTTTCTTGGTTTGTCTCTCTTTTGCTCTCTTTCCCTTAACTCATTTGTTTTGCTTCTTAAATTCTACATGAGTGAAGTCATAATGGTATTTCTCTTTCTCTGACTGACTTATTCCACTTAACATAATATTCCCAGCTCCATCCATGTCATTGCAAATGGCAAGATTTCATTCTTTTCTTTTTTAAGATTTTATTTATTTGACAGAGACACAGCAGGAGAGGGAACACAAGCAGGGGGAGTGGGAGAGGGAGAAGCAGGCTTCCCGCTGAGCAGGGAGCCTGATGTGGGGCTCAATCCTAGGACCTTGGGACCATGACCTGAGCCGAAGGCAGACACTTAACGACTGAGCCACCCAGGTGCCCCAATATTTCATTCTTTTTAATGGCTGAATAATATTCCACATATACACTACATCTTTTTTATCCATTCATCAGTCGATGGCCTCTTGGGTTGCTTCCAAATCTTGGCTGTTGTAAATAATGCTGCAACAAACATAAAGGTGCATGTATCCCTTTGAATTAGTGGTTTTGTATTCTTTGGGTAAATACCCAGTAGTGTGATTGTTGAATTGTAGGGTAGTTCTATTTTTAACTTTTTGAGGAACCTCCATACTGTTTTTCACAGTGGCTGCACAGTTTGCATGCCCTCCAACAGTGCACATGTTTTTCTCTACATTCTTGGCAACACCTGTTAGTTCTTGTGTTGTTGATTTTAGCCATTCTGACAGGTATGAAGTGACATCTCATTGTAGTTTTTATTTGCATTTCCCTGATGATCAGTGATGATGAACATCTTTTCATGTGGCTGTTAGCCATCTAAATGTCTTCTTTGTAGCAGTGTCTGTTCATGTCTTCTGTCCATTTTTAATTGGATTATTTGTTTTTTGGATGTTGAGTTGTATAAGTTCTTTATATATTTTGGATACTAACCCTTTATAAGATATGTCATTTGCAAATATCTTTTCCCATTCAGTATGTTGTCTTTTAGTTTTGTTGATTGTTTCCTTCGCTGTGCAGACGCTCTTTATCTTGATGAAGTCCCAATAGTTTATTTTTGCTTTTGTTTCTCTTTCCTTAGGATACATATTGAGAAAAAGTTGCTATGGCTGAATGTCAGAGAAATACACTGCCTGTGTTCTCCTGTAGGATTTTGATGGTTTCCTGTCTCACATTTAGGTCTTTAACCCATTTTGAATTTATTTTTCTGTACGGTGTAAAAAATTGATCCATCTCATCATTGTTTTGCATGTTGCTGTGCAGTTTTTCCAACACCATTTGTTGAACAGACCATCTTTTTTCCATGGATATTCTTTCCTGCTTTGTCTAAGATTAATTGACCACATAGTTGTGCGTTCATTTATGGGTCCTCTATTCTGTTATTTCTACCTATGTGTCTATTTTGGTGCCAGTACCATACTGCTTTGTAATATAACTTGAAGTTTGGAATTGTAATGCCTCTGGCTTTGTTTTTTTCTTCTTCAAGACTGCTTTTGCTATTCAGGGTCTTTTGTGGTTCCATACAAATTTTAGAATTGTTTGTTCTAGTTCTGTGAAAAATGCTGTTGATATATTTTTTTAAGATTTTATTTATTTATTTGAGAGGGAGAATGAGAGAGAGAGAACATGAAAGGGGGGAGGGTCAGAGGGAGAAGCAGACTCCCTGATGAGCAGGGAGCCCGATGCGGGACTCAATCCCGGGACTCCAGAATCATGACCTGAGCTGAAGGCAGTTGCTTAACCAACTGAGCCACCCAGGTGCCCCAAATGCTGTTGATATTTTGATAGGGTTGCATTAAATGTGTAGATTGCCTTGGGTAGTACAGACATTTTAACAATATTTGTTCTTCCAATCCATGAGCGGGGAATGTCTTTCCATTTCTTTGTGTCATCTTCAATTTTTTTCATCAGTGTTTTATAGTTTTCAGAGTACAGGTCTTTTATCTCTTTGATTAGGTTTATTCCTAAATATCTTATTATTTTTGGTGCAGTTATAAATGGATTTATTTTCTTAATTTCTCTCTCTGCTGCTTCATTATTGGTGTATCATGCAAAAATCTTTATATGCAAGTTCTCTTGCACAATTAGAATGTCTGAAAACACAGGGCTTTCTTCCTGGTTGAGAACAAGTGCTTGGAGTTAAGATGGCAGCTACAGTCCATTTGCCACAGTTTCTCTTCAGTGGTGACTTCTTTCTTTTAAATATCCATTGACTTCCTGAGGGATTTCAGATTCACAACTTCAGAAAAAAGGCACTTGAAAAATTAACAAATCATTTCAGGTTTTAGTCCACCTGGTATCTACCACCAATGTATATAATATGCCTAGAGCTCCATTTTAAAATTATCAAATTTAGATGATATTGAGTCCTGATTGTGAAAGAAGAACTTAGTTTTCTTATACCATTTCCATCTACCTTCATCCCACTTAAAAAATGTGTAATGCACATTAGTTTTAGTTCTTTTACTGGCTATCATTACAGATTTAAACGATTTATTTCCAACAACTCCAGATATCTCTTGATAATTGTCTATATGAGCTGATTCTCAAGCACTTTTTCCCCCACCCGTATGCCCCAACTGCGACCAGGTATATTATTGCTTTTACAGTGTCAGAATTGATAACGTCTATATCTTTTGTGTAATTATAATTTTCTTTTATACATTGTTTATAGGTTTATTTGAAAGACTTAAAAATAATAGCCAGTATTAAGTGTATGGAAATATTATTCACTATAGAACCAATCGGTATAACTGAATCTTTAGCGGAAGAAATGTCATCAATGCTATGCCAGGAAACCTCTGCCATTCAACAGATAATGCCTCAATCCATATAGTCAAATAGATTCTCATTTCTTACATCCTGTCAGGCTCAAAATTAAGCTATATTTTAAGAGATTATATAAGTGGGCTACAATTTCCTTCTATGCATTTTTGTTATTCCTAGAGTTTCTAACTTGCTTTTAAAATATAGATGAGAAGATCACCCCTTACCTCATCACCATCACTTCTTATTGAGTGGAATCCATCTTATACTTATAGATATTCTACTGACTGACTGTTCATCATTGAGATTAACTGCTTTGTAGACTTTTGTTCAGCTGTCTTTTTGGAACGCACTTTAATTGAAATCTTGTTCAGTATCACTGTTTTTTTAATGCAATTGTGTTCGTTACTTTATTTGCTCTTTTGTTTTTGCTGGAGTAGATCATCAAGTATTTTTTTCTCTTCTTAAAAAAAAACGATATGAGGGAAATAAACTTCACTGAGTCTCTTCATGCCTGAAACTAACTTTATTTTCTATGTACTTATTCATAGTTTTCTGTTAAAATATGTTTTCAAAATTACTTTACTTTATAGCTTTGGAGATATTGCTCCATTTTGTCCTTGCATTCAGTATAGCTGGTGAGAAGTCTAATAGAAATTTGATTCATATTTGCTTTTGCATAACTTGTTTCTAATCTTGGAATTTTTTTGAGATGTTCTCTTTATTTTACTTTATATTATTATTTTTTTAAATTTAACTCTTTATTAACAGATGCTTGCCATTTATTGATGTTTTTTTGGAAAAAAACAAGTTGCAAACTTTTATTACAAAGTAAAAATGAGGTTCTTGAAAATCTCAAATTGACCAGATATGAAACAATTTAAACCTTTAAAGATGTATTGAGAAAAAACAGGCTTTTTTTCTTAAACACGTTTATCATTATCAAAAAGAGGTATCTTTAGGTAAAAATAATTAAAAAAACCCATGCTGCATAGATAATGCAGATAGTTCTATTTATCTGGTCAATGGACAAAAAGGAAGCACTTGAGGTCTTCAGCTCCAATCTTTTGTTCATTTCTTATTGCTGGAATTTCATCATCATTCCTTCATGTTGGATGACTAAACCAGATGATGGTAAAGATGGTAAGCCCGCATGTACTCAGCCCCCATTGCTCAACCTTGGAGCTGATGAATTCTCAGCTGCTGGGTTGGCTGGTTTTGTCTCTTTGCCATCTTGTGGTTTAGGGTTTTCTGGGTGTCTGTGTTGGTAATTGTTGTGGCAGTATCGACGCTGAGGTGGCTGCTGACCTTGGGTCTCATCTCCTTGATTTTCCTTATCTTCTTCATGGCCAGTCTCTCTAGGCTGTCTTTAGTGAAAAGGTCTCTTGCAGAACTGTGGTCTATAACCCTGATACATTTTCTTTCTTACTGGTCTACCTGTTCTCCTGCACCCTGGTTGTCTGCACCTTCCATCATTTCTCTCTGCATAGGAGGGTCAGAATACAAGGGGTGGATGCCCATAGGGTCTCTGCATGTAGTAAGGTGGGAACCACCGCCTGTGGTGGGGCCTGCACTGTGGGGCCTGGCCTTTGGGAACAACTCTCTGATCCTCCTTCTTTTCCCCACTCTCACTATTCTGGTGATTCTGCTTGTAATTGCATGGATGACCACTGTGATGTGGATAGTGTCTATAATGGTTTCCCTGTGCTTTCTCTCTGAGATAACTATTACACAGATAGGATAATAAAAATTAAACCTCAACATTTGCTAAGTTTTCATTTGCCCAGACTGAATGCCCATTATGATACAGCCTAGGAATAGAGAGGAACTTCCTCCATCTGAAATACAGTATCAATGGAAAACTTACAACCTATATCATTGATACTTAATAAAGGTCTGAATGCTTTCTCCTTAGTATCTGGAAAAAGGCAAAGATATTAACTCATACCACTTCTATATAATATAATATTGTATTTCTTATTATGTGCACTGAGGCAAAAGAAAGAAATAAATGACATCCAGATTACAAAGGAAGACTTAAACTGTATTCCCAGATATCATGATTTTCTATGTAGAAAAAACTAAAGCTTCTAGAGGTAAAGGAAAGTTTACCAATGTTGTAGGATTCTGTATTAATATACAAAAATAAATTGTATGCCTATACAGTACTAATGAACAATTGGAAACCAAAATTTTAAAAATAGCGTTTCTATAGCAAAAAAATATATAAAATATTTAGGGTATAGTTTACCAAGAGTTCCCTACATAGTAAACTAAAAACATTGCAGCATGACACTAAAGAGAACCTTAACAATTTGAGAAATATCACATGTTCATGGATCAGAAGACTTAATATTGTTAAGATGTAGATTCTTCTTAAATTAATCTATGATTCAAAACAACCCCAACCAAATTCTAGAAAGCTTTTCGTTTTTAAATAGAATTGGAAAAGCTTATTCTAAAATCTATATGGAGATGCAAAGGTACTGAAATAGCCAACGCCATTTTAGAAAGGAAAAACAAAATTGGAGGAATTATTCTGTCAGATTTCAAGACTTACAAAGCTACAGTAATCAAGACAATTTGCTCTTGGTGAAAAGAGAGATATATAGATAACGAAATATAGCATTCAGAAATAAACCCGTAAGTGAATGACTGACTGATTTTTGAGAAAAATTCCAACACCATTAAAAATGGAATAATCTTTTCAACCAATGGTGCTGGTGTAATTGGATATCCATACACACACACACACACACACACACACATGCACACACACACACACACACACACTCTAACACTTACATCATACCATGTGTAAAATTAATTTGAATCATTAATCTAAAATGAGAGTAAAACCTAAAAATCTTCTAGAAGCAAATACAGGAGAAAATCTTTGTGACCCCGTGTTAGGCCAACATTTCTTTCAAAGAACACTCAACAAAAGAACAAAATCTATGTAAAAATTCATCAAATTAAAATATTTTCTTCTTTAAAAGACACCTAAGAAAATAAAGTGTCAGACCACAGAATGGTAAAAATATTTGCAAAACCTATATCCAGAACATTCAAAAAACACAACTCAATAATTAAATAAAATTTGGGCAAAATATTTGAACAGACTCCTTACTATAGAAGATATATGGCTGGCAAATAAATGCATTTGTCATTATGGAAATGCAAATTCAACTTATATTATGATACCAAACCACACCCACTAAAATAGCTAAAAGGAAAAATATCTGACTATACCCAGTGTCAACAGCTGGAACTCTCATGAATTGCTGTTGGGAATGCAAAATGCTACAGACGCTTTGGAAAACAAATGGATGATTTCTTATGAAGTTAAACATACACTTACCATATTACTCAACAATTCCAATACTGGATCTTTACGCAAGATAAATGAAGACTTGCATGTGAATGTTCCTAAAGAGTATATTCATAATTGCTAGTCAGAATTTGGAAAGAAACCCAAATGCCCATCAATTGATGATTGGACAAATAGTGGTACATCCATACAATGCAATTCAATTTTGCAGTATAATGGAATGGATTATGGATACATGCAGCATGACTGAATATCAGAAACATTCTGTCACTGCAAGGAGCCATACAAAAAAAGACTACACGCTGTATAATTTCATTTATATGAAATTTCACAAAAGGCAAAACTTTAGTTATAATAAGCAGATCCATAGTTGCCAAAGGTTAGGGGATGGAAAGGGCAGGAGACAACATTTTGGTGTGATAGGTATGTTCTATATCTTTATTGGATACATTATTCAAAGCTTGTTAAATTGTGCACATAAAATTGATAATACTTTATTGTATAAAAATTATACCTCAATAAAGTTGACACCTCCACCAAAGAAAATAAATTTTGTCTTTGGCCCAGTTGAGTTTGAGGTGTCTGTCAGACATCCATGCAAAGTTGTTTAGTATGAAACTAGACATAGGAGAAACATCCAAGCTGAAGTTCCTGATCTGCAAGTCATCAGTCTACAGATAATGAAGGTGGCCAGGAGTCACATGATGGAGAGTATTTAAAATGAAAAGATAAAAGGTCAAGGATAGAACCTGGTATAATATTTACATTGAGGAATGGATCATCACCTAATTTGAACTGAACGGTTACAGCTGATTACTACCAAGTCAAGTCTAGTCAAATTAGCAATTTTAGGGAGGTTAATGATTATTTCCCTTTGTCAAAATGCTAAAATTGCTGGAATGTGCATTGACTTATGGCTATAAATGCATTAGGAATTTATGCTAAAGGGCATAGATAACTACCCTGAAAGTATAGCAGTGATCTTTAAGAATGAGGATAAAAGTTCCAGAGCAGATAAAATAATTAAGGATAAATATCAAACAGATGTAGAGCTCTTTTGCTTTCTGGGGCTTATTATAATTATCAAGGTTTGGCTACTCCTTGTTCATTATTTTTTACAGTCTGTTGTCCTAAAGATGCCAGGTGAATACCAAAGATAAAACATACTAAATGTCGACTAAATTTTTTCCAAACGTCATTTTATTTATTTATTTATTTATTTATTTATTTATTTATTTACCTCTTTTATAGGGAGGCTAACAACTCAGCATTTTTGGTATTCATTTTCTGTTTTAATTCTCTAAATCTATTAAAAGCAAGAAATTGAGTCTACTTTGTTTTTATCAGAATAATTCTTTTTCCTCTAGTATCCTAAATATAAATATGTATTACCTGATTATACCAAGAAGTGTTAGCAATCTTACTAGAAAATCATACTGAGGGCCTCTTTTACTTCCGAAATATACTACTTGTGCTTAGTGTGCAAAGTGGTGCATTTTATTGCACTACTGCATTTCTGGGTATCTCCTATCTCTGAGCATATTTAGGAGGCTGAAGGAAGAGGTCACAAAGTTGCAAGAGATGCCACATACACTGCAACTCTTCAGGAAAGTGGCCCTCACACTTTCTTTCCTTCTCAAACTACTGTAAATTTGGCAGCTGGAGAAAAGCATGCTGCAACTCTAACCATAGTTGCTTGAAAGAGGACACTGATGCACACCTGGGCAGAAAGGCCAATAGGATAAGTGTGTGGATTATCTAAGACCTCAGCACGGATTGGCATCAAATCTGCTGATAGGCGTACTCCATGCTTCCATGCCAGATAGCAGGCCACTGGTCCAAAACTAGTTATTTGCCAGTGAAGGCAAGAAAACTGGCCACTGAGCTCAAGTTGTTGGTTCACCAGTGAGTTACTTTTTCAATTCTCTATGAAGCGAGCTGCATAGCCTCATGTTGGTTGGAAGAGCTAGGAGCTAGCGTGACTGATAGACGACTTCCTGTATGCATTCAGTGTATCCTCCCAAGAAATCTTCATTACCAGAGTAAATTGTAAAAGTCTCCTCCTTTTAAAGCCCCAAGGAAGCTGACGCATGGAGAAAATGATTAACAACAAAATGCAGCTAAACAAATAACAAAACCTGAAATTCAAAGTGGTATTACTTGTAACTAGGTCTGTTGACACAACAAAACTCTCAAAAAGGTATTTAAATGTCAACATTTTCAGGTTATATCTTCACATGTTTAGACCTGCTATTTTTCTTAAATGGCAATTAATCAAGTACATAACAAAAACAACAAAAAAAGGAAAAACAATTTTGGATTTTTTTCATGAAGTAAAGACCTCTGATTCAATCTAGTTCAGTATCAGAGAGTATAATAGAAAATTTACACAGATTTATCAAACACATAGCTAACATCCCTAATTTATATAATCTCTATACAAATTTTATATAGTGTGTTAATCTTGGAAAATAATTACTCCAAAAAAACTCCAATAAAACTAGATTAATTTCATTTCTTATTTTTTTAAGTCCATAGACGGTGTTTCTCTAAGAAGCTTAGCTAAATGGATAAAGTATTTCTTTCTTATGGCTATACCCTTTCACTAAGCAAAGATTATTTGAGTTCTACATAATAGAATATGTCAAAATGAACAATTCTAAAAAGAGATAGAATGATGTAATCAGAGAATTATGAAAATTATGACACTATGAGGTAAGAGCAAGGTAAGTTTTGTAGCATTTATTCATATCTAAAATTCAAGAATAGTATTATTGGGCTTATAAAGGATTGGCAGGTGTACTTTTTTTTTTTTTTTTTTTGAGAGAGAGAGCAGCACCAGTGCTGGGGGACTGGGCAGAGGGAGAAGGAGAGAGAATCTTAGAATCTTAATCAGGCTCCACACCCAGCAAAAAGCCTGACACAGGGCTCAATCTTACAACACTGAGATCATGACCTGAGCTGAAATCAAGAGTCGGACACTTAACCAACTGAGCCACCCAGGCACCCCTGGTGGGTGCACATTTCATATGAAACTCATTATATCCTAAATATTTAGCACTTATGTTTGTTATAGACTGAATTATGTCCCTACAAAAATTCATATGTTGAAGTCCTGACCCTTAATACCTCAGAATGTAATTGTATTTGAAAGAGAGGGTTTTTAAAGAGGTAATTAAGTTAAAATGATGTCATGATGGTATCCAATATGAATGGTATCCTTATAAGAAGAAGAAATTTGGACACAAACACAGAGGGAAGATGATATAAAGACATAGGAAGAAGATAGCCAACTACAAACCAAAGGGAGAGGCCTGGAACTAAGTGTTCTCTCATGGCCCTCAGGAGAACCAGCACTGCCAACACCTTGATCTTGGACTTCAAGCCTCCAGAACTGTGAGAAAATAATTATCTGTTGTTTAAGCCACCCAGTCTGTGGTACTTTGTTATGTCAGCTCTCACTAAGATAATGCTGTAGCATTAGCTACAGTGTAAAACTTTGTGGAGAATTTTATACTGAAAAAGGAAAATATCCAGTTTGAATTGACTTTTTAGAGAAGACTATGTTCCCAACCGTAATACTTGGAAGATATATGCAAACAGTATTAACCATAAGAAAATAGTTAATTGTGATATGAAAAATATTCGTGGTATAGTTAAGTTTATGACAATTAAAAATTTTAAAAATCCACACATTGTTCTTGTTAGTACCTTTGAATTATAAGAGATTCTAGTTAGATACTCAAACTCCACTCTTCAGTTGCTAATTCACAACACTGAATAAAAGAGGACTGTCTTAAATGAGTAAAGTGTTGCCACTTAGTTTCAACTGTCATTTTAATATATGTGAGAGTCATTGATTAAGCTTTGAAGGATTTTGTAGCATACTACCTTTACATAGGTAAATACAATTAAATTTATCCATGAGAAAAAGTGAAAAGAAATCAATTCTTATGGTAAATAGATTTAAAATCTGATTTTTATATTAATGAGGTATAATAGAGCAGAGTTTTATAAACCATTCCTATAAAGGGCCAGATAGTAAATACTTTATGCTTTGCAGACCACATGGTCTCCATTGCAGATAATAAACTATGAAGCAACTATTGATGTTATGTAAATGGTGGCATTGCTGTGTGCTAATAAAACTTTACAAAAATAGGTAGTGGCTGGATTTAACTTGCAGGATGTAGTTTGCCAACTCTGTAATAGAGGACGGAAGGTTTATAGAAAAGAAACCAAAAGAAAAATAGCTTTTTCTAGTGTTGAATTTGATTTGGGGAAAGTTTCTTTTTTCCTTTTTGTTTTTAAGATGAGTTTTCTTTTCCATATAAAATAATCAGAATTTCTCCCATCTAACCTCATTTAAAAATAAGAACAATAAAGTAGATTTCATTGGAATCTCTCTTCGGTGAGGTAAATTTGTAACACTATTTGTCTAAGACTCAGGAAAGTAAGAAACATCATTTTACAGTTTTTAAAGAATTTGTGTGCAATCTCTCAGGGCATTTTTTTCATATGATTTTCCCTAACTATATTATGTACTCAGAAGGAAAGTTATTTAACAAGACCCACTGCATGAGATGTTTGGGTAACATTTACCAGGCTTAGTTACTGGTTATTCAGGGCCTTGTATCTTTGTATGATATGCTCACAGTGCATTTCTAAAAGTCAAAAGTGAGAGCACTATTTTTTCCTTAAATGCCCGTAGTTTTCATGTATAGAGTTTGAGGAGGTATACTATCACAGAGACTACTGGAAAATTACGTTAGTTTTTATTAGCTGTCTCTGTTATCTTTATTGATGGTGAGAGCAGAAAAAAACAAATCATAAATTTTCTACAATCTTCCTGCCCTGATAGAATTCAGGAAAATGGAATGTGGAGAAGAGCCTTTACTTGCGGTCCCTACCAGGAGTGTAGGAGAAGGGAGGTAGTTCCTGTACCTAGTGGGTCAGGGAGAAAGGGTTAAAAAAGAGAGATGAAGCAGCAATGGGAATTTGGGAAAAGAGCTGTTTAAAGAGGATCTGTAGAAAGTCATCCTATATAATGTGATGTAATCCCCTTTCTGTGTCTCTAAGAAAAAATGAGTCTTGAAAACCTGTATGCTTGTAGAGGAGTTTGAATTCTCTTTTTGTGTTGCAAAAGATAACTTTTGAATTTGGCATTAGCTTGAGAACAGTATAACTCAGTCCTGTTATTTTTGGATTTTTTTCAGTGGCGGTGATTTCATTAATGAACGTTTCTTAAGTTCTGAATCTCAAGGGTCTTAGAGAAGTGTTTGTGTAAATCACTTCTATATTGGGCAAAGCTACCAGTGATCAAAAGTCCTCTAAAAGGGATTACATTTCTTGTTTTTCCCTCTCACAGAAAGTTGGTAGTTGTACTCCACATATGCCGAGGTGGAAAACCACCCGGACCAGATTTTGTGTGCCCTTTTTTTTTTTATAATGCAAAAGTAAAACAGAAAAGCCTTTGTCCTAAGGGGGAAAAATGTAGGAGGACGTTTTCTTCAACTTAACAAGACTAGCTCCTCCTCAGGGGTTTCAGAGCTCTAATTTATAATAAAGTTGGGGGTCTCCTGGAAGTGAAGGCTGTGAGGATCCCTCAGCCAGTCCTCCCACCGTTTACAGTTTTGGGGGACTAGACGGCCCCAGCCAAGGCCCAGGGGCAGGGAAGGCAATGTGATCTTTCATCTACAATTAACAGTAGGCTGGCCTTGATCAAAAGGGACAAAGGGGACCGATACTGTAACTTGCTCTCACCCGGTTATTGTAGAGTGTGGCAGTGTTTTTAAGTGGAAAAGCTTGGTTTTTGGCAGTTATGACATCGGAACCTCAGGTTTACTGTGGCAAGCTCATCTGTTCTCAAGTTTCAGTGGCAGTCAGTGATGAAGATGAAGTCAGTGAACAAGTGCACAGTTGAAATATAGAGTTGTCAGAAATGCAAATGCCTGGGGCGCCTGGTTGGCTTAGTCGGTTAAGCATCCGCCTTCGGCTCAGGTCATGATTCCGGGGTCCTGGGATTGAGCCCCGTGTCGGGCTCCCTGCTCCGTGGAAAGCCTGCTTCTCCCTCTCCCTCTGCCTGCCACTCTACCTGCTTATGTTCTCTCTGTCAAATAAATAAATAAAATCTTTTTTTTTTTAAAGAAATGCAACTGCCTTATAAAAAAGAGAGAAAACACTGGATTTTTTAATATGTACCATTAATAACTTTTTACAAAGATGGGGGTAAAGAATTTTCTTAGACTCTAGCTTAACTTTGAAGTAAATTTTTAAAGATATTTTATTAATTAATTTGAGAGAGAGAGAGAGAGAGAGGTAGAACACAAGTGACCGGAGGGCAGAGGGAGAAGGAGAAGCAGACTCCCTGCTGAGCAGGGGCCCGACAGGATCCCAGGACCCTGAGATCATGACCTGAGCCAAAGGCAGACACTTAACCAACTGAGCCACCCAGACACCCCTGAAGTAAATTTCAAGAGAAGTGCATGGTGATCCTGCAGCCTTATATTTCCAGAATTATTTTTACATAGACGAGGCACTTAATATAAGTTTGATAACGATATTTCTCTGTGGATTTGTTCTATCATATAAAACTACACTGCTATAGCTGTCAGTGAAGTCAACTGACCAAATGATTGCTTTAATCGTCTATAAAGGTAAAAACTTCTTTTGAACCTATTTTGGAAACAGCTTAATGGTTTTTAATATCACATAAAATATTTTAAAATACATTCATCCCGTGTGTGCTTGTGTTGGTCCAGAGGACATGTAATTTTTAAAGAGTTGGGGAACAGTTTGGTATAGCAGACATTTATTACAAAACAATTTCTCATGGAACAAGACCATGTAGGTTTATGGTGCATGGCTGCCTGATGATTTCCAGGTTTCAATGGCTCTGGTAGATAAAGGGAAATTTGGCAAGGTCAGAAGAAAAAAGAACAGATTTATCCTTCAAGTTTGAAAAATAACTGCCCTGAGTGTACAGAAGAGGAAGAACCAAAGTATTTCTGGTGACCTGCCTTCTTTCTTTCTTTTTTTTTTTTAAAGGATACTTTAGTAAGAAGAAACCATTAACCATTCGGGGACAGTTTTGGAACACTGATACATGGTATTCAGAAAAATAGGGTCAAAAGCCAATCGCTCTTATCTAGAAATGCTGAAGGGAACCTAATAAAAATGGTTGACTCTACAAAACACAGGAAGGACATTAAGAATTCATTACAGTAAACAATATAAATGGTATATGTGCTATGAAATAAGACTTCCCTAACCAAAGGTTGAAAATTCCTGAAATTCTCTGGTTGTTTGACAATTCTAAATGAGTTCTTATACCTAGAAACACATTCTGTAAATAAGTTATGAAATCCCCTTGTAGTCATTTTGCTATGGTATTAGCATGACATTTGTCACTAATATGATGCAAATATATTGTTTATACACTTAGAATGCCAGTAAATTTGATATGACATTAAAATATGTAGCTGATTGCCTCTGGTGTCAGTTCTGGCTCATTTAGACATTGTCTTTGAATAAATAAATAGCTTAGTTGATAGCACCTTTTAAATTTTTTCTTCTACTTGATTTTAATAGATTATTACCTCTCTCACTGCTATTTGAAATGTTTTCTTCACTCATTTACAACATAAATTAACATGTCATTTTTTTCATGAATTTTTGAAAGCAGATAGGTTAGTGACAGTACTTGTACAGTGTGCATCTGTATACAGATTTCAAAGCTTTAAATAAGTCATTTGAAGAAGAATAGGCCTATATGAGCATCTGTCATTGTTATGCAATCATGGTAGCTAAAATTGCAATGTCACCATTAGAAAATGAAACAATGCCAGAGTTGTGGTAAAATAAAAGTCAATTTTAGAAATAGCAACTGCTGGCTGTTAGTTACTTTACGTATTCTGAGGTTATCCTCTGACCTTGAGAGGAAATGTTTTAGTGAGTATTGATCAATATTATTACCTTTTTACGTTTACAAAACTCACTGACCCCTTTTGTTTTTGGCACTTAAATAAAATAAAGCCAATAAAATAAAAAATATAGTCTTTCAACTGTTGGATGCAAATATAACCTTTTATTTGTGAAGAATTTGACAATTATACTCTGTATGATAGGATTTCATTTCTTGACATTCATTGCAATATTTTGAAAAATACATTGATACATTTATCTTTCTTTTAATATGTATAAATTCTATTATCCTATATTTTTATTGATTACTATTTTACTTGATTAAAGTAAAGCTTCAATGTTTATATGTTCTTTTTCTTCAATATCCTTTTATTATTATGAAGTACCCCTGCTTCTCCCAGGATTCACATAGTAATCAATCTATAATCAACCAAAATTTTTTATGATCTAACTTGTGTTCATTCTGCTCAGGATATTTTAGTAACCATTATAACCTGGACAATTGTACCTAACGATCCTTTCTCCAGAAATGGACTTTGTTGCCAGTTCTAGATAGCAAGGCTCATGTAACTCAACCAATCAGCTTAATCTAAATCTGCAGACACATTTCTCTGAGCTGCTCTTTTCTCTGAAGCATTGCCATACAAGCCTTCTCTTTCTTAACTCCCCCATTCTTTCAAGCAGGTTTAAATATATACAAATATAATATAGAAGCTTTCTAGTTGTTCTTATCTAAATATATAATCTTTCTAGTTGTCCTTGTATAAATATATAATCTTTCTAGTTGTTCTTTGTGATATGGTTGTTCTGAAACAAGCTAGTCTGCCATTTGGAAGCCATATTCTACTTTTAATCAGAAAAAAATATATTGTCTTTTACTAGTGCTTGTATTTCACTTTTTAAAAAAGTGTATTCCTTACCTTGGAGCTTTGTTGTTTATTCTCATGTCTTCGCTTTCTTCTTGCATCTTTTTAATTTCTTTGACTTTTTCCTGAATTGTGTGAAAATTTCTAATTTTTCTTTCTACTTCACTAAGCTGATTTTTGTTTCTATTGACAATAGTTGAGGATACTAATTTATTATTATTTTTCAAATTTTAATTTTCTTTGTCATTTGTAACCTTGTTTTTTTCATTGTCTTTACATTTATACTAGTGTTTTTTTGCCTGTTTGTTTTCGTTTTTTAAATTTTATCTGTTCTCCTTTTTGGATATCTGTTTCAAATAGCTATATCTTTGGGGCACTTGGGTGGCTCAGATGGTTAAGCATCTGCCTTCAGCTCAGTCATGATCTCAGGGTCCTGGGATTGAGCCCCACATCTGACCCTCTGCTCAGCGGGAATCTGCTTCTTCCTCTCACTCTCCCTCTGTGCTTGTTCTCTTTGTCTCAAATAAATAAATAAAATCTTAAAAACAAAACAAACAAAAAACAAATAGCTATGTCTTCTTGTCAATTCTTGTGATTACAAACAATTTTCTAAATATTTATGTTTTTGCAACTTATATTTAGTGATGTTATTTCTCCGAAGGTTCACTAAAGAGGTCCAGTTCCCTTTGATCTGAAATCTTATTTCATAAGCTTTGTATTTAACTTTCTCATTTTTCCTTCTTACACATAAACTCTTGACTAACATATAATAAAAGGCTATGTAACCCTTGGTTTCACACTTTGTTCAATTGGATACTGGCCTAATACATTCGCAGTTGCATAGATTGAAGTCAGTTTTGTGCCCACCACACACATTCTAATGCCCAGTGTCTGGCAGGAGATCATCAGTGGCTCAGCATATACTCATTTAGTCTCTGCTCCACTGTTGGAATAGCATCAACTAACTAGAGAATCTGGTTCTCTTTCATTTGATTGATTGATTGATTGATTTATAAGATTTATGTATTTATTTGAGAGAGAGAGTGGGGGGACAGGCAGAGGGAGAAAATCCTCAAGCAGACTCCCTGCTGAGCATAGAGCCCAACTTTGGGCTCTATCCCAGGACCCTGAGATCATGACCTGAGCTCATGAAGTCAAGAGTCAGACACTTAACTAACTGAGCCACCCAGGTGCCCCTGGTTCTCTTTCATTTTAATATAGAATATTATATGAAAAACTCAAATCCTATAATTCACTGCCTCCAGGGATTTCTTTTCACTTTTCCAAATACTGTGATTTACTTGAGTGTACCATGTTTTCTAAATAAAATATTTATTTGAGGATACTTTATTTCCCAATGAACCACCATCATGGATTCCCCTGCATATTCTACTTTGGGAATTGCATTCTCTGAATTCAAGTTATATGTCTCCTTTCTTCAGCACTACTTTCCATCCCTATGTTCTTATTATCTTAGATTCTCATTTACATATTTCTGTCAAGAAGCCCAAAACTTATCTTGAATTATCTTAAATTGTAACTCAGATGACTGTATGTCTGCTCTAGGTCTTAGTTTGCTTGTAACTGACTTATCTATACCTGGGATTCCAGCAAAATAATTATGCTGCCCCTTTCCCTTGATAGTGGCTAGATAGAGATGATGACTTTCTGATCACTCTAATTTTTATCTGAACAATAAGCTGTAGTCTTTAAGAATGGCTTATGTACACATTGTGGTGTGGTTCTAACCTAATATTCTTTACATTTTTATGTAACACCAAAAAAAAAAAGTGAATGAAAATCAAAATAGTCTAAGTTTTTCTCTTAGTTGTTCTTCTTTTCTTCTTATAAATCTTTGAATGCCACAGGACAGAAACTTCATCTTAGTACAACCTGAAACAAATCGCAGAGAAAGCAAAAGAAGAGCCATTTGTGAAATGCTCAGTCAACTTTGCAGAAGAATTGGCTTAGAAAAACTTCAGATAAAACTTCAAACTCTGTAAGACTTATCTAAACAAACAAACAAAAAATAGACATTTAAGTGGTACCCATCCCTAAAGACAGTACATTATACTAAAATAAATAGGGAAATACCTTTTAGCTGTCATTATTATCAATTGTTATTTTTTAATCCTTAGAAAATGTTTATAAGCATATTGGAAATGGCACTTTTCTTGTTCCATTCTATCTGTTAAACTCAGAATGGATTTAAAGCAATTAATAAGAAATTGATTTTTGTCCTTGCAAAGCCAAAATCTTAAATATGTTCTTTTTTGTTGGATTAAGGAATGAATCAATGTTTAACTATTTAATTTTTAAATAGCAAATGATGCAACAGATGCTACCAGATTCACATAAAAAAAGTATTGCTCTCTTATGGTGCTATAAAGGCTTTGGATGCATATTCCAAATAGATGTACAATTAAAGCTTACTGATAGAGTATATGTGAATTCAGCAGCAGCATTAAAAAATATGATTGATGAAATAGTAGTGTGTCTTACAAGAAAACTGCTAGCCTTTTTAGTATTTAGAGTGTACTTTTTAAAACTGGCTTTTCTAACACAGAGAAGAAGGCAGAGACTTAAACAAAATGCCAAGATGGAGGAATTTATCCCAAATGAAAGAACAAGATAAGGCCACTGCCAGAGACCTAAGTGAAACAGATACAAGTAACATGCCTGAGGGAGAATTTAAAGCAACAATCATAAGGATACTCACTGGACTTGAGAAGAGAATAGAGGACATCAATGAGACCCTTACAAAAGAGATAAAAGAGTTAAAAAAGAATCAGTCGGAGATGAAGAATGTAATAAGCAAGATTGGAAATATGCTAAATGGAATGAACAGCAGGCTGGAAAAAGCAGAGGCATGAATTAGTGATCTAGAAGACAAAATAATGGAAAATAAAGAATCTGAACAAAAGAAAAAGCATTGTACAACATGAGAATAGACGTAGGGTATACAATGACTCCATCAAATGTTATAACATTTGAATTATAGGAGTCCCAGAAGAAGAGGAAGAAAAGGGGGCAGAAAATTTATTTCAAGAAATAATAGCAGAACCCTTTCCTAATCTGGGGAAGGAAACAGATCCCAGAGGCACAGAGAACTCCCCTCAAAATCAACAAAAGCAGGCTAACACCAAGATATACTGTAATTAAATTTGCAAAACATAGTGATAAAGAAAAAAAAATCTTAAAAGCAGCAAGACAAAAGAAGTTCTTAACTTACAAGGGAAAACTCATAAGGCTACCTGGAGATTTTTCAACTGAAACTTGGCAAGCCAGAAGAGAATGGCATGATATAATCAAAATGCTGAATGGGAAAAATCTGTAACCAAGAATACTCTATTCTGCAAGGCTATCCTTCGGAATAGAAGGAGAGACAAAGAGTTTCCCAGACCAAGAAAAACTAAAGGAGTTCATGACCACTAAACCAGCTTTGCAAGAAATATTAAAGGGGACTCTGAGTGCGAGGGAGAAATCCAAAGTGACAAAGACAAGAAAAGATCAGAGAAAATCTCCAGAAACAGTGACAAAACAAATAATAAAATGGCAATACATATCTATCAATAATTACTTTGAAAATAAATGGACTAAATGCTCCAATCAAAAGACATAGGGTGTCAGAATGGATATGAAAGCAAGACTGATCTGTATGCTGCCTACAGGAGACTCATTTTAGACCTAAAGACACCTGCAGATTAAAGTGAGGGGATGGAGAAACTGTTATCATGTAAATGGATGTCAAAAGATAGTCAGAGTAGCGCTACTTATATTGGATAAATTAGAATTTTTTTGTTCTGTTTTTTTTTTTTTGGTGTGAAGCCTATTTTTTAAAATTTTTATTTAAATTCAATTAGCCAACATATTATACATCATTAGTTTTTAATGTAATGTTCAAGGATTCATCTGTTTCATATAACACCCAGTGCTTATCCCATCACATGCCCTCCTTAATGCCCATCACCCAGTTACCCTATCCCCCCACCCACCTCCCTTTCTGAAACCCTCAGTTTGTTTCCTGGAGTCAAGAGTCTTTCATGGTTTGCCTCCCTCTCTGATTTCTTCCCATTCAGTTTTCCCTCCCTGCCCCTCTGATCCTCTGCCTTATTCCTTATATTCCACATATGAGTGAAACCATATGATAATTGTCTTTCTCTGATTGAGCTATTTCACTTAGCATAATACCCTCGAGTTCCATCCATGTCAATGTAAATAGTAGGTATTTATCCTTTCTGATGGCTGAGTAATATTCCATTGTATTTATGAACCCTATCTTCTTTATCCATTCATCTGTTGAAGGACATTCTGGCTCCTTCCACATAGATTTTTTTGTTCTTGTAATGTTTTTATCCTGTGATGGTATCAGGGTAGTGCTGGCCTCATGGAATAGTTTTGAATGTGTCCCCCCTATTCTCCATTATTTGTAATATTTGATAAAGATTGCCATTAATTATTTTTATTAAATGTTTGGTAGAATTCACCAGTGAAACCGTGTGGTTTTGGGCTTTTCAGTGCTGGGAGATTTTTGATTTCTAATTCAGTTTTCATTCTTGTTACTGATCTAAGAAGATTTCCTATTTCTTGGATTTAAGATTCATGATCCAATTGTGGTAACTTGTGTGCTTTTAGGAATTATATGTTTTTTTCCAAGTTATCTGATTTGTTAGTATATATATGTTTATAGTAATCACACTATGCATTTTTGTGTTTATCTGTTGTACTATTTTCTTTTCCACTTCTCACTTTGGTTTTTGAGTCTTCCCTTTCTCTCTCTCTTTTTTTTTTTTTTGAAAAACTGGTCATTCCTTTGAATGTTATGTTTTTGTTTATTCTGGTCTCTTATTTATTTCTGATTTTTCTTTGTTACTTCCTTTCTCTACTAAATTTCAGCTAAGTTTCTTCATTTTCTAATTACTTGTGGTGTAACATTAAGTTGTTTATACAAGTATTTATAGCATAAATTTCACTCTAGCACCTGCTTTTGCTATATCCCATTGGTTTTGGAATATTGTGTTTTCTTTTTCTCTTGTTTTGAGACATATTTTGATTTGCCATCTGATTTCTTATTTGACCCACTGCTTGTGCAGTAGTGTGTTGCTTAATATTTACATACTAAATAATTTATATTTACAAAAAATAAAAAAATAAATATAAATATATCTGAGCAATGAGCATCCAGGTTCTATAAACTAATACTTGACTTGAATCTTGAACCAGTATTTAAACCATATTTATCATTTGAAATAGAAGATATTTTATAGGGGCACCTGGGCGACTCAGTAAGTTAAGCATCTGCCTTCAACTCAGGTCATGATTCTGGGGTTTTGGGATCAAGCCCCACATCAGGCTCCCTGCTCAGTGGGGAGTCTGCTTCTCGCTCTCCTTGTGCCTCTCCCCCAGCTTGTGTGCTCTCTCTCTCTCATATAAATAAATATAATCTTAAAAAAGAATATATTTTATACACTGTATGTATAAATGTGAGATTTATTTTAAATGACACATGCCACTCCACCTATAGATTTCATTAGGTAGTAAGAAATTAGCTACTCTCAAATTTCTAATGGGAAAGTTCTCAAAATATTCTGTTTCTTGTCAATATATAAAAAGAGAAAAATCCTGAAGAATTATTTCTGAGCTTCTCAGTACTCCATGATGATAAACTTTTAGGAGAAATCCTCAGTGGCTTTTACTTTTCAGCTTTTACCCAAGGCTGTATCTCAAGAAGCTGTATCATAGATTTTCAAGAAAAGACAGAAGTCTTATATAGAGGAATGATTCAGTCATTTAAATATTGCTTATCTGATAACCTTGAAGATAAAGAACACAGCCAAGTAATAAGGAGACAATTATTTTTAAATGTCAAAAACAAAAACAAAAACACAAACACACAACAAATCTCAACATGCACTTTATTATTGGGCCAGAGTCATTTGTCCATCAATTAGAAGTTACTTAATGTTTCTGAACAATTCTATACAGCTTGAATATATGATATACCATCTCCTGCATGTCCTTAATAAAACTTTAGAAGGTGTCTACAGAGAGGATATTCTTAGAAGCAGGGATATGAGCAATAACAAGAAGAGATATCTGAAAGTGAAGCAAGACAAAAGTGTTAAAGAACAGAAAGAAGATAGTGCCATATTGTAACAACATCATCCTTTTTTCTTGACCCTCTTCGCTATTTTAGCGTGTTTTTTTTTTTTGACTTGTAATTGGCATATAACATTGTGTTAGTTTCAGATGTATAACATAATGATTTGATATTGTGTACACTGCAAAATGATCACCACAATAAATCTAGTTCCCCCATCACCATGTAAAGTTACATAATATGCAATACAGTGTTATTGACTATAGTCACCACAGTGTACATTACATCCTCGTAACTTACTTATTTTATGACTGAAAGTTTGTACCTCTTAATATATCTATTAAGTCCATCTGGTTTAATATGTCATTTAAAACCAATGTTTCCTTATAGATTTTCTGCCTGGATGATCTATCCATTGGTTAAGTGGGATATTAAAGTCCCCTAATATTATTTTATTGCTGTCAATTTCTTCCTTTAGGTCTGTTAATATTTGCTTTACATATTTAGGTGCTCCTATGTTGCATGTATACATATGTATAAATGTTATATCTTTTTGTTGGATTGAACTTTTTATCATTATGTAATGGCCATCTTTGTCTTCTATTACAGTCCATTTAAGTTCTATCTTGTTAGGTAGAGGTATTACTACCTCAGCTTTTATTTTGGTTTCCATTTGCATGAAACACCTTTTTCCATCCTTTCACTTTCAGTCTGTGTGTGTATTTAGATCTGAGATAGATATCTTGTAGGAGCATAATGATGGTTCTTGTTGTTTTTCATCCATTCAGCCACACTATGTCTTTTGGTCAGAGAATTTAAATGTAAATTTCATTTACATTTAAAGAAATTATAGATATGTATGAATTTATTGCCATTTTGTTAATTGTTTTATGCCTATTTTCTCTCTGTTCCTTTCTTCTTCTCTAGCTCTCTTGTGGTTTGGTCTTTCTTTAGTGTTGTACATAGATTCCATTATCATTATCTTCTGTGTGTCTACTATAGGCTTTTGGTTTTTGATTGCCATGAGGCTTACATATGTCAGCCTATATATATATATGCATATATATATATACATATATATATATACATATATATATATATTACCAGTCTATTTACTTTTAT
This sequence comes from Zalophus californianus, assembly GCF_009762305.2. Taxonomy (NCBI): domain Eukaryota; kingdom Metazoa; phylum Chordata; class Mammalia; order Carnivora; family Otariidae; genus Zalophus; species Zalophus californianus. The sequence goes on along the minus strand of NC_045606.1, from coordinate 42,852,681 downwards.
AGCAAGTTGAGTTTCAGTGCACTCTAAAAATCTACATTTTTACTCCCCCCTCCCATATTTTATGTTTTTTAAAAAGATTTATTTATTTATTTTAGAGAGAGAGGGAGTGAGGGGAGCAGCAGAGGAAGAGGGAGAGAGAGAATGCTAAGCAACTCCATGCGGAGCACAGAGCCAAATGTGGGTTTCCATCTCAGGACCCCAAAATCATGACCTGAGCTGAAACCAAGAGTTGGATGCTCAACTGAATGAGCCACTCAGGTGCCCCCATTTTATGTTTTTGATGTAAAATTTTACATTTTTTAAGTTTGTGTGTCCTTTATCTATTTTAGTTATAGTTATTTTTACTACTTTTACCTTCATGCTAGCTTTATAAGTGATTAGTCTTCTACCTTTACTATGTATTTGTCTTCTGTACCTGTGAGATTTTTACTTTCATATGTTTTCTTGCCCTTTCTTTTTAGCTTAAAGTAGTCCCTTTAATATTTCTTGTAAGGACAGTTTAGTGGTGGTTAACTCCTTTAATTTTTGCTTGTCTGGAAAACTTTATCTCCCCTTCAATTCTGAATGATAACCTTGCTGAGTGGTTGCTGGATTTGGCAGGGTGGGGCCATAAGAGAGTGTAGGGGCAGGGCAAGCTATACTGGCAGCGGAAAGGGACAGTGCAAAAATGGCTCCTGCCAGGGCTAGCACAAGTAAAGTAGAAGGAAAGTGCAAAAATGGTGCCTCCTAGCACTTATGTCCTTGGAGAAAGTTCTAACAGAGCCCTGACCCTCTGACAGATGCTTTAACATTAGCTGATGAGTCACTTTCACTTATGGTCTAGGTGTTTTCAGTTTGCTGCTTTTGTTCTGGGACTTGGGGCAACTGAGTCTATGTGTGAGCCCTTTAACAGACAAGTCTAAGTTTCCTACAGCCCTTTGGGTCTCCTGGGCATAAGCATTATTGGTTTGCAAAGTCAGACATTTTGGGGGCTCTTCTCTGATGCCGGTACCAAGGGTTGGGGTGTCTGATGTAAGACTCAAACCCCTCATCCTTTAGGGATATACTCTGTATTCCTGACATTTCTCCCACCTGTGGGTTGCTGCATGGGGCAGTGGGGTTTTTGACAAGACTATGTGTCTGCCTTTCCTACCAGTCTCAATGTGGTCTTTCTATCCTTTGTTGTAGAGGAACTGTTCAGCTAGTTTTCAGGTCTTTTTGAGAGAATTGTTCTATATGTAGCTATAGATTTGGTGTGTCTGTGGTAGAGGTGAGTTCAGGCTCTTTCTACCCTACCATCTTGAACTATCCCCCTAATTTGGATCTTATTTTTCCCTCTCTTACTGATATCTTTACTGACATAACACCTACCTAACCTCATATTATCCTAACTATTCATTGAGATTTGTTTTTCTGAGGTCAAGAATATCCAGGTAGTTGCTAGATTCAATGACATTTTTTCCAATTCCATTATCTTCAGTACCTCAGATGCATTTCAAACAGAAGGTCACTTCTGTCTTCCCTTGACTTCTGCAGCATTTCAAAATCCTGGTGCTCTGAAGTATCTCACTTTTCTCTTTTTTTGATATCAACAATCTCTCTCTCTCTCTCTTTTTTTTCTCTCCCACAGCCATCCTCCTACTATTCTATAGCTATTGCTTACAACAAAGATCTGTCTCTTCCTATTGTTTATCCTCTTTGCTTCTTCTCTCAGGGATTTTACCCATTTTTCTGGCTTCAGTGATTACCACATTAATGGTAATTCCTAAATAGGAAATGTAGTGGTTGAAGAGGAATGAATGGACACAAATCTGAAAGTTTTCATTGAAATAAATCAAGCAGCCAGTATTTGATTTATTCTGCTGTTGAGCTTGGTGTAGAATGAGTATTAAGCTATTATGTTTTTTGTTTGTTTGCGTTGTTTTTTTTTCTTTTCCTTAAAGGAAAACTATCTGCCTTTTTAAGTAGCTTGCCATAAACATAGGAAATAGATTAATATCATAGTACTGAAAGAAGTGGAATGAAAGAAGTTTAAGTGGAGAAATGTGTTGGTAAAATCCTAAATATCATTTGAAATGTCACTCACAAGGGGATTTTTGAAGGGACTTTTTCACTTAAAGTCAAAGTATTCCATTTATAGTTTTTTTAAGCAACCTCTTTGGGCATAAATTTGCATATTATTAGTGGATTTTGGCCCAGGATTTACTTTCCATTTTTTAAGGATGGCAAATTATTAATATGTTGTCTGGAAAGCTTTGAGCAAAGCTGACTTCCTTTAATATTGTCCATTTTGTAGGTGGTGTTACGCCCTAAGAACATGAGTCATGTAATTTTCAGTGAAAAAAATATTTATAGTGATAGGGAAAAATCTGTGTTCTAAGATGGCCAACTGAGCCAGCAAGGGAGTCCCAGTCCCTGCCCCGGGTCTCTTCCGGGTTCTTCTCCCTGCTCTGCTTCCCGCACACACCAATCCTGGTTCTTCTCCCTGCCCTGCTTCACACACACGCCAAAGTGCCAAGTGTGTAGAAGTAGAAGTGTATAAATTACCCTCTCTGTTTGTGTTCGGGGCTCAGACCTTTGGAGATCAATCTCCTCTGGGCCCACAGGCATTAAATAAACCTCTGATCCTCCAAGATCTCCAAGTGCCACTTGGTTCTTCTGTCAGGCGATCCAGTCCAGGTTCCGTAACATTTGGTCCCTGACCAGGAAACCCAATTGCGCTGGCCGATTGTTGCCACCAGTTTGTAGGCAACGGCAGGGCGGTGATGGAACGAAGGATGGTAATGGAGAAGGCAATTCCTGCCTAATTTTCGGCAGTCTCACTCCCCGGTCGCTGGCCCCACTCTGCTGTTCCCGCCAGACTCAAGGAGACTTGGCAGGTGAGGACCTGATCCCGTCAGATTCTGGTAAAGCCTGGGGCCCCAGGACCCAGACAGGCCCACCCCCACTGGGGTGGAAGGGGAGGCTTATCACCTTCCAGAGACCTCTTAGAGGTCTCACAGGTAGGGATTCCCAGGTAGGGAATGTAATAACTTCTGGAGTGTGAATGTGAGTGAATGTGCAGTCTGACCTGGCTAACTCAAGAAGACTGATTCTGTGACTCCACGGGCGGGCACCCTTAAGGTCCCCAGAAGCCTACAGAATCTGAGTGGGCCCATCTGTGACTCTGTGGTGAATGGTATACAGTCTAAGGCGGCATCAGAATAGATTCCAATCATAAATCAAAGGCTGAGACTGCTACGGCTAAGCCTCACCTAAGCTCCTTTGGGACATAGCCAGACAGGCATCTGATTGGTCTCCTTACCACAGGAGGCACCCCCCCCCCCCCACCCCGCCATCTATCTCTGCATCAAAGCACACAGGAACATCACCATGGGGTCAGGGCAGAGTAAACCTATTGCAATGGCCCAGATTTAATGCTGGGTGGCCTTCAGAAGGGATGTTGGATGTCCCAACGATCCATTGAGTGTGGCAAGTCATAAAAGGAGAACCAGGACACCCCGACCAGTTCCCGTACATTGACTCCTGGCTAGGAATTGCCCACACCCTCCCTCCTTGGGTGTGATTTGCTTGCAATATGCACGGACAGGCCAGGGTCTTAGTCACCTCATCCAAGTGGCCCACAGAAGACCAACAGAAGCCCCCGCCTCCACAGATTCTAGTTGGAGATGCAGGGACAGGCCAGGGTCTTAGTCACCTCATCCAAGAGGCCCAAAGAAGATCGACAGAAGCCCCCGCCTCCACAGATTCTAGCTGGAGATCCCAAAGATGAACTGATCCTGCCTCCACCATATGCACCCAAAGGCCATCTGCACCCCTAGTTCCAGACACTCCACCACCGACCTCCTCAACTGGAAACATAATACCCCATCCTACTCTGAGAAAGAGATTGCCAATAAGGTCTACATGAACACAGTTCGCAACTGAACAGGAAGCTGACAAAAAGATGAAAAAGAAATCAGCCTCCTTGCCATCGCCCTGAAAGAAAAGGATGACACAAAGGTGGGGAGACCCCGACCACCGAAAGGGGGGAGACCCAGAGCCCACTTGGCAAGGGATCGATGTGCTTATTGTAAGGAGAGAAGGCATTGGAAAAACAAATGTCCCAACTGGGGAAAGTCTCAGAAGCCCAGCCTCTACAAGGAAGAACCCCGAGAGGAGGACCTCATGGGCCTTGTGGGAATAGACCCAGACTGAGGGGGACAGGGCTCTTTCCTCCTTGGCCCCCATGAGCCCACAGTCAGAATGAAAGTAGGGGGCCCACCAGTGACTTTTATGGTTGATACTGGGGCCGAGCACTCTGTTGTTACCTCCCCCGTGGCCCCTTTCAGCAAAAGGACTGCGACCATTCTTGGGGCCACTGTGGCGATTGCGGGCGATACAACAGCCCTTTTCCAGGCTCACGAGTGTGAACTTGGGCCACAAGGTCTGACATGAATTACCTTATCTGTCTGATTGCCCCATCCCCCTCCTTGGCTGAGATGTACTCTGTAGTTTGGGGCTCAGATAACCTTTGAGCCCACTGGACATACCAGCTTCTGATTGAACCCAAGGCGAGAGGAGACGGAGTCTCTGGTACTAACAATTACCATGCCGAGGGTAGAAGAATGGAGCCTATTCTATGCCCAGGCCCAACTGAGCAGCCCACCGGAGTTCAGACTCACCTTCCCTTCAGTCCTGCAGGGGTTTACCTCCTCCTCACCAGTGACACACAAGAAGACTGCACAAAAGGCACAAAGGCCCTCCTACAGCTCCTGTCAGAAGCAGAAGCAGCCTTCACAGAGATAAAAACTGCCCTGGGGTGGGCTCCAGCCCTGGGCCTACCAGATGTAGAAAAAAACCCTTCAATCTCTTTGTAAAAATAGTGCTAGGGGTACACACCCAGACTGTTTGGCCCTGGTAACGGACAGTTACATACCTGTCAAAGAAGCTGGACCCTATGGCAGCAGGATGGCCACTGTGCCTCAGGGCGCTGTCAGCCACAGTAGACTCCACACCGCTTACCAGCCCCAAAGCTCAAGGAAAGTAGAGCAAATGAATCGCACCCTCAAGGGAACCTTAGCAAAGTTTTGTCAGGATAGTAACCTCCCATGGCTGGATCTTCCACCCCTAGCTCTCTGGTGTGCTCACTGCACACCTGGGATAAAGAAATAAAGGAGCAGCTTCAGGTCCTGGGGGCCACCCTAAATAAATTACAAAAATACACCATTGAGAGGGCCCCAATCTCCTTAGGGTCTCAGGTACACTCCTTCCAGATAGGGGACTCAATTTGGGTCAAGGATTGGAAAAAAGACCCCCTCAAACCACAATGGACAGAGCCCCCCACACTGTTGTATTAACCACCCTCACTGTCCTCAAGGTCTCAGGTGCCACGCCGTGGGGCCACCACTCCCGAGTGAAAAAAGCCCATCATTTGGATGAGGAGTCACGCCAGTGGAAAGCCCAGCCAAACCCCACAGACCCACTCCGGCTTCACCTTCGATGAGACCCCACCGACCAATGGACACCTGCTCACCGCGGTCCCTAGCTCTCATTGGCATAATTTCTCTCATCTTAGGAGTTGGACTCTACACTGTTGCCCCTTCTGGCTGGACTATCCCCCAGAGACTTGCCATTGTTGTTGTTTGTTGGGTCACTTTGGGATGTATTGCTGCATTTGCCTGCTCTCGGGCTCCCTTGCCCTTGCCTTTTTCCCTGTTGCCTCCAGGAAGGCTCAATGCCCCTGCATGGGGGTGGACGGGTGGGGCACTGGGTTCAGTTCTTGCATGCCTGTCTGATGTTGCACTGGGGCCACCCTCTGCATGCCTGGTGGAGGGGATTGTTAGGCAGGACGGATGGCTAGTGCTGAGTGAAGCTGTGGAGGCAGAGGACGTGAGAACACCACTGTTTGCTGGACCTGTCTGGCCTGCCATGGGATGTCAGGTGGGGGTGGAGCTCAAGATCGGGTGCAGAAGGGGCAGCACAGGGGGGTTGAACAGGGCCTGACCCCTCGAGAGCCTGACTCTTGTCGGCCCCTGCTGGGCCTCCCTCCCCATCGGGGACCTCTCACTCTAGACCCTCAGGTGAATGGTGTGTTAGGGGAAATCTATTACTTGCTTGGCACAACCAGCCTTCGGTTGGCTTCAGATTGCTGGTCCTGCTTGCAGTCCGGACCCCTCAGCTTGTGGCAAGTCCACTGAGTTTACTCAACCTGACCAGGCCCACAGGTGACCCTCCCAAACCTGCAGAAATAGACCCAAAACTGGCCAATGTATTGTTGTCTTACCCGGCCCCCGACTGTGTCCATAATCCTGGGGAAACACATTCAGTAGGAAGCCTATCTGTCTCCAGACCTACAGCTGTCTTTAGCTTGATGGGTGCATGTCTGCCACACCATGGTGCACTCCAGAACCTGGCACCTTTTTCATGTGCGGAAGGTATATTTACTGGCTAACTGGACGGGGACACGTGCTTCGGTGCTTCTTACTCCCCAGGTAGATATAATCCCCAAAAATCATGATGCCCTCTAAACTAGGTGTTTAAAGGGGCATCAAAGTGGGGGGAATGATAGTGAAAAATCTGTGTTCTAAGATGGCCAGCTGAGCCAGCAAGGGAGTCTCAGTCCCTGTCCTGGGGCTCTTCAGGGTTCTTCTCCCTGCTCTGCTTCCCGCGCGAGTGGAAAGGATTCCCGCGTGCGCCAAAGTGCGAAGTATGCGGAAGTAGGAATGTATACATTACCCTCTCTGTGCTCGGGGCTCAGACCTTTGGAGGTCAATCTTCTCTGGGCCCGCGGGCATTAAATAAACCTCCAATCCTCCAAGATCTCCGAGTGCCACTTGGTTCTTCCGTTGGTCGATCCAGTCCAGATTCAGTAACAACAGCAGGTATGAGGAGGTAATATAGTCTTCATGCCATTCCTGACTAATTACATAGTTATAAGACAAATTCTCATTAGAACAAAAGAAATTGATGTGACCCTCCCTTCTTTTTTGGGATCATTTAAGTGCACAGTGAGGTGTTTTGTTTTTGTTGTTGTTCCTTCTTTGGATAATAAATATAGTGAGCTCCTTTTAAAGATTTGCCATGCTCCTCCATATTTGAATTTATTCTTTGTTGACAATCTATGTGACACTAAACTCACAACCCCAAAAATGAGTATATAATTTTCTGTTGTACTCCAAAGTAGAGCAACACACCAAACATACTTAAAAAAATCACAAGCAGTTTTCTCAGAAACCTCAATGCTTATATATCACTGATCAGAATCTAGTCACTTGGTCACCCTTATATGCAAGGGTCTTTAACCATATACATAACTACTTATATGGGGAAATGGCTATTGGATAGACAACTAGTAGTCTACTTAACGACTCTGACCACCTATCTCAGGGCTAAATTTGCATGCATTTTCTATTCCTGTCATACCAGGTAGATGTTAAAATTCTCATCTTGCAGATGAGGAAACAGAGGTTTAGATGGGCTAAATAACTTGCCTGCAGTCACACAGGCAGCATGGTGTAGAACTAGGAATTGAACTTCTACTTCACCCAGGTGCTGTCTTAACCACTATACCTTATTGTTCCTGAGATGGTACTCCAGATCTCTTGTTGGCTTTATATCAGGAAACCAGCACTGGATTCCAAAGATGAATTAATTCCTCTGAAAGACATACAGTAAACCTGGGTTGATGTACAAATATAGTCACCTTTTAAAAAATTCATAGGTCTAAGATGTCTGCAAAGACTTATGAATCTGCTTGCTTTGCTGTTTCTTGATTTATTAAGGAGACAGGGCCCCATGATTTGGTCTAATACTGGGAAAAACATTAAAAGTTAAAAAGAATCTCTCTCTATGAAGGGAAATTTTAAATATTATGGTTCTGATAATTGCATTTTATAAATCTGCTTGGCTTTTTTGTTAAAAAAAAATCTGGATAAACTGGTAGATAATTGGAGTAGCAGATGGTGTTAGTAGATTATTCCCAAACCTGTTTTCAATCCCCTTCTTTTTTTTCTTCCCTCTACTATAAGGGCTGGAAAAGCTACATACTTGTTCTTTCAGTCTCCACACTATGAATGGTGAAGTGATACAGTTTTAATTAATGGTATATAAGAAAAGTCTCTTTAGGAAGTTTCTGGGAAAATTCTCCCTTTCCTGGTAAAGGGGACAGATACAGCATGTATCCGTCCTTCCTTTCTTCCTTCCTCCTGCGTGGATTTAGACCCAACCGTGAGCTCTAGCGGTCATTTTTCCAACCAGAGATATTCAGAGGTACTGGCTTTGATGTTACTGAGTTGCTGAATCAATACCTACTTATAGATTTCTTATTTTCTTTATCTACTCTCAGTTATCTTTTACTTCACCTGAAATTAATTCTAACTAATATAATTAGTCATTGCCTTCAATAAAGGGACATGAAAATTAGCAGATTGTTTTTTAAGAAAAATGAACAAAAATATTGTGTGTATTGCCTCAGTATAGAGAAATAAAAATTCACGTAAGCTTTTTTGGATCTGAAAAGTGAATTGCATATTGAATTTAGATAGCCACAAAAGAATTGCAAATATGGCCCACTGCCAAATGTTTGTTTTATTTGCCAGGATTTTTCTTCTAGAGACAAAACAAACAAGATATTAACAAAAACTGGATTGACTTTGTAACATCTTACCAGCTCTTGGCTGTCCAAAGTTGGATAAAGTGGTTGTCTTAGTTCAGGCTGCTATAACAACATACCACAAACTAGATGCCTTAAGAGAAATTTATTTTTTACAATTCTGGAGACTGACCAAGATCGAAGTGCTGGCCAATTCAGTTTCTGTTGAGAGGCTTGCATTTGGCCTTCTTGCTATATCCTCACATGGCAGAGAGAGAGAGAGGGAGAGAGAGAGAGAGAGAGAGGGAGAGAGAGGGAGAGTTAGAGTTAGTTCTGGTATTTCTTTATCTTTTTTTAGGGCACCAATCTCAGCATAAAGGCTCCACCCATATGACATCATTATTCCCAAAGCTCTCACATCCAAATGTCATCATAGAGGAGATTAGAGTCTCAAAATATGAATTTCGGGAGGACACAAACGTTTAGTCTGTAGCACAATCTTCCGGTACACAAACGTTAACAGAGGTTCTCAGCTCAACTCGTCTTGGAACAAGCCCATCCACAAGAGTGGATTTTCATTTGAGGCCTAAGATTAATGATGCTCCATCATTCTCCTTTTCCCTCTCTATTTTCAATTTTGGCTGCATGGGTAATAGTATTTTCAATAGAACTTTCTCTGGCTCAGAATTTCCTTTGTCCATACCAAAAAAAAAAAAAAAAAAAAAAAAAAAAAAAAGAATTTGTAAGCAGAAAGCAAAGAATATACTTTAATGTTTATTTATTGTTTTTCTTGCCAGAACATTCTTTTAGTTCTTTCTCCATTTCCATTTGTTTGAGAACTTTGAGTCATATCTAAATTTCTTTTCAGCTCTAAAATTATGATATACATAAATAAATGGATGTACCCTTTATTTTACAAACTTAGTTGTTCATTTACACTCTGTTCTCATTTTCTATCTGATGTAGTTCGTGAAAACTGTGGCTGAAATTTTAGTATTTAGAAATTAAATTTAGAATTTAGAATTAGACTGTACATTGATCTAGGTAGGAGAATCATGAGTTTTGGATAAAGACAGAGGAGATGGTGCAGACGGTAAATGTGATGGATATTTAGGAGACAAGATTGACAGACCTTGGTAATGTATTTTCTGTGGTGATGGTGATGGAGAGAGAGTGGGATTAATTTAGGATGGTTCCCAGGTTTCAGTTTTGCCTACCTTCAGTTTTGCCTACCTTCAGTTTTTGGCATTACCTTACCTAGATTTGAGTTAATTTGGGTCAATGAGTAAATTTGTGGACATACTAAATTTGAGGTATTTGTGAGGTAGAGTATTTATCAGGTAGAGATGTCCAGCAAGTAATTTTTATGGATTTAAGTTAGTAACTTAGAAAGAAAAAACTAAACTACAGATCTCAATTTGAGCATTAGAGCCAAAAAGGTGATTGAATTCATCCAGAACTGGTATGTAGATTCGTGCTTGTTAAGGATCCCAAGTAATTTGATCATTTAAAAGGCAGATGCAGTATTCCATGATTCATTGTTTGCATGTAACATCCAGTGCTCCATTCACTACATCAAAAACTAATGATGTAATGGATGGTGATTAACATAACATAATAAAATTTAAAAAAACCAAGGAACCGAGAAATAAGAAACATATGTTCAAGTCTTTAAAAAAGTAAAATAAAAATGAAGCCTTTCCTTCACCAGAAAAAAAATAAAAAAATAAAAGGCAGATGCAGAAAGGAACCCTCCTCCTCCCAAAATAAGAGAGCAAGGAGAGCCATAGAATGAAAGTCAAGGGGGTGGAGTTTTTTTTTTTTTTAATAGTACATATTATTATCTATATTTATGATAATGTGTATTAGATCTCTATAGATTATTTACTACTCCTTATAAGTTTTTGCCCTTAAACACCATCACTTTCCCACTCCTCATCCCATCCCCTGGTAACCACCATTCTATTCTGTTTTGTATAGGTTTAACATTTTTAGATTCCACATATAAGTAATATCATGCAGTACTTGCCTTTTTCTGTCTGACATCTCTCTTAGCATAATGTGTTCAAGGGCATCCATGTTGTCACAAATGGGAAGATACCTTCCTTTCTCATGGCTGAATAATATTCCATTGTATGTGTGTACCACATCTTTTTCATCTTTTCATCCACTGATGGGCATTTGGGTTATTTCCATGTTTTGGCTATTGTGAATAATGCTGCAATAAACATGAGAGTGCATATATCTCATCAAAATCCTGTTTTTAGTTCTTTTGGGCATATACCCAGAAATGGAATTGTTGGATTGCATAGTAGATCTATTTTTAATTTTTTTAGGTACATTCATATTGTTTTTCATGCTGGTTGGACTGATTTACATTCCCACCAATAATGTATAAGGGTTCTCTTTGGGATGGAGTTGTTTAAAGAGAAGGTGGCCAGCAGTATCAAATCCTGCTGAATATTCATAAAAGATAAAAACTAAATAATGCCAACTGAATTTCTTCATTAGAAGAACATTGTTTAACATAGCTGGTGGCAGAGTTAAATAGAAGAGAAAATGTAGAAGAACTAATAGCTAGAGAGGGGCACAGAGATGGAGGAAATATATGCATTTTTAATTTTAAAGCATTATGATAAGCATGTATCTATGCTGATGAGAAGAGCTGTTAAAGAGACATTAAAAATGCAAAAGAGAATGGGAAATACCTGAAGAAGCAAAATAGGTTATGTGTGCTATATATAGGTAGGATGGGGAAGGGACTGTAGTAAGAATTTGGAGTGCCCTGGTATTCCATAGTTAGGAAGTTGAATTATATCCTGCATGCCATAGGGAGATCATTCGTATTTTTAGTTAAAAGATCAAAGATATTTTATTTATATTTTTAAAAGATCATTTTAGCTAACAGTGGGAGAATGAATTAGAGAAAGTAAGACTTGGAGCAAAAACAACTGAAGAAAGTAAGGGAGATGGACAGAGGGAATAATTGTAGAAACATTAATTTGGGAAGATCAGGTGTGTGTAGTAATCCACCGAGTGTGGGAAATAAAGGGCAAGGTAGCTGGAAGACTTGAGAAAGATTTAAATCTTTCCTAACTGAGGAAAGTTGTTCCTAACTGAGGCATCTAGTGAAAGCTTGGATAAAAATAACTAAGAGGATTTTGAAATGTGAGTTACATTTTAGACATTCTGAATTTTGGCTGCCTTTGGAATATCCAAGTGGAGAAATATTTAGGTAGTTAGAAAAGTGGGATGGGAAGGCAGATGGACAACCATGGCTGGACACAGGGCTCTCTGAGGTATTTGTGGTAAGGATGATAGCTGAAAGCACAAGACTAGAGAAGTTTGCCTGGCAAGAATAGACACACAGAGAGTAGATAAGGGCCTAGTATGGAACTTTGAGGCAGGGACACTAACCTTAAGAGGCAAATAGCAAAAGGGAAATCAGTCAAAATGGTAAAAATAATACCCAGAAGTTTAAAAATTGAACCAGAAGAGAATAGAATCATAAAAAAAATATCTAATCGAACTGTGTCCAAATGCTGGAACAAGATCAAGTTATGAATTAAAAGTGCCCATTGAATTTGTCACTGGAAGACCATTCGTAATTTGAAGTGAAGACTTTTTAGTTGAATGATGAAGGAAAACTCCAGATTACAGAAACCTAAGGTATTCACGGGAGTTAAGGAAGTGCAGGCAGAGTGCAAACCACTCTTGCAAAACATTGGTTAATGAAGGGAATGGAGGACACAGGAACAGAAAAGGGGTTACTTTCTTCTTGCCTGAGGTTATTTTTTAGGAGAGATTTTGATAACTGTGAAAGCCCACGTTTACTGTTTTCTATTAAAGTAGCACATGCATCAATATCGGCATCAATGATATTGCATACTTACGCTTTCCTCTTAGGATAGATCTTTCAAGAATTTAATGCTATGGCTTTACAGATGTTAACACCATAATGGTCATCTGGTCAAATGAGGGAACATCCTGTAGATGCTATGTCTTAAGATATATTCTAGTTTGCTAATAGTAGATACTTCTAACTTTCTTCAGGGCTTTCGTTATTACTCCCATAGATAACTTGATTTGCTCACCCTAAACAAGATTGAGTATTTTAATAAAGTCTTGACTAGTGGTAAGTACATTATGATGATAACATTTAAGAAATATCAATTTTACATGGAAAATGATGAGCGTTGTGTGATTACTTGTTTTCATCAGTATCGTATTATTTCTTGTTATTGCTTATTTTCATCTGCATCTTATTTCTACTTATATTAGTGACTCTTTTAGTTTAACTTTTCTTTTACTGAGTTATAAGTTAAGTTTTAGAATTTTATTTCCAGCTAAGAAAAAAAAATTGGAAAATCTTTTCTTCTAACAGAGCCCCTTAAATATTTCACCTGGAGATTTTATCCTTGTTCATGAACCTAACTCTTCCCAACTCAACTATATTTTGAGATATGTGATACCCATATTGGAGTCTCTTTAAATGCTAGAAGTTCATCACAGTCAAAATATACTTTTCCCTTTTCACAGTATTATTTGCATATTCACCTTATATTACTACTTGAAACTGATAATGTCTTTAAATGAGGTTGAAATCAGCCAAATTTCACCTATTAAATTCTTTTTAGATATGGTCTTTCTATATATATACTATTACTTACATATAACATTCTGTCAATTATGTATGAAATGTACACTATATCTGAAAATGCAGACATTCATATGGCAAAGAGCCATATGAATTTCAAAACTACATTTCAAAACTATAACAAAAAATATCTTATATCCACTTAATTAAAATGTAAATAGGGAAGCAAAAGACCAAGAGAGCAATTTATTTCATCATGTCTTCCTGAATAATATAAAAATAAGGCACAAAACAATGCCATTTTAATGCTAAAATCCTTTGATCTGAACTGACTGTTAATATCAAACAAAATTTTTGAACAGGGATAAAACATGGTTAATTTCAAAGATATATTTCAGATATATATATTGATACTGATATTGATACTGATATAGCATATAAATCTCAGGTAAAGGTGACAAGAGCCTAGAAGCCATTCGTACAGGCTGGTTGGTTTTGACAAGGTGACTCAGAACAACCTTTGAAGTTCCATGAAGCCACATAAAGGGCTGACCCTGGAAACATGGGTTTGTGGGGAGCCAAGACAAGGAATTGGTTAGGCCTCTCTTTCCTACTGAAATCTTTCCAGCTGGAAATTTGTTACATATTGAACTTATCTATTGGCTTTCACTAGCAAAAAGAATTTTACAGTTTAAAAGGGTTTGAAAGCCATGGATGCAACCTCTTATTTCCCCTTCACTGTTAGAGATTAAGGACCTCTTCACACAAGTGAGTTACAGAGCCAAGCATAGAGGATAGTCTGCTAACAAATAATGCTGTGCTCTTCTATCCCAATTAATGATAACTGTGTTATATATATAAAATTACTGTTTTTTCATGTGTTTTCCCTGGAATATGAACAAATTCCATGGAGTCTCAGGATACAAGGATTTTAGATCAGAAAAGGATTTTTGAAATTAAGTCCAAGGTCCCTTGTCTGGCGGGAATCCTTATAATACCAGGAAAAGGAGACACAATTCATATTAATGTATCCAGGACAGGGATCCTGATAACTCCTCAAATAACATTTCATTCCTGGGCAGTTCTTAATAATATAAACTACTTTTCAATGTCAGTTAAACCCTCATTCCTTTACAATCAACCTATTAAACGTCATCTTTCTCTTTAAGATTGCAAAGAATAAATCCTAACCATTTCCCATATTGTGGTTTGGATTGGCCATTTACATGAATGTAGAAATGTGCTGATGAGTTGGCATTCTGCTAGTTTTTTTTGCTCACACTTTTGGTTGTGGGAGATGAGAGACTTCCCTAGAGAGGGCTGCGTGAGAAGTGGTATCCCCATGGTAGATCCGTCAGGTAGAACTGGTTGATGATGATGAATGACATGTAATAATGATAAAGAGGAGAGTGAACACTGAAGACTTGCTGTGTTCTAAGTTCCCTACATATATTTACTTATTTAACCTCCACAATACCCTGTGAGTGAATACTATTGTTATTCTAATTTATGGCTGATAAATGAAGTTGCCCAAATTCATGGAACTAGTAATTCATGATGGAGCATGGATTTGGAGAGTCCAGAGGGCATGCTGGATAGGGTCAAGGAGCAATGGGAAAAGGCAAGGAAGTGGCAGATGAGTAAGATGGTGATTAGTGATATAAAGTGCAGAGTCACCTTGCTTTGGAGAGAAGAGAACCTATAGTCAGAGCTTACTGCTTATAGGGTACAGAGAGAACACTGTTTTTACCAGGGTCTCTTGTGTGTTATATTATTCATCTTTCTTGACAATGAAATGTGACTTCTAAACATTTCCCCTATGGCAATAAGCTCTAAACAATGGTTCTTACTCATTTTGGATCACGGACTCTCGTTGAAGAGGATGAAAACTTTTCACTTTCTTTGGAGGGAGAAAAGACTCATAGACAAAAATACAGATAGAAAATATTTATTTTCCCAAAGTACAGAACTGAGGAAGGCATATGATTTTGGAAGGGCCCTATAGGGAAGTAGGGCCTGGATGCTATTTCCCAGGGATCTTTATAGGACAAGGAGAGACCTATAGGATAAACACAGCTATGGAGAAGTCAAAATGTATGGATATTAACTGTGAGAGCAAAGAAGGATGTAAATCAAATCCAGGAAATCTTATGAGCTGCTGGTTCGTGACTTCACAAATTATGCTACATCCATAACACTCATGATACGTTTGATGTCACTGGAAGGTGTTTCTCATGGAGGCAAGTGAGAGAGGCAGAGCTATACCCCTGATCCAAAGGATTCCAGATCAAATAGAAAGAAGCACAAGGAAGGCAACACACAGGGTGAGGGGACTTATCAGTGCTCCAAGCCCTGAATTTGGAGTTTTGGGTATAAGTTCCCTAGCCTCTAAGGGCAGGGAAGATCCACAATAACACTGATGCTACATGCATGTACTGGTGAGACTTTTCCCCTGTAACTTCTAGGGCTTCTCAGACTCTCTGAAGCACTCCACGTGCTTTAGTCCTTGAACTGCAAAAAAATGTTTCTCTAATATGAAGCTGGCTTCAAATGACAAAAATGTGACCCTAATCAATCACCAGCTGCCTTTCTACTGTACAGAAATCCGAGGATATCTGAGTTTCCTTTTGTATGTCCCTGTTTTTCCTTCATGCATCACTGAAGACTGAACGAGTTCATTATTGAAGCCACTGCTTATGGAGACTCAGGGCACTGATATGTCTTAAGTGTCATGTCAGTTCTCTGCTTTCACTTTTCTGTTCCGTTTGACATGGTACCTGCGCCAGCAGTGTTCTGTGGGAAGTTTGAAAGTTAGGCTGCCTCTACTGCCCAAAGGAATGCAAAGCCCCAGCACACACAGGAATCAGTCCAGCTTTCTCCATGGTAGAAGGCCAGTGTTAATTCATAGGCCTTTGCCTGCCTGATTTTGCTGAAGAAACAGAAATCCTCAGGAATAACTCTGTGATATCACTGACTTCAACTGGTTTTGAAGAAACAGTGGCTGCCAAGACATTTTTGAGTTTGTCAGAACTGAAGCCTACATATATTTTCCTTTTTGTTGCCCAGAGAGCTAGAACATTCTTGCCAGAAAGGAATAGGGATCGAAATATGTAGACATCTGGACAATATCTTTGGCATTCATCAAATGCCCTTCTCATTTTTCTCTCTCTTAAGGGACAGACAATGCAAAGGTCAAACAAGGAAAAGGACTTAGGCAGAATTGGGAAGAACTGTTTACTTGTGTCAGTTTTAGTTAAATATTGAGATCTAGGTACTTGGAATATAAAAGTGAATATGCTACTCTTACTGTCCTCACAAGGTTCGCATTGTAGCTATGAATATAGGTACAAAGATAGAAGCATGTTGAAAGTGGAAAAAAATATGCTACTTATTTAAAAAATGACATTTCCTTGCACATGTATAATTTACCTGACCATGCATACATGAACTAAGTATTTAACACAGGTATTTAAGAAATAATTAGCAGGGGTCCCTGGGTGGCTCAGTCAGTTAAGTGTTTGCCTTTGGCTCAGGTTATGATCCCAGGGTCCTGGGACCGAGTCCCATGTCAGGCTCCTGGCTCAGCGGGGAGCCTGCTTCTCCCTCTCTCTCTGACCCTCCTCCCTGCTTGTGCTCTCTCTCTCTCTCTCTCTCTCTCCCTCTCAAATAAATAAATAAAAATATTTATTTTTTGAGGTAATGGTAGCTTTATTGGGATAATAATTTCACAATGTATGTGTGTGTGTGTGTATATATATATACACACATATATATACAGTGCCCCTTAAATATGTACAGTTTTTATTTGTCAGTTACATCTTAACAAAGCTGTAAAAAAGAAAAATATTTTCAGATAAAGAATATTTCTAACTGCTGAGTTCTGGGGAGCATACTTTGAGAATTTTTGCTCAAGACTTATGTGACATAGGTAAACTCCAATTTGTTTAAGGCATAGTTAGGTTTTAAAATACAAGATAACTTGTATCTCTAGTTTTCAAGCCATCTTGTACAGGCTTGCCAAAAAGTCAGGAGTTAGAGAATAAAAATCTTTAAAAAATAAAAAAATAACATAATAAACTATTTGTCAGCTAATAAGCCTAGTAAAACCCTAGATTCTTGAGTTCATTTGACTTGCTCCCTCCAATTTCAGCTTGGTTTTGAAATTTCTGATATTACCCCAGTGAGGTGAGTGGAGAACTGAAAAGCATTAGTTAGTCTAGAAGTGCCCAACTGTGGTAGATAGAATTCTAAAATGGCCCCTAATAACCCATGCCCTTGAATAATCCACTTTCCTTGAGTGTGCATGGAATCTGTGAATATAATGAGGTTCTACTCTCACGATTATGTTTTATTACATAGCAAATGTGACAGGATTTTTGCAGATATAATTAAGGTTCATAATCAGTGGATTGTCTCTTTTGATTCACTCAAAATCCACTGATTTTATATTATTATACTGAGTGAGCCTGACCTAACTAGATGAGTCCTTTAAGAGAGGGTCTAGAGCCTTCCTTGAGTTCAGAGAGATTCTTTTGCTGATCATGAAAAGGAAACTAACATGTGGTAAGAAGATGTCATTCTATTATTCATTCTGTAACCATGCCTATGCTCTGTACTATGCCCTCTCCCGGGTTGTAGGACGCAAAAATGAGTAAGACATAGCATTTGCTTTTAGAGAGGTCTCACCTTAGTGTGAGAGAGAAAATGCACAAACACTTGCAGTATTAGATAAATGGCATTTGAGAAGTTGGCAGAAGATGATAGTGAACCAGAGCACATGGAGTACTTTCTTCTCCCCAGGTACCAAAATCTGTCCCAAGAGAAGTCAGCTGCCTCTTAAGCTGAGTCCTAAGGATAAGCAGGACTTGCCTCATGGATGAGGAGCTGGGAGAGGGAAGGGCATTGCTATTAGAGTTAAATGAATAGCCAAAGAGCAGAGGTAAATGGAAGGTAACAGAATGTCCACAGGGAGCAGCAAGAGATGAGGCTGAAAAACAGGCAAGGTAATGGAACAAACAGTTCTTTATGCTCTACCAAGAATTTTATACTGTATTGCATAAGCAACGGGAATTACTGAAGGCATGTGATAAAATTTATACCTTTAAAAATATTCTGAATAAAAACGTGGAAGATGGTTGGGAGGGAAAAAGGAAGAGTGAAGAAGGAGGCCAGTTATTAGATTCTCCCCACTGTCTAAGTAAGCAAAAAAGAAGAAAAAAGAAAAAGATTCGCTGTAAGACAGTAGTAATAGTGGTGTGGATAGAGAAGAAATGATAGATTTATTGTGGAGATATTTAAGAAATGGAACTGGCAGGCTTTGGTGTCTGTATGTCAGATGGAGAATTTGAAGTTGAGGTAGGTTTTTGACTCTGCTGGGTCCATTTAAGTGTACCCAACATAGAGGGAGAAATTGGATTGTAACTAGAGTATAGCTGGAGGAAGGGGGAGGATATAATATTTATTTTAGGATATACTTCCTTTCAGTTGTGGTGAGGTCTAGTAGACATTTTGGTCTATAGCACCTGTAGCATTAGAGAAGGGTTGGACGTGGAGATGAAGAGTTAGAAGTCATCAGCATTTCCATCCCTAGTTGATGCTCTGTGTGTAGATTAAATCACTGTGAATTAGTGTATAGAATAAGGACAGAAGGGTGTGAGGAACAAATCCTGGAGCATGTCAGCATTTAAAGGGAAGGTGGTGTAAAAATAGCTGAATATGTAAACCAAATATCAACTATCAGAAATATAGAGTAGTTGTAAGGGTCAGGTGAAAGCCAAAAAAAAGAGACAGTTGCAGAATGGGAGAAATGATAAACTTTTACATATGCTTCAGAGAGTTTGATTAAGGTAACTAAAAGATGCCCACTGATTTTGAGTTCAGGGGTAGTAATTGGCATTTTAAGTTTTCCTTCTGGCCTCACTTCTCCTTTGCAGCATTAGTACTCAGGTTTTGTTTCGGGGAAACTTGACCTTGACCTCCACTATAGTTCATGTGCGTTGGGTAAAGCTGTCTCTACCCTTGCAGTGGAGGTGAAACACATGACCGAAATGAAGCCAGCAACACATTCTAGCCTCCTGGTCATTGAGATCGGTTTAGGGAAGGCATATAACACAAGTTAGGCTAAACAGAGCCAATAGGATAAAATTTCTTGGACTTTGTTTTTGTTTTTACTATAAGATTAAAAGGTATTTCACCTTCTAGGTCAGTGTGAATCAGAGTAGACTGAGGCTGCTTCTGCCATATTGTGACTATGTTCATCCTGGAAATGGGACAGTGCTGAGGAAGTGACTTGAGAAATAGGGAGAAGCCACAATCTGGCTTGAAACTAAACCCAGCCCTATATTGTTCAGTTATGGGATCTGAAATATTTCTTATAAACCCATGAAGCAGGCCGGGGTGTTGGTTCCTTTAGTATCAGTACACCTTCAATGTGCTGATTTTAAATTTCTTAAATTCATTAATTCAAGAAACATATATTGAGATTCCACGCCATGCTGTGTACTTTTCTAGGCTAGAAATGGGGAGTACAGCAGTAAATAAGCAAGACAATATCTTTATTCCCTTAGAACATGCATTTTAATGGGAGATACAGAAATCAATGTAAGTAAACACATACATCTACATATAATTCAGATAATACTGCTAGGAAGAAAATTGGGAAGAATAAAAAAAGAGTGATTTTGTGTTCCTATTCGAAGTGGAAAAGATAGGGAGGACAGGGGAGTGAAATCCTTCGTATCATGTCAGTGAAAGGGAATATTTTTTTCGAAAAAACTAAAGGGTTGAAACTCATTCAACAATCCCTTGATCTTCAGAGAAGGTTTTTTTTTTCCTTCCCTCCTTCCTATCCGATACTCACAGGAAAACGTAAAGTACTATCAGTGCTTCTTTTGCAAATCTCAGGCCCAATTTTTAAAAAAAAATCTTTATGTAGTATGAATTGCATCTGAAGGAATAAAATATAAAGGAATTGGTTGAGGCCATTCTGGGTCCTACAACCTTAAATGGTGAACACAATATTAGTCTCCAAAAAGATGACCTGAATTGGACAGACTTTGGAATGAGATGCTGTGTGAAAAGTGAATATTCAATCACAGGTTACAGTTGTTGCTTTTGAATGTGTTTCTTTAAAGCTGGGTTGTAGGATGAGTTGCCATAGGCTTACAGGGAAGGGGTTGTCTTGGCAAGGGAACAGACCCTAAGCTGTGTCCTTTTCATCCGTCTTTAAAATTAAAGTGAGGTTCAGCAGATACCTTGAGGAAACATATTAAATTGCAGATTTTGCAGTTTTGTTGTGCCTGCAATTTCCCAATGTTGCTAGTGAGAAGCTGAGAAGGCCCTTAAAAGCCTTTGTGCTTGGCACCTGCAGAAATCTAATTTCTGATGAATAGGGCCCTAATTGGGTCAATTATTCTATTATACTACACAAGAGTACTTCAAACTGCTGCTTCAGTAAAGAGAGAGCTTTAGTCTCCCCATTGGTGTTCTCCAATTTGAACAGAACTCAGAATCCTGCATTTAACTTTTCCTTTCCCAGTGTCGATTTTGTCCTTCCAATTTCCATTTATCACATGTGAGTCAACTCTGAATAGAAGTGAAACCACTTTTTCACCTTTTGAGACCATGGGTAAGATTACAAAAAAAAATTTCTGACTCCTTTAAAAACCATTTCTCAGGGCATCTGGGTGGCTCAGTCGTTAAGTGTCTGCCTTCGGCTCAGGCCATGATCCCAGGGTCCCGGGATCGAGCCCCGCATCGGGCTCCCTGCTCAGCAGGAAGCCTGCTTCTCCCTCTCCCACCCTGCTTGTGTTCCCTCTCTAGCTGTGTCTCTGTCTATCAAATAAATAAATTAAAAACTCTTAAAAAATTAAAAAAAACACTGTTTCTCATACATTTGCAAATATATGAGGCAGGTACTTCAGTGAGGCTTATTCAAGGGGAATATTTTTTTGATTAATTGTTATTATTTTTGGAAGGGGAAGAACAGAGAGGAGTCTGCATTTTATCTGTGGATTATATGACACTTTTGCGCATTTATAAGGCTTTAATTTCAATTTTATTTTCTTACTATTTCGAAGGATTGCACCAGTTGCTTTTTCAGAATCACGCGTAACATGTGAATTAGAAAGGAAAACAATATATGGTAGCTGACACATGATGACACTTATAGACTCATTATTTTAATGAGATTGATTTCATAGACATTTCCTTTATGCTAAATGTTCTGCTTTGTAACTTAGGAAAGAAGCTTCTTTAATTGGAAGGAATACTTTCACTCGTGAGTTGATCTGTAGTTCAGACTTGACTTGGGAGAACATGGAATTATGCCACCACCCGCCGTATATTGAAACTAGTGCTCTGAAGTAACTAGCCTATGAAGAAGCTTTTGCTTCGGCACGGGTAAAGCAGAAGCGGGCATTGTCTTAACTTTTGTAAGAAGCCAAAGATACGTATATCACTTTGAAACATTGAATTCAATAAACATACTTAAGTAGACATTCTCTAAGAAACTCCAAGCTTAGTGTCTGGGACAAAACTGATTTTTTTAAACATTTTCTTGAGCTGTGCAAGGTACTGGGTACTGGTGTTGGCATATCAAGAAATACAACAGTGAAAAAATGAGCAAAGCACAGTCTTGGTTTTCAAGTAGCATGTAGTCTAAAAGGGAGACGAAAAACTGCATGCTTGATTGAAATATAATGTTTTCTGTAATGAGTGTCATTAGAGGGTTGCAAAGTACTATGAAAGCTTAAAAGCATGTGTGTGTGTGTTTCCATTTGGTAGCGTCGTGGCATATTCATTTTGTAATTTTTGAGTAGATAAATGCATGTCTGGACTTACAGGTACCAATTCTGTAACTTTTCTAAGGTATGCTTGATACTTCCCATACACTACACTGGAATTGATTTGTTTCTGCTTGCTCTGAAAACCCATGCATCTAGTAAGAGATATGGTTTGATTGATTTTATGGTGAGTCAGAGGGAGGAAAAATTAGTATGCTGCTTTTTCTGGTTTCTTTCAAGAGGAGCTTGAAAGAAGTTATATGCTTACTATTTTATAGGAATTCTCCATGGATTAATTTCTCTCATAGAGGCAGTACCATTTTGGTTAACTCTTTTTCTTCCTCAAAGAAATTTTGAAAGTTGTAAGTTTTTATTTTTAAGCCTTTCCCATTGATCTTAATTAAAATCTGGCATATTCTCATAAACATACTGACCTCTTTATTCCTCAGGTAAAACAATATTTTAACTGTGTTTTGTCCTTTTCTCTATTATCATGTATGTTTCTTTGTTATGTCTATAATTGTTTAGTTTCGCAACTCCTCTAAAAGGTTAGTTTTTCAGAGAAGTTCCATTACCTAATTGGTCATAAGTTTAAGCAGGGACATTTGGCAAATATTTGTTGTATCTCCGATCAAGATAAATTGTAGGGATTATTTATGACAACAGTTGTTAGAGTATATGAAGTATTCTACATGAATTACCTCCATCCTTATAGATTTTTGAAAGAGGTATTATAGTCCCCAATTTAAAGATGAAACTGAGGCCCAGATTAACTTGTTCAAATTCATACAGTTAATACACAACAGTGTTCTGAGCCCAAACCCTTGTGTTTTCACCATTCTACTCAGCTTTAGTCCCTAAGTTACTCCCTAATATTATAACTGTTTGTGGAATCACACAGTTTCAGAAAGTTAGAAATGCTCTGCTAAGAATGTCCCTTTGAATATTCATCCCACAAACTTAGAGGCGGTTACGTAAAGATTAACTTCCCCCATCATTTTTAAAGCTCATCCTTCAGTGTTGTTCCCAGAGGAAGTGGAACAGATAAGGCTTTGATCATTAAATATGTTGCTTTGAAGATATGAAGAAGGATAACTCCTTTGGGCAAAGAACTCCCACAGTTCTGGATGTAGCTGAGCAGATTTGTCCGACACACTGTAGATCTAGACTTCTACTGCACACTTCAAATGAGATCCCCATCAGTCATCTCTGATGCCTTTAGGCCGTCAGTTAGTGAGTGGTTATGTATGAGAAGAAATAGTCTCTGCCCTCAGGGAGCTCTTAATCTCTGAGGTGAGGCCAGGTGTGCTCACCAGTAGTTAGAAGGCAAGATGTAAAAGATGATTTAAGAGACAAACAAGACTGATGTGAACTATGACAAGCAGGAAAAAGGATCACAGACTGGATGTTCCCTAAATGTTTTTGACTATTAATGAACGAGGGTGGGGTGTCCCAGCATACAATGTAGCACCTGGCACATAGGAGATGCACTATATAAAATTAGTACCAATAACTAATTTTAACCCATTCTTGTGCCCATAGTGTCTAGGAAAGTGAGGAGGGATGATCTTCTAGTCAGTAATTCGTGCACACAGTATCCAGTCAGATGCAAAATGGAACCTTCCCTCCCATGCCAAGGGCCAGTAGTCATATAGAGTCCATCTCAGATAAGCATCCAGGAGATTCCTTCACACTCCAGGATCCCTTCCTCCTTTTCTATCAGATTCCCTGGTCTCTTCTCTCTCCAGTACCCTCCTCTATAATGGAAGGACAGGGGCATCACATACTTGTGCCCGGCCTTTATCCTAAGGGGGCCTTAAATTTTTCCAGTTCTCCAGAATGGAACATCCCAAAAGGTCAATAAAATTTTCTCTTGCCTATTACTTACCACCTTTCAAAGCATAACTCAAGTGTGCTGTTATGGGAATAAAGTCTTTGTTATTATTTTACTTAGGTTAGTAAGATCTCTCTACTGGGAGGGAAGAAATAAAAGGCCTGGGAAGTGTGTGTGACATGGACGGTGGGAGGCAGGGGGAGGACACGCTTCCTGATCCCCTTGAATGAATGAGCAGTGGTAGAGGATTCCTTGGCAGAATAGAAGGGAAGAGATTCTTGGGGACTTATAGCACATGGGGCATATTTGGTGAAGGGCACTATCATTCTACTGGAATCTAGGGTACATGTAGTAATGCACTTGAGTTGTGAGAAAGAAAAGCATCTCCCTCGCCGTCTGCAGTAGAAGCCTTGATGTCCTGCACCAAATCTGCTCCATCCAACTCTCAGCTCCCCTGCTGCTGCAGAAGACCATTCTGAGAGGAAGTGACAGCTTTCATTCCAGGCACCCTCTGCCTGGAGGCTTTCTCAGGGGCCAGGGGAGCTTCCTCAGCCCAGGTTCAGACAGCCAGAAACTAGCCGGGGGAGGGAGGTATTTAATTTTGAGGTCAACTCTCAGCCAGTGCAAAACAGAATTTGATGGCTAACCGCCCCATATTCTACCGGTGATGAAGAAATTCTGAGGGTGATTTATATGATTTCTTAGTGTGCTTAGAGGGTTGAACCCTGTAGCATGATTGTAAACATATCCTTTATTGTCTCTTTTCCCATTCTGGCTTTACCTCCCCATGCCTCACTTGTGTTTTCTTCAGCTAAATTCTTCCTTAAGACCTCCTTTGGGGGTAACCAAAGCTGAGACGCCATTCTAAAACTTATCTCCATATTCACCAAGTCTTTCCTATCCTTTCCCTTTCCAGAAAACAAAAGAATATTATTTTTTTCTAAAATCATACCTTTTTTTTGTTTTCTGTTTCTCTCCCAACATTATGATCCCATTTCTTTATTAAATTTGTAATTTTCTCTTTGCTAGTTTCTTATTTTTTACAAAACCTCAAACTATACCTAAGCAAGAAAAGTAGAAGGAAATAAACAAAGAAAAACAGACTCCTACTTTGGTTCTGTCCACCCCAAAAGCTTCACTTTTTTCCTTCTCATCTTCTTCTGGTATCTTGAAGGAGCAGTTTACAAAATCTGTCTCAAGTCTTTAACTACCAATTTGCTTCTTGATTTCCAATAACTAACAGTCCCCACAACCAAATGAACATGTTCTTTCTTTCTTTCTTTCTTTTTTTTTTTTGAAGTTACTACCAATAACTGCCGAACTGGAAAATCTAACTGCCTCTCAAATGTCATCTCATGTCATTTCTTAGTATCATATGGTGCTGTTGAACATCCTTTCTTCCTGAACTGTTTTCCTTTGCTAACATCACATCCATTAATCTTTCTTGGTATTTTCCTTCCTCTCATTTCTTCCGATAATCTCTGCTTAGTGATTTCAATACTTCCAATGTCTTTATCCTACTATCAATGATTTACAATGTCTTCACTCTTGACAATTGGGTTCTCCAGATGAATTTTCTGAAATGGATTTTTTTTTATCTTCCTTCCACCCCCAAACTGGTCCATTCTTGTGGTTCCTATATTAGTTGGTAACATCACTATTGACCACGCTCACCAAACCAGCAACTTTTGGTATCTTCTTTCTAATATCCCTTAGGCTTACTCATCACATTCAATGGCCACCAGTTTACATCATTCTACTTCCAAAATAGTGCTTGAATCCTACCCCATCACATTTCTGTTCTACATTTCCTCCACCACTTCTTTGGTCTTGACTCTTAATAGACTTTTTTTCCCTATTCCATTCTTTTCCTCCTCCAATCATTTTCCATTGTATATTAGAGGTTACTGATGGTGGTAAAGCTAACACACAGGATGATCAGCTTGTAGTTAATTTATCAAATACACTGTCATTTATCATAACTCTGTGCCTTGCCGTACCCTTGTTGTTCTTTGTTTCTGTAAGATGATGGCTTTAAAAAAAATTTATTTATTTATTTGAGAGAGAGGGAGAGGGAGAGTGGGGCAAGGGGCAGAGGGAGAGAATCTCAAACAGACTCCCTGCTGAGTGCAGAGCCTCAACCGGGGGGGGGGGTGGGGGAGGGCTCCATCTCACGACCCATGAGATCATGACCTGAGCCAAAACCAAGAGTCAGATGCTTAACTGACTGAGCCACTCAGGCGCCCCTGTAAGATAATGACTTTTGAGTGACAGATACTGCATTTAAAATACTTCTGTCATTCCACACTATTACCAAATGGACTTGAGCTTTAAAATGTTAATTACTAGGAAAAAAAAAAAGCTTTTTGGTATTCCCTAATACTGGAGGTGATTTTCTGATTTGTTCACTTTTAAACTTTTTTGCCCATAGATAGAAAGGAATGGCTTTTAAGATATCTGCCACATTTTTAGTGTGTAAAGTTTAGGTTGGGTTGCTGGTGACTCTCTGTTTTTACCCCCAGGGTATAAACCTCCTCCTGGCAATGGTAAGGGCAAAGAGGACCTTCTACACTGCCTGTTGCCTGGGTGGGTGTGGACCCAGGCCTCAGCCTTTTCCTGGTGCATTTTCTTCAGCAGAGATAGAGACTGGCAATTAAAACAGGCGAGGAAAGTTGGATGTACAACTGTTTTCATTTACTATCACACTGTCTGTGTCAGCAGGAAGACTCCATGCTACTCCACACCAGATGTTCTAAACATACATCCTTAGACTGACAAATGTATACAAAATGCAAAGACTCTTCTTTCATTATCTTCTCTATGAACTTCATCTGGGTTCCTCAAATGGCAACTATATGAACCCATTTCAAGTCTGTATTTATAAATCTTTTGATAATTGGATTATGGTGACTATTTTGGTGTCTCATAATACCACTTTAGCACCTAGAGTCCTTCTTGACAGTAAGATATGCAAAAAATGTTATGCATCCCTGTAAAGAATCTCCTACTTTTTATTGTATCTTGTAGACATCAGTAATTGTAAAATCAACCTAGCTCTTTTTTTTTCACCACTCATGTAATTTTATTAGTATTTTTTGGTATTAAGTTTCTCCCCTCAGATTGTTATCTATCCCTTAGTAAAATAGTTTCAACTATAACATAGTTATTTATTTTATTATCAGTTTAATTCATCTTTATTTTATGCTTTCTAATCATTTACCAACTATACTACCTATAAATGACTATGTAATTGATTGACATTCTACAGAGTGTGTATATGTGTGTATATATATATATATATATATACACACAAACACACACACACTAATCAAAGGCTTTTTTTTCTTATTAAATGACTTAGACATCTAAAATAAAACTTTAATAATGTAATTATTTTTTGTTAATAATACAAAAATTATTTTAGAACCAAACGATTTTGCTAAGACTTAGCATGAAAAAGCTATAAATGAAACATAAATATTAATGCTATATTGCTCCTAGTATCTCACATCTAGACTTTTTAATATTAGGTTAGAAAGCTAACTGAAGGATTTAATAAAAGAAAAAGATTAACCCAGCAAAGACCAAGGAGACCAAGATAAGTGGAGAAGCAAGACATGTTTAATCAAGAAGAGTAATGTTTTTCAGGAAGGATTTATTTAATTTCCATCATCCTGTTACCTCAATCTCAGTTTTGGTTAGAGATAGAGTTTATTCATTAGTGGAATAAGAATCAGAATTTGGGGCACCTGGGTGGCTCAGTCGGTTAAGCATCTGCCTTCAGCTCAGGTCATGATCCCAGGGTCCCGGGAGCCAGTCCATCATCAATCTCCTTGCTCAGCGGGGAGCCTGCTTCTCCCTCTTCTCCCCTGCCCTCTCCTCCCAGCTCCTGCTCTCCCTCTCACTCTCTCTGTTGCTATCTCTGTCTCTCTCTCTCAAATAAATAAGTCTTTAAAAAAAAGAATCAGAATTAGAAGAAGTTACTTTTCTGTCAAATGGCTTAGAGCAACCCAGATTATACATTCAGTGATAACATTTGCTCAGATGTGAATATTTTATCTATTGAGCTACATGTTAGATGATCTTTGTAGAGATTCTGAATATTTTGGATTCACAGGGAGGCTCCTAAAACAAGCAAATATAAAATGCTGTTGATGCACACCAAAGCTAACAACCCAGAATTTCTCAGCCTCACATATTGTGTATATAATAAAATCACTTGAAATCATATTTTCTAGTAAGACATTTTAATAAGAATTCCAAAAAATATGACTTACAATTATTCATTAATTCATAAGAATTTTAAGTTCACCTATACATAAACTGCTGTTTAGGTAAAATTGCATGGTCTTAACATTTCATAATATCTTACTTTCCTTGGCAAATCTAAGCAATACACTGTAACAAAACTTTTTGGGAGAAATCAAAGTCAATTTCCAGCAGAGAAAATACTAGATTTTGGTTAAGGAAGCAAATGGACATTTTTGATCTTTAAATTTCCCCCTGCAGGTGAGTACAGTTCAATCCATGGTCTAAGCCTCTGGAAACTATATTAAAATGAGGATTCTCATTTTGGCTGGTAAAGCGAATACTTTGCATAACATATACTGCCCCAGGTATCACTACTATTTTTGTTGAAAGAAAGTGTCAGTACTCTTGCTTTCTGTACGAACTTTTTTCAAAATGGAAATTTTCAAGTGAACAAAAAAGTTTACTTACATATAAGGAGAGTTTCTTAAAAGCACAAATAAATGGAGAAAGCTTTCTATCAATGCGTATGAAAAAAACTTCATCACATTGTTGGAAATTTATGAATAGACTCCCAAAGAAGGTAAGACTTGCTCCATAATCGTACTCAATGCTGACTCGTAATGGCTAGTGACACAATGAAACCAATTGGAAACTACTTTCTGGCATTTCTAGCTCCTTTTATTTCAATCATAGACTCCTTTACATTTGTATTGTGTTTTAACATTCAGTGTGCTCTCACAGACTTCATGTCCTTTGATTCTCTCATTTGATCTATTTTGTTTCCATATATCAAAACTAGTCCAGAATTAGAATCATCAAAATGTGCTTTTTTGCATTGAGTGATCCTGATAAAGGGTCAATTCAATGTAGAGTGGATCAAATAGTCTCTTTAATGCCCTGCTTTGCATGGTACATTTGCTTCCTAAAATCTCCTTCACTGGCCTGTTTCAGCCTTGGAAAATCTTCATTTAAAAAAATTTACTCATGTATTCAAACTTCAAATATTTACTGAAATCTAATTTAACACAATTTACTCTATTTCTAGTTATGAAATAGATACAATATTGTGTCTAATTCTTAGCATTTAACCCTACAGAACATTCAGTGGATTCACTTTTTCTCAGGAAGTATAAGTAACGAGCCCAACCATCTGTCACTTAAACAAGAAAATATATTGCTTAAGCAAAAAGATATTTATTATACCAGAAAAATCATATCCCTCAGCAAAAATGAATTCAGATTTCTGCACATTGTCAGTGTTCCAATTAAACTCCCATTGTGACATTTGCTGCATGATTATCAAAGGATGTGGCATCCAATAACCAGAAACAGCTAAAAATGGATGGTGAGCTGAAATACCTTTGACCTCCAACTTCTATGATACTGATGATCTTTTTTATTAGTACAACTTTGTAGTTTATGCAGAGTTGAAAGGCTGTTATCCAAAATAATCCAAGATAATTATTCATTAGGTGGTTCAAATAATGCTACAATGACTCTTTCAACTGCTATTAAATGAAGAAGGAAGCATAAAGTTATCTATCATCAGGACTTTAACTTGGAGGGAAAGGTTTGGATTTACAGGGGCCATTTAGAATGTTGCTTGCTAAAACCATTGGTGTGGTTTGCTGTGTGTTAAAAAAATAGTAATTAATACAAGCAGGAATTAGATTTTACTGCCTTTGACACATTTATAGTTAAGTGCAGATAAGACATTCTTAAAAGAGAGGGTTAAATAATATAGAAAATCAAAAGGAAAATAGAAAGGAGGGTACTATTCTAGTTGGGGATATTAGTAAAGCCTTATAGAGGAGGTAACAATTAAGTTTTATAGCATGGGGAGCTTTGGAATATATGAAAGTTGAAGGGAGGAGGAAAGTTAGCTCATGACATATAGAAGGAATAGTTGGAACAAAGGCAGGAGTAGGAATGGAAGGGTTAAAAAGAGGAATAACAAGTTGCTAAATTTTCCTGGAGTATGTGTTTTATATGGGCTTGTGGCAGGGTATATGGTCCCGAGGGTAGGTTAGGTATAAATTTTTTAGGGTATATTAGCCAGAATTCAGTTTTAGATGGCATAATCCACTCTAGCTAGCCAAAAGGGGATTAAACAGATGATTACATATCTTACAGCGTAAGTGGAAATTCTGGGGAAGGGGCTCTGGGCTGAGCTGCCAAAATTACCTCACAGTTCAGAATCATATTGCAAAATTGCCTTAGAAAAGGAATAACTGCCACAGTGGCCACCACAGGAAGCAACCTCCCTTCTTTCAGCATAATTGGCTAAGAGACTGGTTCAAAGGGAGAGGAGCTGCCACTTTAGCTCAGCGTCCCCAAATAGGAATTGACCAGACAGAAGAGATTCTTAGATAGCTGCAACATGTGGCTATCTCCACATTTATCAAAGAGCCATATGTCTACCATTTGCTCTTACCAAGTCCTGAAAACATGTGTGTTTCTCATAGCTAAGTTAAATGCAGAGAGACCTCAGCTGCAAGACAGTTTGAGGCATGTGATCTTTCTTTTCTGAAGTCTGACAGGAAATCACACTGAAAGTGTTGGAGAAGCATTGAGTTAGCCAATCTGTCATCTCTCTTAAAGATGTCTTAGATGGTGACACTAAACATATTGGGCTTTGCTTGGTGTCCATTGACCATCACAGATTTTCTAGTGAAGGAGGAACATATTAAAGATGGGGCTTTGGAAGTATTGATCTGGTAGATGAAAAAATGACTTTCTGATCATTTATTTCATGTTTCTCACTAACATGAATTATATAGGGTTCAGATGTCAAGTGAATACATAGCATATTTGACATAAAAATATACTGAATGAAGAACCAGTCTAGAGATTTCAATTTTAGTCACTAAATTGAAGAGATAATTGAGTCTGGGCAGAGGAAATGATGGCCAAGGGAGAGGAAAATGAAGAGGAGAATGAAGAAGGGAAGCCAAGGGAGAAAAAAAACAAAAACCTTGGGAAACACCTATATCTAGGGGTCAGAATGAGTGAGAGAAAATATAAAAAGAGAGCTAAGGAGTAGAAGAATCAATCATTATGGACATTTAGAGAAGAGAGAGCACAAGAATGAATCAAGAAGAGGGTGATCAATAGTGATACATGTTTCAGTTAAATGAAATTGAGCCTGAGAATTTACAACTGAATGGAAGGAAGCTGCTATGTTTTAAAATATAAATTCCAATAAAGTGGTGAGGAGAGGAGTCTTTTGAGGATTAGGGAGTGAGTGCTCTTTGAGAAGTCCAAGTAAAAAATGTAGTGGAGGCAACAGCTCAGACTTCTCTGTCAGTGGGGCTTGTGGGGTAAGGGAAGACGACAGGGAGGGAGGGACAGGCGGAGCGAGTGACAGAAAGAGAGAGAATGAGAATCTCTGCCTTTTAACTGGAGGGTTTCACTAACATTTACTGTAATTCTTGATATAATTGAAACATATATATACCCTCTTATTATTTATTTTCCATTTACCCCTGCAATTTTTTCTCTTTACTTTTCTGCTTTCTTTTAGAGGATTAATCAAATATGTTTTAGAAATCCATTTTGCTTGGTGGCTATTTAGATATATCTACTTGTTTTATTATATTGGTTTTTATATGTTTACTCTAGAGAAGATAGTATATGGTCCTTACTTTTCACAGTCTATTGAAGGTTATTTTATCAATTCACCTAAGATGTAGAAGCTTTGCAATTACATATGTTCATCTACCTTCATCCCTTTCCCTTTTGTTATCATCATATATATCTGCGTATGCTGAAAACTGTACGCTATGTTAGAATGTTTGCTTTGAACTACCATACATATTTTAAAGAAATTAAGTTTTTTCATGTAATTTCTAATGGTCTTCATTCCATTCCACAGATATAAATTATCATCTGACAATTTATCTTTATTTCTCTTAATTTTCCTTTCTCCTAGTTGTCTTTTTCTGAAAACGTGTTTGTTTTCTCCTCATTTTTAAAGAATATTTTTGGTTAATACAGAATTCTAGGTTGACAATTTATTTTACTTTTTCTCCCAGCACTTAAAAAATCTTGTTACACTGTCTTCTGGTCAACAGTGTTTTTAATGAGAACTCAGCTGGTATTATGACTGGGGCTCTCAATATGTACTAGATGGTTGTGAATGCTTTTGGAAATTCTCAGTTCTTTGATTTTCATTGATGAGTATGATGTCCCTAAGTATGATATTTTATGGATTTATTCTTAGAATTTTCCGAGTTTCTTGAATCTTTAAATTTATATTCTTCAACAAATTTGGGAAATTTTCAATCATTATTTCCTCAAGGATTTTTATTCCCTATCTCTTTCTTCTGTTCTTTTACAACTCTAAGGGTAATGTTATACCTTGTCATATTGCCTGAGGTCCTTGAGAGTCTGTTTATATTTTAAAATAGACTTTGTATTTTGGAATTATTTTATTTTATTTTTTTAAAGATTTTATTTTGTTTTTTTTATTTGACAGAGAGAGACACAGCGAAAGAGGGAGAAACAGGCTTCCTGTGGAGCAGGGAGCCGGATGCAGGCCTCCATCCCAGGACCCTGGGATCATGACTTGAGCCGAAGGCAGAGGCATAACCAACAGAGCCACCCAGGCACCCCAGTTTTTTGGAATAATTTTAGACTTGCAGTAAAGTTGCAAGGCTGTGCTAAGATTTCCTGTATACTCCTCATCTTATTTATACTTCATTGCAAATATCTTATATTTAACAAATATCATACATTTAAACAAATGTCATTGTGCATTTGTTAAAATTAAGACATCAGACACCGTCTTTGGGGTGATCGTGGTGGACGTTTTGAGGGCAGCTGTCCTGCAGCCTGCGCACCCTGGACCGCCTCCTGTGGAAGCCTGGACCGGCTGTGTAGGCCCAGGGCTGGCTGTGACACAGCGTCGGAAAAGAACATCACGGAACGAAAGATAACAAATTCTTTCTCCCTTTGTCTCATAACCATGTCCACCAACGAGAATGCTAATTCACACCAGCTGCTCGCCTTAACAGATTCAAGAACAAGGGGAAAGACAGTACAGAAATGAGGCGGGGCCGAATAGAAGTTAATGTGGAGCTAAGGAAAGCTAAGAAGGATGACCAGATGCTGAAAAGGAGAAACGTAAGCTCGTTTCCTGATGATGCTACCTCTCCACTATAGGAAAACCGCAACAACCAGGGCACTGTAAATTGGTCTGTTGATGACATTGTCAAAGGCATAAATAGCAACAATTTGGAAAGCCAGCTCCAGGCTACTCAAGCTGCTAGGAAACTGCTTTCTAGGGAAAAACAGCCCCCCATAGACAACATAATCCGGGCTGGTTTGATTCCAAAATTTGTGTCCTTCTTGGGCAGAGCTGATTGTAGTCCCATTCAGTTTGAATCTGCTTGGGCTCTCACTAACATTGCTTCTGGGACGTCAGAACAGACCAAGGCTGTGGTAGATGGAGGTGCTATCCCAGCATTCATTTCTCTGTTGGCATCTTCCCATGCCCACATCAGTGAACAAGCTGTATGGGCTCTAGGAAACATTGCAGGTGATGGTTTAGTTTTTCGAGACTTGGTTATCCAGTATGGTGCAGTTGACCCACTATTGGCTCTCCTTGCAGTTCCTGATATGTCATCTTTAGCATGTGGTTACTTACGTAACCTTACTTGGACACTTTCAAACCTTTGTCACAACAAGAATCCTGCACCCCCATTAGATGCTGTTGAGCAGATTCTTCCTACCTTAGTTCGTCTCCTGCATCATGATGATCCAGAAGTATTGGCAGATACCTGCTGGGCCATTTCCTACCTTACTGATGGTCCAAATGAATGGATTGAAATGGTTGTGAAAACAGGAGTTGTGCCCCAGCTTGTGAAGCTTCTAGGAGCTACTGAATTGCCCATTGTGACTCCTGCACTAAGAGCCATAGGAAATATCGTTACTGGGACAGATGAACAGACTCAGGTTGTAATAGATGCAGGAGCACTTGCTGTTTTTCCCAGCCTCCTAACGAACCCCAAAACTAATATTCAGAAGGAAGCTACGTGGACAATGTCAAACATTACAGCTGGTCACCAGGACCAGATACAGCAAGTTGTGAATCATGGATCAGTCCCATTCCTCATTGGTGTTCTCTCTAAGGCAGACTTTAAGACACAAAGGAAGCTGTCTGGGCTGTGACCAACTATACAAGTGGTGGGACAGTTGAACAGATTGTATACTTCGTTCGTTGTGGCATAATAGAACCATTGATGAACCTCTTAACTGCAAAAGACACCAAAATTATTCTGGTTATTCTGGATGCCATTTCAAACATGTTTCAGGCTGCTGAGAAACTAGGTGAAACTGAGAAACTTAGTATAATGATTGAAGAATGTGGAGGTTTGGACAAAATTGAAGCTCTACAAAACCATGAAAATGAGTCTGTGTACAAAGCTTCATTAAACTTGATTGAGAAGTATTTCTCTGTAGAGGAAGAGGAAGATCAGAATGTTGTGCCAGAAACTACCTCTGAAGGCTATACGTTCCAAGTTCAGGATGGGACTCCCGGGACTTTTAACTTTTAGATTGTACAGCTGAGGCAGAAAGTTGTTTGTTGTGTACTCTGTTTGGTAGAAGTTTGTCTTACTGTTTCTCTACTAAGAACTCTTTTTAAATGTGTTTTGTTATTGTAGCACTTTTTACAACAAAACTCTACTTGACCAGTTCCAAACTGTACAACCTGTATGAAGCTCCTCCTCAGTGGGTTTCTTATTTCTATGTAGAATCTCCTCTCTTGCAGAGTCCTGTAAATAAAAATTAAATTCCACTCTTTAAAAAAAAAATTAAGACATCAATTTTTGTACATTACTGTTAAATAAATTGCAGACTGTATTTGTATTCCATCATTTTTTTTTATTAATGTCCTTTCTGTTCCAGAATTCAGTGTAGATATCACATTGCGTTTAGTTGTCAAGTTTTCTTAGTCTTGTTTGGTCTGTGAAAATTTCTCTGTGTGTCCTCACTTTGAGAGTTTTATACTTGTAAAATATTTTGTAGAATATACCCCAATTTCGGTTTGTCTGGTGTTTTTCTCATGATTAACCTGGGATTATGGATATGAAAAGAAAACTATAGAGATGAAGTGCCCTTCTCATCAGATCATATCAGAAGGTATATGGTATTCATATGATATTCCTAGTGATGTTAACTTCATCAATTGGACAAGGGAGTGTTTCCCACATCTCTACGCAGGAAAGCTCCAATTTTCCCTTTACCTTTAGAAGTGAATCTGTAAGTCTAGCTCACCCTCAGGGGTTGGAGTTTAAACTTCATCTCTTGTATGGGGCGTAGCTATAAATATTACTTGGAATTCTTCTATAAGAAACATTTTTCTCTTCTTTCCCATTTATATATTCAATAATTCATGTATATAAGTATAGATTTATTTGTGTTTAGTGTAAACTTTCGGTTATAATCCAATACTACCTTGCTTTGTAGGTCAAACTGTTCCAACATAGACTATTGGGAGTATTTTCAGTTTGGTTCATGTGCCACTTTGACGTGCCCCCATCTGTTTGTTTTTTTGACCACTTTCTTACTTTTTGGTGTTGTAAGATGCTCCAACCCATCTTATATCCTTCTTGGTTCAGCCTTAGAATCAGCCATTTCCCCAAGAAGATCTGGATCCATTTATTGGAGAATAGCATTTAGAAAACAAGATGTAGACACTAGGTGGTATTTATTTTTTTCAATTTTTTTCTCACCATTTCTTCATATTAGATAAATTGTATTCATTTATTCCCAAGTTTTCTGACTGTCTGTCCTTTTAATTTTCCTGTTAAGCCTTTCTCTTTCCAGATCTGGTCAGATTTTTTTTTCTTTAAGATTTTATTTATTCATTTGAGACACAGAGATAGAGAGAGAGAGAGAGAGAGAGAGAGAGAATGAGCAGGGGGAGAGGCAGAGGGAGAGGGAGAAGCAGGCTCCCCGCTGAGCCAGGAGCCTGATGTGGGGCTCCATCCCAGGACCCTGGGATCATGACCTGAGCCGAAGGCAGACATTTAACCATCTGAGTCACCCAGGCGCCCCCTGGTCAGATTTTGTATAGAGAATTTTCTCTACCCAGGCTTCCACTTAGTTTATTTTTTATAGCTTGTGTTTCCCTAGTGAGATTTCATATTTATTTATTTACTCATTTCAAGCATATTTTCCTTTTCCTTTTTCTTTATTTCCTTGAGCATAGTTCTTATGGCTACCTTAATATCCTTATTTGCTGATTCCAACATCTGGATTGTCTTGAGGTTTGTTTCTATTACTATATTTCTCTTGAGAAAGGATGACATTTTTCTGTATTTTTCATGCACTAGTCTGCTTTAAATTGTGTCCTGGACATTGTGAGTGGCTTATTTGTAGAGGATCTAGATTCTGTTATATTCCTTTGAGAATTTTGATTTATTTTTCTCTTTTCTCTCCGTTTTTCAAACCTATAATTCAACTTATCTAGATTCAAATTGGAAATTTTGTATTTTTTGCATCAGGCAGACCCCTAAACCTCAGTTTTTTCTGAGCCTTGTCTGTGTCTGCTTGGGGCCTGCTTTATGCATGTGTGGTTTAGGGAGCTATCATTTGGGCAGGGTTTATGTGTAGAATTGAGACTACACCTTCATGACTCTCTCCATTCATAAGATTTGACTCCTCTGGTTCTGTGAAATAGTAGACTATAAGTTTTCTAATAAAAATATATTAGTGGGAAAAAAATCTATACTTAAATAAGAAAATTTAAGACTTAAAGGAATGACTATAAGCTTATTTTTGCTCCATAAACTCCTTAATAATGTGAATCATTAATATGTAGAATATACATACACACTATGGTAAAAATTTCAAATTATAACAATAGTAGGATTATATGAACAGACATATAAAAAATAAATTTTTTTTGAATTTTCTCTATTTTATTTCCTAGCTATGAAAGAAGGAAAATTCATGATTGTCTGTTCATTATGTCTATTTTTGTTATCCAACAAAAGTCCTGTTCATGAATAGTATTACCTTAGAAAACTCAGAAGTTAAATGTATGGCTCCCTTGCCAGGGGCACTCAATGTGAACATTGTCAAGACTCTTTTTTTTTCTTTCATAATAGAACCCAGCCTTTATTAGCAAAAGTGTATTCTTCTAAAACACTTATTTAAACTTAGAGACTTTGTCTAAGTGAAGGAAAGATCAGCTTACTTTTCTCCAAAAATTCAGGATATAATTTTTCCAAGTGAAGTTTTATAAGATTGATAATAACATTATGTTTATTTAAACATTACGTTTAAATAACATTATGATTGATAAATAAACATTACGTTTTATAAGATTGATAATAACATTACGATAATAACAAACAATTTATCTAATATGAAGATAATAACATTACGTTCTGCCTGATGCAAAAAATTCAAAAACTGAATTCCAGTTTAGGTCCTGCCTAAAGTTACTTTTCTGGTGATTGTTTGTTATTTATTTAAAGAAGATGTTTTAAGTAAGAAAACAGAGCATAGTTTGATAGTACTCACTGCCTAGATTTGCATTCCAGTTTCATCACTTATTAATTATGCACCCATGAGCAACTACGTCAGCTTTCTTGTCTACTAAATGTCAGTACTTAACACATGGATTTAAGAGGATTAAAGGACAAAGTGAGATTCCCTGTAGAGGTTTCAGAGAGGCACCTACTACACAGAAGGCTAGCCATAGAATTATGC
The DNA here is from genome assembly GCF_009762305.2 of Zalophus californianus. Lineage (NCBI taxonomy): Eukaryota > Metazoa > Chordata > Mammalia > Carnivora > Otariidae > Zalophus > Zalophus californianus. The sequence continues at coordinate 42,814,942 of NC_045606.1, read as the reverse complement.
ACCAATTCCATGTATTATGGATATCCACATGATGCAACAACATGAGATTATGTAACATTATATATGTTAACATTTATGTACTGTAAAAAAAAACCAAACAAACCATTGATTTTACTTTATCCGAAGTGTTGAAATTCTTCTATGTATGTTATTTCTACATTACTGTCCATTATGAGCCCTAATGGAGAACTGAAATCTAAATTCATTGAGGATACACTTAAAAACAAGAAGAGCAACTCGTGAATAGTTCCTCTTTATGGTAAGAGGAATATTAATAAAAGAATAGTCTCTTTAATGTAGATTTCTCTTTCTCCTCTCATACCTTGCAGTATTTCTGATTTTTAGCACTAGCAATATATTTCCAAACTCAGCTTTGCAATATACCAAGTAATTTCTCTGTCCCTCTTAACACCAGGTAATTTTTTAAACTCTTCTCAGCAACATTGCTCCCACCTAGACACAATCCACTCTGCTTCCTCCATAAAATAGTGATAAATGAGTAGAGCAGTGACCTTTTATAATGAGAAAATATCACAAGACTGACTTTCTCACAATATTTCAAGTGCATTTCCTCCTGAAAGATCATAAGAAACGGCCTCTTATGCTCTTATCTCTGTAAAATCGGTCAGCTCTTGGATTTTGTGTTGATTCCTATATGTCTAGAACCAGATGGGATCAAATTCATCATATTTCTATTAAAATAATCAAAGACTTTGGAAGCCTATTCATGTATTTATGTAAATGAACGGAATCATAAAAATAATGCGGCTGTATTTGCTTTATCATATTTTTGAGTCTCAGTCAATATTTCCTTATATATTTAGACTTCTGAGTTATAAAATTTAATCCTAAATACCCTAAGAGTTTAAGAATAATAAGAATATTACAATGAATTGAGCATTTGATAAAATGGGCCTTTGTTCTCACCAGCATAAAAGCAGCATTTATATTAAATTACAGTTTTATCTTCTTGACCAACCCGGACAGAACTGAAGCATTGGGATTAAGTCAGGTTATGAAAAATCATCAGTCAATTTTTTGTGGAACAACCACAAAATAAGTAAACCACAGGAAATAAATTATTTCTGTAATTTTCTTTGGTTATCATTTGTAATATTGAGAATAAACTCTACTTAAGCTCCTGTGATAGAAGATGGTGTGATAGGTACAAATTTAGGAAACATAGGAAATTCTTACCAGTGTTTCTGAATCTGGTAAGAAACAATACTATCATAATAATAGTAATAATAATAATAATAGGCAGTGTGGGGTAAGTGCTTAATGCATTGGAATTCAAAAAGAAAAACATTTTTTCTGAGTAGAAAACAAGGGAAATAAAACACGGAGTGAGTAACTTTTGAGAATAGAGTAAGATAAGGCAGAACTTTGCTAAGGTATTAGAAGAGCCACATACAGGCTTGAGGACACTGTAAGATTTTATTTATTTATTTATTTATTTAAATTTACTTGAGAGAGAGAGAATGTGTGTGAGCGAGGGAAGGGGTATAAGGGGAAGGAGAAGGGGAGGAGAGAGAGAATCTCAAGCAGACTCCATGCTGAGTGTGGAGCCCAACTTGGGGCTTGATCTCAGGACCCTGAGATCATGACCTGAGCCGAAACCAAGAGTCAGAGGCTTAACAGACTAAGCTACCCAGATGCCCCAGGCTTAAGGACACTATAGAAGCAAAGTAAGTGTGTGTAGAGAGGTGGGTGAGGGCAAAGTTTATTATAACACATATGTGCTGAGAAACTAGTTATTGGTGGGAAAAAATGTCTCAGAGGACGCATGTAGCCCCCTAGTCAAACATTGGTGAATATACGATGACTGTGCTTCAGGAAAGAGTTCCTATCCCTTCTATTGTTTGACTTTATTTTAGTACAACCATGAGAATAACCTTTTGAGTCGGAAAACAAATATTTAGAACTCAGCCATCAGAGTCTGAGATTAGATGCCAGCAATTTTTGTGAGCACTGGGAAAGCCCTGTGTGCAAACTTGAGACATGGGAGACTCTGGGATATTACATTCCCTCCTACTGGTGGGAGGAAGTGACTACACCATGGGAAGTTGATGTTTGGGTGTCTTCCCTCAAGCTAGAAGAGGAGAGAATATCAGTTCCAGTCAGTTCATTACTAAACATGCCAAAAAGAGATCCTGGAGAATTTGTTATATAGAAAGTATGTTTATAGGATAGTGAAAGTTTATAGGATAGTTTAATTTGCATGAAACTTAGCATATGAGTAAGAAAGTGGTAAAAAACTAAATGACAGTTTCAGGATGGATTGTGAATGGTAAGGACAATTTCTGGTTTTGAAATGACATTCAGAAAATAGTATAAAGTTTTAAGCCCTAAGTAATGTGTGTTATGATCAAAATGTTGCTTGGAAAATTAATCTAGAAGTGAGGTACAAGATGATTATACATGAACGAATGCCTGGAGCTAGGATACCTACTTGAAAGCTATTAAAAGTGATCCATTAATAAAGGTTTATATTGAAAAAGTGACAGTGGAAATCGAGAAAAAGATGAATATGAGGGAGGTTATAAATAATGACATTATAGACTATTGATATGATGGAGTAAACATTTCTGAGTTTTCAAGCTTGAATTGTAATCCAATGGAAAACATTCTGAAGAAAGTACATCAGAGAGAGATGAGAGGCCTCAGTCAGACGGCTAATGGTATGAGGAGACAATGCCCAGAAACCTGTTAGGTATTGTGGTGCTAGGTCTTGGAGATAAATTGGAACTGAAGGTACAGATTAAAAGTCATCTACCTATAGGTAATGCCTTCAGTCTAAACAGCCTACCTAAATTGAAAGTGGCTACATTCACAAGCCAAATGAATTAGCAATTGATTCACTAAGATTGACAACAAGTTTGAAATTGAGAGTGGGAAGAAGGTCTTTAAAAACTCTCCTAGTGTGACGCCTGGGTGGCTCAGTCAGTTAAGCGTTTGCCTTCGGCTCAGGTCATGATCCCAGGGTCCTGGGATCAAGTCCCAAGCAGGGCTCCCTGCTCAGCGGGAAGCCTGCTTCTCCCTCTCCCTCTGCTGCTCCCTCTGCTTGTTCTCTCTCACTCTCTTTGTCAAATAAATAAATAAAATCTTAATAAAATAAAATAAAATAAAAACTCCCCCAGAGTGAAGGGCAAATAATTCTGAAGGATCTTTAACTAAATTCTCTAGGCAGAGACATGGACATTCTGAGGAACTTAAAGGAAAAGATAGTGAATAGCAACTTTTAACAGTTAGGTGCTGTCTTTGATATGAATGTTTTGGGCAGTGATTTTTTTTTAAATGTTTTATTTATTTATTCATGAAAGTCAGAGAGAGAGAGAGAGAGAGAGGCAGAGGCAGAGGGAGAAGCAGGCTCCTTGCCTAGCAGGGAGCCCGATGTGGGGCTCCATCCCAGGACCCTGGGATCATGACCTGAGCCGAAGGCAGACGCTTAACCATCTGAGCCACCCAGGCGCCCTTGGGCAGTGATTTTTAAACACTGTAAATCAGTTTCTTCTTTAAAGGTTTCCACTCCATTCCTCTTTAAAGAATGAGTGTCCATTTCTTGAGGTGGCTGTATCATATCTTTACCACATATCCTCCAATAACATTACCTGGGTGATCATCATAATGGAAAGAAATGCAATATGACTTCTCCAGCTTTGGAAAAGTTTCTTCTGAGAAGGAAATTTAACTCAGCCTTCACATAAAAGAACCTTGCCTGAATTTCATATTTTTCTCAGCATGGTTTAGGAGTACTACTTGTTACATTCCTGCATCCTATATGAGACAGTATTGCGGAGACTAAAAGTAAATACTCAACAAGCCCATCTTTCAATCCTCGTTTTGTCATGTCACAGTACATGACCTGAAGAGAATTAGTTTTCTGTGTGCTTAAAATAGAGCTGGTAATTTTTTCCTCCCAAAATTTGACGAGGAAAGAAGAAAGAATTCCTAAGAAGCATAGAGACTAGTACATCTTAGTAAGTACTTGTTTTCCTTACAATTACTTAGGCTATTTTATTCTATGCTCCAGCCCCAGGGCTCTAATGACCTGGGAATAACCCAAGCCCACCCACGCCCAAGTTATCTAATGTGCTGTTTTCTTGAGTTTGTGCTGAGGAATTATCAACTTTAAGTTTCTCAGGAGGCTCTTCTGCTTATTGAGTCATTGTTCCCACAATGTAGCTGGCATTAGTTATATGAATCAAAACTTTATGTATGGATAGCATTGCATTAGAAGTAGAAACTTTTATTATTGTGACATGGAAAATGTAGTCTCGAAGGCAAGAACTCTGCTTCATCTTTCATTTTTAAGAATCAGGGATTTACGTTCTGGAGGCCAAGTTCACTTCTTCAAGAAATCTTGATGAAGTAAAAATGCCATTGATGCTAATGGCTTTCAACACTACTTAGTAGATTTAGACTGCCTCCTGTTAGCCATTGTTCTTTGTGATTATGATTGCTTCCTTGTCCACAGGAGGTAGAGAGGAAAAAGTGGCATCTTCCTAACTTAGAATCTCCGAATTCCATAACTGCTTTTGAAACACGACCGTGAACTTTCTTTTGAGAAATACCCTCCCTTAATATTCATTTATGTGTATATAATAACATATTGTATTAGTTTTCTATTACTGCTGAGTAAAGAATTACCACAGTTTTAGCAGCTTAAAAAAACAAGTATTTCTTATCTTGCTGCTTCCATGGGTCAGGAATGCAGGCAGAGTTTACCTGGCTTCTCCGCTCAGAGTTCACAAGGCTGCACTTAAGATGTCAGCCAAACTGAGTTCCTTACTGGAGCCCTGGATTCTCTTCCAAGTTCATGTGGTTGTTGGCAGAATTCAGGTCCTTGTAACTGTAGAACTCATGGTTCCCTGCTTCTTCGAGGCTTCCTCCCTCCCTCCCTTCCTTCCCTCCCTCCTTCCTTTCTCTTTCTCTCTTTCTTTTTCTTTCTTTCTTTCTTTCTTTCTTTCTTTCTTTCTTTCTTTCTTTCTTTCTTTCTTTCTTTCTTTCTTTCTTTCTTTCTTTCTTTCTTTCCTTCTTTCTTTCCTTCCTTCCTTCCTTCCTTCCTTCCTTCCTTCCTTCCTTCCTTCCTTCCTTCCTTCCTTTTTTCTTTCTTTCTTTCTCCTCTAGACCCTCTTCAAAGGGCTCCTCTGATTAGGTTAAGCACATTCAGGATAATCTCCTCTTTGATTAACTTAAAATAAATTGATCAGGAACCTCAACTGCATCTGCAAATCCTTTGAACTTTGTTTTATAATTTAATCATAGTAGTGATATTGAAACATTGTTTGCCATATTCTGTTGCTTAGAAGCAAGTTACATTTGAGGTAGCTTAAGTTTAAAAGCCTATTTATGAGCTTTTGGTTGTAACCAAACTAACAAAATGGGAAAAGTTGGGATGAAGATAAAAGCAGTGACTCAATTTCATCAAGATTTTATTCTCTTTCTCCTGTCCCCTGCTTCTGTATGTCTGTCAAATTCAGGGTCTCAAACTAGCTATTTCCATTAGGCTAAAATCATCACTAGGGAAGTTAAGGAGTTCATGGAATCACAGACTTGGAAACTGAAATATAAGAAACCTTTCTCCTTCTTCCAGTTTGGGAAAATACCATAGAGGTGTTGTGATTTGCTCCATCAAAGGTCATATCCCCATCTCTTTAGAAGCAGTAAAATACTGTGATTGGCAGTCTCTATCGGTATCATTTAGATGAATAAAAGAAGAGGACAGTTTTCCAAGAGAAAGATGGGTGGCACTAACATCCGTTATGGAAATTGTTGTAAATTGAGCAACAACCTCCATTTTTTTAAAGCCAGTGCCTAAGCCAGAATTTTTTCCTCTGAGATGCAGAGAAAATATTTGGAGTCATAGAAACTGGGAAAGTATGAAGGAATTTGTGTCTGACAGGGGTGGTTTATTTGTGTCTTCTTCAATTTCTTTCATCAATGTCATATAATTTTTAGTGTATAGATTTTGTTGTTAATGAAACCATGCATTGCTCTAAGTTTCCCTCTTAGAACTGCTTTTGCTACATCCCACAACTGTTTGGTATGTTGTGTTTCCATTTCATTTGTTTCAAGATACTTTCTGATTTCCCTCTTGATTTCTTCTTTGACTCATGATTGTTCAGGAGTGTATTTAATTTCCATATTTGTGAATTTCTCAGCTTTCCACGTATTTATTGTTGATTTCTAGTTTTATACCTCTGTAGTTGGCAAAAATACTTAATATAATTTATATCTTCTCAAATTTGTGGAGACTTGTCTTATGGCCTAACATATTACCTATCCTAGGAAATGTTCTGTGTGTGCTTGAGAAGAATATCTATTCAATTGCTGTTGGATGGAATGTTTTGTGTATGTCCATTTGGTTTATAGTGGTATTTCAAATACACTGTTTCCTTATTGATTCTCTGTGTGGATGATATATCCATTTTTGAGAGTGGGATATTAAAGTTTCCAACTATTATTGTATTGCTGTTTATTTCTTCTTATAGTTCTATTAGCTTTATATATTTAGTACCCCAATGTTGGGTGCACTTCAGTGACTTCTAAGTGCTTTGTTCTGACTCTTTAAATAGGTCTGTGAAGCAGTCAGAATACTGGTATTATCATTTATATTTTACAGGTAGGAAACGTTAAATATATTTCCTAGAGTGGTGGTGCTGGTTGAATTAGAACCCAGACCTTGGTTGACTTCTGAGCCAGGGCTAAACTTGAGAGAAGCTGCTTTGTGTCAATATCTTGACCAACCCTCACCTTGCCTCAGGTCCTGCTCTGGCCACCATTTTCATCAGTTTGGCAGTGGTACTTTTAACATGCTAATTCCTGCCGTCTCTCCAGGCCTATGAAGGCTAAGGTTTCCATATGATTATAGTGGTTCATCCATTCCTGTTAGGGCCTTTGCACTTGATGCTAACTTTTCTCCAAAAGTTATTCCCACAGATAGTCCTATGAATTGCTATAATTTTTCCTCTGGGGCTCTTCTCAAATGTGAATTCCTTGGAGGGAGATCTTTCCTGACAACCCTGTCAAAGAATATACCTGGTTTATTCTCTGTCCTCTTACTTTGGTCTATCTTCTGTCACTGCACTCATTTTTTCTTGACACTTATACTCTATATTTATGTGTGTATTTCTCCACAAGAACATACACTCCGTAAGAAGAAAGAAAGAAAGGGCAGTTGTTGCTGCCCTCTGTTTACAGCTCATAAAACTTGAGGGGTGGGGAGAGGATTGGTTGTATAAATTGTATACATCAATGCCATCTCAAAGAGAGGATATTAGAATTGGAATGTCCCTCAAGGATCATAAAGGAGAGGAAGACTTCATTCACGATCAAACAATGACTGAATTAACATGTTTCTTGTTTAAATGTCTTATATGAACAAGAGACAAATAACTCAAACATACCAGTCTAGTCAGAACATTGAGTGTACCAGTCTCATCCTTTGGTTTTGTGCCATTCCAAATAATCATAACAGATTGCTGAACAAGTTAATTGATGGCTATTAATAGATGCAAACAATAGCAGAAAAATAGAAAATGTGGAGAAAATAGGTTGAGATTTAAAGTCAACTTATTGTTTTTTCCTCTAATATCATTAGTGCCCTGTTAAACTCCCAGAACTTGGTACTTGTATATTCTTTGAATGTTCTGAGACTACTTCCCATCCTTCTTTTTTTTTTTTAATCTTTCACATGTTTCTTTATTTAGTTTTTTTAGTTGGATAAGTAATGCATACTTGTTGCAACAAGTACACTAATTAAAAAATGTTTAAAGAAGAAATGAGTAATTGTATCCATTTATTTTATCCACTTATGCTCCAATATCATTTTATAATGTAACCTAGTGTGCTTCTCTTTATTCTGTACATATATTTACAAAAACAGAATTATACTGCACACTACTCTATAATTTGCTTTTTTCATTTAATGACATATCATGGTCATCCTTCCAATTTAGGGATATAAAACTATATCCTATTAAAAGCTACATGTTATTTCTCATGGATATATAGTCGTTTATTAAACAATTCTCTTGTGGATGGATATTATAGTTGATTCCAGATTTTTGCCATCATAAATATGCTTTAGTAAATACTTTGTGCCAATATATATTTTGTATATGGTAGATTCCCAAAGGGGGGATTACTAGATCAAAGGTTTTGTGTACTTCTAATTTTAAAAGATAATGGGGGATTAGCTTCCAAAACGATTGTAAAATAAAATATTTATCTTCCTTTAAATTTGCAAATATTGTCTAGATACTGCTGGGCTTCCTGCTGTTTTAGTATGAATTCCAGATGACTCAGCTATAGTTTCCAAATCTTCAAAAAAGGTCCTAATATCAATAATCATAGGCAATACATGGACAAATACAGATATTCATAAAAATGCATGTTTTTCAAATTCTACTGAATTGCCTGAAACCAAGTTATTATATTAAAAGTATATGAACTTTGAGTTGAATATGTTTGCATAAACCAGAATCTTCAGTTTCTCTCCATGGAAAATATTGAGAGTGAAAAGAATGAAAAATAAAATAGACAAAATTCTTTATCTGTAAAGGTAGTCAAAAGTAGCATAAATGGAGCATGAGCCATACAGTGGCAAACACAAGTTGCTGAGAGAATTATCAGCATTGCAGCAACTTTATTCAAAAAGTCATGCAGATTTCTTTCCTCAACAAGACATCTGAGCCATTTTGGGGATATATTCCTACTTCTTCTATTACTATACCTAGGACTAATTCATAGCATAACTGAATCAGAGCCAAGTATAAAGAACAACAAGGAAGGAAAGTATCTCTACCACAAAGGAATACAAGTCCTAGCCTCAGGAATTGGGGAATGCATGCAGACTGGATCCTGAAGATGCTTTGTCAAAGGGGTCAGGACACAAATCAAATAAGGGGAAGTTTATTGATTTGGGGGTACTCTTTTGAAATGCAGGATTTCACATTCTGCCAAAGATCACAAGAGATATGTGCAAACATGCTGTGGCTATCTTAAGTGAGACTAAAATGCTAAAATATCTATGTCAGGCAATGGAAGAAAGGATAAAAACACTCAGTAGTATGCATGCTGATGCGAATATGCTATCGAATATTGGAAGACCCACCAGTTATTGTGTTTTATGGGAATGTTCAGGGGATACACCATTTACCAAGGTCATAAGGCTAGCACTGGTAAAAAAGGCATTGGAATCATTAAGATGTTCAATGATTGTTTTCCTCTGTTGCTCAAGTTTTATAGTAGGAGAGTCAATTACCTAACTAATCTCACTGATAACAATAAGGACAATATGATCCAGATACAGAACTTGTGGGATGATAGGTGGAGCTTAACTGTCCAAAGTGTGATAGCTGTAATGAATATAATGGGGGGTAAAGTCCAAATGACAGCCAAGAGGGCCTCACCCATGGAGAATGATGTCACTGGGATCATAATAGATGGGTAATCAGAAAGAATACCAATCAGCTTGAACTATCTGAAGAATTAAAGGATGGATGATCAGGAGGTTAAGGGCAGTTGCCCCAATAAAAAGTCAAAATCCCTGCCCAGTTTTCAGACTTCAACCAATTTCAGACCTGTAATCTATAAATTGAAGAAAAGGCTATGTCCCCAGGGAAAGGTATATGCACTACCACATGTACATGGTCAGAAATCTTCATGTTCTTCCACAAAGGAACCTACAGTTATTCACTTGAGTAACTATACACTTGGGAAAGGGGAAAGTTTTGAGGACTCTTGTTCATGTTGACATTCATACTCAGAGATCCAAATAGTTGTCATGGTCTCCTTGTTAAAATAGGAGCATGTAGGGGCTAGGTAATGGATAGGGTCCTGGCCATGATCTTATTCACAGTGGGGCTATTGCAGACATATTCTCTGATCATTTCCTTGGTACCTGAATATATAATTGGGACAGACATACATTGGTAGTTGTGCAGACCCCACATTGGGCCTCAGGCTTATGTGGTAAGAGCTATCACACTGTGAGAGGCCAAGTAAAAGCCTCTGGAACTAAGCAAACTCTGTCCAAGGTAGTAAGTCAAAAATATAAAATTACACTGTGAGGGTAGGCATAGAAACTAGTGCCATGTTCAGAGATTTAAAGGATGTGTTAGGGGTCATCCCCACAATACCTCCATTTAATTTATCAGTTTCGTCCCTGAAGAAACCAAATGTATCCTGGAGAATACCTCAAAGAAGAATTGCAAAATAATGAAATAGAACAAATAGCAAATACATTGTTCAAGAAAAGACTTCCCTGAAATACAAGAGCTAAATTTACACATGGAGAAAGGGTATGTGCCAGGAAAAATTGACCCAGGTTAAGAGCATGACACAGCCTAATAAAATTATGGACACCAGGGTAAGTGGAAACTTTGAGCTTCTAAGGAGAAATACCAAATCTCTTGTAAGGGCAAAATGTCAGATTGGCTTCACATTTCATTTCACCAACATTCAACATCAGCAGACAATGAAGAAACATATACACAAAAAGAAAAAAGTATGTTCTGAAGAGTATAAACATGTGAAATTGCTTGTCAGCTATAAAGGTCATAGTCATGCTCTATTGAACATGTAGGACTTAGGTAAAAAGGTTTTTACATGAGCCTTGCTTGAGAAACTGCTGGAGGACAAACTACATGGCTAAGACATGACTGGGGATACCATGAGTAAAGGGCTGGCAACAAGAATTGAAAATATTTAACTGTAGAATTACATCTATAATGGGTGGATTAGGAGAATAAAATAGAATGTAAATGTTGTATGTCATGGCCAAGTAGAGATGGCATGTCTGACCAAATTTGTAGGGAGTGAGGTATTAAAAGATAAGCTGAGGCATATTGAAAATTTTTTTTAAAGATTTTATTTATTTATTTGAGAGAGAGAGAATGAGAGATAGAGAGCACGAGAGGAAGAGGGTCAGAGGGAGAAGCAGACTCCCTGCTGAGCAGGGAGCCCGATGTGGGACTCGATCCTGGGACTCCAGGATCATGACCTGAGCCGAAGGCAGTTGCTTAACCAACTGAGCCACCCAGGCGCCTGCATATGGAAAATTTTGAGTTTATTTGAGCAAAAATGGATTAGAATGGGGCAGTGCCAAAGCAGAACTCATTAGGAGTGCTCTGTTGACAGAAGCTAGGGGAAAGACATATAGAGAAATTATGGAATTAAAGACAGAAAATGATTTGATTTGCTGTAGCTAAGAGCTTAGTTGGCTGTTGGTGATCCATTGTCTTTAGGTTTTGATATCATAACTTTGACGTATTTATAGGCTTGGATTTTGTTTGTTTATGTAGTCTGCCACAACATTAGAGCCACCTCAGTCTAATGACCTCCTTATATAATTAATTTAACAGGAGTAAGTAAGGTAAGGGATTAAGTAGTTTCTTAGATGGCCTCATTTCAATTAGCAATAATCGCGCCTTGGATAAACCTCATTGGCTACGATACTGCCACTGCGCAAAGCTAGATGGCCTCATTTCTAGTAGATGGGATTCAAAGTATATTATTTAATCTAACAGATCAAATATAAGCATCTTCATCATTACAAAGGTACTAAATTAGGAAGAATATCTTACTAATAGAAATGATGAGGGGAAGAAAGGGAGAGGAAATAAGTTAATTTTAATGTTGCTCACAATACAAAATTAATATTCTATACATTGAGACTAAACATACCATGTAAAATTGTAAAGCTAGTCATAATAGAACAATAGCAACACTTCATAAATATAAGAATTACACATACACACAAATATCAAGAACAGAGAAACAGACCAAACATGAAAAAGACTTTAAAAAACAAGCAAACAAAACAAATAAAACCAAACTGCTAAAATCAAATGTGTTTGTCATTTTAACAAATGAAAATTGTCTCAATACATCTATTAAATGACAACTTCAGAAAGGATCACAATGAAAAGGGCAATTCTGGACTGTGTACCAGAGAACTATCTAAGACAAAGTGAGAGCAATGGTCATGATCTTAATATCAAGTTAGAAGTCAGGTCTAAAAGCAATAAATGAATATCAGTTTCTGCCTCTGAAGGATTAATTGCCATGGCAATTGCTGTTCACTGTCAGTAAGTGGACAAATAACTGGAAAACAAGTGAAATAATGGTTTTCAGACAATGGACAGTAAGAGGAAGGACAGGACTGTGATCTCTGAGAAAAGAGAAACAAATGACATGAACTGAAGGTGATGTCCTGATTACAGTGCAAGGAGAGGAACTGACACAAAGCACAGACAGATGAATTGAAAGAACAAAGATCAAAATTCTGGGGGGCTGGGGCATCTGGGTGGCTCAGGCGTTGAGCGTCTGCCTTTGGCTCAGGTCATGATCCCAGGGTCCTGGGATCCAGCCCCGCATCGGGTTCCCTGCTCCGCGGGAGGCCTGCTTCCCCCTCTCCCACTCCCCCTGCTTGTGTTCCCGCTCTCGTTGTGTCTCTCTCTGTCAAATAAATTTAAAAAAAAATTCTTGGAGGCTGAGGAGGCTAGAATTTGAAATTTGGAATAAGAATGACAGATTGGAGGGAGCTGGAGAAGGAGAGGGGGAGAGAGAGCAAGAGAAAAAAACAAGAGTGAATGAGAAATGCCAGGAATGGTAAGTATGTGAATAACATAGAGGATATTTTTTTCTAATCTTTCATCTTTTCAAAAAATAATTGAAGAAAAAGTGTAGCTAAAAATAGATAACATTGAAATGGAATTTATAAAAAAATTCTAATAATCCAGAAGAAAAGAAAAGGAAACAAAAAATAGAAACACATGAAAACAATAAGCTATTTAGATCTCAGTATAACCTTAGCAAACTAAAAATCGAAGGGAATTTCCTCAATCTGACAAAAAGACAATATAAAAAATTTATAGCTAACATTACACATTGTAATAAAAATGGAATGTTTTTTCCATACTATTGCAAGGATATCTCTTCTCATCACCTATATTCAAAATTCTACTGGATGTTCCAGCTAGTGGAATAAGGGAAGAACAAGAAACAAAAGGCATAAACTTGAATATAAACAAGTAAAATTATTTTTATTCACAGAAAATATATCATGTATGCAGAGAACTTGAAAGGAATATACAAAAAACAAAACAAAACAAAAGTAGTGAGTCGATTTGCCATGGCTGTAGGACACAAGGTCAGTTTGAGAAATCAAGTGAATTTTTATAGAAGGCAACAAGAAGCTGGAAATTAAAATAAAAAATACCTTTTACAATAACATAAAGGCATATGAAATACTGACAGTCATTTGTATGGTGTCATCTTCACTGAAATTCATGCGAATAGGAAGCATTTCCTTGCTTTGCATAGCTCCATGGTAACTGAGATTGTAATTAGGGATACACTTAGCAAAAGCTGTTCACTGAAACCTATAAATTATTGCTGAAATAAATGTAAAAATACTTAATAAATATATTGATAAGCAGTGTTCATTGAATGAAAGACTTAAGTTGGCACTTCTCCCCAAATTGGTCTATAAATCCAACACGGCTTCTTTAAAAATCCTAGCAGGCTTATTCTTGTTGATGTAAAATTTACAAGTTGATGCTAAAATTCTATTACAATGTAAAAGAACTTAGAAAAACTAAAAATTTTTGAAAAATAGGTTGAAGGATTTGGACCACCATATTTTAATAGTTGCTAAATAGCCACAGTAATCAAAACAAAGTGGTAGTGGAGTAAATATATAGTTCAGCACATAAGACAAGGTGATTCAGAATTCAGAAACAATATCTATGGGAAAATTATCCTTTATCTTCATCTCACAAAATTAACTCAAAATTTATCATATACGTGAACAGAGGAGTTAAAACTGTAGAACTTCTTGAAAAATATAGGAAAAATATTTTTACTATATTTGATTAGTTGAAGATTTCTTAGAGAACCAGTAAAAGCATGAATCACAGAAGAAAAAAGTTAATAAACTGAAATTAAGTGTAATTAAAATCTCTGGTTTGTGAAAGCTACAGTTAAGAAACAAAAAAGATAAGCCATAGATTGGGAGAAAATACTTTCAGAACATAAATCTGATAAAGGACTTATATCTAGACCATATAAATAACTCCTGCAACTGAATAAGATGAAAATGAACAGCTCATTTTTTTTTCTTTTTAAAACTGGAAGCAATTTTGAACAGAAACGTCTCCAAAGAAGATATGTGAGTGGCAAATAAGCACAGGAAATGAGGCTCAATGTCATTATTCATTAGAGCAATGCAAATTAATACCATACAAGTTGCCACCACACATCCACTAGAATGGCTAAAATGAAGAAGACTGACAATACAAAGTGCTGTCAATGGTGTGGAGAAACTCCAAATGTCATATATTGCTGGTGCTTGTGAAATGGTGCAGCCACTTTGGAAAGTAGTTTGGCAGTTTCTTATCAAGTTATACATATACTTACCTTTTCAGCTATTCTAGTTCTGTGTATTTACACAAGAGAAATGATATATGTCACACAAAGATATATATGTGAATGTTCATTGCAGATTTATTAGTAATTGCCCTGAGCCAGAAACAACTCAAATTTCCATCAATTAGTGAATGAATAAACAAATTATGGTATTTTCATACAATGGAGTACAATTCAGCAATAAAACGGAATGAAGTACTGATACATGAAGCAACAGAGAAACATCTCAAAAGCATTATGGCAGATAAAAACAGTCAGACACAAAGGACCCTTTTCTATGTGATTCCATTAATGTGAATTTCTAGTAGGAAAAAAACCCACAAAATTATTGTAACAGAAGGCAGATCAGTGGTTGCCATGGGGTTGTGGGTTAAGAGATAAACTTTAAATGGGCATAAGAGCACTTGTAGGAGAGATAGAAATATTTTATATATTGATTTTTATGTTAGTAACATAACATATGTTTGTCAAATCACATTAAAATGTATACTTAATAGTCAGTGGACAAAAATCTAATAATTTCTGACAATCTGTTATTGTTTGTTCATCTTTTTGATTCTTACATAAACATCCAAACCAGCACTGTTCAATTGAGTTTTCTGTCATAATAAAAATGCTTTATATCTGTGCTGCCCAATATGATAGTCACTAGCTACATATGACTATTAAGCACTTGAAATATGGCTAGTATGACTGAGGAACTAAATTTTGCGTTTTATTTAATTTTAATTTATTTAATTTAAACAGCACAGACAGTAATTTATATTCAGTGTCAAACAGCTATACTTGGGCTCTAAATTTCTAAATATTGTTGTTATTGTCATGCTGACTTGCCTCCTAACATGTTAGATTATCTGTGGTTTGGGATCAGTATTTGATCTTCATCTGTACGAACCATATGGGCTTAGTTAGAGGATTCTTCTTGCAGAGGTGATTTTTGTCTACTTCTACTGAGATCCACGATTTATCTCTGACCTGGGACAACTTCACTCATCATTGAACATCCTGGCTTAAATTCAGAGTTACAGTTAAAGCAACAACACTTTGATACTAGCTTAAGATTCTATATCCCCAGTATAGTACTGTTTTTAGGAGTTTAGCCACTCTATATGCTCCTGTTTGCTCAAAACCGTGACTACTCAGTTTTCCCAAAGCCCTTTATTAGCCCATTGTGTGTTGTTGGCATACTTGTCAAAGGTCCAAGATCAATTGACCATTGATTTGTGGGTTGATTTTTGGGCTCTCTGTTTTGTTCTATTGGTCTATATGTCTGTTTTAAAGCTAGTACCATAAGGTTTTGATTACTGTAGCTTTGTAATATATTTTGAAGTCAAAAAATGTGATGCTTTCAGTTTTGTTCTTTACTCAAAGTTGCTTTGGATATTCAAGGTCTTTTGTGGTTCTGTGTGAATTTTAAATTGTTTTTTTTTTCTTTCTATTTCTGTCAAGGATGTCATTGAGATTTTGAGAGGGTTTACACTGAATCTGTAGATCACTTTGTGTAGTATGGACATTTTAACAATATTGTTTTGTTCCAAATCATGAACATGGAATGTCTTCCTGTTTATTTCTGTCTTCTTTTTTTGTCTTCTTTAATTTTCTTCATTCCATGAAGCTACCAGAAGGAAATGTAGAGGAAAAGCTTCTGGACATTGGTCTGGGTAATGATTTTTTTTCAGATATGACACCAAAGCACAAGCAGCAAAAGCAAAAATAGATGAATGGGAATGTGTCCAACAAAAAGCTTCTGCATAGCAAAGGAAACAGTCAACACAGTGAAAAAGCAATGATCAAAAATAAAAAGGGAAAAAATTTGCAAACCATATATATGATAAGGGATTAGCATCCAAAATATAAGGAACTCATACAACTCAATTGAAAACAATCAAATAACCCAATAAAAAAATGAGCAAAGGGTCTGAATAAACCCTTCTCAAAAGAAGACATATAAATGGCCAAGAGCTAGATGGAAAGGTGTTCATCTTCACCAATTATCAGGGAAATGTAAATTGGTACAGCCATTATAGAAGACAGTATGGAGGTCCCTAAAAAAATAAAAATAGAACTACATTGTGACCCAGCAATTCCATTTCTGGCTATGTATTCAAGGAAATGAAATCAGTATCTCTAAGAGGTATCTGCACTCCCATGTTAATTGTAGGATTATTTGCAATAGCCAAAATATATAAACAACCCATGTCCTTTGATGGATGAATAGATAAAGGAAAAAAAATATGTATATATACATTTATACACACAATGGAATACCATTCAGCCTTAAAAATGAAGGAAAATTCTGCCATTTGCAATAACATGGATGAAGCTGGAAGACATTATTCTAGATGGAATAAGCCGGAAGCATTAAGATAAATACTACATGGTTGCACTTATGTGTAGAATCTAAAAATAGTCAAACTCATAGAAGCATAGGTAGAATGGTGATTGCCAGGGGCTGAGGGTAGGTGGTAATGGGAAGATGTTGGTCCAAGGATATAAAATTTCAGTTAGGGGCATGGGGTGGCTTAGTTGGTTAAGTGTCTGACTCTTGATTTTGGCTCGGGTTATGATCTCAGGGTTGTGAGATCAAGCCCTGCATTGGGCTCCACACTGGGCATGGAGCCTGCTTAAGATTTTGTCTCTCTGCCCCTCTCTCTCTAAAAAACAAAAAAAGAGAAGTTTCCATTATGCAAGATGAATAAGATCTGGAGATCTAATGTACCACAATGTAAATATAGTTAACACTGTGGTATTGTATAGTTGAGACTTGCTAAGAGAAAAGATCTTAAGTGTCCTCATCAAAAATAAAATAAAATTAAATAAAAAATAAAAGAAAATAAAATGTAACTGTGCAGTGATGGATATGCTAATGTTAAGTACCTTAATTGTGGTAAATATTCCTCACTGTATATGTATATTAAGTCATCAGTTGTACACCTTAAATATGTATGATTTTAAATTGCCAAATATATCTCAGTAAAGCTGGAAAAATCATGATTACCCACTATAATCAGTTCGTGAGTTTTGTTTTGTTCTATTTATTATTCAATACATTCTACAGTGAGAGAGTTTCTCAATACCTAACACCCCCTATACCTGAAATGAAAGTATTATTTTTTTAAATAAATAGTAATTATGTGTAGTACATGATACTAATATATGTACCAAAAATATTTATTTCTAGTAATTAGATTATGGGATATTTTTTAAGATTTATTCATTTATTTGAGAGAGAGAGAGAGAGAGAGCATGAGCAGGGGAGGGGCAGAGCTGGGGAGAGAGAGAGAGAGAGAGAATCTCCAACAGACTCCCTGCTGAGCACACAGTCCGACTTGGGGCTCAATCTCACAATCCTGAGATCATGAGCTGAGCAGAAATCAAGAGTGGGGCACTTAACTGACTGAGCCACCCACATGCCCCTGGGAGATTTTTATATATATATTTTTTTCATATGTTAATGTTCTAGTCTTTCTGTATCAAGTATAAATTATATTTGTAAAAATTCATAGTTTTCTGGAGAAAAAATATAATAAAAGAATGCTTAAAGCTTCCTTGATTTCTGTTTTTGGATTAATATGCTTAAAGTTCTTTTGGTTCTTTGCTTCCTTACTTATATCTAGACCACCAGTAGCTATGGAATTTTTGTTACTTGGAACCAGCTCTTCTAAAAATTTTTGTCTTGGAGTGTAGTTGTTTCTTCTTACCTATATCATCAGAAGTTCCTCTGTTTGCTGAGATTTCCTCTCATTGAAAAGAATCAATGAACCATTTCTAACTGTCCTGTTTTATACCTTTTCCCATTTCTCTTAGTGAGTATTCCCAGTCTTCTAGATAAAATATTACAAATACTAATCTACAGCATCTGCCTATGCCACAGACCACTGGATCACTTCTGTAGTCATAACAACCCATTTAGAGACCTGCTCATGCCCTTTCTAATTAAAAAAAAAATGCCATCTTTCATAAAATAAAATCATTTGGAAGCACCAAGAATAGAAGCAGTGTTCTGTGTTTTGTATTACACTATTCTCTATTTTCACTTGATCCTTTATAAACAGTGGTTCACCGTAATAATGGACACATCACTTCTTGATGAGTCACTTTACTTAACCATTTTAATGGCCTAGAATATTGCATTCAGGAACATTTTCACACGAACTTGAAAGTAAATTTTTAGTCTTTAACATTTTTATTCCTACAATATTTTAGTATGTGTAACAATTTATTTCTCAGTCTCTGAGATTCAAGAAATGGAAAGATGAGATAAGAAATACATTATAAGGGCGCCTGTGTAGCTCCGTTGGTTAAGCGTCTGACTCTTGGTTTTGGCTCAGGTCATGATCTCAGGTTCCAGAGATAGAGCCCTGTGTTGGACTCCACTCTCTGCTTCTCTCCCTCTCCCTTAGCCCCTCCCCCTGCTCGCTTGCTCTCTCTCTCAATTAAATAAATAAATCTTAAAAAAAAGAAACACATTACACTCAGAGTTGATATCATGTGTGAGGATGGAGTAAGAATCAGAAAAGACTTGTGGTTCAGGGATGAGTTGAGTGTCAGGGCTCAGGTAAAGGGTGAGGTGAGAGCGAGGGGTGGTGTGTTTTATATTTTGAAACAGGCATTTTGGATTAGCTGAGTTAAAAAATAGCCGTTTAAAATTTTTCTACACGACTTAAGGTGGCTGAGTTACAACAAGTCACCTAGCCCATATAGAGCTTTGTATGCTTTGAGCTGTGTTCTAATCAGCTCATAAAACTGAGGCAAACAGATTGGAGAACAGAAGAGTCCTGGTTCTGGGACCAAGAGGCATACTGTCTAACTTCTCAACTCTTTTTGAACTTGAACCACCTCTACTAATCATGACTGATTTGGTGTGCTGGAGGAGCCATTCCTGATGGCTATTCTGATTAATGCTGTGTGGTGTGGCAGTCGTTCCAATTTCCTATGACTTTCCATCTGGGTAAATAGCTGTCGTCATTAGGTAATGGCTGCTTTGCTAGGCTATCAAATTACAAAGCAGTTACTAATATCTAGTGCTGATTTGACGTGGTTTGATCTAATAATTAGTTATGATTTTCCCATTTTCACTTCTAGATGAATAGTAATTGAAAGTGTCTTCTTGCCTTCTGTTTCCTTGCTCTTTCGTATTTGTGCATTCCCTCACAAATATACTATATCATTTTTAAGAACAAAATAATAGAGTAGTTAATGGCCACTATAATTTAACTGTCATGATTGTCTTTCATAGTAGGAATATAATCCATAAAACCCTTGGGTTTTCTTTCCTTCTTATTTGCATAATTTCGGGGGTATAGTGGCCTGGGAGCAATAAAGAGTCAGGTTTTATATTAAAATTCAGGAAAGAACCATGACTGGTTTGTATGATTAAAATCTCTGATGACACCTACATTACTAATCAGAATAGGGGAAAGTATCTGGTAGGTATATATCATCCCATTTACCAAAATATATTAGATCCTCCTACACCAAAAGAGTTATAGGTCAAAATTATTGCTTACATAAGTTTTCCATAATGTCAATTACAGATTTACTGAAGAAATCATCATATAACCCAATGCCCAAGTAAAGACAAATTAATTGCTTACTGCGGAAAGACAGGATCCTATATTGACAGAACCATAGTAGCATCTCCAAAAGGGAACTTCAAAGGCAGAATCTTTCCAAAACTTGGCCAGCCTGATTTGAGGTAGATATTTTTACATAAGAGGGACTGAGAAAATACCGTGATATAATAAGGCAAAGAAAAGTTGCAAAGATGATACAAAGAGTTCCCATATACTCCACACTCAGTTTCCCCTATTGGTAACATCTTATATTTGAATGGCACATTTGTCACAACTAATGAATCAATATCAATACAACATTATTAAGAAAAGTCTATATTTTATTCAGATTTTCTTACTTTTTTACCTAATGTCCATTTTTTCTCAAGGATCCCACTCAAGATACTACATTATGTTTGGTCATTGTACCTCGTTAGGCTCCTCTTGGCTCTAACAGTTTCTCAGATGTTCCTTATTTTGATGACTTTGAGAGTTTTGAGGAGTAATGGTCAGAAATTTTGTAAGATGCACCTCAGTTGGGATTTGCTAATGTTTTCCTCAAAATTAGCCCGGGACTATAGGTTTGGGGAGAAAGTCCACAGAAGTGTTCTTTTGATCATATCATATTATATCAGGGGTCCCTGCTATCAAAATGACATCAGTGTTGGGGTGAACCTTGATCACCTCACTGAGGTAGTGTTTGTTGGTTTCTCCACTGTAAAGTTATTATTTTCTTCCTCTCCCTGTACTATACTCTTAGAAAAAAAATCACTGTGTACAACTTATACTTCACAGGTGTGGGTTAATGCTCTACTTCCTTCAGGGGGCAATATCACATAAACTATTTGGAATTCTTCTGCACAGTAGATTGTGTATTCTCCCTCATTTTAAAAAGTTCAAATATTTATTTATATCAGTATGGACTCATAGATATTTATTTTGTACTTTGGCTACAATACCAATAATACAACATCGGTATTTTTTTACCATATTTTCATAGTTCTTATCCTATTTTTCTAAATGTGTGGGATATAAATATTTTCCTGTGCTGGTCTTTATTTCTCCAGCCTCTTTCCTACCTCCTTTATTCATCAACTTAATGGAATTATATGAAATGCCCAAAGCAGCCAAATTATCTGTCCCCTCTCTCTTAGCATATTCTCTTTACTTTGCCTAGGATATTCTTCCCTTTTGTATTCAGTTGTTTGATTTCTACCTATTCCTGTGGACTCAACTCAGCATCCCTGGGAAGCCATCCCTGACACCTTCTACATCCGTGGTCCTGCTTGGAACATTTTTATCACTCTCATGGATTTCTTTTTTAACACTTATTAAATATATTTTAAATCATTGTTTTACTTATGCTGTCTCTTAATAAATATGAGAACATCCAGAGAATAGGTATGTTTTCATAGTTCCTCTATCCCTATGTTAATAGGTACATATAACTCCATAATCCCTCTGTGATTTCAAAGTCAAAAAATTCCATGAGAGTGATTAAAACCAAAAGCTTTTCTCTTACTTATATGGGGGCAGAACTTGACCTGGCATGAACTTCTGTGGCAGCAAAATCTTATCTGAATACCTGAACTGAGGAGAGGCTATTAATAGTCTTTATTTGTACCATTGTTTTGCTGTAGAAATGTATTTGATTACCAAGTACTAACCCAGACTTAATTGAGGATATTAGTACATATGGTATATGTACTATATTACCTCTCCAAATTTGAAGAGTTTTTGAAATGCATAAGGTCCTAATAGTTTCGGATTGTGTCTCTCTATTACATTTTCATAAAATGTTTATATATTTGAATTTCGATAGTATAACAAAAAATGACTTTCAGCCAACCCTGTAGAAAGATGAGACAACCACATATCTGAAAAACAACTGAATTGATTAGTTCCTTAGTAATAAAGAACTATGTTGATCAGACATAGTCTCTGAACAAAATAACTTATTTTACATGGGCTTTTTTGGAAGCATTGTTTTAAAGCTGTATTGTTTACAGCAGAGAGAGTGGGTTAATACAACCTTAAGAGTGTTCATTGGAGTGAATCCGCCACCTATTGGCTGACCTTCAAACCATGAGGCCAATACTGATCGTGGACTTACAGACGCATGTTCACTAAAGCTAGGGGTCCTTGATTGATTACATGGGTTAAATAGCAGTTCCAGGTTATAAAACTGGCATTGATTGATTAAACAGGATTAAAACTTGATCTGCCAGGTCTGCTTTAATGACTGACAGTCTCTTTCTAGAAGCATGGGGACACTTTTCCCTAATTTTCAGTACATACTAAATTGATTTTTTTCCCCTCCCTCAAAGTATAACTTTAAGATTCTTGTTCTTAAAAACCAAAGTCCTGCTTATAACATCTTTTTCAGGACCAAATTGATAAAATAATTATTTTTATTCATTTAAATGTGGAAATGAATGGGGCTTAAACAGGATATCTCTGGCAAAAGCCATAGGAATAATTTCAATAAAAATTTGGATCATTTGGTCAGGATCCTTTTTTTAAAAAAAGCATGGAAATCTGTAACACAAATCTTCCATGTTTCCAATTTTCTTTGATATAGTTTCACTACTACCTTGGCTTTATTTGCTGTAGAAATTCCCATAATCTTACAGCAATTAGATCCGTGCCGTATTATTTCTATTAGCAGCAAAGGAATCCGGTGTTCCTGGCATTTCACTCAGTTAAATTTTTAAGATATTGTCCAAGTTCAAAGGGATATATGTCAAAGCTTTGGGTGCAAATGAAACAGGAGGATGAGGACATGAGGTTGTGTTACCAATGTGTGCATTTCTAATGGAAAAATATATTTTTAAAATTTATTTATTTTAGAGAGAGAGAGAGCACATGAGTGGGAGGGGGAGAGGGAGCGGGTGAGAGAATCTCAAGCTGGCTCCAGGCTGAGCGTGGAGCCAGACCCAGGGCTCTATCCCAGGATGCTGAGATCGTGACCCGAGCCTAAACCAAGATTCTGATGCTTAACCAACGGTGCCACCCAGGCACCCCTCTGATGAAAATATTAAATAAGGCTTCCTTAAAGGATTTTGAAACATGCAGTACTATAAAACCTATTGCTTTTTTACCAATATGTTTCCGTTTCTCCTGATGTCAAACCATGTACAGGAAACTAGAAGACCACCTACAGAATATAAAGTTCTTATTCATTTACATAAGATGAAATTTTGAAATAATTAAAAGATCTATCTGGCAGGAAATGCTTTTATTGCTTATTACTCTCCTTTGTCTTCCTCATCCATTGACTGTGTGGAGGGAAAAAGATCTTTGAGAGAGATCTTTCAAAGAGTGAAACATAAGTAAGAAAGAGTAAAAACATAAATTGTATGTGTGTATGTGTGGTTAATCCATGGTCATTGTGCTATGAAGTCAGTGTTACAAAGGATGGTTTGACTTGCAGATATTTCATTCTGATATGAAAAACTTAAAGCCTCCTCCTACAACACATTGTTGGGTCCTGCCTCACTGACAGGCGTCTGGAAGGCACTCGGAATTTTAAGAACGTTGTGCTACTTCTTTGGAAACCCAGAAGGAGGACAGAAAAGAAGAAAACGAACAGTGATGTTGGGGTTGGGGGAAAGAGAAGAGGGGAGAAACCCCCAGTGTACTTTGATTTAAAAGGTGAACGAGAAAGAAAAGTAAATAAGTGTTTTGCACCATCTACTGGACTCCGCATCTGTTAGTAACCAACTGACAGAATGTTTGGTTGCTTCCAGGAATGTAATTTTCCTGATTGCCTTCCCCTATATTTCTTCCCTTCTGCGTGGAACGCTTTTCCTCCAGTTCACTTTCATCCCCTCATTCCTATGTCGCCACCTCAGAAAGCCAATGTCCCCTCCACCTGAAGTAATCCTCTCCCAGGGAGCTATATCACCTTGTCTCTTCATAGCACTTATACTACAATATGTAGTATCCTGTGCAACTTCTAGTTTTCCTGTTAATTATCTGCTTCTTCCAACAGAAAGTACTCGCAGAAGGTCCAGTGGTATGGTAGTTAGATCATACTGGTTTGTAAAGTCCAATAGTCATTCTGGAAACACCATATAATGGTGTGTTATTTCTCATCTCCTCCCACTTTATGTTCAGGTATGTGGAGCCATGGTGGAGTACATATACAATGGAAATTGGCAAGTGCTACAAAACAGGACTTTCTTTTCTCCAGAGAGTTCATTGTTAATCGTTTACCAGCACATCCGTGGTAAGGAAAAGGTCGATATTGATTGCTGTACTCTTGGGTCTCTGCACAGTGGCTGGCATGTAGTATTGCTCAATAAATACATGTGAATGCATGCACAATAAATTGAGGGGGTTGCAGTTCTTTTCAGCTGCAACATATTTACTTTTCTTAGTTTCTATGAATCTCATTTATCAAGTTTTATGACTGTTAATTTTCATTTCACATGAACAGGTAACTAAAAAACACAGCCTTTATATTTTTCTTGTAAGTATTTTTTATACTATGTATTAAAGAGGATTTTTTTGGTTCGATACATATCCACAGTGGTTTTCAATCTGTTAATTTCTCCAGATTATTGAGAATAACATTATTTACGGTGATTGGGTGAGGAAAAATATCAGCCCTCTGCCATAAGAGGCTGGGCAGGTTTATTGTATAGAGCGCTGACCCAATGAATGAAATAATTGGATCCAAGCTCTGATTCTGCTAGTAACCAGTTCTGTGACTTTAAGCAAGTCATCATATATTTCTGAGCTTTATTTGCCTAATCTCTGAAATGGTAAGATTGTATTGGACAATACTTAAATTTCTTTCAGGTTTAAGATCCTATTTTTTTAATCTTTCCTAGGATACTGTTATCTTTTAACAATAATTCAAACCTTTGCCTAAAAATTAGTGTGAACTTACATCCCGGGCATATCTTCTTGTCATTTCTTATGTCTTTCTAATTACACATATCTATCTCATCTCTGTGATATATATATCTCCCTCCTCCCAACTTCTCCCTGCTATATATAGTAAGCTTTGATATCTTAATGTCCTTTTAACCCTTCTTCCTTTTCTTTTTCTTCCAGAGTCTGAAATCTTTCTTTTTCTCAGACTTCCCAGGATTTATTTTCACCCTCTTTGATCCATTTTCTACCCAACTTGCTTATAGAACCCATGATTATTCTTCCTTATTCAGTATCACCCCCTCCGTTTTCTTTTTAAAATACTTTGTCTATGTTTATGGTCTTTTGCATGGAATTGTGTTTATCAAAATGTTCTTTTAACGTGTTCTTCTAAAACTAATTATAGTAGGTGGCAAACTGTCCGAGCTTGCCATTTTGTACTTTGTTCTAAAATTATCCTATCTCAATACAAACCCAAATTTCTTAGTGTTCCCAACACAAAGATGCTTCTTTATTTTCTGGCCCAGGTATAAAATGTAGCACAAAGCATTTGTTTGATAGGAAGCCTTTTCAACATCTTATTTGATATTTCATTTGGAACATAGAACAGCTCATTTTCTTTTAAAAAAAATGCTTTAGATATTCTTAGAGCAGTTTAAAATTTTATACTTTAAAACAAGTTGCAAACATCCATTGCTGCTCTTGCATATTATAGTTTGCTTATATGTTTTGGATATTAACTGTATATTGAGTGGTTCGTTTTCCCCACCTTCCTTTTTTTGCCTCATTGTTTTTGCCTGTGTAGCTTTCATCATACCCCATTGGCTTAGCTACTTGGCCATCATACTCTTTACTTTACATAATCTCTTCAGTTTCTGTTATAGGTTGAAGTTTTTTGTGGTATACCCATGTTATCCATAGAAAGCCATTATAATCAGATTTGCTACGAATCAAGCACTCAAAGTGTGCCAACTCTATGCCTAGAAATTTTATAAACCCTTTACCATTATTAACATTGATTCTTATAACAGGACTGTGAGGTAGGTACTATTATTAAACTCTGTTTAAATACAGAGAAACGAAAGTAGGGGAAAAAATCAAGTAACTAACTAAAAGGCAGGCTAGTAATGGCAGAGCTGAGACTTGAGCTCAGGCTGTCTGGTTCCATAACCCAGGTTCTTAACCACTCCTTTATACTGCTTTTTCAAGATACTTTCCTAAAATATATCAATAAGAATTCTAATAAAAAGTCTCTGAAATAATGGAAATTCCATGGGTTTTGGAATTCCATGTGTTTTGTCCAAGCATGACTGATCTCCTCTCTTACATGAAACCCAAAGCATTGCTTTTAAAAGGAATGAATGCCAGACTACATGACTCCCTTGGTTATTAGCAATTTCCCCACTTTATTTATGAATACTTATCCTTTTTCTTATTGAATAGTGCACATTTTAAATAGTAAGAAAATGCTCATTGAATTGATTTTTTTTTGAAATTGTGGAAATATTTCAATGCTCCACAAGCAGAGGAAATGTTTAGAGAAGATAATTGTCTTGGTAAATAGCTTCAGAATATATAGAGGACAACTCAAAGCAACCTGTGACAGGAAAGGAGAGAAATATAATGTCACTAAATGACATTGTTGGTTAACCTAAAATTTTAAGGATCTTAGTTTTTATATTACCTGAAAGTTGATCACCAGCAAGTGAAGTAATGAAGCCATTGAATAAAATGGGATGTTTTGATACTAATTATCTCTTAAATAACTACTGATTTGTAGTCAGATTATTTTGTATTTTTATCTTTTTGTTGTTGTTGTTTTTCCATAATGATATATGTTATCCATTTGATGAAAATCCTGCGTGGCAAAAACCACTACTTTCCATGACCTGTTGTAACAAATACAGCACTATACATCCACTTGGGAACAGGATAAATACTAACATCAAAATGTTAGAACTAGAAGAGAACTTACAAACCAGGTGGTTTACCACTTACTGTGTTATTTTTAATAGTTTCTATTTTTTTTTTGGTTGAAGTGTAGTTGACATATAATATTATATTAGTTTGAGGTGTGTAACCTAGTGATTCGACAATTATGTATATTATGAAATGCTCACCATGATAAGTGTAGTCACCATACAACATTATTACAGTATTATTGACTATTTCCTATGCTGTACTTCTCCTCCCTGGGACTTATTTTATAACTGGAAATTTGTACCTTTCAATCTCCTTCACCTATTTCACCTCCTATACCCCCATCCTCCTCCCCTTTGGCAAACACAAGTTTGTTCCCTACATTTATAATCTGTTTCTGTTTTGTTTTGTTTTTTTTTTTTTTTGAATTCCACATATAAGTGAAATCATATGGTATTTGTCTTTCTCTGTCTGACTTATTTCACTTAGCATAATATGCTCCAGGTCCATCTATACTATTGCAAATGGCAAGACATCATTCTTTTTTATGCCTGTAATATTTCCTTGTGTATACATACCACATCTTCTTTATTGATTCATCTATCAATAGGCACTTAGGTTCCTTCCATACCCTAACCATTGTAAAATGCTGCAATAAACATAGGGGTGCATATATCTTGTCAAATTAGTGTTTTCATTTTCTTCAGATAAATACCCAGCAGTGGAATTTTTGGATTCTATGGTATTTCTACTTTTAATATTTTGAGGAATCTCCATACTGTTTTCTAGTGGCTGCACTAATTTACATTCCCACCAACAGTGCATAAGTGTTCCTTCTTCACATTCTTGCCAACATTAGTTATTGTCTTTTTGATACTAGCCATTCTGAGTGGTGTGAGGTGTTATCTCATTTTGGTTTTTATTTGCATTTCCCTAATGATTAGTGATGAGCATCTTCTCATGTGTCTGTTGGCCATCTATCACTTATTTTTATATATGAAAAATAAATAGCCAAAAAGAGAGACTGACTTTTCCAAGAATAAATATCTGGTCGTTGGTAGAGTCTGATAGAGACAAAACAGCAAAAGATTCTGTTACAGGGGTTGAAAATTTTATTTTCACTACCTGCTAGGCAGATGAGTTTAGGGAGAGTAGTTCCTCTTCAGCAAAATGTGAATGTACTTATTCATTTATTTATAAATAATTACTGATAATCAATTCCACACCAATCGCTCTTCTAGATTGTTGTATTATAAAGATGAATAAAAATAGCCCCTGCTCTGTTAGAATTTCCAGACACATAAGTAAGCAGTCTCAATTAAATAATACTGTAATGAAAGGTTGAAAAGATACCTTTAGGAGAATAAGAGATGGGGGACCTCTATAAATTGAGATTAATCAATATTTGTGCAAAAAATAGTTTTTTGGGAGTTGATACTCTTAGGGGCTTATAATCGTAATTTTAGCCTTTGATGTTCTGGAATATTAAGGCTAATTTAGTAAATATTTTAACTCTCTTTCAATTTGTGTGCCCATCATATCTTTTCCTATAATTGAACTCTATATTTCTTGAAGTAAAATGAAACTCAATTAGAGAGCATTTATACACCAATCTGTTAAGGATAGCATCTCTTATGTATGACCGATAACAAAACATGATAAACTAACTACTTCTTTATGTTAGGAAAAGCCAGAAATCTTTGTCATTGTTTCTTGTCTGTTTCTTTCTTAAATATAGGCAAACTTTGTTAACTTTTGTTGCTCTAGCCAAAGGGTGCTCTGACAAATGGAAATGGGATGACTTTAACTAAAGTCAATGGTCCTATCCCCTTAAATTTGTTCTTAAATTAGAGGAAAAACTAGATTCATATGAAACTAAAGTAAAATGGTTTTGTCAAAATGGACCTCCCACTAAGAATTATTATGAGATAAACTTAATAGTAACACAAAGAACTACTTGCAACTGTTTTGAAAATCTTTCATAATATAACTTTTTAATGCTTCTACAATTTATGTATCTTCTACTTTCTCACCTGAAAAATCAAATACCTATTTCCTAGTGCAATAAGATATTTATTTTTGTTTAGTAAAGGAATTTATTAAATTTAAAGATAGAGCTATCTCTTTCAAAAATTCTACAAAAATGTTTTTGTTTCTTTCGTAAGACATCGTTGGAAACTATTTTTTCTTTCCATACCTTTGTATTCAGTAATAATAAATGATATAAAGAGTGAGGTTGATGCTTAATCCGTGGTTTTGTATGTGTATGTGTTGTGGGGACAGAGTTGGGGCATGTCTACTACTGTTGTTGAGGTGCTTCTGTAATGTCATACCTATTCCACCTCTGAATAAAAGTTGTGTTTTGTCTTTATCATCCTAGAACAGAAGTTTTCAAAGTGCGGAATAGAAATCCCTGGTGGGCCCTAAGAGTCTTTTAAGAGGTGCTTGAGGTTATAAATAACACTAAGATGTCATTTGCCTTCTTTACTATCATTCTTTCATGAATATACAGTGGAGTTTTTAGAGACTATATGATGTATGATATTACACTTGTTTGAGTACAAAAAAGAGATAAGAGAATCCAGGTAACTTCTATATGCCAGATATTAAAGATGTTCGCAAAAATGTAAAACAGTAACGTTTTTCTCCCTAAATGTTCCAAATATGTTATTTATGTTACTATATGAAGTTTATTATTGTTGTTTTAATTAATCAAGCAATCAAAATTCTCCCTTAATTTCTAATTTGGTAAATATCTAAAGTGACGAACCAAATTTATTGTTTTTTCATAATAATAGATTTTGAAACCAAAAGGTTTTAGAACAGCTGTCCCAAAGAAGTGAGCCAGCAAAGCTCATAACCCAGATACTTTTGTTGTTCTAGTAGCTAAAACATTAACTTAACCAAATGGCCAAGATAATCACTTACTGCTACATAGATGCTTAACTGTGAATAGGTTTGAATAGGTTGTATATAGTAAAATAACATGTACAGGTACATGTCAGATATAGAGAAAACTAGACAGTAGCTAAAATAGTTCTCACAGTGATTAATAAATCTGCTCAACTGAATCTAAATTAAAAGAGAACAATGATAATTCCTACTTTGGTTATAATCACGAGAGGAATATCCCAATCATTCCTAAATAGCTGTACTGATAGTCCCAGAGCATTTTCCTTGCTTTGCTGTCCTGGACAAAACTGAGTGGTTAGTAAATGAAGATTTCACTGCAATCTAGGAACTGGGATAAGAACTGAGTTGGCTTGTCTCATCCTCAGTTCTCTCTTCCTGTCCCTCCCACACCTTGGCCTCTCTAACTCTCCTGAGCTGTGCCCACTTCCAAGTCTTCTAATCTATATTGGATGTTTTGGAATACGAAATATTACTCCTTTTTCCAATACAGTGCAAGTCTGTGTGATGAAACCAACACATACAAGCTATGTTTACATATTCAAATCAGAGGGAGCTTAGTTTTAAAAACATTATTTCAAAGAGATTTAGGGTTTTTTTTTATCTTTAGTCTGTAAGTAGACATTCTGGAGACTAGAAAGTAAATTAAAAAAAAAAAGGAAATGGAAAAGATTTTAAAGGATGACCCTTGAAATGATCAGATGAGTCTGATGAGAAGATAGGAAATTCTAATTTTGGAAGGGGGAAATCTATCATTTTTTTTTGACTGAGTTATCATAAAATAAGAAGAAAAATCTAAAGGATGGATAAAATTATATAGTGGAAATGATACTCAAATCAGGAAAGTAGTCAAAGATCTTTGACTTCTTTAAAGTTGTGAACCTAAAAGATTGCTTGAAGCAGTTCCTTTGAAATAGTAATAATCAACTGGATTCACCCTTAAGGGTAAAAGTATTCTTTAAAGCATTTGTAAGCTTGGTGTTAGAAGAAAAAAGGTCAGTGGTTGACAAAATTATGAACCTTACGTTACATATTATCACATGGTTTAATAAAAAGGAAGGCACCTTGTTTGGCCTCTTCTGATGTAGAAAAATCTTTGATTCTCCCTGGTGCTGGCTTTTCTTTTCAAAAGGATATTGCCTGGTGAAATTCTTAAACTTCTTTTTCCTTACCTTATTCTTTGAAACATTTCTTTGTATGTTAACAATGATCCCTTTAACATTCTAAAGTACTTATTTTTGGCATCCAGATTATGAATATAACCTGTGGTTTTTAATCCAGTAAATTAATAACTAAAAGAGAGGCTCCCCAAATTTCTAAATTTTAGATTGCTGGAAAGATCTTTAGTTTGTTAATGTGTTTTGAAAACGTGTTTTATTATATTGCTGCTATTGTTATCCCAAAGAAAATTCAAAGTTTAGGGAAATCATTGGGTTAAAATTATATTAAAAATTCTGGGACAATAATTTTTGCTAGCTGACTCACTCAACAAACTCTTACTTTTCTAGAAGAAGTAAATAGCCATGTTGGCAGGACCACATGGCAAAGAATAGAGGGCAACTTGTAGGTGACAGCTAGCAAGAAGCTTAGGTTCTTAGTGCACAAGATAATACCTTCTGCCAAGCACCTAAGTGATCTTGGAAACTGATACTCTCTAATCAGAACTTCCAGCTAAGGGCAGAGCCCAGCAGGTACCTTTTTTGCAGCCCTGTGAGAGCCTGAGCAGAGGATCCACTAACTTATCCCTGGACTCCTGGCCCAGAGAAACTTAGAGATAATAAATGTGTATTGCTTTAATCGTTTAGGTTTGTGGTAATTTGTTATATAACAATAGATCATTAATATACAATCCCATCTAGATTTAAGAAAAATTTTCAGACAAAAACTTGATTATAATATTTTAAGATATTTTATTTAATTGTACCCACTAAATTATTATTGTAGAAAAAAAATAATGCTCTGCATATCCTTTCAGAACTTGTTGCAAAATCGCGGTCCCATCCTCATAAATAAACAATGAGGCTGGATTGGATTTTAATACCACATGCTTCCCTAAAGCACTTTGGTATCACATCAGATTCCTCTATTTTTGCTACCAGGAGTTTTTGTATCTCCCAATGCAATGTGCTGCTCTAGGGCTTTGAGATCATATTTAAACAGAGAGAGTGGAGAGAGAATAAAAATAAGAATGAACTTAGGCTGATGAGATTAAACCAATTTAAAATGTATAAAATTTGTACTGTTAGAACTGGATCAACTAACCTGTATAAGTGAAAACAAAAGTATCTATTCAGTATGTGTATTGTTGTCATTAAGTAAAAAAAAAAAAATACATTTCCTGTCAATTAAGGCCCTTATTTCAAAGGGAATATCTCTACTCAGCATATTAGAAATGAGCAACTTTGATAGGAATAGAGATGCAATAGATTTTACTCTTTAGTGAAAACAAAATTTGGTATGCACAACTGCTATGAAGGAGGAATCGGACTGCTCTAAAGCTGGTGATAAATATTCAGGGAAATAATCTAGACAGATAAGAAAATAACCAGTTTTTGTATGTAAGCTTTTATCCCTTGATTTTAGAAAGGATTATTTTAGTAATGTGTTTAGAATTTTTTAAAAATCTTGAACCAGAGTTGAACAAAGAAAATATAAAGTTGGTGAGGATTGGAATTGAAGACTGTGTTGGATCTCCCTTGAGCTCTAAAAATAATCCAGACCCTCTAACAATGCAGCTCTTTCCAGGAGGCCTGGTGTTCTGTCAACAGCCTCTTTCTGTTTCAGGTTTTAACAAATACAGATTTTTAAAAATTCTTATTTAATCACCCAGTTGAATTTCTTTTCTTTTCAATTTTCAAGCTTTGTGGCTAAGGGTCCTTAAAGTCCACTAACAGGTTCAGTCCACGACTACTGAGAGATGAGACTTGGGAAATATAAAAATTATTCAAGCAATATTTTCAGTCCATGAGATGCCCCATTTGCTGCTGGTCTTCTTTTGACTTTGTGCCCTAATTTCAGACTGGTCTGGATGGAATCCTGGCTCTGCATTTACTAGATGAGTAATCTTAGGGAGTTCCTTAACCTTTCAAAGCTATATTCTTCTGTTTTCCAACATGGGGATTATAATGATTTCCAATTTATAATAATGCTGTGAAAATTAAATGTGATACTACAGTGTTTTATAGATTATCTGTTTAGGAAATGCTGATTTATACCATTCTTAAGGCCTCTTGCAGTTTTAGATGTTTCTGTTTCTAAATCCATAGGTAACACCATTGCACTTGGACAGGTCAACTGTTAGAATACTTGGTTCCCCCATAGCCCTGTTGGAAGGAGTATCCCTTAACCAATGAATGTACAGTGATTAAGTTGATATTTTAAATAACATGTGACCATAATCCTTCTGTGCTAACTGACTGGGCAAGAATAGGCGCATGCCTCAAGGGCTTTCTTGTCATAATGCAGTATTGACCAATTAGTTTTGTTCTCTAAGTAATTTGAATTAAGAAATATTGGTTGGGTTGTCAGGGTGGCTCAGCTGGTTAAGCATCCAACTCTTGATCTCAGCTCAGGTCTTGATCTCAGGGTCATGAGTTCAAATCCCACAATGGGCTCCACACTGGACATGGAGCCTACTTACACAAACAAAAAAGAAACATTGGTCAAATGGGGTATTTACAGCTGAAACTTAGAGATAAAGCAGGGTTTGCAAATTGTTGCAGAGCATGTGTATTTCTCTGTTTTTGTAGAAGTTGTATTGGACAATCTGTTTGCGGAACATGCATTGTCCAAGTGACGAGAGCTTCCCATTCCCTTGTTCTTACATCCATCTAGTTCATTCATGTAGAGTGAATTTCAGATCCTCAAATACATCTGTGTTTGCCTTCCTTGAAGTGGAACCTGTGTGAGGTGGCTGGGATGCAATCTGTAGCATTAGAAGTAAAGTAAGAAGTAGTTAAAATGTTGGTGATTGGTGTGGCCTTGTGTCTATTCACCTGAACTCCAGAAAAAAGAAAAAAACAATTTCCAGGAACAAATACTACAGTGAAATGAGCTCAGCCTTGCATGAATGATTGTGGCCATTTTTGCTCTACAGCTCATTGGGAAGATCAAAAGCAGGTACTCACTTCACTGAAGAACAAAAAACCCCTGCAGGTGGCAAGGTTCTTACTGTTGGCACCTTACTCGAGCCCCAGACTCCCATGCTTTTTCCTGGAAAATACGGAACTCCTGTGTGGAACCTAGGTGGGAGGAGGGCTGGGCAAACCCTGAGCACAGGTGAGAGAGGGAGGGAGGGAGGGAGGGAAGAGAAAGAGCTTGTGTGAGCACAAGAGGATATGATATGATATGATATGATATGATATGATATGATATGATATGATAGGCACTGCCACTTGTTCACATAGAAAAGTGATCCTTCCTCGAGTGACTCAGACCCTCAGGTTTTAAATTAATGTAACCTTCACGGAAACCACCAGCTGATCACTTGGTTTCTCCTCTGGCAGTGACGGCCTGCAATCCATAGCCTGGTCAAAGGAACCAAACTCCACATGCTATAAAAACACTTTTTCTTTGAATTACTACTTTAACTTGACCAAACAAGTTTTGGGTGACAATGGTTACCTTTTCTTTCCTATAATAGCTAAATTTTATCACTCCCCTTTGGGCAGTGAGTTTCTTTTTTGATGGAGGAACAGTGGTTATAATTTCAAATGAAGTTATTCAGCCTCACTTTTGTTGACGCTTAACGGAATCCTTTTTAGAAATAAATGGTGGTATTGAAAGTATACTTCCATTTCATCAACCACAGGTTACTCAATCCTAAAAAGGCCTTTTGAAATGCTGCTACCTCTTGGGGCAACTTATTTCTGTATTTTGGTTTATTCTGAGTATGAGAAAAAAGGCATATCCAAAGTACTCATTTCAGAAATGCCAGAAAACAAATACTTCTTATACCTTTCTTTTCAAGCATTATTGTTTGTGAGCTAGTGAAGAAAAGCTGACAAGCAGAGCTTCTGAATGCAAAGAGAGAAAACTGTACATCTTCCACACAGACTAAAGAAGTCATTGCAAATATAAGTAGGACTTTGACCAGAGGCAAAATCCAGAAAAGTAAATCCTTCCTCATCCTGAATTATAAAATATCTCCTGTATTCCTTGCCTCACAGCTTATAATCAAATTTTTTTTATGTGAGAAAAATTAATACAAATATGTACAATTCTCCTTTCTGTACTATGAGGTAAATTGGAGTTCTTTATTTTTTATTTTTTTTAAGATTTTATTTATTTATTTGAGAGAGAGAATGAGAGAGAGAGAGAGAGCACATGAGAGAAGGGAGGGTCAGAGGGAGAAGCAGACTCCCTGCCAAGCGGGGAACCTGATGCGGGACTCAGTCCCGGGACTCCAGGATCATGACCTGAGCTGAAGGCAGTCGCTTAACCAACTGAGCCACCCAGGCGCCCTAAATTGGAGTTCTTTAAACTGTGCCAGTGTCCTATCTTACCTGTCACTACATATTGTTTAAATATTTTCAAACAGTTGGTGAGGAAACTTCACCTAATAATTCTATTACTCTACTGTAGAAAAGGAAGTAAAAAAATAGAATGAAGAGAAACTCATCCAAGAGTTTTATTTTAATCTCTGATAAATGCAGTACTAGACAACCACACACTAGTGGATTTGTCCTTTTTATAATGAAAATCTATATGTCTGGATTGGTTTCTAGTCAATCAGTATTTTATCTGGTATTCCTATCCATCTAGCACAGGAATCGAAACTCTGAATTTCGAAGTCAGAGAGAGGGGTTCAAATCATGACTTTGTAAATTTCCAGTTATCTCCCTGTGGGCACATTAACTTTTTTCTCTGCTCTTTATATCTGCCTGGGCTAAAATAGTTAAAATATCTGCTTAACAGAGTTGCTGTGGAGCTGAAATAAGACATGGGCACAGCACAGCACTGCAGCTTATTATCATAAGGTACATTAAAACAAAAAATAATTATTATTACAAAATATTAGGATCCACTCATTTAGAAATACTTGCTTTGACTAGAGCAGAACTATTTAAATAGACTTTTGCCTACTTAAAGAAAATAGTAATGTTCCTTTCATTCAACAAATATTTATAACACACTCATTTTGTGCCAGGCTCTCTTTGGGATACTTCAGTGAGAAAGAGCTACAACTTTCTGCCTCACGATATTCATAGTCAAGCTTATAAAATTTTAATATAAATTCTTTACCTTCTGCCTTTTTAGTCATTTTAGCAAGCCTAAGAATTAAGCTACACTTTTAATTACACTGAATTGCTTTAGGAGTAGAAGGAAACAGATCTAACATCTCTATTTAGTTAGGAATTTAGAGCTTTTTAATACCACATTTGGGAATACAAAGTTATCTTATTCATATGTTTTGTAATTTCCTATTCTTACTGTAGAATTCCTGTCTTTGTCATGAAATGCTGAAGCCTTTGAATGTCCCCTCAGACCTTGGAAAATGTGGAGCAGAGTTTGTCAAATGTGGAGCATGGAATCATAAGGTGGGTATGCAGGTGGAGGGTTGGTTTCAAAGGGACCCTGGGCTTGTTCCAGGCCATTGCCTTGTACTGATGCCAGGTAGGAGTAATGTGCATCACCTGTGCACTTAGATATTTCACTCAAAGAAAATATTTTATAAATATGCTGAACAATATCTTCCCAATAGTTTTCCCATGTAACTAGACTAATTTTTCTCTCTCTCAAAATAAAAACCAAAAAAAAACACCCAAAACAAAAAAGAAAACTTTATTACTTTACTCCTCCTCCTCATTTTCTTTTCTCAAGATCAGATTCCTATAGGTGATTTAAGTCTTTTCGAAAACCTTCCAAGTAGCTTCCACCCTCTCCCCCTTATCTGCTTTTTTAGCATTCTACAAACAACTTTTTTTGGAAGGGAAAATCTTGCCAACAAGAAAGGTTATGTTTGTTCAAATATTTGTACCATCCTTGTTTACTTTCGATGACATTGATTTTACTTCATTAAAACATTTAACACTTTTTAAATTGAAAATAAGCATTCAGGACATATTCCTCCACAGTTGGGATCTGAACTCCTAAGCGTTATTTCTTTAAACACATTTAAATGAGTATAAATTAATAATAATATAAGAAACTGAAATACAATTGCCTATAACTACATTTACAAGGCTTGTGAATCTGAAGCATAGGAAATAATCATCTTTTCAAAGCACAAATTTTATTCATGGAGCAAGGAAAATTTATACGGAGATCTTTAAGGAAGGTGAGGCAAGAATGCCAGGGTGAAGAAAGTAATAAAAATTTTAAAGGGAATGAATCCATTGTAGTACGGGGCAAGCCCATATTACCATACATCTCCTGGGGAGGCAGTGTTTGGATACACAAAGGTGAAGGGACAAGATTGAATAAATGCAGGGCAACCGAAAAGCAGATTCTGGAATTAAGAGCTCTTCTTTAATCTTTCTTTTTCTAATCCTAATTTGGCAATTAGATATTTATAAAATAAAATAACACATGTTTCTTGAACTTGTCTCATGTAAAGCAATAGATTTAGCTTCAAAGAGAAATTATGGGTTGTTAAAATTAAAAAAGTAAAATATTGTAAAATATTTTACTTTATTCTTCCTACCATTCTTATTCAGATTTGGATTGCATTTTGGAGTAGCAAGAATTTGGGATGTTAAGTACTGAATGACATTTTAGGAAAAACACTTAGGTCTGTGGTTGAGATTGCAGAGATAGTTTTTGTATTTTAGTAGATTGAAGAAATAGAACATAAATTCATTGTGTCACTAAACCCTTTCAGTCCTACCATCAAAATATATCTTCTATTTAGGCTTCTAACTATACCTTTTTGTTTGAAAATTCTGTGCTTTAATAGATGTTTATTTTGTCTAAAATTTTCTACCACCACATAAACCTAGCAAAAATGACATTTCCAGAAACAAATGAAGAATTTCATCTTTTGTGAAAAATTTCCTGAAATCCAAAAAAGAATTTACAACTTTCTTTCTATGTCAGCACTTACAAGTTTTGTAATATGCTTGTAATGCAGTTTTAATATTGCTTGTTTACATAGTTGTATCCCTTACTAGACTTTGAGATTTTTGAAAGCAAAGCTGTATCTCATTTATCTCTACTAGGTAGGAAACCACATAAAGCAGACATTTTAAACTATTAGCTGGATCAATGGAATCTACACTGATTGTTTTCAAAGTTAATTTTTTATTCTGAAAGCTAAAATTGAGTTTAACAAGTTTTAGGGAGTAGAAATCACTTTTTTTGATAAATTATTTTTTTTTATAAATGCCATGACAGATTTGAGAATTAAATTCTTCTTGAATAAAACAGTACATGTTTCTGTGAAAACTTTATGATACTATTTTATAAACACTTTCAGAAAATATTTGTATTTATATTATATTATAATATATAATAAATGTATTATTAATTAATAAATATAAATAATAAATATATATAATGGATTTGTAGAGAAAGCTTAATGTACATACTACCTGTCAGTATGTAGATATACCCTGGTAGTTGCTAAAATGGACTATCTCAAGGTATTTTCCACTGTCAGTAACTGAAAACTTAATATCAAAACAGCTAAAACAATTAGGAAATATATTATTTTTTATAACAGAAATTTCAGAGATGGATAGACTTCTGAACTGGAGCAGTATGATTTGATTTTTTTCTGCTATTCTCATATGTCCATCATTCCCTTTGGTTTGGCCTTGTCATACTTTCCTCCTTCAAGTTCCTAAGTATGCTAGTAGATGGGGTTATGTGCTTCATTCTTCAAGTCTAAAGAGAAGAGAAAATCTTTCACCTATTCCTGAAGTAAGAATTGTTCCCTTCCTTCTGAGTAATTTAGCTCATATTCATTATTTTGTTTCAATAACAGTTATTAAGAAACTGTCATGCATTTGTTGGCTTAATCCTAAATTCCTGAGTGAATCAATAATAGCATGGTTTATGGATTGATCATGTTTGGACTGCTTTGACACATCACCCAGTAGTTGGGGATGCAGTCAGCTTTCTAGAGTTGTCACAAGAGGGAAAAGTGCATTCTTAAACAAAATCTAGGATCTAACCAAATTATGAGGAATGAATGTTTGAATGTTGGATGGACATTTATAATGTCCACCCTAAAAAGTGTTTGCATTTTTTAACTATATAATAAAATTAGTAGTTTTCAGAAACATCTGAATATAAGGTGGAGGAAGTCTAGTTTTTTATAATCTGAAGGTAACAGTGAACTAAAACCATATAGACTGAGGTTCTTTATCTGTATCCACTTCCTCATATGCTGAATTTTGTGTGTACTCTAAAAGGTGCCTTTACTTACCCAAGGTCATACACTGTAAAAATGAAAATGTAATTGAAATTCAATACTCAGTACCGAGAAGATTGAAGAGAGAGTTAATAAATTGGAATTTAGATTTATTAGAAAACATCCAGAATGAATTATGTAGAGGAATAATAGTGAAGAGTATAAGACAGAGTGTAAGAGATCAGGGGCACAAGGACTTGGGAGAGAAAATACATGATCTATCCAACCCCCCTCCTCCTGCCCACCAAAAAGGAAAGAAGGAAAGAAGGAAAAGAAGGAAAGGAAAGGAAAGAAACAGAAATATAGAGTAGATAGGACAAATAAAACCAAATTATGAGATGGTAAATTTAAGCCCTAATATGTTAATATGTACCTCATATATAAATTTACTAATCCTTGAATATAAATAAATCAACAGAAAAGGATAAACAACTTAATAGATAAGAAGAATACAAACACAAATGATACCATTACATACTTATCGGACTGCCAGAATTAAAAAAGATTGACAATATCAAATGTTGGTGAGAATGTTGAGCAACTGGAACTCATCTCAACTTACTTGGTTACTTTGGAGAGGAGGAGGTGATTAGTGGCTGCAAGGAATTATGAAGGGCTTCCATGATGCTGGGAATATTCTATTTCCTGATCTGGGTGGTAATTACATGGACATGTTAATGAAAATGCATTAATCTGTATTTGTATGACATTTGTACTTTTATGCATGTATCTTATACTTCTGTAAAATGTTCAGTAGAAATAATCACTTATTTTAATCAGTAAGCCTAATATTCTCCCAGGGAAATGTAGTAAAACTGCAATTTTGAAATTTATTACTACACACACTCTATTACAAAGTTAAGATTGAGGTTGAGTGAATTTGTGTTTGTATTTGTATTCCCTTAAATGCCTCTGAAAAGAATAACATTGTGGTAAATCACCAAAAGAAAAAATAGAGATGGATATGAAAATACATACCCAATGAGTTTATGAGGTTATTTAATGTAATATGTAGCATTGAATTTCATTTTTATGTATCAGGGAGGTAAATGCCAGAAAAATTCATCACCTAACATTTCAAAAAGCTCTGTGACCTTGAACTTCAAAGTCATTTCTGGTTATGTGACCTCTCAAAATGCTATCATGTCTTCTCAATGGTAGAGAAAATGCAATTCATGAGTAACCTCTCTTATTATATTTACAACCCTTCTTTCACATTGATATATTACCTTTCTTTTTTTTTAGTTTTATTATGTTATGTTAATCACCATACATTACATCATTAGTTTTTGATGTAGTGTTCCATGATTCATCGTTTGCATATAACACCCAGTACTCCATTCAATACGTGCCCTCTTTAATATCCATCACCAGGCTAACCCATTCCCCCACACCCCTCCCCTCTAGAACTTTCAGTTTGTTTCTCAGAGTCCATAGTCTCTCATGGGTCGTCTCCCCCTCCAATTTCCTCCCCTTCATTTTTCCCTTCCTGCTGTCTTCTTTTTTTTTTTTAATGATATATTGCCTTTCTTTCTTCCTCATTATTCAGATCTTAGCCTAAGAGTCTTTTCATCACAAT
This sequence comes from Zalophus californianus, assembly GCF_009762305.2. NCBI lineage: Eukaryota > Metazoa > Chordata > Mammalia > Carnivora > Otariidae > Zalophus > Zalophus californianus. The sequence goes on along the minus strand of NC_045606.1, from coordinate 42,774,306 downwards.
AACCTTTCCCTGACTCTTAAGTGTGTTGGCTTTTTTACCTTTGCATTGGTTCCAAAGACTAATTGTTATGGAATTTCACTAATGAATTTTATGGGTTTACCTATTTCCTCCAAACTTTGAAGTCTTTGAAGGCAGGGAATGCATCAAACATGAAGACATTTTTTTAATCCCAATGGTTAGAACAGAATGCATAGCACATGCCCCAGATATATTTATTAAATAGCAAATAAAGAATCAATGAGTCAATGTGGTGTTAGCCTCTGGCCAATAGTTGAGATAATGGAGTTTCTAATTTGTGAAACTAATTTTTGGAAATTTCTCTTTTGAGGCCATATTTTCAAATGCCAATCATGAAGTAATAGTTTTTACTGGAAGTAAAAATATGAAGTGTTCCATAGGCCATGTAATGTCATGGATATATCTCCTGAAACAACTTTGCTAGAGTTTTATCTTTCTTCTTTGTATGTCTAGTCTTCCACACTTTGGGTTAGTAACTACTTTCAAAGTGAATAGTTTTGACAAAATTGTCTAGATTTGTATAATCAGAATTTACTCTCCCTGAGGCAGCTTTTGGAATACAAAGGTACAAACTCTCTTCATTTATCTTATTAGAAGAGTCAAAGTTTTCAAACCATGTTTAGGTCGTATATATTTTCTAGTCTTCTCTCTGCAACACCTTTTTCTTCTTCCTGCTCTTAATACTTATAATGTACTCAGTTTATCCCTAGATAATAATTTCTCATCATTTTCTTGTTTAGTAAGTACATACTAGTGCTTTTTAATATACCATGAGGGTTAGATCTCCCAATTACCAGTGAATGTTTTGATATTATATATCATATCCTTAGAGTCTAAAGTATTTCAGTATCTATTTCTGCTTAAAAAGGCCCAGTGGAGCTCATATTATGTACATGCTCTCTCCTTTCCTTCTGTATAGAAACACACACACACACACAAACCTATATTTATATCTACCTGTCTAACTTTTTTTTTCCAAGAAAAGAAAGAAAGCTATCATAAAAACTAAATTTTCCCAAATGTGTCATTAAAATTGAACAGGACAATCTTGAATATGTACTCGAGCAAATCTCAGAAGTATGAATGACTGTTGTTTGGTGGAGTATATTCCCCTGATGCAGCAATAATCTACTGATCTGCTTTCCAACTCTAATTGTTTGTTTGGATTTTATTTCTTTCTATAAATGAGGTAATGAGATTTAGGGATTGAAGGGCAGAAATTTAATTGACAATGCAATAAACAGCCATCTAAAGTAAGCTTTTACAAAATGACACCACTACTCACTGGAAACCCCAACTCTATTCAGAATGAATATAAATGCTTACCTCTTGTAATATTTGATGAAATTTAATACCCTTTGAGAATTCCTTTCAATCAGTATTAAGCAAAAGATTCTTTTAAAAGAAGTGAAGATTAGCAATTACGTTTTGTGATTTCCCAATACTCCTTTAACATTTCTTCTGTAAGTTAGATGATATATCTGCACGCTTCAGGGTAAATTCAAAAGAAGTGGTACAAAGTGTCTGTGTTTCATTAGGGCAAAATAGGGCAGATATTTTTATAGGCAAAAATATATTTTATATTAACACCTGCACTGTTTTGCAACAGAAATACTGCTATTTGTGTGATAGTGCAACTCTAATTCAGGTAATATATTTAGTTATATTTCATTTCCTGTTGTTTATAATTTCCTCAAAATAACATTAAAAAGTGATGAGAAGTTTATATTAGTATAGTTCAAACTGTGACCACAAAGTCTGTTGTCATGGCAACTCTGACCAATTAAAAAGTGCCATGCCCCAATTTGTGGTACAATATTCTTTGAAACAAAATTACACTGTATAAGGAAATTGGCAATTCCTTGAGATTTATTAATAGGGTATTTGAACTATAGAAATTACTGGGGAAAAGAAGAGAACAAATTTGCTTATCCATATGGTTTTTGAGTTTGATCTAAATTTCTTAGCATTATTTTTCTTGGTCTTAGTATTTCTTTTTTTTTTTTAAGATTTTATTTATTTATTTGACAGAGAGAGAACATAAGTAGGCAGAGTGGCAGGCAAAGGGAGTGGGAGAAGCAGGCTCCCCACTGAGCAGGGAGCCCAATGCGGGTCTCAATCCCAGGACCCTGGGATCATGGTCTGAGCCAAAGGCAGATGCTTAACCGACTGAGGCACCCAGGTGCCCCGGTCTTAATATTTCAGTAGATATTACAAATATATATGTATATATGAAATACACATATAAAATACATATATTAATATCACATTCATATTATTTATTAATATTACCATATTGGAAGTTAGTGTGGGTTTATTCAAATCAACTAATGTTTCTTTAAATAAAATTCTACTTCAAGGGGTGCCTGGGTGGCTCAGTTGGTTAGGCAACTGCCTTCAGCTCAGGTCATGATCTCAGGGTCCTGGGATCGAGCCCCGGCGGGAAGCGTGCTTCTCCCTCTGACCCTCCTCCTGCTTGTGTTCCCTCTCTTGCTGTCTCTCTCTCTCTGTGTCAATTAAATAAATAAATAAAATCTTAAAAAAAAAAAAGAATTCTACTTCAAGGGCCAAGAGATTTAAATAGAAGCATGACTAAATATATTTTATTTATAATCATTTAATCACACACATCATTTAAGTTTCACTCTTCTGGACCATATTTTTTCTATGTGTCTCACTTTATTTCAATTTTCAGATTCTTTCCAGAAGATCCTCTAACTATAGAGCCAGATGGCACCTTACTCTTTGGCTTCATTAGGCCACTTTTGACTTTGAACAAGGAATATTTCAAATGACTAAATGATGTATGTCACTGACTGACCATACGTCAGATATTCACACCCATTCAATCTGTAAATGTGGCTCATCTGTGAATTTGGCCGGCATTGTTCAGCAGTTCTCACAGGACATGTGTTGATGATCTTTGTGCTAGCTGGAGGAGTGGCAATAAAACCAAATGGATTAACCATAATCTTTCTCCACATTAACATGATTTCCAGAGACCCAGAATTATTCATCACTTTTCAGAGTACTCAATGCACATAGCAACAACTGGTTACATCATTGCTATGGTAGCCACTTTCAGATGTTGATTTTGCTTCCAAAAAATATCTGCGCAATTAGCAAACTGAATGCTACCTTTGGAATCAGATAATCAGTTTAAAAATTTTAGGTATAGTCACTGCCAAAATTGTAATAAGGTACAGTAAATGACTTTACAAAGTGGCATGATAATTCCTTGATTATAATTGTTTACATTTAAACACATCAATAGGAATTTAAATTAATTAATTTAATATAAATGGTATATGCCTTTTCTTCCTCCTCTCAAAAGTCTTCTGCTTACTTAAGGCAAGAATATGTATATATACTTTTGCTAAGATCCATAGAATTACCAGTGAATAAATGAGACTGAAATGATAACTACAATGGGAATTCCATTTTATCTTTGCAATCCAGAAAATTTGCCATTGTTCCTCAAATAACCATTATTTGGTATTCATCTAGTCAGGATTCTTCATTTTGTTCTATTATTGTTAAAATAACAAATCACCTCACGCATAAAGCTGGCTCAGTAGCATTTATGTTTAGTTATAATTTGTTGAAAGACTCCTTATTGTTTTGCTGATGTTTTATCATATGCATGTGGGATACTCTTGGTTTGAGCAACAATGAAAAGCCAATATCACACTCCAGGATCTTGCTGCCTGTAGAACGGTTAACAATAGATAAAATGCATTTATTCTTGGCCGTCTTTTAAAAGTACCTTGGAGAATTACTGTAACACTATGTACTGTAAGCTTCAATGAAACTACAGACTAAAGTGTGATTTTCAGAGGCTTATTGTATTCAAAATGCATTGTATGTTATTAAAATAGCAAAGCTTTTTATGTAGATATTTGTGAGATCCCTGACGACAAGATAATGCAATATGGAGAAAAGTCAGTAGAATTACATAGGAGAGGGGTAACTTGTTGACATGCTTACTAGGTAAAATGTAGGATCATGAAAATTATTAACTGGGAAACTGAATTTTAACATGACCTATAATGCTGCTGGGCACAATTTTCTGGACAGTTCCCTGCATGGACACACCTTTCAATTTATCAGCATTTGCTTTCATGATGGTCGTCCAATAAAACACCCCTGGGTACACTATTCCCATGACAATATGGTTCTGTGGCTCACCATTAGCACTGTCACTTGTCCTGTACAATGGCTTACCTGATCCTTGGGTGCAGCAAATCCCTGACATAGAAATGGCCTTCTCAGCCTTTCAGTGTAACAGTGGGATAGGCAGGGAGGCCACAGATTGGCAAAGCAGAAGGAAAACATATTATTTCCATGCATCTGCCAAGAAAAAACTCCCAAAGGATTATGCTGGCAGTGAATATAATCTTTGAGAATAAAGTTAAAACATGGTAAACAGGGGCATAAATTTTAGTGGTAAAGGGAATTATTTTTAGAGGAGTGTTAGCAACTGATACAAACTATATTTTATTTGCTTTTGTGAGATGAAAAGATTATTTCAAAGTTTAGCTAAGGTAGGGTACGCACTAACGTTAACTGAGTATCTGTCATATACCAAGCACCGTATTAGGCATGAATATAGATTTTCAGTAATGCTCATTTCAGCTATGCAGGGAAGGCATTTTCATCCCATTTGCCAATGAGGACATTTACTTCTACCAACTTAACATTGCTTTCTCTAACAGCCCTATTCAGAGTGGCAGTGCCTAAATGGTCAAGTCCTATTCATAAACCCTGAGAGTGAGAAAGAAAAGGGTCTAATGACAGTTGGATGACAGTGTGCAGAACCCTGTGCTCTACCAAAAACATAGATGCTATAGTTCCTGATACGGAAGGAACTGCATTTAATAGTGAGATATGATATGTAAATGTTGAAAAAAAACATGAAATAGATATGTCCGGTAATTGTTTATAGGCTCTAAAATTAAGACAGCTCTTTCACAAAATTTTCACATTTGAACCCCAAAGCAATTATGTCAAAATGGTATTAGTATTTTTTAGTCCCATTTTATCGGTGCTAACATTGAGAACTGCACGATTTTGGTGACTTGCCTAAACTGTAACAGATGAGAAGTATTGAAATGAGAATTCAAACTTAGCTGTTTTTACTCCAAACCGTATGACTTTTTTATTACACCATACTGAATATAGGAAAAGTACCATAGCAATGATAATTAGCATGTTTGGAGTGCTTTCCTTGCATAGTATTTATATATTAAATCAGTTAACCCTTACAACAAATCTAGTAGGCAATACTTTGATTATCCCAATTTTAGAGATGATAAACCCGAGGCATAGAAGTTAAATGACTTGTTCATCACCATAGAGCTAGTAAGTGGCAAAGAGGTGATTTAGATTCATTCAGATAGTGTGATTCCTAAGCCCATGCCTCAAACACCATGCTATATTGTCTCTATGTCACACTGGTTTGAAAGGCTGGCTATGAACCCTACCTCAAATAGCTATTGTGAGAATTAAGTGAGTCAATGCATATAATGAGTTGGAGCAGTGCCTGGCACTCAATAAATGTTAGCTGTCATTGGCATAACCTGTATATTTATTCAAGCAATAGTGATATACTGTTCCAAATGGAAAGGATGGCCAGTTTGGGAAATTTCAATTGGAAAGTGAGCTCTGAGTAATTATCAATTATTATTTCTCATGACTCTGTGGATTGACTCGGTAGGTCTTTGTTTCACATGATGACAGCTGGGGATGCAGTCCTAGAAGCTCTTTTGGTCTGGCATAACCTGATTTTCTTTGTTAAGAGACAGCCCATATTCAATATGGGAGAGATACACAAGGGCATAAATACTAGGGTCATCATTTATTGGAAGCCATCTTTAGACATGGGAACATTTAGCAACCTAGTCATGAAATCCCATTTGCCTACTCTTAAAATCAGATTACTAAAGTTATAATCTATCTTTTTAAAATGAACGGTTCTGAATTTTGACAAACATATACAGTCATGGAACCACCACTACAAACAAGATGTAAACAAGATGTACAAACAAATGTAAGCTGTCCATCACCCTGTTACCTTGTATCCCTTTGGAGTCAATCTCCTCTCCTTACTTCATCAGTGGACAATTAGTGATCCGATTTCTGTTCTTTAGTTTACCTTTTGCAGAATGTCATTTAAATAGAATCATACAGTTTGTAGATATTTGGGACTGGATTGTTTCACTTAGCATAATGCTTGTGTTGTGTCTGTCATTGCTGAGTAATAATTCATTGGATGAATATACAATGATATGTTTATCCATTCAGTAGTTGATGGAAATTTTGGTTGTTTCCAGTTTTTGGTGATTATGAATAAAGCTGCTGAAGGGATTCATATACAGTTTTTGTTGTTGTTGTTGTTGTTTTTAGGTGGATATGTTTTCACTTTTCTTGTGAGAATACTGGGTCATACACTAAATGTATATTTAAATTCATGAGAACTGCCAAACTATTTTCCAGAGAGACTGTACTATGTTATGTTCCCACCAGAAATGTAGGAGTTCTAGTTGTTTCAACTCCTTGTCAGCACTTTGCATTGTCAAGGATATTTTTTTTCTTCTCTCTATTCTAATGGGCATGCAGTGGTGTCTCACTTAGTTTTAATGACTAAAAATGTCAAGGGTCTTTTTATGTACTTAATTACAATTCATTTGTCTTTTTTGGTAATGTATCTATTCAAGTTTTTTTGCCCATTTTTTATTGGGTTGTTTTGTTTTTTGAATTTTGAGAGTTTGTTATATATTCTCAGTCCTAGTCATGGTCATATATAAGATTTGTAAATATTTTCTTCCAATCAGGGTTTTTCTTTTCACTTCTTAATAGCATCTTTTGAAGAGCAGAAATTTTAATTTTGATGAGGTCCAATTATTATTTTTTATTATTAGTGTTTTTTATGTCCTTTTCAATGAAAGTTTTGCCTAACAAAAAAGATCACAAAAGCGTTTTCTTATTTTCTTGAAGAAGCTTTATAGTTTTAGGTATTGCATTTATGTTTATCATCCATTTTTTATATATGGTAGGAGATGTGAATCATGAGCAGAATTTTGAAGGGCAAAACATGTTCTGTTTAAAACTTGGATCTTCTTATATATTTCTTGTATAAAATAATAAGAATGGTAACACCATGCACATTAAAATCCTACTGGAGGAAACTGAAATTAATTAACCAAACTGTATTAGTGATCCACTGGGATTCTTTGCATATTGGTTTGGAGTATTTCATTTGACACATACAAAAAACACTAGCATTTTTTTAACTGTAAGTTTAGCAAACATCTAAACAGCTTATGTATACTTCCAAAATAATTTCTTTAGTTGCCTTCAAATTAATTTTGATTCTAAGCTAATTTGACTCTGTTCTGGAAGTTTTCAAAATACAAGTCTACGGAAGAGGATATTTGAGCTAATCCTATCATTGACACCTTAATTTGTGCTTGAGTGGGACATTAAACTCTGTTTCAGTTTTTTGAAAAGCAAAATTGAGATGTTGAAAGGAAGAAGCAAGACATTGTATATGAAATGTCTTAAAGAGTATAAAATGCTCTAATGATGATGATGATGATGATGATATTCTTGTTTAACCTGCAACCATTCTAAGTCATTCTAAGCATGTCTGCTGGAATAATCTTCCAGGTTGAAGCTTTAAGCCATTCCATAATTCACTGCCTTCTAATAAGTATCCAGGTCTCAACAGATGTCCACAAACTCTACCCATCTGCTTGCTCACTCTTCTGCTCTACATTGTTAAAGCTTGACATGTTCATACCTCAATACTTAACTTCTTTTTCTTCTTCCCATCATTGTTGATATGCTTAGGCAATTGTCACTCCTTAATTATACTGTGAACTTCCTGAGGCAATCAAAATGTAAGAACATGTGGGATAGAAGTAGTAGAGCTTTGAAAATTTTGTATAGAGGTCTAGAGTGCAGGTTCTACAATAATTGATGAAGTTGAGGAGATTTTGATTGTCATAAGGGCTGATGATGTTTCGCTTTTTGTTTTTTGTTTTGTTTTGTTTTAGTATTTGCTGATATTTTCAACCTTCTGAATGCTTTACAATTTTTGTGTGTTATTGTTTCCACATCTATAGATATAGCTTAATGATCATGTTTTAAAAATGCTCTGAGAGCCTTTGGTAAAAAGCAGTATACAAGTGCAAAGTATTGCCTTTCTGTTGCTTGCGTCTTAGAATTTTGCACAGCTTGAGAAAATATGTGTCTTTTCAAGGCATTTTATCCTAAGCTAATTTTGCTTCTCTTTATCTGATTTGATTGATATTGAAAAAAATATCTATTTCAACAACAGTTCTTTGAAGATAACATAGACTGGAAAAAATAGAACAGTAGTTTATCAGAAAGTGTTACATTCCTAGTTGAGAAATGATTTGTAACAGGACACATAAATATTTCAATCACCTAAAATACCACATTGAAAACTGCCTGTGAGATCGATGTCTGTTGAAAGAATCTAGCAACTCCTTTGTGTGAGAGTCATCATTTCCTACACATATTTTAAGATACTGTCCACAGAAACTTGTGTCAGGTACTCACAAAGTTCCAATGGGTATGGATTTTATGTCAACTGAAAGTAGCATTGATGTTGCTAAGGTGTAATAGAATTATGTCCTGTTAGCAAAAAAGGCAAGAAAGAATGAATATAATCCTTTGGCATAGGTAAAGTAAGTTAAATGCTTTATTTTTAAAAATAATTCTCAGATATTATTTTATACATTTCTCTTTTTAAAATAACTTATTCTCTTTTCCTTGTTTTAAGTTTTACATTCTCTCCCACCACTGCTTTATTCCCTTTTTCATTAAGAAGGTGTGAACACTTTACATGCCTGAATCCTGAGCTGCTTAATGAGTTCTTGCTAAGTATTTTTAGAGCAGTTGTTTTCTTTGTTGTTTATAAAAGAATGAAGCTATATATTTTTTAGAACACTTTGAGGTATTTTTGTAAAATTAAAGGCAATCCATATTTATAATCTCTATATTGAACTGCAGAGAGGGAAAGAGAGAGAGAGAGATCAAAGGCAATCTAATCAGTTTTTATGGAGGTTTAGAGATTCACAGTTTGATCTCGCTTTATTCTACATCTTTTCTCAAAGACTCTACAATTATTTTTATTTATTTATTTCAAGAAAAGATGTTGATGCTTTTTTTTTAATCAAAAGTCAAACAGAACTTAAATTTTTCTGTGTCACCCTATCTGAATTCAGAAATCCTTGGGATGTTGTGGTAAAAAGGGAGAGCTGGATGCCCATTTCTCACATCCAGAAGGCCATGGGAGAGAAATACCCCTGATTTGGTCTTTGTTGAGAAAACACAAAATGTAATTAGAAAGGAGAGTAATGCTTCATTAAGGACTTTGCTCTATTCTCTTAAAAGCTAAGAGAATGGAATACTTATTCCACACCAGAAACTAATAATTTTAGAATACTTTAATCGGTTTGGGTCAACTTGACAATAATGGAAGGAAGGATGATAAAGGAAACTCTATAATTTTTGTCTCTATAGATCTATTTAACTTTTCTACTTCATGCCTCAAATATATTTCCAGTGCAGTATGGCTATACTGTATATATGTACTATAAATAAAAATAATTGTCTAACAGTGTCAGAAATAAAGCTGTGCCTTCAATGGATTTACACTATTCATTACATCATTACATATTTTTGAGCACTTATTAAAAGGCAGGTGATATGTTAGGCTTTAAAGAATATAGAGACACAAAGTCCTTGCCTTTAAAGAGTTCATAGTCTATATTGGGAGGGTCAGGCAAGCCAATGATCCCAACACAGTGAAGTAACTATTTTAATTATAAAATAGCATCCCCATGAAGCCATAGCATGATGAGTTCTATTCTGGTAGGATTAAGTTTGTGATGTGATATAATATCTAGCTCACAAGGGGAAATATCTCCCTGTAGTTTTAGTGATTGCCTGGTTTATCTATGAAGATTTGGAATTTGTAAGCTTATAGCTAAAGCTATAGGAAAGAGGAATTATCTAGAAAGAGCAAATAAAGTGAGATTAAAGAAATACTGAAAACAGAATCATTGGAACTTAAGACAACTAAAGGAGCAGGAACAACAAAGATGGAGAAAGAGAAATTGAATGGTAATGATCAGAAAGATGGGGGAGAACTGCAAGATGTTAAGGAACTACAAAAGACTGAGAATGGACAAGTGGATGGAGCAAGGGCAATGCATGGAAAAAGCAATCAATAAAGCAAGTGATGCATATGTCACTTAGGATATACTATGAAATGTGACCCATGGATTTATCATTTGGAAAGGTATATGTAGCTTTAAAAGAAGCAATTGTGAAGCTAACAAGGACTTGAATGTGATGCAAGATGGGGAATGAAAATGGATAGCCATGGGAAAATCACTTGCATTGAAGTACAAACAAAGGCTAATGAATACAACTACAAAGATAGTAGAGAAATAGGCTAAGGATAATGAAGAACTATCACAGAAAGTAACAAGAGGGGAGATTTTAAAAAGAAGGTGGTAAACTATCCCAAATGCTACTGAAAAAAACAGAACCACACAAAATAATTCCATGGATTTGGCAATTAGGTAGATTTTAATTATATATTAATTTACATGATTATTTGGTTAACTTTTATTTTCTCCCTTGGATGGTAAACCCTGGGAGGGCATGGTGGAAGTCTAATTTTTTTTCTTTCTTAGGGTTAATAGAATGGGTCCTAAGATAGAAGCTTGGTTACAATGATAGGAAGTGGGGAAATGATGCAGTGGAAAAGAGGAGGTTGAAGGCAGAGAAAAAGAGTGACTCAGAAAGCAATTCTTTAAGGTGAGAGGGGAAGATGGGATTTAGAGCACTGTGGAGGGTTTAGCCTGAACTTGTATTTACTTTACTATGTTAAATAGCATTCTTTAGTTTATTTTAGCTTTAAATATCTTTTTGTTGATAGGTCAAATCTTAAACATCATAATACTGACTGATTGTGAGATTGGAAAATCCAGTTTATCAGGTGAAAATATACTTCTGCACATTTCAAAAATAATTTCAGGTCCTTTTCCCTATTTTAAAGTTTGTATAATGTACATCATGGTGACTATAGTTAATAATACTGCATTGCATATTTGAAAGTTACTAAGAGAGTAAATCTTGGAAGTTCTCATTACAAGAAAAAAAATTGTAACTACATATGGTGACAATGGTAACTAGACTTATCATGGTGATCATTTTGCAGTGTATACAATATCAAATTATTATATTGTACCCTTAAAACTATTATAATGTTACAAGTTGTACCTCAATAAAAAAAAATGCATGTATGTCCTCTAAGCATGTTAGTTGCTTTTTTTTTTTTTAAGATTTATTTATTTATTTATTTGAGAGAGATAAAGGGAGAGAGAGCATTAGCCGGGGGCGGGAGTGGGGGCGTTGCAGAGGGAGAAGCAGCTGCCCTGCTCAGCCAGGATCCCAGGGATCATGACCTGAGATGAAGGCAGACCCTTAACTGACTGAGCCACTCAGGCACTCCAGCATGTTAGTTTTATTTAGTTGTTGTTGTTGTTGTTGTTGTTGTTTTGAGCCAGGATATTTCAACATCTTCAAAACAAGCACACACTGGGCGCCTGGGTGGCTCAGTCGTTAAGCGTCTGCCTTCAGCTCAGGTTATGATACCACGGTCCTGGGATCGAGCCCTGCAACGGGCTCCCTGCTCAACGGGGAGCCTGCTTCGTCCTCTGCCTGCCGCTCTGCCTACTTATGCTCGCTATCTCTCTGTCAAATAAATAAATAAAATCTTTAAAAAAACAAACAAAACCAAGCACACACTATAATTATATAGTTATTTTATAGTCATATGTTATATAATTATATGAGGCTTATATAATAAATCTTAATAAATATTTGTAAATAAATATATAAGTATTTTATATATAAATATAAATATATATTACATATATAAAATAAATAAATATTTATAAATAAATGTTAAATATATCATATAAAATTTATGTAACAAATATATAATCATAAAAAGTAATTCTTAATGTCAGTGGGATAAATTTAAAGCTTAGAATATCAGGTTTTAGGACATTAAAAAATGTCATTCCAGTTTATCTTACTTGTTCTACAATGAAGGAACATGTACTAGGAATGTAATGTTTGTCATGTCATATAATCATTCAAATAAAGCCTCAGCTTTTTATTCAGCAAGGAAATATGATATTATCAATAATTTGTGATTGATTGTATTTTAGCCTCATACTATTCATTCTGTAATTCTTTCAATTTCCTATTTCATAGTTAGCTCTCCAAAATATTTGGAAACACCTGATAGAATTTTTTCATGGTAGATATCTCTATAGTGTTTTTACTTTGAGCTTATGCAGTAAAGCTCTACTATTTAAGAGAAATTATAGATATCTATGCATGGAGATGGTGCAGATCAGAGTATATTCTTACCCATGTGGGTGAGAAGTAATGATGAATATTTAGCTTAAATTCTTCCAGTGTACTTTTTTGTTGTTGTTTAAGTTGACACGTCAAAGGAATTGAAACTCTTGAATAATATGCCGACAGTCATATATTTGTCTGCAGTAATGATCTCATTGAAAAACGGCTTAATTTGATACGTAGAACTCCTCAGCATAGCCACAAACAGGCTCTTTTGGGTTATCAATTTCCTGGTGAAATAATTACAGTTACAGCATAAGAGTCTTTTCTTTTCTTTTAGAAGAAGTAAGCATGTTTTTTTTATCTTTAAATTTTTTTATTGTTATGTTAATCACCATACACTACATCATTAGTTTTCATGTAGTGTTCCATGATTCATTGTTTGTGCATAACACACAGTGCTCCACGCAGAACGTGCCCTCCTTAATACCTATCACCAGGCTAACCCATCCCTGCTCCCCCCTCCCCTCTAGAACCCTCAGTTTGTTTTTCAGAGTCCATCGTCTCTCATGGTTTGTCTCCCCCTCCGATTTACTCCCCTTCATTCTTCCCCTCTTGCTATCTTCTTTATTTTTTTCTTAACATATATTACATTATTTGTTTCAGAGGTACAGATCTGTGATTCAACAGTCTTTACAATTCACAGCGCTCACCATAGCACGTACCCTCCCCAATGTCTATTACCCAGCCACCCCATCCCTCCGACCCTCCCACCACTCCAGCAACCCTCAGTTTGTTTCCTGAGATTAAGAATTCCTATCAGTGAGGTCATATGATACATGTCTTTCTCTGATTGACTTATTTCACTCAGCATAACACCCTCCAGTTCCATCCACGTCGTTGCAAATGGCAAGATCTCATTCCTTTTGATGGCTGCATAATATTGCATTGTGTATATATACCACTTCTTCTTTATCCATTCATCTGTCGATGGACATCTTGGCCCTTTCCACAGTTTGGCTATTGTGGACATTGCTGCTATAAACATTGGGGTGCACATACCCCTTTGGATCCCTACATTTGTATCTTTGGGAAAAATACCCAGTAGCACAATTGCTGGATCGTATGGTAGCTCTATGTTCAACGGTTTGAGGAACCTCCATACTGTTTTCCAGAGTGGCTGCACCAGCTTTCATTCCCACCAACAGTGTAGGAGGGTTCCCCTTTCTCCGCATCCCCACCAACATCTGTCGTTTCCTGACTTGTTAATTTTAGCCATTCTGACTGGTGTGAGGTGGTATCTCATTGAGGTTTTGATTTGGATTTCCCTGATGCCAAGCGATGTTGAGCACTTTTTCATGTGTCTGTTGGCCATTTGGATGTCTTCTTTGGAAAAATGTCTGTTCATGTCTTCTGCCCATTTCTTGATTGGATTATTTGTTCTTTGGGTGTTGAGTTCGATAAGTTCTTTATAGATTTTGGATAGTAGCCCTTTATCTGATATGTCATTTGCAAATATTTTCTCCCATTCTGTCGGTTGTCTTTTAGATTTTTTGACTGTTTGTTTTGCTGTGCAAAAGCTTTTTATCTTGATGAAATCCCAATAGTGCATTTTTGCCCTTCCTTCCCTTGCCTTTGGTGATGTTTCTAGGAAGAAGTTGCTGAGGCTGAGGTCGAAGAGGTTGCTGCCTGCGTTCTCCTTTAGGATTTTGATGGACTCCCGTCTCACATTTAGGTCTTTCAACCATTTGGAGTCTATTTTTGTGTATGGTGTAAGGAAATGCTCCAGTTTCATTCTTCTGCATGTGACTGTCCAATTTTCCCAACACCATTTGTTGAAGAGACTGTCTTTTTTCCATTGGACATTCTTTCCTGCCTTGTCAAAGATTAGTTGACCATAGAGTTGAGGGTCCATTTCTGGGCTCTCTATTCTGTTCCATTTGTCTATGTGTCTGTTTTTGTGCCACTACCATACTGTCTTGATGATGACAGCTTTTTGTAGTAGAGCTGGAAGTCCGGAATTGTGATGCTGCCAACTTTGCTTTTCTTTTTCAACATTTCTCTGGATATTCGGGGTCTCTTCTGGTTCCATACAAATTTTAGGATTATTTGTTCCATTTCTTTAAAAAAAATGGATGGTATTTTGATGGGGATTGCATTGAATGTGTAGATTGCTCTAGGTAGCATTGACATCTTCACAATGTTTGTTCTTCCAGTCCATGAGCATGGAACGTTTTTCCATTTCTTTGTGTCTTCCTCAATTTCTTTCATGAGTATTTTATAGTTTTCTGAGTACAGATCCTTTGCCTCTTGGTTAGATTTATTCCTAGGTATCTTATCGTTTTAGGTGCACTTGTAAATGGGGTCGACTCCTTAATTTGTCTCTCTTCTGTCTTTTTGTTGGTGTATACGAATGCCACTGATTTCGGTGCATTGATTTTATATCCTGCTACTTGGCTGAATTCCTGTATGAGTTCTAGCAGTTTTGGGGTGGAGTCTTTTGGGTTTTCCACATAAAGTATCATATCATCTGCAAAGAGTGAGAGTTTGACTTCCTCTTTGCCGATTTGGATGCCTTTGATTTCTTTTTGTTGTCTGATTGCTGTGGCTAGGACTTCTAATACTATGTTGAATAGCAGTGGTGATAGTGGACATCCCTGCTGCGTTCCTGACCTTAGGGGAAAAGCTCTCAGCTTTTCCCCATTGAGAATGAAATTCGCTGTAGGTTTTTCATAGATGTCTTTTATGATATTGGGGTATGTACCCTCTATCCCTATACTCTGAAGAGTTTTGATCAAGAAAGGATGCTGTACTTGTCAAATGCTTTTTCTGCATCTATTGAGAGGATCATATGATTCTTGTTCTTTCTTTTGTTAATGTATTTCATTTCTATTTTTTGGAACAGTTTCAAGAGAATAGGTATTAATTCTTCTTTAAATGTTTGGTAAATTCCCCTGGGAAGCTATCTGGCCCTGGGCTTTTGTTTGTTGAGAGATTTTTGATGACTGCTTCAATTTCCTTAGCTGTTTTAGGTCTGTTCAGGTTTTCTACATTTCTACATACAAGAAATGTATTCATTTCTTCCAGGTTATCTAATTTGCTGACATAGAGTTGCTCATAATATGTTCTTATAATTGTTTATATTTCTTTGGTGTTGGTTGTGATCTCTCCTCTTTCATTCATGATTTTGTTGATTTGGGTCATTTCCCTTTTTTTTTTTTTGATAAGTCTGGCTAGTGGTTTATCATTCTTGTTAATTCTTTCAAAGAACCACCTTATAGTTTTGTTGATCTCTTCTACTGTTCTTTTGGTTTCTATTTCATTGATTTCTGCTCTGATCTTTACTATTTCTCTTCTCCTGCTGGGTTTAGGCTTTATTTGCTGTTTTTTTCTCCAGCTCCTTTAGGTGTAGGGTTAGGTTGTGTATTTGAGACCTTTCTTGTTTCTTGAGAAAGGCTTGTATTGCTATATACTTTCCTCTCAGGACTGCCTTTGCTGTATCCCAAAGATTTGGAACAGTTGTGTTTTCATTTTCATAGGTGTCCATGAATTTTTTAAATTCTTCTTTAATTTCCTGGTTGACCCATTCATTCTTTAGTAGAATGCTCTTTAGCGTCCATGTATTTGAGTTCTTTCCGACTTTCCTCTTGTGATTGAGTTCTAGGTTCAAAGCATTGTGGTCTGAAAATATGCAGGGAATGATCCCAATCTTTTGGTACCTGTTGAGACCTGATTTGTGACCTAGGATGTGATCTATTCCGGAGAATGTTCCATGGGCACTAGAGAAGAATGTGTATTCCATTGCTTTGGGATGGAATGTTCTGAATATGTCTGTGAAGTCCATTTGGTCCAGTGTGTTATTTAAAGTCTTTATTTCCTTGTTGATCTTTTGCTTAGATGATCTGTCCGTTTCAGTCAGGGGGGTGTTAAAGTCCTCCACTATTATTGTATTGTTGTCAATGTGTTTCTTTGCTTTTGTTATTAATGGCCTTATATAATTGGCTGCTCCCATGTTAGGGGCATAGATATTTACAATTGTTAGATCTTCTTGTTGGATAGACCCTTTAAGTAGGATATAGTGTCCTTCCTCATCTCTTATTAGAGTCTCTGTTTTAAAATCTAATTTGTCTGATATAAGGATTGCCACCCCAGCTTTCTTTGGGTGTCCATTAGCATGGTAAATGGTTTTCCACCCCCTCACTTTCCATGTGGGGATGTCTTTGGGTCTAAAATGAGTCTCTTGCAGACAGCATATTGATGGGTCTTGTTTTTTAATCCAATCTGATAGCCTGTGTCTTTTGATTGGGGCATTTAGCCCATTTACATTCAGGGTAACTATTGAAAGGTATGAATTTAGTGCCATTGTATTGCCTGTAAGGTGACTGTTACTGTATATTGTCTGTGTTCCTTTCTGGTCTATGTTGCTTTTAGGCACTCTCTTTGTTTAGAGGACCCCTTTCAATATTTCTTGGAGGGCTGGTTTCGTGTTTGCAAATTCCTTTAGTTTTTGTTTGTCCTGGAAGCTTTTTATCTGTCCTGTTTTCAATGTCAGCCCAGCTGGATATAGTATTCTTGGCTGCATATTTTTCTCGTTTAGTGCTCTGAAGATATCTTGCCAGTCCTTTCTGGCCTTCTAGGTCTCTGTGGATAGGCCTGTTGCCAGTCTAATGTTTCTACCATTATAGGTACATATCTCTTCTTCCGAGCTGCTTTCAAGATTTTCTCTTTGTCTCTGAGACCGTAAGTTTTACTATTAGATGTCCGGGTGTTGACCTATTTTTATTGATTTTGAGAGGGGTTCTCTGTGCCTCCTGCATTTTGATGCCTGTTTCCTTCCTCACATTAGGGAAGTTCTCTGCTATAATTTGCTCCAATATACCTTTTGCCCCTCTCTTTCTTCTTCTTCTGGGATCCCAATTATTCTAATGTTGTTTCACCTCATCGTATCGCTTATCTCTCAAATTTTGCCCTCGTGATCCAGTAGTTGTTTATCTCTTTTTTCTCAGCTTCTTTATTTTCTATCATTTGGTCTTCTATATCGCTAATTCTCTCTTCTGCCTCATTTATCCTAGCACTTAGTGCCCCCATTTTTTATTGCACCTCATCAACAGCCTTTTGGATTTCGACTTGGTTAGATTTTAGTTCTTTTATTTCTCCAGGAAGGGTTTCTCTAATAATTTCCATGCTTTTTTCAAGCCCAGCTAGTATCTTTAAAATCATGATTCTGAACTCTATGTCCAATATTGTACTAATGTCCGTATTGAGTAGGTCCCTGGCAGACGGTACTACCTATTGTTCTTTTTGCTGAGGTGATTTTTTTGTCTTGTCATTTTGTCCAGAGGAACATAGATGAATGAGAGAACAAAATGCTAACAGGTTAACAATATCCCCAGAAAATTTACTCTAAAGAAATCAGAAAAGACCTGAAACCAGGGGAAAAGAAAGGGAAAGAAAGAAAAAAGAAAGAGAAAAAAAAAAGAAAAAGAAAAAGTTAAAAACAAACAAAAACAGAAGAAAACAAAAAAAACAGAATATGATCAAATATGATCAGGCTAGTTCATAGATCAATGCCACACACTAGAATTTGGGTGTATTTTGGTCTGTTAGAAGAAAGTGCCTCCTAAACTTTTAAAGAAAGAAAGACTTATATATGTATAAAATAAAGGTTGATACAATGAAGGGATGGAATATGACTGTAAAGAGGAAAATTATAAAAGATTTTATAAAAGGAATTGATAAGAAGTTGTTTGAAAAAAGAAAGAATATTTAAAAAAAAAGGGGGGAGAGAATGTGATCAGGCAGGAGACTCTAACAAAGCCATACACTAGTGATTTAGGGTATATTTTATCTCTTAGAAGAAACTGTATCTCAAAATTTTAAAGAGAGAACACTTATATATATATGCCAAAAATAAGGGTAACTACTATGAAGGGGTAGAATATGACATTAAAAATGAACAATAAAAATGTTTTTTTTTTAAAAAAATGGATTTATAAGATGTTGGGTGAAAAAGGGAAAAAGAAAAATTCACAAAAAGCAAGTTAAAAAAATTACCTTTGAAAGACTAATGAATCATGGTAAAAAAGCCACGAATTCTATGTGCAGTATTCCCCTAGCGCCTGAGTTCTCCCATTCTCATTCATCGGTAAACTTGGTCTTGGCTGGCTGTTCATGCTGACCTACTGGGGGAGGGGCCTATTGCCTTGGTTCCCAAATGTCTTTGCCAGAGGCGGAATTGCCCTGCCGTTGTCAGTCCGGGCTAAGCAATCTTGCTCGGTTTGCTCTCGGGAGCTTTTGTTCCCTGCAAGCTCTTGGTACAGCTATGGAGGATGAGAGTGAAAATGGTGACCTCCCAATCTCACCTGGAGGAACTGAGAACTCGGGGACCCGCTCCTCAGTGCGTCCCAGAGAAAAGCAGTCAGTCACTCCTGTCTCCCCGGTCTCCGGCCGCACTCTGTGCTCACCCGGCCTGTGACCGAGCGTTTCTATCTCTGACACCTGACCCCGTGTGGAGTCTCCAAACCCAGCAGATCCCTGCGGTGCACTTCCACGCCGCTCCTCCCGGGGGGCTCCCCAAGTCTCCCCAGCTCTGCCGCTTGTTGGGTCCCTGCTGGAGGAGCAGTGGCATGACTGTGCCACAGATCACAGTTTATGGCAATCCCGAGCTAAGAGCTCGTGCCTCGGCTCTGTCTCTGCAGCCGGCTTCCCCGCTCCAATACCTGGGAGCTCTGCCGCACTCAGGCACCCCTGGTCTTTCTGTGACCCTGTAGGTCCTGAGACCACACTGTCCTGCGAGGGTTCCACTCCCTGCTTAGCACTGGAGCGACATCCCTCAGCAGAGCTAACTTCTAAAAGTTCCAATTTTGTGCTCCGCGGCTCTATCACTTGCCAGAAGTGGCCGACGGAGGCCCTCCCCTCCCCCGCCGTCTATCTCCCGAATATCGCCTTGGATTTACTTCTCCGCACGTCCTACCTTCCAGTAAGTCGTCACTTTTCTGTTCAGAGTTGTTGCTATTCTTTTCTTTGATCTCCTGTTGAGTTCGTAGGTGTTCAGAATGGTTTGATCCCTATTCAGCTGAATTCCTGAGACCAGATGAAATCCAGGTCTCCTACTCCTCCGCCATCTTGCTCCGCCCCCCAGTAGTAAACATGTTTTATTGAAGCCATGTACACAGCTGTGATTTGAATGGCAATATTTCTGTGATTCTGAATGGCAGATGTGAAGGCTAATTTTCCTGACCTTTGCTTCAGCACAACTTAGTTACTCAAGGGACCAAGTTACTATATTTAAGACAAAATGTGTAATGGGTGTTATTCAGCTGAGTCAGATGTGGTGCCTGCCCAGCAGGGGCTCACAGGCCAGGGGGGGAGAGTCAGACTTACATGTAAACAACTCTTACATGAGGTTAACTGTAATTAAGGGCACTAAGAGAGCACTAATGGAGGGCTTGGTATGTTTCTCTTATTGCCTGGGGCCACCTCCCTCAAGCAGCCAGTGTTCTGACCAATTTAAGGTATGTAGTGTTTCCATTCTCTTATATCCTGATTTCTGTGTCTCTGTTGGAAATCACAAATCCTGGCCTTGAATCTTGACTTCACTCATTGCTCAGCAAGCAGCTTGGTAGGCTTCTCTTGGGTCTGTGTCTTGGCTCTGAGTAATTTTGCCATAATGGCTTGGGAGGAAGTACACAGCTCATTTCCCCAACAAGGTAGCCAGCAGAATAAACAACAGCAACCACAAAACCCTAAAATTGCTGTGAGGAGGGATTGCTAATTATTGTTTTCCTTCAGTTATGTACTCCTTGGGAGAAAGAATGCAGATTGCCAAGTCATGAGGTAGCTCTTCCATAAGGCACATGAAGACTATGTCTGTAAAGTGTGTTCATCCTCTGTTGGCCCGTGCTTCTTTTTGGTTACCCTTTCTACCTTTAACTGTTAGTCCTGGGCTGAATGGAAAATATCAGAGATTCATTATCTCACTACTCTCAGGAGACTAAGAAGAGCTCACTTGTAGGAAATGTCTTTTTACACAGAAGAGTATTTGGCTTAGAAACATTTTCTTCTAGCATAGGTCACAAAATGCTCTATTTAAACATTGGTAAATCACTGTGTTAAAATAAAGTACACAGAGCAGTTTAAGGTTTCCTTTAAAAATATTGAAGCAGAAAGAAGGAGGGGGAATAAACATGCAGCCACTAGGATTAACATTGTTGCTATAATTGAAGAATAAAATTTAACTCTGAGCATTCTGGAAGTGAGGACTCAAAATAAAGCAAGATGATAGAAGGGAGTAAATATATTAATGGACTAAAGGGATAAGTTGTATATCTGGCCATATGCTAAAATCTTTCCATGTGGAACATTATATAAGGGGGCAATGTTTGTTCACAGCCTTATTGCAGATGAAAGCAGTTTTTGGATAAAAGTTTAGGACATCAAGTATAATAGAGTCAAAGTGCTCTTTTTTTTTTTCTTAAAGATTTTATTTACTTATTTGACAGAGAGAGACACAGTGAGAGAGAGAACACAAGCAGGGGGAGTGGGAGAGGGAGAAGCAGGCTTCCTGCGGAGCCCACAGAGCAAGGAACCCGATGCGGGGCTTGATCCCAGGACCCTGGGATCATGACCTGAGCCAAAGGCAGATGCTTAATGCCTGAGCCACCCAGGCGCCCCAGAGTCAAAGTGCTCTTAAAACAAAAGTCGAAGTTATTAGAACCCTGAAATAACTCAGTTTTTGCCACTTTCTTTTCCTAAGACAGACTAATTATCTGAACACAAAATAATAAGAAATGATGTTCATATAACCCCTGTTCACCAATATATACATTCCTAAAAATACAGAAACTTTCAAACTATGGTTTGTGTTCACTAGAGAATTAACCTTCCTGAAGTTTCTTTTTTTTTTTTTTAAAGATTTTATTTTTATTTTATTATTTATTTGAGAGAGAGAGAATGAGAGATAGAGAGCACAAGAGGGAAGAGGGTCAGAGGGAGAAGCAGACTCCCCGCAGAGCAGGGAGCCTGATGTGGTACTCGATCCCGGGACTCCAGGATCATGACCTGAGCTGAAGGCAGTTGCTTAACCAACTGAGCCACCCAGGCGCCCCTTCCTGAAGTTTCTAAATCAGCTGATTTTAAAGATTGTTAAAGATTAAAGAAACTGAGTAATAAAAACACCCTCAATCTTTGTAGCAAATGTTACAATTATTCCACTCAGTATATTTTTTTTTAATTGAGCTATAGTTGACACCCAACATTGCATTAGTTTCAGGTGTACAACATAACGCTTCAGTGATTCCACAGGTCTATGTTTTGCTGCTCTCTCCTCAAGTGTAGCTACCATCTGGCACCACACAGACGTCTTAAAATAACATTGACTATGTTCCCTATACTGTGCCTTCTATCCCCATGACTTATTCATTCCGTAACTGGAATGCCTGTTTCTTCATCTATTTTGACCATACCCCCCCCCGCCACCCCCTGCCCCTGCCGCATCCATTAGTTTGTTCTCTGTATTTATGGGTCTGTTTTACTTTTTGTTTGTTTATTCATTTGTTTTGTTTTTTAGATCCCATGTGTAAGTAAAATCATATGGTATTTGTCTTTTTCTGTCTGACTTATTTCACTTAGCATATTGCCCTGTAGGTCCATCAGTGTTGTAAATGGCAATGCTTCAGTACTTTTAAGAACTCTTAGAATTTTAATCTTACTATCAATTTTTAAGTCTCCAGCAGAATTAAATCCTAGTTGCTTGCAGTAGATATTGGCTCATTTGCACACCCTATACTGACTTTCTTCCTTTTTCTGTCTCATTTTTCCATTATCCCACCAGTGATTCTTAGAATCATCTCTTGAACTACTCACACTCAAGTCTTAGTCTCAAAATCTGCTTTTGAAGAAGCTAATCTAACACAATCATTAAAGAAAAGAATAAATTTTACTTGGTAAGATATGTTCTCTGTAAGGAAGGACATGTGGAATAATAAAATTTAAATTGATTTTTTACAATAAAACCAAAAGAATTTAGAGTATTGAGATTTATTTTCTATGAATATCAAGTTATCATCTCTTGCCTCTTGTTTTTGATACTTTACTTAAGAACCTAGTTCCTTTTTATTTTCTCTCCTTAGTTATTTCAACTCTAATAAAGCTAGTCTGCATTGCCAACACCACTGTTTAGAGCAAGACAGCTGGATACATTGATGTTTTATCACAGAGTAGGATTACAATTTCATTTTGAATATTCCTTCTCATAATTACATAATCTCTTAAACTAGGGGTAGCCTGAGAGGCAAAATAGTGATCCCATTTTTTGAGAAGTCTCAAGGATCCAAACTTGAATGGTAGAACCACTATTATCATATCAAAAAGAAAACATGGTCTCGTATCTCTACACTGTATTGGGTCAACAAACAGAATGCATTCCAAGCAAATATATTTGGACTTTCCTATGATGCAAGTCAGTGAAAACCAGGCATTTTCTTTTACAGATTTTGACATGTCTACAAAGGACATTGTCACCTGTATGTCCATCAGGAAGGCATTTCATTGCTAATGTCTGGGAAGTAGCTCATTACACAAGAGTACCTTCCAGACTCAGTCACTAATTCTACAGATCTGCTTTCAAAAAGATCAGGAGATTAACCAGGTATTACATAACTGTATATTTACATAACTAAGATATTACATAGCTGAAAATCTTCAGTATATGCACAGATGGTTTCCACAGCTGCCTTGACAAGAAAACATAATTTCTCAAGAGGATAGTAGTAGATTGATTTTTTCCCCCCTCTCAACTTGAAAGATACTTGTTTTTTCACTAAATGCTAGATACGGTTTTGATTCTATTAGCTAGAAGTTAATGTATTTTGGTATTTTTCCTTTAAAAATAACTACAATTGCTTTTGAATATTTTTTAGTACTTTTGCTTATAGTCAAAGGGAATTACAGATACTGGATTTATACTATGCTCCCCAAACAACCAAGAATGGGGAAATTATAAGGAAAACAACAGTATTTATGATACTGGGCATTAGGCAATGAAAGAAAATGATTTGGGGAAATAGGGAACAAATGAAGTGAGACCCTTCGATAGCCCTCTGTAAGAGTTTCCAGACAAGGATTCCTAGAATTGAGGAGATGAACTGAGAGTTTGTAGAGACTAGAGCAGGTAGAATTTTCAGGAAATATTACCAGATAAAAGAGAGATGCATACAGAAATAACTCTGGAGAGATGAGGAGAATCCTACTCGAATATTCAACTGGATGCTGTCCAGCACATTCCTGTGAAAAAACTTTCTTAAAAAACTAATTTTTCTCCTCCTCCTCCATCTCCTCCTCCATTTTTTTTTTTTTTTTCTGTCTGTGTCACTGACTCTCTGTCTCTGTTTCCGTGTCTTGGAAGGGATTTATCAATATTATTGTTCTTTTTGCTATTTTGAATTTCTTTATTTTTCTGTTTCATTATTTTCCTCTTTTTAATTTTTTCAGGCTTAAATTGCTCTTCTTTTTGTTTCTTCTTGAGATTGAAATTAAGGTCATGAATTTTCAGTGTTTTTTTTTTCAATATATGCATTTAGGGCACAGCTTTTTTTCTCTCTGAGTACATAGATTTGAGTGCATCTCACCAGTTTGCTATGTCAGAAATTCAGTATTATTAAGCTCAAAATATTTCTAATTTCCATTGTAATTTCTCCTTTGTTCCATTGGTTATTTGAAATGTGATGTGTTGACTGCCAAACATTCAGTTTCTTAGAGTTACTTTTAATACCAATTTCTTGATTAATTCCACTGTGATCAAAGAATTTCCTTTGTATATTTTTAATCCTTTTAACTTTATTGAGCACTACTTTATGGCCTAATATATGATCCATTTTGGTAGCTGTTACTTGAAAATAATGTGCTCAAAAAGAACAGTCATCTGCAGTTGTTGGGTATGCTTGATGCCAGGTCTAGTTTTCTTGTGTGCTTATTCTGTTTTGTTTTGTTTTTTTTCCCTGTTTATGTAAGTTACTGAAAAAATATATTAAAGTCTTCTGTTATTTATTTGGATGTATGAATTTTGCTTTTATTTCAGAAGTTTTAATTTTGTTTTGTATTTTGAGGATATTACATAAAAATGTAATACTATTAGTTGATTATTATAAACTCCCCTTTTTTTCTTTTGTAATTTTTTTTTCTTATGGTCTGCCCTGTCTGATTTTAGCCATTTTAGGATTTATTTTATTTTATTTTAAGATTTTATTAATTTATTTTGAGAGAGAGAGAGAGAGAGCATGCGAGTGAGCAGGGGGAGGAGGAGAGGGAGAGAGAGAATCTCAAGCACACTCCATGTTGAGTGCAGAGCCCCATGTAGGTCTTGATCTCACCTGAACTGAAATCAAGAGTGGAAGCCTTAACTGACTGAGCTGCTCAGGCACCCCTAGGATATTGTTTTCATCCTTTCTGTATCTACTCATATATGAACATATATAATATAATATATAATCATATGTGTTATATCTTTCTAAATAGAAATAGTTGTATTTTTATTTATCCAGTATAACAATCTTTCTTTGTCTATGAATTAGAGTATTTAATATGTATAACACTTAGTTACTTACATATTTGGGTTTGTATAATCTTATCATTTATATTCTGTACCCCATCTGTTCTTTGTTCTATATGTCATTACTTAGTTTTTTAAAGAATAGATTATTTCTCATTCTTTTAGTTCTTTAAATGCTTATCCTATATATTACAATAGGCATTTTTTACTGATTAAAATATATCTTTATTACTTTTACATTTTCTGTTATAGTACTTTAAAAAATTTCCTTCCCAACTTTCACTCTATTCTGCAAATATTAATTCTATATATATTTTGAACTGCATGTGTATTATCATTATTGTTTTAGCATTTAATATTTGTTTTTGATATAGTCTAACTTTTCCCCTTTCCAGTGCTTTTTGTTCTTGCTATATTATTATACTTTAATCAGGGATTATTTTCTTTTTGTCTGAAGAATTATCTTTGATATTTCATTCAGGACAAGAACCAAGGCTTTAACTTCTCTGAGTTTTTGTTTGTCCAAAGGGGTCTTTATTTAGCCTTCATTTTTGAAGAATATTTTTTCCCCTAAATATCAATTCAGTTGTTTCATTCAGCATGTAAATGGTCTCTGTCTCCCATTGTTTTGTTTCGAAAGTTAGCTTTTAGTCTTATAATTACCCCTTTGAAACTGATGTGTCTTTTTTATTTACAGACTTTAAAGTTTTCCTTTTGTCTTAGTTTTTAGCAGTTTTACATGATGTACCTAGGTGTAATCTTGTATTTAGCCAGGCTGTGATTCATAGAATGTTCTGAATATTTCAAATGACTTGACTTTTTTCATCAGTTTAGGGAAATTCTCAGCCAGTATTTCTTCTCATACTTCTATTTCCCCCTCTCTCTCTTCCCCTCCTTGGACTCCAGTTAGATAGGTGAGGCTTATTAGGTTCCAAATATCTCTTATTTTCTTTCATACATCTTTTACTTGCCTACTTCAGCTATATACTCTGTATGTGTATATGTAGACAATCTGTAGGTATATATTTTCTTTCTCCTACTGTGATTAATCTCTTGTTAAATTCCTCTATATCTAAATTTCAGTTTTTTTTAAGGTCCCTGATTTCTATTTGATTTTAAAATCCAATTCCAATTCTCTGGTTAAAATATTCCATCTTTACATTTATTTTTGGAGCATATTAAACATAGTTATTTTAAAGTCTATTCCTGATAACTCAAATATCTAAAACTTCTGTTGGTCTACTTTTACTTTTTTACTCTTAGGTTTCTCAGTCATTTGGTCCTGTTTTTTTAGCATATCTGGTAATTTTTGACTGAATGCCAGAGGTTGTAAATAAAAAAAGTGTTGAGATTCTGAATGATGTTACCTTCCTTCTTGCAAGCCAGTAAAGTAAGTGCAGATGGCCTTGTTTTCAGGTTGGGACAATCTACTTCTGGTTTGCATCTATTCCATAGTGGTTGCCCCTTCAGGAGTCTCAACTAAACGCCTGAGGCTTTTATAAGGCCCCCTTTTGTAACGGTCCTAAACTCCAGTGTTCATCTCCCCTGCACTACAAAACTGCCAAAATATCTGCTTACATTTTTAATATCTCAGCAGCTGCTTTCTGCTTGTTTTCTTATGATTTTGCTCTTCAAATGTTATCACTCAGGTAATGCCTCAAGGGAGATTTTTTTACAGAATGCCATGACCAGTCCTCTGAAGTTCTCTTACTCTGGAAAGCTTGATCCTTCAAATTCTTACTCTTTCTATAGCCCTGAATTGTCTCCTTAGCCCACTGAGGCCACTCTAAATTCCAGAGACCTACTTTCTTTTCATGATCCAGGTCCCATGCTTTTTTATCATCAGAAGCCCCTAAAGGAAAAGTGGGCTTATATTAATAACATAAATGTTTGTGTTCTGTTTCTGTCTTCTGCAATGAATGTTTCAAAACAGCTGTTAAAAGCATATATTTAAGGCCAAAGGGTAGTATCACTCACATCTGGGAGGGCTGAAGGGAGGAAAATTGAATGATGAAATGTGCTTTAGGAAACAATGGAAGGAAGAAAACAATGCCAGAATGGTGTCCACAGTGGAGAGAAAAAAAGCCCAACTCTAAACAGAGGTTGCTAAACAAATCAGTCCCTAAGCAATTAGATGGAAAAGCACTTAGCAACAACATGAAAAAAAAAAAAACTAGCTAGAAATCAAGCACAATAAAAGATGACTCAGATTCTCTAAAGTTTACATACTTCATGCATTACTTTCAATTCCACATAGAGTTAGTTTACATGAGATATGATGATATGGAATTGCAAGTGATGGAGGAAGAAGAAATTATTTCTGGATTCCAGACATAAAATCAATACTTATCTGTCATTTAGTAAAAGAGCTCAAACTCTCTGAACATTTATCAATTAATTCCTACTGGAATTTCCCTCAAAATCTTAAGGATTGATATTATAGGTAGAAAATTTGCATTAAGACTTCTTGTCTTGTTAAACATTTCTGGTTCTATTCTTTTTAAAACTTCATCTTCCAAATACCAAGCTTTATTGGGATCTGAAACATGATTAAATATGAATATGAATTCAGTATTTCTCCATAAAAGATCATTCTGTATAATGTGTGTATTCCTTTTGGTGTAACACTATTGTTTAAGTTTTACAGGCTTATACCTATGAGCATTTAGTCTGTCAAACCCTCCTTGAAAGTATGTGTGAGTGTATGTGTGTGAGAGAGAGAGAGAGAGAGAGACAACAGGGAGAGCAAAATGGGCTACACAATTTGCAAAACCCAGTGCAAAATAAAAACGCAGGACCCCTTTTTCAAGAGTTACTAAGAATTTCAAGAAGATGACAGCAGAACATTAAACCAAGTAACTTTGGAGCAGAGGCCTGTGTGACTGCACAAGTACATGCTCAGGAAATGGGCTCGAGGGGGAGAGAGAGAGAGAGAGAGAGAGCAGAAAGAACAAGTGCATTCATATTCTCAGGAGAATGTGTCCTAACAATTTGAAGGCTTGTTTAATCTGATCACTTTGATGATTTCGATGTACAAGTTTGAGATTAGAGGTTAAAGTGGAGTAAATTACTCTGCATAAAATTGGAAGTTAATGGAATGTGGGCAGTGGAATTCAGTGAGAGAGGTTGAGACAATCCACTGAGGCTGGATGATACACAGGAGAGCCTGCACTGTACTTCAGGGTCTGAGCAAAATATGAGTTTAAATACATACATATAGATAAATATATACATATATTTGGGGGATACTCCCCCCAAGATAGCAGAATGGCCAGGAGAGACTTTGGGGAAGGGAGACATCTAACAGAGATTTTTAAAAATATAGTCTCTGTGCGGACTGTGTATCTAACACCTCTCCTGTATCTCTGCCTTGAAATCTTCAATGCAGTTTGCTTTGATATATTAATCACAAGCTAACATTTGAAAAGATAAGTAAGATGTTTATAAAACTCAAAACTTCCTTTCCCATTATGAGTGAATTATTGATCACAAGTCTCCTTTGGAGATATATATATATGTATATCTTTTGATATCTATCTATCTATCTCCATATATCTATATCTACATGTATCTTCATATTTCTCTGACCCTTGGTTGGAGTGTAAGCTCTCTTATTATTTCACTGACAAGAAATGAACTGTCTTCAATATATTTCCACCAGCAAAGAAGATTTTGTTAGGTTTAACTGTCTGTGGTTTGTTTTTTAAAAGCAATAGTTTACTTCTAATTTCAAATATGAAAATATAACTATAAATATGCTTTTGGAATATGTACCTACTCCTATCCAGAAATTTTGATACTATCCTTCTGTTTCCTAAATCTTTATCAGTTGGGATTCACTCATTCAAACAATTTTAGAAACAATATTAATATTTACTTTCTTTTTACATGTTAAATTAAGACCCTGGGGGGGCGGAGAGGTGGCAGAAGAGTAGGAGACCTGGATTTCGTCTGGTCTCTGGAATTCAGCTGAATAGGGATCAAACCATTCTGAACACCTACGAACTCAACAAGAGACCAAAGAAGAGAGTAGCAACAACTCTCTGAACAGAGAAGCGACCACTTTCTGGAAGGTAGGACATGCGGAGAAGTGAATCTGAGGCGATATTCGGGAGGATAGACAGCGGGGGAGGGGGCCTCCGTCGGCTGCTTCTGGCAAGTGATAGAGCCACGGAGCACAAAATCGGAACTTTTAGAAGCCAGCTCCGCGGAGGGACGTCGTTCCAGTGGCTAAGCGGGGGGTGGAACCCTTGCGGGACAGTGTGGTCTCAGGACCCTCAGGGTCACAGAAAGACCGGGGGTGCCTGAGTGCAGCAGAGCTCCCAGGTATAGGAGCGGGGAAGCCAGCTGCAGAGACGGAGCTGAGGCGTGGGCTCTCAACACGGGGCTGCCATAAACTGTGATCCGTGGCTCAGTCGGGCCACTGCTCCTCCAGCAGGGACCCAACAAGCGGCAGAACCGGGGAGACTCCCCTTCCTCTCCCGGGAGGAGCAGTGCGGGAGCGCACCGCAGGGATTTGCTGGGTTTGGAGACTCCACAGGGGGTCGGGTGCCAGAGATAGAAACGCTCGGTCACAGCCTGGGTGAGCACAGAGTGCGGCCAGAGACCGGGTACACAGGAGTGACTGCTTTTCTCTGGGGGCGCATTGAGGAGTGGGGCCCCGAGTTCTCAGCTCCTCTGAGTGGAGATTGGGAGGCCACCATTTTTCACCCTGCTCCTCCAAAGCTGTACCAGAGCTTGCAGGGAACAAAAGCTCCTGAGAGCAAACCTTGGCAGCTTGCTTAGCCCAGACCGACAAGGGTGGGGCAATTCTGCCTCTGGCAAAAACATTTGGGAACCACGGCAACAGGCCCCTCCCCCAGAAGATCAGCACGAACAGCCAGCAAGCCAAGACCAAGTTTACTGATCAAGGAGAACAGGAGAACTCCAGCACTAGGGGAATACTGCACATAGAATTCATGGCTTTTTTTTTTACCATGATTCATTAGTTCATCAAAGTTAATTTTTTTAAACGGTTTTTTAAAAATTTTTCTTTTTCCCTTTTTCAACCAGCATTTGATCAATCCCTTTTTTTAAAAAAGGCATTTTTTATTTTTCATTTTTAGAGTCATATTTTATCCCTTCATAATAGTTAGCCTTATTTTTGGCATATATATGTAAGTTGTTCTCTCTTTAAAATTTTGAGTTACAGTTTCTTCTAATAGATCAAAATATACCCTAAATCACTAGTGTATGGCTTTGTTCTAGTCTCCTGACTGATCACATTCTCTCCCTTCTTTTTCTCTCTTTCTTAAAAATATTATTCTTTCTTTCTTCAAACAACTTTTTATCGTATCAATTCCTTTTATAAAATCTTTTATAATTTTCATCTTTACAGTCATCTTCCATCCCTTCATTATATCAACCCCTATTTTGTACATATATAAGTCTTTATTCCTTTAAAATTTTAGGAGGCACTTTTTTCTAACAGACCAAAATACGCCCAGAATCTTGTGTGTGGCACTGATCTATGCACTAGCCTGATCATATTTGATCATATTCTGTTTTTTTTTATTGTTCTGTTTTTGTTTTTATCTTTTTCTTTTTGTTTTTTTTCCTCTTTCTTTCCCTTTCTTTTCCCCTGGTTTCAGGTATTTTCTGATTTGTATACAGTATATTTGCTGGGGACGTTTTTAACCTGCTAGCATTTTGTTCTCTCATTCATCTATTCTCCTCTGGACAAAATGACAAGATGAAAAAAATCACCACAACAAAAAGAACAAGAGGTAGTACCATCAGCCAAGGACCTACTTAATACGGACATTAGTACGATGTCAGACCTAGAGTTCGGAATCATGACTTTAAAGATACTAGTTGGGCTTGAAAAAAGCGTGGAAGTTATTAGAGAAACCCTTTCTGGAGAAATAAAAGAACTAAAATTTAACCAAGTCGAAATCAAAAAGGCTATTAATGAGGTGCAATCAAAAATGGGGGCACTAACTGCTAGGATAAATGAGGCAAAAGAGAGAATCAGTGATATAGAAGACCCAATGATGGAAAATAAAGAGGCTGAGAAAAAGAGAGAGAAACAACTACAGGATCACGAGGGCAGAATTCGAGAGATTAAGCAATATGATAAGACAAAACAACATTAGAATAATTGGGATCCCAGAAGAAGAAGAAAGAGAGAGAGGGGCAGAAGGTATATTGGAGCAAATTATAGCAGAGAACTTCCCTAATGTGAGGAAGGAAACAGGCATCAAAATCCAGGAGGCACAGAGAACTGCTCTCAAAATCAATAAAAATAGGTCAACACCCCGACATCTAATAGTAAAACTTACAGGTCTCAGAGTCAAAGAGAAAATCCTGAAAGCAGCTCGGGAAAAGAGATATGTAACCTAAAATGGTAGAAATATTAGATTGGCAACAAACCTATCCACAGAGACCTGGAGGCCAGAAAGGCCTGGCATGATATCTTCAGAGCACTAAAAGAGAAAAATATGCAGCCAAGAATACTATATCCAGCTAGGCTCTCATTGAAAATTGAAGGAGAGATAAAAAGCTTCCAGGACAAACAAAAACTAAAGGAATTTGCAAACACAAAACCAGCCCTCCAAGAAATATTGAAAGGGGTCCTCTAAGCAAAGAGAGAGCCTAAAAGCAGCATAGATCAGAAAGGAACACAGACAATATACAGTAACAGTCACCTTACAGGCCATACAATGGCACTTATTCATACCTTTCAATAGTTACACTGGATGTAAATGGGCCAAAATGCCCCAATCAAAAGACACAGGCTATCAGATTGGATTAAAAAACAAGACCCATCAATATGCTGTCTGCAAGAGACTCATTTTAGACCGAAAGACACCCCCACATGGAAAGTGAGGGGGTGGAAAACCATTTACCATGCTAATGGACACCCAAAGAAAGCTGGGGTGGCAATCCTTATATCAGACAAATTAGATTTTAAAACAAAGACTGTAATAAGAGATGAGGAAGGACACTATATCCTACTTAAAGGGTCTATCCAACAAGAAGATCTAACAATTGTAAATATCTATGCCCCGAACATGGGAGCAGCCAATTATATAAGGCACTTAATAACAAAAGCAAAGAAACACATTGACAACAATACAATAATAGTGGGGGACTTTAACACCCCCCTGACTGAAATGGACAGATCATCTAAGCAAAAGATCAACAAGGAAATAAAGACTTTAAATGACACACTGGACCAAATGGACTTCACAGACATATTCAGAACATTCCATCCCAAAGCAATGGAATACACATTCTTCTCTAGTGCCCATGGAACATTCTCCGGAATAGATCACGTCCTAGGTCACAAATCAGGTCTCAACTGGTACCAAAAGATTGGGATCATTCCCTGCATATTTTCAGACCACAATGCTTTGAACCTAGAACTCAATCACAAGAGGAAAGTCGGAAGGAACTCAAATACATGAAGGCTGAAGAGCACCCTACTAAAGATTGAATGGGTCAACCAGGAAATTAAAGAAGAATTAAACAATTCATGGACACCTATGAAAATGAAAACACAACTGTTCAAAATCTTTGGGATACAGCAAAGGCAGTCCTGAGAGGAAAGTATATATCAACACAAGCCTTTCTCAAGAAACAAGAAAGGTCTCAAATACACAACCTAGCCCTACACCTAAAGGAGCTGGAGAAAGAACAGCAAATAAAGCCTAAACCCAGCAGGAGAAGAGAAATAATAAAGATCAGAACAGAAATCAATGAAATAGAAACCAAAAGAACAGTAGAACAGATCAACGAAACTAGGAGCTGGTTCTTTGAAAGAATTAACAAGATTGATCAACCCCTGGCCAAACTTATCCAAAAGAAAGGAGAAATGACCCAAATCAACAAAATCATGAATGAAAGAGGAGAGATCAAACCAACACCAAAGAAATACAAACAATTATAAGAACATATTATGAGCAAATCTATGCCAGCAAATTAGATAACCTGGAAGAAATGGGTGCATTCCTAGAGATGTATCAACTACCAAAACTGAACCAGGAAGAAATAGAAAACCTGAGCAGACCTATAGCCACTAAGAAAATTGAAGCAGTCATCAAAAATCTCCCAAGAAACAAAAGCCCAGGGCCAGATGGCTTCCCAGGGGAATTCTATCAGACATTTAAAGAAGAATTAATACCTATTCTCCTGAAACTCTTCCAAAAAATAGAAATAGAAGGAAAACTTCCAAACTCGTTTTATGAGGCCAGCATTACCTTGATCCCAAAACCAGACAAAGACGGCATCAAAAAGGAGAATTACGGACCAATATCCTTGACGAACATGGATGCAAAAATTCTCACCAAAATACTAGCCAATTAGGATCCAGCAATACATTGAAAGGATTATTCACCACGACCAAGTGGGATTTATCCCAGGACTGCAAGGCTGGTTCAACTTCCGCAGATCAATCAATGTGATACAATACATTAACAAAAGAAAGAACAAGAATCATATGATCCTCTCAATAGATGCAGAAAAAGCATTTGACAAAGTACAGCATCCTTTCTTGATCAAAACTCTTCAGAGTATAGGGATAGAGGGTACATATGTCAAGATCATAAAAGCCATCTATGAAAAACTTACAGCGAATTTCATTCTTAATGGGGAAAAGCTGAGAGCTTTTCCCCTAAGGTCAGGAACACGGCAGGGATGTCCACTATCACCACTGCTATTCAACATAGTATTAGAAGTCCTAGCCACAGCAATCAGACAACAAAAAGAAATCAAAGGCATCCAAATCGGCAAAGAGGAAGTCAAACTCTCACTCTTTGCAGTTGATATGATACTGTATGTGGAAAACCCAAAAGACTCCACCCCAAAACTGCTTGAACTCATACAGGAATTCAGCCAAGTAGCAGGATATAAAATCAATGCACAGAAATCAGTGGCATTCCTATACACCAACAACAAGACAGAAGAGAGACAAATCAAGGAGTTGATCCCATTTACAATTGCACCCCAAACCATAAGATACCTAGGAATAAATTTAACCAAAGAGGCTGTACTCAGAAAACTATAATATACTCATGAAAGAAATTGAGGAAGACAAAAAGAAATGGAAAAACGTTCCATGCTCATGGATTGGAAGAACAAACATTGTGAAGATGTCAATGCTACCTAGAGCAATCTACACATTCAAAGCAATCCCCATCCAAATACCATCCACTTTTTTCAAAGAAATGGAACAAATAATCCTAAAGTTTGTATGGAACCAGAAAAGACCCTGAATAGCCAGAGGAATATTGAAAAAGAAATGCAAAGCTGGCGGCATCACAATTCCGGACTTCCAGCTCTATTCCATAGCGGTCACCATCAAGACAGTATGGTACTGGCACAAAAACAGACACCTAGATCAATGGAACAGAACAGAGAGCCCAGAAATGGACCCTCAACTCTATGGTCAACTATCTTCGACAAAGTAGGAAAGAATATCCAATGGAATAAAGACAGTCTCTTCAACAAATGGTGTTGGGAAAATTGGACAGCCACATGCAGAAGAATGAAACTGGACCATTTCCTTACACCACACATAAAAATAGACTCCAAATGGTTGAAAGACCTAAACGTGAGACAGGAGTCCATCAAAATCCTAAAGGAGAACACAGGTAGCACCCTCTTCGACCTCAGCCGCAGCAACTTCTTCCTAGAAACATCGCCAAAGGCACCGGAAGCCAGGGCAAAAATGAACTATTGGGATTTCATCAAGATAAAAAGCTTTTGCACAGCCAAAGAAACAGTCCACAAAACCAAAAGACAACCGACAGAATGGGAGAAAATATTTGCAAATGACATATCAGATAAAGGGCTAGTATCCAAAATATATAAAGAACTTATCGAACTCAACACCCAAAGAACAAATAATCCAATCAAGAAATGGGCAGAAGACATGAACAGACATTTCTCCAAAGAAGACATCCAAATGGCCAAGAGACACATGAAAAAGTGCTCAACATCGCTCGGCATCAGGGAAATCCAAATCAAAACCTCAATGAGATACCACCTCACACCAGTCAGAATGGCTAAAATGAATAAGTCAGGAAACGACTGATGTTGGCGGGGATGCGGAGAAAGGGGAACCCTCCTACACTGTTGGTGGGAATGCAAGCTGGTGCAACCCCTCTGGAAAACAGTATGGACATTCCTCAAACCGTTGAAAATAGAGCTACCATACGATCCAGCAATTGCACTACTGGGTATTTATCCCAAAGATACAAATGTAGGGATCCGAAGGGGTATGTACACCCCGATGTTTATAGCAGCAATGTCCACAATAGCCAAACTGTGGAAAGAGCCAAGATGTCCATGGACAGATGAATGGATAAAGAAGAAGTGGTATATATACACAATGGAATATTATGCAGCCATCAAAAGGAATGAGATCTTGCCATTTGCAACGACATGGATGGAACTGGAGGGTGTTATGCTGAGTGAAATAAGTCAATCAGAGAAAGACATGTATCATATGACCTCACTGATATGAGGAATTCTTAATCTTAGGAAACAAACTGAGTGTTGCTGGAGTGGTGGGGGGGTGGGAGGGGTGGGGTGGGTGGGTGATAGACATTGGGGAGGGTATGTGCTATGGTGAATGCGGTGAATTGTGCAAGACTGTTGAATCACAGGTCTGTACTTCTGAAACAAATAATGCAACATATTTTAAGAAAACAGAAAGAAGAAGATAGTGGGAGGGGAAGAATGAAGGGGAGTAAGTCGGAGGGAGAGATGAACCATTTGAGACGATGGACTCTGAAAAACAAACTGAGGGTTCTAGAGGGGAGGCGGGTGGGGGGATGGGTTAGTCTGGTGATGGGTATTAAAGAGGGCAATTTCTGCGTGGAGCACTGGGTGTCATGCCCAAACAATGAATCATGGAACACTACATCAAGAACTAATGATGTAATGTATGGTGATTAACATAACAATAAAAAAATTAAAAAAAATTAAGACCCTTTTTGGGGGCACCTGGGTGGCTCAGTCAGTTAAGCATCTGCCTTTGGCTCAGGTCATGGTCTCAGGTTCCTGGGATTGAGCCCCACATCATGCTCAGCAGGGATTCTGCTTCTCCTCATTCTCCCTCTGTGTTCTCCTTCTCTCTATAGCAAATACATAAATAAAATCTTTAAAAAAAATTAAGACCCTTTGAAGATCAAACCCATTATCATTTTTAAACCACAATGATGGAGACATGTGTGTTAATATTTAGCATGCAGTAGTCAATTTCCATTCCTTTGGTATTATTATCTGATTCCTTTCCATTTGAGACTAATCTAACTGAGTAGATATTTTGGAACTTTTAATGAATGATGTATGAATTTAAATTGCAATCTTATCTACTCATTCACCCAATATCGTATTTACCTCTATTTTTTCTAAAACTTTCTTAGCAGTTTTTTTTTAGTAGTAATTTTTCCAATAAAATTCAGAATCATTTTATCCATTTTGGAGGAAAAAAATAGGATTCTAATAGTAATTACCCCAAATTCACACACTCATAAAAGTAAGGAACTCTGTAATTTTTAAGTTGTATTAGCTAGGAAAACAGTATCTCTCTCCATCTACTCAGGGTTTCTGTTAGGTCTTTAAATAAAAGTTTAGTTTTTTTCGTCTTATAGGCATTGTAAATTTTGTGTTAAAACTCATAATAATTTTAAAGCGTTTGTTGCTAATGTAAAAATTATGTTACATATACAATTGCATAATATTTTATTAGTTGATGTTATATATGCTATACCATACCAAATAAATAAATTATAAACGTTGTATGTGTATTTTTTTGTAAATATATATACATTCCATTCATTCATTTAATCACTCAAGTAATACTAGGTATTGAGGATACAATAGTGAGTAAGACAATTATGATTTCTGCTGTTAATGGAGTTTTCTAGTTGGGAAACAAAACATAGATAAATGTACTCAAAATAATTATAGCTCATAATCAAGTCACAAAGGATATAAATAGAGTAACGAAGAGTAGCGTTTGGAGGTTT
Source organism: Zalophus californianus (assembly GCF_009762305.2). Taxonomy (NCBI): domain Eukaryota; kingdom Metazoa; phylum Chordata; class Mammalia; order Carnivora; family Otariidae; genus Zalophus; species Zalophus californianus. The sequence goes on along the minus strand of NC_045606.1, from coordinate 42,737,310 downwards.
TATTAGAATTTTTTTAAGGTTTATTTATTTAAGTAATCTCTACACCCAATGTGGGGCTCGGACTCACAACCCCAAGATCAAGAGTCACAGGCTCTTCCGACTGAGCCAGCCAGGGGCCACAAGAATAGTGGTTTTTAAACATACATTATTAAATACACATAGTAACTAAAAATTTTGTACAACCCTTGTAGAAGCATATTTGTTTAAATATATGTATATATATGCATGTACATATGTGAGTGTATACATTTTTTATATTATAAATTATATAAAATAAACACACTGCAGAAAATTGAAAGGATGTAGTAAAAATAAATACAAATCAACAGTGTAGTATTTTCTTCCTGTATCCTAATGGCTCATCTATTTTGTCGTACCAATAGTGTATACATACCCCACATTGGAGGCTAAAGTAATACTTTAGTATATGGTAGGAAAGTCTTTTCTCATGCAGTGACATTTAAGCTCAGTTCTGAAGTATAAAAAGTGCCACCGGGAGACCATGGAAAGAGCATTCCAGGAATAGGTAATAACAGGTATAAATTCCTACTGTTAGAAAGAGTATAATGTGTCTCAGGAAATGTCACAAAGCAGTGTTGCTGGATCATTGTGGATGGTGGGGTTGGGAAAGAGTAGAAGAGATGAGGCTGGAGAGACAGGCAGGCTCCAAAGCATTTATATCCTATAGGTTTTGTAAGGCATTTGGATTTTATCATAAGTGCAATGGAATGTTAAGGAAGAATTCTGGGCTTGAGAGTGACATGTCTATTTGTGATTTCAATTCTGTTTGATGATTGTGCTCTCTGGGGAGGGGTGCTTATAGGGACAATTAGGGGAACCAGGACTGAGTCCTGAGGTACGCCAACATTTACAAGTTGAGTGCAGGAGAAACATAAAGGAGGATGAGGAGAAATGATAAGGTATAGAGAGAAGAAACACCAGAATATATCACAAAATCTCAAGGAGGAAAGTGTTCAAGAAAGCAGCAGTGGCTAATTGAGAGATAAATCATTTATAGTGGGGTAAGATAAAGACAAAAAAGGATCTATTGATTCTGGCAACATGAAAACCTTTGGTAACTTTGACAAGAGCAGTTTCAGTGGAGCTATGAGAATAGAAGCCAGATTGTAGTAAGGTGAATAGGACAAATTGTGGATACAGTTTTGTCTCAGAACATAAAAGACTGTCACTTTTTTAAATAGGTATAGGTTATTCCACTCTATGGATGTGTAATAATTTATTTAATCAGTCAAGTATTGGTTGACATTTATGTTGTTTCCAATCTTTTGCTAGCACAAGCATTGCTTACAAGAATAGCTCTGTATGAAAAGCTTTGTTCACCATATGAATATACACGCAGAACACATTTTTAGAAATAGAAGACCTGAAATGATCAACTCTGAGACATATCCCATTAAACTGTGGAGCTTAAAGATTTAGAAAATCCTCAAAGTTTTCAGACAAATGAGATCAAATAACATACAAGGGTAAGAGAATTAAATTGGCATAACTCTGGCAAAAGCAGCATGCAAAGCAAGGAAAAACTCAAGGAAAGAAATTGTGAAAAAAAAGGCTCTCACTAGCTAAGCTGTGTTTCAAATACCAAGGCCATAGGAAATCATTTTAGTCATTTAAAAACTCAGAAAATTCTTTAACCAGGAACCCTTACTCGGCAATCTACTAGAAAATGAACTTCATCAAACTATGACATGAGTAGGGAGACTGGCAAAACGAATATTGGTGACAAGCACTTGCAGATCTAGGACTCACACAAAGCTGAGCAGAAGAGAGAAAAATAGCACATAAATACTATAGGAAAGAATAAAATATGCACATTTTATATTCTGACAAAGTAGAAAATGCAAATGAAATGAGAGAGGAGAAAGGGTATGGAAAGAGCAATAAATAGGTGGAAGTCAAAGATAGCATTAAACACTGACAAAACCGGTAGTAAAAGATGACAGAGAATTAAGGACATTTTTACAAAGGTATAAATAGGAAGGTGACCACTAGGACAAAAATGCAAACCTTCCAAATTTCAAAAGAAATTTTAACTATTAGAAAGCAAAGAAAATCATTCAACTACAGAAAGCAAATATCATATAATACACACAGTAATTTAACATAAAATAATATAATAGGCCAACCATCACAGCCATATCAATAAATGTGAGTGGGGCTTAGTTCACCTCATAAAATAAAATAATTTTCAAATTGACTCAAAAAGCAAACCACAATGATATGCTACATACAAGAGACACCCCTAAAACAAATGATTCAGAAATTCTAAAAATAAAGGAATACCAATTATACCAAACACATATAAAAGTAACAGAAGATCATAGATTTTGATCTTGGAGTCATCCAAAGTAAAAATCGATCCAAAATGATTAAACCTAAAAATGAGGACTTTTTAAGTGCTAAAAGCCATAACTGACAATAAAGATATATCAGTTACGTGTATAGAGCAGCTATGTTTATCGTCTATCTATCCATCTATATCATCATCCTCATGCAGCATAACAACCACCTCTATAAAAGAGAAACTACAGTAGATAAAGTTTACATAGAAAGAAACAAACAGTAACTACAAGGACATGCAAAGATCATTGCAAATCAATTTTTCCAGAAACACAGTAGGCCCTTTCAGTATAGAATTCAGGTTTTCTTTTATTTGTAATTTTTTGGTTGTCCTGCTTAAAGGAGGCTTTTATACATCACTCTATGTACAAGTCAGATCAAGTGGAAAGGAAAAGTTATAGAAAAAAAATTGCCTCTCTCCAGCACTCTCTAAACCCTTGCCGTGCACTATCTTTCCATAATATAGTAGTTATTAACATATTTATTATCTGTCTTCCGCTACTGACATTGGATAGTCCCTGCTATATCCTTACAACTTGCAACAGTGTCTGGCATATAGTATTTGCTGAATAAATATCTATTGAAAGATTGCACAATTGAAGGACTGAATCCTGTCTAGCCCTGAGTGATTCTTTTCAATCTAAACAAAAACATTTTTTTCAATCATTTCTTCAGTTACTGCTTTCCTCCACCAGTTAATTTTTCTCTTTCTGATAACTGCTTTAATCAAATATTTTCTCTCCTGGATCTGCTCCCAAATTCTCTTTTATTAAATTCTTGAGTTAAAATTCGTTTTTACTCTAAATGGTGAAATACTGCTTTCAGCTCATCTTCTAAAGCTCTAATTATGTTTTTTTATTCTTGCATTCATTTTTAAATTCATAAGGCGTAATTTATTTGCTTTATTATTTATCCTTGTTAGTTGCCATTTTTTTGTGATTTATCTCCTACGTGTTCTATGTCATTTTTATTAAAGGTCTCCTCTTATTGTTCCTTTAGCTATGCATCTAGAGGAACACATGTCCTGGTTTTTGTTTCGTTCATTTTCTTTAAAACTTAAAATACTATGCATTATACATTGGTGGTTTGCTAAAAGAGAAAGACTAAGATCAGTTTGAAAATTTTGGAAAGATTATTTGGGAAGACTAGAATTTTTGTTTATTATGACTTTGTTTAGTAATAATTTATTGCAAAGTACTCTGATATACACCATGGTGAGGACACAAAATCAAATGAAAAGTTTGACTTCTAGTGGAGGATATATATTATATATTACACGTTAATCAGTTCCCATTAGGTGTGGTCTGGAGGGAGGCCCAACAAGAATTAGCAATTGCAGAATACTCAGCAATTCAGACTAAAGAGTATTATGTTTGAGAGCAAAAACTGAAGCATTCAGCTTTAGTAAAAGCTGTTTCCCAAATTAGGACACAGAAAATCTGATCTTACGGGTTTGGACTGCTGAAGTTGTCCTTCTTCTGGGCTTACTGATTTGTTCTCTTTATGTTGGGACTTGATGGCTTTGCTTGCTTTCCTCATCACCACTACGCAGAGAAAGTGGGATACATTCCATATTTGTTATTGTCAGAACTTCTATGTTTTAGTTGTGATTAGTGGAAAAAATGCTCAAAGTTACACTAAGCACTGGATAATGTTTAGTGTGAAACCCAGGAGATTTTATAAACAGGTAAATGTAAATCATTTCAGCAATTTTCCTTCTTGTTCATGCCAATTAATTCTCCCATGAATAGCTGCATCTTTGAAGCTGTTTTAAACCGATTCAGCATTTCCTCTCAAAATTGCAGATATAAAATATCTAGCATTTAAATGTTGCTTTAGCTTGAAGCTGGAAATGAGTGTCAGTGTAACTGCAAATACATTGTGAATGACTGGTTTCGATTTTATCAACCTTTACAGTTTATTAGTTTTATAATTGGAGGCAGACACAAGATACTTATGAAAATAGGGTTATTTTTTCTGTTCACCAAAATGTACAAATTAGGCAAATTTTTGTTCCGGATTTACTAGCTGTGCTTCCGCTTCACCGGTATCTTTAAAAGGACAGAGCACGAATAATTTTGTATCTGTGTTACTGCTACAGCCTTGTAAAGAGGAATAGTGGTCATGATGTTCCAAAATTGCTTTCTGGTCATTAGGTTACTGAGATTATATCATTCAGAAAGAGACTTTTCTTAACAAGGAGGAAGAACTATGACTGGAGTTTATAATGTCTTCCAGGCATGCACTAAGACAATTTTCAATGACTAATTATAGCTTGAGGAAGCAGAAAAAGACTGCCAGAAAAAAAAAAAAAATCCATCAGAGGAGTTAATTTAGAGAAAGAAGGAGTGCAGTTCGAAAGCAATTTTGTAAATTCCAAGCATAACTACTTGCATTCTTCAAAACAATCTCAGTTTTACTGACTTTAATGATAGGGCATTGGTTATAGAGGGGATAAAATGCTCATTTCATAACTGTAGTGCCTATATTTGTATAACGTGTCCTCAAGAAGAGGTCAACCCGATTCCTTTAGGAAATTATTGGAGGAACATTTGAAATATTAAAACCTATGATCTTTACAGCTAAACATCTCACACCTTAAAACTCACTCCCTAGACTCCAATAGTCTCATGTTTATAATCTTTTATTGATAGTTCTGAAATTTTAAAGCAAGTTGATGCATCCTCTCTAATGTTTAAGCATTTCTTTGAAATCAGTAAAATTTTGCAACAGATGTTTTTATTAGTCAAACACATTTTATAAATTTATTTAACTTATAAAAATGTTAAAAATATAAAGTGGACTTGATCTTGTCAAATGATGACTTACCAATGCTGTGAAAACAAGTGTTGGCCTAAATCTGTTGACTGCATTTATTTTTAGTAATGAAAATGAAGAAATACATATATAGATCCAAAGCTCAGGCAAAAATCTCATTCTGAAATTGGATGATTATCATCAGCAAAATTAGCACAATAACATCATCCACTAACTTATCTGATCCTATGCAAAGCCTGGCTAGTGGCGAAGATCAGCCACCTGTCAGTAGAGTACTCTCAAGCAAGCCTTGACAGCCAGAGGGGTGTTTTATGCTGTGTAAAATACTTCACACATTAAGGAAAACTATATAGAATAATCTGAATTCCTGTGGAATTTTAATAGGAGAATGCCATCACAACAAAATAAAGCAGCATAAAGGAGGCTAGAATTTGGGGCAGTGGAAAATTAAAATTTCTATCATGGCCGAGGAGGCATGAGCTATGGGACTAACACTGCATCAGTAAAATGAGGACTCAAAAACATGGTGAAAGAGTTGAGGAAGAACCATCAAGCATTTTTAAGAGTAAAATGACAAAATCAATATTTAAAGAGAATTTGTATGATAATTCATACAATACAATACATACAATAATGGCTGGAAAGGTGAGTTAAGCCTGAGCACTTATATTAACTGAGCATTGAAAAAGCCAAAATGAGTAGTGATAAGGCTTCTGTCTAGGGTGATGGCATCACTAATTGGAAATAAAATAAAAATCCAAGTATATTTAAAAGAAAAAAGGGGTGTTTGTTGTCTACCAGCACCTTGGCATGAAGAACAGGTAAAAGTTAGAAATGACTCATAGTCTTAGCTTTGAAGCCTTGGAGAATTATAATACCATCAATAACCATAGGAAAACACAGAGGCTGAGGGGGAGCGGGCTCAGGTTGAAATCATGTTAAGAAGGCTCAGTAGCAGTGAGCAGATGGAAGTCAGAAATGGGATTCATTTGTAAGAACAGACAAAAAACCAGGAAGTTTAAAGGGTGGTTATTCTATATTATATTTAATTATTTCTTGGCTTATGACCTGACTAATAAGTCAGGCATAGCCTGGAGTTTATATTTTTTCCAAACATAAATTGTGAAGGTTAGATTTCTGATTCTATGAGCAATTGTCGATTTTTTTTTCTAGTGAATAATCACACATTCATGTAGCTAATATAGATAAAAATAAAAGGCTAGCATTCAAATTTTATTTACTTGACCTAGCTATTTTTAATTCATGTGGTTAGGATTTCATGGACTTCTGAGTTAAAATCTAAAAACGACATAATTTGTATACAAATTGAAAAACTGCCGTATGATTATTGTTTACCTATAACTCAGTTGACTTTGGACGGTGGTTAAGAATTTGAGTGAATGGTAGGCAGGATGGGAAAGGATGCTGATTTACTTTTAAGCCACTTATATTAAAATTAATATTGCTTTGCCAGAGTAGGCCTAAACACATAAGAATTCATTTAGAAATTAAGCCATTGCAAAGAACTATAATTTGTTCAACACTTCTATTTACTCTTGAATTCTAATAAGACCCATTATCATAATTGATTACTTACTAGGGGACAGCAAAGTTCAAAAAAGGGGGGTGGTGTGCCTGGATGGCTCACTCAGTTAAGCGACCAACTATTGATTTCAGCTCAGGTCATGCTCTCAGGGTGATGGGATCGAGCCCGATATGGGGTTCTGCACTCTGTGTGGAGCCTGCTTGAGATTCTTTCTGCCTCTCCCTTTGCCCTTCCCCTCTCTTGTCCATGTGCTCTCTCTCTCTCTCTGAAATAAATAAATCTTAAAAAAAAAAACCAAAACAAACCCCCAAATCTCTCTGACTAGATAGTGCTTTTAGAGAAAAGAAGTATTAGAATGATTATATATGGGTCAGTGTACTAGTCCCTTTAAGAGAGTCCTATAACCATTAATGTTTACATATGAAAAGAAGTTCCTCACTCTTACAGCTTGTCAAGGTAGTGCTGAACAGAATCATAGTGTTTTTGGAACAGCTGTTTTCAAATAATTACTACTAATATTATTATTTTATTTCTACTGCCTTTTATTAAACCAAAAGCATATTTGGAAGTCCAATACTTAAAGCATACAATACTCTTGCAGCTAGAAAGTGAGGCTGGGAGTGCAGAGCCTGGTTCTATTGATGCCTCCAGTCATTTGGCCCTAGCCACCTCTGTTGGGGTTCTGTCACTCTTGGCTTAGCCTTTCCAACATGAGGACCATTTACATGTGAAAACATTTTAGGACTGCCCACACTGCAGTACTGATAATTTTTTTAAAAGATTTTATTTATTTATTTGACAAAGAGAAAGTGAGAGGGAGAGCACAAGTAGGCAGAGAGGCAAGCAGAGAGTGAGGGAGAAGCAGACTCCCCACCAAGCAGGGAGCCCGATGTGGGGCCCGATATGGGGCTCGATCCCAAGACCCTAGGATCATGACCTGAGCTGAAGGCAGATGCTTAACGACTGAGCCACCCAGGCGCCCCAGTAGTGATAATTTTAATGTCTACTGATTAATGGACCAATGAATTTTTATATTGAATATGTCCCAGGGATTTTCCTGTCTTCAGTTTGGAAAACCTCTTACCATCCTAGGGCAATGCACTGCAGGCAAATGCTCCCATGAACAGTAACTAGCTGCCTTCATCTAATTTCCTATCCTTCCAGGTACTTGGATACCTTTTAATAATTGGAGTAGGCTGAATAATGGCCCCCAATACAACTACATTCCCTGGAAAAATGTTATGTTAGAGCCAAAAGGGACTTTTCAGATGTGATTAAATTAAGGCTTTTGAGATGAGGAAATTATTCTAGATTATCATGGTGGACCCTAAACATAATCAGAAGGGTCCCTAGAAGTGGGAAACAAGAAGATTTGATTGGAGAAGAAGAGAGGGAACTTGATGACAGAATAAGAGGTTGCAATGATGCAAGAAAGGGGTCATTAACTAGAGCACAGATGGCCTCCAAAAGCCGAATAGGCAAGGGAAGGGAACTTCTCCTAGAGCCTTCAGAAGGAACCAGTGGTGAAGATAGTTTCAGCCTCCGGAACTATTAGAGAATCAATTTGTGCTGTTTTAAGCTGCCAAGTTTGTGGTGGTTTGTTAGAGAAGCCGTAAGAAGCTAATGTAATATTTTCATAATCATGTAATAATAAAACTAATAAGCATGCATCATTTATATAATAATAGGCTTCCCTATAAAAAACGGTGATGTACTTCACTAGTGTGGCACTTTACAGGTTTTGGTGGTTTTAAGCTATTATCTCATTTGATTCTCAAAATCATTCTATAAGGTAAGCGGGAAAGATATTATACCTATTTTATTTGTGAGGACACTGAAACTTGGGGAGCTTACACAACTTGCAGTAAAAAGATGTTCTTTGACTCCTTGCCTAGTGTTTCCTGCCTATACAGTCCTGCTTCTTTAGAAAGAACTCGGAAAAAGATGTGTAACAAGTTATATAGACCACATTTATTTAAGGGCAGGCAATTGCCTCCCCTTAACTAGGAAAACAGAAAATTCATCACAAAGAGAAAACCTTCAATCTTAAATTCACGTTGAATAGCAGGTTACTGATTGATAAATCCCAGGTCCTCTCCACACAAGAAAGAATTGGTCAGAAAATCTGAATTTATATTACTTAACATGGAGTGTGCAGTTTAACATGGAACACAAAGATTTATGTAATGAGACCATAAATAAATATTTTCAGAAGTAACTAAATATAATCTCAAATGTATGGACAGCTAAATAGAAAGAATGAAAAACAAAATTAAAATATATGCCACAAGTGTTCATTTTTAGCAATGTTTTTATATTTCTAAATATCATCTAAGGAGAGATACGAGTTTAGAAATTAGAATGAAAGTACATTTTTAGAAGATATTAAAGAGATTATAACTATGTCCAGCTTTATTTTCATGCTGTGTCTGCAGTCTCCAGTAGGGAAGCTGATAATATGCCTATCACCAAGGCTTACTTTCTCATCTTCCATGGTCAACATGATAATTACTGTAAAGGCAAACATGACTGAGTTTAGGTATATTCAACAGGTAAAGCATACAGTATAAGGTCTATACTAGTAACTATGCAAATGCCATCATTCACAAAACCTCAAGCAAATATTGATTAAGAGTTTTAAGCTCTTCAAAGGGTTGCTGGAGCAAAATGAATAAGTTTAGGAGCTTTTTAGAAGTTGTTTTTGCCTCAGGTGGGTTTCTGGAACTGAGTGATTCCATACTTCTCAGAGAAGGCAGTGCATTAAATAGCTGAAAATGGTACAAGGCAACAGCTCAGAGAAACTTTAAGATGAGAGCTAAAAATTATTTCATTTTTCTGATAATAAGTAAACTCAGTAGAAATCCATTTTAACTTTAACCTTTACATTATTAACTAGAACTCATATTTTATTTTAGTTCCTTTCATATAAGTCAGATCGGCGATGATGTATCACTTAAAGAGAGACTAAGGAAAGATGATTTGATAGGACATTATTGGTAAGCTGATTTTATTGAGTCCTTCACAATTTGGTTAAGCCCACCATATAATGTTAGACCTGCAGACATCAGCAATCAACCCCTGCATTTTACACCGGGAGAAACAGAGGCCTAGAATGATGTGTGGATGGCATCACCATCCATGCTGTTAATCAAATTAAAAACCCAAGCAACAAACAAAACCAAAGAATTCTTTATATACTTAAAAGCAGTTTCTTGGCAGTTTGCCACTTGAAAAAATTCTCAAGTCTGTCTATTATCTTCTCTCAAAACTTCATAGCCTAAGCTACCATTTTCTCTCATTTGGAATACTCCAATAGCCTATTACTTTTGTCTTCCATCATACTTTCTCCTCACCCTCTAATTTATTTTCTTCATAAACCAGAGTGACTTCTTTGAAGTTCATATATGATCAGATCACTTCCTACTGAAATGATTTCAGTGGCTTCCCATTGGTCTTGGGATGAAGAACGAACTCTCTAACTTGAGCCCTTGGTGCTTCTCATCTCAAATTTTGTGTCCCATCCCGCCGAATTGGTCAAGGTTTTGCAGACACACCTTCCTTCTGCACATGCTCTTCACTCTACAAGGTTTTCTCTGCCCCAGTCTAAGTTACTCCCTTAGACCTTCACTGGGGCAAAGCTTCCTACAGCAAGCCTTCCTTGACTTTCTCACTTGTTTTAAAAATCGCTGTTACAGACTCTTATGTGACATGGGCCTTTCCTTTATAGCATTTTGACAGTTGTAATTTCATACTAATATGTATGGTATAGTCTCCCCTTGTGAGACTGTAGGTTCCAGAAAGGACAGTGTCCATATCCTCATTTTTTCTCACCAGTAGTGCTCAAAGCCAATCAAAATATCTAAAGAATAAAATTCTGAAAGTGAGCTGACAAAATGAAAAATATACAGTGATCTTCAAACTATTTTAGTGGTAGGAATATTTCATTAAATTCTCACAGAAAACCCTAGAAAATAAAGGAAATGAAAGTGACATACTCATAGTATACACTATGGTTTTATAGCATTTAGGTAAAATGAAGTCATCAAAAATGTAGATATTTGGGAAATCACAAAATATCTTGGGAAGTAACCAAAAATTTGGATTAGGAGATGTTGTATTTTAAAAAAATCAAGCACAAATGAGTCTTAACATCCACTTTATCTTGCAATTTTCTTTTGGTTAATTGAACAAAGAAAAATCCAAATATATCTAGATAGACAGCTGCAGCAATAACAGCTAGCATTATATTCACAGGATGCTTTTCATTTAAAATGCCCCAGAATCCTGGATAGCAGATTTTTTTTTTTTTTTCACAGCTCAATCAATAGCAACCTCTAATAACTCCTTATATCTTCTGATAGGTGAAACATTTAGAATGAGCAGAAGAATAGTATCCTCAGCTAGGTTATAACCTTTTTTTGGTGAAAAATGATTTTTCAAATATATCTTAAAATATTATAAGTTGAGTGGTTTTTAAAATTAAATCTCAGGTCAGTGGCATTTGTCTCAGATGTTCTCTGAAATCAAGGCACACAACATTTATTCTGTTTGTCAAGCTGAATCCAGAATCCATTCACTAACATTTTCTCTGCAACAATGTACTTTAACATTCCAATCCCCCACTGCCAAAAAGAGCTTATGAAAAAATAAAAATATCTAACCTATTCCAAAAGTATTGTACAAACAGGTTTGGGAGACATGGTATGTTTGAGCTATTAAGCAAATGGGTTGTTTTCATCAACAAAAATAATGAGTCTGTCTCCTAGGACATATTTAAACCCCCACCTTGACTGTTAGAAATATTTCTGAAAAAGTCTGCTATTTAATAAGATTGTTAATACGTTTGACAATTCTGTGACATTTCTGAAAACCGTTTTTGAAAGATGCTGGCTTCTGTAATTTCTTTGCAACATGTGGTGCTGACTTGAACACATTTGGGCAATAGCTTCATCCTCGCCATCCCGGCTGTTGTTGACCTCCGTGCTTTCCCACTGTCCCTACAGATGTCACTACATCTTTGCCAACATCCTTTACACTGTGTTAAAAACTGATCCAGACACTAGACAGAAAATCCCCCTGTTGTCTAAGTGTCAGGTGTTTAAATTAATGCATCCTCCTCACCTGCACCTGCGTGTATAGTATAAAGCAAGAAAGTGGAAATCAGAAATACCTGTATTCTTATTCAATTGAACTGTGAATATGGCAGTTACAAATCTCAGCCCATAAATTTAAGTGCACAAGAATATAAATATTTAATCTAACTGTTTGTACTCCAAGCCCCCATTTACTGGGGTAGAAGTCATTGAACCAGTTAGTTGAGTGTTTCTTATCCGCAGAAGTGTCTGAAGTTTTTCCGGAAGTTTAGGTCAGCCGTTCCTCGTACTTGATCTTGAGTTCCGTTAGTTAGAAGCTGAAATAGTCCACTTCCGTTTTGGGATCCTGTGAGTATTTTCACTACCTTCAGGCCTGGAAGGCTAGGGCACAGGGCTTTGCACATGGGAATCTACAGTCTTGCACACTAAGACACAGTTCTCAAAAGTCATTGCCTTCTCAGGAGTCCTCCTGCCTCGCTGGCACTCACCACGGGTCTTGGGGCTCAGGTCTCCTCTCTCCACTAACTCCCGGCTCCCGTCATTTCCTCCTTTTTTCCTTACTGCCTGGGGCCTTTTTTTTTTTTTTTTTTAAGCATTAGGAACAGAATGCCTTCTTTTCTGTCTGCTTCTTAAGAAAAAAAAACAACCCAAACAACTCAAGTCTCCCAAGTTTTATAAGGTGATGATTTCTGAAATATTTATTCATTTAGTTAATAAGCACTTACATACTGGGGTGCCTGGGTGGCTCAGTTGGTTCAGTTCAGGGCATGATCCCAGGGAGTCTGCTTCTCCCTCTCCCTCTGCCCCTACCCCTGCTTGTGCTCTCTCGTTCTCTCTCTTTCTCTCAAATAAATAAATAAATAAAATCTTTTTAAAAAATAAGCACGTAGGGCGCCTGGGTGGCTCAGTCCTTAAGCGTCTGTCTTCAGCTCAGGTCATGATCCCAGGGTCCTGGGATCGAGCCCCCATCGCCACCCCCCACTCTCCCTGCTCTCGTGATCTCTCTCTGTCAAATAAATAAAATCTTTTAAAATAAAAAAAACTAAGCACTTACATTCTAAGTGTGCCAACCACACTTCTCTGGCAGTTTAGCAGTAAGCAAAATGACAGTCTCTGCCCTCATGGGTCTAACATTTTTGTGGAAAAAGCTCAGAAAATAAGCAATTTAACAAATAAATGTTAATCATTTTCTCTGATAATGTGAATTTCTATGAAGATAAGGCAATAAAAAGGGGTACATGGAGACGAGCTCTTTGAAAAAGTAGTAACTGAGCAGAACACATGAAGGAAATAAAGAATTTGGGAAGAAGAAATTAGTGAAGTGTAATGGCCTTGGTGTAGGCTGGACTTGGGTAGTTTAAGGAACAGCAAGAAGGCTAATATAGTTGGAGCTGGAAATGGCAGGGAAGAATGGTCATAAGATAAAACCAATGTGGACATAATAGCCTTTTAATCTTTTTCTATCATCTTCCATTTCCATAGTCAGCACAGAGGTAAAAATGGGAAAAGAGAAAAAAATCTGAAATAGAAACAGAAAGGAAAGGGAATATAAACTAATATCCCAAATGTTATTGGCTTAACAAAGATCTACATAATTTCAGACTTTGGAAAAATGCATCAGTATTGTTGGATGATCATTCTTGGAATTCTTTCTGCTTTGTGTTATCTGACACTGGTACTAATTCTATTTCCCTCGCAGCCAATCCCTAGCACATATTTGTTGCAATGTTAGTTATTCAGGATTTAAATATCTTTTTTCCTAATTGTATCTGCCTCTCTTTCAATGTGATGAGTTTAACTCACCTTACCTATTACTTAAACCTGTTCACAATAGGCATAAAGGAAGCAGAAGCTCTAATTGTTTATATATATATATATATATATATATATATTTTTTTTTTTTTTTTTTTGAGAGAGAGAGATAGGGCACATGAGTAGGGACAGGGGCAGAGGCACACGGAGAGAGGAAATCTTAAGCAGGTTCCATGCCCACTGTGGAGCCTGATGTGGGGCTCCATCTCATGACCTTGAGATCATGACCTGAGCCGAAATCAAGAGACGTTTAACCCAGACACACACTTTGCAATCTTTATTTTATGTTTCAAAATTATATGTAACTTTGCAGTGACCACAACACTATTGTGTAAAAATGGACAACATAAAATTCTTTAGAACTTGGACAGTATTTATCAGCATTTATATAAAATGCAAAAGACAACTTTCTTGTTTTTGAGTGAATTCACATGAAATTTTGAGGCTACCCCTTTAATTCATCACTATTGTTGATGTGGTTGATATTGGTAAAAGAAACGTTCATTGAGAGTATAGTAAAAAATGTCCTTTGATCTCAAGTCTGCTTAATCATGTCAGAGTCATTGGTCACTATGAAATTTTATTTTTAAATTTCTTACTTTTAAGGGATGATAAAATCTACTTTTAAGAATGATAGTGTACCACACTTGAAAACATTTATAAACATAAATTTAGGCAAAATGCTTATCAAAAACATAAAATTTATATATCCTAAAAGTAAAGTAAATTCCCAAACCATTTATAATACATAATGCAGGATTATTAGGACATAGTAAATTATATGTTCACTTGTTACTATCTAATTCTTCAGAGTATGCATGGAATTTGCCTGACATTTAAGTCCATTTCATGTCTGCCTTAAAAGAACACTGGTTTACAGAAAGGAATCATGCAGACCCCAGTAAAAAGAATGATATGTGCAAAGCTACAAACCTCTTACTTGATGGTACACAGAAAAAATAAATATATGCTCAGGGTTGGCAATAAAATTTTACCTGGGTTATACAAAAATGGATTGAACTGCCAACAAAAGTTAACCATAGTCAATGTGTAAACAGATGCGAAAACCCACATTTGTGTGTATAGTTTACTCATAACATTTTCAAATATTTAAATATGTTTTTAACATAAAAGTGATGGGGTACCTGGGTGGCTCAGTTGGTTAAGTGTCTGACTGTTGATTTCTGCTCAGATCATGATCTCAGGGTTGTGGGATCAAGCCCTGTGTCGGGCTCCATGCTGGGCATGGAGCCTGCTTAAGATTCTCTCTCTCCCTCTGTATCTCTCCCTCCCCACCCCCTCACTCTTCTTTCTCCCTCCCTCTTAAAAAAATGCAATCATACATTTCTAGAGTATTTGAAGCTCAATCAAAAGTTTGAAATTTTATTACACACAATGGTCTGAATGTAATAAAAAACAAAATGATACATGACTGCTGGCCTCTACAATCTCATCAATTTTGTAAACAAATAGAAAATAAAATAGTATGGACTGAGTGAAAGAAAAACATTTATTGACTACATTTTTCAGAGATCCAACAAATTCCAACAGGCTCAACAGAAATTTAGAGCCAAGGACATCATAGAAAATGCTTAGCAGCACAAGCAAGACCATCAGGACCAAATAGGAGAGCAATAGTATACCTTTTAAAAAAACATAGTAAGCCTGACTTGGAATATTGTATGTAATTGTGACTTCTCTTTAAGAATGGTGTGACAGAATTGCAGAGGCTTTTTAAATAATCAAGCAGCAGGGGCACCTGTGTGGCTTAGTCTGTTAAGCATCCCACTCTTGATTTCTGCTCAGGTCATGATCTCATGGTTGTGAGATCGAGCCCCATGTGCCCAGCTCTGTGCTCAACAGGGAGTCTGCTTGGGATTCTTTCCCCCTCCCTCTCTTCCCCCCTCTGATTCCCCCCCTGCTCACGTGAGCACTCTCTCTAAAATAAATAAATAAATAAATAAATAAATAAATAAATAAAATCTTTATAAAAATAATCAAGCAGAAAAGCACTTTCTACAAAATAATGAAAGATTGACTTCTTCAGTTTCCAGTGATACATTAAGATGGACTGATTAGCTTTCATTTCCCTCTCTAATTCATTTTCTGCTCTATCACTGGAGTTCTCTTTCCAAAACAAAAATCTGATTATCATTCACTATTAAAAACTTTTTAGAGACTTTCTAATCCCTATATGATAAATTCTTTCTCTATATGTCATGTAGAGTCCACCACAATCAAACTCCAGCATATGGTTTTAACTATATTTATAGTCATTCTCTCTTCCCTCACATGTTGTTTAGTTTGTGTAGGAAAACTCCTCATTTCCCAAGAACTGCTTGAAACTTAAAAGATGCCATTCCCTCTAGCAAAAATACCTTTACTTCCAGTTAGACTTTACCACCTCATTGAAATTATATGATAAGGAAAAGGAAAAGTAAGGAAAGTAAGGTTCCCCCAATCTCTATCTCCATTAACAAACTGACCCCCTCCTATAACATTTATTCTCTGCTTTTTCTTTACTTATAGGGCTCCACTTTTTCTATAATTGCCATATGCATATCTTAAGAAGAAAAAAGGGCATTTCCCAGAATCCCTTACAATTAGGGTGGCCCAGAATAGGCAAGATATAAGTGGAACTCACTTGTGGGATTCCCAGTACCTTCATTTTTCCTTTGTCTTTCCCCTGTGAGTATGAAATAAGACCATCTGCTAAGAGCAGTGGGATAAAAAGACATAAGGAATCTGGGTCCTTGAGATGCTGTACTTCCAGATTTCATGTTACATGTGAATAAAATCATTCCTCTAATTTGTTTAAGACATTGTTCAATCAGGAGCTGAAACATTCATCCCCTTTGGGTGCTAACACCCAGGCCCCCGGTAATGTCAGTGACGATGGGGGAACCTGGACACCCACCTCCACCCAGCAGTAATATGGCAGTCCTCCTCCTCCCTGCTTGTGTGGTGTCAGAGGATGCCTAGGGGAGACTCAGGACTTTCAACAGTATCCAGAGGTAATGAGGTCCGGGGAGGCCTCATGAAAAACAGTAAAGAGACACTCCTACAGCTCACAGACAGGGAGACATCAGTAGATTTTTAGTGAGGATCTGAAACTCCCACTCTGTCCAGCAGTAATGAGGAACCACTCCTGGGCATCAACAGAAACTGCGTGGGGAATGTCAACTTCTCCCTCCACCTGGCAGTAATGAGATATAGCTCTCCTTCCCTTACCAGACTGAAGCAGTGTCAAAAGAAGTCAGAAAATAAAAGGTCTAAATAAGGTCCAGACTTTTATAACATGGCATCGCAAATGGCCAGGTTTTAGTTAAAAAAAAAATTACTCATTGGAGCACCTGGGTGTCTCAGTTGGTTGAGCGTCCAACTCTTGGTTTCGGCTCAGGTCGTGATCTCAGGGTCCTGAGATTGAGCCCCACGTTGGGCTCCACAGTCAGTGTTTAGTTGGCTTGGGATTCTCTCCGTTTCCCTCTCCTTCCCCCCTCTGCCCCTCTCCTCACTCTCTCTTTCTCTCTCTCTCAAATAAATAAATAAATAAAATCTTTTTAAAAAATTACTCATCATATCAGGAACCAGGAAAATCTCAAACTGAATGAAAAAGGACAATCAATAAATACCAACACCAAAATGAGAGTGATACTAGAATCAGCTGACAATGATTTTAAAGCATCTATCCTAAAAATATTTCAATAAGCAATTATGAATATGCTTGAAAAAAATGGGGAAAAAAGTCTCAGTAAAGAAACAGAAAGTCTAAGCAAAGAAATAGAAACTGTGAAGAAGAACCAAATAATATCTTACTTACGGGGAGGGGGAAAAACGGTGCTAATGACAGCAGATTTCTCATCAGAAACAATGAACGCTAGAAGAAAGTGTTATCTCTTCAGGAGCTAAAAAGAAAGAATTGTCAACCAAGAATCCTATATCCAGAAAAACATCCTTCCAGAATGAAGGAGAATTCGAGACATTATCAGATGAAGGAAAACTAAAAGAATTGTTCACCAGCAGAATTACTCTAAAAGAATGGCTAAAGGAAATTCTGTAAGCAGAAGTGAAAGGATAAATGAAGTTATCTTGAAACCTCTTGAGGGGAGAAAGAATATTGTACGAAAAAAATGGGTAAATATAATAGACTTTCATTCTCTTAAGTTTTATAAATTATGTTTCGTGGTGGAAGCAAAAATTATAACACTGATGTGATAAATATATGTAGAGGAGATATTTAACACAACAACATGTTATGCTTGTACAACCTGTATATACATGTTTATACAACTTTTATTCGTAATAGCCCAAATCTAGACACAACACAATTGTTGTTCAGTGGATTCATGGTTAAACAAACTGTGGTATATTCATATTATGGAATACTTACCATTGGTAAAAAGGAGCAAACTACTGATATAAAGCAACAACCTGGATACATCTTCAGGAAACTAAGCTGAATGAAAAAAGCCAATATTCAAAATGATACATACTGATATAAAGCTATTTATGCAATTTTTTTGAAATGACAAAATTCTAGAAATAGAGAACAGATTAGTTGTGCCTATAATTAAAGAAGGGGTATGGGTTAAAGGAATTGGGTATGTCTTTAACAGAACACCATGATAAGTGATGAGTCACTAAATTCTACACCCAAAACTAATATTACACTGGATGTTAACTCACTGGAATTTAAATAAAAACTTGCAAAAGAAATTAAAAAAAAGCACCATGAAGGATCTTTGTTTTGAGGGAAATGTTCTGTATTGATTCTATTAATGTCAACATCCTTGCCATGATATTGTATTCTAGTGTGGTAAGCTGTTACCATGGGGGAAAACTGGGTAAAGAATACAATGTATTATTATAATATCCTGTATTATTATTTCTTACAACTGCAATATGAATCTATAAGAATCTCAAAATAAAATGTTTAATTCAAAAAGTAGAGTGAAATAAAGATGTTTATTAAAGAACTATTCTCACATATTTTTATACTTGAATTTCATTAAAATGGCTTTGATGTCTGCCTGACAGCCACACACAAACAATAAAATATAATTTTCATTGTTCAGGACAATTACAATGAGACAGGTTGCAATTTTTATTTTTACTTCTCTAAGTTTTAGCTGCCAGAATTCAATTGCTGAGGTCCTGAAATTTTAGCAAATTATTTTCTGCAAGAGTTTGTTTGTCAGTAAAAACTATTTCTTTATTTAGCAATTGATTGGATAAAATAAGATTTTCACCTTGGAAATTCAAATGTCAGCATTTCTTGGGGTGCCTTGGTGGCTTAGTTGGTTGAGCCTCCGGCTTGTGATTTTTAGCTCAGGTCGTGATCTCCTGGCTTGTGAGATGGAGCCCCATGTTGGGCTCTGCCCTCAGTGGGGTCTGCTTGAGATTCTCTCTCCCTCCGACTTGTACATGAATGCACTCTCTCTCTCTCTCGAATAAATAAATAAATCTTTAAAAAAAAAAAAACCAGCATTGTCTTGTGCAGAACTTGCATCTATAAAAAAAGGCAATAACAAAAAGAAGGCAATAACATTTTTTCCCAATAAAAGCTATCATCCTTATTTACTTTTATCTTTAATATTTTCTAGGAACAAATAAAAACAAGTTATATTTGAACTAGTCACAGATCTGTGGGGCTAGGGGAGAGCTTACAAGCCATTCAACCATACCCTTGTTCCTCACTTTCCAAATTATAGGAAAAATATTAGTAATTCCAGTAATGAACAATGCAGGTTATTGTCACTTCTCAGTATTCTATGCAGAATACATAAATCTGGAGAAATGATACAGCAGTGGTCCTGCCTTATAAAGAAAGGGCATTCACATTCCAACACATAACAGTATGTCTGTAGGTATCTGTGTATACATCTTATATCTTATCTATGTAGGTGTTTGTGTATACTTCTTATATCTTTTCTCTCTCTCTCTCTCTCTCTCTCTATATATATATATACAATTTTCATTTGTAGAAATTTTTGTGTGCTTTTCCAAAACTCATTTGAGCTGCTGTAGTTACAAAGGTGAAGTAGAGACCTAGTGGCATTTTGTTTCATAGGAATGCTGGTTGCCTCATAACACAATGGGCTCTACTGTAAAATAAGAAAAAAAAATCCTTGGGGCACCTGGGTGGTGCAGTCAGTTACGGGTCCAAGTCTCAGTTTCAGCTCAGGTCTTGCTCTATCTCAGGGTTGTGAGATTAAGCCCATGTTGCACTCTGCGCTCAGCATGGCGTCGGCTTGGGTTTCTATCTCTCCCTCTGTCCCCCACCCCTGCTCTTCCTCCTTCTCTCTCTCTCAAAAATAATAACTAAATCTTTACCAAAAACCCTTGAACAATAAAGCCATAGTCTTAAAATCCCACCTAGCTTTGTAGGCTTTCTTTGTACCCAAGTTCATCAGAGCACTGAACGTGGGATCTGACTTCCAATGAAAATATGTGGAAACAATAATCGTTAACATCCTAGTGAAAGCTCTTTTGCTTCCCTTAAGGCTTCTTTTGCTTTGCCTACCTTTAAAAATATTATTTTTTCTTATTTACAACAACTAACAGAAAATAAAAGGTTTTTTTCCTTTCTTGGTTAAAGAGAGACCAGGTTCTTTTTAAAAATGTTTCTCATTTGAAATTTTTCCATACATGGTGGTTCTATTATCAGTTGTTCTGCTGGTGTTAGTTTCTAAAAATTGTTCTAAAGAGTTAAATTATATGGGAAACCACAGTCATAAATAGAGTTAAAATGTAATTATGATTTCTTAATGTTTTAATTTGTAATAGGGTATAAAGTCTCCTTTTTGTGTGGTGAATTTTCATTGGCAATACGCAAAAATCATTGGAAAATTCATATTATCTTTCTCAAATCTAAATAATTTTGGATTTATATAGTGCTTCATTTTCTGAAGTTGTTTTAAAGATAATTCATTAGCTTTTTCACCACCATTTTGAAGAAGAAAAAAATAACATTTCCTTTGATTCCTATATTCTCTATTTACAAAAAGCATTGTATTTTTCAATTAGAGGGGAAAAATAAGAAAGAAAAAGTCAGATAAATAATTTTGCCCAAAAATATAAGTTTAGAAATAAGATTGTTAATAGAAAACAACATATCATTCCATGCATCCTAGCAACCAAGGCAAAAAGGAAAACATTATGAATTTCTTAAAGAATTATACTAGTTCACCAGGGTAAAAATAAAGCTGTAATACAGAAGCATTTGTGATGTGACTGCGCTAGAAATCATTACTTTCAATAAGTCTTTCATGAAATCTACAGAAACATTCTTTCTATGGACTAGAGATTTTCTTATTTTATATTTCAGGGGATGTATGCAAAAGCTTTATTCAGAACTATCCTATGTTAGAAGCAGAGCTAAAATTGTGAACCCGATCTTTCAATTCTGATGTTGTGTCCAATTGATTAGACATAGTCTAGACTCCCAATACTCCCTTTTAGAGAACAAGTTCAACTCCATGAAGCTGAAAAAGTAGGTATTGTTTAGGATCATTGTATCAGCTGGGCCATTGGACCCTGTGGTTGGACTTGTTTAACAAATCAGAAAATTGGCTGTTATGTGATGGTTTAGATACTCATTTTTTGCCTATGTCTAAAATTCCTTTATAGGGAAATAGGAACGTATATTTCACTATTAAAGTAATACACATAAAAGTAATTTTTTTCTAGATTGAAAGTAATAATTGCCTCAATATATCACTAAGTTTTGATGGAAAACTAATAGCAGGAAAGTGATTTTGGGGTGAGAGAAAAAAATAAACAAGATAGAAAAAGGTATGTTTCTGTGGCCAGAGTCATCTAAAAGAATCAGGTGGGTTCTTATTTTAAAGTACACATTTCTGAATCATATCTTCAAAGGTTCTTCTTTATTATGTTGGACTGAGTTTTAAATGTCTCTGTATCTAACAAGCAAACTTCTTGGGTAACTCTGCTTTGGGCTGTCAATGGACCTCATGCAAAGAGGCCAACAATGGGAGGAAGAGCCACAAACAAAGGCCATTTTGACAGGTGAAAACGGGCTCCATGTACTCTATAGTGGCCAATCACAAAGAGTCAGTCTTCTCAAAGAACCATTAATTAGGGATTATTTCAAATAAAAGTTGTATACCATAAAGCATCCTTTTGAAGGTGAAAATGTGTTCAACTTTCTCTTTAACTGCTAACCTTATGAATGTTTACTATGTACCAGATAATTTTCTGAGTGTTTTTCATTCATTCACTCTTTTATCCTTGGATTAATAACCATGAATTCACCTCTCAAATATCATTTAATGAGAGAGATATATTTTAAGAAAGTACATATATCTAATAACATATGACTAAAATCTGAGTAACATAAACAACCTACCAGATATTAATTTCACAATGCATTTTATTGTTAACTAAAAGCCAGAACAGCCTTAAGAAAGTCAAGTTTGAGGGCTTCATGTTGTCATTATATACCCCTATAGGAGAAGCAATAAGGTATTCTACAATAAGCTCATCATCGTTCTGTTATTGAGAAGAGAAAAAACAGAAAAATAAATAAGAGGAAATGAAGGGACTTAACATATGCAGAAAAAATAACTCAAAAGGCAGCAAAAACTAATGAGGTAAAATGACCTAGTTATAAAATCAGTAAAACAAAGATTGATGAACCCTCTTTCTGTTTTTTGCCAAAAGCACTAAGTGAATAGGTAGATTAGAAATAAGATCCAAAGTCATCAGTTAACTGATAGAATCATTTTGATATTATATAGTGAAATAAAAATCTCCATAATTTTTGTAGTTGCTCAAATACTTTTGAATTAGGTTCATTATATTAAGGGCTTTAATATGTTGACATTTATTTTTCACATATCTTTTATCAATTTGTGTTATTTTTAAACACATCGCAATCTGTGGTATGGGTAAATCTTACTACTTAAAAGTTCTTTGTAAGGGAATTTTCACATCCTAATAAAATATATTCTGAGTCTTACATAATGCAAGAAGATTATAGTATAATTACAAATACAGAGCATTTTAAAATCAATTTTAAATTTTAAATACTTAGTCCAAGATTACTTTTAATATATCAAAAAGAGGTTAAAATAGCTACTCTTTTGTATAAATTTGTTTTGTCATTCAGTAGCTATGAGAGAGAAAAAAACAAAACCAAAAAGGAGACTGATAGGATGAGGGAAAAAAATGCCAATTCATGAATATTTTATAATATTAATATCATATCACCATATACTGTAATCTTTTGGATATAACCTTGTTTTTTAATTTTTAAAGTTATTGCCTAATGAAGTATTTTGTTGAGTGGGCAATGAAAAATTTAATTATGAAGATTTTAAAGTACGATTTTTTCAGATATAAGTAAATCATTTTCAAACTAATATATATTAAGAAAATACTTGTTTCTTTAAGATCATCTTTTTATTTAGTCACTGAAAATGCCTTTTATTATCTCTGTAACTAAATTAAATCTGATTTACCTCTGTTAAACAAAATGAAATCTCAGATCTTTTTATCTTTTTTGGAAGTTACTGGGCCGTACATAATTTTCAGTCTGTCTGTCAAGGCCAGTTTTATATTTTGAAGAGAATAGTGGAGTTTGTTAAACAGATGGTAAATCCCAGTCATTCTGTCATTTCATATTTTGCATCATATTTCAGCTATGTGTTTATAAAATTTGAGACAAATTTATGTTAAAAAATAAATATCCTTCCAATAATATGATTTTTAAATATTTGAAAAAAGAAAAAAACCTAAACATTAAGGATTAAACTAACTTTAATGCTCCTGAGAGTTTTTTAGAATATTTTTGGGGGTCTGAAAGAAGTCATTTTTGATAATCATTCTTTTGAAAAAGTCATTTTAAACTGTTCAATAAGTATCATGGGAAATAATATTAAGTTATAAGAACGATTCAAGATAGTCATTTAAAATTTTTCAAGTTTCCTCCAAAGTTGACAATGATAATATACTTTCTTGTAAGATTGGGAATGTAACATTTTTTCAGGTAAGCACATTTTACTTACTTTTTTTTTTTTTAATTTCCAAAGTGTCACTGAAAAAAGATTTTCATCCAATTACTGAAGACAAAGATGGCAGGACTAAGGGAGTTGTTGTCTTGAGAAGGCTTGGCTTTGAACCATTCTGCATTTCATTATCCTCTAATCAAGCAGTCAAGTTTCCTCACCTCTAGAATTCACATTCTGCTGATTATCATTTAAATACATTAATTGGTTACACTGTAATTTCTGGCTAGACCAGTATGAACAAAGAACTGTTACTGTTGGCTCATTCACGGTTTTACTCCCTTTTGTGTAGTTGGCTAAGAGATTCCCTCCAGATTTCTCTATCATCACCTACACAGCTCTCCCACTGGCTGTAAAATATTGCAGCAGCTTGTAGGTAATTGATCAGACAAGTGAACTGTAAAATATTCATTTTCTACTTCAACAGCCAGATAAATCTCTTGGGAAGAGGATGAAAATATTGCTTATGCACATCAGGGTCGGGAGAGTAATAACAAGGTTGCTGATAAGCAGGGGTCCACTACACAGCTAATACTTAATTCGGCGCTATGCCAGAGACTGAAAGCATTCAGCATCCCTTTGCCTGAAGCTACAAGTCTCATTATACACTCAACCTGAGGCATCAACATCAGTGCCCTAGTCATGTTGCTTAAAGGATAGTGCTTCCTCTTTTAATTAATCAGGTTCATCTTGGCATAACATGCCAAATAGCCAATTAACACTTAGCTACTGTAACCAACATGCTAAACATGAAATTGCTAATGAAATGAGAGTTGGAGGAAAGGTAGCTGTGCAAAGGATTGGAAAGCAGGTTGGCTGGGTTTTCTTTGGTTTTTATTTTATTTATTTATTTATTTATTTATTTATTTATTTATTTATTTATTTAATAGCACTTGTGTTTTGGTGTTTTGTTTTGTTTTTTTTCCTCCTTTACTAGGTTTCCTTCCTCTCTGCCAACTTTTCAAATAACTGTCAAGCTACTTTCATTGGAAGTTGTTAGATGTACAGTGTATTCAGACTGGTTAAGCTAAAGCAAAAAGTAGTACATATTTTAATCCTTTGCTCTAGGGGTTTTAATAGTGAAAAAAAATGCTAAGAGACATTTTCCTTGGTCTTGTCCCTATTTCATATCTGTAGCAGCTTTTTAAGGAGTCTTAAATCAGTGAAATATAAACCTGAAATAGTTATTTTTTTCTACAGTCATCACTTTCGCCAGAGCTTTGATATATTTTCCTTTCCTGTCCTGTAATGGAATCTCAGGTAGATTTTAAAAACAGTCCAGAAACTTTGGTCATTAAAATGTAGCAAACTTTATAATTTAATTTATAATCTTGGTTTCAAAATCATCTATTTCTCTCTCTATAGCAAAGGCATGGGTCCTTCCCTCTTTCGACTGAACCTGGGTTCTCCAATGTAGATGAACTGGGAAGGAAAAGGGGATTGGTCACAGTCACATTGCTCCCTCCTGTTTCTTGGACTTACTCTGATAAAATACTGATGCCCTTTTCTGGAAAGTTTCCAAAGGATGGTTCTCAGAAGAACACTCCATTGGAGATCTTGTGGAATCTCTCCACTAAACAATTCTCTGTTGTAGAAGGTCCAGCTCTGACTCAACTCCTTCCAAGGGTCTACTCATCTCCTGCCCTTTGGCACATATGCTCTTGCTGAGCTCCTCCCGCTTTTAGATGGAACACCAGCAAGATAGTCCATGCTTTTGTGGTATCTACTTGACTTTTGAAGGGAAACATGCATTCCTTTCCATACCACATTACAGGGCATGTGCAGCTTCCCCACCATCCCTTCTTTCTCTCCACTACCTCTCTTAAATTCTCTCCCCTGCTCAGACTGGTGTAGAGTTTGGTTGCCTAAGGAGACATCCAGGTAGGGAGTGGAAATTTTATGCCCCTTACTTCAGGCACTCCTAAGATCTTTGCTCTACAGGTCATTTTCTTCCCTCTGTACTCTGTTGTCTTGAGATAGAAAAGAAGCACTCTCCTCTCCCTCTATCTCATCAACAAGGTAATGAATTTATCAATATGTTGTTTAGGGAAACCCTGCATGGTTCTCTCCATAAACCTGGACTCTCCCTCTCAGCATCTTCTTTCTCTCTCTCTCTCTTTTTTAAAGATTTTATTTATTTATTTGACAGAGAGAGACATAGCAAGAGAGGGAACACAAGCAGGGGGAGTGGGAGAGGGAGATGCAGGCTTCCCACGGAGCAGGGAGCCCGATGCGGGGCTCAATCCCACGACCCTGAGATCATGACCTGAGCCGAAGGCAGATGCTTAACGACTGAGCCACCCAGGCGCCCCTCAGCATCCTCTCTTATAAAGTCAAGAAAGTTTGTAGTGGGGGCAAGGGGGTTTCCTTAACTCTTAATAAACTATGGCAAATTTTCCTGGTCTCAATTCTTAGCAGTAATCAGTAGTTTGCAAAGTACTGTTGTTTTTAGCTTTGAGCCGCACTGATAATTCTGGGGCAACAAGAAAAAATTCACTCCATATCCTTTTATATATCTAATCTGTGCTAAGAAGCTTAATGGAAAACCAAAAAGCAATCAGAAAATGCCTGCACTGCCTTCCATCTGACTTTATTCCTTATATAAGGAAGGAAAATTGGAAAGATAGTTAAAAACAAGAGCTTCGTGTTTAAAATTGCATCTGGCTAGTGGAAGGGTCAGAGAATATGAATTTTTCATCCTGAAAATGGAGTTCTCCTCCAGCAGCCTTCTCTTTCTATATGTTTCAAAGTCTAGCTTCAGCACAATAAACACATACCTGTATACTTTCTTTCTGGTTTATGTCATTTTTGTTTGTGGATTCAGTGATATTGGAGAAATGAAATACCTTGTAAACATTCTGATACTGGCAGGCTCACTCTATTTTCAAGGAGGAAATCATTCATGGCCAACCAATTATATGTTTAGTTCCATTTAATTGTCATCAAAATTAGTAGGAATCACCTCAACATTTTGGCAACAAATAAGAATGGATGGATGATGGATGGATGGATGGATGGATGGATGGTATATGGATGGATGGATGGATGGATGGATGGATGGATGGATGGATGGATGGGTGGATGGATGGATGGAGTTTCCACATCCTTTCCAATCAATAATATCAAAGGCAGGTAATTGGGGGAAAGAGCCTCACTACTTGATCAGAACCATAGTAAAGAAGGGGAGAATGGATATGGGTGTGGCAGCCAGGAGTATCTGCTCAGAGGGGATTTACATTTTGTTCTTCACAACCTTTTATATTTTGTTGATGCTCTACAATATATATATGCCACTTCTATGATTATTAAAAGAATTAAGTTGATAAATACATTTTTGAAGACCAAAAGACTACAGTTATATAGAAGCTTATGTACTGAAAAAGGATACACTAAAATGTTAGCACTGCCTAGTTCTAAGTAGAAACAATTTGAGTACTCTTTCCTTTTTTTCTGTTTTTAATTTATTTTTCAATTATTTTATAATGAACATGCAGGTCTTTTCTAATGAGGAAATTAATTATTATTAAAATTAATTTTATTTTTCCAGTAGGTCTTAAAGTGATTAAAATTGTAGTCACATTCTGCAAGTCTGCTGAAGGGGCATTAGACTACAGCTTAAGATGTATATTGGATATGCCAATATCATGTAGTCAACAGAGTCATGGCCTCCTAGGGGAGACAAATTGAACACCACAGGTTTTTAATACTAAAGCAAGTACATTAGAAAGAGATGCAACAGTGATGCTACAAATAAAACAAATCAAAGTTTCTTAAAGCAGAACAGTTCCTCAGTTGTTAACCTAAGTTATAAAATGTTCTCATATATAGTACCTTCTGATAATTTGAAATAAATTCTAGAAATAAAAATTATAACCACTCAATACATTTACTTACAGGGCTTTTTAACATGCCTCTTAGAATGTTTTCAGAAACTGTAGAGCCTATGTGCCCCTTGAGATTTATTTCCTTTCCACTGAAACAATTTTTGATAAAATAACCTTAAAGCAAGATAATATTTTAATTTCTTCTATAACTCTCAAGTCCTTATTGTTATTGCAGACATTCTTTTTTTTAGTATTTTAAATGGAATATTTAAGGCATACAAAATGAAAAATATAATACACTAATTCATGTGTTCATGTGTACCTTAAGAAAAGTTTAAAAAGTTTCCAACAGACTTCCTGTTTCCAGTTCCTTATATAAGGAGCTCAAAAGTCACCACTTCCTCTTCACAAGTAAAAAGTTTAATAGACTGCAAAATCAACAATGCTTCCTGGATCCATAAGAAAGGGGAGAGCATAGGCAAACCACTGCCCCCAAGATCAGAATGACAGTGAGGCATATCCGGGGAGTTACAGCTAACTGGAAGAGAGACTCAGGAGTGGAAACTGCAGGGGAAACCAGTAATTGGTAGGAAAACCTGAACTGTAATTTGTGAATTCCTGGGGGCTTAGTGTGGACAACTCAAAGAGTTACAAACTGCATAGGGACCCAGACATAGAGGAGCCCCCGTAATTTTATGACATTTACCTTGAGGAGCTCAACTGGGTTTTCACACTAAATATCAGAGAAGAATCCTCTCATGCTTCTAGCAGGGAGAGAGGGAAAGAAACTATTCTGAAATATGCCAGGCACTCTATTCTTCTTAACAGGACCTCAGAAGAAAGAAGTTCACAAGACCATAATCTGCTGGGGAATGATAGGGACCTAACTGACCTAGAGAAAGGGAAATGTCCAACTCCAGTCAGCTCTAACCTTCAGTGAGAGAATGGAAATACCAAAGGACAGCCTACTCTAGCCTTCCTGTCCACCTAAGGGGTGAGAAAAAAATGAGAACATTTGTAAAGTTCACAGTCCAGAGGCATAGGCTCACTAAAAGAGAGATCTTATTTTAGGATTACAGAACAATTCCCCTGCCCCGACACCTTATTACCACATACACATTTACAGGGTTATTTACAACAGTTACTTTTCGCTCATTATGTCATGTTTGAATATGATAAAAAAAATTGCAAGGCATACCAAAAGAAAAAAGTACAATTTGAAGAAACAGCAAGTGTTAGAATCTGACTTGGCAGGGATGTTGGGATTGTCAGGTTTCTATTATTTATACATCACTTAATTATTCTTTAGGTTGTTACATGAGAGATTTCAATACACATTCTTAGCAATTCCAGTAAATTACAAATAAATATTTCTCTGACAATACTCGTACCTTAGGCTACTTTAATTTTATTTACTCCCTCCAATCTTTTGTTATTATTGTCATTTATTTTATTGAAACATATTGTATCCCTCATAATATATAATTATTATTTTTTACTAAAACTATTACCTAGATTGTCCATATATTTATCCTTCCCTCAATTTTTATTCATTTATGCATTTATACTTTTATACATTGTTATGCCTGTGAATAATCATTTTAAGAATTCTCCTTAGTATTGTCTCATTAGTGAATGTCTGCTGGTGAAGATTTCTGTTTTTGTTATTCTAAATGTTTCCTTTCCTCTTACTCTTTTTTTTTAAATTTTTTATTGTTACGTTAATCACCATATATTACATCATTAGTTTTTGATGTAGTGTTCCATGATTCATTGTTTGTGCATAACACCCAGTGCTCCACCAGAACGTGCCCTCTTTAATACCCATCACCAGGCTAACCCATCCCCTTCCCCTCTTCCCCTCTAGAACCCTCAGTTTGTTTTTCAGAGTCCATCATCTCTCATGGTTCATCTCCCCCTCTGACATACTCCCTGTCATTCTTCCCTTCCTGCTATCTTCTTCTTTTTCTTTTTTCTTAACATATGTTGCATTATTTGTTTCAGAAGTACAGATCTGTGATTCAACAGTCTTGTACAATTCACAGCGTTCACCATAGCACATACCCTCCCCAATGTCTATCACCCAGCCACCCCATCCCTCCCACCCCCTACCACTCCAGCAACCCTCAGTTTGTTTCCTGAGATTAAGAATTCCTCATATCAGTGAGGTCATATGATACATGCCTTTCTCTGATTGACTTATTTCACTCAGCATAACACCCTCCAGTTCCATCGGTGGTTGCAAATGGCAAGATCTCATTCCTTTTGATGGCTGCATAATATTCCATTGTGTATATATACCACTTCTTCTTTATCCATTCATCTGTCCATGGACATCTTGGCTCTTTCCACAGCTTGGCTATTGTGGACATTGCTGCTATAAACATTGGGGTGCACGTACCCCTTTGGATCCCTACATTTGTATCTTTGGGGTAAATACCCAGTAGTCCAATTGCTGGATCGTATGGTAGCTCTATTTTCAACGGTTTGAGGAACCTCCATACTGTTTTCCAGAGGGGTTGCACCAGCTTGCATTCCCACCGACAGTGTAGGAGGGTTCCCCTTTCTCCACATCCCCGCCAACATCTGTCATTTCCTGACTTGTTCATTTTAGCCATTCTGACTGGTGTGAGGTGGTATCTCATTGAGGTTTTGATTTGGATTTCCCTGATGCTGAGCAATGTTGAGCACTTTTTCATGTGTCTGTTGGCCATTTGGATGTCTTCTTTGGAAAAATGTCTGTTCATGTCTTCTGCCCTTTTCTTGATTGGATTATTTGTTCTTTGGGTGTTGAGTTCGATAAGTTCTTTATAGATTTTGGATACTAGCCTTTATCTGATATGTCATTTGCAAATATTTTCTCCCATTCTGTCGGTTGTCTTTTGGTTTTGTGGACTGTTTGTTTTGCTGTGCAAAAGCTTTTTATCTTGATGAAATCCCAATAGTTCATTTTTGCCCTTGCTTCCCTTGCCTTTGGCGATGTTTCTAGGAAGAAGTTGCTGTGGCTGAGGTCGAAGAGGGTGCTACCTGTGTTCTCCTTTAGGATTTTGATGGACTCCTGTCTCACGTTTAGGTCTTTCAACCATTTGGAGTCTATTTTTGTGTGTGGTGTAAGGAAATGGTCCAGTTTTATTCTTCTGCATGTGGCTGTCCAATTTTCCCAACACCATTTGTTGAAGAGACTGTCTTTTTGCCATTGGACATTCTTTCCTGCTTTGTCAAAGATAAATTGACCATAGAGTTGAGGGTCCATTTCTGGGCTCTCTGTTCTGTTCCATTGATCTAGGTGTCTGTTTTTCTGCCAGTACCATACTGTCTTGATGATGACAGCTTTGTAATAGAGCTGGAAGTCCGGAATTGTGATGTCGCCAGCTTTGCTTTTCTTTTTCAACATTCCTCTGGCTATTTGGGGTCTTTTCTGGTTCCATACAAATTTTAGGATTATTTGTCCATTTCTTTGAAAAAAGTGGATGGTATTTTGATGGGGATTGCATTGAATGTGTAAATTGCTCTAGGTAGCTTTGACATCTTCACAATGTTTGTTCTCCCAATCCATGAGCATGGAAGTTTTTCCATTTCTTTGTGTCTTTTTTAATTTCTTTCATGAGTATTTTATAGTTTTCTGAGTACAGATCCTTTGCCTCTTTGGTTAAATTTATTCCTAGGTATATTATGGTTTTGGGTGCAATTGTAAATGGGATCGACTCCTTGATTTGTCTCTCTTCTGTCTTGTTGTTGTTGTATAGGAATGCCACTGATTTCTGTGCATTGATTTTATATCCTGCTACTTTACTGAATTCCTGTATGAGTTCTAGCAGTTTTGGGGTGGAGTCTTTTGGGTTTTCCACATACAGTATCATATCATCTGCAAAGAGTGAGAGTTTGACTTCCTCTTTGCCGATTTGGATGCCTTTGATTTCTTTTTGTTGTCTGATTGCTGTGGCTAGGACTTCTAATACTATGTTGAATAGCAGTGGTGAGAGTGGACATCCCTGCCGCGTTCCTGACCTTAGGGGAAAAGCTCTCAGCTTTTCCCCATGGAGAATGATATTCGCTGTAGGTTTTTCATAGATGGCTTTGATGATATTGAGGTATGGACCCTCTATCCCTATACTCTGAAGAGTTTTGATCAAGAAAGGATGCTGTACTTTGTCAAATGCTTTTTCTGCATCTATTGAGAGGATCATATGATTCTTGTTCTTTCTTTTGTTAATGTATTGTATCACGTTGATTGATTTGTGGATGATGAACCATCCATGCAGCCCAGGGATAAATCCCACTTGGTCATGGTGAATAATCCTTTTAATGTACTGTTGGATCCTATTGGCTAGTATTTTGGTGAGAATTTTTGCATCCATGTTCATCAAGGATATTGGTCCGTAATTCTCCTTTTTGATGCCGTCTTTGTCTGGTTTTGGAATCAAGGTAATGGTGGCCTCATAAAACGAGTTTGGAAGTTTTCCTTCTATTTCTATTTTTTGGAAGAGTTTCAGGAGAATAGGTATTAATTCTTGTTTAAATGTCTGAGAATTCCCCTGGGAAGCCATCTGGCCCTGGGCTTTTGTTTCTTGGGAGATTTTTGATGACTGCTTCAATTTTCTTAGTGGCTATAGGTCTGCTCAGGTTTTCTATTTCTTCCTGGTTCAGTTTTGGTAGTTGATACATCTCTAGGAATGCACCCACTTCTTCCAGGTTATCTAATTTGCTGGCACAGAGTTGCTCATAATATGTTCTTATAATTGTTTGTATTTCTTTGGTGTTGGTTGTGATCTCTCCTCTTTCATTCATGATTTTGTTGATTTGGGTCATTTCTCTTTTCTTTTTGATCAGTCTGGCCAGGGGTTGATCAATCTTGTTAATTCTTTCAAAGAACCAGCTCCTAGTTTCGTTGATCTGTTCTACTGTTCTTTTGGTTTCTAATTCATTGATTTCTGCTCTGATCTTTATTATTTCTCTTCTCCTGCTGGGTTTAGGTTTTATTTGCTGTTCTTTCTCTAGCTCCTTTAGGTGTAAGGTTAGGTTGTGTATTTGAGACCTTTCTTGTTTCTTGAGAAAGGCTTGTATTGCTATATACTTTCCTCTCAGGACTGCCTTTGCTGTATCCCAAAGATTTGGAACAGTTGTGTTTTCATTTTCATAGGTGTCCATGAATTTTTTTAATTCTTCTTTAATTTCCTGGTTGACCCATTCATTCTTTAGTAGGATGCTCTTTAGCCTCCATGTATTTGAGTTCTTTCTGACTTTCCTCTTGTAATTGAGTTCTAGGTTCAAAGCATTGTGGTCTGAAAATATGGAGGGAATGATCCCAATCTTTTGGTACCTGTTGAGACCTGATTTATGACCTAGGATGTGATCAATTCTGGAGAATGTTCCATGGGCATTAGAGAAGAATGTGTATTCCGTTGCTTTGGGATGGAATGTTCTGAATATATCTGTGAAGTCCATTTGGTCCAGTGTGTCATTTAAAGTCTTTATTTCCTTGTTGATCTTTTGCTTAGATGATCTGTCCATTTCAGTCAGGGGGGTGTTAAAGTCCTCCACTATTATTGTATTGTTGTCAATGTGTTTCTTCGCTTTTGTTATTAATTGCCTTATATAATTGGCTGCTCCCATGTTAGGGGCATAGATATTTACAATTGTTAGATCTTCTTGTTGGATAGACCCTTTAAGTAGGATAGAGTGTCCTTCCTCATCTCTTATTACAGTCTTTGTTTTAAAATCTAATTTGTCTGATATAAGGATTGCCACCCCAGCTTTCTTTGGGTGTCCATTAGCATGGTAAATGGTTTTCCACCCCCTCACTTTCCATGTGGGGGTGCCTTTGGGTCTAAAATGAGTCTCTTGCAGACAGCATATTGATGGGTCTTGTTTTTAATCCAATCTGATAGCCTGTGTCTTTTGATTGTGGCATTTCGGCCCATTTACATCCAGGGTAAGTATTGAAAGGTATGAATTTAGTGCCATTGTATTGCCTGTAAGGTGACTGTTACTGTATATTGTCTGTGTTCCTTTCTGATCTATGCTGCTTTTAGGCTCTCTCTTTGCTTAGAGGATCCCTTTCAATATTTCTTGGAGGGCTGGTTTTGTGTTTGCAAATTCCTTTAGTTTTTGTTTGTCCTGGAAGCTTTTTATCTCTCCTTCTATTTTCAATGACGGCCTAGCTGGATATAGTATTCTTGGCTGCATATTTTTCTCATTTAGTGCCCTGAAGATATCTTGCCAGTCCTTTCTGGCCTGCCAGGTGTCTGTGGATAAGTCTGTTGCCAATCTAATATTTCTACCATTGTAGGTTACATATCTCTTCTCCCAAGCTGCTTTCAGAATTTTCTCTTTGTCTCTGAGACTCGTCAGTTTTACTATTAGATGTCGGGGTGTTGACCTATTTTTATTGATTTTGAGAGGGGTTCTCTGGGCCTCCTGGATTTTGATGCCTGTTTCCTTCCTCACATTAGGGAAGTTCTCTGCTATAATTTGCTCCAATATACCTTCTGCCCCTCTCTCTCTTTCTTCTTCTTCTGGGATCCCAATTATTCTAATGTTGTTTCGTCTTACTGTATCGCTTATCTCTCGAATTCTGCCCTCGTGATCCTGTAGTTGTTTCTCTCTCTTTTTTTCAGCCTCTTTATTTTCCATCATTGGGTCTTCTATATCACTGATTCTCTCTCCTGCCTCATTTATCCTAGCAGTTAGTGCCCCCATTTTTGATTGCACCTCATCAATAGCCTTTTTGATTTCGACTTGGTTAGATTTTAGTTCTTTTATTTCTCCAGGAAGGGTTTCTCCAATTACTTCCACGCTTTTTTCAAGCCCAGCTAGTATCTTTAAAGTCATGATTCTGAACTCTAGGTCTGACATCGTACTAATGTCTGTATTGAGTAGGTCCCTGGCTGACGGTACTACCTCTTGTTCTTTTTGCTGAGGTGTTTTTTTTCGTCTTGTCATTTTGTCCAGAGGAGAATAGATGAATGAGAGAACAAAATGCTAACAGGTTAACAACGTCCCCGGCAAATATACTGTATACAAATCAGAAAAGACCTGAAGCCAGGGGAAAAGAAAGGGAAAGAAAGAAAAAAGAAAGAGGGGAAAAAAAGGAAAAAAAGATAACAAAAACAGAACAATACAAAAAAAGCAGAATATGATCAAATATGATCAGGCTAGTGCATAGATCAGTGCCACATACTAGATTTTGGGCGTATTTTGGTCTGTTAGAAAAAAGTGCCTCCAAAATTTTAAAGGAAGAAAGACATATATGTACAAAATAAGAGTTGATACAATGAAGGGATGGAAGATGACTGTAAAGATGAAAAATATAATAGATTTTATAAAAGGAATTGATAAGATAAGCTTTTTAAAAAAAGAAAGAAGAAGATTTAAAAAAAAAAAGAAAAAAGGGAGAGAATGTGATCAGGCAGGAGACTAGAACAAAGCCATACACTAGTGATTTAGGGTATATTTTGATCTGTTAGAAGAAACTGTATCTCAAAATTTTAAAGAGAGAACAACTTATATATATTTATGCCAAAAATAAGGGTAACTACTATGAAGGGATAAAATATGACTCGAAAAATGAAAAATAAAAAATGTGTTTTTTTTAAAAGGGATTGATAAGATGTTGGTTGAAAAAGGGAAAAAGAAAAATTAAAAAAAACATTTAAAAAAATTAACTTTGATGAACTAATGAATCATGGTAAAGAAAAGCTACGAATTCTATGTGCAGTATTCCCCTAGTGCTGGAGTTCTCCTGTTCTCCTTGATCGGTAAACTTGGTCTTGGCTTGCTGGCTGTTCGTTCTGATCTTCTGGGGGAGGGGCCTGTTGCCGTGGTTTCCAAATGTCTTTGCCAGAGGCTGAATTGCCCCGCCCTTTTTGGTCTGGGCTAAGCCAGCTGCTCGGGTTTGCTCTCAGGAGCTTTTGTTCCCTGCAAGCTCTCGGTACAGCTTTGGAGGACCAGGGTGAAAAATGGTGGCCTCCCAGTCTCCACCCGGAGGAGCTGAGAACTTGGGGCCCCACTCCTCAGTGCGCCCCCAGAGAAAAGCAGTCACTCCCGTGTACCCGGTCTCTGGCCGCACTCTGTGCTCACCCGGCCTGTGACCGAGTGTTTCTATCTCTGGCACCCGACCCCGTGTGGAGTCTCCAATCCCAGCAGATCCCTGCGTTGCGCTCCCGCGCCGCTCCTCCCCGGGAGAGAAAGAGGAGTCTCCCCAGCTCTGCCGCTTGTTGGGTCCCTGCTGGAGGAGCAGTGGCTCGACTGGGCCACGGATCACAGTTTATGGCAACCCAGAGCTGAGAGCCCGCGCATTGGCTCCGTCTCTGCAGCCAGCTTCCCCGCTCCAATACCTGGGAGCTCTGCTGCACTCAGGCACCCCCAGTCTTTCTGTGACCCCGAGGGTCCTGAGACCACACTGTCCCGCAAGGGTTCCACCCCCCGCTTAGCCACTGGAGCGAGGTCCCTCAGCGGAGCCGGCTTCTAAAAGGTCCAATTTTGTGCTCCGCGGCTCTATCACTTGCCGGAAGCGGCCGACAGAGGCCCCCTCCCCCGCCATCTATCCTCCTGAATATCGCCTTGGATTCACTTCTCCGCACGTCCTACCTTCCAGAAAGTGGTCGCTTCTCTGTTCAGGGAGTTGTTGCTACTCTCCTCTTTGATCTCCTGTTGAGTTCGTAGGTGTTCAGAATTGTTTGATCCCTATTCAGCTGAATTTCTGAGACCAGATGAAATCTAGGTCTCCTACTCCTCCGCCATCTTGCTCCGCCCCTCCTCCTTTCCCCTTACTCTTTAGAGTTTCTTCAATAGGAATGAAATTCCCGGTTGGCTGTTTTTATCTTTCAGCAATCTGAAGATACCATTCTTTTGTCTTTTAGCTTCCATCATTTCTCTTGAAAAATCGGGTTAGATCCTGTTTTTGTTTCTTTGAAGGGAGTGTGTCTTTATTGTCTGACAGCATCTAAGAGTTTGTTTTTAATTTTCAACAATTTTGCTATTATATGCCTGGCTTAGTTTGTTTTGAAGTTGCTTTGGGTTGATAATGGTTCCTCAAATTATGGCTAGATGTCTAATTTAGAAAATTCTTAGCTATTATCTCTTTAAAAATTATTTCTGCCACTGCCCCCTAATCTCCTTTCTCTAGAACTGTAAATACATATGTATGTATAAATGTATACACATATGTATGTATATATATATATAAATTACTGTCTTAACCTGTTATCATACTTTTTATTTTTTCAATTCTTTTTGTTTTTGCCTCAGCCCTCATATTTTCTACTGTTCTTATCTATTTATTAATTTTCTCTTTTGCTTTGTCTAATTGTATCTTAAATCTATCTATTCTGTTCTTAATTTTAGTTGCTATGTATTTTAGGTCTGGATTTCCATTTGATTCTATTTTTCTCAATTTAGGTTTTCTGATATATTTTTCCATTTCTTAATCTCTTTCCTTCAACTTATGAATAGCAATTATTTTTAAGCTGATTTCTTATATCTCCAGTATTTGGAGGAAATATAGATGTTTTTATCATGTTTTTCTTTGGATCCTGTCTACTCATATGCCCAGCACTTCTTGATTGAATATAATTACAACTTAGGAAAAATAGTTATCTCTGGACAATATGTTCTTCATTGAGAGATTAACATTTATTTCTGACAGAGAAAACACATATCTTCTTATTTAATCAGTAAGTGAGAAGATTCAAGATGAGTTTGAATGATATCTATTTACACCAAATCCCATAGTTTCTTAGAGAGTCTCAGTTTTGGTGAGCCCTAAGTTCTAGTTTTTATCTCTCCTGAATTTGAGAGGTCTGTATGCTTGGTTTATCTTTTCTTCTACTTACCTGTAAATTTCCATTCAGGTGCTCAGCCTCTCTTCCCCTTATGAATGTTCAAATGCCACAAGGGCAAAAACTGTTCCCAAACTACTAGGTTAACTTGAATGCATTTCTAATTCTAAGAGATCTTGGTATGTCAAATTTGATGTCTTAGTAGCTCTCCCATGACTTCAAAGCAATTCATTTTGCTTATTATCAAGTTTTACTAAATTCTCTCAGCAAGTTAATCCATCATAGTCGAAAGTAGAGTTTCTCTTATGTTTTTTTCTCTAACATCTCAAAAGTCACTCTGGAGATTGTCTCCATTGGAAGATCCACTGGAGAATATAAAATGAGTAGATCACCAACCTCATAACTCAAAACTCAGGAAAGATTCTTGAAAACAGGAATTGCATCTTATTTGTCATTGAGATATAGCATTTCTGACATAGAAAATAGTGTACAATAGACACTGAGCCTTTTTGATTGAATTAAATTTCAGTGTTTAAGTGAAAATCCTCATATTGTTTGCAAAGAAGGTCAAGATCATTTTAGTTTTTTCATTACAGCCTCTCAGAGCTGCTCTACCGATAACTGTTGATCAATATTTTTAATGGAATACGGGGACTTCCTACCCTAGCAACTTTATACTGTACATTTCCTCACTCAGTCTAACAAAACCTCCTAAACTGATTTATTTCTTTAAAGCCTGTTTTCTCCTATGAAATTAATTTTTGCTAACAAGATAATAAGAATCGAGTTTAATGTAAATAATCTAAAGGCTATGCTTCAACACAGTCATTTTTAAAATATTTTTTATAATATATGAGTCATATAGAGGGTAGCCTTCCATGATTAGAGTGGAAGGCCTAAACCCTTGATCTTTTAGTTTCTCCATCATACCTACAACAGGCTCTACCCTCCTCCTAAATGTTGTCCTTGGTGCTTTGGGGAACACAAATGCACCACTGCTTTAAAGAAAAAGAAAAATATATAAAGGAAGGAAGGAAAAAAGGAGAGAAAGAAAGAAGAGAATAAGAAGAAGGAATGAAGTGAACGACAATGTGTTGCCTCTAGCAGACCAAGAAGTTTTCAGTGAAGCAAGGTAATTGGTCAATTTTTAATTTTTAGTTTAGATATGGGCTGATGATCCATGTATATTATTATAAGAAAGAAAGCCTGAAAATCGTTTCTGTTCACTTTCTATTTTGAGCTTGTGCTTTAATTTAGAGGTTGAAATAATTATTCCTTTCTAAACAAAGTGCCCACAACCTTTGTGAAAATAGTCAGCTCTAATTGATTCATGATGGCCCACCATTTGGTTATTCCAGCTCTGGTTTTCTTAGGGTTGTTCTGGCTGCAGGTATACCGGTAGGTAAATGAAGATAGGTAAGCACATGGAGGATTCATTTCCGAAGCAGTCCCAATATTTTTTAAGGAAGCATTAAAAAAAAAAAAACATAGGCAAAAAACCCCCATGAATTATTTTTTGTTCAACATATTAAGTATAGAAATAAGAATCATGTAAAATGAAGTAAATGATAAAGTTGAAGATTTTAAACTACATCAGTGTTATTTCCTATGAGCTTAGTGACATGAAAAAGTCTCTATTAACCAAAACATTAGAACCGTAAAGTTCACTTATTATATCATACACGAAGCAAGAGAAATGAAAGTAGAAATGTTTAGCTTAATTTTCCTGTCTTTAAGTAGAGGATGAAGTAAAATGTGATGTATTTAATATGCATTAATCACTATATCTTTTCTGCCATCCTTTTCATTGATGATACTAATGAAATTCAGAAAAGACTCTTTTCTAAAATGTGCAAATGTCTTATAGGAGCTGAGTTTTGTGTTTTTTTAATGTCTTTATAACTGATGCAAGACTGCCTGTGGGTTCTCTTTGAGAAATGAGAAGCATTAAAATAGGATGAAGAATAAAAGTATCTTCTTTCTCAGCCTGTCCATATTCCTACTTTAAAAAAAAAAATGTTTGAAAACAAATTCATTATTTTCAGTTATA
The DNA here is from genome assembly GCF_009762305.2 of Zalophus californianus. Lineage (NCBI taxonomy): Eukaryota > Metazoa > Chordata > Mammalia > Carnivora > Otariidae > Zalophus > Zalophus californianus. The sequence continues at coordinate 42,698,039 of NC_045606.1, read as the reverse complement.
ATCAATGTACTTTTTAAAATTCAGTGTGAACGAAGAAAATGTAGTTAGACTCAAATGTTCTTATTAATAAGTCTACACTTTCAAAGGAAAATACAAAATATAGTCCTAAAAGAGACCTGAGAGAACCCTCTCTCCAATTCCATTGATCTTAAACCTGCTAATCCCATCCTGTCTTACCTTGTGATTTAAAATATAAATTTGTCAGGTTAAAATCTGCTCATTAATTTTCATCTTTATATGCCCACGGATTTTGAATCTGACTTTGGCTATGGTTCTCCTTCCCATTGTGCTTTCTGGAACTCTTATTTCATGGCTTACAAACACCTACATAAATATCCCACTGATAAAACTCTAGTTACAATCTCATGATTTTGATCAAAATTTGGATTTCTCTGAAGATACGACTTTCTAGACCATTTTGTTTTGACCCTTGAGTAAAGATCTCTGCTCATTTGAGATTCATGCCATATTGTTGATTTATGCTCTGCCATCCTCATCTACCTCCCATTCTTATCAGGGTTTTGTTGTAGTTGTTGTTTTGTTTGTTTGTTTGTTTTCATTTACTAAGGCTTTGGAGTCTGGTCTGCAATCTTACAATCGTGCAAGATGACAAAAGTGTCCATATAATGACCTGTCCAAAATGCAGCCTACTAGTGCCTTGCTTTATTTAATTCCCATGGAAATTCTGAAATTTACTCTTTTCTCATCCTTAACCATAAGGTGCTCATCTATGAGACTTGAGATAGAGAATATTCCTTCCACACCTGTTCTTTCACTTCATCCAAACCTCTAAACTGTTGTCCTTTTCACTTTTAATTGAACATTTTAAAGTGTTTTTCATTGTGTTGTAATTATGGTAAATCAGTAAAATAGCATATGTTTTGTGGTAATATATATTAATTTTATTTGCTTCCTTTGATAAGGTATGGGAAATAGACCTGAGTATCTGTTGAAGTTTTTTTCTGAACTTTTTCTCTTCTTAAGATATTTTTGGCCATGAATTCTTTGGAGATTATCTTTGAAAAAAATTTTTCTCATCCATTCTAAATTATTTTAAAATATTGAATGTTTATCCTAAGTGATATACAATGACTAACTGCATCTGTTTCTGAAGATAAAGAAAAATAATATATGAGTTTACTTTAAGTCTGTTTGGAAGAATTTTTCTAACCCCAATCATCCAGTGAATCGATTTTAAATTAAAAAGTAAGTCAAATATTAAAATCAATCTAGTTGTCAATTGCTTATCCGAGTAATCTTTGGCCCAACTCCCAGTGTTTCAATAATCTCCAATAATTTCTGAATCACAAATAATGACAAATCATGTGAAAGAATCCAACATATTTTTAACAGACTCCATAGCTTGCTGCATGTTTCTGTTGGAGTTTAATACTATTTAAATAAATTTGACAATATGGAGGAAAACTAGAAGGATGAGAGTGCCCTCTAAAATAACCATATGGATTAATAAGTTATGAGTTGATATTGTTCCATGGATGCTGAGAGAAGACACATTTCCTGGGTTATAGACAAAAGACAATTTATTACTCATAGTAACAGTAGTAGGCAGAGTAACATCATTGCAGTGGTTTCCCAGAAGCCAAATATTACATGAAGAACCATGTAGAGCCTGCTCATGCAGGAGCAAATCGGAGGAGAAGATTTCTGAATTTAGGAAATCTGCCATTTATCTAGCAAGCAGTAAGCAAGCCTGTTCTTTTCCATTGGGTAGCATAGGCACAGTTCATGATTACCTAATGCATTCTTGTGGTACAAAATCTCACTCTTCAGAAAAAAAAAACGGATTAAACAATTCTGAGAAGTAGCACTGGTGAAAGAGTGCTCATGGCCTTTGGATTCTGGTCACTTAATCAGGATGTGTGGGAGCAGAGACCATGGAAAACTGCTTTCCAAAGTTATACCTTCACTTTATAAATATTTTACAAATGTACTTAAAGGTATTACACAAAGAATGGACTATTTCAAGAAAATTTTGGATCTTTTTCCATTTTCCACAAAATTTCATCACCATTAAACATTAAGTATGCCATAAGATTGTGCACACAGATGTCTTCATTTTTCCCATTATACTTACTTCCCCAGTTTTCATCTCATGTTATCTGAATTATCAAAAGCATGGCCACATATTTCATTCAAAATACACACAATATTCTGCTTGTTAAGATTTTACAACCTTGTATAAGTTGGATTCAAGGGTATCCTTCCAGAAACTTTAAATAGCCTGTGACATTTTCTATGCACTTGTCACTCTTTTCCCACCATCAATGCTAACATTTGTTTCTAGAGTTACACATCTCAAGTAATCAATTACTTCCATTTTTGTGTTTAGAGACACCCTTCCTGAAGTCATTCTTCCCAGTCTAAACTTGACTGGTTGCTCCAAAATTCATATTGTTAGTATTATTCTGGGACTTTTCATTCTCATCACCCTGCAAATTACCTTCACTTTCTTCTGTTTGGATCCTCTAGGTTCTAAATCACATATTTTCCTGCACTTCTTGCTTCTTCAATATTCCTTCTTTCTTCATGCAGATCAAGTTTCTATTTCCCTTCCCTCTGTAGAAGTCCTTTTAATATTTCTTGAAAGGTATGTCTATTTGCAATAAATTCTCTCTTTTGGGGGGAGAGGAGGAGTCTGAGGAAGTCTTTATTTCTTCTTCATTTGTGAAGGATAATTTCTCAAGGTAAAGAATTAACCCCCATTAACACTTTATATATTCACTCTACTCTCTTCTTCTTTGTATGGTTTCTGAGGAGAGATCAGATTTAATTCTTTTTTTTTTTTAAAGAGTTATTTATTTATTTATTTGACACAGAGAGAGACACAGCGAGAGAGGGAACACAAGCAGGGGGAGTGGCAGAGGGAGTGGCAGAGGGAGTGGCAGAGGGAGAAGCAGGCCTCCTGCTGAGCAGGGAGATCATGATCTGAGCCGAAGGCAGACGCTTAACAACTGCGCCACCCAGGCACCCCTCAGATTTAATTGTTATCTTTGTTCCTCTATAGGTATGATTTCCACCCCTCCTCGCGCCCCCTGCCGGCTTCTTTCAGAATTTTTCATCTTTGATTTTCAGTAGTTTGAAATTATACACTTAGGTATAGTTTTTTTGGCTTCTTGTTTGTTTGTTTAGATTTTATCCTTCTTGGTGTTCTCTGAATTGCTTGGATCTGTGGCTTGGTTTCTGACACTAATTTGGGGGAAATTCTCAGCTATAATTTTTCAAATATTTTTTCTGTTTCTTCCTTCTATATTTGGTATCCCATTACACATATGCTTTACCTTTTTTAATTGCTGCACAGTCCCAGTCCTTAGATATTCTGTTCTGTTATCTTCAGTCTGTTCTCTTTGCTTTTCTGTTCTTAAGGATTGTCTTGTTATATCTTTTATGTCAGTGATTCTTTAGTCAGTCATGTGTAATCTACTAATAAACCTATAAAAGGTATTCTTCATTTATGTTACCATATTTTTTATCTTTAGCATTTTTTGTTGTTGTTCTTTCTTAGGATTTCCATCTCTCTGCTTACACTGCCCACTTGTTCTTGCAGCCCTTAAGCATATTAGTCATAGTTCTAAATTCCCAGTCTGATAGTTCCAACATCCCGGCCATGTCTGTTTCCAGTGGTTTGCTCCCGTCTGTTAAAATGGAGCTTTTTGCTTTTTTGGTACACCTTGTAATTTTTTCTGGACATCCAGACATAATGCACTGGGTAAAAGGAACTTTTATAAATAAATCTATAGGAATATGGTGGTAAGATATGGAAGGTAGGGAAGAATTTTATAGTCTTATAATTAGGTCTCATGTTGGATACTTCTGAAAAGGAAAACAGGATATATCAGGCTATCCAGCTGAATCGCTTATATGATGTGCAATTTTGGAAAATATTTTATCTCTGTAAAGATATATTCGGTTTAAATAAGAGAATTTCTATAACCATCAATGTGGCAGATTAGATTAGTGATCTAACATTTTGCTCACTCTTCCACAAAATAATTTTGGACAACTGTGAACACTTTTGCATGTTGTTATTTAAATTTTAGCATACTTTGCTGAAATTTAAATTTCTGCAAAGAATGTAATTTAGAGCCTGTTTTGAGTATAGGTATTGCTAAATGAAACTTTATCACTTTAAAAATGAATTCAATGGAATCTAAATATTGTGTTAATTTAATATCTACCACAATCTCTTAAAAAAGTATATCAAAGCATTAATTTCTTTTTTCATAATTAGAATTTTAAATGGTTTCTTTTTCACTTAAAACTCATATATTTTTCCACTTCCCCATAGAAAATTACCCTAACATATTTTATGTTTTGAAGTATTTTGTAATTAGTATGTTATATTGCAACAAGTGCATATATATAAATTTATATTTCTTTTATTAAAGTACAAGACAAATGTATAATTTATTTTAAATTTCTGGGAACTATAATACTCAAATCATTAACATTTTTCTTCAGGATTAATTTACATTGCAATTATTACTAATATACAATGTATCAAAAATATATATTAGCAATTTTGAAAATAATCCTAAAAATAAAATTTTATGATAAAATGCATTTCTTTTTTTTTTTAAGATTTTATTTATTGAGGCACCTGGGTGGCTCAGTTGTTAAGCCTCTGCCTTCGGCTCAGGTCATGATCCCAGCGTCCTGGGATCGAGCCCCGCATCGGGCTCCCTGCTCCGCGGGAAGCCTGCTTCTCCCTCTCCCACTACCCCTGCTTGCGTTCCCTCTCTTGCTGTGTCTCTCTCTGTCGAATAAATAAATAAAATCTTCTTTTTTCAAAAAGATTTTATTTATTTATTTATTTGACAGAGACAAATTGAGCCCGATGCGGGGCTCTATACCATGACCCTGGGATCATGACCTAAGCCCAAGGCAGATGCTTAACGACTGAGCCACAGATGCTTAATGAGTAAGCCACACAGGCTCCCCGATAAAATACATTTCTTATTGGTATGATTAAGTGTAGTTTTCACAATTAGCTCATACATATTTTGATGGACATTTCAGAATGAAGCTAGTTTTAGCAGTAATTCTTTTCCTGGTTTTTTTGTTTGTTTATTTTTTTGTGTGGGTGAGGTTAGTAAATGGAATCATTGAAAAATCATAGTCACAAAAATTGGTGTACAAAAAGAAAGGGAATTTTCATAGCAGTGTTATTTCATTCTTTGAACATTGTGTGGACTTCATGCCAAAAGTCACATTGTGACTTGGCCATCAAACATTTTTCATGAACTAATAAAACTCAATTTGTTTCCATTCTAATTTTTTTCAACTAAGCAAAAATTGGAAAGCATTGAAATTGCTGAATCATTTGTTACCCTATCTTTAGAGTCATTGATTTTCTCACCAAAGACCCAAATAAGCCCTTTATATGGCAGGCCAGGGGTTTCAGTATCCATAGAAATGAACCGTACAAGATAGGGGACCAATGGGACTTAGACCTTTGCATGCTAAAATAGGAGAAAGATAATTCCAAAACGAGTGGTAGGAACTGAGAACAGTAAAGTTGCTATCAGGTCGATAAGTTCTAGGAGAGTGGTGAAGAATAAGGATCGGGAAATGGAAATCCTGTTTTTGGAAATTCTTTCTGTATCCCCACTTGTGCAAGTGCTATAGATTGAGGACTGTTGTTCCTCTCAACCTGAAAATTCTGTTAAGAAATACTAAAAAAATGTAGTGGTCTTAGAAAGATAAAGTTGGCCTCAAAAGGCTGTAAAGAAAATTCGTACTGGTCACAAAGAATCGTAAAAAGAAATCAAAGGAAGGCCCTGAAGCAATGGTTGGAATTTAGTATCATTTGAAGGAAAGAAAATAAGGCCAAGATCTTGAGTGAGGAAGGAGTTAATAGTGGTATCACCACATAAACCTGAGTTTATAAGTCAATAAACATAGGTAATTAACAAGGAAAAGTTCTTGTCTTTGGACCCAGCACAAGTTGAAAAATAATTATCTGAAAATTTATGAAAAGGCTGGTCTTTCAACAAAGGGAGGCAGGGTTGACTTTGTAGTAGCTATACGATTAGGGACCGCTCAAAAGATAATCATAAAAAGTTGTTCCAAAATTCTTATGAACCTGAGCAAACACTAACCTGCTCTAGACAGACTAGTCTTCAGGGGTTACCAATAGTTTTGCAGTTTGCAGACATTAATATATAAGCACACAGACAAAAATGATTAAAATCATGAAGAAAATATCACAATAAAGAGGAGTCAGCAGATGATACTAATACAACAGGAATATGGATATGTCATATAGTGAACCTGATTTAGAGACTATAAATACATTTAAAGGGATTTGAAACATAAAAAGGAAATGAAAACATATAAGAAAAGATTCTGGAAAGATGAAGGCAATAGAATAGTTGTTTTTTTATAGCTATTAAATTTCTATGAGTCTTCTCCCAAAAACAGAGCTCTTAATATCAAAACCAGAGATCCATGGATAAGCTATACAACAAAAGTGGGTCACGGGTTATTCTCATGAACCTACAAATATCAGCAGATAGGAGCAAACCACAGGCAGCCTCAATCTACATAATATCAGCATCTGTTCCAGAGGAAATGGAGAGAAAGAGAGGACTTCCCCCTCCCCAAGTTACCAACAGACTGATTGTCTCCAGTGTTCCACTTACCATTGGGCAATGCTCCCTGAAGTTCTAACTCCTGCCAGATGACCCTCGGATCTGGTAGCACTGATTCCTTTCCAAGGTTCTCCAGTCTAGCAATGGTAGAGACTTCCTGATTTTTTTTTTTTTTTAACACCTGAATGGTGGTTTTTGGTTCTGTCTGTGGTGTAATCAATTCTCTGTATCAAAATCTTTCTGTTTAAACAAATCTGAAATATTTCTTCTTTCCTGGCTTGACCTTAGTTGATATACTCTGACTTCATATCATATCAATAGGAAAAAGAATGTTGAAAATAATGAAGAAAGGGGAAGCGTACATGCCATCTCTGGCAACAGGTGCATCATCTCCATGGCACTAGCTCCAGGCATCCACAGTCATTCCGGCTGGGGGATCATGGCCAGTGGGCTCTGCTAACAACACCTCCCTTCTTTGTGCATCCAGCCTAGGGTTCATAGCAGCTTCCTGCTTTGGCAAATCTTTCTCTTATCTCACCATTTTCTGTTTGGCTTCTTATCATATGCATCAACTCTATAAGCAATTCCTTGTATTATATTTTACTTTGAACACTTAGAGTATTTATATTCTTCGCATGATTCTGACTGATTCAGTTTCTTTATAATAAATAAAGTTATTACCCAACATCAAACAGAAAACAATACTGGAGGGAAATGAGCAGGTAATTGCTACATAATCCATTCAAAAGACCATGGGAGACATCCCCAAAGAATTTCTGGAACTTTAAATAAGGGGTCAGATTTTCATGGAGTTAATAGAGGTAGAGCCTATATGGTTTGTCCCTGCCATTTTCACTAATTTTATCTAGACTGAAATATTTGAGGAAATTCTATACCAATCGATTTGAGTCCTTTTGCATAAAGATATTAACAGATTTATTACAGTATATTAGCCAATATTAATTTTATATTTTTTCTATTTTAATTGGCCATTCTCTTTAATCATAATAAAGATACCATTTTTTTGAAATTCGAATATTATACATCTAGGTAAAGACTACGAAAGCTGTTTATTGTTTCAGATTTTGAGCATATAGTGGATATGTATGGAAATTATTCCTCTTTCAAGCTTATGACGTGTTGTGTTTGCAAATTATGTTACCTTTAAATAAATAGAGTTTAATTAAATTTTAACAGATGAATACACAATATAAATTCAGTATGAAGCCTATGATGCTACATTATGGCCAAGACCAGCCCTTGGTGAATGATCTGATCTGCTTTAAGTATGACCTTTTTCTACACCAAGTTCAGAGATAACTCAGTTAGTGTGACATTTTTTGTGGATCTATGTGACTTTAATGACAAAGTAAAAAGGATAAAAAGGAAAATACATATCACAGCTTTGCAAAGTGAAAATGTGATTCATTTTTTTCCATTTTAATTCGTGTTTTTCCATTCAGAATTCTGTCTTGAAGCATATTGTCTGTTATCACATTAATAAATATAAACTATGTATAAATATATTAATGGAATTATAATAGATACACATGTGTATCTGTGAGATATTCTAATTAGTCTCTGGCAGATTGTTCCATAAAATTACATTAGTTTAATATTTTTATATCGTGGTATGGGTTGAATTGTATCCTCTCTCCTCTGCAAAGACATATGATGTACTAACCTCCAGTACCTATGAGTATGACCTTAGTTGGAAACAGGCTCATTTCAGATGACCAACTTGAGATTAAGTCATTAGGGTGGGCCCTAATCCAATATGACTGTGTCTTTTTATTTTTATTTATTTAAAAAAATTTTACTATAATTTATTTTTATTTTTTTAAATTTTATTTTATTATGTTATGTTAACCACCATATATTACATCATTAGTTTTTGATGTAGTGTTCCATGATTCATTAGTTTGCATATAACACCCAGTGCTCCATTCACTAAGTGCCCTCTTTAATACCCATCACCAGGCTAACCCATCGCCCCACCCCCATCCTCACTAGAACCCTCAGTTTGTTTCTCAGAGTCCATGGTCTCTCATGGTTCATCTCCCTGTCTGATATCCCGCCTTCATTTTTCCCTTCCTGCTATCCTTTTTTTTTTTTAACGTATACTGTATTATTTGTTTCAGAGGTACAGGTCTGTGATTCAACAGTCTTACACAATTCACAGCACTCACCATAGCACATACCCTTCCCAATGTCTATCACCCAGCCACCCCATCCCTCTCACCCCCACCACTCCAGCAGCCCTCAGTTTGTTTCCTGAGATTAAAAATTCCTCATATCAGTGAGATCATATGATACATGTCTTTCTTTGATTGATTTATTTCGCTTAGCGTGATACCCTCTAGTTCTATCCATGTCGTTGCAAATGGCAAGATTTCATTACTTTGATGGCTGCATAATATTCCATTGTGTATATATACCACTTCTTCTTTATCCATTCATCTGTCGATGGACATCTTGGCTCTTTCCACAGTTTGGCTATTGTGGACATTGTTGCTATAAACATGGGGGTGCACATACCCTTTCAGATCACTACATCTGTATTTTGGGGTAAATACCCGGTAGTGCAATTGCTGGGTCATACAGTAGTTCTATTTTCAACTTTTTGAGGAACCTCCATACTGTTTTCCAGAGTGGCTGCAAGAGCTTGCATTCCCACTGACAGTGTAGGAGGGTTCCCCTTTCTCCGCATCCTCATAAACATCTGTTGTTTACTGACTTGTTAATTTTAACCATTCTGACTGGTGTGAGGTGGTATCTCATTGAGGTTTTGATTTGGATTTCCCTGATGCCGAGCGATGTTGAGCACTTTTTCATGTGTCTGTTGGCCATTTGGATGTCTTCTTTGGAAAAATGTCTGTTCATGTCTTCTGCCTATTTATTGATTGGATTAGTTGTTCTTTGGGTGTTGAGTTTGATAAGTTCTTTATAGATTTTGGATACTAGCCTTTATCCGATATGTCAACTGCAAATATCTTCTCCCATTCTGTCGGTTGTCTTTTGGTTTTGTCGACTGTTTCGTTTGCTGTGCAAAAGCTTTTTATCGTGATGAGGTCCCAATAGTTCATTTTTGCCCTTGCTTCCCTTGCCTTTGGCGATGTTTCTAGGAAGAAGTTGCTGTGGCTGAGGTTGAAGAGGTTACTGCCTGTGTTCTCCTCTAGAATTTTGATGGACTCCTGTCTCACGTTTAGGTCTTTCAATCATTTTGAGTCTATTTTTGTGTGTGGTGTAAAGAAATGGTCCAGTTTCATTCTTCTACATGCGGCTGTCCAGTTTTCCCAACACCATTTGTTGAAGAGACTTTCTTTTCTCCATCGGACATTCTTTCCTGCTTTGTTGATTAGTTGACCATAGTGTTGAAGGTCCATTTCTGGGCTCTCTATTCTGTTCCATTGATCTATGTGTCAGTTTTTGTGCCAGTACTGTACTGTCTTGATGATGACAGCTTTGTAATAGAGCTTGAAGTCTGGAATTGTGATGCCACCGGCTTTGCTTTTCTTTTTCAACATTCCTCTGGCTATTCAGGGTCTTTTCTCATTCCATACAAATTTTAGGATTATTTGTTCCATTTCTTGGAAAAAAGTGGATGGTATTTTGATAGGGATTGCATTGAATGTGTAGATTGCTCTAGGTAGCATTGACATCTTCACAATATTTGTTCTTCCAATCCATGAGCATGATACGTTTTTTCCATTTCTTTGTGTCTTCCTCAATTTCTTTCATGAGTATTTTATAGTTTTCTGAGTACAGATCCTTTGCCTCTTTGGTTAGATTTATTCCTAGGTATCTTATGGTTTTGGGTGCAATTGTAAATGGGATCGATTCCCTAATTTCTTTTTCTTCTGTCTTCTGGTTGGTGTATTTAAATGCAACTGATTTCTGTGCATTGATTTTATATCCTGCCACTTTACTGAATTCCTGTATGAGTCTCCTGCTTGGTTTAGGCTTTATTTGCTGTTATTTCTCCAGCTCCTTTAGGTGTAGGGTTAAGTTGTGTATTTGAGACCTTTCTTGTTTCTTAAGAAAGGCTTGTATTACTACATACTTTCCTTTAGGACCAACTTGGCTGCATCCCAAAGATTTCGAACAGTTTTGTTTTCATTTTCATTTGTTTCAATGATTTTTTTAAATTTTTCTTTAATTTCCTGGTTGACCCATTCATTCTTTAGTAGGATGCTCTTTAACCTCCATGTATTTGAGTTCTTTCTGACTTTCCTCTTGTGATTGTGTTCATTTCAAAGCATTGTGGTCTGAAAATATGCAGGGAATGATCCCAATCTTTTGGTACTGGTGGAGACCTGATTTGTGACCTAGGATGTGATCTATTCTGGAGAATGTTCCATGGACACTAGAGAAGAATGTGTATTCTGTTGCTTTGGGATGGAATGTTCTGAATATGTCTGTGAAGTCCATTTGGTCCAGTGTGTCATTTAAAGTCTTTATTTCCTTGTTGATCTTTTGATTAGATGATCTGTCCATTTCAGTGAGGGGGTGTTAAAGTCCCCCACTATTATCATATTGTTGTTGATGTGTTTCTTTGCTTTTGTTATTAATTGGCTTATATAATTGGCTGCTCCCATGTTAGGGGCATAGATATTTACAATTGTTAGATCTTCTTGTTGGATAGACCCTTTAAGTAGGATACAGTGTCCTTCCTCATCTCTTATTATAGTCCTTGGTTTAAAATCTAATTTGTCTAATATAAGGATTGCCACCCCAGCTTTCTTTTGGTGTCCATTAGCATGGTAAATGGTTTTCCACCCCCTCACTTTCCATATAGGGGTGTCTTTGGGTCTAAAATGAGTCATTTGCAGACAGCATATCAATGGGTCTTGTTTCTTTATCCAATCTGATAGCCTGTGTCTCTTGATTGGGGCATTAAGCCCATTTACATTCAGGGTAACTATTGAAAGGTTTGAATTTAGTGCCATTGTATTGCCTGTAAGGTGACTGTTACTGTATATTGTCTCTGTTCCTTTCTGGTCTATGTTACTTTTAGGCTCTCTCCTTGCTTAGAGGACCCCTTTCAATATTTCTTGGAGGGCTGGTTTTGTGTTTGCAAATTCCTTTAGTTTTTGTTTGTCCTGGAAGCTTTTTATCTCTCCTTCAATTTTCAATGTCAGCCTAGCTGGATATAGTATTCTTGGCTGCATATTTTTCTCATTTAGTGCTCTAAAGATATCATGGCAGTCCTTTCTGGCCTGCCAGGTCTCTGTGGATAGGTCTGTTGCCAATCTAATATTTCTACCATTTTAGGTTACAGACCTCTTGTCCCAAGCTGCTTTTAGGATTTTCTCTTTGTCTCTGAGACTCGTAAGTTTTACTATTAGATGTCGGGGTGTTGACCTATTTTTATTGATTTTGAGAGGGGTTCTCTGGGCCTCCTGGATTTTGATGCCTGTTTCCTTCCCAAATTAAGGAAGTTCTCTGCTATAATTTGCTCCAATATATCTTCTGCCCCTCTCTCTCTTTCTTCTTCTTCTGGAATCCCAATTATTCTAATATTGTTTTGTCTTATGGTATCACTTATCTCTTGAATTCTGCTCTCGTGATCCAGTAGTTGTTTATCTCTCTTTGTCTCAGCTTCTTTATTTTCCATCCTTTGGTCTTCTATATCACTAATTTTCTCTTCTGCCTCATTTATCCTAGCAGTTAGAGCCTCAGTTTTTTATTGTACCTCATTAATAGCCTTTTTGATTTCAACTTGGTTAGATTTTAGTTATTTTATTTCTCCAGAAAGGGTTTCTCTAGTATCTTCCATGCTTTTTTCAAGCCCAGCTAATATCTTTATAATCATCATTCTGAACTCTTGTTCTGACATCTTAGTAATGTCTGTATCGATTAGGTCCCTGGCAGTCGGTACTGCCTCTTCTTCCTCTTTGTTGAGGTGAGTTTTTCCATCTTGTTATTTTGTCCAGAGGAGAACATATGAATGAAAGAACAAAATGCTAACAGGGTAACAATGACCCCAGAAAAATATACACTAAACAAATCAGAAGAGACCTGAAACTTCCAGAAAGTGGTAGCTTTTCTGTTCAGAGAGTTGCTGCTACTCTTTTCTTTGATTTCCTTTTGAGTTTGTAGGTGTTCAGAATGGTTTGATACCTATCTACCTGAATTCCTGGGACCAGACAAAATTTAGGTCTCCTATGCCTCTGCCATCTTGCTCCTCCTCTGACTTTGTCTTTTTTAAGAAGGGAAGTTTGAACACAGGGAGGCACTGACAATCTCATTTCTTGAGAGTTTACTTGTTCTGTGGCAAGAAGATTTTTCAGAGTACCTTACCCAACACACTGCTGAAACTATTCTGTTGACTACATCTTTTTAAGCTACTGTATTTTAGAATCATTATTGCAAAAAGTACTTCCAAATTAGAACCTTTGCTACAATATTTAAATTTAAATGCCCTCTAAAAATAAATTTAAAACCTTTCAAATAGAAAAACTATCAGCTAGGAAATGCAAACAAGAGGAACTTCAACTGGACAGCATTTTAAAGACACTCAAAACGTAATAGAAGGGAATTTAAAATTTTACATATGGATGTAAAATTATGTTAATATTTTAAAAACGTGCAGACATATAAACTTTCTTTTATTTAAAAGTATCCCCTTTTAAATAAATTAATTTCTCTGGTAATTAAATTATTTTGTTCACTTTCTTCTTCTTGTCCCATACTTTATTTAAAACAATTCTAAGGATGTAATAGCAACTCTGTGATTTGTTTATTTTTATAGTAACCACAATTGGCAACAGAAGACCTGCTCAAATATATAGAAATTTATACTAGATTTTTTTTAAAGATTTTATTTATTTATTTGACAGAGAGAGACACAGTGAGAGAGGGAACACAAACAGGGGGAGTGGGAAAAGGAGAAGCAGGCTTTCCGCCGAGGAGGGAGCCCAATTTGGGGCTCGATCCCAGGACCCTGGAGTCATGACCTGAGCCGAAGGCAGACGCCCAACGACTGAGCCACCCAGGCACCCCTATACTAGATTTATAAGATTTCATTTATTTATTTGAGAGAGAGAGAGAGAGAGAGAGAAAGTGTGCATGCATGAGTGGGGGAGGGGCAGGGGGGAGAGGCAGAGTGAGAGGGAGAAGCAGACTCCTCACTGAGTGGGGAGCCAATGTGGGGCTCAATCCCAGGACCCTGGAATCATGACCTGAGCCGAAGTCAGACACTTAACTGACTGAACATCCTAGGCGCCCCATACTAGATTTTAAAAGCATATTTGTATAAAGAATCTTATATTCTGTGTAAATACATGTTTATTGTAAAATACCTATTGTGGAACCTGTAATGGGGACTTTTAAGTGACCTAAAAAATCAAACAACCCCTTTAGCAGTCATAGCTTGCTTTCTCAAATGTATATTTAAAGGGGTAAGAAGATTTGAAGTGAGTTTTTAACATCCTGGCTCTATAGCAAATCTCTTGTCTGTAGTTAAGGACTTCTAAGTTGTCTCTCTGGAAAGAAAGACAAGTATCTCCTAGTAATAGGATGACTAACTCTTCACAGAATTTCATTAGAATTCACTCTGAACCATTCTAAATCCCACAAGTATTGCACAATATTCACTAAATTTACTAAGGGACAGAGTGGTGTGGGACAAATTGAAAAGACAATTCAGTTCAACAGTACTGAGAGCAGAAGCTATTCTGGTATCAGATTTAGATTAGTTTTTAATGCCTATATCTGTATAGCATTGTATAATATTTAAGCAATTTTACAAACATTAATTCACCAACTGAAATCTTTAGGCTATTTTGAAAATGTGTTTATAAAGTGACTTGGAGGTTAGTGATCAATCAGGACCGCTTTACTTGTTCCATGTTTTATCATTTTTTGCTTCTGCTTTTCCTTCCTTCTCTCTCTCCTTTCCTCCTTTCCTTTTCTTCAATTTTTACTTCTTAAATTATTCATTGAACAGTGTGTGTTGGTAGCTGTATTCAATGTGAAGTAGAGTTATGGTCCCTAGATAATAACCTAGTTGGGGGGGGGCATTGAACAACATGAGAGGTTAAATAACAGTAAAGGCCAGAGTATACTGTTATGAGAATAGTCAAAATGGCAATAATTGCAGTGATCATATCCTCCAAATATAAATACCTGCAAAACATGTATGCTTGGTATAGCACATTCTATATATTATCTTATTTAAAACATAATCTTATTTTGTTCAAGGGAGTCTAGGAAGAAATAGATCACAATGGGCTGAGTGCTCATTCAAAAACTTTTAAAGCAAATACACTTAGTCAAGGTTTTGAGTGTAAATAGCATTTAAATAGGTAAAGAAGAGTATGATGGGCCTTCCAAGTGGGATATATAGTACAATAAATAAAATTACAGGGTTGGAAATGAGAAGATATGTTTAGATGATGATGAATGTATTTGCCTGGTTGGAAAGCAAGGTTCTTTTTGTTTGTTCATTCAGTAAATCTTCTAAGAGACAGGCCTGGAAGTAAAGGTTGAGGTAACTTTTTTGGAGGGCCTTGGTACTTACCTATAGGTAGGTATATATATACCTACCTATATACTATATACCTATAGTTTAAAAACTATCGTGGATGCAGTTAATTGATTTGAGCAGATATTTAATATGACAATAGACATGCTACAGAAAGATTAATCTTTTAATAATAAATTCTCCAACTTCATGTTAATATGATTTTTTCAAGAAACTATATTTGTTTTAAAATTAAATTGATTTTCCTCTTAATGCATAAATATTAAGTCTATGAAGATTTCACCTGAAAATGATGCTTTACTGATATAATTGTTTCTTTAGTTAGAGGAAAATTTTATTTAATTAAAAAATTAGAGGAAAATAGCTACCTTAAAAAATTAATTGAAATTCATGTGAGAAGACTGCAACCAGAGTTTATGCCCTGAGAGCAGTAGGAGAGGCTTCAACAGGTAAAGTGAGTAATTCTTTATAGGCTAGAGCTGAGAAAGTGTAAATACTCAGTATCTCCTTTAAAAACATAACTAATTCTATGTGGTCAATTAGTCTTTGACAAGGTAGGAAATAATACCCAATGGGAAAAGGACAGTCTCTTCAATAAACTGTGTTGGGAAAACTGGATAGTAACATGCAAAAGAAAGAAAGTGGATCACTTTATTACACCACCCACAAAAATAAATTCAAAATAGATTAAAAGCCTAAATGTGAGAACAGAAACCATAAACATCAAAAAAAAAAGAAATATTCAATATACTGATTATGATTTGGTTATACAAGTGTATACACTGGTCAGAACTCACTGGACTGTAAGTTTAAAATAGGTGCGTTTTACATTATATAAATTATACCTCAATAAAATTTTAAAAGTTAAAAAAATAAATTAAAAAATAAAAAACTTCCACACAGCAAAGGAAACAATCAACAAAACTAAAAGAAACCTACAGAATAGGAAAAGATATTTGCACATGACATATCTGATAAAAGGTTAGTATCCAAAATATATAAAGAACTTATAAAACTCAGTACTCAAAAAACAAATAATCCATTTAAAAAATGGGCAGAAGACATGAACAGATATTTCTCCAAAGAAGACATACAGATGGCCAATAGACACATGAAAAGATGTTCATCATCACTTACCATCAGGGAAATGCAAATCAAAACTACAATGACATATCACCTCACACATATCAGAATGACTGAAATCAACAACACTAAAAACAACAGGTGTAAGGGGCACCTGGGTGGTTCAGTCAGTTAAGCATCTGACTCTTGATCTTGGCTCAGGTCACAATATCAAGGTTGTGAGATTGAGCCCCGTGTGGAGTCCTGCATCTGACTCCACACTGAGTGTGGAGCCTGCTTAAGATTCTCTCCCTTCCCTTTACCCTTCCCTCCCCCCAAAAAACAAAACAAAACAAAACAAAACAAAAACCAGTGTTGGTGAAGTTGTGGAGAAAAAGGAACTCCTGTGCACTGTTCGTGGGAATGCAAACTGGTGCAGCCACTGTGGAAAATAGTATGCAGTTTCCTCAAAAAGTTAAAAATAGAACTACCCTATCATCTAATAATCACACTACTGGGTATTTACCCAAAGAATATAAAAACACTAATTCAAAGGGATATATGCACCCCTGCGTTTATTGCAGCATTGTTTACAATAGCCAAGATATGGAAGCAGCCCAAGTGTCCATCGATTGATGAATGAATGAATACAGAAGATGTGGAGGATATATATATAATATTATTCAGCCATAAAAAATAATGAAATCTTGCCATTTGCAATGGCATGGATAGAGCTAGAGAAAATAATGCTAAGTGAAATAAGTCAGTCAGAGAAAGACAAATGCCATATGGTTTCACTCATCTGTGGAATTCAAGAAACAAAACAAATGAGAAAAGGGAAAAAACAAGAGAGAAAAACCAATAAATTGACTCTTAATTATAGAGAACAAACTGATAGTTAGCAAATGGAAGGGGGGTGGGTAGAGGGGTGAAATAGGTGATGGGGATTAAGGGGTGCACTTGTCATGATGAACACTGGGTGATGTATGGAGTTGTTGAATCACTATATTGTACCCTTGAAACTAATATAACACTGTAAGTTCTCTTACTTAATGCCAACTGCATGAAAGTACTTTTCTTTTTATTAGATGTTATACTTACCCAATTCCATGTTCCATCAATATGTCCTAGCCTTAACCAATTATTGTAAAAATAATCCAAATCTGATTTACAAGTAGAAGTCTCCTTCTGCAAATATTGCTATTAGTTTCCATGGATTCTTCCATATATCAACAAATTGTTACCTGATAGTGAATGAAGACATCTTCTATGCCTGTTGAGCCTAGATTTCAAAACCAGTATTTATTACTCGTTATTTCTCTGACTACCAATAGCTCTGTTGAAATAAATCTCTTGTTGGTCTTATGTGTTGTCACTCCTACCAATGGTGAAACCAGGTGTCTTTTGAGATGCTTATTGATGAAGAAGATGGAGATCTGTTGTTCTTGCAAGTCTACTACTAAGACATGACTTAGACCCCCAAAATATTTGAGAATCACTGATTGAGTGAAAGAAAAGAAAGGTATAGTAAAAGCGTCCCTTAAATTCTCAATATTTAAGAATTGGAAAGAAAAACTAAGAAATGTTTTTGAGAATGCCAAGGGCATTGGGTATCATGGAAGCCAAAAAAAGAGTATTTCAAAGTGGGATTAGTAAATAGTGCAAATACTGAAGATGATTAAGTAGCATAATATATGCGGACTGTCCATTGAATTCAGCCATTTGTAATTCAGTGATCACCTTGGTCAGCTTCTGGGTGTTCAGAAGGGAAAACGATATTTACTGCATTAAGAAGATGTTAGGAAGTTAGTCTATAAAGACAGTTTAGGACAATCCATTGAAGAAGCATGCACTTATAAAATGGGGGATGGGTTGCTATCTGAGGCAGGGATACTTGGATATGGGCATTAGTGAGATATATTGAGGTTGGAAAATATTTGAGTATGTTAAAATGTTGATAAGAAAGAGACGATGGACTCCAAGAAACAAACTGAGGGTTCTAGAGGGGAGGGGGGTGGGGGGATGGGTTAGCCTGGTGATGGGTATTAAAGAGGGCACGTTCTGCATGGAGCACTGGGTGTTCTGCACAAACAATGAATCATGGAACACTCCATCCAGAACTAATGATGTAATGTGTGGTGATTAACGTAACAATAAAAAAATTTAAAAAAAAAGAAAGAGCCATAATCAAATGACAGGTTAAAAACATGGAGGGGATAATTAATAGTTTAGCTGAGATTCTCTATCAAAAGCGAGGAGAGAGGTGGCCTTGTTGAAGGTTTGTAAAGAAGGAAGAAATTCTTTTTTCTTTTGAAGATTTTATTTATTTATTTGAGAGTGAGAGTGAGAGAGAGAAAGCACGGGTGGGGCGGTCAGAGGGAGAAGTAGACTCCCCGCCGAGCAGGGAGCCCGATGTGGGACTTGATCCTGGGACTCTGGAATCATGACCTGAGCCGAAGGCTTAACCAACTTAGCCACCCCGGTGCCCACAAGAAGGAAGAAATTCTGAGGAAGACATGGTACTATGAAGAACAGAAGATTAACTGACTAGGGAAATGTAGAAGAACTGATCCTCTGATTGAAGAGAAAGGCCACACATTTCCAGATTTCAGTGTAGTAAATAAATATATGACCATATATAGGTATAGCCAACAGTGGTCAAGGTACAGACATAAAAGGTTTAGCAAACTACGATGTTATGGGCAAGAATCAATAGATTTGCAAAGGTAGAGTATAAAATCAAAACTGGATTAGGAAAGAGAGAAAGACAGAATAGGACTGCGGGGTCAAGAACATGGGAGCATCACAAGGCTGAAGATCTCAATGCTGCTGAGGAATAATTGTAATGAGAGTAACTAAGTAAGGTAGCCATAAGAGCTGGGCTTGTGTAGTGCAAGTGGGTCACTGAATTGTTTCAGAGGAAGAGCAGTTATGATCGATGTGAAAGGCTGTTGTGAGGCCTTTGGAACAGGTAGCTGAGGTGGATTAAGAATGAAGGTCATGAAGCTGATGAAATCAGAGAATTAGAAGTGTAGATTTTTATATAAACAATTATAACGGGCTTTGAATTCACTTAGAATTAGGATGAATAGGTATCTCAGTTTTGCCAGGAAGCTTTCAGCTATTACTACTCAAATATGCTTTCTGCCTCTTTCTGTCTTCTTCTGGAACTCCTAAACAGCAGATGTTGGGCCACATGATAGTGTCCCACAGATCTCTTAGGCTCTATTTACTTTTCTCATTCTATTTTATACTCCACAGACTGGAAGGTACCAACTGTCTTATCCTCATGTTTCCTGATTCTGTCTTCTGCCTGCTCATATCTGCTGTTCATTTTCTCTAGTGAAATCTTCAGTTTAGTTGTACTTTTCAGCTACAGAATTTCTGTTTGGTTCCTTTTGTAATTTTTATCTCTCTGTTCATATTATCATTTGGTCTATGCATTGTTTTCCTGGTTTCCTTTAATTCTTTGCTCTTTGAACATATTTAAGACAGTTGTTTTAAAGCTTTATCTTGTTCTAATGTCTAGACTTCTGCTGGGACAATTTCTGTCAAATGTGGATGGGCCATACTCTCTTGTTTCTTTGTATGTGTTTGTTTCATTAGTTCTTCCAGGCCATAGGTGGTCTACTTTATGAGTAAATCCTAATCTTTTTCCCCAACCATCTCCTGCTTTGCTGGCCAGGGTGAGTTCCAACTTAGGCAAAACAGAGACAGTACCATAAGTCCTTTAGAGAGCCCCAGACAGATTAGAACAGATCTATGCAATTATTTGCAGATAAGATCACTTCTGCATTCAGAACTAGGGATCAGGGATCCACTCTAAGAATACTGGCTATCAGGGAGGGGGTAGAACAAGGGCAAATAAAAATTCCACAAGGGGTGCCTGGGTAGCTCAATTGGTTAAGCATCTGTCTTAAGCTCAGGTCATGATCTCAGGGTCCTGGGATGGAGCCCTACGTCGGGCTCCATGCTCTTTTCCAGAGATAGTTGCACAACCCTATGCATATATTAAAAACCATTAGATTGTACACTTTAGGTGGGTGAATTGTATAGTATGTGAATTATAAATAAACATTTCTTTAATATGCTTTTAAAATAAAATAAAACATAGTATTGAATAATGTAAGCAAAATGGCAGAGTGAGTACCTCCAAGCTCCCATCACCTGACAAAACATCCAAAAGTAAGCAGAAATTGTTAGAACTAACTTTGTCAGAACACTGGGAAAGGTTTACATCTACCAACTGAATGCTGAGTCAAGAAAAAGCAACTTAAAATGGTTAAAACATTTTGTGGAATTTTTAAAAGATTTTATTTGTTTATATGAGATAGAACATGAGCAGGCGGAGGGGTAGAAGGAGAAGGAGGGGAACAAGAAGACTCCCCACTGAGCATGGAGCTCTACCTTGGAGGAAGCAAATGGGAATCTTTTTTGTTTTGTTAATATACATTCTTTAAAAAAAAGATTTTTATTTATTTATTTGAGAGAGAGAATGAGCAGGAGTAAGGACAGAGGGAGAAGCAGACTTCCAGCTGAGCAGGGAGCCCAACGTGGGACTTGATCTCAGGACCCTGAGATCATGACCCGAGCTGAAGGCAGCAGCTTAACTGAGTGAGCCACCCAGGTGCCCCAATATTCATTCTTAATCTTACCAGATGTATCAGCTTTACATATTGACCGCATTCAGTAACTCAGAGTTGGACAAGGTTATGAAATACACAGTATATATGTGGCAACTTAAACAAGTTCCTTTAAAGAATAAGAGATGATTAGAAATGTAAACTTCAAGCCAACTTTCAGTTTAAATGAAAGGAGAGGAGGAAAGTAGGAAAGCAAGAGAAATTGCAGCTTGCCCAATTGCACATAGATTCAGTAAATGTGAAAAGCCAGTTTAAACACTTAATAATATTGATCTTCCCTCAAGGTTTTTTTTTTTTTTTTTTTGTAGCTGACTTAATTAGTGTTTATTAACCATTCTCTACCAAATAGTTGTCTGATACCTTAAAAGTCTATCTCAGCAGCTATAATCCCTGCTAGTACTAGAAAATGCCTCCCTATGGTGCCTGCTTCAGTGGCATGATTTAATTTGTATCTACCTACCTAATGTTCAAACAATGAGCTGAAAAGTGAAAGATTCATCAATCAATTCGTTGTTTTGTTTACACAAAATTAAACAAATTAGCTAATACAATTTTTTTGACTAAGGTGAATAACAAATAGCAGACTTGGAAAGTACAATTAAGCACATTAAGTACGTTTTTTGGGGTTTGTTTTTTTTTTAAAGATATTATTTATTATTTATTTATTTGAGACAGAGGGGGGTAGGGGGGAGCAGAGGGAGAGGAAGAAGCAGACTCCCCGATGAGCAAGGAGTCCAATGTGGGGCTTGATCCCAGGACCCCAAGATCATGACCTGAGCTGAAGGCAGACACTTAACTAACTGAGCCACCCAGGCGCCCCCATTAAGTATGTTTTTGATGGGAGAACACAAAGTATTTTATTCAGCTTGTGATGAGCTTTAAGCACTTTACTATGAATCTGGAAAATACTTTATATAGAAATAAAAGATTACAGATGATTAGCTACTCTAGTTGGAATGAGGGCAGACGCTCTAACATTTTCATGAAGACGAACTTTTAATTTTAAGATGTCTTTGTATTGCTTAGATTTGCTCAGATCCATAGAAAAAAAGGGGGATGAGCAGGAAGAGCAGGAGGAAGAAGAGGAGAAAGAGAGAAAGCAAAAAGGAAGAAGGAGAGGGAGCGATAGAGGGAGGAAAGAAAGTACAGTTTACTTTTGAACAATATGGGTTTGAACTACACAGGTCCACTTATACATGGATTTTGGTCAATAAGTACAGTCCAATCCTGTAACTGTTTTTTCTCTTCCTTATGATTTTCTTAATAACGTATCCTTTTCCCTAGCTTACTTTATTGTAAGAGTGCAGTATGTCATGCATCTGACTTATAAAACATGTGTTAATCAATTGTTTATGCTATTGGTAAGGCTTCCGGTAGACAGTGTGCTATTAGCAGTTAAGTTTTGGGGGAGTAAAAAGTTACATACATGGGTTTTTGACTGCATGGGGGGGAATTGGTACCTTTAAACCCCATGTTGTTGAAGGGTCAACTGTGATTATTATGCTCAGTACACTTACACCAGTTCAACTTCTGCTATATTCCAAGCATAAAAGAAGTTTGGGTGACATCTGTGATCCTCCACCAAACTGCTCCAGCATTCAGTAGGTTTTTGAAGGCAAGCAAAGGAGGAATGTTAGTAAAGAAAAAAATGGTGGTAAAAAGATTAAACTACTATTTATTAACTGCTATGGGTCAGACATGAAACTAGGCATTTTTCATGTTATCTCCTCAGTCTCATGCCCTTCCTCCACCCCCACGCGTGGGGTGCATGTCAGTATTCAACTTTTTAAAAAATAAATGAATAAACAGAAGACTAAGAAAGGTATCTTATTCAAGGTCCCACATTTAGAATGTAAAATTTTCAGGAACTGAAGCCATAACCGTCTGACTCCAAAACCTCTGTCTTTACACCACATCTTACCGCTGAGAAGAGGTAACTGTTGTGCCAACTTCCTAATGTTTTTTTTTTTTAATCATTTGGTTAATCTGTGCCTTATTCAGTGGTAATTTCAGCTTTCAAGAGGAAACTCCAAGTTTCCTGGCCAGTTTTGACTCCAGAATAGGGGCTGGAATACATAATAACTCAGTCAGTGATGAAACTGATTGGGCCATTAGAATAACTGAAATGATTGGTCTGTAATGTAATGGCAATAATTAATAACTAATTGAATTGATTGACTTGACTTCTTGCCTAGAGATTTCCTATTTAGTTTACCATATATGTATTTTTTGGAGTTTGGCTAAATCATATGGTGATGCGTACAGAATCACTGAAGTTTATGGCTCTATTTCTTCATTTGTTCATTCACTCATTTACTCAGTTCTACAACCTCTATTCCAGATCTATGATAGTCAATCTTAGGTGAACCAAGCAAAGTCTTTTTGCTAGAGGAGCTCACATCTAACTAGAAGATAAAAATAATAAAATCCATGATCTCAGCACAGTGCAATAAATACTGATAGAGTTATACAAAAAGCAACCTGAAGACATTTATGACTTCAGGGAGTCACAAAATTTTTCCATGAGAAATCCTCGGGTATGGTCCTGAAGGATGATTTATACAGAAGAATTCTGAGGAAAAATTGTTGCATTTAGAAGCAAAAGCATATGCAAAAGCATCCAGGAACAAAATAGTGTAGCATTTTTAGAAAATGATAAGCAGTTTTATAAGTCTGGAAGTTGACTATAGGAAGATGAAATGCAAAGAACTAGACAAGTAATGAGCAACCATAAAGAATTTATATAATTTATGCAAATTACAAGAGAATAAATATTAACATGTATGCTTATGCTTTTGTTTCTCTTTCTTTGCTTTATTTTATTGTTTTTTAATTTTAAAGACTGCCAACTGTCTTAAGTTGCCCCCAATAAACCCCATTTTTCAGTTTTTAAATGGGTTCTGTGTGACCAAGAGTGTGATTTGGTGACTATTATTTCTGCTCAGATCACTGAAGTTGTAACAGAGCATCTCAGAATGGATCAGTAGAGTTTCAGATTGAGAAAGTAACTTGATTCAGCAATATTTAGGAGATTTCTCTCATGTTTATAGTTTTTAAATAGGTGTTCAGGAATCTAGGCCCCCATGGGCTTTTGAAACTCTCTTAAGGCAAAAAGAAATCTTAAGTGGGTATCCTATTATAAGGAAAAGCTAAATGTGTTTAATTTTGCATGATCAAATATTAAATAAATATGATTTATCAAAATGTGTTCAAAACTAAGGTAAGCATGAGAGATGCAATTGTTTGAAGAAATTAATGTGCAGAGTCTTAAAAATTAATGTAGCACATTGCTTGCTTATCTCTGTTCACCAAAACATTCTCAATATCTGTGCTTTGCTCTTTATGAATTCCAATTATCTATATAAGAGATGCCAATATTTTAACTGCTCAATTTGCAAGTGCGTAAAGCGATTCTTGCTACCACCAAAATGGGTCCTTGGTTATAAAATATCCTAGGATGAACTTGAATGCTTATTAACTGGGTTTGGAAAGACCACATGTAAATTTATAAAATTTGTGACTCATTAGCTCAGTTGCTTAGAAGACAGTACCTAGAAGCTACTCTTATGAGGTTAAAATTTCAGTTATCTGAGTTCTGTTAATGAATTGACTCATTTTCTGAGTCAGTCATCCTGTGGATGGGTGTTATCCCCATGGATTCTGGGTTATCATCTGGATGTGTCAGCATAAAGACATTGCTCTACCAAAAAAACATCCAAAATATGCTTTCTACTGAGAACATACAAAGAGGAAGGTCTCCATAAGAAAGACTAACATACTATAGCAATATAACTTATCACTGATTTCATTATATTTAAGGCTGAACTCAACTCACCTAGCCATTAACCATAGGTTCAGCCTTAGACCTTGAGAAATTAAAACTCTCTGAGACAGAGGTTTACAATTCAGCAGAGTAAGGGGATTGGAGATCAATGAGGTCATTGTTCCCATCTTTATTAATCTCTTTGCATTCTGCCTTACTCCGTTTGATGTTCAAGGGGTTAGCCACCAGATAGTATCATTGGTTCTATAGTTAAACTAATAGTTTCCTCCTTCCCCAATTTTTATTTCCCTCAGAGGGCCAAAGGTGGAATTGTCCCTGGGAGGGTGAGGGGAACAGAGCAGACACAGTCAAAGTGGGATTCTCGACATTCTGCCACACTCATGATTATTTCTGGGGGAAAAAGGACTTTGTTTAAGACTCTTTTTAAGGCCAAATCTTCCTGCCTGCATAAGCTGTATTGTAAGAAGGATGCTAGGAAAGTATGGATATCTATGTATAACCTTACTTTCTCCTTTCCTAAAAGGAACATTGCTCTTTCATCTTACATATGTGAAAGAATAAAACTGTATGGCATGTGCAGAATTATTTTGGAAAATATCAGTGTTTTTTTTTTTTTAAAGATTTTATTTATTTGACAGAGAGAGACACAGCGAGAGAGGGAACACAAGCAGGGGGAGTGGGAGAGGGAGAAGCAGGCTTCCCGCGGAGCAGGGAGCCCAATGTGGGGCTCGATCCCAGGACCCTGGGATCATGACCTGAGCCAAAGGCAGATGCTTAACGACTGAGCCACCCAGGCGCCCCAATATCAGTGTTTTTTACTATACTAATTTAGTAGATTTAAGTCTTACACAAGTTTCTGATGAAATATACTTTCTCCAGTGGTTTAAAATACTTAATCCAGTGTTTTTCTGTGTTTAAGTAAATTTGATTAGATTTAGTTTTCTAACGCCAAGGGGAAAATAGTATGAGCAGTTGGACGGTGAGCGTGGTTTGTTCACTGTTGTCTGTATCTGAGTATGTTCATTTTTCAAAAGAATCCAAAGGTTTTGAGATTTTCAAAGATTTTAAACCCTAACAAGGTTATAAACCACCTCTATATGCTATCAAAATGAACTTGAAATGAATCCTAATGCACTATGATAATATCTGCTCCATATTTTCTTTTACAACTTTAGTCAATTATTTAATAATGTTTTCCTTAGTTAGAATCTAGCTGGGGCAGGGATGGGTTAAAAATACTATTATTTTTAAAAAGAGATGTATAGGTAATGAGACAAAGTTTATTGTGTTTCCAGATATTTATTTCCAATTAATTCAATAGCCTTGCTTGTCTCTGCAAAGAAGATGATTAGTAAAATTATATAGATGATTCAGTCCATTGGAAGAATTTAAATATTGTTTTAAATTATATCCTTAGTATAATATTAATCTGAATTTTCTGTTTGCCTTAGCTGTCTGTTGTTTGAATAAGTGAATAGGCAGACAGAGGTCTTTTACTAGCCTGGAACCTACCAATCATAGGATCTAGGAGAAAATGCTAGCATAATTGAAAACAGGTAAAAGTGAAGGGGCTTTAAAGGCTGGATGTGTTAGGAGCAGAGGGACTTCAGGGTCAAACCCATTGTGTGATTCTGTTGAATGAAAGACATATTCTGTTTTCAGGAAGCATTTTATGAAATTGTTTTATAGCAATTTTTCCCACAAAAATTATGGGTAAATAGGGTTATGTTACTCTTAATTATATATGATTTTCATAATAAGCTAGCCTGGTGTGAAAAAAAAATAATATGTACATACATACATATCTCAAGCCTCACCCTGGAACACAAGCATATAGTTTATAATTGAGCACAGACGTGGTTTTCTTCTTTAATAACTCTAGCCCACAAGAGGCTCAGAACTTCCGACACTTAGTCTATTCTCTTCCAGGTCATGGATTCCTACTTCTGTGTTGTGAGATCATGCTGTCACTATTCTGTGAGTCAAATTTATATGTTGTCCAGCAGCTATAATTGTTGTGTTTAGTACACTAAGCTGAAATCAGACTTTACCATCTTGATATTCTCTGGTCTTCACAACTTCTTCTAAAAATATGCCACTGAGAAAGGAACATGTGATTCCAGTGAAGATCTGAGTAGGGCAAACATTGTATATTTTAGTCAAATCACCATTTTGAACTTGTGGCCAACTAAAGCTACTATAATATGTTTCACATAAACTACTGCTAAACTAAGTCTACAGTGATGTTGTATTTGCAAAGTTTCATTCTTTTTCCTGAACCTGAAATTAAGGAGTTTGCCTTTATTTTTACCAAATTTTATCTTCTGAGTTTTAGCCCTTTTCACATTGTAGGTAAACTTAGTCTTAATTCACATATACTAACTATCCCTCTCAATATTATCTTCTAAAATTTTTTTTTATCATGAAGTCCATATCAGTTTTTATGTCTCTGAACAGCATGGAGAACTGGAAATGTTTCTAGGGACAGTTCTCCATGTTAAGATCAATCTATTGATTGACATTTTGGGGACAAAGATATTGAATCAGCCATTCAATCCAATCCACATTTTTGACCTTGTCTTTATGGATATAATTAGAAACTGACATGTGTTTTATTGAACCCAGGATGATGTATATTCTCCAATACAATAGATGATAATAAAGGAAATTAGGGTTTTTAATAGAAACTCTTAAGAATATCATATTAGCACTAAGTACTCCATTTATTTCATTCATACTTACAAACAATTTTTTTCAAGCACTCTCGGGCTCTCCCAAAACTCTGTGTCCCTGGTCAGGTTCTGGCTGCCCTTGCACCCCAGAAACATATTTTGTATGGCCCTATGACCCTATAGCTAGTCCAAGTCACAAAACTGTCCCAAGAACTGGGTTAAAAGTATAACCAGAGTAACTGTATGCCATAGCAATTTGTCTGAATACAAAGCAGAAGGACAATTTGGAGTCATGTTATTTGCGCTATTTCATACCTCCAGGGAGCCGCAGTGGGGCTCTGTCATCAGGTACTGTTATCAGTCAGCACAACCAGAATTACACAAACCCTTGAAATTGGGTAGTACAAGGAAGGTGTATTTACTCAAAGAGACTACTTACAAAGTTGCGGGTAAGGGAGGACTACAGCAGACCGGAGAGCCTCTCTGCTGTCAGTGTTGGCTTGAGATAATAGGGGGATCCAACAGGCTACTAGAAGACACAGGAATATGTTGATGGAGTCCATGCTGGCCAGCCAGGCTCTAGGACATGGGGTGGAGAAGGGAGAGCAATGAACTGGAGAGTCAAACAGAAGCATCCATCACCATTTGCATGGTCTGTAAACGGTCAGGCTGCAGACTGGTAATAGATACTAAAATAGTTCATGTTGCGTCCCCATGCCTCCTTCTGTGAGGCCTATCACTATCCTTCCATAACTCCTCGGTGGGCTGAGACTTCTGTTACCCAGCTGCTTTCTGCTGGGTCTCCTTACTTAGTTTACTCATAACTGATCATTTAAGGTATTTTCTTTAATCTTTAGCAGATCATGAAACTGAGGCTTAGCACTCCCACAGCTTAAGTGACAGAGTCAGGGGTCGACAGTAACATATCCAACTCCAAACTATATTATTTCACTAAGGTCATAAGCTCTCTAAAATACAGTGTTTTCATTTAGGAAATGAGGATGCAATGACATCGATGTCATCTAAAAACCCTTCCACATCTAACACTTAACTCCATTTTGTTCTTAATATTAATGGTGATATAAGCCATACGTATCTGCAGAAGGAAGCGCTTGTAAATTTGCCCTTTGGGGGAGCAATTTTATGTTTCCTTTGTGCTTTATCGAATGTCAAGCACATGTAGGATTTTTTTTTCTATAGATAACTAGGCATTTTAAACATCAAGCCAAGACTGCAAAAGACTCCACACTGGGATACATTTTCAAAACAATTTAGCCACTTTGAAATGTAAATTGGATAAGCAAAAGCACTACTGACACAGTTACTATACTCCATGCAGAACCCTAAGCAGGTGCAAATGAGTTCACTCTGGGCTAAGGACCTGCACCTGTTGGAGAGCAGCATTTGGAAGCGGGCTGGTAGCAAATTCTAAGATAGCTGGAATAGGAAGAACATATTAAATTGCAAAGGGAGATCTGAAGTGATATCCACCCATTGGTGCATATCTGTAATCATGGGCTAAAGTCTGTCTAACCTGAGTTCCTACTATTTTTGTTTAATGATGTCACTTCTCCAGTTTGGGATGCTGGTCAAAATCTGCACTGTCACAATTCTTTGTCACGGACATCCTGTGTCTGCCTGGTCACACCCTGGTGTTGAAAAGGAAATTCTCAATATGATCTGAGGCTATGTTCCAAGGATTCCTACAGATAAATAATTACTTTGCTCTTTATCTTTCCCTTGGTAATAGGTTTTGAGTTTCTTATAATTCAACAAGATTTTAAGCCTTAGTGTGAGACAAAATATTAAGTCAGTTTTAATTTAGTTTATTATGCATATCTAAAGAGCCCTCACTCATGTGCTAATGGTTTTTAACACTTTTCTTTAGTGTCCTCTAATTTTCTTTTGGAAAGGGAAAATGTGTCTATACTTCACCAGTTTTATCAGAATAAGAAACAATGAATAATATTTTAAGCCAAATCCTGAATTAGGATTCCTATAATAAACCCCACTCTTTCAGCAATGATCCAAAAAAAGAAGTCTTGAATTTCTTTCAAATAATATGTTAGGTCAATTTCTAAAATTGTTATTGGCAATACTTTAATAATTGTCCAATGTAAAAGATACTAGAATTATATTCAGAATTGAAGGTGCTAAAGAAAGTGCAGAAATAATATTTTACTGACTCCTTCTGACATATAAAATAGTAAAGAAATCAGTATGTCCATACTGCTACTGCTACTACAGGTTATTAAGAACAAATATTTATCAAGAAATACCAAGATTGGGCACCTGGATGGCTCAGTCAGTTAAGGGTCTGCCTTCCACCCAGGTCATGATCCCAGGGTCCTGGGATCGAGCCCTGCATCAGGCTCCCTGCTCAGCGGGGAGCCTGCTTCTCCCTCTCCCACTCCCCCTGCTTGTGTTCCCTCTCTCGCTGTGTCTCTCTCTGCCAAACAAATAAAATCTTTTTTTTAAAAAAGGAGTGGTCATCTAGATGTCTGACCAATAGGCAGCAAGAGATGACCTCTTCTACATCTTTCCTCACTCTCTGAGTTTTTCAAGAGCTAAAAAAAAAAAAAAAGAGAGAGGGAGAGAGAGAGAAGATTCTGGTTCCAGGGAAATGTTGTATACATAGGTTATTTGTTTTGTTACTAAATACCTCAGCTTTTAAAACTAGACTTTATAGATTTCGGATATAGCATAGCCTTAGCGCATTCCTTGCTTGTCATATCATTCATGCTTGCCAACTACATTTACGTTGTTAAAAACAAGACAACAGGCCAAAATGGAGTTGGTTATGCTCAACCCCATGTCACCAAACTGAGACTTAACTTAATTACAGTTTTGGCTTTCTCAGAAATTTCCCCCAAAATGGAATCTTAAAATAGTCAATAAAGAATCACCTGATCAGGGACGCCTGGGTGGGTCAGTCAGTTAAGCCTCCCACTCTTGGTTTTTCACTCAGGTCCTGATTTCAGGGTCCTGGGATCAAGCCCGCATCAAGTTCTGTGCTCGGTGAGGAGTCTGCTTGGGATTCTGTCTCTCCCTCTCCTTCTGCCCTACATCCCACTTGCACATGCTCTCTCTCAAGTAAATAAATCTTTGAAAAAAAAAATCACTTGATCGGTTCTAGTGAGGTAATCTGCCTGATAAACACCTCTCATCTTCTAAAGGAAAGAAATCTTGCAGTAACCAACCTGCTTTTTTGCTTGGTATAGCTTCTTTGTCCCTGCTCCCTTTGGCCTATAAAACTCTAATTTTGTACAGCTTCTTGGAGCTACTTTCTGTCTGCTGCTTTGGAGGCTGCCAGATTCATGAATCATTGAATAAAGCTAATAAGATCTTTAAAATTTACTCAGTTGAATTTTGTTTTTTAACAACATAAATAGCCTACATATGTTGGATTTAAAAAGTCAGTCAGGGCGCCTGGGTTGCTCAGTCGTTAAGCGTCTGCCTTCGGCTCAGGTCATGATCCCAGGGTCCTGGGATCAAACCCCACATCGGGCTCCCTGCCTAGCAGGGAGTCTGCTTCTCCCTCTCACACTCCGTCTGCTTGTGTTCCCTCTCTCGCTGTGTCTCTCTCTGTCAAATAAATAAATAAAATCTTTAAAAAAATAAATAAAAAATAAAAATAAAAAGTCAGTCCATTCCTTTTCTAAATCTAAACTACTTTATTCTTTGATACATTTTTCACCTGGTTACTTTCCTTCTGCATTTCCTGGGTTTGAGTTGAAATAATGTGAAGATTCTGGGGAATAGGTGAACAGTATTCCTTTAAGATTTTTTTTTTTTTTTTAAAGGCACATCTAGGGATATGTTAGGAAACATGTTCTTTTGAACTGACTTGTCTGATTTGGGGAGTCAGAGTGTTCATGCAGTTGTGACAAGCTTCAAACATAGGTT
This sequence comes from Zalophus californianus, assembly GCF_009762305.2. Classification (NCBI taxonomy): domain Eukaryota; kingdom Metazoa; phylum Chordata; class Mammalia; order Carnivora; family Otariidae; genus Zalophus; species Zalophus californianus. Next base: position 42,666,873 of record NC_045606.1, on the reverse strand, counting down.
AGCTGAACTTTTGAGGACAGATGGTTACTGAGATAACAGAGAATTTTTAAATTAAAAACAACAACAAAACTCCAATGCACTTAACCATTTCTTCTTTTATGCCATTGATCCCCTTTGATTTCTCTTTTCTACTTCTCTTCCTTTTCCCCAGTAAATAGAGGATTCCCCTGATGATTCACCCATCAAATATATCCACAGGCAAACATTCTAACAGGGAAAAGAAAGCTATTTTTTCATAAATATACATTAAAATGGAGTGAAGGACTCCTTTCTACCCATTTGACTGCCAGTATTCATTGTCTAATAGAATATTGGATTATTTTCTTCAAGGCTCCCTGTTAAAAAATCAATGTTCTGCTAGACTGAGCGGACGGACGGTAGTATAAGGCTTGCTAGACCAACAACAGGATGCCCTCAGAATTGGAATCCAAAATTGTCCCTGCTAATGAGAGGTAAATAAGGAAGAAAAAATACAATTATATATGTTTCATTTGTAGTCATGAAGACCTTTATAATTTTTTTTTGGGGGGGGGAAGGGAAATATAACTCAAGCTCAAGAGGATATTAATTCAAATAAAGGGATTAAAACTATCTCTTAATTACTTTTAGGGATGGATGAACTTGGCCATATTTTGGGTTTATTGAGTATCTCAAATGTTTTCCCAGATGTCTGCAGTTTAAGAAAAAAAAAAGCTTCCTTGGCTACCTTTGTTTTACCGATCTTGTGTAATTTATGATAAATCCAAATGAAAATATTTTAATTTGGTTTGCAACTAAGAAAACATTTGGCTTTATTCTTTTTCCTATTAATGTTAGAAGTTTAGTTTCCAGTCGAGGTCTAAATCTTCTAGAAGTTTTATGTGCAACAAAAAAAAGCATTTGTTTTTTAGGAAATAGATATAGCCTTTCTTATACAAACATTACATTTGTTATCAAAGTAGGGGAAGGATGTTTTGAAAGAGCACACATTATGTCTAGCTCTGTTGGTATTGTTTTAGACATAATCTATTGGTTTGAATAAGAGTGTAATGCAGCCTTTTAAATATCTTGAGTGTACCAGGATTTATGAAATAAAGCCTTTTAAATAAAAGTCTCATTAAATTAATTTTACTTTTATGTCAATATTGTTGGGAAGTATCACTTTTATCACTTTTATGCACCTTTTAAAGTGTAAGAAGAATATATTTTTAAAGTATTTGATATCAATTTATGTCTAGTTTGAATTTAAAACAGTGGCAACTTTGTTAAGTAAATTATTAACATAATTTGTCTTATTTTCCATATATTACTACAGTGAGTGTATATATGTATATTTACATATATACATTTGCATTCATACATACATACACATTCTAGATACAACATCAGCAAGAATGGCTTTCAGTATGACCGAAGATGCTGTTATCGTATACTTAGGCCTCTTGCAAGAACTATTTCTGCTCAACCAACCTATTTTTGTCGGTTTTTTTTTTTATGTTTGGGATTTATTTGCAGTCCTATTAGAGTACCTACCATATAGTCAGTTATCAAAGTAGTCTCATTCTGTTGATGTCAATGATTATATCTAAAAAAAATCTACCCCACCTGTGGATATATTAATGCAGATCATATTTTCTATCTCTGTGACTTTCCTTTGCAAGCACCATTTTGTGTATTTCTACAGGAGCTATTTGTTATAGGCCATCAAAACAGCATCAAGAGCTCATTTTCATTTGTATGGCAGAAATGCCACATTTACTAATTTTCCCACCAGTGTACCCTGAAGTATTTTATCTAGTCTGACATTTTTATAGAAGGGAGGTATTATGTTTTGTCTAAAAATACATTTTCATATTTGAGGACAGTAAAAGTCTAGAGCAACTAAACCCTGGTTAGTTAATTTATTTCTGAGACAAAATACTTGTTGGTTATCATTATACACTCAACCCTGCCAGGAGGCATTCCTAACATTGAGGTAAAGGTATTTTCATATAAACACTTAGCTAAGTTTTCCTCAAACTGGTTATTCCGTTTGACCATAATAAACCCTTCATTCAGCTGTAAATGGGCTATGTATGGTATTTTCTACAGTGTTCTGCCAATTCCTCTAGAGAGTATATGTGTGCAGTTACCACAGAGTTTCTTTCATAGATTTGAAGTTAAAATATGCTAAGGTCCGAGGAAGTTAAGAGAAGTTGACAAACTGCTTTTGACTTTTCTTTAAAATGTATATATTCCTTTGGATTTGGGGTACATAAGCTTATTTCTTTATTCAAAGAGGTTCTTCTTATCTTATTCCACATCATTTCTACATTTGTCTTAAGAAATTACATGTTTAAGACCCTTTGGTAACATCATTGTTTTGTTTTGCTCTGCTTTTAATTATATAATGAGAATGATCTCTAAATCAAAAACAGAAGCTTTAAAGTTATTAATGATTTGCTCAAAGCTGCTAAATATGTAGGAGCATTGGAAAAATAGTTAGAGTGGCCTTGCTAATGTGTGTCATTACAAAGATCACCCTTAAAATGAGCTTGTGATATTTGACTTTTATTGTGTTAACGCTCCTGTTTTTATAAAAGCTACTCTTACCTCTTATCTTTGTGCTAGATAGAGTCTTAAGTTCTTCTTATTTTTTGCAATTCCTTTGTATATCCTTTATACTACAATTTTGGGATCTTTTCTGAGTTAGTTCTCAATTCCTAAACTTAAAACACCATGATGTTTCTTACTGCTTTTCCAGTAATACATATTTTATTTGGCCTCATACCATTCGAGACATGTTCATTGAAACTTGGAACTGCTGAAAACATTACTAATCTTCTATTGCTATTTGCAGTTGGAGGTAACTGTCTCCTTACATCCCTTTTCCACTCAACTCAGTGAAAATTAAAATTGACAGAAACAATTTCTAGAAAGAAAGTGGAAAAAATGAACAAAGGAGTTGAAAATATATATCCTCTTACCTTATATTAAGGCTCCTGTACATTGTTATAAGTTCATTTTTATTTTAATGATATTTCAAATATATAAAGTGCACATATTCAAATTATAAAAAGGAAATCATATAAAGTAACTTTTTTGAGTGATAAGACAATAACTGGGATAGTTCATTTTATACAAACTATATGCAAGTCATTTGAGTCTCAGAAGCTCTGGTGATAAGTAAAGTTCATGAACACGAATTGAAAAGAGTTTTAAGATCACAGTACATTAAAACCTATAAAATGCCTTGTTTTGCCATGGTTTTTCAGTGGTATCTTTCAAATAATCTGTAAAGCATTCTAATGTAACAGATACTGTAGTATTATTCTTATCTTTTCATAGCTGTGCAAGGAACATTTTGCTTTACCTCTGAGTGAAAAACATTGTTGACCAAAAAGAAATTTAGAGGCCAAATTTCATGCTTCAGGGTTTCATATCTAAATGTTATTTCTTCCCATTAAAACTTACAACTGAGGTTGCAAACTCACATTCCCATGAACAGTTATTAATAAGTTTGTGGTTGTTTGTTTGTAATGCACATTATATCAAAATTTAGTAAATTTTACCTGTTTACTGGATGTTCTGCATTACTTAAAAAGTAACCGATGGCAATACTGGATTCTCATTCCTTCAAAGCAATGTTGTCTGAGACTAAGTAGTTCTTGCCTTCCTTACAAAAATTCTTTGCCTTCTTTGTTAAATTTGCCATTATCCCCTCCATTCGTTACTGTTTTGTAGCTGACCAACTTCACTCATTTATATTGACTACCTGGCCTCTAGGCATTGAGTTTGAATACCTTGCATAAAAGGTCTGGCTTTACCAAATCCTTAATCTTGAAGTCTACTGTAAATGTTGGGCTATTGTGAGGCCTATCTATACGGGACCAGAGTCTATTCCTAGATAGGTCTAGGGTGGTATAGTAAGAGCAATGGTTTTGAACGTTGATTACATCCAATGCCTTCTCCTATCACAAATGTTTTATAATATCTGTTTTCCAAAAGTGAAGTGAAATTTAAAGATAATATAATCTACCTATACACTCAATTAAGAAAATATACACCGCCTTCAATACTAATGAAGAAAAATAAAGGGGTATAAAATAAATGCTTGGTCATGATTACATTAAAAGACATAATAAAGTAGTCCGATGTATACCTCTAAAGAGATTTGCTATGAATGTGAAAGCTGCGACTTTAGATTGATCCAAGGGCATAGCTTTAATGACTCTAATGGCAAAAAGAGCATCACACTCAACAACATGATTTTCTGACATGGTTGGCATGATAAAGAATTGCTGGTAAAGTTTCAAACAAAACAAACTATCCGATTTATATATATATATGGCATGATGTAATTAAAATTATGCAAAGCTCCTTTGTGCTGATGTGACAACCTGTTAACAAGGTCTTGGGATCTGCTAAGTATAAACAGACATTTCTCGGCTATGTATGTCTGTTTTCTGGGGGGCACTTAGAAAGTCAGATGGCATCTGGAAAATGCTTCTTTGAAAGACTTTCCTTCTTGTTAGAAGATAGCTAATGTCCCTGGACATATGTAAACTCTGCCCCAAATAAATGCCAATAGTGCCTTCCAAGTGTTGTGCCAATCAAAACAAAATAAAACAACAGACATCTCCAAATGTCTACTGGCATATGTATAAACATATATAAAGATATTATTGCATTGCACTATTTTTCATAATAAACATAAAGATATATAAAGATAATTTTAACTTTTCTCCCATTGGCAACTAATACAACTTGCTTTATATATTTAATAATCATAAGAAACAGTCTCATTGTAAACATAGACACTAAAAATTAAATTTTATCTCAGGTTTAATTTGGGGATTAAATACAGACTGAAATTACACTCCTTGCACAAGATAAAATATATACTGATATCAAGATCTTATTTTTAGAGTTCTAATGTTTTGCTCTAAAATGATTTTATGTTTATTGTATTTTATTATGTTTTATTTCTAAGCGAGAAATGAGAAAGATTTCATTCTTTGTAAGCACTCCTCAGATAACACATTGTGCAGTCTTGAATTTTACGAAGAAAAAGAAAACTCAAATTGGATATAATCATAACTCTGCTTATCCCCCTTTATTTATGAAATATTACAACTTGATGTGCCATAGGAGAACTTTGACTACAAAACACAGTTTATCATCTGATTAAGATGATCTTGAGACAAATCTGCAGAAATCTTACCCTTTTTATATTTCTCTTTAACTTGTTTTCTAACAGCAGTGTTCTTTATGCTGCAAACAATAGCTTATTGTGACACAGGCTAAACAGTCTTTGACCAAGAATAAGATTGAAGTCGTTTAAATAGACGTTTAAATAGCTGTTACAGTGAAAATACCTGTGACATCTTACACTGCTGAGGTTCATCTGTGTGAGAAAACATCTGAGGGCACAGGTCATTGCAGTCCCATCTGATCTCAAAAAATGGCAGCTATGCTCACTTGATATTCATTAAATGGATTCTGAATTTGTAATTAGTTCTGTTTCAAAGGAGAAAATAGTCAAATTTCTTAATTAAAAAAATAGAATTTATCAACATTCTTTCTCACTCTCTATCCACTGCCACCATCACCAACTCTGTCCAGGGATTAAAAATCTGTTATACAAAGTCGTTCTTTTCTTTTCTTTCTTTTCTTTTTTAAGATTTTATTTATTTATTTATTTATTTATTTGAGAGAGAGAGTGAGCCTGTGTGTGTGCACAAGCAGGGGGGTGGAAGGGGGAGAGACGGAGGGAGAGGGACAAGCAGACTCGCCACTGAGCAGGCGAGTCTAAGAGTCTAAGAGTCTAAGGGGCTCCATCTCAGGACCCTGAGCTCATGACCCGAGCCGAAGCAGCTGCTTAACGGACTGAGCCACCCAGGCAGTCCTTCAAAGTTTTTCTTATGAACGCAATGCTGAATTACCGTTTATAACCAGAGTCAGAAATGTCTCAAGTAGTCAAAGACATTTTAACATTTGTTATGATTTTTATTCATCCTTTACCTTTTAGTGCAATGCAATAATAAAGTAAGCCATAGAGAGACAAAGGAGAAAGAAAGAGTTTGAGTAATCTAGAAATCATATAAAAATACTCCAAGTGCTAGAAAGCAGCCTGGTTTATAGACTGTCCAGAGCTTTTTTGTTTGTTTGTTACCACTGACAGGAATCAGAATAGCATACAAGAATGCAAGAGTATGTTCATCATTAAATAAAAAAGACCAATATAAATATTTAGTATTTTTGTTTGATTTTTACCATTCCCCTAAGGATACTCTTGTCTAATATTGAATATTGGCATTTTCTAAAAATGGCCACAACTTTTTTTGTTACCACATGCTGTTCTAGAAGTTTGAAACTCTCCATTAGGAGATAAAGTCTACCATCACTTTGATCTTGAGACTTTGTGACTGCCTTGACAAATAAAATGGCTGGAATTGATGCTACATGACTTTCAGAGTTAAATCATAAAAGGTGACATGTCTTCTACCTTGTTCTCACATTCTCAGGACTCATCCTTGGAATCTGGCCACCATACCATGAGAAAGTAGCCAAAACCCATGAAAAATCTTAGTGAACAGCCAGCATCAATCACATAAATGTAAGTGAACAAGCTTTCAGATGATTCTAGCCCCCAGCCTTCAAGCTGTTTCATTTGACAGAGAATAGAGGAGGGATGAGCTGTATGTCCACCAAGCCCTGCTCCAATTATACAGGGGTTAAGGGAAAGAAATAGAGGCTATACGAATTGAAGCAAGTGATTAACCTTTTTTCGTATTGTCCCCCTCAGTATATAAGCGTTTACTAGTCTCCAAGACCTCATATTTTTAGGAGGAAAAAAAAAATCAATCCCTACTTTAAAATTTTCTACCTATGCGACAAAATCCTAGTCAATAATCCCGTTTTTAAAAGCTAACCACATATTTATACTATTGGAGAACCTAGATCTCATATACAACCTAGAAGAAAACACAATTGCCAATACTTGCATCATCTCTCCATAAACCTTTAATACAAATATACTTTTGCTAAAATTAAAACGTGTAAGGCTACTGAGGGTCTATTTCTAGAAAAAAAATTTTAATTTTTATAAAAGCTATTTTATGAATATTAAATTCAAGATATATATTCCTGATAATTTTTAATGCGTCAGAATATATATTAAATAATTTTAAAGGGGACTTCACATCTATTTAAGATATTTCTAAGTGGAATACAGCAAATACGCTGCATTCACTTTGGTCAGGACCTGCAAGGGTGCCCGTTCAAACAGATTTATAAACTTTATAAGGACTGGTTTTCATTTATCATTTGCTCAGAGTGGGACATCGTCTCCGTTTGTATTTGATAAGAGAATTAAAGAATAATAAAACATTGCAACAATTATTTCTTTATTGTTTTTTAACTTGAAGAATATTTACTACCTTTCTTGTGGATATTGTGAAATCATTCACTTTTTGACATCTTTAAATCCTTTTATGAAAAGTGTCATCAAATATACTAGAGTGTTGTGATTCTTTTATCCCTCTCTAAGCTGTCATCTTGGTTGTCAAATTTCCTCTGGGAGTGTATATTCTAAAGATGCTTTTGCCAAACATCATAGTAGCGCTTTAAACTAAGTGTCTAAAATTATTCACTATGACCACAGGGTAAATTGGGTTACATTGGAATGACAGTATATTCATTTGCAAGTCCCCTGACACAGTCATTTCAACAACTTAACTTTAGCATTTCCAGCCAGCTCCCAGCTGCAGAGGGAAATTCAATGGTCTCATTATTGTGTCTGAACTGAACTGTGTCATGCAGGAGGAGATCCAGAGACGCAGGCAGATTGGGGCCTTCCGGTTCATCTGCAGTTTGAGCTGGTTCAGCAGCGGCGGCAGAATCAGGAGGCAGGAGAGCATCAGCTCTTAGGGAGGAAGCTCTGGTTCCTCCGTAAATCCTAAACGAATAGCAATTTTTGCCCTTTGAGGTGCACAGAATTCTTCTGAACCCCTGTTGAATTCAGGGATCACAGGGATCAGCTTGACTCCTGGAAGCAGGATGTGTTCATTGGGAGGCAGCAGCTTTGGCCGCCAAAGAGGATTGTCAGAGCCTATTTTCCTTTTAGCAGCAGGAGTAAGTACTGTAAAGAAACAGGGCTCAGGGAGGCTGCATGATGCATAAACAGTATGTAATCCACCGAATGTGCTGGGAATTACAGAAGAAGGGGAACAGGAACACAATTCTATTGATCCTACACTGGGGGTGGGGGGGGGTGGGAAGACCTCTACGCCGCATAGACTACTGCTTGCTGGAGAGGCCCTTGTTATTTGGAAGGAAGATGTCCCATGCATATTGAGCCGCCATCCCCATGCTTTGTATCAAAAAGGAAAAAACTCTAAAATTCTGTCACAGACATCTGAACAGATATATCTCTTACTTATGTTGCTTAATCATGTCACTTATTCAATCTATTAAGTTATTTAGAAAATAAAGGTGGGGGCAGTTGATAGCTAAAATCAACACAACATCAAAATAAGAAAAGGGCAATGCTGGGAGATGAGGCAGGATGCTATTGCTTTATGCATAGGAGAGAACATATACTTCAAAGAATTAACTCTACTGTGTGAAGTAGGAAATGTTTTCCTGGGGATTTGTATTAAAGCTTTTGACTCTTTGAGTTGCAAACACTCTGGGCAGGAATAAATAAAGAAGCTATCATCAATCATTGGATATTTATGCTAAGGAGGACTGTTTTCTTCTTTCTTTGTCATTTGTTTAATGGCCCACTCAGCCTGACTCCTGAAGGCTATGGCTCCAAGCCCTGACGGCAATGCCTAAAATCTAGCACGTGGTCTCCCCATGCTAATTTACCGGCACTATTCAGAAGAAGGAAACTGAAAGTAGGAAAGAGCAACAGAAAGAAGGGTTTGGTCAAACATAATACTTGCAGCTGCATTTCTGTTTCCGAGGGAGCTCTGATTTGCCAGCCCTCCCCAGCAATATTTTCAGGAGAGCAGGATTTGGCATGGTTTTCTTCCTGTGGAGGAAAAGAAATAGCAGGAACTCCATTATTACATTTGAAAATTGCCCTCTTACTTCCCATTGAAAGAAAAAGATTTTAAGCTATTTCAGAGGGTAATAAAATAATGAATAACAATTAGTCAAATTTTGTGGAAAAAAAGGAATGCTTCCTTATATGATAGTATTTTGTCAGCATAATTATGTCATTTAGGTAGAGAGAGGCCTTTCATTTATTGCTATGGTGTGACTTTGAATTTCCAAACATTTGACATTTAGGAAAACTGTATAAATGTATACTTTGTTGCAACCTTACTCTTGGAAGCAAAAGAAGACATTTAAGAAAAACATGGTATAAGGTTTGGTTTATCGACAAATTTTAACATTTTCAGCTATCGCACTTATTTATTTCCCCAAAGTTGGTGGAATTGGTTTTGAAATACGTTTATATTATGCATAGTGCAGCCAAATTGGTCTGAGTAGCCCATATTTTAAAAGTTTTGCTCATCTCTTGTGACTATTTAAACAGATGGATTCCAAAGGAAGGTGAGCTACAAGGCATTGGCAACATGTTTCCCAGTAACTGAATTAGTGAAATCTGCCTTTGTAGTCAGCTATTTTCCACTTGGTTACTTTAGAATTAACAAGCCCTCAGAAAGGAAAAGGAAGAAGAAAGGCCCAAATGCTTCATTCAGATTGCTCTCCTTTGACCCCCGAGGAAATGAATTAGTAAATAGAGATGACAAGCTCTTGGACCACAGAATAAGATTATGGTTGCTCTTAAAAGAAATCTCAGATTGCTAAAGTATTCTATTTGGGGTCATAAATCTGCACTCTGTGTTAAATAATAAAAAGGCACCTAATGGTTCTATCTTAAATATGCTTTTCCTAGAGTTTATCTGATTCTGAGTACAATTTTAAACATTTTTCTATATGCATTTGTTGAGGAATGTACTATATCAAAGAATATCTGCCAGAGGCTAGAAAGATAAAGAAGATAGGTTCTCTGCTAAGCTTGGAACGAGTAGTGTATTGAAAAATAAAACATATTTAGTTCAGTGATAGGAGTACAAATACTGTGCAATGGATGACCACAGAAAAGGCCATTAATTTCTTTTTTTTTTAGATTTTATTTATTTATTTGAGAGAGAGAATGAGAGAGAGAGAGAGAGCATGAGAGAGGGGAGGGTCAGAGGGAGAAGCAGACTCCCTGCCGAGTAGGGAGCCCGATGCGGGACTCGATCCCGGGACTCCAGGATCATGACCTGAACCGAAGGCAGTCGCTTAACCAACTGAGCCACCCAGGCGCCCAAGGCCATTAATTTCAACTAGGTTAATTTTAGATGGCTTTATGAGGAATTGGCATTTGAGTTGAACCTGAAAAGGTGGTCAGAATTTCCATTAAGCAAGAGAAATCATGAGCATAGGGACTGAGTTATTTTTTTAAAATATTTTATTTATTTATTTGACAGAGAAAGAGACAGCGAGAGAGGGAACACAAGCAGGGGGAGTGGGAGAGAGAGAAGCAGGCTTCCCGTGGGGCAGGGAGCCTGATGCAGGGCTCGATCCCAGGACCCTGGGATCGTGACCTGAGCCCAAGGCAGACGCTTCACGACTGAGCCGCCCAGGCGCCCCCAGGGACTGAGTTATTACAGCTTACACTACACTCTGGAAAAACTGAATTATAGAAAGCATGGAGAGGATAACAGGATAGCTGTGAAACCCCGAGCATGAGCTGTTTACTGAAGAACAGTGAAATCTGAATTAGAGGGTAGTAGACCTAGTGGTTAAAATGCATTCTGAGAGTGAGCATAACATAAAGAAAAGAAAGTAGTTATAGATTTCAGTTTCATATCCTGTCACTTCCAGTCAACCATGGGAGCATTTGTTAGCTTCTCTAAGCCCCAACTGTAAAATACATCTACTGTAAAACCTATATAACAAATTTAACATGAAGATTGGACTGAGATGCTATATATGAAATATACTCATATTATGCCTCATTATCTAATTAATGGCAGCTGCTATTATTATTATTACTGTTTTTACCTGTGTTCTTATTATGTAGTGTAGGACAAAGTTGGAACCATAGTTTGCGGAAATGTTATGGAAAGAAATTAAAGTTATGCTAAGCTTACTACTGTAAAGTGGAAAATCGACTTGGAAGAAGGCTGTCATGTTATCAAAACAATTTTAGAAAATCTATTGAAGCAGCATGAAATTTGTGGTGGAGGCATAGAAACCATTTAGGAGGGCCCAACATAGACTGAGGACAAATAAATAAGAAAGCCAGGTGGCAGCAGATGGAAACTATTGACCCATTGCACTTGATGATCCAAAGTAAGAAGAGCTTAAAATGTTGATTACATTTTCATCATGAGAAACCAGAGCAAAGGAAGAGAAAATATTTGGAAAGACATATGATGTATTCAGTTTATTTTCAGTGATTGAAGTGCCAGATGACCTGAAATCAAAGTGTTCAGCAGAAGAGAGATATCAGTGCAATTGATGTAAATTTTAGACTTATTAGCACAAATGTAATCTTGAAAATGGGTGTAATTTCCTAGGAAGAGAAAGTATTATGAGAAGAGAAGAGACAAAGAGTAGTAACTTGAGGAATCCCAACATTAAAAAAAGGGAAGACACATAAAGAAGATTTAAAGGTTTAAAGAGATTGCTTCATTCCTCAAATCTTTTGTTTAGCTATATGCACCATACTTTAAGAGAAATATGGACTGTTGGAATAACTTTAAGAGAATATGAGGAGTCTTAGAATGTGAAGAGAAGGTATAGAAAATTAGAGAAATAAAGACTCAGATGCTATAAATTCTTGGAGGACCACTATATGGAAGAAACGTTTGGCCTTCTCTTCCTCCCTCTCTCATTCTTTCTCCTTCTTACTCTTTTATCTTTCTCTTCTTCCTTTTTTTATGTGGACAGAAAAAAAACAGTTATAATTTAGGATTCAACAAAGAAAGCTGGGACAGATCCACTAGTCATAATTACAGTCTATTTAAGCTACAAGTAGCTTCTGCCCCAGGATTACACACTTACTGCCGTTCAAGTTCTGTCTTGCTGTGATTTGGGGTATTATATATTACAAGGTAAAGGGCACACATCTAATACAAGATTTTTTTAATGAGATTAATCATCCTATTTTAAAATCACTCAGTTTTCCTTTTTTCTCCTACACAGACTATTAAATATATACCATCATGGTCATATAAACAGATTATGTAGTTACATCTGTGTCTGTTCCCTATTTCATACAATCATTTGATCATTAAACACGAATATTTATACAAATGAGAGGTGGCAGATATAAATCAAACACTTAATATTTTAATAATCTAGAATTTCACTATATTTTGATTTGAAAAAAATTATGATTTAGGTATCAGCAATTTGAAGAAATTTTCTATAAAAACTATTACAAAGCAGTTTCACTTTTATTTACTTCCCACAGAAAGAGTAGAAAGCAGAGAAGAATGATTAAAATCATTAAAATATTTCATTAATATTTTATTAACAATCACTAAGTAATATATTAAAATGCTGTTGGTAATTGGGTGAGCTGCATCTATCGTATCAAAGATGGGAAATTTACATTATAGGTGGGCTCAGAATCTTTCAGTAAATTAGACATATTTTATATACATTTTCTTAAGTATTTATCACTGATTAGATTTCTAATTGTCTTTGTCTCTGCCTTTTCATCCCAAATCACAATGTCCCATATGCCCCCAATAAGAACTTCCCCTTTAATATTGAGTTCCGAGGTAATTTCTTGGTTGTTGTTGTGTCTCCACAGCCCAAAGCTAATTCTTTTAATTGTACTTCCGAGTTAAGCCAAATGTACTTCAATTTTTTTTCTCAAATTGTGCCCAAGAGAAAGTAAAAATGTTAAGAAATTTTCAAGAAACTGGGTTAATTGAAAAATGTATAATTTAATGTCCACAATATTTTGACCAAAACTTGTAATTTAGTAACCTTCATTTGAAGAAACTTATTTGACTCTTATTTTCTTCTTTATCAGGCCTTATATATGAAACAGAATGATGAAACAGGTCTGTCAAATTCTGAAAAAGGTAATTCTTTACAAGGGAACCAATCTATGCAAACACAATTCTTCAGTGCAAGTACTCTTAAACATTCAGGCCCCTAATTATATATTGGCCCCCTGGATTCCACATTGACTTTACTCAGCAAGAATGAACATTAAAGAAATAACTGTAAGATTCATGTACTGGGGTAAAAATAAAAGCAACAATATCACACATCTATTCAGACACACCTATACACAACCAGTTTTTGTCCTCAGGGAATTCAGCTGATCTATGGGATGCATAAAAATAACCTTGTAAATTTTTAAAAATGTTACAATTGGTTATAATATTGGACTGCACCATGCATCATAAAAACCCTAAAGAGAGAGGGATTTATTCATAATAGGAAGGTCAAGTTAGACCTCAACAAAGTTCCAGAAGGCCATGGAAATGTACCTATTTGATTCATTACTGTGTTTCCAGTGTTTAGTAACTGCTCATGTTCTACCTTAGTTTAGTATGAGATGAGTAATTGTGTATAATAATGGATGAATTAATTAATTAATGAAAGAGTGACATTAGAGTTGGATCTTGAAGTATCTTTAGGAGTTCAGCAGTTTGAGGGTTCAGATGAAAAAGAAGGAAGCCTAATTTAGAACAGTGACAAACAAAATGGTATTGAAGACGTGGTGTCAAGAGAGAACATCCAAAATTTTACTCTGTAACATTCTGAATTTGAAATGCTTGCAGAAATCCTGATAAAGATACCAGGTAGAAAGTTGCAATTGATATTAACACTATCAAGAAATTAAAGCGATTGTGTGTGTGTGTGTGTGTGTGTGTGTGTGTGTACATACACATGAAACTATGGGAAAGGATGAGTAAGCCCTAAGAGAAGTAAAAGACTAGGGTAGGTAATAGAGCAACATTAAAACTGCAACAATCTCTACAGACACCCCAAAATTTCCAGTTACAACACAGTCAATACATTCTCTTTCAGGACACTAATGAAGAAAAAAAATAGTAGGTTGATGGGAGCTGAGATTAAAATAACATTTATTTGAACATGTTTTTGGTTGAGATGAGAGAGCCAATGAAAAGAAAGACACACGTACAGGAAAATTGGACAGACCAAGAAGCTAGAGAGTGAGAAGAGAATTGTCATAAGGAGCATGGCCGAAGGGCTTGTACCTCAAAGAGTGTGGTTTCTTTGCTTCTAAGGCAGGAGAAAAGAATCTGAAACCCTTAGTTGAGGTAGGAAGGAAGGAAATTGGAGAATGTTTCTATTTGTTTCCTCCATGTTCACGATGTAATAAAAAGCCAGCTCATTTGCTCAAGGCAAGTGGATTGGTGTTGATTGAAGAGAGCATAAGAGAATGTAAAAGTTTGGAATAACCTCCACACAGAATGTATGTGGTGGCTGATAGGAAGGAGCCAAAAGACCACTGTCAAATTAAAGAAACAAATGAGTCTAGAGAACTTAGATTGGTAACGGAGTCAGTCAGCACCTTGGAGCAATTTCTCCAGCAGGGCTGGGTAATATGAATGGGACAAAAATGGGAAATTGATCGGTGTAGGAAGAGAGGGGAGCTGGGGATAGTGTAAGGTCAAGGGAGTGAGGTAGTGTTTTCAATAGATTCCAGTGCAAGTGAATTTGAAGAATGGTACCACGGATGGCATAATTAGAAACCCAAGGACTGGGAGATGTTTTAAATGCCCAACAGTGAGTTTTGGGGCGTGAAAGTGAGAATGAGGATGAATTATAGAAAGCTGTGGTTAGAAAGCAAGAATTTTCAAACTGGAAATTGGAGGGATTATGAGGATAGAATCCTGGAAGTTAGCATAGCCCCAGTGTGGAAGGAGGCATCCGTGGCAGTAATTTTAGTTTTTAGATTAAGCCAGTCAAATGTATTAGTCTTTATCTTGAAAAAAAAAAATTGTTTCTGTCAGGGAAATTAGGCAGGGGGGTGGGGAACTAGAACGATGATAACAATAATGGCAACAAAATATTCTTAGGCAATAATCTGTCCAGATAAGGACTCGATAGAACACCTCAGCATCACCTTCATCGTTGTCATCTTCATCAATATCATTCCTTAGCTTTTTAAAAGACTCCACTTAATTCTAACAATATTTGTTATGTTGGCAGGCACTATTATTCCTACTCTACAGGTGAGGAAAAAAAAAGAAAGTAAGATTATTGAACCTAAAACTGGTAAGTGTAGAAGGCAGAACTTGAATCCCAGACTTTTGGAGAGAAGTGTGGTGTTCTTTATATTATTTACATCTACACCATGCTTTTCTGTTTAAGCTACAGTGCCATTTCTCTTATCCGCAATTTGAAGAAGTTGGCTGGCACAAATCAACTTCTATTTCAAAGTTGAGAGACTTAATATTCTCAGATAATTCAGAGGTAGATTGATTATGTGTGTGTGTGTGTGTGTGTGTGTGTGTATGTATAAAATACATGTAAAATATTTGACCTTTATAGAATACATGACATCCATAACAGTTAGGGTGTGCCCCTATGTGTTCAGACAAAATATGTGCTCTGAACACTGAGGAAATGAATTCTATGACAATACGTCCTTCGGCCTCACTGAGGCAGAGCAGAGGATGCTGGACCTCCCCGGCTATTTTGGGTCAAATGAAGAGGATGAAACCACAAGTACACTCAGTGTGGAGAGGCTGGTCATCTAGACCCAGATCAGCCCGAGACTTCACACAACTGGGGTCCTTTGCCCATCTCCTGGTATCAGCTGCTCACAATGTTCTGTGGACTGAATTATGTAGCTATTTGTACAGTAGGATTGGGTGGGGAGAAGGTAACTCAAGTCTGTGTATGTGTTTTAATTCATAAGGAAGCAGTTACTTATCCTGAACTTTTCCCTTTGTTATCCTAGTTCTCTTGGCTTATTACTAGTAAGTACAACAATAAAATTTAAACAAGAGTGAAAAAAAAATCCCTACCGAGAAGATATTAGATACATTTCGGGTAACCTTATTTACCTCACTGCAGCCCTGGGTGCATTCATTGTGCTGGCCTGGGACAAGGATGACGGAAAGGGAAGACTTAGAGAGTAAGAAGGAGCGGAGCAGTGCAGTCACACAGAGCAAATTATTGTGGCAAAATGTTTCTTTTGTATAAGGCAGTAGACAGAAGACATCAACTGTTAACTATGCACCCCTTATTAAAAGAAAGTATGCTAGGGGCGCCTGGGTGGCTCAGTCGTTAAGCAAGCGTCTGCCTTTGGCTCAGTCCCGGGCTCCCTGCTCAGCGGGAAGCCTGCTTCCCACTCTCCCACTCCTCCCCCTGCTTGTGTTCCCTCTCTCGCTGTGTCTTTCTCCTGTCAAATAAATAAATAAAATCTTTAAAAAAACAACAAAAAAAAACAACAACAGCAAAACAAAGTATGCTAGATTTTACGTTAGTGCCAATGCGAAGGTCTTTACAAAGCTGGATCTCCAAAAAAGGGCACTAGTGTCTCAGTCACAAAAAGTCCTTAAGAGGCTTACAACTGGCTTCAGCTGTCTCTTAAATGACAGTAATAACATAAAAAACCATCTTTATCTATGCATATCCCAAGGAGACTCAATTTATCCAGAGTACTTTTCTTCCTAAAACCTTGTTTGCTTGCTGCTTACGGGGAATTTTTCTTTTTCTTTTACCCCCAAGTTCTTCTGCAGACTCAGTGGCATTTGGAGGGACAGCTTCCATTATCTGGAGGTTGCTAATGTGACAGACAGTCATGCACGTAGGAGGCAGAATATAGGGATCTCCAGGAGCAAAGGTATAAGGAGTTTAGCCTGCTGGCGGGTTCTGGCCCAGGGCGCCCAGGAGTATGAAGCATATACTGATCCTGAAGCTGATACACATGTAAATTGTGCCTGCGAGTATTTGGAGATTTTTAGTAATACTGGGTTAGCATTTATCTATAGGAAATGTGAGAACGCCTCCAGGTTGCATAAAATCCTAGTAATGAAAGGACGCCTCTGTACACTCTGCGCTGGTCTCTAACCATTCTTTCTTTCACAGTGCCCAACCATCAACAACAGCCTTGCGGGCAAAATTTGTTCATGCTATAGTGTGCAATTATGCTTTTTATTGTTTTCTGTATGCCTCCTAAGAAGACAGTCGCCCTTGATATCAATGTGATATTTCAGCAATTCTTTATAGACTCCTTCCAGTCCCCTATTATTAAGCATTTCAACCTCATTAATAATTGATGTCCACCACGTTTAAGTCACTGGTTAGGAAGTACCTCTAAGATTTTACTTTATTAGCTTTTGAGTAAATGTTCCCCAAATTTCCTCTGCATTTTGTTAAAAATGAACGTTATATATCTTTTGATAAGACCTACAGAGTTAAGTGCCTAATAAAATACTACATGACTAAAATGACAATTAATATTTTAGCTTTATGCTGAAGTATGAAGGTTTGTCTGCAAAGGTATGAATCACTGGTTTTCCATTTCTTTAATTCTGTATTAATTGGTACTTGAGGCAATAAACCATAACATATAACTCTGGCTTCAGATAAGCTTTAATGAGAGCCTCACCTTTGCTTAGATACTTCAGTGACAGTGAAAGGGATCAGGATAACCCTCTGAAGCTCAAATTTGTTAGATAAATGTTCTTAACGTTTCCTTATCTTAACTTGGGCTGATTATTGGGGATATTCTGGGGGGTTATAATTGAGACTTGGAAGAAAATTATATTCTATTATGTCCAGTTCAGTGGAAGCTTAAATAGCATTAGTGTAACTTCTTTTTAGTTCATTATTTTGCACCTGGAAAGGAATGCGGTTCAGAGATCAGCAAAAGGCATGCAACTGCCCCCCAAAACAGTATAAAAAATGATTAGAGGATCACAGACATTTTCAGTGTATCAACATAAAATCTTATTTAAAAGGGACTAGCTCTCATTCATATGCCTATGTGCTATAGTACAGTGAAATCAGTGTTTAAACTGCATTTTGTTGTTGACTCATCGAACTTAAGAGTCAGATATTTTGTACTTCCACCACTTTAAAGGAGGTGAAACTAGCAAAGTGGAATTCAGAAGATTTGGAGAGTTTGGATACAGAGTTGTAGGGAAATACTTGCAATTTGAATACATTTAGTATGCTTTTTTTTTTCTTTCCATTTTTAAACCAGAACTAGAGCTGTGGCGTCGTATTGAGAAAGCCGGAATTCAAGTTGACAGAGAAGAGGAAGTGGATGTAAATGTGGACAAGCATGGACCCACACAGCCTGATGAGCTCAAAACACTAGGACAGACCATTTCAAGGTCCTTCTCTTATGTACTTCACAGCAATGAATGGCTTTGACCATTAGCAACCCCGGGAAGGCTCCCTGGGAGCCCATCTCCCAGATAAGACTTCTGGTTCTCTTCCTACTCTGGCTGCTCTTTCCCAGACAGGTTTCTGCAAGATGCTCAGTATTTGCTGAATGAATAAATGACTCTCCTATGAGATTACTTCTTATCCCTTCCCACATTTTCAGCTAACCAAACTGTGTACTAATTAATTCCTGACTTGTAAAAAAAAAAGTAAAGCTGCATGACTCACGTGTCATCTAGTTCATGGTGGAAGACCAGACTCCCGCATTTGCTTTGTGCCCCCCAAAATAGTATAGAAAATGGTTAGAGGATCACAGACATTTTCACTGTATCAACATAAAATCTTGAGTTAAAACTAAAATCAAAATAAAAAATATCATAAAAGAGTAAATAAGCCCATGGCCGAGGAAGAGAGGACAATGACAAAAGAATAAAAGACATCTGCAACTTTCTGGGAGATGGCAAGTGGTAGGTATGGCTTGAAGATGATCTAGGTGGAGAGGTAGGGGCCTCTACTAAGGAAACAACTGGAAAACTCAGAGAACAGTTTGTCTAGCAGAATTTCAAAGAGACCCAGGGCTTAGAACCATTGATTTAGTGAAGGCTCAGAATAAGAAATGGATCTATATATGACAACTTCAGAAGTTAGTAATGCCATGCTCCCACCTCTGCCGACACTGATACACACACACACACACACACACACACACACACACACACACACACCCCTTACACATTCACATAAAGGCTGGGGTTTGCAGCCTGACAGAATGCCATGCCTGTTCATTCTAAAGCGAAGACTATTAGTAATTAAGCTTCACACTACCCAATACCTAGTGAGAATCTTCCCTTGTTGGATGATTTAATAATATTCTTTTATTTCCCCCAAGAGATTGCCATGTGTTGTTCCCGGAAAGTGCAAACCTCTGCTTTAGGTTTTAACCTAAATTATCTTCCAATCCCACAGAGCCAGTTTGTGTTTCTCTACCAACAGCTGTGTTTTTGCTATAGTTAACATGCTTTCTCAAGAGGTGGATCAATAACCAAAGAGAATCCTGCATGCCACAATACCTTCCAAAATAAGATACTAGCAAGAAATCTCAAATTCCAGTCAGCTCAAATGTGCTCTAAGACCCAGCAAGATCACTCTGAAATCTACCTGTTTCTTTATAGATTTGCCACCCTTGCCTGCTTTTAAAGACCTGTCTTACGGTTGCTAGGTCATCACAGGGCACCCAGCCTGGAGAAATAGCAAATAGCAGGTTTTTTTTTTTTTTTTTTTTTTCCTTCTTTCCTTCTTTCTTTTTTTCTTTTTCTTTCTTTCTTTCTTTCTTTCTTTCTTTCTTTCTTTCTTTCTTTCTTTCTTTCTTTCTTTCTTTCTTTCTTTCTTTCTTTCTTTCTTTTTCTCTCTCTCTTTCCTTCCTTCCTTCCTTCCTTCCTTCCTTCCTTCCTTCCTTCCTTCCTTCCTTCCTTCCTTCCTTCCCTCCTTTTCTCTCTTTCTCTTTCCCTCCCAGAATTAAAAATAAATAAGGGGAAGGAATGAATTAAGAGGTATCAGTGAGGCTTTTATGAGACAATATGTTGAACTGCTTTCCCAGTTGCTAAATCCCAACCTCATCCTTAGTAAAAAGTTACAAAGTGATGGTGACAGTACTCTTACTGCTTTTTTTAGGAAGGTATTTTATTTGTGTCTAGATAAAGAATTGCTCTGAGGTTAGATCCTTAAAAAAAACTTCAAATAAAACTTATAGCAATTCCTACAATAGATTATAATTTTAATATTTTAACAATGCAGTCATTTGCTGGGCATGTTGATGAAGCCTGTTAACACCACAGCTCTCTTTGACTGAAAAAACAAACAAAAACAAACAAAACAAAATAAAACACAACTTCAAAACAAGACCAGAAAAATGTGTGAGGATAAAGGGATAACGGTAGAAAGACAGGTGGCAAGTAGTAAATAGAGACATTCTAATCTGAGGTGAGGATTAAAAAAAAATAAAACAAATTTGGACTTATTTCTTGTGAAAATAGAGAGGTTATTTTTATTAACAAGACAAGGAATGGAAGGCTAAGAGGTGTGGCTCTGAGAATCCCTTCGAAAAGTTTTTGCCCAACAGCTTTGCCCTCTGGCCATGTCTATAGCCCCTACCCCTTCTACGGAGCAATGAGTTTTCTCACACTCATTACGTAAGCAAGCAAACTACCTTGCATTCTGTTGTAGACCACGGCAGTCCTCTTCAACTCCACTCCCCTGAGTTAGCTGGGTCTATGGGCGTGATCCAGAACTCCTTTCTATGCTCTCCTGAACGGGGCTTCCCATCTGCTTGGATTTCATTTTTATGTCTCCCTCATAAGTCTTTCTAAGGTGTGAGGCTGGTATAAAGATTTATTTACCTTCTGGGGCGCCTGGGTGGCTCAGTCGGTTAAGCATCTGCCTTTGGCTCAGGTCGTGATCCCGGGGTCCTGGGATGCAGCCCCGCATCTCCCTCTCCCTCTGCCTGCTGCTCGCCCTGCTTGTGCACCCTTTCTCTGTCAAATAAATAAAATCTTAAAAGAGAAAGATTTATTTACCTTCCAATTCTAACCATCTTCAGTTGTAGAAATAGCTACTGTCAGTTTTAGCTCTAAGCAAACTTTTTCTCTTACACATATATCATGCATTCTACCTTAGGAATTGCTACGATAAGGCAGAAAATCAACGGTGCTCATTTGCAAGTCAAATACAAATATGTATATTAAAGTATTTAGCAAACTATTATGTGCCCCCAAAAATGTCAGCTATTTTTTTCTTTTTACTGTAAACGTTTGTTTTAATTCTGTTCCAGAGAGGATTTAAGTTGAGGTAGATCGATGTAGAGATAGATGCAGATACAGACAGATATAGAAATATGTAGTGTCTAACATGGCAACCACTAGCCACATGTGGCTTCTTAATATTTGAAATGTGATCTGAATTGAGAGGTGTGATAAGTGAAAAATAAGCATCACATTTCAAAGACATAGTATTAAAAAATGAAAATATCTCCTTAACATTTTTTACTGATTACATTTTGGAATGTTAATATTTTAGATACATTAGGTTAAATAAAAATGATCATTAAAATTAATTTCACCTCTTTCCTTTTACTTTTTTTAAATGTGTCCTCTAAGAAATGTAAAATTACATATGTGGCTCATATATTTCTGCTGGTCAATACTGACAGATAAAATGCAATGAGATAAAATGAATCAAATTTAACACTTCCCGTGTATTATCATTAAACACTTCTCTGACAAGTGTAGTTCAGAGGACCTTATTGGTAAGCACTTAATGTTCAGTGTAGTGTGGAATAAGACTAAAATAAGGACTGAGTAGCAACAGTCCTAAATTTTGAAGATTGTTCTGCTACCCAGCCAGAGGGAATACGAATCCATTTGACTGTGGTCTGTAGCACGATTAGGTGGTGGTGCTGAGTACAATTGATGAATGTGTCTCTAATCCATTTATTTTGGCAATAGTAGATCTCTTAAATGGAAATAGATCAGAGTCTCTGTAGCATTTGCTTTAGTTAACAGTGGGGGAAAAATGTTGCCATCTCACAGTTTTTGGACCGAACTGCAAAAATGGGATTGATGAGGCTCATTTTCACACTAACCTGCCCCAGGTCCCATACTAGTCAGAGGACAATGGAAGTATGTAATTACTTGTGTTAAGGAGTAATGACCATGGGGTCTAGCTTGATTTCAGTGTGACTTAAAAGGATAGGCTTTGCACATACTTAATTTGATGTAGGTGAATTTTGGTAGGGGTGGAAGGTAGAAGAGCTAATGCTGTCTGTGAAAAGATACATATTAATTATAAATGAAAACAAAATTCAAACTCTTCACTGAGAAAAGTTAGAACGTATAGCCCCGCACCATCCCCTGCTCCATACTGTAGGTCCAGCCACTGAAATGAGCACTGCCATTTACTTTTTGCTCGTGATTATCATGAAGATAAAAGTATCCGTTGAAAATCAAGAATTACAAACCACATTTTAAAAATTACAAAGATGCAAAAAGTTTCCTTTTGTTTCATGAAGCATAGTAGGCATTTTTGTCCATTTTTACCTACTCAGTATATCAGTATAATATGTTGAAGTATTTCTTTTTTTTATTTTATTATGTTAGTCACCATACATCATTAGTGTTTGATGTAGTGATCCACGATTCCTTGTTTTCGTACAATACCCAGTGCTCCATGCAGTACGTGCCCTCCTTAATGCCCATCACCGGGCTAACCCATCCCTCACCCCCCTCCCCTCTAGAACCCTCAGTTTGTTTCTCAGAGTCCATGGTCTCTCATGGTTCATCTCTCCCTCTGATTTCCCCCCTTCACTTTTCCCTTCCTTCTCCTAGTGTCCTCCCTGCTGTTCCTTATGTTCCACAAATAAGTGAAACCATATGATAAGTGACTTTCTCTGCTTGACTTATTTCACTTAGCATAACCTCCTCCAGTCCCATCCATGTGGATGCAAAAGTTGGGTATTCATCCTTTCTGATGGCTGAGTAATATTCCATTGTATATATAGACCACATCTTTATCCATTGATCTGTTGAAGGGCATCTCGGCTCTTTCCACAGTTTGGCTATTGCGGACATTGCTGCTGTGAACACTGGGGCGCATATGGCCCTTCTTTTCACTACATCTGTGTCTTTGGGGTAAATACCCAGGAGTGCAATTGCTGGGTCATACAGGCTCTATTTTTAATTTCAAGTAATTTGTGATTTGAACTAAGGGAAGGTTTTGGATGACCCTAGTCTATAGATTCCCTGGCCTTTCTAAGTTGAGATTTCAGTTATCAAAACCTTAAAACAATGCAACAACAATGAAAAAAGGGGGATTGGCAAAATAAAAACAGAATGCTATGCATCTTTTGCAAAAAAAAAGTGATAGTTTTATATATATTCACATAGAAAGAGGTAATATATCTACCAAATAGATAATATTTACTGCTTATTTATGAAATCCTTACTATGTTACATGTCATCTTTTAAGCATTTTTAATTAATTGAACTACTTAACCCTCATATTATGTCTGTAAGGTAGGTACTATTATTATTTCCATTTTATATATGAAGAAAGTGAGGGTTAAAGAAATTAAATAATTTGCCCAGAGTC
Organism: Zalophus californianus; assembly: GCF_009762305.2. NCBI lineage: Eukaryota > Metazoa > Chordata > Mammalia > Carnivora > Otariidae > Zalophus > Zalophus californianus. The sequence goes on along the minus strand of NC_045606.1, from coordinate 42,643,365 downwards.
ACACAGCTAGTGATGATCAGAACCAGCATTTGAAGTCAGGCTGTCTGGCTCTGTGGACCACAGTTTTAATGACCTCTCATCCTCCCTTTTAAAAAATCAATAATTCCATATACATATTTGTAAAATGTGGGAATTAGTATTTTTTAACTCATGGGGTTTTTGTGATATTGTGAAAGTTAAGATAGATTTGTGTCTGCCATATACCATAAAATGGATATTTATGTATATATATATATATATGTTACTTATTGAAATAGGGGCACCTGGTGACTCAGTCACTAGAGTGTGTGACCCTTGATCTCAGGGTTGTGGGTTTGAGCCTCACATTGGGTGTAGAGATTATTAAAAATAAAATCTTAAAAAAAGGAAATAAACACACACATATATACGATAGCATATAAAGTCATTTTATTTTGATACCAAGATATGGTTTTCATAGTCAAGGTTTTTCATTTTTTGACTTAGTTATAGTTTTTTATAGTCTTAAAAACAACTTAAGGTTATATAGGAAATTGATTAGCCAAGAGTAGTAATTCTGGCAGTTATAAATATCTTATGAAAATTCACAGGTTATTGTTAATTATTGTCTACCAAACAATTATTTTGAAACATACACTGTATAAAAAAGTGAGATTCAAATCAAGATAATAAAAATTTCATTTAGTTTACTTCAACTTCTTTAGGCATATCTACATAAAAGTATCCTATTTTATAGTGTGATGCTACTGAATTTAAGATTATGTAATTGAAATTACACATTTTTTCCTTTTAATAAAATCGGTTTGAAAATCCAAAGTATTAGGGCGCCTGGGTGGCTCAGTCGGTTAAGCGTCTGCCATCGGCTCAGGTCATGATCTCAGGGTCCTGGGATCGAGCCCTGCATCGGGCTCCCTGCTCCGCGGGGGAGTCTGCTTCTCCCTCTCCCTCCCCCTGCTCATGTTCTCTCTCGCTCATGCTCTCTCTCAAATAAATAAGTAAAATCTTTAAAAAGAGAACATCCAAAGTGTTATGTACACATATATAAAACTATACTTTGATGATAAAACAAGTTCTAATTTGTGAAAAAGAAAAAAGTTATTACATATTTCTGTTTTCTGGAAAAAGAAATCCAAATTGTGCCCTCTTTTTACCCAAAGCATCATGTATTCCCACAATTGAAATTCTCAGCTATGATTTTGGCATATAGTAAGTACCCAGATATCTGTTGAACAAAACAGAATATCCCCCTGTAGGATTTGGGGATTTCTTCACATTTTCCTATATGGATGTATTAAGTTATAATGCTTTTATTCTACATGGCTATTTAGTCTTCAGATTTAGGATTTTGTTTTGTTTTAATCTGTAGCAGGCACTTTACAAAATTAATTTAGGATAAGTTAAACTAAAACAGTGTTTTTCATGGATAGGGCTCTACCTTTATTCTCATTGCTTTCCTTCTGCAGTTTATGTATTATTAAAAATAACATGTCATGTTTCTTATAATGAATGCCCTAAAGAAAAATGTGGACAGAAGAAAAAGACAGGAACAATATGTGTCAGTCATGAAGAAGAACTGAAATCTAGCTTATGGAGCAAAATTAGATGACTAAAAATATCTAATCAACAGTGACATTTTTGAGTACCAGCTGTGCAACATAACAGGATTCATCTTAGTCTGCAAGAGAGTTTATATAGCTCGTCAGAGCACAGTGAGTAAAGTACGGGATCAAGAGTCAGGAAATCTGTTGGCAGTCCCAGTTTTGGCACTCAGTGCAGGAATAAATCTGTGAATATTCATCTGTTTAAAGAGGATGTTGATAACTGTTAGTACATCAGTTATGAAGAAATATAAACTAGAAAGCTTATAGACGTAGGAGTTCTGAAAGCTGGATACCTTCGATATATCATAGATATTTATTGCAGTAAACAGTTTTGTGACCCTGTATAAGTTACCTTATTGCTCTATGGCATCGTATTCTCATTGATAAGGAAGGAATTATAATAGTATCTATCTCTTGTGGTCTTAGGCAGATTCAATGAAGAAATGTATGTAAAGAACTTAGCACAATAGCTTCAACATATTTTAACTATTAATATTATTATCTATAAATAGTGATACATGTCCCTAGATCTTTCATTACTGAAATGAAATTAACATTAAAGGGTAAAGTGACCCTTTTACCATATGTCTGCTTTCTGATCTTTCTGACATTAATAGTAATCTCATAGGTAAAAAGTATTACATGCTCTTATGTATGTATGTATGTTTGTTTTGTTAGACTGAATATCTTTCACTATGTTTGATACCATGCAGATCAAGTTAAGAATTTTGGCATTTCTCCTGCAAGTATTGTGACAGTATTAGAGGAGACTGGTCTCACTCTGGGTTATGGCATGAAGAATTACATGGAAGAGGGAAAAACTGTGGATACAGGTCCATCAAAAGGCAATGGCAGGTGAAAGGTAATAGTGACTTGGTCTAAATTGCTTGAGGAAATTAAAGGGATTGGATGAAATCAAAATATATTCAGAAGGTAAAGCCAAATGCTTTGATGATGAATTTTCCAACAAGGCTGAATGAAAGGGAGGTAGTCAGAGTAACATGGGATCTTCTGTGAAACTGCATGGAATTATTGGTAAGCTCTGTAGAGATCAGGGACCATATTCAAACACCTATTGGAAGAGAGATATGGTAAATTTTGGCCCCGTTCATTGGTGAGGACTATGTGATATCCTTGTGGAGATATTGAGCAGACAGTGGAACATAGTGGGGCACGTGCAAGAGGTCTCCCTGAAGAATGCAAAGAGTTCATAGGATTTTAGAAAGATATTGAAGCACGACTTAGGGGATATTTTCTATGAACTGAATGTTGAGTCTTAAAAGGGCCTAGTACATGTACTTGAGGAATTTCAATATTTAAGACCAAAGAAGATAATCTGATAAAGGAGACTGATAAGAATCTTCTAGATAGAGGAGAAAAGTGAGGAGAATATTATGTCATAGGAACTAAAGAAAGAGAATATATTTCAAAAAATAGGGATTTTGTATTTTCAATGAATGCTATCATCAGATTTTGTCCAGAATTGGATTACTTTCATGAATAATGACATAAGAGCAAGATCTTCTATTTGATGCAATGTGAAGGCATCACAGGGAAGTTTGACAAAAGCCTGTGTGTTTTTACGTTTATTATATACTTCCTTATTATTTGTATTATTATTCCTTATTACATACTTCCTTTCTTTGGATTAGTATAATTATTTAAATTATTACGTTGGATGCCGAGTTTATTATTCATTTTCCTCTTAATTCTAACATGCAAAATATAAAACATTTTGATTGTGTTTGATATTTGGTGATCATTTAAGATTTTTGTCCCAGCATATTAAAATAATCCTTCATTACATGTAAAAATGTTTTTTTGCAACTTAATATTTACTTAAAAGACTTTTTATATTAAGAATGGCTCAAAAGTCCCTATGCCTCTGATTGTGTTTTCTGTTAATTATTTGTTCAGTACAGCTCTCTGGGATTGGATTAAAGACATTTAAGAGCTAATCTGGAAAATGATGTCCAGATAAATTTAAGGAAAAAAAAAATTTTTGCAGAGAATGGAGGAATGTACAAATCAGACCTACCAACATGCATATGGACTTTTTCACTGCTCTGTGCCTATTTTATGGGTTTTGTTTAAATTTGTGTTATAAACAGAGAATATAGCCTGATAAATTTCTTCTTTTAGAAATTATTAAATATTTCTTTTCCTTAAAAGTGGTCTACAGACTCCAGACAAGAAAGTGTATTCCTTGTAGGGAATAAATTGAACTTGATTGGATCACCAAACATGCAAAGAAACTAAATAGACACTTCAAAATAATTGTTTTTATCATTTTTGTATAAAGTATTGTTTTATGTAAACTGGAAAATGACATTTAGAAATCCCAAAAAGCAGGAAAAAAAAAAAAAACCTGTGTAGAAGAAAAGGAAAAAAAAATGTTTATATAGTTTTAGCATAAAGTTTGAAGTGTCCTATGCCTTCTTTGCTTGATCACGAGCAGTACACACAGGAGAGCAAACATGTGTTATGTATAGAAGCTTTTAAATCCCTAGTGGCCACATGCACTTTAGCAGATTTATGAATTCCATCCCATTTTTTTCTGGAGTGTCTTATCCAGCTCTGTAGACAGACAGAGCAAATCTTGCCCTAGCTCACCCCAATCCCTTTTTTCTTTTCTTTCCTTTTCCCTTTTCCTTTTTCCCTTTCCTTCCCTTCCCTTTTCTTTTCATATTGTTCTGACAAAGACTCTCTCCTTGCCCAAACTGTAGTCAGGCTCCTCTGCATCCTCTTGACTGGGCCTTGACCTTGGCCTTCAATGTCCATCCTGTCTTTGCCAGGTCTGCATAGGCTGGTTTTAGCTAGAATTTTAGTCAGTTTAGAGAAAATTCCTCTACCACTGATATCTGATTATCCATGATATCTGGTCAAGTTCCTTATCCCCTGCTTTTGATATATAAGTTTTTGGCCTGTCGTTAGCAAGAATCCTGGTAAGTCATGTTAGCACGAATATCCATACCCTTCACATCCCTTCTTAGTAATTCTCCACTGACTGACCCCTCAGTCTGCTCCTTGGCTATAAATTCCCACTTGTCTTTGTTGTATTTGGAGTCGAGCCTGATCTCTCTGTCTCCTAATGCAATACCTCTATTGCAATAGTCTTGATAAAGCCATCATTACTGTTTTAACAAGTGTCAGAATAATTTTTTGTTTAACTGTGCCTGATCATTAAGATGATAGTAAGAGAAAAAATCTAAAAATAAACATTCTAAACTAGGTCCTTAAAGATAAAAATAAGCAAACTAGATGATATTCCAAAAGAGAAGTAATGAATAAGCTGCTTTCAGGTCCCTCAGACTCACTTTCTGTTCAGCAGAACACCGTCTCTTAGACTCCGAACTGCCATACTCTGTTCCTTTACTAATGCAACCATCGTGCTATGAGTGTGTATGGAGATATTGTTGAGGGCCAAAGGCAGTTCATCCCAAGATGGGCCTCACTGGCATGAAGATTATTTTGAGGTTAAAAGCAATCAAAATCCAGCAGGCTGGATTTTGCTGGATCAGGAAAACATCTCTACCTCCCCCACAACTGCCTAAAAGAATTTAGATAGAGGACCTGCTCCAGGGAGAGAGCTATCACCATAACTCTATTATGATATCAACAGAGAGGAACCTAGGAAGGCCGCTCTGATCAAGGTCCACTCTTTGTCTCATTGTTTCTGAATGGCCCATCAAACATTTATTTGTCAAACATTTATTCTTTTTCATCTTCCTGTGAATTGAATTCCTTTCCTCTGAAGTCCCAGACCCCTGCTCTCTTCTCCCTAGTTCAGGATAACATATATACCTCATTTTGCCTGTCTTTGGAATTGCCATGCTGGCATGGATTCCCCATAGGTATGCTATTAAATTTGATTTTCTTCTGTTAATCTGTCTCATGTCAATTTGATTCTTAGTCCAGCTGGAAGGACCTTGAAGGGGACGGGCATTATTGCTCCCTGACAACACATATATGTTAAGTTCTGAATATGTAGATATGTTATTAAGTGGATTATGTTTGATGAATAACTAGCAACTTCTAATTCCAAGAAAGAAGCTTAATTTAAATAGAAACCACTGAGCTATAAATGTGGGAAGAATCAGACACTCCTTTCTTCTCCATTTATTTATTGTGTGGGGGCATTTGTCAAGACTCTCTTCCTCGCATGTGGTCATGGGTTTAGTCAATGACCCAGAACTCATGCCATTCTATTATTGTGCCTGTTCATGAAGAACTGAAATTCAGATTTCCTAGCACATTGAATAAAACCTTCCTTCCTCTATTCCTGTTTGACTTGATCTAATCTCCTCCCATTTTGATGCTTGTATCCTGTGCTTCAAGCTTCCATTACCACTTGTCATTCTCTAACTGTATGGAGTCCCCCATGCCCTCATTCTTTAGTGTATGCATTTCTCGCTTCCTGAAATCTTCCTGCATGTATCTTGTCCATTTCTCTGTTTCTTAAATATGTCTGCTTTACACTTCTCTTACTAAGGCTGAAGTTATGTTACTGTTGCTGGGTGAACTGGGGAGACCCCCAGCCCTGAGGCCTCAACACAACCCATCCCAAAGATGTAGCTGAAGGCTCTTGGTCTCCTCAAGAGAAAGAATTCAAGGACAGACAAGTGGATGAGTGACACAGCAGGAAAGTTTATTAAAGCAAAAGTACACTCTCAAGTTGTGAAAGCAGTTAAGAGTGTGTGTGAGAGAGAGAGAGAGAGCACAAGAGCACGCTCACATATGAGGGAAAGTTGCATGTGCCCATGGGTTTGGGTCTCCATTTTTTTTTTAAGATTTTATTTATTTATTTGACAGAGAGAGACACAGCAAGAGAGGGAACACAAGCAGGGGGAGTGGGAGAGGGAGAAGCATGCATTCCGCCAAGCAGGGAGCCCAATGCGGGGCTCGATCCCAGGACCCCGGGATCATGACCTGAGCCAAAAGCAGATGCTTAATGACTGAGCCACCCAGGCGCCCCTGGGTCTCCATCTTTTATTGACAGCTGTTTTAACAAGGGGGTGGAATATTCATTACTTGGGGTGGGATTTTTTTGGAAGCTGGGTTTTGCACCTTTCTTCCTTATTTGGTCAGGGGTTTTTGGTCTACTTTGTCAGCCATCTTGGGCCTGTCTGGTTTGATCCAGCTTCTTGTGGCTTTGTTTTGGAGCATTGCCAGGACAGGCCTCTGACTTTCCCCATAGCTGGCCATGATTTCCTCCTTGCTGGCCTCCAGACGTTTTGCTAGAACCTGACTAACTGCCTCCAACATTAACTCTTCCATGATATTTTCCTGATATCCTTTGAAAATTTGAGCTGCTTCTAACAAAGCAGCTTTTTCAGAACTTTGGTGGATATATTTGTGTATTGTCAAAACTAGGTCAGTCTATGATTATGTTTATTTCTATCATTCCTACAAAGGCAGGGACTCTCTTCTTATTCACCTGTGTATTTTTAGAACCTTCTGTAGAGGCCCTTTTTAGGCAAACAGGCTTGAGTGATGGAATGTAAGAAGGGCCCACAGCAACCCCGTGACTGAACACAGACAGGCCCATCAGGCAACCCACCCCAAAATATCCAGAGGTCCTAACTAACCTTTGTGCTACTTACAACTAGGCACAGTTACTGAAAAAGGGAAGATTCCATGCTTTGCCATACCTCCTCATCCTCCCCCTTTAAGAACAGCCCCCACCCACTGCCTCTGCAGACAACCTCTCCTCTACAGTCCTACCTGAGGCTTCCATGCACTGTATTCAATAAACTTCTATCTCCTTTGTTCAGCCTCAAGTGAATTCTATCACCTCCCATGCCATTGGCTTCCACCTGATCATCACCCCACATTTCAGGGCCCCCATCTGATTGAGAGATAACATTTAGATACCACACCTTCCTCTGTCTGCCATTAGTAGGTGTTTAATAATACTTCACAAATTGATCAGAGTATAAATTATGCTTTATGTTTGCATTCTACATTGAATCCCCTTGGGAATAGTCTGTTCACACCTGTATCCACTTTGAGGGTAGACTCGGATCTCAGCTGTAGCTCTCAGAATTCCCAACCTCCCCACAAACAAGACCTAGAAGTCCTGACAGACCACCTAGTTCATTGCATCAAATCACCATTTGGTTCTCTGTTCATCATTTCCTTTCGACTCTTCACTCTCTTTCATTCTCTATATTATCTCCCAAAGCCTCTCTAATCTCTTCTATTGTTTGAAATAATCCAGCTCTGCCTTCTAATCATACATACCTCATGTCACAAAGCAAAGACCTCAGAAGATGAACCGTTTTCAAAAGTTATTCAAATAGGCTGGCGCTAGAGGGTAAAATTTGCTGCCCACCCCAGTTAAGTATTAATCTAACAAAATAGGTCTTCTGAGAGAAAGGCTAGAGGAACTCTACCACAAAGAAAGATTATATCTCTTTTCATTTTATATAGTATCTTATTATTTTAGCATAGAATAGCAGTCCACCATTTAAATGATTTTTATAGTGAATCACTTTGTATAATTAATAATTCTTTTCTAATGTAAATAGTCATTAGTTCATTCTTATTAAAATTTGGATTTTCATATATTAGATTTAACAGAATAATTTTATTAAAGATATTTTATGGCTTCAATGAAGCTTGAAAAATGACCCCTTAGAGGTGTATCATTGAAGCATTTACCTCTCACTAATGTATTAGTTTAATAACTAATTAATGAGTGCTTACCATGCTTCAAGTTCTCCCCAAAATAAATAGTTTGAACGAATGAATGAATGCAAGAAATAATGGTTGAAAGTGGGAGTAAAGTAGAGAAGGGCTCAGTTTTCCTAAGTCCTATTGAGTTAACTCAGATTTTCATTCTTTTTTTTAAATTTTTTTTGAGTTGATTTTCATTCTTTCATAAAGTTTAAAGGGCTCTGTCTTTCAAGTAAAGCGTTTTTGCATTTCTGAGGAAAATATAAAACCAAATTAGGGGTTTATTAGCATCACAATTTGGTACATTTTCAAGATATTAATAGTTATTTTAAATGAGACCTAACTGGCTTGTGGGTACAGATCTTCCTCCCTTCTTTCTGCTTCTTTGAAGTACTCTTGAGCCCAAGTTTAGAAGGGGTGCTCTGGGGCTTGCCTTGCTTTTCATTAAGTCACTCAGTAAATCCTTGACCTCTTTGTTTCTGAACTTTACCTCCTATGAAACAATCATTTGGCTAAACTCAACGCAGACAATCAGAAAAACGTGAGCTTGAGGTTACAAAATAACAGTAAAAGTAATGAAAGAATTTGCAACCACCCAGTTTGCATATGGAAATTTTCATCAGCAGCTCAAGAAATGGTTATGCTGTAATCATTCAGGCAGCAGCTGCTTAAAATCAATGGTGAAAGCAGCATGCTTTTTTCCCTTCTTTCTGTATGACTTCCCCCAAAACAGATTTAAATCCATTTTTCTCAGAGTTCCATATTTCTATGTATGTTTCTCTGCTAACTTTTGTTGTTGTTGTCATAATCATTGGATGTAATGTGCTATGACATAATGGATGACTTGGCAACTGAATACCACGCGGAATATTTTAAGTATTTTCTTTATCATAAAAGAAAAGATGAGAGCACCCCTACTCTTTTTCTTTTCTTTCTTTTTTTTTGCTTTGAGAAAAGCAGCTGATTCTCTCATTGTGTGTTGATTTATATATCATTTATGTGAAAATAATATAAATTCATACTAGATTGAGTAAATCAAATGTTGTTTGTAGAAAAATTGATAACACTTGTAATAGTGGAGCAGAAATCATTTTTAAAAAATATAAATTATATTTTAACATTTATGCTTGAGAGGAACAAAGACATCCTGATCATTTGCTAAAACAATCATTTTCAGCCTTTTTTGAATCACCTCTCGAGATCGAGTATTTTGATGCTGTAGGAAAAAGGAACAGATTTAAATAGGATACTTGGTAATGTACAAGTAAGAAAAAATATTTTCAAGTTGGAAAAATAAGTACAGCTTAATCCACTGGAGATTAGAAAATGGAATTGTAAGTGTCCTTCTTCATCATGAATATAGTGTTTTGGACATTGAATTTTAGCTTTTTCTTCCTAACAGCTTTCCTTAGGCATCCCGGTGGTAGAAACATTTTTATGGTCCTCATGATATTTTCTTTGCTTGTGGATGAGGAGAGTATTTATCAGGTGACCAAGGGTTGGGTCAACTATATTTAATCAAGAATTTCAGGCGTCTGCAAGCTGTGGGTGGCATGGCCATGCTTTCTTCACGTCTTGCTCTCCAATACCTCTGATGATAACAGGCACATAAATGGCACCCAATAAATGTAGCTTTTTTTAGAATAAAGAAAGATGTTTCCGGCTCTATTTGTATTTTTGTTCTTGGGCTCATAAGGAGAAAGAAATATATATATATATATATATATATATATATATATATATGTTATCTTTTTTGTGCGTATCATGAGGACACTTAATACCTACTCTCCTAGCAAATTTCTAGTGTACAGTACAATATTAACCATAATCACCAAACTATACATTAGATTCCCTGCCCTTATTCTTTGTATAATTTAAAGTTTGTACTCTTTGACCAATATCTCCCCCATTTTCCCAACCTCCAAAGTTCTGGCAAATACCATTCTATTCTCTGATTCTATGACTTTGTTTTTTTTTTTTTTTTAGATTTCACATATAAGTGAAATCATACTGTGTTTGTTTTTCTGTATCGAGTTTATTTCACTAAGTATAATGTCCCACAAATTCACCCAGGTTGTTGCAAACAGTAGAATTTCCCTCCTTTTAAAAAATGAATAATATTCCATTTCAAGAAGGGGAAAGGACTGGTCTCTAGCCAGGGCCTTAAACCAGATCAAGACAGCACAATTAAACAAAAGAAAAAAAAATATTACATTTGGTATACTTATTTGCTAAACAATTATTTGTAATAAGTGATTTAAAATACTGTAAAGTCAAAACTCCACATGTTTATTGATCTTTAGCTACAGAAAGCAATAAATTAAGGGGGAAATAACACCAAGGTCTGAGTTTTAATCCTGGTTTTTCTACAAATAGAATGATCCTCATCTCTACTAGCTAAGGGAATTGAATTATGGAGGAGATAGACTTGGTCACTGCAGAAACTAGGATTTAGAACAGGATATAATGGGAACACAGAGACAAGACAATTTAGCTAGATTTTGGGGGTGATGTAGATGGATGGCTTTCTGAAAGAAATGATGATACAAAGCTGAGGCTTTGACAGAGCAGTGGTGATGGGCATACAAAATGCCTGGCCTCAGAGTACTCAATAAATAAAATTTGAATGGACTTTGTAAATTTTATTTTCTTCTTGTTCTTTCTCTCTCACTCTCATTAGTTGTATATGGCAAGAACTGCAGTTCTTACTTTCTGGATTCTAATTAACTATTACAGTTTTTAAAAATTATAACAAATGTTTTGACTTCACCCCCAGTGAGACTTGGAGTATATGGCCCTCCCTGTGAATCTGTGTGGGCTTGGGACTTCGTAGAACAATGTAATGCAGTAGAAGTGACACTTTGTGACTTCTGAGATTTGGTCAGGAAAGGCCATGCATCTTCTGTTTGTTCTGTGGGGGAATAATTGCTTTCTGGAAACTTGTTAGCTGCCATGGTGTGAGAAGCCTAACCCATGTGGAGAATCCATAAAGATGTACACTGATCAACAGTTATAGGTAAATCCAGCCTTATGAAATCCCAGCTTATATGAGTGAAGTCCTAGCCTATATGAGTGAAGAAGCCTCTAGGTGAGGGGCACCTGGGTGGCTCAGTCATTAAGAGTCTGCCTTGGCTCAGGTCATGGTCCCAGGGTCCTGGGTTCGAGTCCCGCATTGGGTTCCTTGCTCCGTGGGAAGCCTGCTTCTCCCTCTCCCATTCCCCCTGCTTGTGTTGCTGCTCTCGCTGTGTCTCTCTCTGTCAAATAAATAAATAAAATCTTTAAAAAAAAAAGAAACCTCTAGGTGATTCTAGATTCCATTCACTTAACCCCCATGCATTTGTATATTCTGAGGTACCAGAGCTGAAATAAACTATCTTTATGGTACTCTGACCAAATACCTGAACCCAAGAATTTGTTAGCCCACTAAGTCATAATTGTTTTATGTAACTAATTTTTAGTTAAGTTGTTATGTGGCAATTAATAGTGTAACACTATTAAATAACTATATATAAAATTATTTTACTTCTTGTTTACATTTAGGAAATTTCAAATCCTAAGTTGACTTTTTGTCTGTACATGCAAAATACAACTAATGTTCTCTTTTCCTCATCAGTCAAGCAAGAATGTGTTCTAACCAAAAAGAGTAATATGTGCAAATAAGTGTGTGATATATCCAGGCAACTGAAAGTAATTCATTATAGCTGGATCATAGAACTTGAGAAGAGGAATCACTAGAAACAAAGCTAGGAATGTAAGCACCAGATCATGAAAGATCTTAAAAGTCAATTTAAGAAGTTGAAGTTTATGCTAGGGCAATGAGAAACTGCTTATTTAAAGCACTTAAATCTTCTAATCATATTTATATTTCAGAAAGATCCGTGTGGTTTCTGTGTGGATCAAATCTGAGGATGAAGTGGCCACTTAGAAGACTGTTTTAGTAATTGAGGTAAAAGATGGTAGGTATCTCATAACAGTGGCAGTGTAGATGGAAGAAACTTGACAAATCCAGTAGGCATTTATCACATAGAATCAACATAATTTTGTGATTTGTTAAATGTAAGCAGTTGGGACATACAGAAAAGTAAAGAATGGCATGACTAGGTGACAGTAAGCCAGCTGGAGAATAACAGAGAAGGTCTATACTGGAGGAAGAGGTAGGCAGCAGAAAATAAATGATTTTGACATGTGGAGTTGGGTCAATAGATTGCCTTTGCTTTTCCAATTAATAGCCTTTAGAGGGCCCTCCCATATTGCCTTTGGACTTGGTGTGACTTGCTTTGGAATAGTGGCCAACCTGACTAAAACAGAGGCTTCAAATATGTCTGTACATTTCTACTTCCTTGCTTGGATTCCCACTACCATCATCACAATAGACCTGCATTAGCCTGCTGGAGGGATGTGAGAGACAAGTAGAATCAACGTGATTTATTTCATCTGAGGCCATCCCAGACTAGCCAGATCCCAGATGACTGAACAGCTAGTCACTGACACATGAGGAAGTCCACTTTTGATAAGCTCAGCCTGGTCCAGATATACATGATTGTGCATAGATTCATAAATATTTGTTTTAAGCCACTAAATCTTGGCATGGCTTTTTACACCACAGTAGGTAACTAATACTTATTTTGAAAGTCTATTTTTGAGATGTACACAACTGGATTGTGAGACCAGAGCTCAGAAGAAAGTTTTGGCTTTCAGACAAAGCTGCTTGTCAGTATTCAATAATTCAGCTTTATCTGTGAGTGTCCACTCTGATTGGTTGGGCTTCTCTTCTGGTTGGTTGATGTGCACGCCTTTTACCTTTTACATGTAAATAGAGATTTTAGAATCATTTGTGTATATATAGTTATAAGTCCATGGGAGAGGATGAGACTGTTCACCAGAGTTTAAAGGGAAGATGGCTGATAGCAAATCATTAGGAAAATAATATTTAAGGAATTGAGAGGGGGAAGAAAAATGGGAACTCCAAAATATCTGGGGAAGGAACATGTAGTAAGGTAAGAGGAAACCATGGCAAGATAGTGTCTGCTGAAACCAAGAAGAAAGAATGTTCAAAAAGGAAGATGTGGGTAAAACACTACTGAAAAGTTAAATATGACTGTGGCTGGTGAACTTACATTGGCTTTAGCAACATTGAGGTCATTAATGATCTTGAAGAGGGCAATTTCATGTGGTGGTAAAATGATGGAACTGAATTCGTTTTGGTTCCTAAAGTTTTCTTCCCTCCCTCCTTCCCTCCTTCCCTCCTTCCCTCCCCTCCCCACCCCTCCCCTCCCCTCCCCACCCCTCCCCTCCCCTCCCCACCCCTCCCCTCCCCTCCCCTTACCTTCCTTTCTTTCTTTCTTTCTTTCTTTCTTTCTTTCTTTCTTTCTTTCTTTCTTTCTTTCTTTCTTTCTTTCTTTCTTTCTTTCTTTCTTCTTTCTTCTTTCTTTCTTTCTTCTTTCTTTCTTTCTTTCTTCTTTCTTCTTTCTTCTTTCTTTCTTTCTTTCTTTCTTTCTTTCTTTCTTTCTTTCTTCTTTCTTTCTTCCTTTCTTTCTTCCTTTCTTTCTTTCTTTCTTTCTTTCTTTCTTTCTTTCTTTCTTTCTTTCTTTCTTTCTTTCTTTCTTTCTTTATTTATTTCTTTCTTTCTTTCTTTCTTTCTTTCTTTCTTCCTTTCTTCCTTCCTTCCTTCCCTTCTTTCTTAGAATTCAAAATACTTCTCTGTGAGCAGGCTGAATAAATTAGAAATTTGTCTCCTATGATCAGTCAGATGCTCTAAATGTGAATTAATTAGAAAAGAGTGAACTGATAAGTTAGACAAAAAAATTTTTTTACATGCATGACATTTAGTGATGGAATGCATAGTAAGCCTTGCCAAGTCTACCACATTAAAAAAGCCTCACGTTTAGAACTCATCCACATTCTTTCAATTCTAACCTGATTGCAAGGGGATTTTGTTGTTGTGAAGGATAATGAATACACCATGGTTTAATAGCACTATGACAAATTTGAGTTAAGTAGCTTTCCAGTTGTTATAGAAGGCAATAGCTACATTGCATATTCCCCAGTTACTCCCTCCAATCTTCCTATCTTTTCTTTTAATTTGTTGCTGACTGAGAGAGGAGAGTGAGATAGAGTTTTCTGTCAAAGGAGGCAAGCAACCATTAGACTGTACAGTCACACAATCATAAGAATAGATTATGCTAAAGGTTTATTCTATGTTTCACAGGTTATAAAATAGTCTTTTTATGTAGTAGGATATGAGCTATGTCCAATTGGCAAAAATGTTTCTTTAAAATGACTGAAAATATATTAAAAACATAAATAAAATAGTATCACTTTTTGGAGTACAGTGGAAATTTTACAATAATTTCATTATTTAGTTTTTAAAAGATTTATGTATTTATTTGAGAGAGAGAGAGCGCAAGTGGGAGGGGCTGATGGAGAGCGAGAGAAAATTCCAAGCAGACTTTGCACTGAGTGTGGAGCCTGACGTGGGGCTTGATCTCACCATCATGAGATCACAATTTGAGCTGAAACCAAGAGTTGGAGCTCAACACACTTAAAACTGTAAGACCTTTTTTATTAATGAAATTCCTTCAGGAAAAATTGATTTGAAACTATCTAGTGGGTTACTTATTTTATTCTTTCTGTGATAAGCAATTTTTATTATGTTTGATTTATTAGCATTATAATAATTATTAGTAAAATGGGCTATATTCTTTTATAATTAAAAAAAATCTCTATTTTAAAAAATCCATTCTATTTTTCTTAAGTTTTTTTATTGGATTCTGTAATCATTTATCAATTATATCTTATTGACCTTAAGTATATTTTAAGATTTTTTTTGTTAAAAGTAAAAAAAAATTATTTTATTTTATTTTATTAAAGTATAGTTGACACATGTTACGTTAGTTTTAGGTGTAAAACATAGTGATTCAACAATTCTATACATTATGCTGTGCTCACCAGAAGTGACCATCTGTCACCACACAAGACATTTACAATACCATTGACTATATTCCTATGCTGCACCTTTCATCCCTGTGACTTATTCATTCCATAACAGGAAGCCTGTACCTCCAAGACTAATTTTTAATATTAATAGATTTAAATGTGGATTCTCTTTACCTTTTTTATTTCATCATCTGGCTTTGCATGTTGTTTATTTGCTTGTTCTGATTGCTAGTTTCTTCAGTTGCTAACATTCTGAGCTCACTGTTTATTTTTTTATTCTCTCTGTGTTATCTCCCTGTCTCTATCTCTCTCTTTGTCTCTTTTTCCTTAGATCCACCACCACACAAAGTTTTATGTGTGGAGTTTCCATTTTCACTAATTTACAAATACTCAGATATGATTCTTCTTTATTTAATTATGATGGAAAATATGTCATGATTTTTGGTTAGGCTTTAAAATTACTCATATATACATAAATAGTGTCTTTTCATACATAATGCTTTTCATACATAAAGCATTTATACAAATGCTTATGCTTTTCAAATATAATAGTTTTTTCTCCTATAAAAATATAAAAACAATATTTTTCAAAACTGTTATTGAAAAATAAAAGCTTTGGAGTCTGTAGGTCTCATTTAAATCTTAACTCAGTCCCTTGTTAACACATTATCCTTGGGAAAATTTTATTTCTGATAATCCCATTTTTTCTGTGTGAAATGGTAATGGTCAAATCTCTATTGCTGGGGTTTGTGGTGTGTGTTTATGTGTGTGCATGTGCGTATGTGTGTGGGGGGAGAGAGAGAAAAAGAGGGAGAGAAACAGAGAAACACTGGATCTAAAATGCTATGTTCTTAAAACCTAAGAAGTGGGTACTAACTATGCAGAATTAATGATGATTACTAACTGCCAGGCACCATTCCAAATATTTTATATGCATTAATTCATTTAATGCTATACCCACTGGTAAAGTAGATGTAATTATTAATCTTTATTTTGTTGGTAAAGAATATAAAGAATAGAAGAGTTTAGTGAAATTTTCCTTAGCCTTTTGAATATTCCAAATTGGACTATTCATGCTTTTTGTGTCAGTTTTCCCTACAAATTATTTGGTTTGTATTGGTTATCCATGCACATTCAAAACATTCAGAGGAGAACACAAAAGAAAGTAAATCTATCTTGCCTAGATTCACCCAATTTTGCTCCTTTAAGGTGTCATATTAAACAGTGTATTCTTTCTTTCTTGTCTGTCTTTCTTTCAAAAATCATATCTTTTTAACATCTGGAAATCACTAATATGATTTGCTGAATAAATATATTGTAGTTGATAATCCTAAAAGATGCTGAAAGGATATTTGTTAACATTCAATATATATTATTTACCTAAACACATGTTATTAGCAAGAGAAGAGTTGAAGAGAATTTCCTTAACTTTCTAAAGGACAAATAATAGAAAATGACCAACTACCTTTTTAAAACTTGTTTTTAAATAGTCTTCAACACTCTACACTTGTGCAAACTGGTTTTAGACTGAAAGGAAGGACCTTATATTTATCTCTTTATATTTATTGCCAGTTTTACCTTTTGCTCTGGGAGAAGGGGTATCTAGTTAAATCCTGATTGTCATGTAAATTATCTATCACTAAAAAAGCTTTATTAAAGTACAATTGTCAATTAACTACACTTAAAGTGTACAATTTCATTTTGACATATGCATGTATCTGTGAACCTGTTATCACTGCAAAAAATTTTCTCTTCCTCCTTTATTATCCCCTCCTTTCACATCTCTCAAAACCTCACCCTTACCCTAGGCGATCACTCTTCTGCATTTTTTTACTATGGATTAGTATGCAATCTATGGGATTTCATATACACCAAATCACAAAATATATCTATTTTTTGTCTGTGTTCTTTGACTCAGCATTGTTACTTTGATACTTATCCATATTATAGCAAATATCAATATTTCATTCTTTAAACGAACACTTAAATATTCATTATATGGTTATGCTACAATGTGTTTATCCATTCATTTATTAATAGGTATTTCCATTGTTTCCAGTTTGTGGTTCTTACAAATAAAGTTCTATGATCATTTGTGTAGACATATGTTTTATTTCTCTTGTGTAAATACCTGGGATTTGAATGACTGGATTATATGGTAGGTCTATGCCTAATTTCTTAAGAAGCTGTCAAATTGCTTTCCAAAGGGATTACACAAATTACTATTCCCACAAGCAGAGTATGAGAGCTCCTAATACTCTGTTTTCTTACTTAGTATGGTCATGTGTCTAGTTGTACTGAAGTCTAACTTACCAATTTATCTTTGACATATCATATTTTTTATATTTTATCTAAATGCAATCTTTCTATAAGTTGACAAAGTTTTGTTACTGTGTTTTCTTCTAGAAATTTTAGTTTCAGGTTTTATACAGAAGTCTAACATCTATTTTTACTTAATCTTTATATTTCTGATAGTTCATTTTTTCTGTGTGAAAAAGGAAAGTCCCTTCAACTCTGCTCTTGTAAGACATGAATCAAATTTCTTTTTTTAAATAAAATATAATTTTTTTTCCCAGAACCATTTGTTAAAAAGATTTTCTTTTCTTCACTGGAATGCCTTGGCATTTTTGTTGAAAATAAGTTTTCACTTATGTGAGGATTTATTTCTGGGGTCTTTATGCTATTTGATTGGTCTAATTGTCTATCTTTATGTTAATGCTGTACTATTTTGATTCTTGTGGCTTTGTAAAAAGTCTTGAAATAATTAGTCCTCCAATCTGTTCTTCTTTTTTCTAAGTTTGTTCTAGGTTATTTGCATTCCATATGAATTATAGACCCAACTTGTCAATTTCAATAAAATAGGCTCCTAAGATTTTTATTGAGATTCCATTGACTCTATAGATCATTTGAGAAGAATTGACACCTTAATCAACATTAAATATTCTGACCCATGAATAAGGCAAATTCTTCACTTAGTTGGCCCTTCTTTAATTTTTCTTTGAACTGTTTTGTAGTTTTCAGTGTAAAGATCTCGCACATCTTTTGCCAAATTAATTACTAAATTTTTATACTTTTCGATATTATGAATCTTTTATTTTAATATTCATTTTTTCTTGCCATTATAAAAATACAATTTGTGCTTTACATTGATTTTGCATCCTGATACTTGTTAAACTCACTTATTAGTTCCACTAGTTATTTTGTAGAATCCATCTGATTTTCTACATACAGTCATATCATCTGGGAATAAAGAGAGTTGACATCTTTCTTTTCAATTTGAATACCTTTCTTTCTCTTTCTTGTCTGATTGACCTGTCTAGAACTTGTCCTGTAATGTTGAATAGAAGTAGTAAGAGCAGACATTGTTGTCTTAGTTCTGATTTTAATAGGAAATTATTCAGTCTTATACAAAGTCTAATATTAACTCTTTTTTTTCCATATATGCCCTTAATCAGATTGAGAAAGTGTTCCTAGTTTGCTAGCCTTTTTTTTTTTTAATTGAGTAACGGATGTTGAATTTTGTGAAATGACTCTTTCTGTTTCTACTGATATGATCATGTGGTTTTTCTTTTATGTATTTTTTTTAGTTTAATATGGTGTTACATTGTTTTTTTTTTTAATAAGCCCCTACTTTAAATTTGAGATAAATTCCAGTTAGTCATAATGTATCATCCCTTTTCAAAATAGACTTTTTTAAAGAGAAATTTTATGTTTTCAGAAAAATTGGGTAGAAAGTACAGAAAGTTCTTATATACACTATGTCTCCTGACACATGATTTTCCCTATTATTAATATATTACATTAGTGTGGTACATTGTTAAAACTGATGAAAAAATATTAATCATTATTAATTAAAGTCTATAGTTTACGTTAGGGCTCACTTTTTGCACTGTACAGGTGTATCAGTTTTGAAAAATGAAAAATGTTCCATATACACCAATTTGTGATCATAGAGCATAGTTTCACTGCATTTAAAAATTCCTGTGCACCACCCATTCATCTCTCCTTTCCTCCTTCTTCCAATGTCCTGATGAACACTGAGTTTTTTACTCTCTATAATTTTACATTTTCCAAAGTGTCATATAGCATGAAATCATGTAGCCTGTAGCCTTTTCTCTGTGGCTTCTTTCACTTACCACTATGCATTTAAAGTTCTTCCGTATCTTTTTGTGGTTTGGTAGCTCATTTCTTTCTTTCTTTTTTTTTTCAGAATAATATTCCATTGTATGGATGTATCAAAGTCTGTTTATCCATTTACCTACTGAAGGATATCTTGGTTGCTTCCAATTGGGGGCAATTATTAATAATGTAGCTATGACAATTTGTGTGCAGGTTTTATTTTTTTTTAAGATTATTTATTTGTTTATTTGAGAGAGAGAGCACAAACAGGGGGAACAGCAGAGGGAGAGGGAGAAGCAGACTCCCTGCAGAGCAGGGAGCCTGAAGCAGGGTTCCTGATCCCAGGACCGTGGAATCATGACCTGAGCGAAAGGCAGATGCTCAACCGACTGAGCCACCCAGTTGCCTCAAATCAAGAGTCAGATGCTTAAATGACTGAGCCACCCAGGCGCCTCTGTATGCAGGTTTTAGTTTTCAGTTAATTTGGGTGAATAACTAGGTGTGCACTTGTTGAATTGTATGTTAGGACTATGTTTAGCTTTGTAAGAAACTACTAAACTATCTTCCAAAATGGATGTATCATTGTGCACTTGCACCACCAATGAATAAGAGTGCCTACTGACATACATCTTTTCCCACATTTGGTGTTATTAATGTTTTAGAATGTAATCATTCTAATTAGTGTGGAGTGGTTTCTTATTGTTTTAACTTGTAATTCCCTAATGATATATGATGTTGAACATCATTTCATAGGCTTATTGGCCTCTTTATATCTTCTCTGGTGAGTCATCTGTTCAGATCTTTTGTCCATTTTTAAAATTGGGTTATTTTCTTGTTAAGTTTTAACAGGACTTTATATATTCTGGGCATCAAATATTATGTTTTAGATAGCAAATATTTTCTGTCAGACTGTGGCCTTTTTATTCTCTTAATGGTGTCCTTGCAGAGCTGAAGTTTTTATTTTAATGAAGTGTGATGCCACAAGATAGCATAATAGGAGGTCTCCTGCTTGTATTCCCCCACAGCAACAATAATTTGGCAGCTATCCACAGACAAGTGACTTTGTGGGAGCTTTGGGATCCAGACCGGAACTTGTAAAACCCAATGAAGCCCAAGACTAAAGAGGGCTTTTTTTGAGAGGTATCTGTGCAGGTGACAGGCTCACTGACTGTGGTCCCACCACAGACCTGCACAGTTCTATCTCGTTATGGACTCAACTATAGTCTATTTAACCTTGGTTCTGCCTCTAGCATCATCTGCACTGAGACCTAGGGAGAGTTATACCTGTCTGTGCCTCTGGTAACAGGCCGACAGACCTCTGTCTCATCTGTGGACTCTGCAGTGGCCTGTGACTCAACTCCAGCCCTGCTCAGCCATAGTTTGGGGGCAGTTCTGACTATCCAGAGAACTTGAAGGAGGCATGCTTCTCAATGCCCCCAGAGACACTTAGGTCTATAATATCTTCTGAATTAATTTTGATCATAATTTTTATCTGATCCATGGCAAATTGGCTAAAGAGTGTTTTTTATCTACCACTATTTTTTTCCCATTTTTCTTCCCCTCCCCCATTTTTTCTTACAGTACTTTTATACAAAGCTCATACTAATTCTTGTTTGCTTAACACTTACTGTGAAATGGGATGAGTTCTTACTAGACAAGCTCTTTAAAGGAGGTTACTGTGAAGTTGTGGACACAGATGATTTTCATGCTAGCAGCAATTCTTTCTGGTTTATGTTAAAGTTCTTTATAAGATACATTTCTCTGTCTAAACTTTTACTTCCCTCAACCAACAGAAATTGTCAGCTGTAGTGTTACTTTAAGGGCAGAATATTTGTCTTTCTCTCTTTTTTCCTACAAGACTGCTTCCTGAAGGCCATACAGAAGTATGTAGCTGCTTGTGGATCTTTGTGTCTTTATTTTTGCTTATTCTTTGGGGCAAACTTGATTGAGAAAAAGTACTGCCAAAATCCCTTATCATTCAAAATAAGTATTGGCTTTAGCCCCTGAGTATGACACCTATATTTAGAGAACACTGTTCTACCAGTTTTCTTTCTCAACATCTGTCTGCACGCGACATTACTCTTGTTTAATTTAGCAGCTCTTTCTTTTATATCATTATTTAGAACAATATGTGTGTTCTAGTTCTGCAGATAAGAGTTTTCATTTTGTTTTATTTCCTTTGATATTAGGGAGATCTTTGGTGAAGAGGACAACATTATCTTTATTGGCGCCATATTTCCTCTCTTTCTCTTTCTCATTTATTTCAGATGAGTGTTTCTTAGTCAGGGTTCTGCTAAAAGCTGATTGCATTGCTGGAGAGTCATTAATTAATTGATTTCTTCCCCCAGAGCAAAAAAAAAAAATTCTGGAAAGGATAAACTGTAGGAACTGGAGAGACCTCATCACCCCACATGTATAAGAAGTAATTAAAGCTTTATAATGAAAACTTACACCTATGACAGTTCAATATAATGATTGCAGTTCAAACATTGCCCCAAACTCTAGGGAGTTACCCTTTTTATAAAAAATTAACTACTGAGTTAATTGAGAAAAAAAGTGGAATTTTGGAGTTAGGGTTTTTGCTTTAAGCAATTTAGACAAGATTAAAAAAAATACCAGAAACTATTATTTATTGAGCACTTACCATGTGCAATGTACTACTCTATGTCCTTGATAAGAATGGGCTCACTTTCATTTTAACCTATGAGGTAGATACTATAATTATCCTCAAAGTACAGAAGACCAAACTAAGATTTAGTGAGGTTATGTAGCTATCCTAAAGTAACATGTTTAATAAGTGACAAAACAAAAAATACAATCAACTACTGCCAAAAACAGTCTTGTGGCAAAGGTAAATGACATTTTGCATGCATTTACTCCTTTCCTCTTTCATCCATTTATTTATCCAACAAATATATGAATGTGTACTCTGTGCTAGGTAATGTCTAGGTTTTAGAGGCACGGCAATAAAACAAAATTAAAATAGTCTCAGTCCTTAGTGAATTCACAGTTGAGTTGAGAAGATAGACACTCATCAAACAGTAGCACACAACATGAAAAATAACAACTGTGATGACATTTGTAAAAGAAAGGTACATGTCTGCAGAAGTATCTAATATGGAATCCAAGGTATTCTGATGGGTATTGGCTAATGCAGAGATTTCAGCTTTGGAATGGGGTGTGAAGGATAAAAATGGATTAAGTTGGTGATGTTTACTGGTGGGGAGGTGAGCAGGCATGGGCTAAATAGGTGATGGGTATTAAGGAGGGCACTTGTGATGAGCACCTGGTGTTGTATGTTAAGTGATGAATCACTAAATTCTATACCCGAAACTAATATTACACTGTACATACACTAACTGGAATTTAAATAAAAGCTTGGAAAAAATGGATTAAGTTGGTAAAGGGGTTGAGGATAAAGTTCCAAGATAAGGAACCACAGAGCAGGTACAAAAGTCTTAGAATAGGAAAACATCATATTTGAGGAACTAAAAGAAGGTGTTTGCCGGGAACTCAAACCAAGGAAAAGGAAATGGTGGTTAATAAGGCCAGACAGGTTACTGGGATCAGACTGTGATGTTTTGTATCCCCATATTAAGTATCTTGGGTTTTGTCATAAGAGCATGGGGAGCTACTGAAGGTTTTAAGCAGTAGGGTGAAATATATGATTAACCTGTCTGCAATGTGATCTTTTCAAAGGTAGGCACTGTTTGAAGAATGTGTCAGTATCTAAGGTGAAAAATTATTGTTCCTTGGACTAGAAAGGAGAAAATATAGATTGAGAGGATTAAATTGAATAGAGACATATTAAGTATGTTAAATTGAAAGAACCCGATGATTGATGGGCCATGGTATGATAAAGGAATGAGTTATTGATGATGACTGCCAAGTTTTTGGCTAAAGAGACTTAAAAAATGTTGTGTCATTCACTAAGCTAGAGAACAGTAGAAGGGAGATTGTATTTCTTGCAGAAAATCACTAGTACATTTTTGGAAATAGTGAGTATAAGATACCTTGGACATTCAAAGCTTAATGTCAAGTTGGTAGTTTGATATGCAAGGTATAAGCTCAAAAGATAGGTTTTAACTAGATATCCATGTTGGTGATCATTGACACCATAGTTTCAGATGAAATAATTTAAGAAGAGAAGAATGCCAAGCATAATTTTAAAGGTATTCCAACATTTAAAGGCCAGGTAGAAGAGAAGAAGCCTGTAAGCAAAAAAAAAAAAAAAAAAAAAAAGAAATGGCAAGAGTTAGAAGAACCAGAAACGTGTGTCAGTATAAAACGATAGAATGTTCAATACTCCGTGATGTTAGTTGGGAATTAAAATTCCTGCTTTCCCTTGTGGGAAGTTCTTCTCTCTTTTACCCACATTCTTACTCCATCACATTTCCATTGAAAACTTTTGTTATCACAATGTTATTAAATTTTAATTTCTCACCCAAACTCACTCAAGGCAACTCTTTATTTCTCTGCTTTATTTTATTTCCATCTAATATGTTACTTATTTAGGTTTTTTCATTGTCTCCTCCGCACCCCTCAATGAGTTATGGTGTTTGTAACTTTTGTTCACTGCAGTAGCTCCTACAACTAGTTTAATGCCTAGCATATAGTATACTCTCTAGAAATTAATAAGTAATGATAGGTGATTAAATGAACAGTGATAAATCCACTGAGAGGACAAGTACATAAATTAAGGATTGACATGTGTTAACTGGACTTGATGTGGTTGTAGCAGTGGCCAAACTGGAGTGAGTTGATGAGTGAGTGATAGGCAAGCAAACAAAGAAAGTGAATAGTTGTCTAAAAAGGCAACTCTTTCTTACAAGTATGGTTACAGAGAAAAATAAAAATGAATATGATTAAAAATTGGGTAAGATGGGAACACTGGATAGAAGGAAGTGTTCAAGGGGGATGAAGACATCCCCCTTCTTCCCCCTTTTTTTTGGAAAATGGACAAAAGATTGGACATGTTTAAAATGCCATTAGGTAGATGCATGAGAGGGAGCAGTTGAACACACAGAATACAGTAATAAACAGAAACAACAGTTGAAGACAGAAAAGAAGGGGTAATTAATAGACTCAGATTCTGGGGAAGGCCCATGGGGAGAATGGTCTTCAGAGGAGGGGGAGGACTCAAGGATGTGGGAGGATTCAGGAAGTGAGTTACAATGTCAAGTGGTTGAAGTAAGGTAAGATCTCTGTGAGGTGGCGCTCTAAAGGTGTCTGTCCAGGGTTAGTGATATGTTTTAAGTGAAACATTTGAAAAGAAGAAGATTGAAAATAGTAGCTTGAGAGTGTGGTAGAGAGAATTGAATACTGAAATATGTTAGGTTTGCTCTGGACAGTATGGAATGTGCACAAACAACTTGTACTAAATACAAATAGAAAGACATATTTTGGTTTTAGAAAAGACTTTTAATCGATAAAATAAGGCAGCTCATAATTGAGAAATCTATGAAAATGAGACAGTTGATAATTTGGACTCTAATAAAAAGAGTATTTTCTACACCTATTTAAAAATAAGTCCCTCGTGTCAAATTGCAAGGATAAAATTTGATTCATTTCTAAAAGTTTATTTTTTCTTCCAAGAGTATTTCCAGATTGCTGAGTTTGAAGGTACATAAACATGATATTAAATATGAAAAATTAAATTTCTCTCTCTATGGACATGTAGCCATCTACACATACTCATAAAGGAAAATTATGCATTGTTGATGTTTGGTTTTAGTTTGTATTGCATTTTAATAAAACAAAACAAAATAACGTGGTTTGACATGTTTTCCTAATTGTTTTGAGTGTGTAATTTAAATAAACGGCTCCATCTCTAGCATTCCAAATGATATAACTTTCTCTAGAATTTGATCTGTCATTCTTCCAATTAGAAAAAGCCCTGCAGCTGTGCTATAGAATGGCTTTATAATATATCTTCAGCTTTAACAAGGAACTTTTTGATGTATTTCAATTATGATGTACAAAGTAGCATCTTCTTAATTAAAGAAGAAATTTCATTTTGAGGCTCTTTAAAGTGCTATTAAAGTTTATGGTTGAAAGCTTCCTGTTAAGATGAATCTGCCCTCTGTATTTAGTGAATGGTATATGGAGCATTTGGGCTGCAGGGAGAAAAATAGCCAAGAAAGGATGCTAAATACTACTGAGATTGGAGAATAAAATTTGGTTATAAAAGGTTGGCTTCTAAGAGACCAGATTACACATCAGTAAATATTTAAACATAGTTCTATTGGCAGTAAATTTTTTTAAAGATTTTATTTATTTATTTGAGAGAGAGGATGAGAGAGAGAGAAAGCACATGAGAGGGGATAGAGTCAGAGGGAGAAGCAGACTCCCCGCTGAGCAGGGAGCCTGATGTGGGACTCGATCCTGAGACTCCAGGATCATGACCTGAACTGAAGGCAGTCGCCCAACCAACTGAGCCACCCAGGTGCCCTGGCAGTAATTTTTTAAATCATAATAATCTGGAAAGGACAAAAATTTCTTTGAAATTGAGGATAAGGAATTAAATGATAAAAATTAAGAGTGATGAATGCTGTCTGACACCGTGATCCTGGGTGTGCGCACAGGAGAAATCCCATATTATACATACCCTGTAAAAAAAATTAAAGAAAATAAAAATAAATTGGTATATGGTCCCCTTGAGACACATACTCACACACAAATCAAAATCCCCAAATAAAAGTTAAGCCATAAAATACATATGTGATTCTAGCTTCGATGGAACAAATATAATTTTTCCTCTTTTCTCCAAACTAATTTTGCATATTCCAAATAAAGCTTTAGACGAGTGCTCTGGCAGTGTGTATTTTTAGGCTTCAAGAACTTCTAACGTAGACAAGATGGTGCAGCTGACAGTGCTCATGGTTGACAACAACACAGATTTTAAAGGTTGTTGCCTGGCTGGTGAGAGTGAACAGGAAATGGAAGACTTGTGCTATACGGGAAAATATTATATATGAAGCATCAAGAAAGAATGTTCTTTACTAAATATAAGTATTTATCTACATGTTTAGATACAGACACACACACACGCAGAGCATTCACCCAGCCAGCATTGCAAGCATATTAATATATACTCGTGCCAACTGATCCTACTGTCTAATGATTTACTGATAAAAAGGAAAGTTCGAGAAGTCCATTTATTAAAGTCTTCAGCACACGGTTAATATATCCTAACCAGTCTAAGAAGTTAATACCTACTAAAATCTGAAGAGTAACTTCTTATCATTAAAACTGACATCAGTTTTCAAATATCTCACTAAAGTAACCCTTGATATTTTATGATGAATGTAAGAATATTATAGAAGGCATATATTCTTAAAAAAAACTATATGAACTGTATGTTACCGTGGTTGTAGTTTACTTTTCTCTTTCTTTAGATGTTCTATTTTTCTTAGTATCTAATTGCATGAATTCTCTCAAAATGGAAGAAATATAAAATTCTACCAGAAATGCCTTGTTGCCTTATGCTTTAAGATGAGTAATGGATAAAATAGAGCATCTCTGATATTCATGTACTCAGATACCAATGTGAATATAAGGTTTTCCTGGAAGGCAAATTCATCACTAAACTGTGACATTTTGTACAATACTGTGTAATGTTTCATAGTATCATATTTTATAGTATATATTCTCCAAATGATACCACAATCATTATATAGGATATGAGAAAATCTTTTTTTACAGGATAGGCTATTCATTGCCATTGTGGTGGGCACTTTGGAAATTAAAAATGGAGAATGGTTGCATAAAGAAATGCATTATTGGGTTTATACAAAGTGATAAATCTGGAGCTATTGCAGTGTCAATTTCTTTATCATTTCTGAATATTCAATTCTGCTTTAGGAAAAAAAATGGGATGGATGAAACTCATCATATTTGTTAGGATAAATACACAATATGGTATGTTAAAAATGGGATGGAAGAAAGTAGATATATTTAAGACTCATGAAATAATATATATTTATATACACAAATAAAACCCATGGCTGTTTAGTAAGCTACAGCTATTGGCTGGGCAACCTTGTCCCTGTGTCTCTCTGATAGAGCATATGTATATCATTGGCCCAGGGGACCTTCTGTCTCTGAATTTTTTTGTTTAGCTACAACCCTGGTCCTTCTAACTAAAAACATATAGTTATATATAATGTGTGTAATTAATATAAATACATATTATACAGGTAGCATATAATACATGTAATTAAAATATTATGCCATTAGTGGGAATAGCTCATATAGTCCAGAGCTAGGGTATAATGAACATTGGGTAGCCAGGATTCAGACAGTGTGGTTTTCCGTCCACTTGTACCTTATCCTAATTGTGTTAACTTACTCAAGCTTTACTATTGCTTCTTAAATTGATTTAACAGTCTGTGATCTGAGTGCTTTCATTCAGCCTATGAGCCTTTCTGTTCTGTGACAGTAATGTTCCACAGTGAATTGTGTGGTAGTTACACATGGCAGCTACCACTGAGTCAAGTTAATTTCCTACATAACATGAAGCAGAGTCTACATCTCTACAGACCTTATAGTAATCCTTGTACACAGTTTGACTTTTTAATTCACTTACCCTCAAAACTTTCCTAGTCATCAAAAAAAATCTTGTTTTCATATGGCTATGGTTTCTTTCTAGGACTCAACATAAATATAATTTTATCAAAATAACATTTGGGTATCCTGAAAATTAACAAGGTACTTCTTCTGAAAAAAAAAAAAGACTCCTATGTATATTCATAGTATCCTGTTTTATAGTATACATTTATAGTATAGATGACCTCTCTCCTTTGTTAGAGTGTAATATTTTTAAAAATGTATCTATCCTTGACTAGGCAGGAGGTGTATAAATCTTAAAAAAATTTGCCAACCATTGGCAAAATGCAAAAATAGGTATAGACCACTGAATTCTTTCATCATACTATTGTCAAATGTGTTTAGAATGTTAAAAGGGATAATTAGCAATGAAATATCTCTACACTCTGTCACAACACATCAAGAGCATGTAACACTCTTCACACTTAAAAAAAGAAAGAAAGAAAGAGCTAGAATACAAATTTCATGGTAACAGTCTTAAATTTGGTATATACTTCATTCTCATTCCATGCTTGTAACATTGGAATCCACATATATTTTCTCTTTTTTCACTAAATTCCTCCTCTTCTGCCTTCTCTCCTCTTTACCTTTCCATTTCTTTGACATGGTCTTGGCTTCAGTGACTTTAAACTCTACTGTGATTGCTATCATTAGGAAAAATTATCTACCCCCTAAGGATAATGGGATAGGCTATCAGGAAAAAAAAATACAAAAATACATTCTACACCGGTATTACCTTGACTATGTTCATGGCAAATCTCTGCGTGAGCATTTTTGAAAACAATTACATTTTGACCTTTTGAGTTTGATTTTCTTTTCCCAAAACTTAACCTAATAATGTAGGGCAAAATATTCTCATATCTAATAACTGAGTAAGTAAAATTTAAGGACTTCTTGAAGAACGATTAGTCTTTTTCTTTTTAGAAACGTTATTTTCATGGATTTCAGGTTCTCAGTAATGCCTGTTAAACAGTAAAAGGATTAAATGAAAAACCAGGTGCACTGCTCAAGGTTCTGCCCAGTGGGAGGATTTCCCTTCACCACTGTTTTTCAGGGATGTCCCAGAGAAGGATTGTAGTGCTGGGGCTGTTCACTTCCAGGTGGTACCTATTTGCCTAAAACCAGTAATACAAACCCAAGTTTTCTTTTCTTCTATCAGCTGACTGTAGGGAACTCCCCATGAGGCCATATGTGTAGGCTATGTGAGACAGAAGGTAATGTAGCAGGAGTGGGGACCACAGACATTTGGACTACTTCATCATGTAAGTTATTTGTGGCTTCAGGGCCTCCCCAAGCCTGCTCTTATATCTATAACTTCCATGAATTGCTGCTGTGGCTGCCCAAATTTATAGCTTAATGGATCAGACAACCCCAGCTCATGATGGGTGGTTCAGGTCACATGGTAACTTGATGGCCGATGGTTAAGCATTCAGTCTCAACTAAGGCCTAGAATAAGCCAAAAGCTGTTTTTCAAAAGGGGAACAGTTATCCACAGAAGATGGCAGGGCCTTGTTTCAAAATCCTGAGTCTGCAATGTGATTCCCCTGTAGGAACCTGCTAAAGCCTCCAAACAGCATCCTTATTGCAAGTAACACTTCAGGCACCATTGGATCTGCTGGAACCAGCCAAGCATCACCCCATATCCTTCAAGTCTTGATGGTGGCATGATTTCTGCTATCTCTCCAGGTATGCAATATTGCTTCTTGTATTATTTAAAATTTTTGTTTTGTTTTTGATTTATTATTTCCTAAGTAAGAAGTGGTGAAACTATTCATTATAATATCTGGTGTTCAATACATAATACTATGTGTTTTCAAAACCCATGGAACTTCCCAGTTACAGAAAGTGAACTTTAATGTATGCAGATTTAGAAGATTGGGGGTTGCCAGAATGGAGTGCAGAATGTGACAAAGCAATCTAACTGTATTGCAAGTATACAAAACATTGTCATTTAAGAGTGTGTGTTTAGGGAAAGTACTGCACTAAGTAACCTTGGAAATGAGTGAAGTATATAAGACTAAAGGCAAAGAAACTATAGATAAACAGGGTACAGTAGTTGATGAAGTCATTTCCCATAAGGATATAGGGTAAAAATTCTGATACTCCTGTACATGTATACTAGAATTGAACAACTGAGTAAATGAAAGTTGTGAGCCAGGTTTTTCACTATAGGCATGAGAAGTTACAGATCATCAAGAGTAGGAGGCTAGAATGATCCACCTGGTCATGGATTAGAGCTAGAAACATAGGCATAAACTCAAGTTTAGCTTAATACAGGCACAGATGGTTACAGTTAGAAATATTTGTAAATAGGTTTATATACACAGGTAAGTATAAGCACATCTGTTTTCTTTCTTTAGCTGAAAGGGCCTAAAAGCACTATAGTAGTGATCAGCACAACTAGAGTCAAGTTTTTGGTTTCTGGTACTGTTCCCCAATAAAAGAACCCAGGATTCTTAGGGAAATAGCTGAATCTAAGACTGTGGCAAGAAATGTACAAGATGAGCCTGGGGCATCCTGTAGTGCCAGAAAGTAAGGAAGAGCTCAAATGGAGCTCTTATGGAGATATGTGAAAAGGTCTCAAGAACTAACTGAATGAGCTCCTAAAGCCTGAAATTGGAGCAATTTTAACAAAAAATATAAATAAAGTTATATTGGATTATAACTCAAAGTGTAAAATAAAATGTTTCCATATTTGCGTAAGTGATTACATATACAAATATATGAAGGAGAATAAACATATCTCCCTATCAGAAGAATTCCAAATAGTTTATTTATGTAGATAATCCTACCTCAAAGTAGGGGAAGATATAATCCCCTACCCGGTAAGTGAGGAACATAGGCTATACCTAGTGACTTTCTTCCAAAGAATACAGTATGGAAAGGACTAGAAAAGATTAACTTTCCAGTGGAGAACTGTAACAAACATTATCTCAGTCAGGTGATGAAGGTTAACATCAATAATGATATCTAAAGTAAAATATTGACAATTATATTCTTTTGATAAAATGTAGTGAAAATGGCACTTTACTTCTATGGTCTTCCTATTAAAGACACATAACCCAAGTATAATTATGAGAAAAATACCAGACAATCCAAATTTAGGGCTATTCTATGAAATAATCTGTTTAGTACACCTATTCCTCAAAGCTATCGAGGTCATGAAAAGCAAGGGAAGTCTGAGAAAAAGCAAAAGGAGCCTAAGGAGACATGATGACAAATATAATGTAGTATCATGGATAGGATCCTGAAACAGAAAAGGATCATAAGGTAAACTCCAAGGACATTTTAATGATGTATTGACTTGAGTTAGTAACAATGAATTGATATTGGTTCATTAATTGTAACAAATGCACCACACTAATATAAGATATTAATGGAAACTGGGTGTGAGGTATATATGAATTCTCCATACCATCTTCACAATTTTTCCATAAATCTACACATGTACTAAAATGAGAACTGAATTTAAAAAGACAGAAAAATTTGAACACTTAAAAATGATTTGAAGAATTTGCAGGGAGGTAATTAATGGTGGAAAGTCTTAATTCCTGATTTATGTAGCATATCTATGCTTTAATCTACAAGAGTAAATAATTTTTTATATCTTAAGATTCATACACGTTAGTGCATCTCATATTGTCCTCTGATCTGGAGCATAGAATTATAATAGCACAGAATTGATCTTAATGGAATCAAGGTATAGGCAATATTATATTGAAAAGTGCCTGATTCTTAGAAAGTATCCCCAAATTGTCAGATTGCTTAATATGGACCGACTTTTCTAATGGGAGGAATTATGGGGTTGGATATTTTGGGTATAGATTATTTTCTGTTTAAATCCTGGTTCCAATATTACTAGTCAAGGCAACATTGATATATTTCATAATCTTCATGAGTTGTGTATTCATCTATTGTAAAATGGTGACAAATCTGCTTGAGTGCTGCAGTAAGGACTAGAGATAGTATATATAACACCCCACTGTAGAGCCTGGTATAGTAGATGCTTAATAAATGGGATAGTTTAATATTGAATATTAAAATTTTACACACTCACCCAACTCTTTCTGCTTGACCTCTGCACTTCTCCATGGGATTTATAATCAGTCTTATATAATACCCAGTGCTCATTACATCACGTGCCCTCCTTTTTTTTTAATAATTTTTTGTTATGTTAATCACCATGCATTGCATCATTAGTTTTTGATATAGTGTTCCATGATTCATTGTTTGTGCATAACACCCAGTGCTCCACGCAGAATGTGCCCTCTTTAATACCCATCACCAGGCTAACCCATCCCCCCACCACCCTCCCCTCTAGAACCCTCAGTTTGTCTTTCAGAGTCCATCGTCTCTAATGGTTCGTCTCCCCCTCCGACTTGCTCCCCTTCATTCTTCCCCTCCTGCTATCTTCTTCTTCTTTTTTTTTTCTTAACATATATTGCATTATTTGTTTCAGAAGTACAGATCTGTGATTCATCAGTCTTGTACAATTCACAGGGCTCACCATAGCACACACCCTCCCCAATGTCTATCATCCAGCCACCCAATCCCTCCCACCCCCCACAGTCTCTAATGGAAATTTAATACTAAGTAGGAGCCCAGCATGTAAAAGCCAGAGGGCTGAGACTAGCCGCAGAGAGAAGAAATTGGTCCATAGGCTCCAAGGAAGAAGTGAGCTTGGTTGGACCTACGAAAGAAGGTGGACCAGTCTGTGGGTGGGTGGAGGGTTATTATAAGAGAGGTAGCCTGGACTTTCTAGGCCAGACTAAGAAGCTGGGTTTTTTTGTTTGTTTTATTTTCAATGGGGAAGAATGCTTTTGGAAAACTTTACAAAGGGGACTTTTGTGATCAGATTTATATTTTAAAAGATTACTCTGCTGAATGAAAAGAATGGAAGAAAAAGCTTTCAACTAAATTCTCATGTTGTATAAATCCACTCAGGATTTAAAAAACCTATGTTGGTTATTCTCAAGGAAGATAATCGGTGATTCAAAAGTGTATGGACTTATGTAAATTTCTATACAGCCTCTTAGGAACATGGAATGAATACTGTATGTATTTATAGATATATAGGCATAGATGCATATTCTTTTAGAAACTGAATTTAAGCTACTTGATTCAATCTGTGAAAAAATTCTGAAATTTTACTTTCTCTTAATATAAACGACCAATTATAAATCTAAGATAAAATCCAGATGGCATTTCTTGTATTCCAGTAGAAAGTTGTAATACCAATTTATGATGATGATGATGTTTAAAAATGCTGTGAGTTTCCTTATCTCAAAACACCCAAATATTCTTTTTTTCAGGCTTAAGATAATTTATAACTGTGTGAATACTATTTCTACTTCACCTTTTTTCTTTTTTTACTTTTTCTACTAATGTAACTCAAAAGTTTAATTACTGAACATTGTGTAGAGCTCTAAATTATAGCTTAAGTGAAAATTCAATAAATTCTAGGGTAAACTTGGTTAGTACTTTGCAAACTATAATGAGTATATGATTCATGTGGGGATCTTGTCAAACGAAGCTTCTGTTCAGGACCAGTGCAGGATCTGTGTTTCTGCATTTCTAACAAGTTCCCAGATAATGCCAAAGCTTCTGGTCCATGGACCAACTTTGATTAGCAAGAGACTAAGCTTTCATACCGTAGAAAATCCCCTGGGCATTTACTTACTTATTTTTTAATACCAATTCCTGACTCCCACCCAAGACCAACAATCAGAATTGATGGGGTTGAGTCTGGGCATAAATATTTCTTAAGAGGTTGAAGTTGATCATGATGTTTAGACAAACTTGAAAACCATAGCTCTGGAACATATAAGTCATTAATAAAATATCTTTATGATATTACTTAGAGCTAAAATAATATGGGCAGCAGGACTTAAGGATACAGTTCTGTCACTGTGCTGGGAAAAATTATAAGACAATTTGCTATTTTTGACCCTGGCTTAATTTTGAGCAGAGACTGACAGAATGGCAATTGTACTATATTATACTGACTTGCATGGCAGCTTTGTGATAATGGGGCCATTGATGAGGCAGACCATTAAATTCATTTTCACTCAAGACCAAAGCAAGGATTTGAATGGAAGTTTCCAGAGGTGAAAAATGAATGTGTAAGCCCATTTTTATTCATATATTAAGTGAATTAATTCATTCTCTCTGTAAATGGTTTTGAGATAACATGCACTCAAATGACTGTAAACAGAAATTATATTTTTAATAGTAAGAAAATTCATTTTGAGATCCTTCCACAGGCAACTGAAGAGTTATTTTAGAAATATACTAATTACAATATAATGACTACTACTAACTACTTAGTATTTACTATGTGCCAGGTGTTATATATAATATATATAATGTTCTTTTCACTTTATGTGAGGAGGAAATTGAGATTCAGAGAAATTAAATAACCTTTCTAAGTTTGCACAGCTGGTATGTGGCAGAGACAATATTTAACCCATTTATCTGACTCGAGAGTCCAAGCATTTTTCTGTCTAGCTCATCATTCCTAGAACTGTTTGAAATGCTACCTAGTCAGTGTGTTAATTCATGGAATGCTCATAGGAAACAAGTTGAAACACATATGAACTATTTTAAAACTCACTTCTTTTAAAATTGCTTTATTTAAAAAACCATACTTCATGTGTTTTTTTTTTAAATAATATATATTTATTTGTGAACAATTAACTTTTTACCAGTGCTGCTTTTGTTAATAGAAATTATAAGCTAGGTGTGTAGGTAAGGTTATACATTTCAGTCCAGGAAGGCATGGAAGTTCACCTACAATTAGTGACTCAAAAAAAGTGCAACTAGTTCTTCATTCTATCAGTAATTCTAATTCCTAGTTTCATGTTTGACTTTGAAAGTTTGCTCTAAAAAGATGATTTATTTATATACACACAAGAGATCTTTCCTGTGGACTGCCACCTAGATATATTAACAGATTATATATATATACATATATATATATAATTTGAAAGAGAAAGAGCAAATTTAGAAATAAATCACATAAAACTGAATTTCATAAATGTCCCTAATAAAATATTTTAAAGAAAATCGTATATATAGTTTTATTTAAAACATTATATATAGAGACATATAAATAATTTTCTTTTAAGTGTATTATTGTGCATGTTTAAAAAAAATTTTTTTGAAGATTTTATTTATTTATTTGACAGAGAGAGACACAGCAAGAGAGGGAACACAAGCAGGGGGAGTGGGAGAGGGAGAAGCAGGCTTCCTGCAGAGCAGGGAGCCTGATGCTGGGCTCGATCCCAAGACCCTGGGATCATGACCTGAGCCAAAGGCAGACGCTTAACAACTGAGCCACCCAGGCGCCCCTAAAAAACTTTTTAAGTATATTATTGTGCATGTTTAAAAAACTATCTATACATAGCTTACACATTAAAAGCTATACATATGTATGTAAATGTGTATTTTTCTTCTAAATATTTTATCATGAAAAAATTCAAACATACAAAAGTAGCATTAATAAAATAACAAATCTCCATGTAAAAATCACATAATTTTATAAATGGTCTACCATTAATGAACCAACTTTGTTTCATCTATAACCCTCTACTCATAACTACTTGTTTTATATATAACTACACTCCTCAGAATATTTTGAAGAAAACTTCATCATCTGTATTTATGTTTAAGTAAGAAATTTTTAACATGATGATGTTATCATTATTACACCTATAATTTAGTTATAATTTTTAAATATGGAATGTCTACTTAATGTTCAAATATCTCTACTTATATTATAATCTGCCTCCCTCTCCCTTTCCCTCTTTTTAAAAATTTGATTAAATGAATCAGAATTTTTAAAAAATTAAGATATGGTTAGTTTGCTATATTTTCTTTTTTATTTATTTTTTTAGGTTGCTATATTTTCTAAGAACCTTTCAATCCATAATTATGCCTCCATCAACTTTTCTTCCTACATCCTTTGTTGCTGTTGTAAAATACACTGGGATATTTTTTCTGTACAGCTTCCTACACATTGAAGTTTCATATTTTCAACCACATGTTATTTTTCTTTGTTCCATGCATTTCCTGTAAATTGGCAATTAGATCTAAGCGTTGATAAAATTTAGGAAAAGGAAAGTTTTTGGTGAGACTATGTCTTGAGGAGGTACGTATTATCTAAGTCTCTTTTCATGAGATTAACAACTCTGGATGATAATTGCATAGATGCAATAATTCATTAAGGGTTCCATAATGGTGATATTCTTTCATTCTTATTCATTTATTGACTGAATTAATCTATACATTTCTTGTCATTATTTACTCATTGGTAAGCATGAAGGACAGTTCACACAAGAAAGATAAAATATACTTAATAATTTCCAAAATAATAAGTTGATTCCCCAGCACCGTCCAGATGACTTATAAGGATGTTTTGTTTTGTTCTGTTTTTTTCTTTTCCTTTTTAGCATCATTATGGGTTCATAATGATGCTAAAAAGGAAAAGAATAATTTAGCACAGCCTATATAGTAGGAGCCTGTTTTGTTTGGCTCTTGATCTTGAATGATTTTATTATGACTAGGATAATTCTAATGCTTTCTTTGTTTTCTCTTGCCAAAAAAAGTCAGAACTACATTGGTGTATTGTTTTTAGAACTTCCCTGGGAAGAGAGATAACAAGTGTGTGTATATAGTTTTAAAAGATATGAGTTCATATTAACATTTCAAAATGAAATGCAATAATATGGGGTTTTATCCCAATGGCACATATCTCAGATATCTTCTTTCTTCCAGGCTGAAAATCCCAGTTGTAAATATAAACTTAAATATTCACTTGCTTTATCCTGTATACTCACAAAAAAGACTCAGAATAAAACAAAATAAAAAGATAGTAACGATATTATTACTACTGAAAGTAGTTTACAAAGTAAGATTTTTTTGTCCATAGGTTTTCATTTCATTAGAGTTGTACAATCAAATTACAGTATATTAAGGTAATTTGAAGTAAATGGTTTTTGTGTGGTTATGTCACCAATTGGATGGATACATGATTAGTTTAGTTGTTTTATTTCATTTGCAATTTTAAGGTCTTGAATTTTAAATTATGTAAAATGCATGTTACAAGGTCAAACTTTAAAGTCAAAATATGTTCCAATATATCTAGCTTCTATTCCTGTGACTTCCACTTGATTTCACCTGTTCAGTTTATATGCATATTTAAAAAAAATAATGTTCATCTTATTTTCATATTATTTAGTATTATTCTAATGTTTTATAATGGCCTGAGTCCCACACTTTTTCTTAGTAAGAAAGGTTCACTTCTATGAACAATATTGAAATTAGGTAGTAACCATGTCTTCCCCTCTAATATTTCCTCCTCATCTCATTTCACATAATATGCTTGTAATTATAGTTAAATCACTGAATTTATCCTAGTTTTGTATACTCTCACCTTTTTGTCCCATTTTTTCAAATTATATTATCAGAGCATAGAGCATATTCTATACTTTTATTTATCACTTATCTTAGTTCTGCAGTAAATTATATGTATATAATTAATCATCACAAGTCCATAAGTCAGTATCTCTTTAGCCTTGGAAATATTCCTAAATGAAGCTCATACTCAGAAATAGATTAACAAAACATTCCTAGGGTTCTTCCATATTGAGCAGTATGTCTTTAGTTTTATGCTTAAAGGTCTCCTTAATTGGATATAAATGCTTTTGCTTACTCTTTCTTTCCTTGGGTAACTTAAACACCTTATTCCAATGTCTTTGGAATAAAGAGTTGCTGTTAAAAAACAAAACAAAACAAAACAAAACAAAACAAAACAAAAAACCAAAAAACCTCTAATAATAATCTGTTTATTCTTTCATTACCCTTGACTTGCTCTTTTGGCTGGCAGTTTTTTTCTTTTTTTTACATTAAAGTTCAATAATTTTACTAAAATGTTCTCAGTTTTGGTCATCTAGATTTGTTTTTTCAGGTACACAGTTTGTTCTTTCAATATATAGGTTAAAGTTCCTTTTTTCTTTAGTAAAGTTTTCTTTAATCATAGTTTTTATACTTGTTCTGTAACTTGTTGCACTGCTTAAGAAACTCCAATTATATGTATATTTTATCTTCTTTGACTATGTTCTCTACCACTTTCTCTGAAGTTCTTTTTATCTCATTTTTTATTGCTTTTAAATTTCGGATAATTTCATCCTTCCCATTTACTTTTCCTAAGGAACTCCCCATTTAATTTATTTGCTCTTTTACTTAATTTTGTTCACACTTCATTTCTGAAATAACTCTTTAACTTTAAAATATTATTTTCCTCAGTTTCATAACCTCTTTTCAAATATTTTACATATTTGCTTCAATTTTCTTGTGATTTCTGTGATTCTTTCATGGGCTTTTCCATTTTCTCAATTTCTTTTGGTCTATTTTGAAATATACATTATTATTATTATTTTTAATTTCTTGGACATCTCTTTCTAGTGTGCTTTCCTTTTGTGTAGAGATGCAATTTCTTATCTTATAATAATATTGTATAAGATTTGACTGTAATTATTTTCTAGTTTCAGGAGTAGGGGGGTCAGCATCATGTTTTAGCTTTGTTTCTCTAGAAATCCCTCTCTTTTTTGTGTTTTTGTGAAGTGATCAAAATATGGCCTAACACTTCTGAGACATTTTTCCATTTTATCTATTTTTATGCCGACACCACTCATGCCAAAACTAGCAATGGTTAGAACACATCTACTTGCCTATTATAGTTCATGGAGGTACCTTTTTGTTTTTTGGTAAACATTGTATTTTTTTTTGTTTCATTTTGCTTATTTTATTTTATAAGTTTTATGGGGAGATTTGAAGAAGTCGAAAAAACTGCTCCTTCTACCATCTTTTTCTTAGTATCCTATAACACATAGATTATCAGTGTATATCAGTCATTCTTAAAGCATAATTTTTTATTGTGTGTTCCAAGGAACATTAGTGTATTGAAAATTTAAATGTTTATATAAAAATCGTGAGGTTTGTGGTTAAAAATTTAAAGTCATGGAATAAACACAATTGAATCAATGCCTTTACTATATGACTTATCAGAATCTTCAATATGCTAATGTGCCATGTGGATCTTCAATGGGGAAATGTGTTTTGCTCCATTACCCAAAATTACTTAAACTTGGGACTCATTTTTTCTCATGCATCATTAGTTCTGCATGAGTAAATGGAGCCTTAAAGCAATTTTTCCGGCACTTCCAACTGTGCTTGGCTCTCTTTAGCTCACAACCAAAAGATAGTTTGTCGGACTGCTGATGCTCAGTTAGTGGAATGTTTCATGGTGATCATAGTTTCAGTGTTTATTGGCTGGCCTCATAGACTTTATCATCAATCACTTTTGTCTCACAACTTTTTGTTTGTTAGGATTACTATAGATCCTACCTTGAAAAGATGAGATATTGAAATTAAGTTTTCATAAATAATATTTTTAAGCATGGTAAATGATGTTTCTTGCCTTTGAGAGTGAGTGAATCATTAGCAGACACCATTTTCCTATTAAATTATAAGTTTTATGGGAGAAACTATAGCATTGTATGCGGTTTAAAATACAGCAAAACATAATCGTGGTAAAAGTGGAAGTTTCTTTTTAGTTTTAGATGAGCATTGATTTGATATTGTTTATTACCAATACATGGCAGAACGCTAGTTTGCAGAATTTATGCTTAAATGTATAATTATTTCAACATAACATTTTTTTTGTGGGGGTCAAATAAGATCATTTTTTTTAAGTGGGTTAAAATAATCCTATGATTTTGTTAAGAAAAAAAAAAAGGTGGTTCTGTTAGCTAGCGATGCAATAATTTCTTCTTCCCTACATTCTTTCCTCCCTTTTTCCCTCTTCCTTCTTTGTGTTTCTTTCTTTTTTTTTTTTTTTAAAGATTTTATTTATTTATTTGATAGACAGCATGAGGGAGAGAGAGCTCGAGCAAGAGAGAGAGAACCAACGAGAGAGAGCACTAGTGGAGGGGGGCAGAGGGAAAGGGAGGAACAGACTTCCAGCTGGGCAGGGAGCTTGACATGGGGCTTGATCCCAGGACCCTGGGATCATGACCTGAGCCTAAGGCAGCCACGTAACTGACCGAGCCACCCAGGCACCCCCTCTTTGTGTTCCTTTCTCCAACTAAGTATCTCCAATGAGAAGTACATACACTATGTTGTCAAAGAAGGCATTAGAACAAGGCTGCCTGGGTTCTAATGAAAACTCTCATTTATTAACTGTGTGATTTAAGGAGATTTTCTTAATCTCTCTGTGCCTCGATTTTCTTAACTGAAAATACAGCTCAAATAACATCTACCTCATTCACTTTTTGTTTGCATTTAGTACAATGTTCTGCACATAATCCTCAGGAAGACTAGAGAGGAGTATATGAAAAATAAGAGCATCCTTACACATTCATTGATTTATTCATTAGTTTAGCCAGGCATTTATTAATTCATCCATACACAGAAATTCAGAGCACCCCCATGTACAAAGCACATTACTAACAACTTGGAATAAAATGCTAAACAAGACAGACATGTTTTATTCTAGGTGCTTAGCAATGTGATTTGCGCATAGGGATGCTCTTCCTGAGGAATATGTGAAGACTATATTTAAATGACTCCAGCCTTTACAAATCCTTTATGAAAAATCCCTCCAAATAGTGATAAATATAATAAAGTAGCTACCATTGCTGAATTATTTGCTATATGCCAGTTTTACTAAGGTTTTCAGTTGAATTATATCAGTAAGATTTTGGGTGGTAAGCAACAGAAAAGTACTCTGTTTATGTTTAGTTAAAAAGAAAGAATTACTTAGAAAAAAACTTCTGGAAAATTCTCACAAAACTGAGAAAAGAGGGGCGCCTGGGTGGCTCAGTCATTAAGCGTCTGCCTTCGGCTCAGGTCATGATCCTAGGGTCCTGGGATCGAGACCCACATCGGGCTCCCTGCTTGGTGGGAAGCCAGCTTCTCCCTCTCCCACTCCCCCTGCTTGTGTTCCCTCTCTCGCTGTGTCTCTCTCTGTCAAAAAAGAAAAAAAAAAAAAAACCTGAGGAAAGATTTAGAGACCAGGTCTGAGAAAATAAGAATGGATATTTAGAGGCTTAGGCAACAGGAATCAGAGTCAAGATTATGTCATGGTTCTTGTGCTCAACATATATCTAATGTGCTCATAATACCTATAAAATAAAACGGCTAGTGTTTTTGAGGTACCTATGAATAGTGGTTGTATTTCCCTTTCCTTTTGCAATTTTGTTTAAAGAAATGGGTGACTTTAAAAAATGTTTAATGAAAAGCAGAGTTGTTTGTTATTTTAATGTTTTGAACATAACTGTTACAACAAATTTATATTTTGTTATTCTACTTGACACTATGCAGGAGATCGATATTAATGAAATAATGTGTCCCTTAAGCAATTAAAAATCAGAACTGGAATTCAAACTTTATGAAGGTAATACCACTCAAAGATATTTTAAGTATTAAGCAGCATAGTTGTCTTTGCCGTAAATTGATTCTTGAAATGTCCTTAAGAGATAATCATGGCTCTTTTAAACTCTTGGAATAATTAACATTTCTGTGTAAAGATCAAAAAGGAGGGCACATATATCTATTATATGAGGCAAGAATCCAGCATCCCAATGAAGATCAATGGTCACTTGTCATCTCAGGCTTTTTTAGGACTTCACTGTAGAGATGTCTACCATAGTTTGTCTTTCTGTAATCATTAACTGTTACTCATCCTAAGGCAATGAAAACTGAATGGCTCAATTTTCAAAGCTTCAGTTGAGTCAGAGGAGATAATAATAACAAAAAGTGTAACAGTCAGGTCTGGCACCATGATACAGAAAACACTGAGCAATCATCAGCCCCAGGGGACACTGACTGACTCTCACAAATCTCCAGTGACAAAGAGTTTTATGGAAGTTTGCATCATTTAGTTCTAAAAGCAGAGGCACCTTCAAGGCAAAATGACTCTTACTACTCCCTGAAAAGTCTCAATTTTGGACTTCATCTATTTGATATAATTGTTTGGGGTTTTTGAGATTTAGAGTGAACTATGGAACTCTTGTTTTTCTTGGTCTGGAAAATTGACTAAATAGACATCCTGTTCAGGTGCAAGTAATGAAGAGAGATTGGATTTTTTCATGAGATAGACTGGCTTCTGAAGAAAAGTAATGGTGTTATTCCCTGAGATGTAGGTGGTTGATATCTTCTTATCAGTGAAAGAATTGAAGTAAATTCCAAAGGACCAGTTCTTCTCGATGATTTCCATCATAATGAACTTGAAAGTTGAGCCTCTGATAGTGTATTTTGCTTTTAAGAGATTTTTTTAAATGGAAAGTTGTTAGAGATTTTTTTCCATTTCCTATATAATTGTAATATTAAAATATTTTATTCTTTATCTAAAAACTAAGGATCTATAGATAAAGATTATGTGTATGGTGAAAAAAACCTGTAATTGTGTAATTCAGAAATAAAAAGTTGCTTTTTGGGGTATCTCTTTAACTTTTTTCTCTGCATATTTCTTCAATTTTAGAAAAATGATAATACTCTACTGTCAACTACTTAATATATTATTGATAATTTCTTTATCTACATGGATATCAATACAATAATTTTTAATGACTAATTTTTATTCCAAAGTAAAATTATATCATAATTTATGTGATCAAGTCTTTATTGATGGATATTTGGGTTGTCTCTGTTTTTTTAGTATTGCTGATAATAGCTCTTTTAGCTTCTCTGAAAATAAATCTTTTCAAAATTTTCTGAGATTTCTCTTAGAGTAAATCCATAGATGTGGGATTTGGGTATTTTGACTGTAGACAATACTGACAAATGAGCCTAACAAATGGTGTTATGCTAATTTTATTCCCTCTTAATTTGATGACTAAGAGATGCTTATGTATTATAATTAATCTCTAAAATAAAATATTAATTTTAATTTCTAGTACAAAATATGAAAACCTTTTAGTAAATATTTGCATTTTGCATTTATGAATTGGCTATTTGTTTCCTTTGCTCATTTTTCTACTGAGATACTCATCTTTTCCTTATTGATTTATGAACATTTTTAATTTATAGATATCATCACTTATTCAATTTTAGTTCATAAATATTTTCTTTGTGTCCCAATGTGTCCTACCATCACCATCTTTATAATCTGTTCTTCTGCTGTGAAAACATCCCTTGGGATATGCCCACACTGTTATTACTACCAATTAAAAGAAAAACTACACACAAACAAGCAACAAAGCATTTTAATCCTAATTATTTCTCCTGATACAACTATATTTCCAACAAAATTCCTGAAAGGAATTTTCTAGAATTGTGCTTTTCTTTCCTCTTGTTCTATCTTAAATCTTCACCACTCCATCAAATCTTCTTTCACATTTCTTTAAAGACCTATTTGCTACTTCTAAACAGCAGATTCTCAGTTCTTGCTTTCCTTGAACCAATGGCAGCCATTGACATATATTCAACCCCACTCTTCCTCTTAGAATGCTTTATTTACTTCTCTTGCTTTCACCCTTCTTCACTCCTGGGCTCTTTTTCTTGTCTTCTCTTCACCTTTTTAAATTTAGAGTGCTTCAGGATTCAATCCTTGGCCTTCTCTTCTCTCTCTACTCACTCAAGTGATTTTAGCTCCTCTCTTGGCTTTAACCACCTATACCGTGAAGACTTGCAAATTTATATATTCATTGATCCTAAAATCACTCCTGAAATTCAGATGCCTACATTAGCTGCCTAGTAGACCTTTCCATTTGGATATTTCATAAGTATCTCAAATTTAGCAGATTCAATATTGAATTCCTCGTGTTTCTTCACAGAACCTTTTCTCATACAGTTTTCCTACCTCAGGAGATGATAACTTGTATTTCCAGTTCCTTAGGCTAGCAGCCTTACACTTATCCTTGACACTTCCATTTTTCACACTCTGTATGTAACTCATCAGCAAATCCTATGGGCACAATCAGCAAAATATACACAGAATCTGATTATGTATCAGAATTTCCACCACTACCATCCTAATCAGCACCACCAATATCTCTTGCCTGGATTATTGCTGTAGACTTCTATT
Organism: Zalophus californianus; assembly: GCF_009762305.2. Taxonomy (NCBI): domain Eukaryota; kingdom Metazoa; phylum Chordata; class Mammalia; order Carnivora; family Otariidae; genus Zalophus; species Zalophus californianus. The sequence goes on along the minus strand of NC_045606.1, from coordinate 42,599,358 downwards.
TATTTTCCCAGTTTCTGCCAGTTTCCCAGTTTTGTCTATAGTCTATTATGCACACAGCCAAAATGATCTTCTCATAATAGAAGTATATTTCCTCTTCTGTGAACTGTCTTGATAGGCTGATAGGCCCTTTTGAAAAAATCTTTCATTTAAATTAAATTTAATTAACATATGGTGTATTATTAGTTTCAGAGGTAGAATTTTTTATTCATCAGTCACATATCACACCTAGTGCTCATTATATCAAATGCTCTTCTTAATGCCCATCACCTGTCTAGCCCATCCCCCACCCACCTCCCCTCCAGCAACCCTCAGTTTGTTTCCTATAGTTAAGAGTCTCTTATGGTTTGTCTCCCTCTCTGTTTTCATCTTATTTTATTTTTCCTTCCCTTCCCTTATGTTCATTTGTTTCTTAAATTCCATGTATGAGTGAAATATGATATTTGTCTTTCTCTGACTGACTTATTTCACGTAGCATAATACCCTCTAGTTCCATCCATGTCTTGCAAATGGCAAGATTCATTCTTTTTGATGGCTGAGTAATATTCCATTATAAATATATAAATACACACACACTCACACACATGTATATATACATGTTCTTTATTCATTCTTCCGTTGTTGGACATCTGGGCTCTTTCCATATTTTGGCTATTGTGGACATTGCTGTTATAAACATTAGGGTACATGTGCCCCATTGAATCACTATGTTTGTATCCTTTGGATAAATGCCTAGTAGTACAATTGCTGGGTCATAGGGTAGCTCTCTTTTTAACTTTTTGAGGAACCTCCATACTGTTTTCCAGGGTGGCTGCACCACTTTGCATTCCCACCAACAGTGTGAGAGGGTTCCCCTTTCTCCATATTCTCACCAATGCCCGTTGTTCCCTGCATTGTTAATTTTAGCCATTCTGACAGGTGTGAGATGGTATCTCATTGTGGTTTTTTTTGAAGATTTTATTTATTTATTTGAGAGAGTGAGCAAGTGAGAGACAGAGAGACAGAGAGATAACATGAGCAGGGGGAGAGGGAGAAACAGATTCCCCGCTGAGCAGAGAGCCGGATGCGGGGCTCGATCCCAGGAGGCTGGGATCATGACCTGAGCCAAAGGCAGATATTTAAGCAACTGAGCCACCCAGGCGCCCCTTCATTGTGGTTTTGATTTGTATTTCCCTGATGCCAAGTGATGTTGAGCATTTTTTCGTGTCTGTTGGCCATTTGGATGTCTTCTTTGGAAAAATATCTGTTCTTGTCTTCTGCCCATTTCTTGACTGCATTTTTTATTGTTTGGGTTTTGAGTTTGGTAAGTTCTTTATAGATTTTGGACACTAGCCCTTTATTTAATAAGACATTCACAAATATCTTCTTCCATTCTATCGGTTGCCTTTTAGTTTTATCAACTGTTTCCGTTGCTGTGCAAAAGCTTTTTTTTTTTATTATGTTATGTTAATCACCATATGTTACATCATTAGTTTTTGATGTAGCATTCCATGATTCACTGTTTGCGTATAACACCCAATGCTCTATTTAGTACGTGCCCTCTTTAATACCCATCACCAGGCTAACCCATCCCCCACCCCTCCCCTCTAGAACCCTCAGTTTGTTTCTGAGAGTCCATAGTCTTTCATGGTTCATTTCCCCCCTTCATTTTTCCCTTCCTCCTATCTTCCTTTTTTTTTTTTAACATATAATGTATTATTTGTTTCAGAGGTACCAGTCTGTGATTCAACAGTCTTATACAATTCACAGTGCTCACCATAGCGCATACCCTCCCCAACGTCTATCACCCAGCCACCCCATCCCTCCTACCCCCACATCTTCTTAATCCATTCATCTGTCGATGGACATCTTGACTCTTTCCATTGTTTGGCTATTGTGGACATTGCTGCTATAAATATCAGGGTGCACATACCCCTTCGGATCCCTACATTTGTATATTTGGGGTAAATACCCAGTAATGTGCAAAAGCTTTTTATCTTGATGAAGTCCCAATAGTTCATTTTTGCTTTTGTTTCTCTTGCCTTTGAAGACATGTCTAGGAAGAAGTTGCTGCAGCTGAAGTCAAAGATGTTGCTGCCTCTGTTCTCTGGGATTTTGATGGATTCCTGTCTCACATTTAGGTCTTTCATTCATTTTGAGTTTATTTTTGTATATGGTGTAAGACGGTGGCCCAGTTTCATTCTTATGCATGTGGCTGTCCAATTTTCCCAATACCATTTGTTGAAGAGACTCTCTCTTATCCATTGAATATTCTTTCCTACTTTGCCGAAGATTAGTTGGCCATAGAGTTGAGGGTCCATTTCTGGGTTCTCTATTCTGTTCCATTGATCTGTGTGTCTGTTTTTGTGCCAGTACCATACTGTCTTGATGATGACAGCTTTGTAATAGAGCTTGAAGTCCGGAATTGTGATGCCACCAGCTTTGGTTTTCTTTTTTAACATTCCTTTGGCTATTCAGGGTCTTTTCTGGTTCCATACCAATTTTAGGATTGTTTGCTCCAGCTCTGTGAAAAATGTTGATGGTATTTTGATAGGGATTGCATTGAATGTGTAGATTGCTTCAGGTAGTATAGATATTTTAACACTATTTGTTCTTCCAATCCATGAGCATGGAATATTTTTCCATTTCTTTGTGTCTTCCTCAATATCTTTCATAAGTGTTCTATAGTTTTCAGAGTACAGATCCTTTACCTCTTTAGTTAGGCTCATTCCTAGTTATCTAATGGTTTTTGGTGCAATTGTAGATGGGATTGATTCCTTGATTTCTGTTTCTTCTGCCTCCTTGTTAGTGTATAGAAACGCAACTGACTTCTGTGCATTGGTTTTATATCCTGTGACTTTGCTGAATTCCTGTATCAGTTCCAGCAATTTTGGGGTGGAATTTTTTGGGTTTTCTACATAGAGTATTGTGTCATCTGCGAAGAGTGTAAGTTTGACTTCTTTGCCAATTTGGATGTTGATAGGCCCTTTTTTATTTCTATATTATAATTTATTACATATTTATAGAAGTTATTTATATATTGTTTACTTATCTTTTTTCAGTCACTTAATTTCTTCCAGGTTTTTTCTTTATGATTTTTTTATTAAATAGAATATTTAGATTTTGATAAGTTTAAATCTATTACTTTTATTGACTTCTGCTTTAAGAGACTTGTCTAAGAAATACTTCTTCTTCAAAGAGGTCACATATTATTTTATATTTTCTTCTCATAGTTATAAAGCTTAATTTTTAATTGTAGTTACTATTAGAACAAGATCTGTAGTTTAATTTTTGGAAATTTTTTGAGATAGGATCTCATCATTATATCAAAATTTAGTTATTACCACATCGGATACTAAGTAGTTTACTTTTTTTTGCTAGTTTCTTATACAGTTTCCATATCTGTATGTTTATATGCACTCTGCTGTTCCTTTGATCTGTTTGTCTGTCTTTGAGCTAATTTAAGACTTTTACAGTTAATTAATACATTTTAGGCCAAATACCCTCATTATATTTTTCAGATTTAGTTTAGCTATTTTGAAATTTACTGTGTGTAGGAGTCAATTTGTGAAATGACATGATAAATGATACTGAAATTTTGTTCCGTTGAATTTGTATATTAACTTGAGGTTTCGTCAACATTAATGATACCATGTCTTCTCATTTGTTCAAATCTTCTTTGCTATAGTATTTGATAATCTATAATGATTTTGCACATCGTATGTTAAATTTATTTTTATGTATTCCATAGTATTTTTATTCCTTTGTAAATTGAACCAGTTCTATTTTTTAAAATTATATTCTAAATTATATTATTCTAAATTTAAAATAATATTGTATTGGCTATAGCTGGTACAATAACCATTGATTTTTATGTGTTCTTTATTGAAGTATAAATAAACATAAATAAATGAAATGCCCAAATTATAAGCATAATGAATTTCCACAAAGTGAACACCCCAGCACCCAAATCAAGGAGTAGGTCAATTTAAGAACCTCCAAAGTCCTTTTCTGTCTTCTCCAAATTACCATCCTCACCACTTCCAACAATAACTACTATGTTAATTCCTACCCTGTAGATTAGTTTTGCCTGATTTTGAACTTTATATAGATGGAATCATACAATGTATATTCTTTGTGTCTGCTTCTTTCGTTCAATAGTAGTGTAGTCAAATATTACAGCCACCATTAGTGTGTCTATTTTTGACCTTCCCATTTTGCTCCTTTGTCTATTTATATATTTTTGTGCCAATCCCATGCTTTCTTACTTTTTCTATGTTTATAATAAGTCGTAAGATAAGATAGGGTAAGTTTTGAACTTTTTTATTCATCATTGTCATGACTATTCTAGATACTTTGTATTTTAATATAAATTTTAATACTAGTGGATAAATATCCAAAAAGAATGAGTTGGGCTTTCATTGAAATTGTATTAAACTTATATGTCAAATTGAGTACAAATGAAATCTCTAAACTTCTGAATTTTCCTATTTGGGAGCATAGAGCTACTCTCTGTCTTGTTTAATTGCTCTCATTAATGTTTTGTTATTTTCATTACAGAGATCTTGGGCATCTTTTGCTAGATTTATTCCTAGGCATTTGGTATTTTTGATCCTATTGTAAATGCTATTTCTTTTTTTCTAGAGTATAAAGATACAACTGTTTTTATGTATTGACATTATTATTATATTATTATAGATGTGAGGTGCTTTTGTTTGCAAAGATTTTATAAAATATCAAGTCCAATACATTTGGCTTTTGAAAAACTGTCTAAAATAAGCCTCAGACTTTCTGTATCCTGAAAACTTGAGAAAGTGCCTGTCACATCATAAGTAAACTGTAGATGATTGTTGAATGAACAATAAATCTCTTTATAATGATTATATGTAACATCATTGATTAAATGTTTCTTGAAAAAGAAATTCTGGAGGCTTAAGGCAACCATTTTATGCAACATCAGTGAAATAAGTGTTGTTAAATGTTTATGTATTACCCATTTTCCCCTTTTTCTTTACTAACTATGTGCTGACTTTGTTTGAAGAAGCTGTGTGCCTAGACTTAAGTGTTGGATGATGGTTCCCTTATAGCTAGAAAGAACTTCTGGACAATGATACCTAAGGTGTAACCTGATATCTTATTGAAAGGAATCAGATATGTCTAGATCTTCCCTTCCCCTTCCACTGTTCTCGAACCTTGGACTTTGTATTCTGATCTATAGAAATCATTGCAATAAAAAGTCAATACATGTGAGGCAAGATGCTAACATGCTTTTGGTGGATCAGGGAGGTAGAAATAAATGGGGCTACTGTGTCATCACTGAGCAGCCAAAGGAATGCCAGAAATTGTCTCTGAATTTCTCCATTTGTGGAAAAAAAACCAACCTGTTCAACTTACTGCTATTCAGTTATCCTTTATTCGAGGAGGAATGCATTTCTAACTGATATGCTTAGTTTGTCTCATATTTAGATAGTACTGAATGTGTTATTACTGAGATCAAAACAGCATGGACCACATATAGCACTTACTGATAAGTTGACCTATGATCCTCATAGAATCCTGAGGCAGCTCAAGAAAGTAATATGGTAAAACCAAGTTAAATGAGAATAAATGTTGAATGATGTAACATTATATTTTATATTGGAAAGATAGGACTTCTCATTTTTAAAGATTTATCTAACACTCTACAACTTATTCTCTATAGCTAAATTTGAGCTTTCTTCCTTAGCCTTCCCTAGTTATCAAATCTAATCTTTGAAAAAATTTCTATAGCAGTTATTAAATGTATCACTGTTTGGGCTAGCATCATCACCTATGGTTTTCTTTTCTATGTGTTTAATCTCTTCTACAGGTACAGATATAATGGAGTGCTCAAGTGCTACCTCTTTCCTCTCTTGTTCTTGTGGCAGGAATTCCAAAATGATCTTGGCAACATTTCCCTCTAACCCTAGAGATAGCCTTAAGCTTCTCTTCAACACAGATATCCAGGTGGTTACTACCAATTTATCAGAGTTGGAATGCTAGACATGACTTAATATCCATGACTGAGCTAAAATATAAGCTCACTGAGATATAGATTTTGTCAGTTTTATCTTAGTTTCTCAGATGCAGGGGTCTTTTGCATATATTCAATTTTTGTTAATAGATCAGCAATCTAGCATTGTAAGGTCATCCCACTTAAAAGACACATGTTTTTGCAAAGTCATGTATGTATCACAATGACTAACAGTGTAGAAATAGGACTGAAGATATGAATAAAGTTTATTTTATAATTGAGTAATCCTGCAAAAAGCATACTTTCTTGGGTTCTTGACCATCCCCTTTTTACTGAGAAATGTTTTGTTCAACTAGCAATGTTACCGTTCCTTCCTCTATTAAATTAGCACATCAAAATCTTTTGTTGAAATGAATCAACTCACAATGAACAATAGATTTGGATGAGAGCTGGATGCTATGCGAATGAAGAAAAATTTGTTCTGTTGCTTATCCATTGTAAGTCTGAAGTCAGACCAAGAAGGTAGCTTTGTTTTGGTATAAAGAGCATTACAGTAGGAATCAGAAAAAGTAGATTTGCAGTAAAATGATTTTCATTTTACAAAAGCATAAATCAAAGCTTCAAAATAGTCTGAGACCTTAAAATATATAATTTATGCTAGATCTGGAATATTATTCTCTGTCTCAAAGATAAGTGTTATTTCTCTAGTTCATTACATATGTAATATGATTATATACATGTACATGTAAATACTAAGTATTTAGCCCAACTACATTCTTTGTAATTTCCTATACACTTTCTGTCCTTCTCACTTTTATGTCTTTGTACAAACATTGTCTTCAACCTGGAGTGCCTTAACCTGTCCAAATCATGTCATCCTTCACATGGCAATATACTTGCAGCTTTTCTAGAAGACTTTATGTAGGCCCTCAGCAAAATGATCCTATTGCCTGTGTTTCAATGTCATTTCCTTAATATCATTATTTTGGTATACATTTGTACATTTTTTCTATAGTAGCTCATATTATTTGTATATATCTTAAGTTTTTAAACTAGATTGCAAATCAATAAGCACTCAATTGCAATCCCATTCTTTTATATATACCTTATCAAGCATTATGTCTCTTAGGTACTACTTGCTAAGTATGTCATTTGGTGTATTTATCAATTGCTGACAACCCTAAAAGTCAGCAACCTAAAATAATAAATATTATTATCTCATAGTTTCTATGACTCAGAAATCTAGGAGAGGCTTAGCTAAGTCATTTTGGATTCAAAGTTTCAAAGATGTGGTTACCATTTTATCTGCAGACTTGATCCACTTCCAAATTCTCTCTCATGGTTATTGACAGGCCTCAGTTTTTTTCTGGGTGTTAGCCAAGGATTTCAATTCCTTGTACAGTGGTCTTTTCTGGAATTTCTTGGCATGCAATCTGGATTCTCTGAGAACGAATGATCAGAAGAAGAGAGAGAGAGAGACTCTAAGATGAAAGCCACAGTCTTTTTATAATCAAATCTCAAAAGTGACATACTATCACTTCTGCCACATGCTATTGGTCACATTGACCAACTCTGGTACACCATGGGCAGGGACAACACAAGATTTGAATACCAGGAGGAACAGAGAATTTGGAATCATCCTAAAGGCTGCCTATTTCTCTTGAAAATTGTGATAGATTCAATTACAACTTGTTTTGGTCTTAGTGTACTTTCTAAAAAAAACCATTACCTGTATTTTATTTCTTTATTAAAAATATTTGTGTCATAATAAACCATTGGGTGAAATATGTAAATATTATTAACAAATAATTTAGGGAAAATACAGAATTTTTAGATTTTTTTCACATTTTCTCAATCCTGTGACAGGGCTCAATTAATGTTGGATGTGCACGCATACATGCATGCGTGTGTGTGTGTGTGTGTGTGTGTGTATTATCATTACAATTTAAGGCTTATTACACAGTGACTATCATTCAGAAAGATTTTTATCTTAGTTATACAAATTTTACAGTAGTCAAAATTTCAAACATAATTTTTAATAAATATTAAAGATGATTATAAGAAGTAATGAGAATGGATTTATTGAATACTAAATAAAACAAAAATCAATTTAATTGTTTACTCCTTGCTGACATTGTACATACTACTTTATGATTTCATATAGGAGATTATTTTTCATTTCAAATTATTTTTAAACAATTCTGTAATGTCCTTTATACATCAGTTAAGTTCTTTTGTATTTAATGCAGGAAAAATACCTTAACTTTGGGGTCTTGCTCTGTGCATTAAATTACATTTGTAAATGCTTCACTGAACAGTATTTTTCAAATATAATCCATATATAGTAATCATGTTTAAAATATAGTTTTTCATAGTTATGACCCATCTGCTCAATACTGATAAGAAGTTCAATAAAGCAGGCTGTAAAAAATCAATGCTGTTAAATGTTTATTAATTATCTAACACATTGCTTAGCTTACTGAGCATATTTAATACCCCAATACATATTTCAAGGTAGGTATGGAAATTTTGCACTTAGGTTTAAAGATACATTTTAAGCATCCTTTCAGCTTCTCTTAATCCAAATTTATAAGCATTGCACTTATTCCATTTAATCTGATCTTTCATTGAGGATACAATTTTGCTAAAGGTAAGGCAGACAATTTCTATCTGGGGCAAAAAAATCTTAAAACTACACTGTACATTAAAAACCACTGAAGCATAATGGGCTAAGCTGCACATGGACCAGATTTCAACATTTGCCAAAATTATCAGTAACTTTAAGACTCATTCTCATTTTCACAGCCATTATTTTAAACTCCGGGAGCACCAGGAACTGATTTAATCAGTCAGTAAGACATAAAGCATTCAGGTCAAGTAGATCAGCACAGAAATGTTTCCTGGTTCCTTTCATTCTCATCTCATGGAGGCCTTTTGTCACTAAGATTATCGGTACGTGTGTTCTAAAATTATTTCTCCCCCCCAAACTACACTAATATGTTTTAAAATGGTAAGAAAAGCCATGACACTATTGAGGAAATAACAATGGAAATGCAAAGGCGATAATGTCTGCCAACAGCCCTTTTTTTCCTCCATTTTTACTTCATGATCCTTATTCCGTTTCTACCCCTGCCCCTGCATCTAACTTAATGTCTTAGCATCTAACATAATGCCTTAAATCTAGTATCATTAAAAAATGCATATTTTAAAAATATGTTGGCTTTGTTGAAATATATGTTCACAATTCTGGTGTCAAGCTCATGAGGTGAGAAGCTAACATGTTTTGTGTTAGGAGTGTTTTGACCTTGCCATTGTCTCTTTCTGTTAATATACTGTCTAGCAATAAGTTTATAAGTTGTGACCTAGAATGACCTTATAAAAACTTAGTCACATAATGCTTTTCCAAATTCTAATGCCTAAAATTCTGTAATTAGGGATTTATGTCTTGGAGTCTTGAAGCCTGTGAGGTCTAGAAGTTTTACTTGGACTATTTTGATGGCCTAACCACCGCTGGTTTCCTAGCCATTCTTCATATAGCTGTTAGGATGGACTTTCCGTAATTTGCACATTTGATCATTTCTTTCCTAGTATAAGACTGGTGACACTTCCATTCCCTAAAGGATAAAATAAAAACTTCATAACAGCATCCACATGGTCTTCATGTTTTTGCCACAACTTTTCTTCACAGGTTTGCCTTCATGAACCTTACATTCTCTTCCCATCCAACCATGTGACCACCTCCATCATGCACCCTCTATTCCTTACCAGTCCACTAATGTACTCTCTAACTAGGTGCTCTATATTACACTCCCACGTATAATATAGGATCTTCCCATTGAACTTCTCACTGTTCCCCATGATATCTCAAAACCTTTATGCCATATGCCTAGAATATCCTCAAACCAACCTTTACTGTCTGATGTACTCTTACTCATTTAAAAAATCAAAATTCATCTCTTCCATGAAGGTTTTTTGACATCTTCTGGATTTTCTATCCATCCCTAACCCTATACAGCCATTCCCCTCCCCCATTTTAACTCTTTGTTTTGGTGTATTATACATATCCATATTTCAGTGTCTTTACGTTTTTAAAATAATTGAATTATAGATTTTTTTCAACACATTTAATATCCTATTATGGCTAAGTTTAAAAATACTTAAAAATGTCTGCCACAATAAATTATCCTGTATGTATTATTTAATTACTAACAGCTAGAAAAGGGATTTAGACAAGCTAAGTCATTGAGAGACAACTTAGGAATCGTCTTAGAAAAATTTCCTTGAGTGGTAAAGAGGAAAAATAGTCATGTTTATTCCTAGCTCGAACAAATTAGACAATAAGAAAATATTGTCTATTTAACCTCCATAGTACAATCTTCAGGTGCCATGTTTTCAGGACCTGATCTAAATACCATAAATTCTGGCTTGTTGTCCAGAGGCTATTTTCCTTTGATTTTTACATTCTAATCTGCCTCTGCTGTGAGACAGTCTCACTGAAACTTTCCAACTCCAAAATGGGTCTTCTAGGGGCTTTGACTTTCAAGGGGCAGAGCAGTTTTCAGGCAAAACTGTGGTTGTACTTGCATAGTATCTCTGAGGTGTATGTGTGTGTGCGTGTGTGTGCACACGCATGTGCATGCGCATGTGCTCATGCTGTAGATTTATTGATGTTATCTGATTATGTCTTCAATATCTTACAAATCAAGTGGACATTATCTAAAACTCATCCATTTTTATCAGGGGCTTTATTATCATGCTTCCTTTTGAATAGAAGAGTATTACTGTAGAATTAAAATTAATTGTCTTTTTAAAGTAGATAATTTTGGTAGGATAGAAGATAGAGCAATATAAAATATGTAAAACAAAGTAATAGAATTATCACTTGAAGAATATAAAAGATTGTTTTCCATAAAATATTAATTTTGTTTGTATTTTATTTATAATCAAGTGGACCACAAACAGTGTATTCTTTCTCCAGTATAATTACTACAAAGAAAACTTAAACTGCTAACAGGAGGCTAAATGCTTGGGGCAATGTACTGTTGATGAATGACTATTGGATAATGATAAATGAATCTCATTCTAAATTCTGTCAACGAAATAAATCACTAATGTCATCAATTTCATTAATATATTAACATTCCACTCAACCAATATACCTTTTACTTGTCTTTTCCAGGGAAGCCTTTTCATTTTAGTCATATTTATCTTGAGCTTTATGGAACTGGAAAACTATTATTGATTGTGGTCACTCTACACAGGAAAGCCCTTTGGTAGGCATCTTTTGTTGGGAACTGGCCTTTGTATCCTGACTACATAGTCATCCTTGAGGTGATGAAAACAATTTTTCTGTGAAATGGGCACGTTGCCTGGAAAGTATGTGCCACAAAGGAGAGTTAGTATTTCTTGATAGGATGTTCAGAATGTAGACATGGAAAAGATCTGCTTATGAAAATGTGAAAATAGTCACACATAAGTTGGTACTATATAAAAGCAAAATGGAGTATACTTTTTTGTTTGTTTTAAAAATGGAGTGGAGGTGGAAACTTCCTCTATATCCTCCACCCAAAACTTGGAAAATTTTAAAATGGGATAATACCCTGTTTAAGCACTTATTTTATGTAAATTTATATTATGCCAGATTATAGAGGTTAAGGTAAATTCAAATGGAGAGTTTTAGGGTTGCTTGAAAAGAACTCCTATTCAAAGTTTCATGAACGAAAGCATCTGTTTCCTGTAAAACTGATAGCAATAAAAATGTTAAATAGTAAATAAAGTATGAAATAAAATAGTTATCTTAAGTTACCCAGAGGTAATGTTGATAATTTTTTTTTTTAGGAAAAACTGACATCTTTTTAATGGTAGTCATAAATTGACCTCCCTCTCCAGCGAATGACAGTAGAAAGCTAAGTAAAACACAGGCAGCCCATGAGCAGCCTGTTTTACACACTCTAGATAAAAATAAATGGGTTCCTACAATAGCAAAACATTTGTACAGCAGTGACAGCTGAGGATTCAGCACGCAGACAGCCTGCCAGAGAGGCACAGGCAGCCCGTCCCTTCGGATCAGGAGAGGGGGTTAGAAAAGGTAGGGGAAGTAGCAGGAAGACGCGTAGCATGAGCCAGCCTATCTGCAATCCCAGGACAGCAGAGTCCGGTGGGGTCACCAAGGGCCAGAGGGGGATGACGGCCTCCCGGCAGATTTCTAGACCCTGAGCACGTCCCAGCTCAGCCCTAGTAGCCCAGAAGTGTTTTGGCCTCTTCACTCTGGGCCTGCAGGGACTCACTAGCATACTTCTGGAGGAGTTCCATCTTCTTCCTCCACACAAGGGCCTCCTTGATCTCTTGCTGGGATGGCCCTGGGAAGTGGGTGATGAACTTCTGCTGCTGGTCTTCACCTCCTTTCTCCTGGCTGCCTTCCTTGTCAGACTCCTCCTCGGTGACAGCACATATGTTGATCTCTTCCTCTTCTTCCTCCTCCTCCTCCGCCTTTTCTCCTCTCGCCAGCCAGGCCTGTCACTCTGCTTTCCACTTTTCCACCAATCTGGCCCTGAATTTCTATTCATATGTCTTTTCCAAAAGCATGATGACACCGTCATCTTCATCGAGGTGACCGTAGTATTCAAAATCGATTGCTTTCATGAGCTCGGCACATGTCTTTCTTGGAGGAGGAAGAGGTTCTTTTTCAAAAAGCTCTCTGACACCAGGCAAATCCTTTGCTGCTCCGAAGGACTTGTAACCTCAATTTCCTGGGACTTCTTTCCCTTCATGATCCAGCATTTTAGGGCCAACTTTTCCATAATCAGGACCACCCAACTCCTTTATCCGGACTTCCCAGTGTCCTTTCTCTCTTAGCAGTTTGTTAATTTCATCATTCAGGTCATGAATTCGGAATTCCCCTAAACCAGCATTCTGAATTTGAGCCACTTTTTTAGAGATCTCTCCAATGATTTGTTGTCTCTACTTCTCAGCTTTGGGCAGCTCAGTACATTATGAGGCAAGGAAGAGTCTTTGTTCCTTCACTTTTCCCTCTTCCAGTTGAGCTTGGCGAAAACTTGCTAAGGCCCTCATGGCCTTTTCTGCATTTCAGGCCACGGTTGAGTGAGGGCACCTCCCTGGGGCTGCAAGGCTCCAGCCCCTGGAGCTTCACTGCCTGGGGCGAGGTTGGCCCCTGGCGGGAACAGAGATACTCTAGGTGACCGCCCCACCAATTTTTCTCAGTGTTGATAATTTTTAATCATAAACTTTTTCAACTTAGAAACACAATTTATTATAATACTTACCTAAAACTTTTTGAAGTTCATGTAGATAAACAAACCAGAGAATGTTCATATTTAGTACATATTATTCACTAATTTTATGTATACGTGTGTGTATTCATTCAGTCATTGGATAAATATTTATTCAGCACCTGTTATGTCCCAAGCACTGTAATAGGCTGAGGATATGATGATGCACAAGAGAAAGTCTTTGCTTTTTACATTCTAGCAGGGACAATGGCAATTAACCAATAAGCATATTCATATATACTTTATTTCATTAATTCAAAGACACTTTTAAAAATATTTTAATGTCTAAATGCAGATGTATCTTATAATAACTATTGACCAGGAAATGAAATCAATATAATTTTTATTGTCCAACAACATGGTGAGATTGAGAAAACACTAACAACAAAACTTGCATAGAGAGGGTTAACTGCTGAGAAGAAAATCTTATAGACAGTAGTGTAGGACACCCTTATCAACACTCCTCATGTCACTACATATTGTATTGTGTTGAAAAACACAGACATTGATAATACTAAGTTGAAAATATAGCTAGAGAAATTGGATACTAAAATGAAGTTTTAGGTATATCATCACCGATTTCTTTCACTTGTATTTTCCTTCTGTGAGTATGCAAGAGAGTGATACATGATTAAGATAAAGGTCTAAATTAGTTTCAAAGATTTCTTTTGTTAAATATAAAATGGCAATTGTAGGCATTAAGGAGGATTTTGTTAGTAAAATGGGTAGTACTTATTCAATAGTGATTGTATTAGCTATTGATTTATAACAACATACTATCAAATTTCATACTTTTAAAAATAACAATAAACATATTAACCTCACAGTCTCTATAGGTCAGGAATTACAGAGTTGCTTTGCTGTGCAGCTTTGGCTTGTCTTCTCTCACAGGATTGCAATCAAAATGTCAGCTGAGACTGCAGTCATCTGAAAGCTTGGTTGGAGCCAAACACTTTGGTTTCAAGGTGACTCACTCACAGGGCTGGGCAGTTAGTGTTGATTGTTAGAAGGAAGCCTCCCTTCCTCAGTTGGCCTCTTACAGGCTTCATGAGTACCCATGGTTGCTAACTTCTCTCACAGCAGGCCACTCAAGAGACTTAGACTCATTGCTACGTCTGAACATTCTATTCATTAATAGTCATGTAGTCTGGCTCTCACTGAAGTGGACGAATCTAGCTCACCTTTGAAGGGTGGGGTGTTAGAGAATTTATGTACGTATTCTAAAGCCACAATGTGACGAGCTAATGGTACTTTTTATACATGATATGTTACAGATTTATTGAAATATAATAAATGTTAAGAATAAATCAAGCTGGGGTGCCTGGGTGGCTCAGTCTTTAAGCATCTGCTTTCGGCTCAGGTCATGATCCCAGGGTCCTGGGATCGAGCCCCACATCGGGCTCCCTGCTCTGCAGAAAGCCTGCTTCTCCCTCTCCCACTCCCCCTACTTGTGTTCCCTCTCTTGCCGTGTCTCTCTCTGTCAAATAAATAAATAAAATCTTTAAAAAAAAAGAATAAATCAAGCTGGGTAGGACAGGATGAGAGTAACAGGGTTCTGCTACTTTAGGAATGGTCTTTCTGAAGAGATGGATGAGAAACTGAACCAAGTATAAATCTCTAGTAAAAAAGTTCCTGACAGAGAAATGCTGGTACAAAGCCTGCAAGTTTCAAGAGTACCTGGGTGCACTAACAATTAACAGTGAAACTAGTAGAACTGCCTCATGTATTTTTCTTTAGGGTATTTTATAAATGGTTTTAGGGGCACCTGGGTGGCTCAGTTGGTTAAGCGACTGCATTTGGCTTAGGTCTCGATCCTGGAGTCCCGGGATCGAGTCCCGCATCGGGCTCCCTGCTCAGTGGGGAGTCTGCTTCTCCCTCTGACCCTCTTCCCTCTCGTGCTCTCTATCTCTCATTCTTTCTCTCTCAAATAAAATAAAAATAAACAAAATCTTAAAAAAAATAAAATAAATGGTTTTAATTAACAAGTGACACTTTTACAGACAGGTATATTTTTTATTAATATAGAGGAAAAAGTGTTAATAATTGAGTGATGAGTCTTTCATTAGTTTATTTGAGATTATTCTTTTATAACATTTTTTCTATCTGAAAATGGTACTCAGAAGGACTTGCTATGCTTTCTCCTGCTCTTCTAGAAACAATTTTAAGAATAAACATTGGTGGGGTGCCTGGGTGGGTCAGATGGTTAAGCGTTTGCCTTTGGCTCAGGTCGTGATCTCCAGATCATGGGATTGAGCCCCATATGGGGCTCCCTGCTCAGTGGGGAGTCTGCTTCTCCCTCTGCCTCTCCCCCCTGCTCGTCCTCTCTCTCTCTCTCTCTCTCTCTGTGAATGAATAAATCTCTCTCTCTCTCAAATGAATAAATAAAATCTTTTTAAAAAAAAAGAATAAACATTGGTTTTACACCACACAATTGTATGTTTTCCATAAGCAGTATTCTGTGTTTTGGAATAACTTCCTTGAGAACTGACTTCATTACTTCTGTATTCTAATTTCTAAATCTTTAAATTTATTTATCTGAATGTTATCTTCAAGCTCTTCTACTTTTATTCATCCAACTCAGTAGTAAATAAGTAAAGTCTTTACTCAGTTTCAACTTCAGAACTGCCCGGGCAACAAAGAAAAATTATTCGGTCAGAATAATCACTTGGTATGTACTTGGCTCTGCCAAAGGGAAGTGCCATGTTAGCAAACATAACCAGTGTTCCCTCAGCTCTCACTATAGAAGTGACTGAATCTGTTTTGTAGTAAATGTCTAATGACTTATCTTTATAGTAAAGCAGCACTTTTATCAAAGGTGATTTCCTTCTCTCAAAATTTCTGAGAGGTTTTTTTTTTAATTATCTTAATTTCTGTCATTTTTTTTCTCTCTCTCATGTATTTGTGGCTCAGTAGGCATCAAGATCCAAAGTGAAATTTTTAATTGCATAGATGTGTTATTTATAGATACAAATATTTATATATTCTGTTCCTTCTGCTTAATTAAATACTGATTTGTGATGACCATGATTAACAAAGTAGATCAGTGATTCTCAAAGTGTGATCCCCAAATGGCAGAAGTAACTGCTAGAAATGAAAATTCTTGGGTCCTAACCCAGAAGATCTAGGGATGGAGCCCAGATCTATGTTTCAACAAATCTTCCAAATGACTCTAATGTTTGCTCAAGTTTGAGAACCACTGGGAGAGACAATATTAGGCTTTACTTATTGCTTCTTATATTAGTCCTACAAAAGATTTGAGGAGGCTTATTAACACCATTAAAGCTTGTGGTTAATTATTTTCAAATGATAATCAATACATATGAACAGCATAAAATCAGATCTCCATAATAAAACCAAAAAAAAAAAGGAAAAAATATTCTTTTTATTTGTGGTTTGACTCTCTTCACTCCACTCACTTCTTTAAAATGTTTACCATTATAGAAACTGAAAATGTTTCAGGTAAACCTAATGAGGGTTACTTCTGCACTGGAAGATTTGGGTGAAATGACAATTATTTGGTCTGTCATTAAAGATATTTGAAAGTCTAAAAACACTGTCTGGGCAAAAATATTATATAGACTTTTAATAAATTCTAACTTAGAATTCAACACTATTCTTTTCCAAAATTAAAAGAAAATTAGAGAAATGTGAAGATATGAATCTGCATATCCATTTTCTAACACATCCAATGAAGTATTTGCAAAATTCTTAGCATTTATATCTCACTCAGAACAAGAAAATTCAGTAACCTACTAGAGTATGTAACGTATTGTTAATATAGGTTCTCAAATGGGAAGGATGTATGTGTGAATTGAGTGAAAGACTTTCAGGAAGAGTAAATTAAAGGTTCTCTTGGATTTAATCAGGTTGGGAAAGGTAAACAGTGTTACAAAAAAAAATCTCTTTCAGGAAACATTAGAAATGCTTCTTCCATTATTCTGTCCTTTTTCAAAGAGATTCTATTGTGGCTTTGTAAATTTCCATCCCTTCTCTGCTTTTCCTACTAAGTTTTGTTGTTACATAAGCTAAATAGGTAAATATGGCATACCCTTAGGGGAAAAATAAATAAATTGATTCTATATTCAAATAAGCTTGTTTTTATTCAATGTGGAAAATAAAAAGGGTTTAATCACAAATGAGATAAAAACTTGGGGCACAGTAATCAAATGGAGTGGATAACATTGTGAGGTAGAGAAGAAATGGATGGCTAATATCTGGAGGCTATAGAAAATATTGGAAAACATATTAGAGTGCATCTGTTTTTTACAATTCTAGGGGAAAAATTCAAATTCATATTTGTATACTTAAAACAATTTCTCTTTCTGTTGAGGTTCTTATGTCTGGAGACATCTAGGTGTAATACCGTACTGTACAAAAAGTATAATTAAAAATTTCAAGTAACTTTAGATGTTTTAGATATATTACTACATTCCTCTTCTTTTAAGTGGAATTGACTGATGCAAGAGCAATTTTTTGTTCCAAATAGACTAAAGTTGCCCACATAGATGAGTTCATAAAAACACATTTTTTTTAATTGGAATCTAAAAATCAATGAGGATTCTATTAGCTCTAGAATGGAAACATGGACATTATGGTAACTTACATTTGAGTAATTTGTGAGATAGAGCTAAGTTCAGTTGCAGGGTAGTGTTAGACTAAGACATCTGGCTAGAAGGGGAAACATCCTATTATGTCTACATGAAACATAGATGACATAGATTTTCCTACCTTCGGTTTAGGGCATCATAACATCTTTGTTAAGAAAAGAATTAGGCTAGGGACACCTGGGTGGCTCAGTCTTTTAGGCATCTGCCTTCAGCTTTGGTCATGATCCCAGGGTTCTAGGATCGAGTCCTGCATCGGACTTCTTGCTCAGCGGGGAAACTGCTTCTCCCTCTGCCTGCAGCTCCCCCTTCTTGTGCTCCTTCTCTCTCTGACAAATAAATAAACAAAATCTTGAAAAAAAATTAGGATGAATAAAAATCACATACACAAAATATCTCCAATTTTATAGCTTTATTTATATGAGAAATAATTTCTTCTACTCTGTCTTTGACATGTACCCATTAAACATTGAAATAATTGAAAATAGATTTTATTTTGCATATCTTTGTTGGAATTATAAAGGTAACATGCAATTAAAATTGGATCCATTAACTTTCAAATATTAGATATTTCAAAAAAGTTTAGAACACGCTTTTTCTTATTTTTAAGACAAGGGAAACATTTGGGAATAATCGTTATTCCCAAAGAAAATGTACATGTTCTAAAACCTTGCAACTTCAAATGGTGACATTACCAAATGAATTGTCTTAACAAGATTACAAAACTTATACAAGAAATTAATTACATAGTGTGAAATTCAAAACTCACAACGAGGTAGGGTATAAACTTTTGTAGCTGGCATTTTGCTGTGATTTCAGGAGAAAAAAATGGCTGAAGATTGACAAAACATTCATTTATGATTTTGGAAAGGGTCAGTCTTTCTTTTACAAAAGAAATAAGTAAATCATATGTCATCATTGTTTGAATAAAGCAATATTTTGATGTTTTAGGTAAGAACAAAAATTAGCTCAAGTCCATTTGTCAGTATTTTTAATTGAGAAGTTTTCATTATGACAATTTCAACTTGTGATATTGAGAATATCTCTGTAACAACAAAAACAGCAACAACAAACATAGAAAGTCTACAGAAGTAGAGAATTATATACATCTTAAGTTAGCCTGTTTTTTTTTTTTAAGCAGAAATAATAAAAAATGTTGAGGTGGCATTTTTGTGAGACTCTTCTGTTTTACAGGCATTAGACATTTTCATTTTCTCTTGTTTTTATTTTATAAACAGTAGTAAGCTCAAAATAAGTGTGTGTGAGGTGCCTAACAAAAAAGCAGACTTAATCTCAGTTTACATTAATAGGTTATTGTATTAATATTGGAAAATGGCTGAAGTGCGAAGACTCTGAAATCCAGTTGCACTACTTTTACTAGCCATGTGACCTTGGGCAAGTTATTTAACCTTCCTAAATCTCAGAAACTGGGATTAATAATATTACCTCATAAGTTTTTTGTATAGTAAAATGAAATACTGTGCTTAAAACTTTTACAAAATTTGAACCAAAGTGAACTGTCTTAATTCCTAGACATAGTAAAATTATCATTATTGTTATTATGAAGGTGATAATCATTTGGGACTCTGTTCTATTCAGATTTCAACTGAAGGGGTTGTTCAACTCTGATCACACACACACACACACACACACACACACACACACACACACACACACACACACCCCTCTCTACAAATATCTGTGAAGAGAACAAATAAATTAATAAATTATGATCATATTTGAACACACATTTAAAGTCATTTTAAAATTTAAAATTTGTAACAATTATTCAAAGATATAATGAGATGTCTTAAGAGGTAATTATTTTATTTTCACAAAAATGTGTTCAGTCATCACCTAGAAAAGCACTTGGCAAGCATGCTATAGATATTCACAGGCATCTCATGAAATTGCACTAAATGGTCTTTGGCATTGCTTCCTAATTTGAGAGTGTGCAATAATATGGCAGCTCTGACTGGAAAATAAGTGGATGACTTGTCTTTTACTTATCCCATTCCCCCTCCCCTTTAAATCTCCTTCATAACAGTTGAGACAATGCACTGTTTTTGGCAACTACCAGTTTTGGCATGGAATGGGAATTAAGCATAAAGACAGTGGTGATTGGTGCCATATCCTCACCCCTGCACCAAAGGCTGTTGTTCATCTTCTTGTGTCACAACTGTGGACATTAGGTTAAGATGCTAGTTCAGAATGCTTATGTAAGAACAATGTGGCCAAAGTATGGGTAATGGTGATAATATAAGGAAATAGAGCATTATGGATAATTCAGGGATAAACAATAGATTAATGTATAGGATACTAACTTCAAGCATTTGTTTTGTTAATACCTGGCTGTGAAAATTTAGAAAAGTGGCTTCTGCTCTCTAGGTCTCAGTTTTCTTATGTGACATGGAAGGAATTGTCTTATATGGGGTCTAGGTTCCCTTAAATCTCTAATATTCTATGAGTCTGTGGTAAATTTAGGAGGTCATACAAAATGTATCATCTCAAAATTGTATCCTTAATTTCTATTTACTTAAAATAACTGGAAAATAAAAAAAAACTAAGTATCTGCATTAATTTTAACTTATACATGATTGTCTTAATGCCATGGTAATTTAGCTTTTATTTCAATGTAGGTTTTCAATGTGGTCAGTCCTAATAATGATATTCCCAGGTATGTCTTCTATCTTTTTAATATTATGAATATAAACACAAAAATTTCAGAAGCACTTGGATATTATGAAGTAAACCAGGTAACAGCAATTATAGTCATGTACAATAAAAGATAATAGGTATTCACCTGACAGTTTCTTTCTGTACATTCTTATTAATTTCACTCTTCTAGAAATAAAATAAAATGTTCATGTATTGCAGTGGAACTGTTTCTCATTTCTTTTATCTCCTCTAAATGTTCTTTTCTTTTTATACCTGTTAACTGTTTTTACCATCTTGACTTGGCAAACTGCTTTATATATTCTTTTCTTTTTTCAGAAGCAATAAATGATTGTATGATTATTGTAGAAAATTAAGAAAATATACAACTCTAGAAATAAATGTTAAGGCCAGATTAATTGTAATCTATTAAGAAGGACATGTAAACATCTTTGGATTTCTTTCATTGGAGCATATTAGATCAGGGAAGTGACATAATATTACGTTAAATAATGTTAAATAAATTCACTCTGTCTGCTGTATGTGAAGTAGAATGTAGGGGCCAGGAGGAGAAGCAGACATCAGTTAGGAGGCTACTAAGGAGCATAAGAGAGAGAATAAAAGGCTTAAGTCAGGATGGTAACAGCCAAAGTGGAGAGAAATGGTTAAATGGGAGATGTATTTTAAAGATAGAGGCAAGAGGATTTAATGGATGGGGGTAAGGTATAAAAGCAAGAAAGAGGGGCACCTGGGTGGTTCAGCTGGTTAAGCATCTGCCTTTGGCTCAGGTCACGATCCCAGGATAGAGCCCAACATCAGGCTCCCTGCTCAGCGGGAAGCCTGCTTCTCCCTCTCTGCCATGCTCGTGCTCAATCTCTCCCTATCTCTCTCTCAAATAAATAAATAAAATCTAAAAAAAATAAAAAAGCAGGAAAGAAAGATGAAAACTATAAACCCGAACAAATGGATTGATGGTGGAGCTGTTTCCTGAGATGCAGAATGCTAGGGAGGAGATAAACTGAACTTTGCCTTGGGCATGAAAAGTGTGAGATATCTAATAAGCATCTAAATAAAGATGTTATTGTTAGGAGGGTAAACATTTGGAGTACAGGGGACATGTTCAGGCTGGAGATGATTTGAGTGGTCTTCCATGTATAGATATATTTGAAATCATGAAAAGCATGAGATCACTAAAGAGTGAGTTTTGATAGCGAAATGTAGAGCTATGAAGGCTTAGTCCTGATGCTCTTCAACATTGGGAGGGAAAGAATCCAACAAAGAACACAGAAGAAGCACATTGTAATGGAGAAGAAGGACTTGGTGTTCTGAGGCCAAATGAGATGGTTTTCAAGATGAGAAGTTATATTTTCCTATCTCAAACATGTTTTTAAAACAGCTTCTTAATGTTTGACATAATGCCTCATCATTTATGTACACCATAATTTATTTAACCAGTTCCATAAAACTGAGTACTAGTTTCCATTTATTGTTGTTGCTTTCGCAAATAACATTACAAAAGCCTACATAATGCTTTTGACTGAAGAGATGAGTTCTTCAGTAGATAAAACACAATGTAAATTTTGTTAGAAACACAAGCAAAAGGGGGAAGATCGAAAGCAGAAAAAGAATGATGACGCATGACTTTATTTCTCTCAGACAAATATCTAAGAGAAAAATTCTGTATATCAGAGGCTTAAATTCATAAGAAACTGCCAAAAAAGATTTTCAACATAGCTGTTCCATTTTACACTCTCACAGGACTGAACTACTGCTCCAGTTGTTTCCCATACCTACCTACGCTTGATATAATTATTTTAAAATTTCAGTTAACCTAGTGGAATTGCAGGGGCATTTTATTGTTGTTTGATTTGCATTTGCAACTAATAATCCTTAGTAAATTCTCAGGTGTTTATTGGCCATTTAAAAATCTTCTGCAAATTGTTTTTTCCAGTTTTTTGCCCACTTTAACTGGACATTTGTCTTTTTATTGATGTATTAATGTTCTTTCTATACTCTGGATACAATTTCTATGTCAGATACAGGTATTGCAACTATACTCTCCCAAGCTGTGGTTTAGGTATTGATTCTATTAGTAGTATTTCTAGTTTGCATAAGTTTTTTATTTTAATGAATTATAATTGATCAATTTCAAATTTTGTAATCATAAATCTTCTGTGTCCTAAGAAATTTTTCACTTACCAATGGTCATAAAGATATTTTTTCTTCCTAGTTTTCTGGGAGTTTTTAAAATTTTATTTTGAATGACTGCTGAATTTTATAAACATGTACACAAATCTTATTAAAATTTTCATTTAAAAATCTGTGGTGGTGGGAGGGATGGGGTGGCTGAGTGATAGACATTGGGGAGGGTATGTGCTATGGTGAGCGCTGTGAATTGTGTAAGACTTGAATCACAGACCTGTACCTCTGAAACAAATAATACATTATATGTTAAAAAAAAAAGAAGAAGATAGTAGGAAGGGAAAAACGAAGCGGGGGAAATCAGAAGGGGAGACGAACCATGAGAGACTATAGACTCTGAGAAACAAACTGAAGGTTCTAGAGGGGAAGGGTGTGGGGGATGGGTTAGCCTGGTGATGGGTATTAAAGAGGGCACGTTCTGCATGGAGCACTGGGTGTTATATGCAAACAATGAATCATGGAACACTACATCAAAAACTAATGATGTAATGTATGGTGATTAACATAACATAATAAAAAAATCTTCACACACTGAAATGATTGTATCATTTTTATTTTTATTTTGTTAATTTAAGTTACATTGATGCTTCAATGTTCAATTTTGCATTTCTGGATTTGTTTTGTTAATACTTTGTTGAAGATTTTTGCATTCCTATAAATGACTATTATTGATGTAGAATTGTCAGTTGTTGCAATGGTCTTGTCTGATTTTAGATTCAAGATTTGGTTGCCTTCATAAAATGAGTTGAGAAGTGCTTCTTCCTCTTCTGCTTTCTGAAAGAATTTGTCTAATATTGGTATATTTCTTTTTAAAATATTTGAGAGAGTGATGAGTGAGTGACTCAGTCAGTTAAGCTTCTGCATTCGGCTCAGGTCATGATCCTGGGGTCCTGGGATCAAGTCCCACGTTGGGCTCCTTGCTCTGTGAGGAGCCTTCTTCTCCCTCTGCCTGCTGCTCCTGCTTGTGCGCTCTCTCTCTCTCTCTCTCTCTGACAAATAAACAAATAAAATCTTAAAATATATATATTTTTTTGAGGGAATTTACCAGACAAGCCATCTAAAGTTTTTGTTGCAAGAAGATATTTAATTATGAATTTGATTTCTTGGATATGGGATTTCTCTTTTTTTTTTCTTGTGTTAGTTTTGGTTAATTTTCTTATATCTATAAATAAGTATATTTCATTTAAGTCGTTGAATTTATTGACAAAAAATAGCTTATGTGTGTGGAAACTGTAGTGATATTTTTCATTCTAAATCTGTTTTGGGCAATGTTTTCTTTCTGTTCAGTCCAGTCAGCAAGTGATCAACTATGTTGATTCTTTAGAAAAAAATTAACATTTAGTTTTGCAGATTTTTCTCTAATGTTTGTATGTTTCTATTTCACTTATTTTCACTCTTATTGTTGTTATTTCCTTCTTTCTGTATACTTTCCAGTTGATTCGGTCTTTTGTAATTTCTTAAAGTGGAAACATAGCTCATTGGTTTAAATTTTATTTTTTATAATATAAGCATTTAAAGTTAATGTTTGTCACTAAGCACTGTCTTAGATTCATCCCACATGTTTTTATTATTTTTCTTTTACTTTCATTTACTTTGAATTAATATCTAATTTCCTCTTTGAGGTTGTTGACCTAAGGCTTGTAAAGTAGAACATTGGATAATTTCCAAATACTTGGGAATTTTGTCACAAATTCTTAAATTCATTTCTAATTTAGTTGTATTTATTGTGGTCACAACACATCCTCTGTGTGATATAAAATCTTTGAACTTTATTGAGACTTGTTTTCAGTACATATGAAAAAATTTTTATTTTGTAATATGTGGCTATAGTGTTATTTACATATTCATTAAGTGAAGTTGATTGCTGATTTTATTTAAATAAAATATAACTTTTACTGATAGATTGTTTTTGTCTATCATTCCATCAATTTAAGAGAAAAGCTACTGAAATTTTTGGTGATTGTGGCATTTTTTTTCACATGGAGTTGTCAGTTGTGTTTAATGTATCTTGAAGTTCTGTTTTTAGTTGCATATACATTTAAGATTGTTAGAGCCTTCTCTTAGAGTGACTCATTTATCATTATGAAATATCCTTAGTAATATTCTTTACCTGAAATATTCCTATTTTAAAATGTTTCTCTTATGAACACTATTTGACTTCTAGTTTTTAAATCTAATAAGAATTTCTGTCTTTCCATTAAAGTATTTTTTGATGTAATTGTTGATATGCTTAGGTCTAGTATCTTGCTACTTGTTCTTTACTTGCTCTTTATTACATTTTTCTTCTTTCCTGACTTTTGGATTAATTGAATATTTTTGTTTTTTTCTATCTTCTTTAATAATTTTTGAGTTATGTCTGTTAATCAATTTGTTTTTATTTTAGTGTTGTCTTTAGGAATTACAATATGTATCTGTAACATCACTCTCTACCTGTAAATAAAGTCAAATCAATATATAAGGCAATAATCTTATAACAGTATATTTCTATTTATTACTTTTCATCCCTTATGCTATATTTGTCATATATTTGCCTCTGTATATATCAGTAATGCATTATTTTTGTTGCTGCTATTATTGCTTAAGTACTCAATTGTCCTTTAAGGAAAATAAGATGAGACAAAACAGATTATGAAAAATCACATATTAGCTATTTCCAATGATCTTTATTTTTGTGTAGATCCAAATTTCTATCCTATAGCTCACTCAAGCCTGAAGAGCTTCCTTTACAATGTCTCATAGTATAGTTCCAAAAATGGCAAATACTTTCAGCTTACATTCCCGGCCAGAATAATTTCTGAATGAGTACTATCCTTATGTTACTTGGAATAAGAGTTCACTCAAGGCCTTCTTTTTAATAAGGGTGTCCTTGAAAAAAGGCAGAATTAAAGCATTCTCTTTTTATAGTGCGACCAGAAAAGCAAATGACTTTGCTAAACTCTACTAAAAATAATACTGTGGTTTGTTTGTTAAAGATCATTCTATGTTCCCTTTCTCTTTCATTGAATAATAGTAATTTGAGAAAAGGGATATAAGCTTGAAAAGAAAAAAAAAATTGGTTACATACTATATGAAGGAAGTGTGCTGGACATTTAAGAAATATAATTTTGAGCTTTTATTATGTATACTCTTTTTTCTTATACTTATTGTTATCTCATAATTTACTTTGTAATGAATATCCACTTAGTAGTTCTTTTGTTTTTTAGCTATGAATGGGGGGAAATATCTTTCACATCTTTCAAATTATTGATAGTTCTAAAAATTATTTTTCTAAACCATTTTTATTTTTATAAGGCAATTTTATTTTTAAGGGAATAATGCTTATTGCATTTGTCATATGTAAATGCAAAATCCTACAAAATTACTTTCATTAAAAAAAATCTAAGTATCTGGCTCTTGTAGTGGATTTTTCAACTACTTGAACCACATGTTTAGAAAATCTGTCAAATAAGGAGTGCTATTAAAAGATAGGCAGCATTAGCTGAATCACAAAGGCTAATGGTTAAATTTCCTTAGCTTTTGTTTAGTTATTATGTTATAAAATAAGAACTACAAAAATAAACATTTATTTGTAGTCATAATAGCTGCCAGTTCTATCATGGTTTCTAAACGAGCATATAATTAACTAAAATAACAAGCTCGCAAATATGTACTTTCAGTACAATTTTTGCTAGGTGGAAGATGGTGAAGTGCAAAGTCTCATGCTGTTGCAAATGGTGTTAATATTAAATATCTCTTGGCACTTTTAACCTCTATTAACAAAAAGAAGTAAAACTGCAAAAATATTAATGCATTCATATTATTGTCCTTTCTATCAAAAAAGATTTTAGCATTTTCTACAGAAAAAGTAGACATTTTATTTTCAATAGTTCTTTCCCTTTGAATCCCAAGGAATTTCCTTTAGAAATGATTAGATTGAAATAATGTGTTTTGCTATTTCACGTATCTGTTCATTTACTTTAAAAAGCTGTATTTGTAAAACCTTTATTAATTTAGTTGGTCCTGGTAATTATAGCTGCATTAGCAATGAGTATCTTCTAGAATAAGTATAAAACACATTTAATTAGTAATGTGCTATCTCTTGGGAATAAACTGTTTCTTCAAAGGATTCAAAGAGTAAAGATTATTGGTTATATCTTAGCCTTTGGATGATACCTAATCTTTGAGACACAATGGCCACTAATTAATTTTTTAAGGTTTTATTTATTTATTTATTTGAGAGCGAGGGAGAGAGGGAGAGCGAACAGGGGGAGGAGTAGAGGGAAAAGCACAAGCCGACTACCAGCCACGCGTGGAGCCTGACACAGGGCCCCATCCCAGGACCGTGAGATCATGATCTGGGGGGAAATCAGGAGTTAGACGCTTAACCAACGGAGCCACCCAGGCGCCCCCGCAGCGGTCACTAAGTTTTTTTGGAAATTCTTATTTTGCTTTTTAGAAGAGTGAGGTAAATTACAACTCATAGTTGTTGCCTACTTTGTAAAACTGGAAATAAAATAGTACCTACCTCATTATTAGCTGTCAAAACTTCATATGTGCTGTCACATATTGTAAAGATTTAGTGCATGCAAGTCTTTGCCCTGTTGCCTGGCTCATAGCAAGTTCATAGGAACTGTTAGCTCTTCCGCTTCCTTCTTTTTTCTACTCCCCTCCCCCTCCTCTTCCTTCTCCTCTCCCTGGTTTTATTATCTCACTACTCAGTTGCAGTACTTTCTCTTTATTATGTGTGTAATTTAAGAAGCAATATAATGAGACTGTTACCCCTTATTCATCAAATGATATTGTGCCCATATATATCTGATAAGTCATTTTTTAAGTTTTTTTAAAAGATTTTATTTATTTATTTGACAGAAGAGAGACACAGCGAGAGAGGGAACACAAGCAGGGGGGAGTGGGAGAGGGAGAAGCAGGCTTCCTGCGGAGCAGGGAGCCCAATGCGGGGCTCGATCCCAGGACGCTGGGATCAGGACCTGAGCCGAAGGCAGACGCTTAACCACTGAGCCACCCAGGCGCCCCCTGATAAGTCATTTGTATAATCTCTTTAAATTAACACCTATTTGGGGGCACCTGGGTGGCTCAGTCGGTTGAGCATCTGACTCCTGGATTCAGCTCAGGTCATGATCTCAGGGTGGTGGGATTGTACCAGCATTGAGCTCCGAGCCCAGCACAAAGTCTGCTGGAAATTCTTTCCTCCTCCGTCTCCTTCCCACTCTATTTCTCACCCAGCTCTTTCTCTCTCTAAAATAAAAAAATAAAGTCTTCTAAAAAATAGTAAATTAACACCTATTTGGCCAATGAGGTTGGTGAATGGTTAATTACTTTACTCAGGGTCACAGGTTTTTAGCAGTGGAGATTCAATTTGAATCTGGTTTTGTGTTATATCAAAATGTGTGCTATTCTATATTACATTTGCTTTTAATTTAAATAACAGATTTTATACATACTCAATGTAACAGGTGGAAAAAAACCTCTAGATAGATAAAAAATAAAGTTATCCTTTTTATTCTCTTTCTATGCTTATGTTAACCATTTCAATATATTTCACACTTATTGTTCTTTTTAAAAATTTTACCTGTCATACCATATATACATATATAGATGAAATATACCACATATATATGTATATATACACATTACTCTGCAACTTTCTTTCCTCATCTTACAACAAAGCACATTGCAAACCTCCCTCTAGCTCAATAGACACTAATCCATATTTGTTAGGCCAGTTCATCCTTAACAGCTGTACAATTTTCCTTTGTAAGAATGTGTATCAGAGATTTTTAGTCCATTCCCTTCTTTGTGGATATTTATGTTATTTTTAGTTTTGTCACTATAAGCAATGTTTCAATAGATAGAGATATACATTTTTATCTGTGTCTTTATGTGCTCATATATTTATTTCTAGATAATAGATTTCTGAAAGTGGAATTACTTTATCAATTGCTGTTTGTATTTTAATTTTGGGTAGGTATTTTCAACTTACTTCATAGAATGGCTAAATCTATCACGTCCCCACTAGCCATGTTCTGGCTCTGCATTCTTACTATTATTGGAAACAATCATCATTTAATATTTTGTCAATATCTTGGGAGAAATGGTGTCTCATTATTGCTTCAATTTAAAGTTGGAAAAACATTCACACATTTTATTGCCTTTTACAATTTCTTGATCATAAATTCTTGTATATACTTTTCACCTGTTTTCTCTTGGATTGTTTGTGTTTTTCTTATCAAAATGCAGATAATATAACATACTTGACATCTAGAATAGATATTTTAACTTTGCATATTTTTTCTAAATAAATTTTTGAAATTTTTGTCAGTAGTATCTATTTTTGCAGATTTTATGCCTCTTGTCTTTTTAAAGAAAGTCTCTATGTTCTAATGTTGGACAAATGTTCTTCTAATTTTGTTTTCTGAAACTGACATTAGTCTAATTTTACTTTTCCTATTTTAATTTATTCAACAAATACTTATTGATCACAGAATATATGTGAAGCAAAGTCATAGGTGCTTAGAAAGCCTAAGAGTTAAAAAATAAAACAAAACAGTTGACAAAATTGTGATATGTACTGCAGAAAAAGGTACAATGAATGGAGCAGAGTATGGGGATCAAAGTATAGAGAAGCAGGTATCAGTGCCTAGTTATAATTCTAAATGGAATGGTCAGGTAGCCCTCAGTGAAAAATAAAATTTTAACAAATACTTGAAATTTGTAAAGAAGTGAGATGGGCATATATTTAACTGAAGAAGTTTCCGAGCAAGGGAAAGAGTTAATGCAAAAGCTTTAAAAAGGATGCCTGCTGTTTAAGGAAAAGTGGAAGTCCAGGGTAGTTGAAATAGAGTGAAAGAAGGGGAGGGTGTAGGAGATGAGGTTAGAAAAGCAATAGGAGTTGGCGGAGCAACAATGAGAAAAAGGGGTTGGAAGAATAGGAGAAATTAAGTCTGGCCGTACAGACCACAGTCAGGAGTTTGACTCTTAACTTTGAATGACATGGGAAACAAGCAGGATTTTGTGGACAGGAATAATTTGATCTGAATTATTGTTTAAAAGGTCATTCTCAGTATTCTGCTGAAAGTATATTTTAGAGGGACAAGAGTGAAAACAGGAAGACTATGGAGGGAGCTAGTATAATCTAGGTGAGGGGTCATAGTGCTTCTACCAGAAAAGTAGCAACGAGTGTAGCAAAAGTGGTCACACTGTGTATTTTAAAGACAGGACCAATAGGATTTTCTGATAGACTAAAGGCAGTATATATAAAAAGAAAGGCATTGAGAATGTCTCAAAGGTTTTTAACTGAGTGACTGGAAAGATGGACTTATAAAAACTGAGATGAGGAGGACAGTGGGTAGTGCAGGTTTGGGTATGGAATAGAGAAGAGATGAGAAGTTCAGCTGGGGCATTGTTAAATTAGGGATGTCTCATAGACTGGTTATTTCATTTAGCATAATGTCCTCCAGGGTTATTCATGTTGTCACAAATGGCAGGATTTTCACTACATTTTCTTTATCCATTGATGCATATATCTGAATTTTCCAATATTTTATTTTTTCCTCATTAACATTTTAGTATTGGTTCTAGCTCAATTACATTGCAGTTAGAGAACACAATATCCATTCAATTCTGAAATTCCTGGTGTGTGGTTGCAAATTAAAAAAAATTGTTTTGCAGTTTTTGTTTGCAATGCCATAACAGTGAAATACATACGTAGACACTCGTATATATACACATTATGGAAACACAATTAAATCAAGTTTCCTAAACATGTTTTTTTAAGTTAACTGATCAATTATTACTGATCCTGTGTTTTCTTGTTTTATGTTAAAGAGCTAAAGAGAGAATTCTATTAAAACATTCTGATAGAGTTATAGATTTGTTTATTTCTGGCTTTTGTTCTATAATCTTTGCTTCATATATTGCAAGCCTATGTTTTTATGTTACAAAAAATTGTAATTGTTATGATTTTATGTTAATTAAATCTTTTACCACTGTGACATGCCCTCTCTTTCTCTAGGACTGTTTTTCGCCCTAATGTCTTATATTAATACTGTTATATCAGTTTATTTTAATTACCTTTACATGGCAAAACTTTCTGCGTTCTTTACTTTTATTATTTCTGTATTTTAATGTTTTGTGAACAGTAAACAGAATTGTGATCTTTTAAATCAAGTGTAGCAAACTTTGCTTTTAATGAGAGTTTTATCCATTTATCTTTAGTGTAACTACAAATATAATTGAATTTAAATATATTTTACTGAAGTCTTTCTATTTTCACCCTTATTATAGGTTCCTTTGTTCACTCATTTTTTACTTAAAATAATATTTTGTGTGGTTAAGCTAGAACACATCACATGAATCTTAACTTGTCTTAACTTTCTTTGTTATATGCTATAGTTGGGTTTGTTAATACATATAAATACCAATAAATTATATTTTCTCTTTTCTTGTTCTTTATCTCATTTCACAAGATGCTATTTGTGTACACTTTTCTTTCCTTGTAGAATTCCCTTTAGATTTTCCTTTACTGCAGACTTTCTGAAGATGTATTATCTCAGTTTTGCTTCTCTGAAAATGAATTTATTTCACCTTTATTGTTAATAAATATTTGTACTGGACATAGAGTTCTAATTTAACAATTAGTTATCTTCCTTCAGCATTTAAAGATATCATTTCATTATCTTCTAGTGTTTATTGAATTGAATGATCAGCTCTCAGTGTTATTGTTTTCCCTTTGAAGGCAATCAGTCGTTGATTCGGTGGCTGCCTGTAAGATAGTTGGCCTTAGTTCTTTGGTTTTCAGAGGTATTACTATAATGTGATTTGAAATACAAAAAGTTCTCAGTCACCATGTCTTCAATATTGTGTCCCTTCCTCTCTCTCCTCTCCTTTGGGGAATCTAAAATATGCATTTTATATTTTCACCTTATCTCTTTTATTATTTACTTTCTTTTTTTTATTTTCCCTGTTTTTTTTTCCCTCTTCATATTTCAGTCTGAATATTTTCTTCTTTCAGACTGTGGGTCAGACTACCTGCTGAGTTCTTAATTTTAGTTATTGTTACTGTTAATTCTAGATTCCCTGTTTAATTCTTTTCTAAACACATTATGTTTCTGCACAAATTTCCAAAGACTTTTTTTAAATCCTGAAAATTTAATTTAGCTCTTTTATATTTTATTAACCTGTGTCTAATCACTCTAATATATGGAGAACCTGTGGATCTTTTTCTTTTGTTTGTTGTTACTGTCATCCATATAACTTTGTCTCTGTGTCATTGCTTATTTATAATTTTGTGATATGCATTATATTCTTAAAATTTGAAATCATTTGTGGCCTAGGATATCATCTTCATACTCAAAGGTTTTACATTTACTTCTCTCATGTGCCTAGAGCACTAACAGTCTGAGAATATCTTAACCCAATTTCAGGCATTAAGATAATTTGGAGTTGGGCCATAGTCCTTCAGAGAGCCAGATTACTTCTAGCTTAGCCTTTTTCCCAAGGGTATAACTCAGTTAGGTCCCAAGCAAATTCAGGATATTTACCAGACTTTCCCAAGCTTAGGTGGCTGTGTTCTCCCACCTTTGCCCCTTTAGTGTGAGGAAGCTGCCAATCGATGTACCCAGAATCTCTTAGAATTAGCAAACACCCTAAAGCTGAAAATTTTCTAAACACTGAGGTCTTATGTCTGAATTTCTGTGTTCTCCTGGATCTTGGCTTGGTAATTATTTATTTCTTAGCTCTCCTGTGCCTTTAAGCAGAATTTTTCCCTCCAGTTTTCTTCAGAAGGAGGGTTAATCTGAATTATCTAATCTGTAATTACCAAAATCATAAATCTTTATTGATTTTTAATGAGAAATAAAAGTATTTATATAAAAAATAAATAACATAGTTTCTAAATGGTCTTAACATTTTGAAAATCTATTGAGGCACCAACTAGTCTGAAGTTCAGACTTATTAACCTATGGGTGCTTTAGCAATGACACCATTTTTATTTCATTCTACTATATAAATGTTCAACATGAGACATCTATTACTCTAAATATGTACAGATTATCATTATTATTTCCTGTTTCTCTTTCTTTTTTTTAATTTTTTAATTTTTTTATTATGTTAATCACCATACATTACAGCACTAGTTTTTGATGTAGTGTTCCATAATTCATTGTTTATGTATAACACCCAGTGCTCCATTCAGTATGTGCCCTCTTTAATACCCATCACCAGGCTAACCCATCCCCCTCCCCCCTCCCCTCTAGAACCCTCAGTTTGTTTCTCAGAGTCCATAGTCTGTCATGATTCGTCTCACCCTCCGATTTCCCCCCCCACTATCTTCTTCTTCTTCTTTTTTTTTTTTTTAACATATAGTGTATTATTTGTTTCAGAGGTACAGGTCTGTGATTCAACAGTCTTACACAATTCACAGCGTTCACCATCCTGCTTCTCTTTCTTGATCATCCATTAAAATAGTGATTTAATGCATTCTTTTTTTCAAATGTTCATGTCAGTTATGACTGATGTTTCAATTTTACTTGTAATTCCATTACTAAACCGTTTTAATGTAAAGCCTCCTCTAGGTGGTAAATTTAAAAAAATATAGAGTTTATTATAAAAGAGGAGATTTGAAGTAATTGTTAGTAAAATTCCTTAAAAATTTTTGAGTAGACTAGATTTAGATCTTTTATTTATATATATATTCTTACTTTTTCAGTTCCATTGAGTTGCAACAGGTAGATAGTAACTGTCTTTTATCATAAATGTTGTGGAGATTTTCTGTTCACTTTTCTTGTTTTTCCTCCTAAAGTTAAGCCTTAATACTAATTTGACTATGAAATCACTTTAAAATCTAGATAGATTTAGAATTTTTTAATCTTTTGAATGTCATCTGTTTCAGAAATCTGTTCCCCAGAGTAGCTCAAATTCCATTTTCTGTCATTTAAAGATATATCTAAAGTAGTTGCTCATCCAATCACCTTAATAACCTTTATCAATTTATGAATCTTTAGGGTAAGCAGATGCCAATATCATTGGTTAATTATCATGTATGGTTTTTATTTGTACAATCCCCAAGTTGCATAAATTGATCTTCAGACAAACTGTTACTTATAATTTCATCATTTTAATGTTGTCAACATCAGTAGCATATCCTGATAGTTGTTATTTTGCCTTAGGACTTGAAGATCACTCTTAGAATTTATTACCAGATTTTAAAATGTAACTGTACATTAAAATAAATATGGCATTGCTTGCATGTTAGAAAAAATTTTCTGTATTTGTTTCTTTTTTTAAGTGGAAGACCTCTGTGTATCTAATGTGATTTTTTTAATTGACTAAGTTTCCCTTTAAAGTAACAAGTGTGGATATAAAAGAAATACATGGAATTATGTATCAGAAAAACTAATGAAGTTTTTGCTCTTTGTTGTTTAACCTGAAATTAAGCATGTGCTTAGTTTGTGAAATAATAATGTGAATTGTTTTGGTTCTGTAGATGAATTAATTGTCATAGAAGATGACAGCAGCATTTTGGTAGCTAGGGTTTGTGGCCATTAACACCAAGTGTGTCTTTTGCATGAGGCTTGATGCTGGTTGCTGAGGGTAAATGATTAATGTTACAGACTTCTCCCTCAAGGACTCTTTTTCCAGGGAGACAGTGAGAGAAGTAAATAATGATGGTAACTTCTCTACTAGAGCTTTGATTACAGGATGACATCACAAGAGGAGAGATGAAGATGGATTTTTTTTTTCCAGAGATAATTGAATTCTTAACTGGGTAAAAGATATTTGAGCTTAATCTTGGAAAAATAATAGTAATAATAATAACAGCAACAATAATAATAAGCAACTTATTTAATGCTTATGTCAGTTTCAAAAAAATTTACATATATACAAATACAGATATGATTTATTTTAATCCAAACATTACAGGAGCCATTATAATTATTACACTTTCATTAGTGAGTATGTAACTCTTAGAGAAATTAAGTAACTTGACAAAGACTACCCAACCAGTCAATGTGAATTTGAACTTTGCACAGTCTAAGTTCAGAATCTGTATACTTAACAGCTATGCTAGGCTGTCTCTTATTATGATGGAAAAAAAATTGGGAAGAGGCTAAGTTGCTAAATGAATTTTTCAACACTAACAACACCATTGTGATGGAGAAGATAGGACAAGGTATGGAAGATACTTTTGTTAAACATATTGTCACTTTATGGTGATTACTAGATAACAAAAGAGAAAGAGAAAGAAAGTATACATTTAGCTTTGACGACTTGCAACTGCTGGAGAATATGCCACAGATTTGTGGAGGACAATGGCTTATTGTCTCAGAGATATTCATATCAAGTTTTAGGGTTTGTGTCTATTGGTTTGTTTCTTAATTTGAAAATGCTTTGTTATATAAACTGATTAAAACACCCAATATAATACTGAACTTGTGTAAAACACTGAAGCCTGATCTTAGATATGCTTTACCGTGATAAGCAGTGAGTCTGGATATACAGTTGGGGCACATGTGTACCGGGAATACAGAGAAAGTTGGCATGGATGACCTGCAGAACAGCAAGTACAACAGCAGATGTCTGTCTGTGGTGACCGTAATGTGCTCAGCTTTCACCAGCCCAGCAGTAAGAATCAAATCAGATTGACAGGCCTGATTTCTCATTGCCCATATCTGCCTATCTACCATCTCAAAGCTCCACAAATATCTAAATCAATCACCTAGCTGTCCTCAGGGAACACCCCAGAGGTGCTTAGGAATAAGTATACATATACACTCTTCCTCTTTGGTTTCCTTGTTGGAAGACAACTTCTGAGGTAGTGAAACCATATTGTTCAACTCATTCAAAATGCATTTGGAAGATTATCTTTATATATGTGAAATTATTTTAAAAGATGGAATCTTCAATCTGTAACTTCCTTTCTGATTCCAAGAATTTATGTTTCTGTGATCCTATGTCATGAATAGGATTATGTGGAAACTGTGACTCTCAAGACTACAAGTGCACAGAGCCTGAAGAGTAAGATAGTTCTGCTTAGGCCCAAATCCTTTATTCATCGGAATAGACCTATAAGAAGTCAGCAATTGCCTTCATAAACCTTGAAGTTGCAAGTGGTCTCTATCTTCTTGATAGCCCTAATTGGTGTCTTGAGTGACAATGATATAAGAAGACAAGATGCTGTGTTTTGCAGTTAAATTGAATATGTTTCAGTCAATTGGTTCTTAATTTGGTTGATGTGACCTAAATATGAGATGGATAAAAATTTCCTTTCTCAGAGAAAGATACAACTCTGTTTCTAAGAAGAAATAGCTAGATTAATCAAGTAGTTCATTAATCTGTACTACCCCTGCAGCTTGTTTTTCTTTTCTTTTCTTTTTTTCAAGAAAATAATATTGTCTTGAAAAAACCACACTATAGCTTATGACTTCCAACTTTCTTTGGCTTATTGAATGCCTAATGCCTATGATAGTTATGAGACAAATGACCTTCTTACTGTAGCAGTTGTCAAAGGCCATCCATATGCCTGAAAGGAAAGAAAAGAAGGAACATACCAAATGTCTGAATTTAACGTGAAAGCAAATAACATATGAATTTATGCTATACTTTTAAGAGAATAATCCAATATTCAGCATTAATATAGTAGACTTCACCAATATTGTTAGAGTTTTATCCACCATGATTGAAAACCTACCAATACAGGTGACATAACAGTTTTGTTTTTTTTTTTTTAAGATTTTATTTATTTATTCATGAGCGACAGAGGTGGGGGGAGAGAGAGAGAGAGAGAGAGAGAGAGAAGCAGAGGGAGAAGCAGGCTCCCAAGAAGCAGGGAGCCCGATTGCGGGACTCGATCCCAGGACCCTGGGATCATGACCTGAGCCGAAGGCAGACGCTTAACCATCTGAGCCACCCAGGCGCCCCGACATAACAGTTTTAAACAGCGAAATAAGAGCAATAAAGAGAAATGTACATGATTTAAAATAGCTGTAGCATAATTATAAACAATATGTGTTTCCCAGAAAATGTTAGTCGTAGTCAGCCAACCTGGTGTAAAGAAGTCAGAATTGTTAGAAAGAAAAATCCTAAGGCACAGTGTCTAAGTCTATATATTTCTACCAAAGCAGAAATAGCTGTCTAAACTATCCAAGAGGATTACTTCTCCTTAGACATTCCAAGAAGTTGAAAATTTACTGCTCTTACATTATCTTTAATAATTCTGAAAAGCAAAAGTCAGAAATAACATTCAGCCATCTATTTCTGCCCTAGTTTCTTTAAATAATGACTGGGAATTAAAAAGAGATGTTTATGAGCACATGGCATCAAAATTAACAGTCTTAGACACATTTCCACATATAGAAAATAATTATCATCAGTAATGATACCTTGAAATAGATGGAGAAAGCAATGTTAAACAATGGTTGATGGCTAAATAGACACTTTCTCAAGAAAAACCTAAAAAAAGTTGTAGCAGCCATAGGAACAGGATTCAACTGAATGCATAGAGTATGATACCATCTAGCATAATATTCAGTCACAATATCAAAGTGTTATATAATAATGTTATGCCATATCCCATATATTTCTTCATGTCAAAATATGTATACATTTCTTTATGGAAACTAACATGACTAGTGTTCTTCCATACTATCAATTATAATATAGCAAGTTCCCTATTCTAAACAAAATCTCTGCATTACTCGAAGATAGTAAAGCCGATCCATCATTATAATGATTCAATAGGCTGTGTGATTTGAAATTCACCAACTTCAGAGACCTTGAATGGCTCTTTTGCATAAACTTCTTTTTACTTTCTTTAAGCATTTTGAGCAACATTTATCTTTCAGATACCCTGTCAAGCAGACTACAGATATGTCTTTGTATGTAATGTTATAGAAAAGTTACTATAAAAAGGACTTCATAGTTAAATAACTGTAGTGTTGTGATATAATCTAACAATAGCCGTTGACTTTGGAAGAGAAGCAAGCATCATTCTCAACTGATAATATAATGAGGGGAATAAAAACAATGTTGTACAAGGGAAGGAAACTATGTCAGATGTAATATGTGGTGTTAGGATTTGATCAGATTTTATCACTGTAAAAAATAGGGTCTAAATCTCTGACATGTGTTAAGATTGCTTTTTTTAATATTAACATTATTTCATCATATAAAAGATACCATATACATTTACAAGTTCTGTTCTTTAGGTTAAAATGTTTGTAACATTTTCAGTATTGTCTTTACTTGTTTAAACTGTAAGGAAATTAACTTTAGTAAAGAATTAAACTAAAATATATTACTTGTAAAAGAATTTCATATACTAGCACTGGTGACAATGAAAACGCTGTTCCCTACCTCTTCACTCCAACCCAGCATTATTACCAACCCTGTGTAATGGGGAAAATTATGGGGGCTCTAATCCATTGTTTACAATTTGAAAAGCAAAATATTTTATGTTTTCTAATAATTTTCCATTTTCATGTTGCCTGTGAGTACTATATATTTCTGAATTACTCAATTTTGCTTTTATTGGCCATCTTTTTTTGCAAGGGCCTTATGATTGCACATGCTAATTGATGCGTTTGTTGTCTGATACATGGACAGCTCTGATCCGCGTTTTAAAAATATTCGTAAGTTATTTTATTTTAAATACAAGTGAGGCTTTTTAAAAAAAATAATTTTGGGTGATTTACAGCTTTGCTGTAAACTTATACAAAAGAGAATTTATAATTACAGTGCTAACACAATGAATACTATAAAGCAGCAACAGCCTTGCTATAAAAGTGCTTATGATTGTTTTGGCTTGCTTTGCAGAGCTTGAGCTCCAAGACTACTACAGTAAGAGCCGTTGTGGTTGCTGATAATAGTGTGCTTTACGTAGGATTCTTATCTGCTCATCAGATGCTGTTTTTCCATTACTGCTGAAACTTTTTCCTTCTATACTTAAAGTGCCATTCACTTTATACTTCCATTCAGGGAAGATAGCTTGTAATGAGCAATCTCAATTAAGCGGAGCTTCAACATGTCCAACTTTTCAATAAAGTAATAAATTAGATTTGAGGCAATTGACTTTGACATGTGCCGTCACACCCTATCAAACCGAAAGCATTTTGCAGCACTTGTGATCCTTGTGGAGTTTGGTTGGAAAACTTACCAACAGAGTTTAAGGAAATTCAAGAACTGTTTGAAATAATGCAGTTAGGTAAAGTTTCTCCTCCTGAAAAGTGGTCTACTGTCTGTGGGACGTGTTGAGAAAATAATAAACATGATTTACCAGGTGAGAAGAGGAAAAAGAGTAAAGCCCGATGGCCTAGCTGGATTGGTAAAACATAGCCCAAATTTCTAGAAGTCAAACAATTTGCGTCTGCCAAAAACATTAGCAATACCGAACTTGCTAACCTAGTTACTCAGCTGTAAATTCCATCTACCAGAGATGGCAGTGTTTACTGATACGCTCATTTTAAAGGACTGTTTCTTTGATACAAACTTACTTCAGTCGATGCTTTGCAGTTTTAGGACTTTTTTTACCCCCCAGAATGTACTATTGCCATTGTCACTGGGTTCCCGGCAAACCAAATCTGAGCATGTTGTATATGTATAAAAGTAATATGTTATATATCAGTTTTAAGGTATTCAGACTCAAAGACAGCTAGTATGATGGGGCAGAGGAGTCTAAAACCAAGGGTGTTAATTGAAATTCTATGAATAGTAACACAAACAGGAATTTACACCAAGCAAAGTACTAGAGGACTTTTTTTCTAGAGAACTAGGTGTGTGGGTACTTGGAAGAATTGGGGTATTTGGTGTTAATGCTTCACTTCAGGGTAAAGCCCTCTAATTCTGCTATTAAGAGGACTCCCAGCATATGTCATACCCACCTACTTATCCTAAAGCAAAGCCATCCACCCACAAACTGGAATTCTCTATCAGTATTGCAATCCTCTCATTTTAAATTATGAAAAGAAAGTCAAAATCACCAGATATTTGAAAAATGTATGGTAAAAAATTAGCCTAGCCTATCACTCAGGAAAGTGACCCAGAGAAAACTGAAAGAGTTTAGGAAAGAGAAGAGTTTCACACATGCATGCATGTGTGCATGCCCACACACACACTCATTCACAGGGACACAGACAAATGTCCTCTGGCATGTGCTGAGGTATCTGAGAAAATAATGCATTTAAGGAAATACATTTGATATAAACTCAGTAAAATGTTTGGAAGATAAAGCCAAGGTAATGCCTCAGAATATATGAAACAAAGAGAGTCAGAAAATTTGAGGGAAAAGTATAATTTAGAGGGTGTTGTTTTGCAATACTAGCTCTCAGGCTAACTTGATAAATATCGGAAAATGTTCATTAGTAAAAACAATCAAACATACTTCTTAGAGCAATAAAGGAAGAACAAAAGGAGTATTATTTTTTTTGCATGCATGTGCATTTCATCAGCTCAAATTTTTTCCTACTGTTGATTATTTCTCAATATCCACAGTGAAGTCTGACATAGATATAGCTAATTGAACTTTTTAACCTATAAAACCATAATTTGTGATTTTTATCACAATATGCTCAGAAAGCTATTTAAAGACTTAAACTTTATTCAGCAAAATAATATGAACATGTTCCTTACCTTCCTTTTGAATGAGAAGAAGTCTTCTAGATCATGAGTAAGCAAACCACATCCATAAATCCAATTCAGCCCGCTGCCTGTTTTTGTAACTAAAGCTGTATTATAACATAGCGCTTATATTTATTTATGTATTGTCTATTGATGCTTTTGTGCTATGATGGTAGAGTTTGGTAGTTGCTGCAGATATGTTGTAGCTCACAAAGCTGAAAATATTTATTATCTGGCCCTTTATTGAAAAAGTTTGCCAACCCTTGATACAGATCTGTGATTCTAAAAGTGTGGTTCCAAGACCATCTTAGATTAACATTACATGAGAACTTCTTAGAAATAGAAAGTCTGGGGTGCCTGGGTGGCTCAGTCCTTATATGTCTACCTTTGGCTCAGATCATGATCCCAGGGTCCTGGGATCAAGCCCCGCATCTGGCTCCCTGCTCAGCGGGGAGCCTGCTTCTCCCTCTCCCTCTGCTGCTTCCCCTGCTTCTATTTGCTCTCTTGCTGTCTCTCTCTCTCTGTCAAATAAATAAGTAAATAAATCTTAAAAAAAAAAAATGAAAAGAAATAGAAAGTCTTGGGGCCCAGCCAGAACTACCAAATCAGAAATTTTGGAAGCAGGGCCTAGCAATCTGTTATAGCTAGTTTTCCAGGTGACTCTAATGCACACTCAAATTTGAAAATCACTGCTTAGAGCAGGGGTTGGTAAACTATGGCCTGTGGGCTAAGAAATCTGACCTTCCTCATGTTTTTGGTATGCCTTCAAGCTAAGAATTGTATTTACATTATTTTAAAAAATAATTGAAAAAATCAAAAGAAGAATAATATTCTATGACATTTGTAAATTTTATGAAATTAAAGTTTCAGTGTGCAGAGATTTATTAGAACACAGCCATACTCAATGTGCTTATGTATTGTTTATGGCTGCTTTCATATTACAATGACAGGATTGGGTAGTTCTAAAGAGATCATATGACTCAAAAAGCCTGAGATTTTTGCTGTCTGGCATTTTGTAAATAAATTTGCCAACCCCTTGCTTCAGTCATTATCAAAATATATTGCATAGTATCACTGAAGAGTAGGAAAATAAGAAACCTTAGAGATAAGAAATTTACTCATTGAAGGGAAGTCCCTCCTCCAAGACACTATTAAGTACCAGTGGGAAGCCAGAGGTGTGGACACGTTTGGGGAGATGTCGGAAGCCCCAGTTCTGTATTCCCTGGGGCTTCTAGGCTCCTAAGAAGAACTGGGAAGTAAAAAATTAGGTGGAGAAAAGTAATAATAAAGCAAATAATAAGTAAGCAATAAAAGGGTCAGAAAAAAATAGCAATACCAGCATGAATTAAAACCTGTCACTTTTAGTATGAGGTTCTAAAGAGCGGAGGTGGCAGTAGGTATAAAATCTTGATTTTTTAAATTATATCTTCTTTCAAAAATCTTACTTTCACTGGGAAGCCTGTTAGAAGGCCAGTGGCACATACTTCAAAATTTTTGAATATTTTCTCTACTGTTGGGAGGGTTATGCATAAGAATTCATAGTTTGGAAAGACAAGGATTTTTAAAAGCACCCTCCCCCAAAAAGGAGAAGTTAGTGAACAAATGATATACATTTTCCCTATCCCACCAGATCCAAACTAACAAAACCTTCTTTATCATAGATTAGAACATTTGAACTTAAATTCTTAAGAATTTTATATGCATCCATTGCTCATCTTGTGCTTGCATATAATGGTTGCTATGGGTGACCTAGAAATGAAACCAATCATGGCACTGTAATTTAAAACTAAAACGGCTGGCAAAAATCTTTTCTCTCAGAGCATGTTGTTGTAGGAGTAAATGAAAAGGTCGGGAGACTTTTCATTTGCTTCTGTGATAACATGGACTACTTGAACTAAGGAACATATTAATGTTTCCTCTGAAGCTTTCTATTATGTGTCAGGAGCCCCATTCCAGGATATCACACTGGAGGTGATAGA
Source organism: Zalophus californianus (assembly GCF_009762305.2). Lineage (NCBI taxonomy): Eukaryota > Metazoa > Chordata > Mammalia > Carnivora > Otariidae > Zalophus > Zalophus californianus. Next base: position 42,557,051 of record NC_045606.1, on the reverse strand, counting down.
AAAAGACAGATGATAGAATGAAACGGTTGGTCCTAACACAAAATAATCAGGCATCTTTATATTTCCACTTTACATTATAACAGGAAACCTGATTAGATTCCGTGGTTTTACCTAAAAATAAACTGGCTCAGGAGGAAGTTTTTGTCTATATTCACCGATTCTTATTATAAATGAATTTCTTTTAAAGGCACAGGCACAACCTCACAGGATACATTTTATACTGCTCATATTAAAAGCCAATAAGCTCCCACAGCGAGTTCTCATATGTTTCAAATAGGATAGTGGTAAACTTTTCTTAAAAGAAATCTCCATTTGAGGTTTTTGAATGCTGACCTATTGCAAAAAAATAAAGTAACCACATGACTATAGCAAAATATAATTTTACTACCAAAAAAGAAAATGTTATAAAACTTTGTATTTAAAATTAGAATGTTGATTCTACTAAACAGACCCTTTTCACAGACTATAGAATGTAAAAAATTATGTAAGAACCACAAGGTAGTTTAGATTATACCTACCAGTGGCTTCTCAATCAATAGGCTTTTGATGAATTGTGTGTTTTAGCTAGCTAAAAGAAAAGAATCTATAAAAGAATGTAGTAATTTAAATATTACCAAAAGAAATCTGCAGAAACAAGATTGGTACAATGAATATTGGATAAATTTCAAGTATGATAAAAGACATATAAATAATAAAGCCATAAGTATACTAAACAAAAATATAGGTGAATTCCTTGAAAATAATAACGTGGGGAGCTTTTCTAATTATGGCTCAAAATTCAAAAATCATAAAGATTGGAAAATTCAACTATATAAAAAAATTAAAACTATCTGCATCTCAAAGCACCATAACAAAAGTCAGAAAACAAATGACAATGTTACAAATATCTCAACTCATATTGCAAAGAAGTACTCTCTAATATATAAAGTTTTCTAGAAATGTACAAGAAAAGATAAACAAATATAAAGTGAAAATAGACTGTCAAATATAAAGCTTAAAAAATATAAACAGGCAATTCAGAGAAAAGGCCAAAAAAATGACAAGATGCTCATCCTTTCATAATAAGAGAAATACAAACTGAAATGATACTGAGATTCCATTTTCTTCCCCATCAAATTGTCAAAAATTCTGCAGTTTGATATCACACACTATCACTAAGGAGAAGAGTCTCACCCAGCTGGTGGTGCTGGTAAATGATACAATCACCTAGAACAGAAGTTCTGAACCAGGGTGATTTTTGCCTTCCCGGGAAACATTTGGCAATATCTGGTGACATTTGTGGTGATCACAAATGGAGCAGGGGGCCATGGGGGCAGGTGCTATGGGCATCTGGTAGATAGAGGCCAGGGATGCTGCACAGCATCTTAAAATGACAGAACAGTCTTCCACAACAGAGAATTATCTGGCCCAAATGGTCAACACTATAGCTGTTGAGAATCCTTGTCCTAGGTGAAAACTTTATAATATTGCTTAATTTCTTCATAATATAGTCTTTACATCCAGAAATTTATCCTCCAGTTGCAGAAGAATGCAATGAAAGAATAAAGACAGGTTTTTCAATGAAGCATGGTACAGAATAGCAAAAACCTAACAAAAAAAAAAATGAGTAACCATAATGTTCATCAGTAAGGACTGGTTAAATTGTAATGCATACATATGTGGCTATAAATGAATGGAGATACTTTCTATGTTTGATTAAAGAACTATCTCCAAGATATATTACTAAGCAATAAAAGTTCAATGCTCATCAGTGGTTTATATTATGTCAACCTGGTATTGGAAAATGGTAAAAGAACATCCATATTTATGTTATTTATGCTTTTAAATAGTTTTTTTTTTAAGATTTCATTTATTAGAGAGAGAGAGAAGAAATGAGCAGGGTGTGGGGGGTAGGCAGAGAGTGAGGGAGAAACAGACTTCCTGCTGAGCAGGGAGCCTGATGCAGGACTCAATCTCAGGACCCTGAGATCATGACCTGAGCTAAAGGCAGAAGCTTAACCAACTCAGCCACCCAGGTGCCCCTATTTATACTTTTATAACATAAAGAAGCCCTGGAAAGATTTGGGCTGCTGAAAGCAAAGTGTTTGATTTCTGTTCCACCAAATATTTAGAACTGAAAACCAGCACAAGCTCTTTATGAATGAGACCAGTGATCAATTATTTGCTGAGAAGTATACCTTAAGGGCAAAATAGGAAAAAGATGAATACTTCTAAGAAATTCTTAACAAGTGGAACAAAAACAATAAAGAGGAATTAATAATAACTGAAGGAACACATCAGATTTTTGACTGTGTTGTCAACCTAACCAAATCAGAGTTAGGGGTTTTGGTTGTTTTTGTTTTTTTTTTTTACACATACTGTTGCAGTGCCCAGTGGCTGTTACATGCATCATTAGTGAACTGATTTTGTCTGGACAGCTGAAAAGGAAAATTCAAAATACTACCCTGAGTAATTCTAAGACATTCAAATAAAGGGGCAGGGGAAGGGGAACCACGAATAATTCTAGAGCATAGGAATGGAATTTTCAATCACTGGATCTGTAAAAATTGGTAATTAAAGGACAGGCAAATCTTACAATAGCAATTATTTTTAACATTAGCCAAAATCATTGAGAAAATAATGGAGAGGGATTTTCTTAACAGTTCGGACTTCCAAGATATGCTGCTGTGTGGTGTTTCTTCCAAGCTTTGATAAGAAATATGATGAGAAATGGCCCTTGCTAATGTTTTTAAGGCAGCCAAGATTAGAAGATAGGGTTCTTGTTAATAATTGTATATTATATGGAAGGAATATGAGCATGCAGAGAATGACAAAAGAGCTGTTATTAGTTTTGAAAGATACTATCTAAGTTGCACTTAATTTTTTAAACTTTGGCTTCATTATTGTCCCAGAAATGTAAAGTTAATTTTTATTTCCTCTTATTTCCACCCCCCCCCCCCAAATTGGCTGTCAGGTACCTGTATTTTCAGTTGCCTACTGCATCCACTGACTTACTAATTTCTTAGACTTTGCTTATGGAAACAATATGTATTTCTTGTAAAAAATTAAACTTGGAGGCAGTAAATCAAAATAATGACAGACGTTAATTGTCCTGCTGCTAAGTGATTGTGCAATAAAAATATCTTGTTTCATCATAGGTTATGTTGATGTCTAGCAATTATTTTGATTGAAAATAATGTCATCTTGGCAATTACACATGATCTCAGGACAAGGCTAAATATAAATCACTTGCTATATTTTTTAAAGGAAAGAGATTTTGAGGTTTTTGGCCCCTAAAAGAGCATGTGAATTAGTGATTCTTTAAAAATACTACTGGCGTCCTCGTCAACACAACTAATCTGTGACTATGATCTGTCAGTGTCTTTGATAACTGAAACTAACTCAAGTCTGAAAACAAACATTTCATTTCTTTTTTAAATTTAATTTTATTTTATTATGTTATGTTAGTCACCATACAGCACATCATTAGTTTTTGATGTTGTTTTCCATGATTCATTGTTTGCGTATAACACCCAATGCTCCATTCAGTACGTACCGTCCTTAATACCCATCACTGGGCTAACCATCCCCCACCCTCCTCCACTCTAAAACCCTCAGTTTGTAAACATTTCATTTCTTGAGATTTACCTGTAATTAATACTGCCTGGATGTTGTTCCGCTTGATTCTGCTGACACGCTTATCACAGAGGCTGTCTCTGGAACCAGAGAAAAGAAGATAGCATCTTCAGAGTGGACAGCCTGAGCACAGGTTGAGAGCTGCTCAAAGCAACAAATCCCCATTATGTTTTGTTTTGTTTTTATAAATTACAACAATAGCTACTTCTGAATTGCCATATTAGTCAAAATGGGAGAGAAAGAGTATTAAAATATTTTGAAAACCAGGAAGATTTTCTTCTCAGCAGGAATTATGCTACAATTCATTTCGTGTGTGAAACGTGCTATTTATTTATTTTTGGCATATTTACTGAGAGCAAAGCTCTCCCACGGCCAGGATCTTCTAGAGTAGAAGGCTTCCTCTGTTGCTTGGGCATGCTGATGGAGCTGGAAGTGTCCTTTTAAACATTGTTAGGCAGGCTTTGTTCCCTCTGTAAGGTCTGTAGCCTAACAGCAACAAGCTGACATTTAAAAACAAATTTTTACTGAGATGAATGATTTGAGTCAAGTGGCATAAAACGACTTGAAAGTGTCCTGAAATTGAATCCAAGAATCAAACTATGCTGAATAACAGCCTTCTGGGCCTGTTTTGTATCCATGTCAGAAGTTCAACTTTTCTTTAACTGGAGGACTTGAGACTATGTTCTGCATGGCAATTCCTGTAGTCTTAATTATTCTATCAAGTCCAATTACAAAATGGAGTTTTCAAGTACCAGAAAGCTCGAACGTTATTAGGAGAGTGAATTAGGAGAACAACCAAATTCTGAACTATGTACATTCTAGACATCATACTGCATATAATCCTGCAGCTGGGTACTCAGAATGCCTGGATCATCTGGTGGTGGTAAAATTACAGAGTTAAGGAATCAACTAATACCATCTCTCTTATTTTATTTTTTATTTTGATACTTTTGGAATTAAATTTTTCTTTGAGATAACTGTAGATTCAAATGCAGCTAAGAAATGATGAAGGGGGGGCGGAGCAAGATGGCAGAGGAGTAGGAGACCTGGATTTCGTCTGGTCCCAGGAATTCAGCTGAATAGGGATCAAACCATTCTGAACACCTACGAACTCAACAGGAGATTGAAGAAAAGAATAGCAATAACTCTCTGAACAAAAAGCAACCACTTTCTAGAAGTGAATCCGAAGAGATATTCGGAAGGATAGATGGCGGGAGAGGGGGCCTCCGTCCCCCACTTCTGGCAAGTGATAGAGCCGTGGAGCACAAAATCGAAAATTTAGAAGTTGGCTCTGCTGAGGGACGTCACTCCAGTGGCTAAGTGGGGGGTAGAACTCTTTCTGGGACAGTGTAATCTCAGGACCCTTGGGGTCACAGAAAGACTGGGGATGCCTCAGGGCAGCAGAGCTCCCACGTATCAGAGCAAGGAAGCCAGCTGCAGAGATGGAGCTGAGGAGCAGGCTCTCAGCTCGGGGATGCCATAAACTGTGATCCGCGGCACAGTTGGGCCACTGCTCCTCCAGCAGGGACCCAACAAGAGGCAGATCCAGGGAGATTCCCATTCCTCCCGCAGGAGGAGCGGCATGGGAGCGCACCACAGGGATCTGCTGGGTTTGGAGACTCCACATGGGGTCATGTGCCAGAGATAGAGACGCTCGGTCACAGGCCGGTTGAGCACGGAGTATGGTCGGACATGGGGGAGATGGGAGCAACTGACTGCTTGTCTCTGGGGGCTCACTGAGGAGTGGGGCCCCGAGTTCTAGGCTCCCCCGGGGTGGGAGATTAGGAAGCCTCCATCTTCACTCTCATCCTCCAAAGCTGTACGGAAAGCTTGCAGGGAACAAAAGCTTCTGAGAGAAAACCCGAGCAGATTACTTAGCCCTGACAAGCAAGGGCGGGCAATTCTGCCTCCGGCAAAGACATTTGGGAACCACGGCAACAGGCCCTTTCCCCAGAAGGTCAGCAAGAAGAGCCAGCCAAGACCAAGTTTACCAATCAATGAGAACGGCAGGACGCCAGTGCTAGGGGACTACTGCACATAGAATTCATGGCTTTTTTACCATGATTTTTAGTCTTTCAAAGTTAATTTTTTTAACTTTTTTTTGAATTTTTCTTTTTCCCTTTTTCAACCAACATCTTATCAATCCCTTTTTTAAACAATATTTTTTATTTTTCATTTTTAGAGTCATATTCTATCCCTTCATAGTAGTTACCGTTATTGTTGGCATATATATATGTGTGTATATATATATATATATATATATATATATATATATATATATATATAAAGTTGTTCTCTCTTTAAAATTTTGAGACACGGTTTCTTCTAACAGATCAAAATATACCCTAAATCTCTAGTGTATGGCTTTGTTCTAGTCTCCTGCCTGGTCACATTCTCTCCTCCCCCTTTTTTTTTAATCCTCTTCATTTTTTTCTCAACCAACTTCTTATCAATTCCTGTTATAAAATCTTTTATAATTGTCACCTTTACAATCATATTCCATCCCTTCATCATATTAACCCTTATTTTTCTACATATATAAGTTTTTCATTCTTTAAAATTTTGGGAGGCCTTTCTCCTAACAGACCAAAATACGCCCAAAATCTAGTGTGTGGCACTGATCTATGCACCAGCCTGATCATATTTGACCATATTATGTTTTTTTGTTTTGTTTTTGTTTGTTTTTATCTTTTTCTTTTTTTCATCTTCTTTTTTCTTTTTTTCCCTTTCTTTTCCCCTGGTTTCAGGTCTTTTCTGATTTGTTTAGTGTATATTTTCTGGGGATGTTGTTACCCTGTTAGCATTTTGTTCTCTCATTCATCTATCCTCCTCTGGACAAAATGACAAGATGGAAAAAATCACCTCAACAAAAGGAACAAGAGGCAGTACTGATTGCTAGGGACCTAATCAATATGGACCTTAGTAAGATATCAGAACTAGAGTTCAGAATGATGATTTTAAAGACACTAGCTGGGCTTGAAAAAAGCATGGAAGTTATTGGAGAAACCCTTTCTGGAGAAATAAAAGAACTAAAATCTAACCAAGTCAAACTCAAAAAGACTATTAATGAGGTGCAATAAAAAAATGGAGGTTCTAACTGCTAGGATAAATGAGGCAGAAGAGAGAATTAATGATATAGAAGACCAAATGATGGAGAATAAAGAAGCTGAGAAAGAGAGAGATAAACAACTACTGGATCACGAGGGCACAATTCGAGAGATAAGTAATACCATAAGATGAAACAACATTAGAATAATTGGGATCCCAGAAAAAGAAGAAAGAGAGAGAGGGGCAGAGGGTATATTGGAGCAAATTATAGCAGAGACCTTCCCTAATTTGGGGAAGGAAACAGGCATCAAAATCCAGGAGAACACAGAGAACACAGAGAACCCCCCTCAAATTCAATAAAAATAGGTCAACACCCCGACATCTAATAGTCAAACTTACGAGTCTCAGAGACAAAGAGAAAATCCTGAAAGCAGCCCAGGAGAAGAGATATGTAACCTACAATGGTAGAAATATTAGATTGGCAACAGACCTATCCACAGAGACCTGGCAGGCCAGAATGGACTGGCATGATATATTCAAAGACTAAATGAGAAAAATATGCAGCCAAGAATACTATATCCAGCTAGGCTGTCATTGAAAATAGAAGGAGAGATAAAAAGCTTCCAGGACAAACAAAAACTAAAGGAATTTGCAAACACGAAACCAGCCCTATGAGAAATATTGAAAGGGGTCCTCTAAACAAAGAGAGTGCCTAAAAGCAACATAGACCAGAAAGGAACAGACAATATACAGTAACAGTCACCTTACAGGCAATACAATGGCACTAAATTCCTATCTTTCAATAGTTACCCTGAATGTAAATGGGCTAAATGCCCCAATCAAAAGACACAGGCTATCAGATTGGATAAAAAAACAAGACGCATCGACATGCTGTCTGCAAGAGACTCATTTTAGACCCAAAGACACCCCCAGATTGAAAATGAGGGGGTAGAAAACCATTTACCATGCTAATGGACACCAAAAGAAAGCTGGGGTGGAAATCCTTATATCAGACAAATTAGATTTTAAACGAAAGACTTTAATAAGAGATGAGATAGGACACTGTATCCTACTTAAAGCGTCTATTCAACAGGAAGATCTAACATTTGTAAATATCTATGCCCCTAACATGGGAGCAGCCAATTATATAAACCAATTAATAACAAAAGCAAAGAAACACATCAACAACAATATGATAATAGTGGGGGACTTTAACACCCCCTCACTGAAATGGACAGATCATCTAAGCAAAAGATCAACAAGGAAATAAAGACTTTAAATGACACACTGGACCAAATGGACTTCACAGATATATTCAGAACATTCCATCCCTAAACAACAGAATACACATTCTTCTCTAGTGTCCATGGAATATTCTCCAGAATAGATCACATCCTAGGTCACAAATCAGGTCTCCACTGGTACCAAAAGTTTGGGATTATTCCCTGCATATTTTCAGACCACAATGCTTTGAAACTAGAACTCAATCCCAAGAGGAAAGTCGGAAAGAACTCAAATACATGGACGCTAAAGAGCATCCTACTAAAGAAGGAATGGGTCAACCAGGAAATTAAAGAAGAATTAAAAAATTTCATGGAAACCAATGAAAATGAAAACACAACTGTTCAAAATCTTTGGGATACAGCAAAGGCAGCCATGAGAGGAAAGTATATAGCAATACAAGCCTTTCTCAAGAAACAAGAAAGGTCTCAAATACACAACCTAACCCTACACCTAAAGGAGCTGTAGAAAGAACAGCAAATAAAGCCTAAACCCAGCAGGAGAAGAGAAATAATAAAGATCAGAGCAGAAATCAATGAACTAGAAACCAAAAGTACAGTAGAACAGATCAACGAAACTAGGAGCTGGTTCTTTGAAAGAATTAACAAGATTGATAAACCGCTGGCCAGACTTTATCAAAAAGAAAAGAGAAATGACCCAAATCAACAAAATCATGAATGAAAGAGGAGAGATCACAACCCACACCAAAGAAATACAATTATAAGAACATATTATGAGCAACTCTATGCCAGCAAATTAGATAATCTGGAAGAAATGGATGCATTCCTAGAGATGTATCACTATCAAAACTGAACCAGGAAGAAATAGAAAACCTGAACAGACCTGTAACCACTAAGGAAATTGAAGCAGTCATCAAAAATCTCCCAACAAACAAAAGCCCAGGACCAGATGGCTTCCCAGGGGAATGCTACCAAACATTTAAAGAAGAATTAATACCTATCCTTCTGAAACTGTTCCAGAAAATAGAAATGGAAGGAAAACTTCCAAACTCATTTTATGAGGCCACCATTACCTTGATCCCAAAAGCAGACAAAGACCCCATCAAAAAGAATTACAGACCAATATCCTTGATGAACATGGATGCAAAAATTCTACCAAAATACTAGCCAATAGGATCCAACAGTACATTAAAAGGATTATTCACCATGACCAAGTAGGATTTATCCCTGGGCAGCAAGGTTGACTCAACATCCGCAAATCAGTGTGATACATTAATTGAAGAAAGAACAAGAACCGTATGATCCTCTCAATAGATGCAGAAAAAGCATTTGTAAATGTAGAGCATCCTTCCTTGATTGAAACTCTTCAGAGTATAGGGATAGAGGTACATACCTCAATATCATAAAAGCCATCTATGAAAAACCCACAGTGAATATCATTCTCAATGGGGGAAAACTGAAAGCTTTCCCCCTAAGGTCAGGAACATGACAGGGATGTCCACTATCACCACTAGTATTTAACATAGTATTAGAAGTCCTAGCCACAGCAATCAGACGACAAAAAGAAATAAAAGGCATCCGAATCGGCAAAGAAGTCAAACTCTCACTCTTTGCAGATGATATGATACTTTATGTGGAAAACCCAAAAGACTCCACCCCAAAACTTCTAGAACTCATACAGGAATTCAGTAAAGTGACAGGATATCATATCAATGCACAGAAATCAGTGGCATTCCTATACACCAAGAACAAGACAGAAGAAAGAGAAATTAAGGAGTCAATCCTATTTACAATTGCACCCAAAACCATAAGATACCTAGGAATAAATCTAACCAAAGAGGCAAAGAATCTGTACTCAGAAAAGTATAAAATATTCATGAAAGAAATTGAGGAAGACACAAAAAAATGGAAAAATGTTCCATGCTCATGGATTGCAAGAACAAATATTGTGAAAATGTCAATGCTACCTAGAGCAATCTACACATTCAATGCAATCCCCATCAAAATATCATCCACTTTTTTCCAAGAAATGGAACAAATAATCCTAAAATTTGTATGGAACCAGAAAAGACTCCGAATAGCCAAAGGAATGTTGAAAAGGAAAAGCAAAGCTGGCAGCATCACAATTCAGGACTTCAAGCTCTATTACAAAGCTGTCATCATTAAGACAGTATGGTGCTGGCACAAAAACAGACACATAGATCAATGGAACAGAATCGAGAGCCCAGAAATGGACCCTCAACTTTATGGTCAACTAATCTTTGACAAAGCAGGAAAGAATGTCTGGTGGAAAAAAGACAGTCTCTTCAACAAATGGTGTTAGGAAAATTGGACAGCCACATGCAGAAGAATGAAACTGGACCATTTCCTTACACCACACACAAAAACAGACTCAAAATGTTTGAACGACCTAAATGTGAGACAGGAGTCCTTCAAAATCAAAAAGGAGAACAGAGGCAGCAACCTCTTAGACCTCAGCCACAGCAACTTCTTCCTAGAAACATCGCCAAAGGCAAGGGAAGCACGGGCAAAAATGAACTATTGGGACTTCATCGAGATAAAAAGTTTTTGCACAGCAAAAGAGACAGTCAACAAAACCAAAAGGCAACCGACAGAATGGGAGAAGATATTTGCAAATGACAATATCAGATAAAGGGCTAGTATCCAAAATCTATAAAGAACTTCTTAAACTCAACACCCAAAGAACAAATGATCTAATCAAGAAATGGGCAGAAGAAATGAACAGACGTTTCTGCAAAGAAGACATCGAAATGGCCAACAGACACATGAAAAAGTGCTCAACATCGCTCGGCATCAGGGAAATCCAAATCAAAACCTCAATGAGATATCACCTCACACCAGTCAGAATGGCTAAAATTAACAAGTCAGGGAATGACAGATGTTGGCGGGGATGTGGAGAAAGGGGAACCCTCCTACACTGTTGGTGGGAATGCAAGCTGCTGCAGCCACTCTGGAAAACAGTATGGAGTTTCCTCAAACAGCTGAAAATAGAGCTACCATACGATCCAGCAATTGCACTACTGGGTATTTACCCCAAAGATACAAATGTAGGGATCCAAAAGGGGTATGTGCACCCCCATGTTTATGGCAGCAATGTCCACAATAGCCAAACTATGGAAAGAGCCAAGATGTCCATCGACAGATGAATAGCTAAAGAAGAAGTGGTATATATATACAATGGAATATTATGCAGCCATCTAAAGGAATGAAATCTTGCCATTTGCAACGACGTGGTTGGAAATGGAGGGTGTTATGCTGAGCGAAATAAGTCAATCAGAGAAAGACATGTATCATATGATCTCACTGGTATGAGGAATTCGTAATCTCAGGAAACAAACTGAGGGTTGCTGGAGTGTTGCGGGGTGGGAGAGATGGGGCGGCTGGGTGATAGACAATAGGGAGGTTATGTGCTATGGTGAGCGCTATGAATTGTGCAAGACTGTTGAATCACAGATCTGTACCTCTGAAACAAATAATACATTACATGTTAAAAAAAAAAATAGCAGGAGGGGAAGAATGAAGGGGGGGAAATCGGAGGGGGAGATGAACTATGAGAGACTATGGACTCTGAAAAACAAACTGAGGTTTCTAGAGGGGAGGGGTTTGGGAGGATGGGTTAGCCTGGTGATGGGTATTAAAGAGGGCACATTCTGCATGGAGCACTGGGTGTTATACGCAAACAATGAATCATGCAATGCTACATCAAACCCTAATGATGTATTGTATGGTGATTAAGATAACATTAAAAAAATGATGAAGGGATCATATATACCCTTTACCCAGTTCTCCCCGATGGTAGAATCTTGCATAAATGTATGTAGCGTAGGATACTGACATTGATACAATCCTTTGATCTTAGATTCAATGGTTTACATGCACTTCTTTGTGTAAGCACCACCATAGTCAAGACAAATAACAGCCCATCATCAGAAGGATCCCCTGTGCAGCTCCTTTACAACTACATCTGTCTGCTTCCAACCACCCTCATCTAACACCCCTGGCAACCACTAATCTATTCTTCATCTGTATAATACTGTAATTTCAGAAATGTTACATAAATGAAATCATACAGAGTGTTATCTTTTTGGGATTGTTTTTTCTCACTCTTCATAATTTTCTCTTTTTTTAAAGATTTTATTTATTTATTTGAGAGAGAGAATGAGAGACAGAGAGCACGAGAGGGAAGAGTGTCAGAGGGAGAAGCAGACTCCCTGCTGAACAGGGAGCCCGATGTGGGACTTGATCCCAGGACTCCGGGATCATGACCTGAGCCGAAGGCAGTTGCTTAACCATCTGAGCCACCCAGGCGCCCCATAACCAGAGCAGGAGCACAAGCAGGGGGAGTGGGAGAGGGAGAAGCAGGCTTCCCGCTGAGCAGGGAGCCAGATGCGGGGCTCGATCCCAGGACCCTGGGACCCTGGGACCATGACCTGAGCGGAAGGCAGACGTTTAACGACTAAGCCACCCAGGCGCCCCTCATAATTTTCTGAAGGTTCATTCAAGTTACTACTGCAAGCTACCAATGGCTAATTCCTTTTTATTGCTAAGTAGTATTCCACAATATGGACAAACTGGTTTGCTTAATTAACAGTTTACCCATTGAAGGACATTTGGGTTGTTTGCTCTTTTAGATTATTACAAATAAAGCTTCTATGAACATTCATGTACAGGTTGTTGTATGAACATATGTTTTCATTTGTCTTAGATAAGTGTCCCAGTGTGTGATTACTGGGTTTTATGGTAATTGCACATTTAGTTTTATAAGAATTTGCCAAAGTGTTTTCTAGAGTAGTTGTGTCATTTTACATTCCTATTATCAATGTATGAGTGATCCAGTTTCTCCACATTCTCTCCAGCATTTGGTGTTGTTATTTTTTCTTATTTTAGGCATTCTGATATGTGTGCATTGATAGCTCATTGAAGTTTAAATTTTTCATTTCCTTAATAGTTAAGGATGTCAAAAATCTATTCATATGCTTATTTGCCATCGATGTATATTCCTCTGAAATTTCTATTTCTTTTTTTCCTATTTTCTAATTAGATTGTTTATTTTATTGATTATTGAGTTTTAGAGCTGTAGGTAGTAGGTCTAGATACAAATCCTTTATCAAGTATATGGTTTACAAATGTTTTCTCCCAATCTGTAGCTTGTCTTTTTATCCTCTGAATAGGGGAAATGTTTCTATTTCAATTCACAGAGTAAATGATTTTGATTTTGATGAGATCTGATGTATCAATTTATGGATTATGCTTTTAGTGTCAAGTCAAACATTCTTTTCTTTGCCCCAGATAATGAAGACTTCCTCAATTTTTTCTACAAATTTTATAGTTTTACATTTAAAGTTCTTGTGACTTTTTTAAAAAAGATTTTATTTATTTATTTGAGAGAGAGAGAATGAGAGATAAAGAGCACGAGAGGGAAGAGGGTCAGAGGGAGAAGCAGACTCTCTGCTGAGCAGGGAGCCCGACGCGGGACTCCATTCCGGGACTCCAGGATCATGACCTGAGCCGAAGGCAGTCGCTTAACCAACTCAGCCACCCAGGCACCCAGTCCTTGTGACTTTTAAGTTAATTTTTTTTAGAAGGCATGAGGTTTAGCTTGAAGTTTACTTTTATGGCTCTGGATGTCCAATTACTCCAGGACTATTTATTGAAAGAGTTTATATTTCCTCCATTGATTATCTTTTGTAATTTTGTCAAAGATCAGTTGGGCACATTTATGTGGGTTTATTTCTGGGTTCTCTATTCTATTCCATTGATCTTCATGTCTACATTTCACACTAATTTCACATTTCACACCAATATCACACAATTTTGCTGGTTGTATCTATAAGTAAACCTCAAAAAGGGGTAGACTGAGTCTTCCCACTATTTTTAGATTGTTTTGGCTATTCTAGAGCTTGTGCCTTTCCATAAAAATTTTAGAATAAGCTTTTCTATCTACAAAGAACCTGAAAAAAAAGAGATGATCAAAACCTGAAATAAAAAATCTCAATGAGTAAAACTAAATATTTCAGCTAATTTTATATGTCATGGTAGAGAGTCGGTAGTATATTAGTTTGTTCAGGCTGCCATACAAAATACCATAGACTGGGTGGCCTAAACCACAGAAATGTATTTTCTTATGGTTCTGGAGACTGAAAGTCCAAGATCAAGGTGTCAGCAGGATTGGTGTCTCATAAGAGCTCTCCCTTTGGGTTGTAGATGGCTGCCTTCACACTGTGTGATCCGATGGCCTTTTCTTAGTTGTGCAAGGAGAGGGAATGCAAGCTCTCCCTTGTCTCTTTTTTTAAGGACACTAGTCCTATAAGATCAGAGCCCCACCCTTAGAATCTCTTTTAATATAATTACTTCCGTAGACCCTCTATCCAAATATAGCCACCTGGGGGTTAGAGCTTCAACATATGAATTTTGGGGGGACACAGACATTCAGTCCATAATAGATGGAATAACTAAATATCCCCAGAAGCTTGTAATAATTGCCATCACTTTTATGAGTGCTTATAAGTAACAGCTCCCCTAATCCTCTTGATTCCCCTAGAAAGTGAGGGTAATATTATTATCCCCTTTTATAATTAAGGAAACTGAGGCCTGTGAAGTCTATGTAACTTGCTTAAGTTCACTCAGATAAAAGGAGTTGTAAGCTGTTAAACTACATCATACTACTTCTCTGTAGCCAGTTATTAGAAAGAGGAAGAGAAAAAATTTGGTTGCTATATTTATTTCAAATAATTTTTAAAACAGCAGTAATTGCTTTAAGTACAAATGCAAAATAGGAAATATGGTGGAAGAATTGTGATTTTTGTTTGTTTTGTTTTAGCCTGCAACAATCCTGCTTTCCAGTATCATTAGTAATGACGCAAAATGGCAACAGAAACCTGGAGACTCCCTGGGAGGCAGTTTCTGTAGGAGATCAACAAAGCAAGCTCATTTTTCTTTTGTGGAGCCAAGAATAAACCAATAAGAGTTAAACACAACAAACTGAGTTGAACAAGAAATGAAAGCATGCCAAGGGCAACAAATAGATTTTTAATTTTTGTGTGTATAGCTTTCCTCTCCTTAGTGTCTCTCTGTGATGAATGAGGTGAACAACAGACCCTCTGTAAATTACAGACTCTGGATAAATTATGAGCAGAGTAACAAGGCAGAAACCACGACATTCTTCTCCTGCAACAACTGCTTTGCTTTTTATCCTTGGGGTTCTTCCGGCCAGAGGTAAAATCTGGGCTGTTTAGAGGCTCGTGCATACACTCTACACTATAGCCCACATGTATTGGAGAAGAATTGAGTTTAGAAGTTATTTAAATGTATTGACTTTGCTACTTTTCCTTCCCTATTTCTTGCAATAAACTTCTGAGCAGAAAGAATTAGGAATAGACTGAGTTCCCTCTAAATTCTAAAAATAGTGATTGTCCTTTAAAAACACTATAAATGTGTTTGAATAACATGAATTATGTTGCCAACCTATATTGTTGGTTAATTTATTGCTTTTCTGTAATTATTTAGATTTTCTAATAACCAGAACATAAAAAAATATTTATTATAAAAGATTTTACAGATAATTATTGTATTATTATAATCGATATCATGTTTCACAGGCATGTTCCTCCTTTTTCTTTCCTTATCTATATATTTTTTTAACTGCCTTATAGTACGAGGCCTCTCTCTACCTTGGTAGAGCACCTGGCAAAATGCAATAAAAATCTTCCGGGGAATCAAAAAATTTAGAACTGAAAAGAAATAGATAGACTATACATGATGAGAAATGTAGCCTAAATTTTTCAGTTTTTTAAAGGGAAAGAAAAAGAAGAAATGGAAATCTTTTCACAGCTCGCCCACTAGAGGCATACCGTATATGTAATCCTTTATCCGTGCCGTGAAAATCTATGCAGAGGGGAAAAAAATGAAAAAATAAATAAATAAATTTGTCCTGAGCTAAAAAGCTGTCCATGATATTTTCATAAATGACAACTGCTATAAGTTGCAGAAAAACAAACAGCAGCTTTTATTCCAAGGGAAGGATAATGGAAGGAAGAGAGGAAACTAAAACCTTTCTCCTTATTTAAAAATGTTCTATGTTGGGGCACCTGGGTGGCTCAGTCGGTTAAGCGTCTGCCTTTGGTTCAGGTCATGATCCCAGGGTCCTGGGATGGAGCCCCGCATTGGGCTCCCTGCTCGGCGGGAAGCCTGCTTCTCCCTCTGCCTCTGTCATTCCCCTGCTTGTATTCTCTCTTGCTGTTTTTCTCTCTCTCTCTGCCAAATAAATAAACAAAATCTTTTTTAAAAAATGTTCTATGTTTACTACATACTGAAAATAATTCAAAGAACAAAAACGGGCTAAACAGGGAAAAGGAGTGAAAAGAATCAAGAATTAGGGCACGTTGACGCAGCTTCGCCACTTGGAAAGAGAGCCAGAAACGTGTGCGTTGCGCTTCTGTTGAATGACCTGCAGGTGCCTGTCCTGCCAATACCATTCAGGTGGTAACTATGAGGAGCTGTCGAATAAATTTAGCTTGAGCTACTGTTCTACCCCCAGAAACTTCCAGTTCTATTTCCCACAGAAAACAGTGAAGCTGTCTAGTAAAAGTGTACTTTTTTGCCCTTTCACGAAATAAGCAGGGAGATAAATGTCACCAATATGCCTTTGCTTAACATTTTCCTGTGTAATTGGGTACCCCTGATAGAGCTTCTAAGTCCCTGTCCTGTGCCCCTAAATTAGACTGATCCTTAAAGTCCTGCAATTGAGCAGGCTTCTTCCTCTGACCTTTTCTGCTTCTGTTGTAAATCCATTAACATTAAGGTTTGTCTGAAGGTACAATGAAATGTTGGTTTGCCAATAATCACAATGCATAATCAACATCTTTCCTTTTGTAGATTTTTTAAAAACCTTATAGATATTAGCTTTTGCAAATCTTCTCTGACAGTAGTTGAGGAACTTAAGCTTAGAAATTAAACTATAGAGGATTATAGAGTAGACAGATGCTATCAGTGCTTTCCTCTAGGTTTAGTCAGGGTAGGGAGCTGATAATAATGAGCCAGAATCTCAGTGAACTATAATGTTTATTTAAAGAGTCTACAAACAATGGTCTGCACACCCAAATCAAACCAGTGTATGATCTGGGAACTGAGAATGTTTAAAAAATAAAAATAATATTTTGTGACACATAGAAAGTAAAGTCGGCCCTTGAACAACGTGGGTTTAAATTGTGCAGGTCCACTTATGGAGAGATCTTTTTAAATATAAATACAGTACAGTACTATAAATGTATTTTCCTTGTGATTTTCTTAATACCATTTTCTTTTCGCTAGCTTACTTTATTGTAAGAATATAGGACATAATACTACAAAATATGTTAATGGATTATTTATGTTATTGGTAAGATTTCCAGTCAACAGTAGGCTATTAGTGGTTCAGTTTTGAGGAATCACAAATTACATGTGGATTTTCAGCTGTGTGAGGGGTTGGCACACCGTGTTGTTCAAGCGTAAACTGTATAGGAAGTTCAAATATCACTGTCCATAAATAAAGTTTTATTGGAACACAGTCATGCTCTCCCATTTACACATGTCCATGGATACTTTCACACTACTACTAACAGCAGAGTTAGTATTTGGGAAGAAACCATATGACTCACAAAGCCTGAAACAATTACTGTCTGGCACTTTACAGAAAAAGTTTGTGACCCTGATTTATTTTATAATAAACCATTTTATCCCAAGGGTACTTGAAACTTATTCAAAAATTGTTTATTCCTTCTTTCCCGTGCTTCAAATGAGCAATTTCTCTGGAATGTTAATGATTGGACAATTTTCACAAAATTTCCAAGCTAAGAAAACATTCAGGAGTGTGTTCCATTTTTTCCATGGCATGCTGGCACTTTTTATCTCTTCAAATAAGCATTGTTCAGTGCTTGCAGTTAGAGACTCTGGTCCTTTCCCACCTGTCTGTGGGGCCCTCCCCCACTTTCACATGTTTCCCACTTATTATTAATTATTGTTCTCTAAGAACTGGTCTGTTTCCAGCTTGTACATAGCATTAATGGGAAATATATTGGCTGTCATCATCAGATGATAGGAATGAACAGGATTCCATGTTAGGCAGGAAAGCTAACCTCTCCTCACTGCCTCTCCTACATTTTCCCTTACCTCTTATTAAAGAAAAGCCTTTGGAGTATACTACAACTTCTTTCGGAAGCTTCCTTTTCCCCCTCTCCAGCTTCTTTTCTGTGCCTCAGCAGAGGGGAGAAACTGTTCTGGTTGGTGAGTTTAGAGAACTTGAATGTGCCTGGCTCAGCCTAAGGGATCACCTGCCTAGAGCAGCCCCTGGCTTGTCTACTCTCCCGTTACATAATTCGCGTGGTGGAGACTTTCGTCCTTGTAAAGAATACGAGGAGTTGTCTCGGGGTGAAGTATTAGAGAACTTGATGTACCCGTGGCATCTCAGTCACCTTCTCCTATCACATTTGGGCTTAGCAAAACTGACCCCTTGATCTCCATCAGTCTGTCTCAGGTATCTTATTTGTGATTCGGTTCAACCTCAGGAAGGGAAAAGATAAGTATTGGTTATTGATTTCCCAACTTCCAACAAAACATAAGGGAATATTTGACTTACCATCTTATAATAATTTTACCCTAGAAATCCACACTTAAATATCATCTTCTACAGGAATTCTGAATTGCAAATGAATTCGCTACAAAGTGTCAAAGATAAAAACGTTAAGAGTTGGAGCGCCTGGGTGGTTCAGTCCTTAAGTGTCTGCCTTCGGCTCAGGTCATGGTCCCAGGGTCCTGGGATCGAGCCCCACATCGGGCTCCCTACTCTGCGGGAAGCCTGCTTCTCCCTCTCCCACTCCCCCTGCTTGTATTCCCTCTCTCGCTGTGTCTCTCTCTGTCAAAATAAATAAATAAAAATCTTAAGAAAAAAAAAAACCTTAAGAGTTTTCAATGCACCGAGGATCCCTTCCTCCAATTTCCTCTGTATCAGAAGAGGATTAAACTTCAAGAAAAGTCAATTCAACAAATACCCATTGAGGATTCATTAGATGCAAGGCATCCTGCTAAGGGATGCAGTAAATTAAAAGCAAAATAAAACATTAAATCATAAGGTACTTGCAATCTAATTGGAAAAGAGAGTGGTTAAAAAATTGCATGAAAGTTATTATATGAGACAGTATAGTAAGTGTCAACAGGCGAGAATAAAACAATTCCATAGCATTTCAAAGGACAGTAAGATCACATAGGATTAGCTGAATCAGGAAGGGTTTTGTGGGTGGACCAAGATATATGAAATTAAAGGTTTTGATCAGAAGAGAATGCAGGGTAGGGGATTTTGAAAATGAAGAGAAAGAAGAACATGTGAGACTATCTTCCCATATTCCCCCAGATATTGTAGCTATGAGGTCTATTCTTTTTGGTGGAGTAACACTCTGCTTCTTTATTCTGCACCCCCATTCCCCTGTGCAGCCCTCTATGCAGTGGGAGGCAATTGACACTTGTTTCTCTATTCCATCTGTCCTTCAGGATTGCTAAAGTTGGTGTTAATTAATTAAGTGACTGTGACAGTGTCTGTCCCAATGATAGCACATGAGTATGGTCATAGACAGGAGATGACATCTGGGGAGAAATAATCAGTGCCCAAGCAGGATAATTAAAGGAAGCCATTGATACATTACTCTGTAAAGCTCAGCACATTGTGCAGTGGGCTGGCCTTATTAAAATGGAGGGTTGACTGAAATGAATGACTCCTAAAGCCTCCCTGCTTCGGGTTGAGATGCAACTGAAAGCCAGGGTTGACTCCACTATGGACTGGGGACAATGAACTTCCCCTGTTCCTTGTCTTGTGGTAAGTTGCCCTTTTTTTTTACATTACCAAGAGCGTCAACTCTGTTTTCTGAAGTGAGAGGCAGGTCAGCTAATCTTCCTTCTGCTGAACTCTGGGAGAGCAAACCACTTTTCTTAACACACGTTTTGATACTACGTAATTGACAATCCCTCAATATTCCTTTGGGGCTCCCACTGTTCCGAGGAACAGCCCACCAAATGCAAGCAGTGTCAGATACTAACACTGAATTAAAACTGCAGGTAAAAAAGGGGACACTGGCATATTCCTGTCCATGGGCTTGACAGGAAATTTATTTTGCTGTAGCTGAAAAGTAATTAACCTCCACTGTGAGAGAATTCTATTACTAGTAGCTATTCTGCCATGCAAAGTGCACTACATGGAAATGTTACAGGCTATCAAGCAGAAACGGCAGATTTGTCTGCATTTTAAACTGAATTTCCATTGCCCTATTCTCTTCTCTTCTGTATCTCTCCTTTCTCACCACCTTCTCTCTTGTTTTCACTGAAGCTGGAAATTGGGACACTATGGGACTTGAAAAAAAGTTCAAAGCAGAAGAGTGCTTATAAGGATTTTGTAAGACTACTGGTATTTGAATTAAAAAAAAAACAAATATTGTTTTTTGGTGTAGTGGAAAAATGCAAAACTATGCAAAAATACCCAGTCACAAATAATTTTATTATGGATATACACAAGAAAATCATAATTCATTCTATTCCTTTTCTCATCTTCAATGGTATATATATATATATATATATACACACACACACACATGCATACACAAGTGTATGCATAATGTGTGTAAGGAAGAGATTTGAGGATAGATACTGCCTGGAATCCATATATGGTTATTTCTGCTATAACACTTGTTTTGAAAATGCAGATTTGTTCGAAAGTGATTGATACATTAGAGAACAATTTGAACATAATGCAGATTTTGTGTTTGCTTATGCCTGATTTTGTCTGTAAGAAACACTAAGTGAAGGCAGAAAGCTGTGCTCGGCTAAAGAGAGTCTGGTAGGAATACACAAAACGGACACACACACCTCAACCATCCCCCAGTGACCTCAGTTCATCCCACGTTATGGGCCACACCCATCCATACTTCATGTTACAACTCGCCGTCTCATTTCAGATAATCTCCTTTCCATGACTCCACACCAACAAGATGCAGCCCTTCCCGCTGTAAACTTTTGTCATTTTCAAGGTAAAGTGTCATATTTATTGTAGTATCAATGTATTTCTTAATCACTTAACTGTGTTAGGGTTTTTATTAGATCACTGCTTGTCTCCTGAGGTGTCACTGTTGACGTTTTTTGAGTGTTGTCCCCCTTACCTCACTTTTCCCCTAAGCCCCATGGTTTTCTTAATTCACAATTTTGCATTAGCCCATTTTAAGGAATATATGCAGCCTTAGAGCAGAACGGACCACACTTCTCATTTCCTCTTATTATTATGATTAATGTATGTGACTCTTGTTTCATCAGTGATGAATATTTCTGAGTTTTCTGTGCATTTGTCACCTAAGTACAGCTGTCCAGTCACCAGTCATACTTTAAGCTATTACACTAGAATAAGAGAAGATCTTTTCTCCTAGAAAACAATTGCTGGAGTAAAGAACACAAAACAAATGGTTTTAGGAGCTGTTGTTGATTTTCTGAAATAGTAAGAGTCAGCACTCATAGGTGCTTGGCATCCCGCTGTACCCTTCAGCATGGATTCCCAGGCCAACAGGCACAACAGGATAAAGTGATCCGCTTTGTTTGACAGATGAGGACTCCAAGGCTTTGGGAACCTCAGTAGCTTGTCCAGTGTTTCTGAATTATTCAGGATCGAACAGAGGACTTTGAAGAAGTCCAAAGTGAAAACTGAAGTTCTGCTATCTCCAGTGTCTCTCTTGCTGATTTCTGATGTGCCAAAGGTTATTAACATTTATACTTAGAGATTATTGGGTGTAGCACTCTTATTTAAGAAATGAAGAAATTTAGGCTCAGGGAATCTGTGCAACCTGTCATAGGTACCCTGGTCAAACTAGAATTTAGGACCCAATAATTTCTCCAGGCCCTTTGTGCTATATTTTTAAGTGTCTGGGTGAGGGAGATTAGTTCCTGAGAAACTGTTTGGTGTCATGACTGCTGTATGATAATTCAACCAAAGCTTTATTTTCTTCCATTTCTTAAGTGAAATAACATTCCTGGTCGTGAACTCCTTGAAATAAGGAATAGAGTAGGGAGCAACCACATCACATTTGTATATTTCCAGAAATAAGATAGGAAAAAATCGATCCCAAAATATCAGGTCTTTTTCCTTAGAACAACATCTAAATGAGGGGTATTTTATGGTAATGACCATTTATAACTTACTATTCTGGGAGCTGAACTTTACAAACACGAAAGCCAACTTGTAAATTTTTCCTGACAGAGAATAACACTGAGTTCCAGAAAGCAGAAAGTGTTGTTCATTCTCTCTGGGATCTGTCACTGTTCGTGATCATTAAGGAAGGCAGATGGGATAAACAAATTTCTGTTATTTGACCATTACAGGAATGTTGAGATGGAAAGGAAAATCACCTCTCTGTCTCTCTTTTTTTTCCCCCCGGTCTTGAAATAGCTTACTGGGCTGTCTGCCTTCACTCTAGGAAAATGCCATGAACTGGTGGCGGTAGTTGTGGCTCAGTCTATTTTAGATGCCAAGAAAGCAAAGCCTTCACTGAAAATTATAGGGGATGTAAATTTTAAGAATTACAGACTAATGGTTCCCTTCTCCTCAATTGCCTAACAGCCATTTTTGTGAGTGACAGCTATGCAGTAACAGCTTGCTGTCCTCCTTCTCAGGAAGCGGTGGCTGAGGGCATGTTTTAGATGTGAAATGATTTTTGGCCTTGGGCGCCTGGGTGGCTCAGTCGGTTAAGCGACTGCCGTCGGCTCAGGTCGTGATCCTGGAGTCCAGGGATCGAGTCCGGCATCGGGCTCCTTGCTCAGCAGGGAGTCTGCTTCTCCCTCTGACCCTTCCCCCTCTCATGTGCTCTCTCTCTCTCTCATTCTTGCTCTCTCAAATAAATAAATAAAATCTTAAAAAAAAAGTAGAAATGATTTTGGCTTTCATGGTGGACTATAGGAGATAGGGGATTTCTTTTTTTATAAATTGGCATTTTTTAAATGACAGGAAACTCTAGGATTTTAAATTACTCTTATTAATGAACAATGTTTAAACACCTTTGTAAGAGGGATTTTGAATTATAATATATTTAGGGCAGATTTCCACTTGTTTTTCCCTTGGAAAGTTTTGGAGAAGAAATAATTAACTTTACGATCTACTAATGTGGAACTATTCAGAAGACTTTTATCCTCCTTTTACCAATCCTCCACGCTGGTAGAGAAAAAGGGAGAAAAATCTATGTGTATTGGACCATATTGATCAATTTAATGGTCTTTGATTTAACAATCAGGATTCTCCCCCACCCAGCTTGCAGCTTATAAATTCTTTGTCAAGAGTTTATCTCGTGGGCATATGGAACAAGTTGGATTCAAAGAATTCTAGCAAAATAAGGATTTGTACCTACAGGATGAACTAATGACAAAGTGTTTGAAATAAATGGATCCTCAGCATTTTTTTTTTAGAGCTTGGCTTTAATTGTTTTTAGTCCTAAAAAATCAAGAGCAACTCCAACTATAATAATATTCTGGGGGACCAACATGGATATACTTCATGTTTCCTTGCACAATTTTTCAGAGGAGATTAGCAACAGGGAGAGAAGGGATCCAATTGTTTCTGGATCTATGGATCCAAAAGCTTCATTTTCAGTCTTGAAGAAAAGAAAAACTTTTTATTTTCTTCCAAAGGTTGTAGTGTTCCTCCCCCAGTGAATGAAATTCAGAAACAGAAAAATTTAAGAGCATTTTTAATTGCTTAAACTTATAGACAGAACACACGTCATCTCTGAGAAGTTAACAGAGAGTAAGGATAGGGGCCTATGACATTTAACTTTTAAATGAGGACCAGCTGAAGGAGGTTGGTTCTTAACTTTCTAACTTAACTTTAACGCATGACCATTGGCTTGAGTCTGGATGAAAATCAGAATAAGGTAAGTTATATAAAATCTCTCTAGACACCAAATATTACAATGAAAGTGTACTAATTTTTAAAAGAAAATTATACATAGGAATAGATTAAAAAAACTAGGAAGCAAATTTCTTTTTAAAAGAGGTATATATCAGGATGAATAGGTGGAGAAAAATTATATAAGAAGATATCTAAGAAACAGTTTTTTATGACACTTGGGATGAGTCTCCCCCCACACCCACCCCTTTTCGGGACTAAACAAGGAATCAGAAGGGAGTCTTTTGTGAAAAATATGTCAGGCGAAAGAAGAACGATGGAAACTCACATAAGAACATCTGTTCTGCAAAGCCACTTGAAAAATAACTGAGTATTAACGTGAAAGAAAATGGGCTCAGCAGGAAACTAACCACAAGTAACGCGGTAGCAGGGAGGCGGGGAAAGTGACAGAAGGAACTTGCGCCCTACTGAGAGATAAGTTCTGAGTGTCCAAATCCAAGTCACCCCCTCAGCTAATGTGAGAGGAAGTGGCGGCAGGCATTATCCCGGCAAATTGCCCGTGAAGTGGCATGAGTTGCAACTGAAATCAAAATCTAGAGATACAAAAGCCGTATTACAACAAATGAGATCGCAAATAAAATTTCACTCTTTTGTGTTTTTTTTTCCTTTAGACACCAGATATATTTACAAAATCAAGAAGGAATTTTTTTTTTAATGGTTTGCCTCTTAAGCTAGAAGTAGATTTTTCTGAATTATCAATACACAGTCGTAAATGTGAAATTTTAAATTGTATATTATTTCTAGGCTTCCCTTTTTATTTCAATTTCAGAGACAACTTTGAACAATGGGAGAGGATAATCAAATGCTTTACATTTCCTAAGATTCTGAAAATGCTTGATTTTTGTATCTGGGATAGTAAGAATGCCACCAAATGTGCTACTGTTTCAAAAGAGATATAGTCAGAAAGCACCTTTCACGATCTCTTTCAATTTGGGACTGTTTTAAAATATCTTTTGCATATTTAGTTTGTTTATGTGTTCAAGGAAATAGTAAAAGGATAAAAATGTTAACTTAGTTGCTTTCGCAAATATAACCTCTTTTAAAACTAAAACAAGCAAACAAACAAACAAAACCCAAACTATCTAAAGTTGACGTATTAGCTACTGTTATCTGTGCCGCTTCCTCTCCCCCCAAACAGAAGAAAAGTTGTCAAACAGAACTGCTTCCCCTTGAAGTCCCATGTTTACTATTGGGCTACCAGGAGATTCCATGGTATTTGTCTTCCTGCTTAAATGTAGCGTCTGCACAAAAATCTCAAGAATTTGTGATGTCTGTTCTAAATCCTAAGCTGAGTGGGGGGTTAATAAGTGTTGCTTTGTATCATGCTGTAAGTTGTACATATATGTCATATAAACACTGTTACACATGATTAATACGAGTAAGACAATTTTAACAATTCGTGCCTATTCTTGATCTCAACGCTACCTTATAACTATTGTTCTTTCTTCCTCTTTCCTTCTCTAAATCCCTTGCTCCCTACATTCATTAATGAGACCTTGAAAGAAAAATAATTTAGAATGTGAAAACCAGACCAGTGTAGAGCCCTCATCCATGCCAACTTATATTCAGACTGATCGTTTCTTGATGTGCTTGCATCAATTGCGTCTACAGACAACAAAACAATCAAATCTACGTTAGAGTTTTATACTTCATAAGTAAACCGCCAAAAGCCAGTGTAACTGATTTTTCTAAGGCAGATGAATCTTATACATGACAGAATAAGATTATGGATTTCATTGCAATGAAAGAAAGAGAAAATTTACAGAACAGCAACGCTTTATTAGTGGAACTTATAAAAACAGGAATGCTGTTATTGTTAAGGAATTTGTATGAGCCGTTGGAATTCTGATTGTCTTCAACGTGCCATTAGAAGATTTTATTGACAAAGCCACTGCTGTAGCTTGGGTTCCCTGGAGAGCAGAACCTGGGGAAAAGATGAGATGTGATCTTATTACTGGTGGAGCAAAGCAAGGAACAAGGGAGGCCGAATCAATGAAGTACAGATCTGGCCATCACTGTAGGCAACTGGCTTCTCTATAATGTGGAACCTTCTGAGAAGCTTTGTGAAACATGTCTCTGGACCATAACCCTGGGAGAGAAAGGATAACGCATTTAACACTTTAACACAAAAACTGGTAGCTCCCATTGACCGTGTGTGGCATTTCAGCAAACAGATATCCTAAGAGTCCCATGTCTACTTCTCACCAGAGAAGGCTAGAATTGAAAGGCACACGTTGCAGGCACCTGGGTGGCTCAGTTGGTTAAGCGACTGCCTTCGGCTCAGGTCATGATCCTGGAGTCCAGGGATCGAGTCCCACATCGGGCTCCCTGCTCAGTGGGGAGGCTGCTTCTCCCTCTGACCCTCTCCCCTCTCATGCTCTCTCTCACTTTCTCTCTCTCTCTCAAATAAATAAATAAAATCTTTATAAAAAAAAAGAAAGGCACACGTTGCTATCTCGATGCTGTCACATTGCTGCATGGGAGGCTGGGCTGTGCCCTTATCGAAATGGTCACTTCCGTGGTGGCTGTACCACACTAGAGGATTGAAGTCCTACATAACTGATGTTCAAAACAGCCAGTTTTAGGGGCACCTGGGTGGCTCAGTTGGTTAAGCATCTGCCTTCAGCTCAGGTCATGATCCCAGGGTCTTGGGATGGAGCCCCGCATCAGGCTCCGTGCTCAGCGGGGAGTCTGCTTCTCCTTCTCCTTCTGCCACTGCCCTTCCCCTCCACTCATGCTCTCTCTCTCTCACTCGCTATTTCTCTCTCTCGCTTTCAAATAAATAAAATCTTAAAAAAAAAAAGCCAGTTTTGATGTAAATTTGGTAATGATACACAATCTCCAAGAAGGAATAAAAAAGGACAAAGCAAGCAATAAAAGAATGTGGAGAACTGGCAAAGAACACAAAGAGAAGGAGAACACTTTTTGAAGAAAGAGTGGGAATACTTCATAATTATTCCAGAAAACCACAAGTTAACATTTATTAAATCAATTTGAGAGTAGAGGAAATACTTAGATTCTAAGTATCAGTTAATTTTCATTCAGCCAACTTTTGTTTAGTGCCTAGTAGATATTAGGCTCCGTCCTAAGTATTGGTGGTCCTCAAGGCAGGATTCATTTGCCTTCCTCATGCAATTTGAATCCACTTGGAAGACATACAGTGGACTTACTACTATTACTCAGCAGGAAGTTTGGAAAATGCTACAAGGGAGAATTAGTGTGATGGGAATATTTTTAGACGGCACCTGACCAGTCCTGTCTCCCTAAAAGTTATTTACATAGATCCATGAAAGGAGGCAAAAGGAGGTGGTAATTCTATTCCATACAGCTGGACTGGCTGCATCCTCCATTGAGTGCGATGTATTTCACTTC
This sequence comes from Zalophus californianus, assembly GCF_009762305.2. Taxonomy (NCBI): domain Eukaryota; kingdom Metazoa; phylum Chordata; class Mammalia; order Carnivora; family Otariidae; genus Zalophus; species Zalophus californianus. The sequence goes on along the minus strand of NC_045606.1, from coordinate 42,529,796 downwards.
TCATACACCTCTGACACCCACCCACATTTTTTCTCTCCCACTGTCACCACTACACTAGTGCTTGGTGAATGGGAGTAATTGGGAATAAAGTGGGTATGAAGAGATGAGGCAGAGGAAGTTTTAAGAGAATGTCCTTGCTGGTTGTGGGGACCAGGGCGACCCAGTTGGAGGAAGCAGCCCAAGTTAATCTGACTTGCCAAGGAACTGTACTGGAAGCATCCTTTAGAAGCCTCTTGGGGCATCTTTCAAGATCAAAATTTCAAAATGGGTTTTAATGATATTCAGGAGAGAGGAGGAAAGTGTAGGATCCTTTAGGTATCGTTTGTCTATTCATGCAAACTGGAGAAGGCCACACTGGTATATCTTTCCAAAGGACAGCCCTGGGCCTGAATGTGTGCTTGGATCATATGTGTTGTTTATACATTTAATACAAAAACTGGTAGCAATGATTAACTTTTTTTTATTATGTTATGTTAGTCAGCATACATTACATCTTTAGTTTTTGATGTAGTGTTCCATGATTCATCGTTTGCATATAACACCCAGTGCTCCATTCAGTACATGCCTCCTTTAATCCCCATCCCCAGGCTAGCCATCCCCCACCCCCTCCCTTCTAGAACCCTCAGTTTGTTTCTCAGAGTCCATCGTCTCTCATGGTTCGTCTCCCCCTCCAATTTCCCCCCTTCATTCTTCCCCTCCTGCTATCTTCTTCTTTTTTTTTTTTTTTAAACATATAATGTACTATTTGTTTCAGAGGTACAGGTCTGTGATTCAGCAGTTTTATTGAGGGTTTGCTCTTATGATTGGCATTACTGTAAAGGCCCATTTTTTTCACATAAACTCATTTATTTCTCACAATTCGAGAGATGCGTGATTATATGACCCCCATGTTACAGATGAAGAAATTGAAGTGCACACACACAAAAAAAATTACAGATTTTCCCACAGTCACCTGCCTAGTGAGTAGTACAGTCAAAATTAAACCCAGACATTCTGGGTCCCATAGACAAGTAATAACTTACCAAATACTAGCTGTTACCATCTTCTTCTTCCCCTTCCTCATCATTATTATATTAGAATTAAAAAATATAGTATGCAACAACATTATACAATGTATGTTAATAAATCCAAGTCTTCTAGATTAGAAAAATGTTAGATGCAGGATATTTAAAGGGAAAGAACATGGATTTTAAAGTCAGATTCTCAAAGCAACTTTCTAACTGTCCAAACTTAAATTCTAACCTTAATCCAGGGATTACATCTCTCTGAGCTGCTTTCTCACCAGTAAAGTGAAGACAGTAATATTCATGTTTTAAGTCAATTGTGTGGGTTAGTGCCTACCAGAGATCTTATGCTTAGTAAATATTAATTTTCCTCTCCTTCACCCTTGTAGCTATTTAGGGTTAATCAAGAACAAGATACAGAGAATTTGACTAGTGTGATTAAACATCTTTATATGGGTAGTATTTGAATAGTGAGTGTTCTGTTAAAAAGGATGATTCATTAAAGTTTTTCCCATCAATATATTCAGATACACCAAAGCCAAAAAGCAATTGTTCAGTGCTTCTGAAGTAGTTCTACAATTAAGAAAAATACATAAAATAATTTGGAATAATTCATTCATTTAGAAAACATTACAAATCAATATGGCAAGCTTGGAGCACAAAAAAGAAAAACACTTTCTTTCTTTCAAACAAATATTTAGGATAAAACAGAAGTTGTGGTTATCATAGAATTTTTGCTAATTTTTTAAATGTCCTATAATATGGTATGCTATTTGATATTTTATTTCCTAGGCATATAGCTACAGATGGATCAAAATATTAGCTGGTAAAAATTACTTTTATTAATGTAATAGAAAGATTTCAATGTCTCTACTATTTTGCCTAAAATTCGTTGCCGTGTAACTATTATTCTTGTGGCCTGGATGCAAGATAAAGATTATTTGAAATTTCCATCATAAAGATATTGATGAATTTTTCTGGAGGCATCCAAGTTTAAAATATGCATCTATTAAATAAAAAGAAGGAAACTGACCATACCATCTATATTAAAATAAGTATATCTTGAGTAACACTGGTTTTTATCTGAAATCTAGCCCTCAATAAATATTTAATTTTCTGAGGATAAAACGATTTTTTAAAACAACATCAGGGGCGCCTGGGTGGCTCAGTTGGTTAAGCGACTGCCTTCGGCTCAGGTCATGATCCTGGAGCCCCGGGATCGAGTCCCGCATCGGGCTCCCTGCTCAGCAGGGAGTCTGCTTCTCCCTCTGACCTTCTTCCCTCTTGTGCTCTCTCTCTACCATTCTCTCTCTTTCAAAAAATAAATAAAAATAAATAAATAAATAAAACAACATCACTACTATCAGTCACAGTGCTTCCATACTAAAATGCCCATAAAATACAATGTGTTATGATTACAAATAAGGTAATTTTATTTGAAATATTATGGAGGAAAATGAGGCAATAAATAGAGCAAAATTACAAAGGTCAGAAGTATATATTTATACAGTTTGATCCTTAGATTTTTTCCAAGACTGAAAAAAAAAGTTTGTATTAAGAGAAACTAGACATTTACTTCAGAATTTTCACCATAGAGATATCCTTCATCTAAATTAAGTCAACTTTCTGTTATTAGAGTGGTCTACTGTCTACATTTTCAAACTTTTGATGTTTTACACTCCATAAGCTTTATAAAGTGTTATGATTTCCTTCATGATTTCATATATGTCAATCTACTTTTTTCCAGAGGCATACATCTGTCTTTTAGAATTTCCAAATTTCTTGAAACAGAGGAGTTATTCGTTAGTTCCCTTGTTAAGCTTGTTAAGGCAAGTCAGAACTCCATAAAAACACCCTGAAAATATTTTCGGGGCTTAAGGATGAAGGCAAGTGATAATTTTCTCTGAAGGAGTATGAAAAATAGAGTTCTTCACCCTTCCTCTTCCCTCTTATGTCTTGCCTTCTTGTTTCCCCCCTTAGGTGTCCTCATTTTGGCTATAAATTGTTTATGGATAAATTTTCTTTCCAACTTTGTCTCAGAGGATATTTGGTTATTTTGTATTCTGTCATTTAAGGAAAATTTTCTTCAATTCTTTCTCCTTTCCTCCCCCTCCTCCTCCTCCTTCTTCCCCTCCTCCTCCTCCCTCCTCCTCCTCCCTCCTCTTCCTCCCTCCTCCTCCTCCCTCCTCCTTCCCTCCTCCTCCTCCCTCCTCTTCCTTCCCTCCTCTTCCTCCTCCCTCCTCCTCCTCCCTCCTCCTCCTCCCTTCTCCCTCCTCTTCCTCCCTCCTCCCTCCTCTTCCTTCTCCCTCCTCCTCCTCCCCTTCCTCCTCCTCCCTCCTCTTCCTCCCTCCTCCTCCTCCCTCCCTCCCTCCTCCTCCTCCCTCCCTCCCTCCCTCCCTCCTCCTCCCTCCCTCCTTCTTCCTCCTCCTCCTGCCTCCTCCCTCCCTCCCTCCCTCCCTCCTCCTCCTCCTCCCACCTCCTCCCCCCCTCCTCCCTCCTCCTCCTCCCTTCTCCCTCCTCCTCCTACCTCCTCCTCCTCCCTCCCTACTCCTCCTACCTCCCTCCTCCTCTTCCCTCCTCCTCCTCCCTCCTCCTCTTCTCTCCCCCTCCTCCCTCCTCCTCCTCCCTCCCTCCTCCTTCTTCCCCTCCTCCTCTTCCTCCTTTTCCTTCTTCCTCTCCTTTGCTTCCTTCTCCTTTTTCTTCTTCTTTGTAATAGATCATATATTATCCAAAGGATATATTGAGGTAGCCCTGATGAGTTTTCTGCCATTACATTGTAGGAATTTTTAAATCACCAGAATCACTTTCTTTTTTATTAATTTTTAAAAATCTAGTATTTACATATTTTAAGGAAATTTTTCTCATGAAATTTCAACATGCCAGCCCAATAAGATTACAAATGTCTTCTCGTTTAGAAAAGAATGTCTCAATGCCTCAATACTCAGATGAAGAATGCAACACATTTTGTTGTCTGGATGCTTTTTCCATAGAAGGCCTAAAGTCAAGAATGGCTGAATGTTTCCCTCTCCCCTCAGATATGTTGGAATTGTCACAGTCAAAATCTTTCTTTTATTACTTGAATTGCTGTTTCAACACCAGCAGGAGAGCACTTTCATTGACTCTGTTCTTGAAATTGCTAAAATAGTCTACTGGTTATAAGAAGCTCAGCATTAAATCATGGAGGACTCACCAATGTCCCTCCTTCCATCTGAGTCACTAGTCAATTGCCGTAGCTACCCTTCTGCCCAACTGGGTGAAAGTCCAGCTTTTAACTGGAATTAAAGATGAATTGCCTGCACCATAAGGCTCATTATCTGAGTCTGAAACACCTGCTGCAAGAGAATAAAAGGCAATCTTGTAACGGGTCATTTAATAATTGAGTTAGACAGGAAAAAGCAAAAGGCCTTTTGTTGGTACTTGATATCATCACTCATCTTCTCAAAGTGGCAGTGGACACCTTAGGAAGATAGTTTCTTGTTGAAGGGAGAAGTATCAAATTTGATCTGACGTAGTATTTTAACAGTTTTGTACTTACTCCCAATTACTTATGATCAGATCTCCCTAATTGCACACAAACATGGGTTTCATGATTTATTTTCTTAAATGCTCCTGCAGGGCTTAACTTATCAACATTTGATGTAATGTTAGACAGAGGTGAAAGAGATGAAGTGAATCATGACTCTGACAATCAATAGCTTTCCAAGGCACAGTCCAAGTTCAGGTCTTCTCGGGGAACTCTTTGGCTCCATTAACTACAGTTAGTAGGTTACTTTGAGATTCTCAGATGAAAAGCATAATTAGATATCTCTGTGGTCCAATTGTAATATAATTGTTACACCGCCCTCCCTTTATTGAGCTGTAATCTCTATCTAAATTACTAGCTGACAACAGACCCTGGCAATAAGCAAAGGGGGCACCACTGGCACGCCAGAATTGAGAATCAGGCTTCAGGATGAATGGGGCTCAAATGGCTTCTACAGTTAGGTTGTTTTGAACATAGAACAATTACATCAGTGCCCAGTGGTGTTTCAGTCTTCAGCTAAAAATCCTATTGTATTGACATGCAATTCAGGTCCAAAAGGAGAACTAGAAATAATAAGCAGATTTGAGTCCTATGGTAGTTTAATTTGAAATAATTAAGAAAAAATGTAGAGACTGGAAGAATATATAATCTTACTAATGAGAATAATTGAAAAAGCATAAAGTATAGACAAAAATGAAATAAGAATTTGGGCTGTATCACGGGAAGCATAACATTCACACACCAACAGAGGAATAAACCCAAATGCTGAACTGGTGAGAACTTACAGAAAGTAGCTTCATCAACTTCAGAAACTATGTTATTGTTACTTTTTATTTAGGTTAGATATTCTTTGCAAATATTTTTTTTTCTAAAATATCTTTTTTTCTGACAATAAGTGTAATATATTCTCCTTGATAAAAACTGACAAAACACAGAATAGTAATATAACTTATAAGCAGAACAAGAACTTGTCTTCTGAGAATTGAGTTAAAACAAAACAAAGCACAACTCTCAATGTCTGTAAATAGAAATATATAGAGTGGACTGACGATATTAACATATCGAAAGAAAAATTTCAAAAAATGTGTATGTGAATGTTTGTTGAGAGATGATTGATTAGTTAGGAAAAATAAGGGGAGGAGAAGGAAGCCAGAAAAACCATTTTGATTATGTCACTCTTTCTAGGCAATAGTACTGGAAGACATTCTGTCAAAGCCTTGAACTCTTGGAAGCTTCCTCTTAGCGAGCTGGAGGCCCCAGGCTCTCTGAGCCAGTGGAACTGGTATTCTACCTATGAACCAGAGAACTACTGTTTTTGTTTTGATGTTTGTTTCAAGCTTACCAAGCCACCTCAAAATAGATAGGATTCCTACTTAACTTATCTTCAGAGACAAAGAATCCACTAGTCAGACTAACACAAATGTTCTGTCCATTTGGCACCTTTGTAATAAACTTATTGACCCTAGATTTAAACACTAGTTTCTTAGGAACTTTGTGAACTTGAGGCAGCATCCACTCCAAAATGCTAACAAATCAGCTGCCAGTCTTGCTAAGTAAGCTGAGAGCAAGACTTTTGATATGCCAGATTTATCTATTAGTTGGCCTCTTCCAGGATGGCATCGACATATACTAATACATATTTCTTTCCTACTAGAAATTGTGCAAACAGAAAAAAATTGAAGAAAAGAAATTTTCCTATAGACTTGAAGGAGGTTTTGAAGGCTATTTTTCATGTTAGTTAAGGTATCCATAGATATAAATTTTCACTTTCATGCATTTTTTAGCAAACTTGAATAGCATGACTGGTGAAAAATTGTAATTTAACTGAAGCATGAATTTAAACTGTGCCCATTTCAATGAAAGATTGTATGCAAGATTTAGGAATTTTATAAATTAAACGATTGAATGTCTGAAATTCACATCTCAGTACCTCTCTTATCCTCCATGGAGATATAACTCTTATTCTAAGGAATATATTAAGTTGTTTATAGATAACTGGTGAAGATAACTTGGTGCCATGGTGGTGAGGCTAACTGCTAGCATTGGCAATGAAATTGGAAAAGGCTAAGAAATCATGTAATATTTCATTTGGAATTAATTTTATAAGCATTTTCCCATATTAAATTATTTTTGACAGGTTTTTATAGGTTGCATAATTTTTCAGTATATGGATATACCATATTTAATTCAACATTTCATTTAATTTAGGGATCTTTAGCTCATTTCTCACATTTAATATTTTAATAAGGCCTTAGGGTATTTACATGTAAAATTTAAATGTAAAAATGCCTACGGTACAAACAATTTTCTTCAAATATCTGAAATCTTTCCATTTGCAAAAAGCAGCTGTTTTCAGATTTCTGGAAGTGTTCACGAAATTACAGGTGTGTTGTATATTGTAGTACATGAAATCAAATTTGACTTGGCTTACAGCTGTTCTAAAAGTAAATTCTAAGAGACTCCACTGCCTATCATAATTCCCTTTGCCATCTGACTGGGGACTAGTACTCACTCAAACAAGCAAGATAATTATCAACTCTTTGAGATTCACCTAGAAACCGTGATATACAGGAGTATTTAAAAGTATTACTAACAAATACATGGCTCTTTTCAAGATTTTAGACAAAGACTGCTGTTATATTTCTCACAACTTAATGAAGAGAGCAGCTGGGATTGTTTAAACGTTTATTCTTTGATACTGAGTATGAACAACATTAAGGTTCTATCATTAGAGCCTGAAGAATACAGGTCCATTTCTAGTTCCTGAGATTTTTTTTTTTTTTTTATCTTTCTTTTAAGATGTGAGAGTTTCCTGGTTGTGGACTATTTTGCTTTTTCAGTAAAGTAGTAATAGTGCCTTTGATCTTGGCTTTGTAGGATCTTAGGCTCATTTCCCAAGATGCATTTTATCTCATTTTATAAACATCTAGTGATAGTTATTCTCTTTCTCTTTCAGAGACTATATATACTGGACCAAAATTCTCTGAGTCCGATAGTAGGGGGATTTTTTAAAATTCTAAAGTTAATATATATTTCTTATTTTAATTAGGGTATGCATTACCTTTGATATCCAGAAAAAAGGTACTCAAACATTTGCCTATGGTTTCCTTCTTGAAATAAGTATTTTAATACAATACCTTTCACATTTTATATATTGCTTTTTCACAAAGAATCAAAAGCATCTTTCAGACATCATTTATCATAATTATTTTCTAGAAGTCTAGATGTAATTCATTTCAACACATAATTTTAGAATTAATTTCTTAAGAATGTAAAAAAATGCTAGTTAATGTGTAACATGTGAGACTGAATATTTTCCATCAAGTAAAGTTTTTTTTTTCTGGTCATGATAATTTTTCTCACTTTGGTATTATACTTAAAAGCAAAGATTCTGACATCCGGCAGGCTTGGGTCTATAAAATACTTGTTGGCATGATACTGGAGGAATTATACTTCTTGTATCACAGTTTCCTTATCTATAAAATGGGCAGAATTACAATAAATACTCAAGTAGTTTTTAAGATGATCACAAGGATTTGCAAATTAGTTAGCATAGTCCTAGTCAAGCAAACTGATGGGGAGACATTTGCTGTAATTATTATATTTGCCAGGACTAGGCTTTATAAACAACGGAAAAAAAAATGTTTCATTCTGTCTTCAACTTTCAGTATGTGTAGATAACTATAACTAGGAGATCTAATGTAGCATATTTATTATTGTTACTCTTATTATTACCATCATTATTATTATTTTAAGTGTGTGCAAATGTTCTATGGTTTTGTGTGATGAAGCTAGAATGAAATGTAAATATATTTCAAATTATAATGTCCCGAAGATTTTCTTAATTTAGACTGGTAAAAAGTAAATAACTGAAAAGCCTAGCCTCACTTCTCCTCTCTAAATAGAACTGGCACCTAACAGAGTCACATAAAGCTTTAGTTATCATTTAGAAACATGATCTGAATTAAGATTCTCTTTGGTATTTACTGGCCTACCACATGCCTCTTATAGAATTATCTCAATCAATATTAATTGAGGGCTCACAGTGTGTATGGTTCTGGACGAGCTATTTTAATTTACAAGGTAGAAATGCATTTAGATACCTGTGGCATTTAGCTTAACTTGAAGTAGTTTCTGATAGTTAGACTTAATCAGATCAATTTCAGTTCTCTTTGTATACATTTAGTCAAACTTTGCTTGATGATTTGTTCATGTATTCATTCTAAAAACTATGATTAGTGTCATTATGAGTCAAGCACTTTGCTAATACCAGGGGATGCAGAGATGATTTTATTACAGCCCCGACTCTTCAGAGGCTCAAAATCTGGTGGTGGAATTAGTCAAGGAAGTGTATATTTATAGTGATATGAGAAGTTATTTGGGAAAATGGAAGAAAGAGCATTTAAAAAAAAAAAAAAGCATTTAATTCTGCCTGAAAAAAACACAAAAGACTTGTAGGATGGGTAGTTTTAAGAAAAATTAAATGATTTATTTTTTGGTACTGACAATTAATTCCATTAGAGAAAATTCTAAAAATTAAATTATGCTGAAAGATTGAACTGAACATCCATGATTCCACCACTCAAGGACAATTATTGCCAACATGTTGGTGAATTCCTTCTTGTCAGTGAATAAAATATGTGTGTACATTTCAGATAACACAATCATGACAACACACACAATTATGCTCTTTAGTGTTTAATACTTTACATTCTCGCTTGACAATTTTTCTTGATCATATTTTATATGAACAAATATCCTCTTGAGGTGATTTTCTATGAATGACTAGAATCCCATGATTAAAAAATGTACTGCAATTTATTTAACTCATTTTATTTTGTGGAACATTTAGGTGCTTTTCAGTTTCTCCTACTGCAATGAGCGACCTTGTAGAAAAAAGTTAAGAACATTGTTTATTATTTTCATAAGATAAATTTCTTAAAAAAATTACCAATAAAATGCTATGTATTTTAAACAGTGTTAAGTATTGCCAAATAGCTTTTAAGAAATGTAATATTTTCTTTAAAAATTTTTACTAATTTAAGGAACTTCACTTATTCATCGAAGTAACATATTTGGGTGTGGTCAAATGTGTGTTTAAATCAAAATCAGTATTTAGTGAGAAAGTACACAAGTTTCTATGTAGGGGATGCACAGAGAAAATAACAATGAGGTAAGCCATGTTATAAGGCTTTGGAAACAAAACCCATCCTGGTTAAATGTTCTGGCATTAAACTATTTTAACGCTTTGCAAAGATAGTAAGATAAGTTGTATATAATCAGAAGAGGCTTTAGGTTTCCTTTCACTACATTGTAAAACTTTCCTTAAACCAGATTAAGAACAAGGCAGTAACCATTTTCAGGACTAAGAAGCTCAAACAGTAGCAGAACTGCCATTTAAACCTGCTATGATATATTCCATACAAGCAAACACTTCCAAAACTGTCCAAATATTTATGATGCGATACTTCTCAAGTTGTGATTATTTGTCTCAAATATGAGGAAAACATCCCTTCTTTCAAATAGCTTTGGTTAAGCAGCAGTCAGAATCTCTGAATCTTTGTTGAAATTTCTCACTGATAAAGAACGTTGGCATCCTGATTTTTACTTTCCAAGAACATGATCCTGAAAGCTGTCTACAGACAGAAAGTCAGGCCTGGGTTCTTTTGGAATATTTAATCCTAATACACACTTATATTTAACTCAAACAATTCTATGCAAGGGTAATCTGCTTGACTGCTCGATTTTACTGCAGGTGGGTTTGGAAGAGAACTAATTTGGGTCCAGGATTAGCTGGATGTGTTAGAAGGAACAATTCTCTAGATTGCTGATTCTGATGTTAATAACCCAGATGTTAGTAAAAGCTGCCAGCTGGGAACACAATGACCAAATTCCCTGCATATGTACTCTAATGATGATGAGTGAATCATTTGACCACAACTAGCATTTTTGGCTTAACTGAATATTAAGGTTTGTAACCTCATTGCTTTAGCTTAAGATACAGTATAGAGATTTAACAAAATGAATGCTATTAAAAAATCTCCTATTTGCTATTAAGTTTTTATTTTAATTCCAGTTAGTTAACATACAGTGTTATATTTACTGTGTGTTTGCTATTTTTGTAGATCCAAAATATAACTTGCCTGTGTTTTGATAGTTTAATAAGAAATAGACCTAAGTTATGCATAAAAAGTCTTTGTTTAACTTCTCCCACTATAGGAAAAGAAGGAAATATTTAGTGACCTATAGATGCCAGCCCCCAATAGCACCCCTACCCACCTCTTAGCAGAGATGCTTCATGAAATCCTTTGAATCATATATACAAGGGCCAACATCTGAAATGATTGTGCTCTCTCCTGTCTATTACATGGCTATGAGGAACTAGATAGGTACATTAAAAACTGTATTATAGATACATTACATAATGGTGGAATAAAGTTTCATCAGCAGGTAAAAACGAAGTGAAACAAAAGTAATATTGGTTCCTACTTTAGCACTGTTTCCATTTGTGGATGGATGAACCACATTATAGGGAATTTAGCTTAGTATGCTAGTCATCACTATGCAGTTGATTTAGTTGTATTGTGTACATCTGTCAGACCTGGGTGTTTTTTCTATTTTCTTTTTCATGATCTGAGACAATAGGATATGCAGCTATACTGCCCCATATTTTCCTGCTAACATGTTTTCCATCATGTAGATAAAATCTTATTAGGAAAATATTTGAAATTATCCACTAAAATCTATTGAGTTCAAACTCCAAACTCATAATAGTGGATTTGTTTATTTATTCCCTTTTGGGGGGGGGGCGTGAGGAGAAAGGAAATCTATGTAATCATTTTTCAAACTTAATTAATATAGTATGTGAATACTTTGCTCAATAGCCCATCTAAATTCTTGTGAGCAAGATGTGAGCTAAACACTAAGTATATCATCAACTTCTCAAATCTATTTATACAGAGATGAAAATAGGGAAACTTTATAGTCAAGCATATTCTATAAATTCTCATCTTTGTGCACAGCATGAAAACATTTCAGAACTTCTCAGATTGATGAAGAGAAATGCCTCATTAAATAACATAGAGCCTCATGCAGTATTATAAAAACTGCATGGACAGTGTTATAAAAAGTTATTTCTCAGATCAAGAAAAGAGAAATTTCTATGTAGAAACCAGGGAATTTGTCTGAAACCTGAAAACAGGATAGAAAACCATATATATATGTATACTAGAAAATATATATAATTACAACTCTATACATTATGCTGTGCTTACAAGTGTAGCTACCATCTGTACAGCACTAGAAAACCTCTTATTTTAAAGTAGATTTAAAAAAATTATGTATATGTAGTATTTCATTATGTAAACTCATAATAAATTAATGAGATGTGCTTGGCACAATACGGCTAATACACATTTCTTCTTGACTTTATAGGAAATGTTTCAAGCATATTGAACTAAAATATGTTGCTTACTCTAGGTTTTGAGTAGATGCCAATTACCAAGCTAAAAAAGTTTCTTTCTATTCTTATTTTTCCTAAGAGATTTCATTTTTAGTGATTGGTACTTTTCTGCATCCTTTAAAAGAATTAAAGAAGTTCTCTCCTTTAATCTATTAAAAGCATGAATTATATTATTAAATTTTCTAAGTCTAAATAATCTTTGCAGTTCAAGGATTAAACCTTTCTTGGCTGTAGTATCTTTATGTATCCACCTTGCACTGGATTTACTAATATTCACTTGGGATTTCCACAACTATGACATATATGAATTTGGGCCACATTTTTTTTATTTTGCATCCTTGTATGTCCTATTTTAGTATTAAAGTAAGATAAGCCTGATAAAGTTTAGGAGTCCTCAGATTCTGCCTACGTTCTGGACCATTTGCTGAAATTTTGCTAATACTTATCTATAATTCTTCAAGTTCTTGTGCTTTTTAGGGGAGGATTTTTAAAAACTATCGATTTCTGGGGCGCCTGGGTGGCTCAGTCATTAAGCATCTGCCTTCGGCTCAGGTCATGATTCCAGGGTCCTGGGATCGAGTCCCCCATCTGGCTCCCTGCTCAGCTGGAAGCCTGCTTCTCCCTCTCCCGCACCCCCTGCTTGTGTTCCCTCTCTCACTGTGTCTCTCTCTGTCAAATAAATAAAATCTTAAAAAAAAACTAGTTATTGCAATTCTTAAGAAGTTATAGATAATTGTGTGTTTTATATGTATTCTTTAGTCAGTTTTGGAAGATTATTTTCCATAAAATTATCCTGGAAATAATTTATTACATAGTTATTTATCATTCCAGTAGGATTTCTCAATCACTACAATCTCTTTATTTAGATTCCATTTAAAATTCTACTAGTTTGTTGATTGATTAATGGGTTGATAACTATTTGAAGATTCAGGAAAATAATCAGAAACAGGTGAATTGAGGAATGACACCAGAATCCAGTGTGCCACTGAGCCAATGTTGAGTTCATCCTTCTTTTTCTTCCAGTGCCCCCTGGACTGAACTTAACATACTCAGATATATGGGAATGCAAATCATGGTAGAGATAGGGAAATCCTCAGGAGAAACCCTTTAAAAGTTCTGGCTTAAGGAGTGGGAAAGGGGACGTCTAAGCACAGAAAGAGAGAGTAGAGGAAAATCCTCTGTTTTCTTTTTCTTTCACTCTTTTTCCTCTACTGTCTTGCCCCCCAATCCCAAAGCAATTTTATGATATGGTAGCTTTGACAGCAGTAAGAGTAGCGTCACTGTGAGCCCGCAGGACCCCAATCCTGAGGATGTGGAACTTCTTTGTGTAATGAAGCTATAGTTCCAAAAGGGCATGGCAGAACCTCATTGCGTTTTGTTTGTCTGTTTGTTATTCTCTGTTCTCCTGCCACTTGGCCCTGACCATGATGCAACTGTGGAAGTCAATAGTTACTAGCCAGAGGAATTTCAGGGGAAAAGAAAAAAAGGAATTTCAGAGAACCAGAAATTATGAGAATGACTGCAGAAAGTGAGAAGCTCAGGAAAATGACCCATAACGTTGTTAATCAACTCCAATTTATATATTCTGGAACTTGGACCTAATTTATATACTAAAGACTTTAAGACTGAGTTAATGCACTGACTTTACACAGATGTCAGATGAACCACCAAGTGGGGCATACGTGGAATGAATCTGAAGAGTGTTGCAAAATCTACGAAACTGAACCTACATTGGAGCCATAGCATGGAGAAGGGGGGTGAGAACTTGTAGCTTGATTTTTCTGTCAAAACAACCTCACCTATAGGTTGATCACCCATCAAAACAAGAAATTATCAACATTATCTGTAGGACTTATACAAGACCTAGAGGCTTAAAACTTAATGTTCAGAAGGGCCAGGATATAATCTAAAATTACTTGGAATGAGAAAAGTCATGAGAATCTCAGCTTTCAATGAAAAGGAAAGTCAAGGTGCCCCTGTGTGGCTCAATCAATTAAGCGTCTGCCTTCACCTCACATCATGATCTTTGGGTCCTGGGATCCAGCCCCAGGTCGGGCTCCCTGCTCACTGGGGAGTCTGCTTCTCCCTCTGCGCCCCCTCCTGCTCATGCTGTCTCTCTCTCAAATAAATTCATAAAATCTTAAAAAAAAGTCAACATTTCCCCAAAATGAAATGGCATAATTGTTAGAATTATCTGACAATGTTTTTATTTTTATATATTTTTTAAGATATTATTTATTTATTTGTCAGAGAGAGACAGACAGACAGCACAAGCAGGGGGAGTAGCAGGCAGAGGGAGAAGCAGATTCCCCGCTGAGCAGGGAGCCTGATGTGGGACTTGATCCCAGGACTCCGAGATCATGACCTGAGCCGAAGGCAGATGCTTAACTGACTGAGCCATCCAGGTACCCCCTGACAATATTTTTAAAGGAGTAATTACAAAAATGTCAAATGAGCAATCACAAACTTTCAATAAATTAAAATGGAAAGTATCAGCAAAGAAATAAGGAAGAACAAAATGGAAAAGGAAATTTTAGAACAAGAAACTTCTAAAATTTATTGGATGAACACAAGAGTAGAATGGAGATGATGGAAAGATCTAGTGAGCTTAATGACATCAATAAAAATTATACAATCTGAATAGCAGAAGAAAAAATATTTTAAAATGAACAGAGCTTCAGGACCTGTTTCATTAGCACAAAGCCTAACATTTGTCTCATCAGGCTCAGAAGGAGAGAGGAAAGAGTGAAAAGTGAGACAAACATTAAAATAATTCCAGAAAATTTCTCAACTTAGGCAAAAGAAGCACACTCACAAATTTAAGAAGCTGAGCAAATTCTTAACATACAAACTCAAATCTATGCCCAGACACAGCATAATCAATCTACTTATGATGACAAAAAACATTAATCTAGACCTAACTAAAATTTAACAACAAAAAAGAAACTAATAAAAATGCAAACTAAAAAATCTCTAACCTAGATATTATAAAGCACACTTAAAACTGTTCTTGGGTTTAAACAAGAAATCAAATGGAAATTACAAACTGTTTTCAATAGAATTACAGTAAGTAGTTCTAAATATTACAACCCACAGGAAGAAGCCAAAGTAGTATTCTGAGGAATAAATTGAATTAATTGAAACAACTGCAAATATTGAAAAGCTACTACCCAGAGCTGGCCAAATTTGAGGATAAAGTCACAGTCTTCCAGACTGCCAAGTCTGCCTAAGACTTTTGAATCCAAACAAAATGAGTTAAGGCCTAACTGCAAAGACAGAGGGAAGAGTCCACCTAAGACCACCCTCACTTCTGACAGCACCTACGAGTTAAGGGGTGTGCCAAACCATCCTCAGGTTTGATAATTTACTAGGAAGACTCCGAAAACTCACTGAAAACTAAGGTCAATCCTACTTTTGAGGAGTAAAAAATGTGGATTGTTTCTAACAAGGAAAATGTGCCATTGAAGATTTCTAAGCAGAGAGGTCACATACTGGATCTGTATTATGGACCAGTAACTACGTTATATATGGAATTTGGATTGGAGAGGGAAGAAGGAAGCAGGCAGATGTGTTGTTCAGAGCCTGAACTAGTACAGATAAAACAGGAATATTTACTTGCTTATTTCTAAATATGTAATGATATTTGAATGTAGTTTATCTGAGTTAATTTCTCTGCTTTTAAAATTGATTTTAGTTAATTATCCTGTATTTGCCTATTAGCATAATTTGATCTAATTGCATGTTAATGTAAATAGCTCTAATCACATAATTTGTATGTGTTAATGACATAATTAGATGATGCACAATTATAATTTTAATGATGTCATAAAATCTTTATAAGGCATGGCTAAACATAAGCTTACCACATGGCAGGCATGTGCCTCTTGAGGTCAGAGACTGTGGGAAGTGAGAAGGGACCATATATTGTCAAGCTCAACCCAGTCATTTAAGTAGTATTTTACCAATGAGTACAAAATGGGCATTTGCATGGCATCTCTCTAAACTTATTTTTCATCTCTATACTGAAAATGAGATCAGTTTTTAAAAAATAAAAGGGAATAAGACCTTAAAGGAATGCAATACTCCCATGAAAGAAGAGGAAGTTCTTAGGATAAAGAGTACATTGATGCATGGGATGGTTCTCAGCTCATTTAATTTATTTATCCATTCATTCATCTGACATTTACCAGAAATTCACTTACTCTTGGACTTTAACCCAGGTCTGCTTGACCACAGAACATCAAATCTGAAAACTATATATTATACTGCCTCTCATGAATAAGACGTGGTCTATAATAATAAAAAGGAAAATACACATGAATCACACAATACAAGGCGGGGTATTCTATAATAGGGCAAAGAACTAACTGGTATTGTAGAGCAGTGGATAATGAAATGCACTTTTAAGAATTTGGGAAGGTTATATAGAAGGGATGATAAATGAGTTACCTCTTAAAGGGGAAGCAGGAATTTAACAGGTAAAGTACAGGAGAAAGGCAATTCTGCCAGAAGTAACAATTTTTTTCAAAGATAAATTGTTCTTACAAAGCCTGGTGTGCCCAAATGCCAAACTAGGATTTGTGTGGAGAGAGTGATGATGTTGGACATTTAGTTTGGGGCTAGAATATAAAAGATACTATGTGCCATACTAAGAGTTCGAGTTCTGCTTTATAAACAATGAGAAATTGATAAAGACTTTTAAATCTAGAAAGTTATGGGGGCACCTGCGTGGTTCAGGCAGTTAAGTGTCTTCCCTTGCCTCTGGTCATGACCCCAGGGTCCTGGGATCAAGCCCCATATTGGGCTCCCTGCTCAGCAGGAAGCCTGCTTCTCCCTTTCCCTCTGCTGCTCCCCCTGCGTGTGCTCTCTCTCTCTGTCAAGTAAAATAAATAAAATCTTGAAGAAAAAAATCTAGTTAAGTATCAGAGTTATGTTTTAGAATGACAATTCTGGGGGTGAGGGTGGCTTAGAGGCACAGCATGAGTTACAAAGAAATGAGATGGAAGGGTTTTAATAATTCCTTTAAACAAATTAATGAGGATGAACTGAGGATATAGAAATGGAAATTGATATGTAAAATATATCCATGTTCCAGTGATATGATAGAGATAATATTATAAATACAGAGATAAAATACAATATTGTAGATACAGAAAGAGATGAAATTATGACTTATTAGCACAATGAATGGGGATTAAAATGGAAAGGGACAGAGGAGAATGACTGTTAAAATAAATGTAATAATAATAATATGTAATAATATTGTCAATAACCAAGTTAAGAAATAGGGAAACAAGACAGACTTGAGGATGAAGAGAATGATTTTATTACGCATCTGTTGAAAATGTGGTCCAGCTAAGAATATATATTCAGATATTCCAATATGTTTCACACTTCAGTCATTTGAATATTTCTTCACAATTCTTGTGAAATCTCATCATCTGTATTATAATTTACTTAATTCTTATTTTTAAATTGATTCACATTTTTGGTCTACATACACTTATTTTATTAAGAAGACCTAGTACCTTTGTCATTAATGAAAAGAAGGACTATCAATTGTCCTCTATGGAAGTAAACATTAAAATAATGCAATAAACCAAAACATATTAAAAATTTTCCACTAAATGTAAAAACAATATATCATCATTCTAACAATTTATCAAAATATTGCATGAAACATTTTTCCTTATAGGAATAAAACTCCTTAAAAAGTGTTATTTTAAAAAAAGTGTTATTTTGCTGGGGCATTTGACTCTTGGTTTCGGCTCAGGAAATGATCTCAGGGTCTGTGCTCACTCAGAGTCTGCTTGATATTCCATCCTTCCTTTATCTCCCTTCTGCTCCTCTCCCTGCTTGCATGCACTCTGTCTCCCCCTCTCTCTCTAAAGTAAATAAATAAAATCTTTTTTTAAGTGTTATTTTGCTTAGTTTTACTGTGTTTAAATGAAGATGAAGTTCTATATTCATATAAAAATTCCAATATTTAGTTCTGAAATTCACTGACACTGAGAAAATATATAGTTCGTCTAGTGAGAAAGACTGCCAGACTATAATTTAAATGTTTACTAAAGGTTAGAGCTCTTCAAGCAGTAAGAAAGGAGGTGGAATGCAACCTGGTGATTGCCTTCAACCTCTCCCCAGGAAAAGAGATTTCAAGAAACTTCTTGTGAAATAATAAGAAATATATATTGGTCTCTGCCCCTGGTTCCTGACACAGGGCTCCTGAAATCCTTGTAAAAAGGGATGGTAGGAGAATATTTTATTCTAATATTTAGTCTTTGATCCCAGTTTCCAGCATAGAGCTCCTCAATTCTTTTGTTCTAATGAGTTGACTCTGAGTGGACTCCTGGATGGCTCCTGGATAGAGGCTGGTTCTAAGTACATCTATTTGCATTTGATAGGGTTGCTTATCCAGAAAATCCAAGAACTTCAAAATAAAAATCAAGAACTGCAATATAAACTTTTCCTTTCTAATCTTTTTGTTCCCCCCAATCCAATTGCTTTCTCTTTCACTTCTTTGGACATTACTTAAAAAAAAAAAGTCATAATAGTAATTTCAGATTTAAATGGGGAATGTAGCATTTTCCTAGTAGGAAAGATAACTAGCTTTTTGCCTGTATGTATGTGTGTGCTTTGTAAATGTGCCTGTATATATGTTATATATTAAGATTAAGAATGTATACCTTGATACCCATTTTGTTAAGTGTGTTAATAATATTTGTGGAGAATTTTCTGGAATCTAAAGAGGTGATGTTATAGTTTTCCCTTAAATCTGCTAATATGGTGAATAATATTAATCAATTTCCTCACGTAGAATTTTTAAATTTCTACCTTGCATTCTGAAGTAAACCTTGTTTGGTATTATCTTTATAATATACATTTGATTTGACTTGCAAATAATTTATTCGATATTTTACATCAATATTCATAAGTAGTATTTTTCTTTCTTTTGTACCACCATTATTGGGTATCAATTTATAGTTGCTCCATAAATATTTATTATATTGCATTTCACAGAAATAGTTAAATAGCAGCAATACTATTTAAGTTTTTAGATATTTGGAAGAATTCCCAGAAACGACCAGGGATTAGTTATTTTGTGGAGAGGGGGAGTCCTTAAAAACTTTCTCTATTTCTTTTTCGGACATTGTTCTTTTAGACATTTGATCTCCATTGGAATTTTTATGTATTTCAAAAAAAGTATTCATCTGGATTTTCAACTTTATTTTCATAGATTTGCACAATGTAGTTTCTTATAAGATTTTTTATTTCAATAGTTATTACATTTTTTATTTCTTATTATATATATATTTGTGCTTTCTATTTCTCAAATGAAATTACCTGGTGGCTTATTTGTTATTGTTTTTAAGAATCAGATTACTTATTATTAGATCTGTATTTCTCATTTTGTTTTCTGTCTTTACCTTTATTCTCTGCTTCTTTCTACTTGTTATTTTTGTACTTTTTTAAGGCCATTGCTAATTCATTATTTTAATAATTTAATTTTTATCAATATATGCATTTAAGGCCATGCATACAATATCTATTTTATTCCTCTAATAATATCCCTATTTTGCTCTTAGTCTTAGCCCTGAATTCAAATATCAAATAGAAATTAAAAGAACCAAGGATAAAAATAAAGAACAATGTAGAGAGAATCTGTGAAAAAGTAATAGAGACAACAGGCAAAGAAGATCCAAAATAGTTATAATTGGCTTAAAAAAAATCAACAATGAATCACAACTAAAATTTACAATTATAATTCAAGGAAACTTTTGTGATATTAAAGTGGACCTGATTTCTGAAAGATGCCACTGGGAGTCTTTTCTGGGAAAATTGATCCAGGATAATACCAGATATTAAGATAAGGGGGAAAAAATGTCATTTATACAGGGGGAAAAAAATCAATTTGTTTTCCAACACCTTGACAGCGACTATGTTCAAGACAACACTGGAACATCCTTTAAAACAAATATAAGGAAGGAAAGTGTGACTATTGTATAAAGCAAATTAAAATCAAAGTTTTTAGCAGAGGGAACACACACAGAAGAAAGCAATGAAGCAGAAGATATTTGAACACAGTACAATTTTCAAAATATAATTAAACAATTACATCTGAATAACACCTTGGAACAGAAAGTCAATGATCCTGAACAAACAACTAAAATGGGATAGGATAATATGCCTGTTTATATAATTTTGACTTTTGAAATGTGCATTTCTCTATATTAAAAATAACATCACATAAAGTTAAATAAAAATGGAGAGGAAGAAAAACCTCAAAATTATGAAAGAATGGAAACACATGTCTATTTATATATAAAATAAGCATAGAAAATTATTTCAGGGGATTTTTGGATATAATATTTTCCACAATCTTAGTTGGATGTAGTCTAAACTTGAAAATAACTGCAATTTGGGGGCACCTGGCTGGCTCAGTCAGTAGAACATGTGACTCCTGATCTCAGGGCCAAGAGTTTAAGCCCCACATTGGGTGTAGAGATTACTTAAAACAAAACAAAACAAAACAGGACAGAAAATAACTGCATTTTCAGGACTTATATTATGTGTAGTAATTGTGGAATTTTTATTTGAAATTATTTTACATAAATTCTAGGAAAAATCAAATAGATATTTTAATGTTACTAGAGCTATCATCTTTCAGTTTAAAAAAGACACAATTATAAAATCAGGAAGACATGAAAAAGTCCTATCCCTAATTTTGGAACATGGGAATATTAGCATGAATTGAAACATGGAATTGGAAATATTGGTATTAACTCACATTTATTTCTTTACTCAACAGAAGCAATGTCATTCCAGTAGCAATGAGCACACCCAAGTGCCGAAATACTCGTTGTCCGATGGGACCCATTCTCTGTGTCTAATTCTTTCTCTGGCTCTGGATATAGTCTTAGTACAGAGCATAACTTGCTCATCACTCTCAGAGAAGAAAAAATTCTCTAGTCACTTTAAGAAAATATCAGTCTGTTCAATAATAAGGTCTAGTTCAGTGTAATTATCAATATTCTAACTTTTATATTACTTTTAATCCCCTTCCCAGTTTGAGCCAGCTTCGGGCAACAAGACTGGCATAGGAAAGGGAAAAGTGATCAGATCATTCTCTCTCTTCAAATCTACTCACACTCTTCTTCTTAGCTTGCTTCTTGTAGTTCTCACATATCCAGCATCACACATGGTGTGGAGGAATACGAGGCAATCAGTCAGGAAATTCTCACTTACCCTTCTGACTGTAAATTGGATCTGACACTTTCTTGTTGGACCTGTCACTAAAGTCACTCTTTCTTTCTTTCTTGGGGAAGTGGGGGCTTTGCAGTTTCCTCCTGTACCATACCCTTCTTGGCAGATCAGATTCCAATAGCCTCTGGCCAACCAGTAGTGAGTGAGTGGACCAGCACAGCCTTTGTCTACAAAGTTATCCTTTCTCTTGCAGATGGCTTTCTTTGGAAGAACATAAAACAATTATGCACTGTTTCTTTCTCATGTGTGGTCTTACTGCCTCTCTAATCTGCTGGCAGGTGTTGCTTTAGTCAGACCCTTGTCTTAAATAAATTCAAAATAATTGTCGTGGTTTTTCAAAAGAATTACATCATTTACTCTTTTCTTGGTCTCTCTAATCTCATTTAGGGGTTGAAATTGGGTTGTAATCTATGGATTGCAACATTAGTTTTCAATCAACTCCTTTGCAGGTCCACCCTAGGGGGTCTGGCATACCATTCTGGAATATGGGGGGGAGGTGATGCCTACTGTCTTTGGGTCTCAGATAAAACTAAAACTAAAGACATTTCCACTTAAAGAGTCTATATATTTGATGTGTTCTGCCACAAAATACATTACTGCACTTTAGCTAAGTGATATTTGCGATTTCAAGGTCTAATCTTACATGACATCTTGGGAGCAGTTCTTAGAAATGGATCTGTTATACAGGTGTGTTGTTATTTACTAACTAAATCAAGCTGAAGAAGAGCAGATTCCTCAACAGTTCTTTTCCAATTACTATTATTCAGTATCACAGTAAGTTAATCATGAAGTCTTTGTTAATATATATACCAAATGGAAATGGTTTCTTTAATGCAGGATTTATCTTTAGTTCCAGAGGGGGAATGAGGGAAATCTAATATTATTTCTTGATTTTGACTCTGTTCTTACATACTTTATAGAGACCAAGACATTAGGTTTGGAACAAGGCCTTAGATTTCTAAGCAGTAAATCAATTTTTTTTTTCTATATATACCTTCAATAGTTGCAAGATGCTTTTGGTCCCAGTGTAAGAGAATGTTGTTTGTTTTTAGCAACACCCTGTCCTTTTTTGAAGCTGCTCTTGAGAGTACTTGCCAGTTAGTTAAGTTACCAAGAGGAGTGCACACAATTATGCAGTTATAGCTGTCAAAAACGTGTGATATTGTAACTCTTCTTTTGGGTTCAGGGTTCAGTGTAAATGTGTGAGATATTTTACGGTGCCTGTTGTCACAGGAACATATCAATGACAAGTTGTTCTTTATAATCAAATCTCCTGTCTATACTACTTGAGTCTGACAGAAGAAAATAATTCAGTTAATTAAATTTATGTTTACTGGAAAGTCAGGACAAATGAAGCTTAGAAAAGCTTTCTACTTTTGGATATCTACTTTAGCTACAAGGATATAAATATTACCAATATCAAGAGAATAACAGTAACCAAATTTCTATTCAATTACACATCTAGGCAACTATTAAAAAAGGGTACAGGCATACCTCATTTTTTGTGCTTCACTTTATTGTATTTTTTACATTGAAGGTTTATGATAACGCTGTACAGAACAAGTCTGTTGGTGTCAGTTTCCCAATAGCATTTGCTTTCTTTGTGCCTTTCTGTCACATTTTGGTAATTCTTACAATATTTCACACTTTTTCATTATTATATTTATTATTATAATATTATTATTGTTCTAGTGATCTGCAGTCAGTGATTATGACTCACTGAAACCTCAGATGATGGTTAGAATATTTAAGCAATAAAACATTTTTAAATTAAGGTATGTACATTGTTTATTTAGGCATAATGCTATTACAATTACTAGACTACAGTACAGTGTAAGCATTACTTTAAATACACTGGAAAACCAAAAAAATCATTTGATTAGTTTTCTTATGATATTTGTCTGATTGCACTGGTCTGGAGTCAAACCCACACTATCTCTAAAGTATGCCTGTATGTATTTTATATATTTATAAACGATATATATTTTTTTCATCAAGCCATCTAGGTTCAGAATATTTATGAACCTAGATATTCTACCTTGATGCTTAGATATACCAATTAAACAATACAATTTGTACTTTATGATATAACCACACATAAAACTACCCATTAATATACAAGAGATTAAATAAATATTCTAAATAAAATTTCCTCTTTGTGAATGAGTCAATTCAGAATGTATAAATGCTGGGAAAAACAAGATGAATAAGAACAAAGTTCTGTCGAGTAGAAGAAAAAAACCCATATATATTTAAACTATAACAATATCAACCTGTAGAAGTTATAATAACAGTGATTTATAAAGGACAATAGATGTCCAGAAAAAGACATATTTAAATGATGACAGTAATCATGAAGATTTTACAAAGACAGACTTGACCTGAAACTTGATCTTATTCCAGGCAAACAAGGTATATTTTTTATTGTAAATAGAGAGAACAGAGATAAAATTATATTAAAGCATTCATAGAACACAATGAAGAAAAGTGATTTAAAAGGTACAGGTGGTATTTGAAGAGTTGCTCAACATGACTAATTATTAGGGAAATGAAAATCAAAAGCACAAAGACATACAGGTTCAGGGCCATGAGGATGACTACTGTCAAACAAACAAAAATAATCCACCCCCACTACCACCACCAACACCAAAAACAGAAAATGACAAGCACTGGCGAGGATGTGGAGAAATTGGAACCTTTATGCACTCCTGGTGGGAATGTAAAATGGTGGCACCATTATGGATCACAGTATGGCAGTTCCTCAAAAAATTAAAAATGGATTACTACTTTGGAATATATAACCAGAGAAATTGAAAGCAAGGGCTTGGATGGATATTTGTACACCCAGATTTATATGAGCATTATTTGCAATAGCCAAAATATAGAAGAGTTTATTTGCAGGTGTGTGGATGAACAAATGTGATACATACAACAGAATATTACTCAGCTTTAAAGAAGAAGGAAATTCTTACACATGCTATACCATGGATGAACCCTGAAAACGTCATGCTAAGTGAAATAAGCCAGTCACAGAAGGACAAATACTGTATGAATTCACTTTTATGAGGTACCTAGGGTAGTCCAATTCATCGAGATAGAAAGTAGAATAATGGGCTGCCAGGGGCTAGAGGGAGAGGGAGTTGGGAATTATTGTTTAATGTGTACTAAGTTTTAGTTATGCAGGTTGAAAATAGTTACGGCACTGAATGGTGGTGATAGTTGCCCAGTAATGTGAGTGTACTTAAGGACACTGAACTTTACACTTAAAAATGATTAAAGTGACAAAATATATGTTATGTATATTTTACCACAATAAAAAATGAAAGATAGAATGTAATAAAGGAGATGACCTCCTAAGAGATCAAGGCCAGATGAATGATGTCAGACTAAGGAAAGTAGCCTGCTTTCAGCTGTAACAAATGAAAGGGCTTGACAAAGTAGGATACAAGTTCCAGTGCTGATCAAGTATTGAGCTTCCATTTATCTACAGGCAGGCAATGGTGTGATAGCTGCTCTCTAAGATAGTTTTAGATTTCCTCCTTGCCTGCGCATACATGCTATTCTCCCACGGGGGGTAATCTTTGACTGAAAGACCATTTAAGCTGCAAACAATTTTTTTCTGAGAGAGATTCCAGTACTATCATAAACGCATCCTTGGAAAATTCCATCCCATTCACCCCCCACATCATCTTTATCACCTCTCCATCCGTCTATTTTTGCCTTTCCCCAACAAGTTTGGCCATGAGATTTTAATCAAAACTACTTAGCTCAGGTGAAAGAGGGGTGTGTTCTTTATCCAACTTCCATTCTTCTTTTCTCACATGTGTTCCTTTAGGTTCCTTTGGGCTTCTTGCAATTTGAGAAAATTAATGTTTGTATTACTTAAGATAAATTAAGAGAATAAAATAAAGCATGATAGTGGGCTCAGGCTGGTGAAAGTGGCTGGTAGGAGTGTGCACAGTTAGTCTCTATATTTTCCATTAATATATACATATAATGTTAGGTTAGTTAGCAAGGAGAAAAGGAGCAAATCAATATTCTCCTATCTTTTGTCATCTTATTTTCTGAATTGTTTTTACTGATTCCTTCCAAGTTTATGAAAAGTTGTCAATCTTCAAATTGATAGGTGCTTACAAAAAAAAAGTTCTAATTTATGGAAGAAAAAGTTTTTTTAAATGCTTAATTTCACTCAAAAAGTGGATTTCTAAAATGACAAATTTCCATCACTTCTCTCTCTTTTCTTGGGTCTTAAAAGTAGACATTATTCTCACTTAAAACATTTTTTTCTTTTAAATGGAAAGAATGAAGATGTATTATGGATGCTGAAATCCTGGTAGCTTCACCAGTGATTGCTGTGTAGCTGTAGATAAGTGATTACTCTTTAATAAACTGAGATGAGCATCTTAATCATTAATAAAATTTGTCAGGTGTGGCAGAATCCCAGATGCTTGCATAATTCCTCTCATCCCCTTGCTTAAGTAAAATCACCTGGGAAATATGGTTAATTGTACCATGAAAATATGTCCAAATGCAGGGTTGTGAAAAAATAGAACAATGATTTATTTTGCAGACTAGCATCCAATAATGGCAGAACAAATAAGTCTTGGGAAAAGGAAAGAGAACAAATCTAGGATTGTTCCTAGGTATGATAGGGTAGGAGCGCCTGGGTGGCTCAGTTGGTTAAGCTACTGCCTTTGGCTCAGGTCATGATCCCAGTGTCCTGGGATCCGGGATGGAGCTCCGAGTTGGGCTCCCTGCACAGCAGAGAGTTTGCTTCTCCCTCTCCCTCTGTGCTCTCTCTCGCTCTCACACTTGCTCTCTCTCAAGTAAATAAATAAAATCTTAAAAAAAAAAAAAGATATGATACAGTATTGGTGTTTGAAAATGACAGGAAAGGAAGAGCAATCTGATGACACTAAATGAAGGGAAATGATGACCTGTTTCTGGAAGGGGAACAACATGGATTGGGTAGGACCTTGAGCAGAAGCAAAATCCTTTTGTGATTTAAAGGGTCAGGTATATTGAACGAAACTAATATTGAACCAAACTAAGTATATGCTGGCACATTAATTTGGAATGGCTTCTCCTCCAACAGGTGATAAAGGTGTGATAAAGGAATCTCATAAAGTACAGAACTTTAGAATTTGTTTCTCATTCATATTAAGTTCAGAAGAAATAGAACTCGACTCATCTAGGAAGAACTTCATTATTAAGCAGTTTGGCTCAGTTTATCCCTCTGTCAGTAATGCCTCAGCATCTATAAGAAATTGTATTTAAATAACATTAAGTTCTATTTATTAAAACATTGCTTTGAAATTCTCTCTTTTTAGTTGTTTCACATGAATGTCTTATTAAATACTCAGGTACTCTAACATTTATTCAAATAAATATGTGCTTTAAAGCCTATAGTAAGGAAATACTTTTTCTTTCTTTCTTTCTTTCTTTCCTTTTTTTTTTTTTTTTAACATTTCTTCTCTCTTTTGCATTCTCCTTACCCCACTACCTGGTACAGTAGTTTTTTACATAACAGAAATTAGAAGATTTAAATTATCCAATGGATTTTTTTAATTATTATTTTATTTCTTTTAGCTAATTGAATTTTTTATTGAAACTCATACAGATATACCAAAATGCAACTCCATGCAATAGTTACTTCTTTAATCAAACTTTTGTTGAGTGTTTTAAATATAAATAAATACAAATTAATGCATTTTGAAAAATATGAAAAAGTTTCAAGCACACAAATTAATCTCCTACTCTTTCAGTCTAAATTCCTGATAACAAAGTGTGGTTGTTAAAAATTGACAGAATAGTTGCTAAGTATAAGAGCTGTTGACAGCTTTTGATAGCTATTTTCTAGGATGTCATTCCCTATGCACTCAGGGGAACAAAGTTAAACATTTTGTACTGTTAATCTTAAGAAACTATGACATTACAGACTTTGCAGGAAGAATTAAGAGTGAACCTACATACATAGTTCACTGTTATATTCTTATTTTTAAAAGAATCAATTTCTTTGGACAAAGTGAGGTTTATACCACATTAAACTTTCAGGACACTCAGTAAGAGGACCTTAATAGCTCTTTTAGCAGTGTTTTCCTTAGCAGAAGATGATAGTATTGACTTGTTTGACAGAAGCATTCTGTGTAATAACAACTAAAAATTACTTCTAAATCCTTAAGATTTAGGAAATCTTACATCAATAACCACATTATGCTACAGTTTCATTTTTGTCTAATGTTAATTTCTCTCTAAACTATGTTTGTTAATTTCTCTCTAAACAAACTTTGAGATCTGAAAAATATTCTTTATATTAGAGTACTTTTGAGAGAATCATGTTTTGGATTTAATAAAGAATGTATAAATAAAAACACCAAAAATGTAATAGCATAAAAAAAATCCAGTATGTATGTGAGTGTGTGTCTAACATTTGTGTTTTAATAAAGTCATTTATCAGTGTTGAGCATGTAGGACTAAGGTGAAAAATACCTTATAGTTTATCAGTCCTTGGATTTTCCTTGCTAACATAGTTATAAACATGGATGGCTGGTTTCAATTGAAGAAAAGCAATATTAATTTTAAGAAAGGTTTCCTTACATGCATTTTCAGTAAACCATTTCTTTTTAGTGATCATAAGCTTTATGCACTATCAGTATAACACATCATGCCTGGTTTCATCAGCAATTATAAAATGTCATCTTCCAAGATGTGATAAGCTCAGCAGGTTAAAATGGATGCAGTTCACTAAAGCCCTTGACTCTAATTTTAAATAAAACTTTTCCTACTGAATAGGTACAAAATACATTAACAAAGGGAAAAAATCAGCTAGATCTTTATTTTGCAATATTACATAGTCAATAGTACATCCTCAGGAAATCTATAAAAGCATAAGGACCTTTTTTTTTTGCCTTGTTGATATCATCAGATGTGAATAGGAAATATAACATAAAAATATAGAGCCTGAAAAGTATAGTTTATCAGAACACAATATTAAAATGTATAATATAAAGATACTGTGATCGCCTTTTAAACTGTAAAAAGTGTCCTGAAAGTACAATCTCTAGTAAGATTTCATGCTCTCATAACAACTAACACAGTGCTAAACATAAAATAAGTATCTCTATGGAAAAGTTGTTATGAAATGATAAAAAGAATCTAATTCCTAGACTTATATCAGAACTACTCCTGCTTGAAAAACTCAGTATCCAAAGATATTAGTTTTAGATGATCATTTTAAAAAGGTGTTTTATATCCCAAGTAGATTAATGGATGGTATACTTTTTTCACACAATACTTAATCAATTTAAATTATCATCAAGGGGGCACGTGGGTGGCTCAGTCATTAAGCATCTGCCTTTGGCTCAGGTCATGATCTCAGGGTCCTGAGATTGAGTCCTGCATCAGGCTCCCTCCTCAGCAGGAAGCCTGCTTCTCCCTCTCCCACTCCCTCTGCTTGTGTTGTCTCCTTCTGTGTCAAATAAATAAATAAAATCTTTAAAAAAAATTATCATCAAGAATGCAGATACCAATTAACAGTTTTGACGTTGAGCATTTTTTATCAGATTTATATAAAAGAGAGGTACACAGAATTTTTCCATTTTTTAATTGGTGATGATTTATTGTTCAAATCTATCTTACCATTTTTGATTTGCCTTGAGTAGCTGTCAAATGTGAATATTCTCCTATGTTTACTATTTGTCCAACCAGATATATTTATCAGTCTTACCAAGTGAACGTAGAATATATTCAAGAAGTTAGGAAGAAATCTGAGGACAAACTTTTAAAAGCTTTATATTTAATTTATTTACCATATAACAAGAATATAGTACAGTTCAAAGTTAGAGTTCTTAATGCTTTACTTGCAATAACATAAAACCCATCTAATTATAAAAGCAATTGCTTTTGCATTGTGGGAAAAAAATTAGTTCTGATTTCACAGAATCCTCATCCTCCTGCTGGTATGCAAATAGTTACTTAGCAGGAATCATTGCCCAATGAAAATTATCATAAAGTATTAATGGTCTGATATAAGAATGTTCCATTGAATAGAAGCTATAATTTTAGATTCAGAAAGGACTTTTGAAGTAATTTTGTTAAATCCCTTTATTTAATAAATAAGAATTTCTAAACGTTTTTACTCAAATCTCTGTTCACCCTTTCCCAAAAGACATGGGTTAGTACAGCAATCATAAAAAGGAGATACATATCCAAGAGTCAAGTGTCTTCCACACGGTCATAAAAAACGGGGAATTGTACATGGGAGTTCCAAACAAGACCCACAGCAGCTACTATTGTCCCTTTAGAAGATTTGAATGTGCCTATCAACAAAGTATAGACAGACACCCATTCTGGAACTAATCTACAGGGACATCCCAACACCCACCCATCTATCACTCCCAAAATACTGGAACATACCCAAAGTGCATTTGTTTTGTTTATATCAATACATCTTTCCCTTTCTTCAACCACTTAGACCCTTCCACACTATTTAAGACTGGCCTGTAATTTCTATTTGAATCACTTAGTAATTTTTTATAGTTTATAAAAATAAACTATACAGGAACCATTTTAATAAATTAAGCACAAACTTAACAGAAATATTAAATAATTTAACAGAAATATTAAATAATGTGCTATACCTAGTTAGAGTCAGACTTAGGACTAGAATTCAGGTCTCCTAGGTTAGAGACCAATATTCATTCTTTCCATCAACAAATGATAATGATTAGTCAGTTTGTCTCTTGGTGAAAATCCTCCACTCTGTGTTAACACTCAAGTGAAGGAATTCAATATGGTCTACACCATGAGATGGCTCTTTAAATTACTTTTCCAGGAACAATTCAGGTTAATTTGAGGGCTATTGTGACAGGGAAAATAAAAGGCTAACCTTTAGAGATTTATCTTTATATATATAAGTTAAAAAATATTAGATTTACTTCTCAGTATTTATCATTATGCAACTTGTACTTACTTGTACTTACCTTGCAAAACTTTCCCTTAAAATAGTTTAATATGTAATTTGAGGTTTAAGAACAGGGATAGAGTCACCGTGGGAGGATATACACAGCAGTTAATGGTACTGTAACACTTAAGGTTTTAAATCTGAAGTTGGAATGAAAGTGAGGGCTGCCAAAGATCAGGTGATAAGCTCAACAGAGGAAGGAATGTGATTATCCTACCACCCAAAGCCTCATGCTTTGAGGTGGATAAGTCTGTCCAACCTGTAAGAACAGCTTTGCTCAATGATGCTGAGAGAAGCAAGCTGAGAATTACCAGCGGTCTCGAGTGGACATGGCTCAGTAGTGCCTAATCCAAGGAGAAATGATTAGGCTGACTGCCCTGGTCAAGGCAGAAATTCAGAGGATTGTAGCTAAAGATAAACATGGGGAGAGGTATTTAGGAGAAAGAAGCAGAGGTGGATTATGCTCGGGTATATAGGTCCAGCAGCAGTTCAAGGCAAGATGAATTACTTTTCAGGTTGGGCACATTGGAAAGAATGAGCCCAAAGTAACTTCTAGGAAATACAGAATATTGTCCAAGTTTCCTAGAGCAGGAATTTTCACCCACCTGGATTCTGCTTGAATAATCTACAAAATTGGAATGCACTTAAAAAAAAAAGATTTTATATATTTATTTGACAGAGAGAGAGAGAACACAAGCAGGGTTAACAGTAGAGGAAGAGGGAGAAGCAGGCTCCCCGGCAAGCAGGGAACCCAATGTAGGGCTTGATCCCAGGATCCTGGGATCATGATCTGAGCTGAAGGCGGATGCTTAACCATCTAAGCCACCCAGGCACCCCTGGGATGCCTTTCTTATAGAGACTCAACCCAATGTTATCAGGAGAGAAATGGAGTTCTCCAGCAGCATGGACTGCCATTTGGGATCTGGTTTAGCTTGTTCTACTCTGGCAATCTCTGCTCAAGAATATGCACTTGCTAACATCTATAAGTGGAAATATATTCTCTTTACTATAGGACAAGTCTAAGTAAATATAATTTGTGTGAGGGAGCTCAACTCAAGAATGTCTCCTGTTCATTCCTATCCAGTTCAAGAAACAGATATTTGTAAGCACCATAGCTAGGCCTATGCTATAAGGACTGCAATCTGGGAACTGAAGTTAAGATACGTGAAAACTTGTTTCTGAAAAAAATTATCTGTGCATGAATTTTTCTGTAAGATTCACGGTGAATGAAACTTAACACAACTCCTCCCAATCTAATAGCATGTTTCATCCCAGTGTCACCTTCCTATTTTATGTAAATCCTTTTTGATTGATACCTATGCTCTGCCTCTGGAATATAAGCATGTAATATCTTAAATAGTCAGGTCTGCCATCTTCTTGAGCATTATCTCATTCTGTATCTCCACCCTGAGTTTGCATCTGTAAGGATGAATATCTTCCTCTCTCCCATTCTCCCTCATCCTTCTTTCTTCCCTCTTTAAATCAAATTCTACTCTTAAGGGTCATAGAGTATCGGGGCGCCTGGATGGCTCACTCGTTAAGTATCTGCCTTCGGCTCAGGTCATGATCCCAGGGTCCTGGGATCGAGCCCTGCATCGGGCTCTCTGCTCAGCAGAAGCCTGCTTCTCCCTCTCCTACTCCCCCTGCTTGTGTTCCCTTCTCGCTGTCTCTCTCTCTCTCTCCGTCAAATAAATAAATAAAATCTTAAAAAAAGGGGGGGTCATAGAGTATCCCCTCCTTAATGGATCTGGATCACAGTGATCCTTACGTTTCTCTGTGGAAAAGCTGAAATATCATGATGCATCTCAGTCCAGATGACTGGATGGAGGTAGAGATGTTGTTATATAAGAGGAAAAGAAGAGTATGTGAGAATCCCAGTTGAGCCAGTTTGATGCCTCTTTGTACTCTCTTGCTCTGTTGTGACTGTGAATGTACACATAAAGTTAAACCTGCCCAAGAAGGGCAAGGCAACCAGGGGTTCGGGCTCCTCATGGATGAGGCTCTGTTGCACCACTGGGGTAAGCCACTGAGCCAAGCCAAGGTGGTAGTTGAGAGTGTAGGGAATACAGAGTGGATAGTAGAAGGGCACCTGGGTGGCTCAATCGGTTAAGCATCTGCCTTCAGCTCAGGTCATGATCCTGGAGTCCTGGGATCGAGTCCCACATCCAGCTCCCTGCTCAGCAGGGAGTCTGCTTCTCCCTCTGACCCTCTTTCCTCTCATGCTCTCTATCTCTCATTCTCTCTCTCAACTAAATAAATAAAATCTTTTAAAAAAAGGAATGGATAGTTGAAGAGAGAGATGGTATCAACAGCCTGATACCAACTACGATGACAGTTATTACAGTTTGTCCCTCTAGCTTCTTTTTTAATTTTCTCCTTAGGAAAAGAAGCTGTCCAGAATCCTGGAGGATCTGCTTCAGAATGGATTTTGATAGACATAGAGATGCACTGTCCTGATCCCCTTTCAAATGCATTTTCTTCCAGTTGTGGATTGTGTGTTCAGAAGGCAGCTTCCATTTCTTCACTCATTTCCTCAAGGCTATGTTAAGTCTCCATCACTGTCCAAGTTCTTCTCAATTCCAAAGCCTTCACTTTATAGGCAATATTTGATAAACATCTTGTACCCCAATCTCCATCTGAGCATTCTCTTCTGAAGACTGCAGTTTATAAGACTCACCTTGTGCTATATCCAAACCTTGTCAAAAGAATGTTTTGATTCCTGACATTAGATTTATCCCCTAAGAAGATAGTAGCTGAATCAAAAGTAATTAAGTATCTATTTCTTTAACAGCTATTAAGAGTGAATAAGCTGAGGAAAAGCAAGCCACCATTTCAGATGTAAAAATTGTGCATGAAAAGGACCCTGAGGTGAAAGAGTTGTTCTAAAAGACTGGGAGGTAGAACTAGATTGGGCTTTACAAGAGAACTGAGCCTCTGTCATGAGTAAGGACTGATGCAGATGGCACACTAACTCTTCACATAATCCCCTTCCACTTAACTAGTCCCTTGGACTTGCCCTATAAAGGATTCATTCTTGGCAATAGGAGGATTACTTTCCCAAGAGGCACTTCTCTAGAGAAATTTGCCTGATGCATAGCCAAATTTAATTCCAGACACATTTATAAGTAAGAATATGTAGCCTAAGTCTAACAAATTTATTGTACATATTGTACATATAATTAGCCAAAGAAATTTCCATGACCCGGGACACTTGGGTGGCTCAGTTGGTTAAGCATCTGCCTTTGACTTGGGTCCTGTTGCAAGGGTCCTGGGATCGAGCCCCGCGTCGGGCTCCCTGCTCAGTGGGGAGTGTGCTGCGCTTTCTCTCTGTCAAATAGATAAATAAAATCTTAAAAAAGAAAGAAAGAAAGAAATTTCCATGACCCTTACAACTTAAAAAAAATCAAGGAAAAAATGTAAAAAATGTGCTTTAATACAATCTACTATGTTGTGCACCTTCTTAATGGTAAAAAGAGTAAAAACAAATAAACAAACAAAAAATCAAACCAAAATACTCTTCCCAGTGTTGGGTATCATGCTGGTGGTTTTTTCAAAGTACTTGAGCACAAATGTATGAAAATTTTGTATTTAATAAAACGGCCAAAATTAACATTTTTGAGACAGTGTGATGGGTACTTGAATCTTTGAGCTTCTGGATGTTTACAGGTATATCTAATAATGATGTGCTTTTCAGAGTAAAGAAACGTATAGCTAGTTTCCTATTCCGTAGCCATTACCTTCTTTCTCCACTGAAAAGCAAAACCAAAATCAAACCAAAGCAAAATAGTAAGATATCTGTGCAAACAAAGACTGTATAAACTACTTCACAGATACAGTTGACCAATGAGATGGATGTAAGCAGAAGGTGCAGAGAGGAACTTCCAAGAATGCTCTCCCCGACTGGGATACACACTTAGCATAAGCTCTTTCAGACTGTTCCTTTTCATCCTCCTGTTTCTTTGCTTGAGTCCAGGTGTGATGCTTGGAAGTCCAGACATTTAGAACATGGGGCTAACTTGAAAATAGAGAATAGGTACTAAGGAGAATGAAATAGAAAAAACTGATCCTGGGCTTGTCAGATAGTCTGGAGTGCCTTCCTCAGAACTCCTTTTACGTAAGTTTCCATCTTCTTCTTTTTTTTTTTTAAGATTTTATTTATTTATTTGACAGAGACAGAGATAGTGAGAGCAGGAACATAAGCAGCGGGAGTGGGAGAGGGAGAAGAAGGCCTCCCCCTGAGAAGGGAGCCTGATGTGGGACTCGGTCCCAGGACCCTGGGATCATGACCTGAGCTGAAGGCAGACACTTAACGACTGAGCCACCCAGGCGCCCATAAGTTTCCATCTTCTTAACTTGCTGTTATTTCTGTCTTCTGTCACTAGCTCCTGTATGAATCTCTAAGTGATAATGTACCTTAGCCTGGCAACCAAAACAATAATTATTTGAAGCCATTATTAAATGAGTTGAACTCTGTGTCCATGTTGGATTCATATATTAGTTTTTAGTTCTATGAGTATTGTCATTAATAATCATTAAATTATTATTTTCTCAACAGAAGCTGCATTCATGTCTTGTTTTAGCTGGTACATGACAATTCCAGACTCAGTAAAATAATTAATATTCTGAGGAACACCTTCAGAAACATAAAAATCTGAAAGTATAAAATAGTTTATGAATAGTTTGAATATTTTTTCCATTGGTTTTACCTAGATTCAGAGATATTAAAAATCATAATAGCTTAAATCATCTCCAGTGGTCACTCACCCTTTATAATTAATCTCACAAAAGATTTTTGTTAATTTTAACTGCCTAATTAGTCACTTACCTGCAATTGGGGATTTGTAGTTACATGCTGATCTAATTAGACTGTCTTTAAAATCCTTGATTTCTCTTATTCTTATTTTCTCTTTTATATAAACATATGATGTGATAAAAATGAAATTTTGTTTAGATGTAATGATAGAATCTATATCACCTGATTAGATTTTCTTCACAAATACACAGTAAATGATTTACTAAAATATGGGTTTACTAAAATATGAGTAAAAATTAACAACCCAAACTCAAAGTTAATTTCTGGGTCCAAATTAAAATTTAAAAGCATAGGATTTACTTAATTCTATTCCTTGTTGTAGCAAAAACACCAATCTGAAAACTCTACAAAAATGATATTCAAAAAATAAGTCTCCTAGTCTTTCATTTTGTTGAAGAACATTATTTGATAAACATCTGTTTTCAAAATACATTCATCACATTAGGGTGTTTCCATTATTATTTCTTTAACAGTCATATTCAAATAACCTGCTATGAATATTCTTAAAAGTTAAATATTGGAATTCTAGTTCCAAATTTGACTCAGCATATTTTATTTAACAGCAGTTAACAATATAAACATTTTTAAGTTTGTAATAAAATTTTAGAATTGGGGCATGTATTGTGAGAAAATACATAGCATAAAGTTAATAAAACATAACAAAGGGCATTTCTTCTCTTGGTTTAAGAGTATAATTTCAATAGAGAACAGTCTTTTTGATACAAAGACAACAAAAATTTAATTTTTAATGTTTAAAATAGTTTTTATGTTTAAAATGTTTAATGTTTAAAAAAATTACATTCTAGCTCTGATGTGAACTTAGGGCTAGGGACATCTATTTGACCTTAAATAGAAATATCTTTTTTTAAAACTTGTCCTATTTTAGGCTTATATAATCTGTTTAATAATACACATCTCAAATATCATTTCATCTTATTTCTGAAGTACTGATATTGGAGTTAGTTACATGGTAGTATCTTTAAGATAATGTCTTTGTAAGAAGTGTATTTTCCTACCATATTGTACTTTACACACTGTGCCTTTCATATATGTTCACAGCAAATCAACATTATGATATAAGGAAGTGCTATTATCTCTATCAGTGTATCTTATGTCTTCAAACAATTTTTGTTTGCCTCTTCAAATATCAGAGCAAATTTAATACAATCGTGACCTTAAGTCTGATATACATCAGTTCACTGTAACTGTAATCTAATGAAAAATACACTTAAAAAACAATGCTAATATGGATAAACTTGTCTTTTATATTCTTAAATCAAAGAGAAAAGAAAATACATTTCTGAGGTTAGGAAAAAGTAAATGAATGGATAAATGTATAAAAAGTAAACTTTCCATTTATTTATAATTTTAAAAAGTCATAATTTACCCAGAAAAATACTAGTGTGCCTAAAGCATGATTTCTAAACCAGGTTGCTATTAACATTTGAGTTGGATAATTTTTGTTATAGAGAATGTTAAACAGTATCCCTGGTCTTTACCAACTTGATGCCAATAGCACATTCCCATTTATGAGAATCAAAAATGTCTCCAGACATTGCCAAATTTCTCCAGGGAGAAGGGACGCAAAATCTCCCATGGTTGATAACCAGTGATCTAGAGCAACGAGGATATTTTTAATGTTTTATATGTAAACATACTAATTAAGAGATAGTCAAAATCAGCTTTAGATGTAACATGTCAACAAGTTCAGACATGTAGTACATCATATTCACACAATTTAGCACCATTTTTAAGCAGTGGTCTAGTGGTAACAACTTCACCTTTCTTATACTAAAGATACTTGTAAAATATGCATTGTGTCTTTATTAGATTTAATCTTATGTCTCAAATGGTCCTTTGAAATGGCTATTTGTAGAGAAGAAAATTTTCTATAGATGTTTTATTCATCAACACTTTCATAATGAATTGTTTAAATATTTGCATTAGTTATAAGATATGTTTCCATTTTTGTGTTCTTCAACCCATTGGGGAGCTGTGCTTATTTACAGATTCACTGGTACTCTGTTTTAGTGGATATTAGTTCTGTTAGAGAATTAGTCTTTTTATTATTTGTTTCAAAATTAAAGATTAAAACAATTCATATGAAATTTGAATAATCATAGAGCTTCTTTTATTTTATCTTTGCCTTTATTTTAATACAAAGGAGTAATAATCATTATTTTAAAAGAGCATTTTCTTTAACTTTTATTATAGAAATCTTCAAACATATAAAAATGGGAAAATAGAATAACAAACCTCTATATACCCATTATCCAACAAATGAATCCCCATAATCAAATATTCAGTCAGTATTCAAAACTCCGTGATTGTCTCATTAGATTTATATTGTTTATTCAATTTAAGATCTAAAGAAACTCCATATATTACAGTTAAGACTCTTTTAGCCTGAAAGTTTTCTCTCCACCTCTTTATTTTTTCTTGCAATTTATTTATTTATTTTTTGGGGGGAGGAGAAACCAGGTCGTTTGTTCTATAGAGTTTCACATAATCAAAATTTTGTTCATTGCAAACTCATGTGATAGTTTTCATGTTCTCTGTCATGAACAGTTTCAAGAATATTGGAGAAGAATACTTCGTATCTGGTGTTATGTAATTTCATCAGAAAGCACATCTTTTTTGGGAATGTTAATAGCCGATGGTAATGGTTGTTAGGATTCATTAATTTAGTATGCATTGTAAAATGGTGATATTCTAATTCAATCATTTTTTCTTTATTTATTTGTTAGTGTACTTCTATACAGAGAAACTTCTGACCAACTATTTGATTACCCTGAGGCAGAATTTGTATAGAAAAAATAGAATGAATTCTAATTATTATTTATAGCCATTTTCAAAAATAATGAGTTGCTTACCTGACATTCTCCATTAGTGACCAAAACAACAACAGTTAACAGCAAAAACCAAACCAAAACAAAACCAAAAAAAATCCTATGACTAATTTTGTATTATTTTCTTTAGTATTATAATGACATTATGGATTGAACCATATATGATGTTTTGTAATTTGTTATCATTATAATTCTTATTGATGATCATACTCAACCAGTCTCATCTTTGGCCATCAGGAATCACTTCAAATTGGCTCCTTCATTCTTTGGATACAATCCTTGATGCTGGTAGTCTTTGAGAATTTTCTTGCTTTGTGGTATGACAAGACATTTCGGGCTCATTTCTTATATCATTAGCCCCGGATTTACCCCTACTAAGCACTTAGAACTAAGTAAGCAACTTGTATGTTTGTGAAAAAGTCATATAGTTGATAACAATTGTAGAAGAATGGACTTCCTGAAATTACATGATAGGGTCTAGGTATCGTAGTAGCTGACCATTGATAGAAATAGGAATTCAGTTTTTCTCATTTGCTAAAGACTCTATCTTTCCTTCACTTTATATTATATTCATACTCATGTGAATTTGCTTTTAGATACTTATTACTTTTCCTTCCCTCATCCTTCCATTCTTTCTTCCCTATCTTCCTCCCTACCTTTCTTCCTTCCCCCGCTCCTTCCATTATATCTTGTTCTTTATAAACAACAAGATAAAGATCTAAACATAACCCTCTTCCCCCAATTTTCTAGCACCACTTATGGAATCATTCTTTCCTCCTCAATGCTTTGAAATTTTACCTTAATGACATACTAATTTTTTTCATGATCACATCAGTTTCAGAATTTATGTTTAATTCCATTACTTGTAAGTACTTTTCTAATACCATAATTGTTTTAACTTTTGGGGAATTTAATTCTAGTTTAATATCTTATAGTACAGACACATTCTCATTGTTATTATTTTTTAAATATTTTATTTTCTATCATTGCCTATTTATCTTTCCAAATGAAATTTAACATTGTTTTGTAATGTTAACAAATTACTTTGATATGTTGATGAATACTATAAACCATTTTAGGGATAATTGGAATCCAAAAAAAATTGAAAATCCTCATCTATCAACACATTATATCTTTTCATTTATACAAATATTATTGGGTGATTTTTTTTAAGTATTGTCATTTTCTCAAGTTTATTTTTAGGAAATGTATATCTTTATTGATAATAAGGATGAGAATTTATTTTTATTGTTTTTTTCTGATAGTTATTAGTATTTTGGAAAGCTATTTTTTGATATATTTATTTTGTAAACAAGTACATTACATTTGTAAAGATTGTCCTCCAGAGCACCTTTCCTCTAATCTGAATAGGACCCTATTGAAACACCCATGAAATCCAGGCATAAACTCAAATAGTAATTTTCTGCTGCCTACTGAGTACTCAGATACTGTCAGATTATAAGCAACTAAACTTCCTGCTCAGCTGTGACCAAGGCTTAAATAAAGACAGGTCCCTTATACTATTTGTATTGCTGCACAGATTCTATTTTAACCCCATGTCCAACACTAACAGAGGAGCAGTTGTTTAAAATACAGGGGAGGAAGTATCCATTGATTTCTTAACTGTTGTTCATTCAACTATTAAATTAATAGGGATGAGTTGTCAGCATGTCAGGATTCTTACTACATGGTCTATGCTTCAGTATTGGAGGAGACTTGTGATTCTGGATAGATGTGAAAGTAGGTTAACCATGGCAGACCTCCCTGCCTTTTTTGAAATTTAATACTGTTATATAGTGTACATGGATTGGCCAGTATAAAGTTTCTAAAAATATCTTCTAGAATAATTAATTTTTAGTGAAGTATAGATTTGCAAAAAAAAAGGGCAATAAAATTGATTGCTAATATATAACACTTACTATAGATATTTTATTTTGTAACTTAAAAAAAACTGTACAACTATGAATGCATGTAGTATGCATTTTACAAATAACTCCTTGACGCCTTGCCTCTTTGGAACCTTAAGAAATTTGGGGACCAAACAGGGCAGAGATTATTTTCTTCACTATTAATCATTCATCTAGCACATATTTAATGAGTACATACTAAGTGCCATGATGGAAACTGAACTCAAGGGTTCAAGATAAAAGGTATAATCCTTTTGTCCCAGGATTTTACAATCTTTTGGGAGAAATAGACAACAAGAAAAATGATAATGGTAACTGTGTGATAAATATTGTGAGACATAAGTATGAAAGGATAAGCAGAAACACCTCACCGAGAGTGGAGGAATGAGACTCCTACTCAAAACAAATGACAGATGAACCAAGTCTTGGATATTGAATAGGAAAGAGCCAAGTGTAGAATGAAAGGAAAAGTGGATGATTAAGGAGGTATGAAATCATGACATTCCCCTATGGAAATGATAAATTAATGAGAAGTTTAACCAGGAAAACAATACTATGACACTAGCACTTTAGAGTGAGTGTATGGCTGTTATGTAGAAATTTGTTGTAAGAATGTTAAGAAAATGAGTTTGTATTAAGGCAGTGACTGTAAGATTAAAAGTAAGGGATGAGTTCAAGGGATACTACAGAGAAAATGTTATTTATAAGACTCATTGCTGAACTGAGTTTAGTGGTTAGTGATATGTGAGAAATTAAAAGTGATTATAGGTTGAGACTTTGGTATTTATTTAGATATAGGGAAGAGAGATGAATGAGTAAAATTGGATCAATATTAGACATGGCAAATTTGGATTCTCTTTCTCTGAAATTTTGTTGTGGTGAGCAGTATGATTCCTAAAGAGGTCCACCTCCCTACCCCCCAGAATCTGTGAATATATTAAGTTACATGATAAAGGAATTGGAATTTGTAGATACAGGTTAGATTGCTTACAGCTGACCTTAAAATAGGCAGATTATCCTGATCCTGGGTTAACCACATGAGCCCAATGTAATCACATAAATCCTCAAAAGTGGAAGAGGAAGGCAGAAGAGTGGGCCAGAGAGAATGCAAGATGAGAAGGACTTGACTCTCTTTCTTACTTTGCTGACTTTGAAGATGGAAGAAGGAATCCACAAACTAAGGAATATGAGTAGCCTCTAGAAGGTGGGGACCGCCTCCAGTTTACAGGCAGCAAGAAAACGGTAATCTCAGTAAGGAACTAAATTCTGCCAACAACCCAAAAAAGCAGTAAAGGGAATCTCCCCTAGAACCTCCAAAAGGCACATAGCCCTGCCAATACCTTGATTTTAGTCCAGCAACACCACACCTACCAAATTTTTGGCCTTCAGAATTATAAAATAATAATTTTTGTTCCCTGCCACTTAGTGTGTTGTAATTTGATAAGGCAGCATAAAAAAATACATCAGGAAATGTACAACAACAACAACAAAAAAACAAAATAAGATTTAATCATCTATACATTAACTCTTTAATAGGACTATTTTCGTTTTGCATATGTATATAATTCTTTCCAATCATTGTCCAGATACTTTTTTCCATACATTTAAAAATATTTTTTCAATCAAAATCTACTTATATTTTTGGACAGATACTAATTTTTAAATATAAAATACATACTTATATGTGAATCATCTATGCTTTTCTGTAAATACAAGGTGAGCACACAGAAAATACAATCCCAGTGGTAGGGCTTTCCAGAGGATTCAACTGGGAAAATATTTTTTGTTTTGTTTTGTAAATGTTGTGATTTTGTTAAATTAACATTTGTTAAGTCCCCGGGTGCCAGATAGTGATCCATCACAGTTCAATAAGAGACCACAAGAGAAGTTGAGGTAGAGGTTTATTACTCACACTGATGGAAGTACATGGCAAGCGTGTCTTGAGGGGTCATATGGGGAGGTCAAGTCAAAGTGAGGCAGAGACAGTGACAGGCCCTGGAGCACATGCCTTTATTAGGGTCAGTAGGTAGAGTGCTTTGGGGCTCTAGGGCTAAGTCCAGAATGGTTAATTCAAACCTAGAAGAGCAGGGTTTTGGTAATTTCACAAGGGTCTTATCTAAAGGGTGAATAAGAGGAAGATGCCATAGGAGATGGGGGAGACTGTTTATCACAAGGGCTGTTGGAGAGTCATATCAGGAACTTACATACCCATGTCATGCTTGTGAGTCTGCAGGCTGTTATCAGGGATATGCACTTGCATGAGGGACTAGTGTTGGGATAAGCCCCCCCCCCAAGGGCCACTTAGCCAAACAAAATGGGTGCCAAAGCAGCAATACCATAGATAAGCTTCATTAAACTATGGATAGTTAGGTTTTGTTTGTTTGCTTGTTTACCCAGGAAAATTTCTAGCAGAGTAAAGGGAGGAGAATATTAATAAATATTAATGATAGCTACCATGAAAGGATTTGCTTGTTATAGTCCAAGCCCTGAGCTAAGCACTTTATATGAATTAGCTCATGTCTTCCCTCTAGTATCCTTTGAGGTAGGTATTAATAATACTAATTTATATATGAGGAATCTAAGATTTAGTTAGATAAATTATCTGGCCCACTTTCAGAGTCCATATTCACACTCAAATCTGCCCTTAGCCTTTCTGGGATCCGTTTTGCTTCCAAGTTCTAAAGGGTACTAAATTTAAAGCCAAAAAAGCCATTCTGAGTACAATAGTTCTATCTTTCTTTTCTAAGATTTCAGTTTTTACCAAAGAGTTCTTGCATTTCCTGGGAGGATTCAAGTTGAAGCCACTGCTCTGGAGGGAGTAACAACCACTCTGTTGAATCTCATTTAAGTCTAGATCATTCCCAATTGCAGTGTGGCCCTATATTGAAGTTTGTTCTCATTTTAATGTTAACTCCAATAACCTCCAGTCTGAGATTATTGGAGACAGTAAAATTTTTTTATGTATATGTAATTGTGGTAAATGATTATTGTAAATTGTGCCTATTTATTTTGAATTGCAGCTTTAGTATTAATAATAAGGCTATAACCTATTTTCACAAAAACTTATCTATTAATATTGCCAGAACTGTTCATTCCCTTCAATTTTGCTGTCTTTCTAGCCCTATTTTATTTTCCATCTTTTAAGGGAGACTGACAAACAATGAGGAAGAAAACACCTTCCAAATTCACTAAGTTAAAAAAATTAGTTTTATTTAATAATTTTGTTTTCCTGAATACATATTAAAAAGGAGAAATCTAAAATTAAAACATTCACTTTCTCAGGTCAGCAATCCACTCATTATATTTTAAAATTAAATAACTATTCAAGTAAAACAAACTAATGGTTACCAGAGGTGGGGGGGGGGGGGGTCAGGAGGATGAGTGAATTAAAATAAAAAAACTTAATAAAAAATAAATTTAAGAATCCTCAGAAAAGGTGACAGAGGAGTAGGGAACCCTATTCCAACTGGTCCCCGGAATTGAGCTGGATATCTACCAGACCACTCTGAACACCCATGAAATCAGCCTGAGATGTAAGAAGATAGATTTGGATCTCTGCAAACAGAATATCGCAGGCAGTTGGTTTCGAGGTACAAAGTGGGGAGCCATGATTCCACCGGCAGATATC
Organism: Zalophus californianus; assembly: GCF_009762305.2. Classification (NCBI taxonomy): domain Eukaryota; kingdom Metazoa; phylum Chordata; class Mammalia; order Carnivora; family Otariidae; genus Zalophus; species Zalophus californianus. The sequence continues at coordinate 42,486,384 of NC_045606.1, read as the reverse complement.
AGAGGATAAATGGAAGTGGGAGGTAGCCCAGCCGTGGGGATCCTACACTGCCGGTGAGCAAATGCCTCCCACGCTAGGGACTGGGCACAGTCTCGCAGACGGGTATCAGCCAGGAAAGGACTTTAGGGCAGCCTCCCCGGATGGAAACACGGAGCAACAGGGCCACGGGTGTGAACTGGGGATGGTTGGCGGTTTTAGAAGCACAAAGGGCAGAGATATGCCTGACCTGGAGGCAAGGCTTAGAAGTGCTGCTGAGGGACACACAACCCATGACACTGCAGTTTATAGCAGCACAGACAGAAATGGAGATAGTGTGGCCTGGAGAGCTCACTGAAGAACAGACTGCGATCTCTCTGCTCTGAGGCAGAGGGTTGAGAATGGTCTCTTCTGCTCTCACTCTAGGAAGAGACATGGAAAGCCATGAGGGAAAGCCATCAGAGAGCAAAAGCCCCCCAAAACCGGTTTTCACTGAGCCCATCCCCCACCACAGGGGGCAGGGCAACTCTGCCCAACAGGGTTGCCTGAGTAACAGCACGGCAGACCCCTCCCCCAGAAGACAGGCTGGGAAAACAAGAGGCCAGCAACCCTAAGGTCCCAAGAAAACAGGTGCATCTTGCTTGGGTTGTGGTCAATAATTTGGACTCTATACATTCCCTCAACCACCCCTCGACAGAACGACTAGGAGGAGGAACCCCTAAAATAGGAAAAACTCAGAGACTATGAATTATGCCACAGATTTACAAATGGATTCAGATATAACCAAGATGTTGGAGATGGAATTCAGGCTAGCAATTGTAAAGACAATAGCTAGAATGGAGAAATCGATTAATGGCAACATAGAGTCTCTAAGAGCAGAAATGAAAGCTGAATTGGCAGAACTTAAAAATGCTATCAATGAGATCCAATCTAATCTAGATAACCTAACAGCTAGGGTAAACGAGGCAGAAGAAAGAATTAGTGACCTAGAAGACCTGGCAAGCCAGAAAGGCCTGGTAAGACATAAGTAGGGTACTAAACTAGAAGAACATGCAGCCAAGAATACTTTATCCGGCAAGACTGTCATTTAGAGTGGATGAAGAGATGCAGAGCTTCCAAGACTGGCAGAAACTGAAAGAATATGTGACCACGAAGCCGACCCTGCAAGAAATATCAAGGGGGGGGGGGGTTCTATAAAAGGAGAAAGACCCCAAGAGTGATATAGAAAAGAAATTTACAGGGATAATCCATAGAAACAAGGTTTTCACAGGCAACATGATGATAATAAATTCATATCTTTCAATAATCACTGTCAGCGTGAAAGGCCTAAATGCTCCCATAAAACAGCACAGGGTTGCAGATCAGATAAAAAGACAGGACCCATCCATATACTGTCTGCAAGAGACTCATTTTGAACCTAAAGATACATCCAGACTGAAAGTGAAGGGACGGAGATCCATCTTCCATGCCAACGGACCTCAAAAGAAAGCTGGGTTAGCAATTCTTATGAGACAAATTAGATTTTAAGCTAAAGACTGTAGTTAGAGACACAGAAGGACACTATATTATTCTTAAAAGGTCTATCCAACAAGAAGATCTAACAATTGTAAATATCTATGCCCCCAACAGGGGAGCAGCCACCTACATAAGCCAACAGTTAACCAAAATAAAGAGTCATATTGATAACAATACGTTAATTGTAGGAGACCTCAATACACCACTCTCAGCAATAGACAGATCATCTAAGCAGAAAATCAACAAAGAAACAAGAGCTTTGAATTACACTGGACCAGATGGACCTCACAGATATATACAGAACATTCCACCCTAAAACAACAGAATACACATTCTTCTAGAGTGCACATGGAACTTTCTCCAGAATAGACCACGTGCTGGGTCACAAATCAGGTCCCAACCAATACCAAAAGACTGAGATTATTCCCTGCATATTCTCAGACCATAATGCTTTAAAACTGGAACTTAATCACAAGAAAAAATTTGGAAGAAATTCAAACACTTGGAAGCTAAAGACCACTCTGCTCAAGAATGTTTGGGCCAACCAGCAAATCAAAGAAGAACTTAAACAATTCATGGAAACCAATGAGAGCAAAAATACATCAGTCCAAAACCTATGAGATACTGCAAAGGCGGTCCTAAGGGGGAAATACATAGCCATCTAAACCTCACTCAAAAAAATAGAAAAATCCCGAATTCACCAACTAACTCAAACAGTGCCTAAGCCACACATTAGAAGAGCAATAATTAAGATTAGAGCAGAGATCAATGAATTAGAAACCAGAAACACAGTAGATCAGATCAACAAAACTAGAAGCTGGTTCTTTGAAAGAATTAATAAGATTGATAAACCACTGGCCAGAAGAAAAGAGAAAGGACCCAAATTAATAAAATTATGAATGAAAGGGGAGAGATCATGACTAACACCAAGGAAATAGAAACAATTATTAGAAATTATTATCAACAATATATGTCAGTAAGCTGAGCAACCTGGACAAAATGGATGCCTTCTTGGAAACCTATAAACTGCCAAGACTGAAACAGGAAGAAATTGACAACCTGAATAGGCCAATAACCAGTAACGAGATTGAAGCAGTGATCAAAAACCTCCCAAAAAACAAGAGTCCAGGGCCTGATGGATTCCCTGGGGAATTCTACCAAACATTCAAAGAAGAAATAATACCTGTTTTCCTGAAGCTGTTTCAAAAAATAGAAACAGAAGGAAAGTTTCCAGACTCATTCTATGAGACCAGCATTACCTTAATCCCCAAACCAGGCAAAGACCCCATCAAAAAGGAGGATTTCAGACTGATATCCCCGATGAATATGGATTCCAAAATCCTCAACAAAATCCTAACTAATAGGATCCAACAATACATTAAAAGGATCATCCACCACAACCAAGTGGGATTTATCCCTGGGATGCAAGGGTGGTTCAACATTCACAAATCAATCAATGTGATAGAACACATTAATAAGAGGAGAGAGAAGAACCATATGGTCCTCTTAATTGATGCAGAAAAAGCATTTGACAAAATACAGCATCCTTATTGATTAAAACTCTTCAGAGTATAGGGATAGAGGGAACATTCCTCAAGTACATAAAATCCATCTATGAAAAACCCACAGTGAATATCATCCTCAATGGGGAAAAGCTGAGAGCCTTTCCCTTAAGATCAGGAACACGTCAAGGATGCCCACTCTCACCACTATAGTTCAACATAGTACTAGAAGTCCTAGCAACAGCAGTCAGTCAACAAATGAAATAAAAGGTATTCAAATTGGCAAAGAAGAAGTCAAACTCTCTCTTTTCGCAGACGACATGATACTTTGTGGAAAACCCAAAAGACTCCACCCCCAAATTACTAGAACTCATACAGCAATTCAGTAATGTGGCAGGATACAAAATCAATGCACAGAAATCAGTTGCTTTCTTATACACTAACAATGGAACTGTAGAAAAAGAAAGTAGAGAAATGATTCCATTTACAATAGCACCAAAAACCATAAGATACTTCGGAATAAACCAAACCAAAGAGGTAAAGGATCTATACTCTAGGAACTATGGAACACTTATGAAAGAAATTGAAGAAGACACAAAAAGATGGAAAAACATTCCATGCTCATGGATCGGAAGAATAAACATTGTTAAAATGTCTATGCTACTCAGAGCAATCTATACCTTCAATACCATCCCGATCAAAATTCCAATGACATTTTTCAAAGTGCTGGAACAAACAATCCTAAATTTTGTATGGATTCATAAAAGACCCCAAATCACCAAGGAAATGTTGAGAAAGAAAAACAAAGCTGGGGGCATCACATTGCCAGATTTCAAGCTATATTACAAAGCAGTGATCACCAAGACAGCATGGTACTGGCACAAAAACAGACATATAGACCAATGGAACAGAATAGAGAGCCCAGATACGGACTCTCAACTCTATGGTCAAATAATCTTCGACAAAGCAGGAAAAAACATGCGATGGAAAAAAGACAGTCTCTTCAATAAATGGTGCTGGAAAATTGGACAGCTATATACAGAAGAATAAAACTTGACCATTCTCTTACACCATACACAAAGATAAACTCAAAATGGATGAAAGACCTCAATGTGAGATAAGAATCCATCAAAATCCTAGAGATGAACATAGGTAGTATCCTCTTCGACATTGGCCACAGCAACGTCTTTCAAGAAGGCTAGTGAAACAAAAGCAAAAATGAACTTTTGGGACTTCATCAAGATAAAAAGCTTCTGCACAGCAAAGGAAACAGTCAACAAAACAAAGAGGCAACCCACAGAATGGGAGAAGATATTTGCAAATGACACTACAGATAAAGGGCTGGTATCCAAGATCCATAAAGAACTTCTCAAACTCAACACCCAAAAAACAAATAATCAAGTCAAAAAATGGGCAGAAGACATGAACAGACACTTCTCCAAAGAAGATATACAAATGGCTAACAGACACGTGAAAAAATGTTCATCATCATTAGCCATCAGGGAAATTCAAATCAAAATCACATTGAGATACACCTTAAACCAGTTAGAATGCCTAAAATTGACAAGGCAAGAAAAAACAAATGTTGGAGAGGTTGTGGACAAAGGGGAACCATCTTACACTGTTGATGGGAATGCAAGTTGGTACAGCCATCCAGTTTTCCAAGTTCATAACATTGTCTAAGACACCATCATCATCTTCTCTTTCACCTCCTCAGCTAAACCAGATCTCAAGCTCTGATGAGCCCACCACAAAAATATCTCTTGGGGTGCCTGGGTGGCTCAGTTGTTAAGCTTCTGCCTTTGGCTCAGGTCATGATCCCAGGGTCCTGGGATTGAGCCCTGCATCGGGCTCCCTGCTCGGCAGAGAGCCTGCTTCTCCCTCTACCACTTCCCCTGCTTGTGTTCCCTCTCTTGCTGTGTCTCTCTCTGTCAAATAAGTAAAATCTTTACCAAAAAAAAAAAAAAAATCTCTTAAAAGGTTTCTCCTTCTACTGCTCCCGCTGACCCACCTTCATGACATTTCCTTTTTTTTTTTTTTTTAATTTCAAGTTTTTATTTAAATTCTGGTGAGTTAACATATAGGGTAATATTGGTTTCAGGAGTAGAATTTAGTGATTCATCACTTACACATAACACTCAGTGCTCATCACGGAAGTGACCTCCTTAATACCCATCACCCATTTAGCCCATCTACCACCCCCTTCCCTCCATCAACCCTGTTTGTTCTCTACAGTTAAGAGTCTCTTACGGTTTACTTTCCTCCTCTTTTTTGTCCCTTCCCTTATGTTCATCTATTTTGTTTCTTAAAATTCCACATATGAGTGAAATCATATGGTATTTGTCTTTCTCTGACTACTTATTTTGCTTAGCATAATACACTCTAGTTTTGTCCATGTCATTGCAAATGGCAAAATTTCATTTTGTTTGATGGCTGAGTAATATTCCATTATATATATATATATATACCACATCTTCTCTATCCATCCATTAGACGGTGGACATTGGGGTTCTTTTCATAATTTGGCTATTGTTGATAATGCTGCTATAAACATTGGGGTGCATGTACCCCTTCAAATCTGTATTTTTATATCCTTTGGGTAAATATCTAGTACTGCAATTGCTGGATTGTAGGGTAGTTCTGTTTTTAACTTTTTGAGGGGGCTCCATACTGTTTTTCAGAGTTGCTGCACTGTTTGCATGTGCAAAAGGGTTCCTCTTTCTCCACATCCTAGCCAACATCTGTTGTTTCCTGAGTTGTTAACTTTAGCCATTCTGATGGGTGTGAGGTGGTATCTCATCATGGTTGCCCCTAGTTTCTTCTAACTTGATTCTGTCTTTCACTTTTCCTGATGTCCCCTTTTCTAAAACAAAATGTGATCATGTCAGAGCCTTAAAAGGGTATTTTTAAAAGGACGTGGTGGCTCTTCATTGCCTACAAAATAAAGATAAACTACTTCACGCAAACAACACACAAAGTCTTCTTGCCAAAACAACTGAAGCTGAATTTACTCAAACTCTAGCTCTAATTAGTTTACAGGATATGTGGCAAAAGAGGAGTGTTAAATGACACATCAGAGCTGTCAACCAGATCCGAAGTCAGAATTCTACAAAACAAATGACCACATTACTTGAAGAGATAAATAGCATTTTAGAAAAGCAGGAGAGAAAAACTGTTAGAGATTAAAATAGACTGAAGACATGTCAGCAAATGTACCATCCATATGGTACATGGTAGAGGCAACATGGCTGAGTATTAGATGATACATTAAGGAATTACCATTAAGTTTATTAGACATATACACAAAGTGTAAAGATTTTGTTTAAGTTCTTTTCCATCAGATGTACATTCCGAAGCATGAATAATGAATTTACTTTAAAATATTCCAAACATGAAGGTGGTAAGAAGGAGAGAGATGAAGCAAAATTTATGTGTTGATAATTGATGAAGCTGGATGATCAGTACAAGTGCTCATTTCACTAATCTCTACTTTTGTATGTTTGAAAGTTTCCATAACAACAAATATTTTTTAAAAACCCTCATTTGTGGTACTCAAAATGGTTAACAACCCTGCCTTAGAATACCTTGCTAGACTTGCCTTTAGACATTCCCCATTCTGACTTCCAGGTAGTACTTAACCTGCCAAGCACTTGTGTACTAGGTCTGGGCTCCTGAAGACATTCCTACACACTCTGGTCTTTATTCTGGAACAATACAGATTACCTCTCTTCAGATAAACCAGATATCTCACAGCAGCTACATAACTACCTCCTGATTGCAACTATGCTGTCACTCTGGCATGCTCTGAACACAAGAGTACTGGCAAATTTGGAAAATGCAAAACATAGCAATGTGTTTCAGTTTGCATGGCAAACTTAGAAAAGTTGTTTCAGATTATCTAATCTTTATTTTGTAAATGTTGAACTGTGAATCTATAACTTCAGCTGATATAAAATGACAAAAACTTAAATGAAATGTTGAATTACTTCTCATTGAGTGCAGTTTTTAGAAAAAAAAAAAAGATACTATCCAAGCAAAACCAAAGATGGAAAATACTTACCTATCACAGGGACTTCTTCATCAAATGGCAACTATAACAGTGGATATGTGTCCTTTTTAAATAAATTAAAAAAAAAAGATCACTTTAAGAACAAAGGAAAAAGTACTTAAGGAGAAATATTGATAAACATTTCAAATGCAGGAAGCAGATAGCTGTTGGTAACACAGAAACAATCCATTTCATTATCAATAAAGTAGGTGAATGAATCCTGTGGGACTATGAATAGCAAAACGAATTATTGTGACCTGCTAACTCTAATGAATAAAGTAAGAACATTGTAAAAATAGAATAGAGCAAGACAGAGCCATAGCAAGACAGAGCCAGATTGCAAATATCCCAAAGCAATTGCTGGGATCTCAGAAGATAGATTTTTTTTTTTTTTTTTTTTTTGTAATACATAGCCAAAACAGGAGAAGATACCTGGCTAAAGACACCCTTATCTTCCATCCCAGAGACAGAAATATTGCATTTCAGGTTGTAATGGGTTTCTGAAACTTGAAAATCCAGGAATTACTGACATATTTCTGTCTTTTCCACTTAACTGTTCCCAGGAAACTATATTGCACAGAATTATTTAAATCAAATGATACAAGAGGTTAATAGGATGATAAATAAAAAAAAAAAAGGTTGAAGATACCTTGTGAAATAGATTTCACATGTAGAGGTACAATAAAATCACCTGAGAAATATTGCAAAAGTATAGACCCCTACTCTTTACTACTGGTCTTTTGTGTCTGAGTATGCTGAGATGGGTCTTTGCAATATTTATACAATTTCCCAAGTGATTCTCATTTTCTGGCCCATTTTCTGTTTACTTTTAGGCCATCTCAGATAAATGAGAACATTTTCTCTTTTAGATGCTATGGCAGGGAATGAATATCAATAACTCCCTTCAGTAAGCATTTTAAAAATTAACACTGGCACATCTATGTATTCTAATGTGAACCTTCTTATAAGGAAAATGAACTGATTTTTTTTCTGCTCTTAATAGCTATGGAAAATAATTTATTACAATACTCCTTTTGCTATCTTTCAGAGACTTATCTTAGGTCTACTCTTTTTTGCACCCTTCTGCTCAAAAACATCTAATTATTTTAACCTTCCTATTAGGGTCTATTCTCCAAATCGTCTTCTTTACTCCCTTGAGAAAGTCACTCACAAAGCAAGAATACATGTTGATTCTCTGGTTGAACAATTAATGTTTTGATATACAGTTTTATGCTTAGATGTTTCAGTGTAAGCCTATTTTATAGATGTTAATATAATTAACTACAGGGCTTTATAGAAGTCGCATCACCAAGATCCAAAGTGTCATGCATTTTACAGGAAGGAAAATGACATTGACTCTGACAAAGTTAGGACTCACCTGTGAGGCTTCTTTGGAAGTCATGGGAATAAGCAACACTGGAATTATTGTCAGCTTTTTTGGCCTATGGATACACTAAATATATGGGCCCCAGACTCCTAACATGTCATTGAAGGAGAAGCTTATTAGGCTGTCTAGTTATATATGTAGACAAAAAACTTGTGTCTCAAAAACAAAATGTGGATGCACTGTCTGCAGAACACAGATTCAGGTTATGTGATTCTAGTCTTCCAATATCTTTGAGAGATTGTAATACTCGTTTGTATGTAAGTAACTGATAGACATATAAATTCTCTCCCGTCTGGCTGAAGTTCAGTTGTCTTCCTTACACCCTGTGGAAAAACTAGTTTTCCCTCCATTTGCATATTTCCTTCCATATTCCTGATCTATAAATATTTCTGTTTTTTGGATTCCTTTTTAAACCAGTGATAACATCTGCCTGGTTCCCTTGTGAGTTAAATACAATCTTTAATGTGTGTTCTTTTATATACATGAGAGTTATAATTTAGTCTTCCCCTGAAAATTATGTCTTCACAGATATCATCTAGTGTGAATTGTGTATATTTTAAGTTTTACTGACACTAATTAGATAACTCAGTGTCAAATATTTGAAGGCTTTTTTTGTCTAACTTTTAGAGGCCATACTATCATAAATACTATATTGCATATTCGATTTTGGTTTTATAAAAGGACAAAAAGAAACTTGAATTACAAATGGCAGAAAGGGCATTTGTAATTAGGTTTTGATGCAAGCAAATTAACTACTCAGGGATGTTGTTTAGTCACACAGTTCACTGGGATTAACCTTATGTCTTTGCTACACTTGGATCTCTCATTTCCCATAACGACTCCTCTAAACAATCACCTCCCTGTAAGCCCCTACTACAACTCTCCTTTCATGCTCAGCAAAGAAAACCAATGCTTTTGGCTGTATGATTCTGAAGAATCGTAACAGCTTAAAAGATAAGTATTAATATTCATATTGAGAAAAAGAATGGGAGATATTCACTTATCCAAAGCCTGCATAGTTGCCACCACAACCACTGTGGGCAATCGTTCGTCTTCCTTGTGGGCTAGTTCACAAAGGTTGCCATAATAAAATACCACAGACTGGCAGTTAAATGACAGAAATTTATTGTCTCACAATTCCGGAGGCTGTGATCAAAGTGTTGGCAGGTTTGGTTTCCCCTCAGGCCTCTCTCCTTGGCTTGCAGATAGCCACTTGCTTCCTGTGTCCTCCTGCAGACTTTTTGGGGTGCACATTTATCCCTGGTTGTCTCTCCTGAGTCCTAATCTCCTCCTCCTAGGACGCCAGTCACACTGGAGTTAGGACACACTGTAATGAGTTACCTCTTTAAAGGCTGTACCTCCAAATACTGCCACATACATACTGAGGTCCTCAGTTTAGGGCTGAATATGAATATTGGCGGGGGGCACAATTCAGTCCCTAACAATGTGACTCCCCTTCTCTGTGTCCGAGTTAAAAGCAAACACTACTCTGTTTCTCTTCCGTCTGTCATACCCAAAGGAAACTGCTCGGTTGGGCTTATCAATGAGGTTTTTATTTAATTTTTTTCATTTTGAAATAACTTTACATTTGTAATACTTCACACTGTCATAATACTATTAACTAGTTTATAAACCTTTTTCAGATTTCATGAGGTTTTCCATTCCCACTCCAGTTTTGATTTCCCTTTCTGTTCCAGGCTGCACACCAGGATCCCACACTGCATCCAGTCATGTCTCCTTATCTTGCGCCATATAACAATCTTTCCTTGTCTTTTATATCCTTAACAATTTCTAATATTTTGGATGAGATAATTTGTAAAATGCCCTTCAAACTTTATCTGTTGTTTTCTAATTATTGGACTGAGGTTATGTATTAGGTTATATATTATGGCAAGAATACTCCAGAAGTGATGCTTGCTTTTCATTCTGTCATAACAAGGAGTCCATGATATCCATATGCCTCATTACTGGTAGTATTAACCTTGGTCATTTGGTATATTAGGTTTCTAAGGCTGCTATATCAATTTACTATAAACTTGGGCACTTGAAACAAAGAAACTGATTGTCCCACAATTCTGGAGGCCCAAAATCCAAAATCAAGTATTCATTCCCTCTGGAGGCTCTGAGGGAGAATCAGAGCTTCTGGCATTAGCCAGCCATCCTTGGTGTTCCTGGGCTTGAAGCTGCATCACTCCTGTCACAGTGCTGGTCTTCATATGGTCCTCTTCTGTGCCTATGGCTCTTATCTTCCCCTCATTTTAAGGACACCAGTAATTGAATTTAGGGTCCATCAGGAATCCAGGCAGGTTCTCATCTTAAAGATACTTAACTCTGTAAAACCCTATTTTGAAATGAGGTTGTATTCCCAGGTACCTTAGGTTAGGACTTGGATATATTTTAAGGGCAAAGGGGAACAAATCTCACCTAAAGTTACCATTCTTTCATTTCTAATAAATAAATAACTTGAGCGAGATATTTTGGGACCATGTAACTATCTTGTTTCTCCACAAACTTTCCACCTACTAATTTTTCAGCCATGAGTTGATCTTGCCTGTTGTTCTAATAGTGATGTTCTACTCTTCTCATTCTTTCTGCATACATTAATTAGAATTCTGATGTAAAAAACGGAGCTCACTCTATTATCTATCTATCTATCTATCTATCTATCTATCTTCCTATCTATTATCAGTATTGTGGTTGCCAGATTTTAGAGAATCTGAGGAATTTAGAGAATAGAGAGAATAGAGAAATTTAAAGAAAAATACAGAATATCCAGTTAAATTTTAATTTCAGCTAAACAATGAAAATTTTCTTGTATGAGTATATTCCATGTATTTTGAAACATACTTATATGCAAAATATTCATTTTTTATCTTAAGTTCAAATTCGATTGTGTGTTCTATATTTTATCTGGCAACTCTATTCAGTATAGACACATTAAGAATGTAGTCTGTTCTGTGGGTTGTAATCTAATACTGTCATTATTTATTTTGTGCTCAAATTGTTCTAGCTTTGACCATTTAAGTTCTTTTTTTAAATTTTTTTATTGTTATGTTAATCACCATATATTACATCATTAGTTTTTGATGCAGTGTTCCATGATTCATTGTTTGTTCATAACACCCAGTGCTGCATGCAGAACGTGCCCTCCTCAATACCCATCACCAGGCTAACCCATCCCCCTACCCCCCTCCCCTCTAGAACCCTCAGTTTGTTGTTCAGAGTCCATCATCTCTCATGGTTCATCTCCCCCTCTGACATACTCCCCTTTTCTTCCTCTCCTGTTATCTTCTTCTTTTTCTTTTTTCTTAAAATATGTTGCGTTATTTGTTTCAGAAGTACAGATCTGTGATTCAACAGTCTTGCACAATTCACAGCGCTCACCGTAGCACATACCCTCCCCAATGTCTATCCAGCCACCCCATCCCTCCCACCCCCAACCACTCCAGTAACACTCAGTTTGTTTCCTGAGATTAAGAATTCCTCATATCAGTGAGGTCATATGATACATGTCTTTCTCTGATTGACTTATTTCACTAAGCATAACACCCTCCAGTTCCATCCACATCGTTGCAAATGGCAAGATCTCATTCCTTTTGATGGCTGCATAATATTCCATTGTGTATATATACCACTTCTTCTTTATCCATTCATCTGTCGATGGACATCTTGGCTCTTTCCACAGTTTGGCTATTGTGGACATTGCTGCTATGAACAGTGGGGTACATATACCCCTTCGGGTCCCTAGATTTGTATCTTTGTGGTAAATACCCAGTAGTGCAATTGCTGGATCGAACGGTAGCTCTAATTTCAACTGTTTGAGGAACCTCCATACTGTTTTCCAGAGTGGTTGCACCAGCTTGCATTCCCACCAACAGTGGAGGAGGGTTCCCCTTTCTCCACATCCCCGCCAACATCTGTCATTCCCTGACTTGTTAATTTTAGCCATTCTGATGGGTGTGAGGTGGTATCTCATTGAGGTTTTGATTTAGATTTCCCTGATGCAGAGCGATGTTGAGCACTTTTTCATGTGCCTGTTGGCCATTTGGATGTCTTCTTGGAGAAATGTCTGTTCATGTCTTCTGCCCATTTCTTGATTGGATTATTTGTTCTTTGGGTGTTGAGTTTGATAAGTTCTTTATAGATTTTGGATACTAGCCCTTTATCTGATATGTCATTTGCAAATATTTTCTCCCATTCTGTCGGTTGTCTTTTGGTTTTGTGGACTGTTTCTTTTGCTGTGCAAAAGCTTTTTATCTTGATGAAATCCCAATAATTCATTTTTGCCCTGGCTTCCCGTGCCTTTGGCGATGTTTCTAGGAAGAAGTTGCTGCGGCTAAGGTCGAAAAGGTTGCTACCTGTGTTCTCCTTTAGGATTTGGATGGACTCCTGTCTCACGTTTAGGTCTTTCAACCATTTGGAGTCTATTTTTGTGTGTGGTGTAAGGAAATGGTCCAGTTTCATTCTTCTGCATGTAGCTGTCCAATTTTCCCAACACCATTTGTTGAAGAGACTGTCTTTTTGCCATTGGACATTCTTTCCTGCTTTGTCAAAAATAAGTTGACCATAGAGTTGAGGGTCCATTTCTGGGCTCTCGATTCTGTTCCATTGATCTATGTGTCTGTTTTTGTGCCAGTACCATACTGTCTTGATGATGACAGCTTTGTAATAGAGCTGGAAGTCCGGAATTGTGATGCCGCCAGCTTTGCTTTTCTTTTTCAGTATTCCTCTGGCTATTCTGGGTCTCTTCTGGTTCCATACAAATTTTAGGATTATTTGTTCCATTTCTTTGAAAAAAGTGGATGGTATTTTGATGGGGATTGCATTGAATGTGTAGATTGCTCTAGGTAGCATTGACATCTTCACAATGTTGATTCTCCCAATCCATGAGCATGGAACGTTTTTCCATTTCTTTGTGTCTTCTTCAATTTCTTTCATGAGTATTGAATAGTTTTCTGAGTACAGATCCTTTGCCTCTTTGGTTAAATTTATTCCTAGGTATCTAATGGTTTTGGGTGCAATTGTAAATGGGATCGACTCCTTGATTTGTCTCTCTTCTGTCTTGTTGTTGGTGTATAGGAATGCCACTGATTTCTGTGCATTGATTTTATATCCTGCTACTTTACTGAATTCCTGTATGAGTTCTAGCAGTTTTGGGGTGGAGTCTTTTGGGTTTTCCACATACAGTATCATATCATATGCAAAGAGTGAGAGTTTGACTTCCTCTTTGCCGATTTGGATGCCTTTGATTTCTTTTTGTTGTCTGATTGCTGTGGCTAGGACTTCTAATACTATGTTGAATAGCAGTGGTGAGAGTGGACATCCCTGACGCATTCCTGACCTTAGGGGAAAAGCTCTCAGCCTTTCCCCATTGAGAATGATATTCGCTGTAGGTTTTTCATAGATGGCTTTTATGATATTGAGGTATGTACCCTCTATCCCTATACTCTGAAGAGTTTTGATCAAGAAAGGATGTTGTACTTTGTCAAATGCTTTTTCTGCATCTATTGAGAGGATCATATGATTCTTGCTCTTTCTTTTGTTAATGTATTGTATCACGTTGATTGATTTGCGGATGTTGAACCAACCTTGCAGCCCAGGAATAAATCCCACTTGGTCCTGGTGAATAATCCTTTTAATGTACTGTTGGATCCTATTGGCTAGTATTTTGGTGAGAATTTTTGCATCCATGTTCATCAAGGATATTGGTCTGTAATTCTCCTTTTTGATGGGGTCTTTGTCTGGTTTTGGGATCAAGGTAATGCTGGCCTCATAAAATGAGTTTGGAAGTTTCCCTTCCATTTCTATTTTTTGGAACAGTTTCAGGAGAATAGGTATTAATTCTTCTTGAAATGTCTGATAGAATTCCCATGGGAAGCCATCTGGCCCTGGGCTTTTGTTTCTTGGGAGATTTTTGATGACTGTTTCAATTTCCTTAGTGGTTATAGGTCTGTTCAGGTTTTCTATTTCTTCCTGGTTCACTTTTGGTAGTTGATACATCTCTAGGAATGCACCCATTTCTTCCAGGTTATCTAATTTGCTGGCATAGAGTTGCTCATAATATGTTCTTATAATTGTTTGTATTTCTTTGGTGTTGGTTGTGATCTCTCCTCTTTCATTCATGATTTTGTTGATTTGGGACCTTTCTCTTTTCTTTTTGATCAGTCTGGCCAGGGGTTGATCAATCTTGTTAATGCTTTCAAAGAACCAGCTCCTAGTTTCGTTGATCTGTTCGACTGTTCTTTTGGTTTCTAGTTCATTGATTTCTGCTCTGATCTTTATGATTTCTCTTCTCCTGCTGGGTTTAGGCTTTATTTGCTGTTCTTTCTCCAGCTCCTTTAGGTGTAGGGTTAGGTTGTGTATTTGAGACCTTTTTTGTTTCTTGAGAAAGGCTTGTATTGCTATATGCTTTCCTCTCAGGACTGCCTTTGCTGTATCCCAAAGATTTTGAACAGTTGTGTTTTCATTTTCATTGGTTTCCATGAAATTTTTTAATTCTTCTTTAATTTCTTGGTTGACCCATTCATTCTTTAGTAGGATGCTCTTTAGCCTCCATGTATTTGAGTTCTTTCCGACTTTCCTCTTGTGACTGAGTTCTAGTTTCAAAGCATTGTGGTCTGAAAATATGCAGGGAATGATCCCAATCTTTTGGTTGAGATTGAGACCTGATTGAGACCTGATTTTGACCTAGGATGTGATCAATTCTGGAGAATGTTCCATGGGCACTAGAGAAGAATGTGTATTCCGTTGCTTTGGGATGGAATGTTCTGAATATGTCTGTGAAGTCCATTTGGTCCAGTGTGTCATTTAAAGTCTTTATTTCCTTGTTGATCTTTTGCTTAGATGATCTGTCCATTTCCGTCAGGGGGGTGTTAAAGTCCCCCACTATTATTGTATTGTTGTCAATGTGTTTCTTTTCTTTTGTTATTAATTGCCTTATATAATTGGCTGCTCCCATGTTCGGGGCATAGATATTTACAATTGTTAGATCTTCTTGTTGGATAGACCCTTTAAGTAGGATATAGTGTCCTTCCTCATCTCTTATTACAGTCTTTGTTTGAAAATCTAGTTTGTCTGATATAAGGATTGCCACCCCAGCTTTCTTTTGGTGTCCATTAGCATGGTAAATGGTTTTCCACCCCCTCACTTTCAATCTGGGGGTGTCTTTGGGTCTAAAATGAGTCTCTTGCAGACAGCATATGGATGGGTCTTGTTTTTTAATCCAATCTGATAGCCTGTGTCTTTTGATTGGGGCATTTAGCCCATTTACATTCAGGGTAACTATTGAAACGTATGAATTTAGTGCCATTGTATTGCCTGTAAGGTGACAGTTAACTGTCTGTTGTCTGTGTTCGTTTCTGCTCTTTACTGCTTTTAGGTTCTCTCTTTGCTTAGAGGACCCCTCTCAATATTTCTTGAAGGGCTGGTTTCGTGTTTGCAAATTCCTTTAGTTTTTGTTTGTTCTGGAAGCTTTTTATCTCTCCTTCTATTTTCAATGATAGCCTAGCTGGATATAGTATTCTTGGCTGCATATTTTTCTCGTTTAGTGCTCTGAAGATATCTTGCCAGTCCTTTCTGGCCTGCCAGGTCTCTGTGGATAGGTCTGTTGCCAATCTAATGGTTCTACCATTGTAGGTTACATATCTCTTCTCCCGAGCTGCTTTCAGGATTTTCTCTTTGTCTCTGAGACTCGTAAGTTTTCCTATTAGATGTCAGGGTGTTGACCTATTATTATTGATTTTGAGAGGGGTTCTCTGTGCCTCCTGGATTTTAATGCCTGTTTCCTTCCTCACATTAGGGAAGTTCTCTGCTATAATTTGCTCCAATATACCTTCTGCCCCTCTCTCTCTCTCTTCTTCTTCTGGGATCCCAATTATTCTAATGTTGTTTCGTCTTATCGCATCACTTATCTCTCGAATTCTGCCCTCGTGATCCTGTAGTTGTTTCTCTCTCTTTTTCTCAGCCTCTTCATTTTCCATCATTTGGTCTTCTATATCACTGATTCTCTCTTTTGCCTCATTTATCCTAGCATTTAGTGTCCCCATTTTTGATTGCACCTCATCAATAGCCTTTTTGATTTCGATTTGGTTAGATTTTAGTTCTTTTATTTCTCCAGAAAGGGTTTCTCTAATAACTTCCACGCTTTTTTCAAGCCCAGCTAGTATCTTTAAAGTCATGATTCTGAACTCTAGGTCCGACATCGTACTAATGTCCGTATTGAGTAGGTCCCTGGCTGTCGGTACTACCTCTTGTTCTTTTTGCTGAGGTGATTTCTTTCATCTTGTCATTTTGTCCAGAGGAGAATAGATGAATGAGAGAACAAAATGCTAACAGGTTTACAACGTCCCCAGCAAATATACTGTATACAAATCAGAAAAGACCTGAAACCAGGGGAAAAGAAAGGGAAAGAAAGAAAAAAGAAAGAGAAAAAAAAAAAGAAAAAAGATAAAAACAAAAACAAACAATACAAAAAAAAGCAGAATATGATCAAATATGATCAGGCTAGTGCATAGATCAGTGCCACATACTAGATTTTGGGCGTATTTTGGTCTGTTAGAAAAAAGTGCCTCCTAAAATTTTAAAGGAAGAAAGACATATATGTACAAAATAAGGGTTGATACAATGAAGGGATGGAAGATGACTGTAAAGATGAAAATTATAAAAGATTTTATAAAAGGACTTGATAAGATAAGTTGTTTGAAAAAAGAAAGAAGATTTAAGAAAAAAAAAAAGGAAAAAGGGAGAGAATGTGATCAGGCAGGAGACTAGAACAAAGCCATACACTAGTGATTTAGGGTATATTTTGATCTGTTAGAAGAAACTGTACCTCAAAATTTTAAAGAGAGAACAACTTATATATATATGCCAAAAATAAGGGTAACTACTATGAAGGGATAAAATATGACTCTAAAAATGAAAAATAAAAAATGTTTCTTTTTTTTTAAAAAAGGGATTGATAAGATGTTGGTTGAAAAAGGGAAAAAGAAAAATAAAAAAAAAACAGTCAACAAAAATTAACTTTGATGAACTAATGAATCATGGTAAAAAAAAAAAAAAGCCATGAATCTATGTGCAGTATTCCCCTAGCGCTGGAGTTCTCCCATTCTCCTTGATCGATCAACTTGGTCTTGGCTTGCTGGCTGTTTGTGCTGATCTTCTGGGGGAGGGGCCTGTTGCTGTGGTTTCCAAATGTCTTTGCAGGAGGTGGAATTGCCCCGCCCTTGTCGGTCCGGGCTAAGGAAGCTGCTCCGGTTTGCTCTCAGGAGCTTTTGTTCCCTGCAAGCTCTCGGTACAGCTTTGGAGGACCAGGGCAGAAATGGTGGCCTCCCAATCTCCACCCGGAGGAGCTGAGAACTCGGGGCCCCGCTCCTCAGTGCGCCCACAGAGAAAAGCAGTCACTTCCGTGTCCCCGGTCTCCGGCCACACTCCGTGCTCACCGGGCCTGTGATGGAGCGTTGCTATCTCTGGCACCCGACCCCGCGTGGAGTCTCCAAACCCAGCAGATCCCTGCAGTGCGTTCCCGCACCGCTCCTCCCCGGGAAGGAAGGGGAGTCTCCCCGGATCTGCTGCTTGTTGGGTCCCTGCTGGAGGAGCTGTGGCCCGACTGGGCCGCGGATCACAGTTTATGGCAACCCCGAGCTGAGAGCCCACGCCTCGGCTCCGTCTCTGCAGCCGGCTTCCCCGCTCCGATACCTGGGAGCTATGGCGCACTCAGGCACCCCCGGTCTCTCTGTGACCCCAAGGGTCCTGAGACCACACTGTCCCGGGAGGATTCCACCCCCCGCTTAGCCACTGCAGCGACGTCCCTCCGCCGAGCCGACTTCTAATAGGTCCGATTTTGTGCTCCGCGGCTCTATCACTTGCCAGAAGCGGCCGGCGGAGGCCCCTCCCCCGCCGTCTATCCTCCCGAATATCGCCTCGGATTCACTTCTCCGCACGTCCTACCTTCCAGTAAGTGGTCGCTTCTCTGTTCAGAGAGTTGTTGCTACTCTCCTGTTCGATCTCCTGTTGAGTTCGTAGGTGTTCAGAATGGTTTGATCCCTATTCAGCTGAATTCCTGAGACCAGACGAAATCTAGGTCTCCTACTCCTCCACCATCTTGCTCCACCTCCCCCCATTTAAGTTCTTTTATATTGGTTTCAATACCCTTTCATGAAGTCCCCATTTTTTGGGATCCCTTTTTTATCGTCTGGCATCACAAAATGTTCTAGGCTTATCCTGTATTTTCAGAGTCCTAATTCTTTTTAATGAAGAATGGTATTTAGGAATCAAGATCTGGGCTGAAGGCATGTTCATTGCTATTGAGCTGTCATTGTTTCAAGGACCTCTCAGCAGTCAGAGCTTGGAAATGTATATACACATATTACACATGCATAGACATATACATTAGATTTATTTCTGACCTCCCTATATGTGGTAGGTGGAATATTGGCCCCCTAAAAATGCCCATGTCCTAATACCCAGAGCCTCTGAATTTGTTACCCTTACGTGGCAAAAGGGAATTTGCAGGTGTGATTAAGTTAGGGATTTTGAGATGGGGAGATGATCTGGATTGTCCCAATGTAATCACAAAGATTCTTAGATGTGAAAGAAGTGGGCAGGAAAGATCAGAATCAGAAATTTGAAGATGCTATGCTTGGTTTTGAAGGTGGGAGGGAGAAGCCAGAAACCTAGGAATGTAAACAGCCTCTAGAAGCTGGAAAAGGCAAGGAAGTGGATTATCATCTAGGGCTTCCAGAGGCGAATGCAACACTCCCAGCACTTCGATTTTAGTCCAGTGTACCCCCTTTTGGACTTATAACCTCCAGAACTACAAAATAATAAATCTGTATTGTTTTAAGCCCCTAAATTTGTGGTTATTTGTTATAGCAGTAACAATGAGTTCCTACTGATTTCTCCAGTTCTGATCTAACAACACAGGGTTCCATCATGCCTTTCTCCTTTCTTATTTGTAAATTCTGTCTCCAACAATGAGAAACCTATCTATCATTGTCTATAGTATACTGACTTTTATGTTCAACTCTACTATGCACATAAATTAGTGTCATAATTTCTAACCCATACCTCTGTACGAAACCTTTTCACTAACTGCAGTACATCATTTATATATAGTGTATTTTGTATTTAGCCTTTTCTCCTCCAGTCAAAATACTCTTTTCCGAAGCAAAATACATTATTTTCTTCCCCACCTCCTTCAGTTGTTATATTATTCATTTATATATTATTATTTAGTTAGATTTACTTACTATAATTTACATATTATTTATTTTAGTTTCCACCTCCCATCTTGGTTGACATTTTATTAATTTCACATACAGTAAAATTCCCTGTTTATAGTATACATAAATGGGTATTGATAAATGTATAGGGTCAAGTATCTTCCAACACAGGTACAACATATGAGTGTTCCATAGCCTCAGTATTTCCTTGTCCCAGTCATTTGTACTTCATCCTACATTCTAGCTCCTAGCCGTCGAACCATGCATTTGTTTTTCTTCCCTGTAATTTTGTATTTTTCCAAAATATAATGTAAATTAAATTATCAATATGTAACTTTTCAGGCCTGGCTTCTTTCAATTAATAAGAGCATTTAAAACTGACTCATATGATTGTGTGAATCAATAGCTTGTTCCTTTTTATTGTTGATAGTACTACATGTGGTTGGTTTCCACTTTTGAGGGATTTTGCCCCAAGGTTTACAATATCTACTTTAATTAACAGTTAAATCAATAATAATTTCCATTTCAGTTGTGGTGAAAGAAACATGACAATATACTCCCCATTTCTTCTTCCTATCCATTGTTCTACTTTTTTCATATATTTTGCTTTTACAACAGCTACAGCCACATAATGTGTCAGTACTAATTTTGCTTTAAACAGTCACTTCATTTTTGGAGCAATTAAACTAAGAGAAAATGAAAATGAATGACTTATTTTAACTTTATTGGATTTCCAGTACTGCTCACATATTTGTATAGATTTCATTTTCTGTCTGGTATCATGCTCCTTCTGCCTGAACTACTAACTTCAAATTTTTTGTAAATTAGGTAGGAGAAATGTCCTAACTCTCTTAAAAATATTATTCATGGATGAGGTCCTGAGATTTTTGGTAAAAGAGGGAAAGAAAAACAGAGGAAGAATGAAGGAGAAAAAGCTTATTTCAGCCTAATTTCTCTAAAAATTGTGGTGTGATATATTTCATATGAACTCTTTTTCTATTGTTATAACATTTTATAAAATTATGTGGTGCATTTAGTTTCATAAAGTTAATCCATGGTATCTTACATATTATAGTTGTATTATCTCCTCCTACAAAGTAATAGTTCATGTTTAAAAGATGTCATATATATACACGTATAACATATTACTATGTGTATATAAATATATACACAATATGCATCAATCTATAAAGACACACACAAAACTGTTTACTATGATTACTTAAGCATGTAAATGAGATTGAGGGTTGAAAGGGCAATTTTACTTATAATCTGTGTATTTCCATATTCTTTGGATTTTATTATTAGCATATATTGTATACATTTCTTCAAAATAGAAAAATTATATTTTCAAAAGTATGGAATATTATGCAGCCATCAAAACCCCCCTGAAATCTTGCCATTTGCAATGACATGGATGGAACTAGAGGGTATTATTCTAAGAGAAATAAGTCGATCAGAGAAAGACATGTATCATATGACCTCACTGATATGAGAAATTCTTAATCTCAGGAAACAAACAGGGTTGCTGGAGTGGTAGGAGGTGGGAGGGATGGGGTGGCTGGGTGATAGACATTGGGGAGGGTATGTGCTATGGTGAGTGCTGTGAATTGTGTAAGACTGTTGAATCACAGACCTGTACCTCTGAAACAAATAATATATGTTTAAAAAAAAAAAAAAAGTAGGAAGGGAAAAATGAAGGGGGGGGTATCAGAGGGGGAGATGAACCATGAGAGACTATGGACTCTGAGAAACAAACAGGGTTCTAGAGGGGAGGGGTGTGGGGGGATGGGTTAGCCTGGTGATGGGTATTAAAGAGGGCATGTTTGAATGGAGCACTGGGTGTTATACTCAAACAATGAATCATGGAATACTACATCAAAAACTAATGATGTAATTTATGGTGATTAATGTAACATAATAAAATAAGATTTAAAAAAAAACACATCAAATTGGTTTTTCCTCCAATGTATAAACAATGCTGCACAAAAACTATATAATTTCTAAAATCCAAGACTGCTTATAATGTACATTCTCTAAGGTTAGAAGCATTAGAAATTGTAGGTTCTATCCCTCTTGTTTTTAGTTATAGTTTTTAAATAACATAATCATTCAAATTTTTTGTTAATTATTTCAAATCATTAGTCCTTAAAGAATTATCCTATATTTACTGACTCAGACAAAATAATGATGGAACCAAAGAGTACATTAGTCAGTTATGACTACTGACTAAACAATTAAAAGTAGTCTGCTTTCTTAAAAATAGGTGGACTGATATTCAGCACATTTGTTTTTTTCCTGTTTTGTCTGATTTTGTATTGCAGATCTCTAAAATTTGCTCCAGAATCTTTCTTGTCCATCTGGAACCATCTTTGAATACTATATCATTGCTGGGCCTCACTCTAATGATTTAGTGGACGTATAAATCATTAGAAACACCAATCTGGCTGATGATGCATTTGAGTAATACATCATCAGAAAAAGGTGCCGAGATGATATATTACCCCAAAGATGGCGCTGTGTAGAACAGAATCCAGGAAGACTTCTAGTAGCTGCATAGAGTGCTTCATTTAAAAAAACATTCACTCTCTTTTGGCTAAATTTTAATCCATCATTAAATATCTTATTACAAGACTTCCATTCTAACCATTTGTTCCTAAAATCAGACATTCCAGGAAATATATCACATTTTTGAGGGAAAGTTATTCTTTCTTGTCAAGAAATGCCTTGATGTGGTATTTTGGACTTTTATTGAATATTAATTTTCTGCGTCTCTCAGTGATAATATGTAAGACTGTATGATACAGAGATGTTTTTCATCATCAATATTAATAATCATTTTGCATACTCTAAAATAGCAATACTAGAATAATGTGACTCAAGAGACACATCCACAATCATTATTAACCCAGAGCCACATAACTCCCACGTGAAGCATAGTATTTAAAATAGTATAATTTAAGAAAAATAAGTTCTCTGGACCTGTGGATTAAATTTGAGTCTTATATAGCTTGAGAGCCAGAGTTCATCAATCTCTTAATATTTAATTATTATTCACTCTATTGATTTTCTATTTGAGAGAAATATTGTACCGTATTTTTCATACTAATTCACGTCTGCACTCTAAAATTGAATAGACAAGTTTTTGTTTTGTTTTTAAATAAAAAGGAGCAATGTGGCAAATGAAATAAGCAACCTTATGCACTTTTAATATTAATATAAAATGATATAATCACAACCTTATGCCAAAGCCTTACTCTGATGTAAAAAGAAATGTCTTATAAGTTTTGTGATTTCTCCTCTCTGATGATTCTGATGCATGTGTAGGTTCATTAATCACTGTTCTAAAGCATCTGAATGCCTTGGATTTCAGGGGGAAAACTTGACCCTTTGATCCTAAAGAAAGAAGAATTTTCTTTTATTTCTCCTCCAACAAACTCACTTTCACCCTGCCCATTCCAGTTCCCATCTAATTCCTGCCCAAAACTGGTGGGCAGAAAATGTATCCATTCTTTACAGGACAAATATTGCCTTCTACTCAAAAAGAAATATCTTACCTCGTGACCTACTATGGATGATTACAATAGCCGGAGAGTACATCCAAGAGTATGGGTGTTAAATTACCTAATGTGAACACCCATAATCATGATCCCATGCTGTGTGGCAGTTACTTCTTCCTTGTTAGGGCAGAAGGTCAGCTTGTCCCAGCCTGCCTGTGGTGGTCTCACCATCTCCTTTCAGGACATATCTCATCCTTTAAGGATAAGCAAAAATTTTCAGGCCTAGATAGCTCAAATCCAGAGCAACAACAATAATACTGAATATTTGTTTTATGTAATCTAAGGAGTCTTAATTCTGTGATAAATATTCACCTGTTTTCATTACTAAGCAGAATTTTTAACATATTCATTTACAAATTCTCCATTTTGTTTACTTTCAAACCACTCAAGTCTTTTCCAAGGACAATAGAGGGTATTTACTTTAAATCTGCTTGATTAAATGACCTGATAAAGTAATTCTCATATAAAGAAGTTTTTAGCTTGAAAAGGTAAATTCCAATCTTCTTTTTAGATGGTAGAAAATACTTATGACTTTGAAATTGGCAGTTTTTCCTGCCAAGCTCCACAGGATGTCTCATTATACGAGCTTCAGGGAAGAAATTTAGACAGCTTTTTTTTAAAAAGCTAAGAATGCTTTTACACACAGGCACAATAATTCCTCTATGAGGAATACTAAACAAATAATCCAAAATACAGGAAAAGCTACCCTCAAATATATGCATAGAAATATTATTGACAATAATGAAATAATAGGAACAATCTATGTGTCCAACAATAGGGGACTGCAGGCAAACCACAGGGAAAATCTTTTTAGCTAATGTTAGAATATCTCTTGGTTTTCAACAGCAGAATTTCATATAATATACTTCTCTTTCATTATAAGGTTTGTCAGTTATTATAGAGGAAAATTTTTTATTTGTATTTTTAAAACACAATAAGACACTTTTAGCAAAATGGTATTTGGGAAAATCTTGCTACATTCTGAATAGATCATTATTTGGTTACACATTTGGACATTTGGAAAAACATGCTGAGTCCAAAGAGGCAGATACCTCATGGATGTGCTGGCCATAGGAAAATATTTCATGATTGGATCCAGTGTGCTGCTATAATGAACTTTTCTTTAAAAAATAGCTTGATATTGCTTTTGCATCTCACAAAGAAACTTATGACTATAATTCACATGTTGATGTGTTACTCAGATTTCTTTATTTTTTAGGAAAAAAAAGTTACAGCTACTGCTAATTCCCTATTCCTCCCTCATACTTTGCCCTTCATTCTTTTCCCAGACACAGTGAATATCATGAAGTTGGTGTATATCATTCTTACGCATATATTGTTCTATTTTACACACACATATGATCATGTAGTATTTTGTGTATTTTAGAGTTACATAAATATTATAGTATATGTATCTTTTATAATTGGCTATTTTCACTCAGTGTTATAATTTTGCAGTATCTCCATGTTGTCATATATAAACCTAGTTCATTCATTTTAACTAGCATATTATATTCTATAGTAGGAATAAACCTTTCCTCAATATATGGATGATTAATTTTTCGTTTTTTAAACACTTTAAAACATTGACTATTACAATAAACATTTTTGTACATCTCCCTCCTTCTAGGATACATACACAGAGTAATGTTGCTGGCTTAAAGGGAGCCAGGAATTTCATTCCCTTTGGGTGATCATGAGCCCCCAACCTGTGGTGCCAGTGGAGACCATAGAAGTTGCCTAGAGTTCCACCTCTATCCAAAAGTAACAAAGCACCTCTCTCCTACTCACTGAGGTGGTATCACAGAAGACTAGTGGAGAGTCAGGACTATCACCACCACCCAGATGTAGTGAGGCCACTCTTCTATGGTTTCAGTAGAGGCCACGTGGGGAGTAGTACTGAAGCACTCCAACTCCTCCAGCCATGGAAGTATAAAAGGAGGTTAGTGGGGAGTCAGAACTCTACCTCTGTCCAGCAGTAATAGGAGTCTCTGCCTTGGGTGTGAATGGAGTCTGAGTGGAGATCCTGGGCTTCTATGCTGCCCAACAGCAACAGGGCAGAGCACCCTTACCCCTTCCAGTAGACAGGAGTCAGAGGAAGGCAACTAAAACAGGTTTAATAAGCCCCAGAGTGTGATAACATAATACTTGAAAAAAATCTGAGTTCCAGTAGAAAATCACTTGGTATACAAAGAACCAGGAAGATCTCAAAGTGAATGGAAAAGGACAATCAATAGATGTCAACGCTGGGACGGCAAGAAATGTAAGCGTTATTTAACAATGATTTTAAAGCAGCCACTATTAAAAAAAAATGCTTCAGTGAGCATTAGGAACAAGTGAAAACATAATAAACAAATAAACAATAATTAAAAACAATAAAATAATAAACAATAATAAAAAACAGAAAATAAAAACATAATGAACAAATAAAAATTTTAGAAAAATAACTCAAATTAAAAACTCAATGTATAGGCTCAATAGTGCAATGAAGAAGAAGATGAAAGAATGAATGAACTGGAAGATATAGAAAAATAGAAATTACCTAATATGAACAACAGAGAAAAAATAGACTTAAAAAATTATGAACAGAGCCTCAGGGATCTGTGGAACTACCGCAAAAGACTGGTGTGACCTGGATGAATCTCCAGAGAATTATGGGGAATAGAACATATAAAACAAAACAAAAAACAAAAAACAATCTCAAATGAATATATACTGTATGAGTCTGTTTATATAACATTTTTTAAATTTAAAAGAAATATATATAGAGAGAGAGAGAAGTGGAGAACAGATTAGTGGTTGCAGGGGTTTAAAAGGGGGCCAGGATGGGAGAGGAGTTATATTATTAATATTAATTATATTAATAATATACATTAATATTAATATAATATTAATATAATATTATTGTATTAAGGGATCCTTGTGGTGATAGACATTTTATATCTTGACTCTATCAGTGACAACATACTTGTTAGGCTAGTATACCATAGTTTGTTAATTTCTTTAGGAGAGACTCCAAATGCAATCACATTGAGGATCAGGTTGCAACATCTGAACTTTGGGGAGACACATTCAGTTTATGGCAAGAGTAGAGCCTATATTGTTGCCAAGAAGAGTTATGCTCAGTCAGTGCTGGATGGTGCATTTCAACAGACTTCAGTCATTTATTAGATGAAAATGGATTTTCTTTGCTGATTAGATTTGAATTTTTTAAATTATTAATGAGATTAGACTTTTTATGTTTCTTATATTTACATGTTTCACATATTTTATTTATATTTTTATATATTTATCTGACCTTTAAATAAATTAAATATGAGGCCCTGTTCAGCCTATATTTGGACTCATTGTTATGCTTATTAACTCATATGAGCTATACATTTTTTAAGGATTTTTATTTCTTGACAATAATTTTGTAAATATATTTCATTTTTTTAGTTTGTCCTGTGATTCTGTTTATTTTTTTTAAGTGGGTGTCTCTGATGCAAGGAGATTTAAGAGAACTATGTTCAAAACAATATATCGTTTCCTCCGTGATTTCTTCCATCACTCTGACGTATAGAGAGTCCTCACCTATCCCATGATATGACAAAATGTTAAATTATATTTTATTTGGAAGTTTCACAGGTTTTTTTTAAAAAAATCTTACGTTTTAACCTCTCTAGAGTTTACTTTTGTATAAAGTGGAAATCTCAAATGATAACTTTTTTCATGAGAGCTAGGGCAAAGAAGTACTTGCTACCAGAACAGTTTGTAAGGTCATATATCCTTTCCTAAATTATTAAAATTAGTGAGGTCTACTTCAGCATGTGGTTCTTTTTAAAATTTAATCCATTAATTAATTGATTTTAAAAATTTGAGTATAGTTGACACACAATATTACTTTAGTCACTTAGTGATTTGACTTACCACAAGTTACATCACTATTATAATACAATTGACTGTATTCCTTAATGTGCCTTTTATTCCTGTGACTTACTCATTCCGTAACTGGAGGCTTATGCACCTCCCTCTGCCCTTCACCCGTTTCGCCTAAACACCCTCCCGTGCTACTGGCAACCATCAGTTTGTTCTCTGTATTTATAGGTCTGATTCTGCTTTTTGTTTGTTCATTCATTTCTGCTATTGTAATACTGTAGACACTTTCACTGGTATCATACTTTCATGATTCTTCCTCATACATATATTTAGATACCTGGTAGTGTTTGTCCTCCTTTTCCTCCTGAACAAAAGCCTTGCTTTTCAAATTTTCTTTGCCACTCTTGTTTGCTCAAGTGTTTTAAAAAGCTAAGTAAGCCTTGTAACCTGAATTTAACAGTTTTTAATGTTTATATGTACAAACAAGTATATATAGCATGAGAATTAATTGTCTGCTTAAGAAAAATAGTTTCTTAAAACTTCATGAATCCTCATTATTCAGGGCAAGAGAAGATAATTTCCTGATAAATTTTTGAAGTATTTCTACGTATTTGGAATGTTCATTTTACTTAGGTAATTTTGGCAACTTATACCTTATACAGAAAAAGAACCATTTTACTGATTTTGAAGTTTATCTTGGAAAAGTTTTATATAGTACTTTCTAAAATTATCCATGCATACTTCATTCTAAGTTTTATTTCAAAATTTTAAAATGTATTTTCTTTTAAATTAATTATATTTGTGAGGGCTTTGAATATACTGTTGAATTTTTTCAAAAGAATTAGTTTATGCTTCCATTTACCAAACCTAATTACCATGAGTTACTCTGCTGCATTTGTTTTAATTAATTTTAATATTTAGTATTTTATTCATAATCCATGTATAAATGACCATGTTATATATAATTCAAATGTAATACATTAAGTATGTAAAATATATAATTGTATATAATTATTTCTAATTTACTCAATTGTACACTTAGTTTTTAAGATAAGTATTTTGCTTATAAATTACATACTATTTATATATCACATATATAAATCAAACATTTTTTTCAAAATTTAATACTCAATAATCTAATTTATTATGTTGAATAAAGACCAAGGTCTTAATCATTTAGATAAATTCTGTAACTTTTGATGCTCCCAGTTTAGTGCATATTCAAGGGTTTAATGTATTTTTAAAATGCATTTAGGTACATGAAAATTTAACACTCAACTTTTGTGATTTTGTTTACTTAATATATAATATTAATACTTATGGTTTGGGAATGGCCTTTTTTAAGAATTGGTGGTGGTTTCCTTAGTGGCACAGCATATTATCATATTTTTAAAATATTCCAAGCCTGCTTCAAATGTTGAATGCTCCATAAATGTGTATGTGTAGGTATACATACATAGATGAATAGGTAGATAGGCAAAAATACAATTTTAATATATGAAAGAGTAACATGTTAAGTTACATTCTGTGATCTATTCATTGTTAATTGCTAAAGAGATAAGCCTACAGAAAATAAATTATGGAAACTATAAGTTAAAGACTACAAACCTCTTGAGGACTTGTTCAGTGTGATAAGGCATTTTGTAATATTCCTATTTGTCACTGTAAGAAACTGGAATCACATTTAAGAATTGTTAGTACTGAGAATTGTTTTCTGCTAAAAGTTGACATTAGTAAGGTACAAATACAGAACATAAGGAAAATTAATTTCTCTTTCAGTTAAGTACATTATATAAGCCTTTTAAATTAATTTTAAAAAATAAATTTATTTGTGCAGTTCCAATGCACATGAATAAATATAATTCCTTATACTGAAATTGGGATTTCCTTCTGTTTGGAGGCAGGTGTCCAATCACTTAACATTTTTTTCTCCAACTGCATGTAGTTTGACTATTTCCCAGAAGGACATTTCCTTTAATTTCCTTTTGGATTATCTAGCTCTCCAGGTTTAAATTTAAAGTTTAAAAGAACCATTTGATTTTAATAACTTTTATGTGTAGTGCTCC
Source organism: Zalophus californianus (assembly GCF_009762305.2). NCBI lineage: Eukaryota > Metazoa > Chordata > Mammalia > Carnivora > Otariidae > Zalophus > Zalophus californianus. The sequence goes on along the minus strand of NC_045606.1, from coordinate 42,457,253 downwards.
ACTGAATTTGGGCTTTAGCACATAGAACTACTTTTCCATAAGGTGATTTCTAGTAAATCCCTGTGTGTAAAAGCAAGATAAACACACATCACTGAGTTTGTTATTGCAATTAAATTATTGGATTTTTAAATTTGAATATGTTTTGAGTGTTGAAAAGCATGAAGAGCCTGTTTTCTCATGTCGGTCATGGACACTTTTCTGACATTTAATAACTTGAAATAAGCCTGCCAATATTCTTATGTTTGAGAATATGAAAATGCTACATATTTCATATAGGGAAAACAAATTCAGTAAACCACATTTGCTTAATAGCAACCTAGATAAACTCTTCCACAGAGTTCATTTTGTGAAGTCTAAATTCTTCTTTAAAATACTCTAATTTTGATTTTCCCATTAAAATATTTGCCCTTTTATACAATTTTTTTATATGTTTTGCTTATTTTGCTCAGACTAAATTTGACTAAATTTGCTCTCACTAAAATCTTCTTGCTAATGACCATTCATGTACACCACTAAACATGAGCTTTATATACTCTACCAGTACTCTTGATGAATGTACATTTTAGCATCAAGTGGGTAGTAGAGCTAACTTATCTCTTCATATATATAGTCATTCATTTATTCAATGTCATTCATTTATCCAGAAAATCACTTATACAGTATGCAAAAATATTTATTCACTTGATGAAACACTGACATGTATTAGATACCATGTTGATCTTGAAAAAATTTTTGAGCCAAATTTTCCCTTGTATAGTGACCATGAGTAGACAGTGTGAGCTTCTAGAATTATAGACTTAAATGCATCTTTCTCAAAACTTACTTCCCCTACAACCAGTACAACCAATACTCTGCATGAAGCCAGGCACTTCATGGACGCTGTTCTTACTGCAGTTTTCTTAATTTTGTGAGAATGTGTATGTGGGTATGCATGCATGAGAGAGAGAGAGAGAGAAGTGATGTGGTAGTTCTTTTATTGGTCACAACATAAGTATGAGTACATATGAGAGCAGTAGATTCTCAATTGACATTAGAATTCCATCTTCCAAATGATAAACTGAAAAAAATACTAAGAACAAATTACATTTACTGGTGGTTTACTTGAGAGGGGAGTAAAATGTTAACAAAACATGCTATGTTTAAAATTGTTTAGGAATAATAATTTTTGTATGATTTTGTTTATTTGAGAGAGAGAGCACAAGCAGGGGGAGTGGCAGGCAGAGGGAGAGGGAGAAGCAGTCTCCCTGTGGAGCAGGGAGCCTGATTTGGGGCTCAGTGCCAGGGCCCTGGGATCACGACCTGAGCCAAAGCCAGATGCTTAACCGGCTGAGCCACCCAGGTGCCCCTAGGAATAATAATTTTACAAGAAAATATCAGAAGAGCGATAACATTTTTTTGAGTTATGATTTCTGTTCAGGAGGCAGTACGCTAGGTAGCCCCTCCAAAGTATTGTATGGGATAGCTCTTATATTTATTAAGAATAATTAGGTTACACATGGTACATACAGCTAGTGGGATAGTATTGGTCTCAAAGCATGTGCCATTTTTGCTGATAGGTAATTAATTCTATTATTCCTCTTTTTTTTGTACTTAATTCCAGAGATATATTAAATCTCTAATGCAAACAATTTAGGTAATAACAGACACTATATTTCTTGGAGAGATAAAATTAGCTCCTATCTATTTTGAGAATTAAGCAAATTATTTTTTTCTCTCTTCTGATTGGTAAGTCCTTTGTTATTCTTACATTTTATGTAGACTTGGGTTGAGAGTGATGTTGCCACTGCACTATAAGTTGGCACAGGTTTTTTACATACTTCATGAGAGTTATTTTTTGTTGTGGTATTATTATTCTAAATAAATTGATTCCCTTTGCTTTTCTTCTTTCATCTTTAAATTAAACAAATATCCACATGGTATCTTCTCTCTGAGAGGGACTGCACAAGGCACTCTGCTTTGCCTCAGAGGAATGTAAAGGTGAATACAATGGTTGATATCAGTGCCTGAATGGTGGTACAAAAAAACTATGGACAAAGGGAAAAGTAATTCTAACTTGGTGGATAATGTGCACTTTTTTACTTGACTTTTTTTTTTTTTGAAAAATAGCTTGAATAAAACCTTGAAACACAGACATTGGAAAAGCAAATATCAATTAATTAATATGTATTCAATTCCTAATACAGTTTAGATTGTGCTAAGGATACTTTTCTACACAACTGAAGAAACAAAAGTATCAGACTACACAATTCTTGTGTACCCTAACTGAGAACGATTTTGATGGAGAAAAAAAAATCCTCTCTGTGCTAGTTTTAAATAAGAAAATACACTAGAGGGACGCCTGGGTGGTTCAGTCAGTTAAGCGTCTGCCTTTGGCTCAGGTCCTGGTCCCAGGGTCCTGGGTTGAGTCCCACATCAGGCTCCCTGCTCAGTGAGGAGTTTGCTTCTCCCTCTCCCTCTGCTGCTCCCTCTGCTTGTGGTTTCTCTCTCTCTCTGTCAAATAAATAAATAAAATCTTTAAAGAAAAAAAAAAGAAAGAAAGAAAATACACTAGAAATTTCACAAAAGGTTAGAAACTTAAATTCAGGAAGTACTACATGGCCCTAAAAGAGACTAGAACCAGAAATTGGAAACATCAAAATGAATGCACTGTCTTCTGTTTTCTAAGGTTTGTTACCTCTAAGGTTTGTTCAAAATTTTATTTTCTTTCTTATGTCCACCCTTCTCTGCTAACCTCCAGCTCAATACCGATAAACTGGAGTCTACATTCTAAATTCTAATTCCCAGGAGGGAAAATATGATGGATACAGCTTAGATCAGGAAACCATCCTTGGCTAGCAATCTATTACCCATGACTGGGAGCAGGGTCTGGTCACACCAAGGCCTATTGTTTCCTGTCCAATGTTGAAAGTTCTCTGTAAAAGGGTCATAAAGAAGCAGTGGTATAGGTGACTAGATTCAGAAAATTTAATCATTTTGCTCTGAATTGTCTACATTTCATAGTCTGATTTATACCATGATTTAGTTTGGATGGCACCTAAAATAATCTTGCTCATGAAATGTAATTTTTTTTAACAACAGCACCTGCAGAATTCAACAGGCGTGTGTAAGTTTCTAAGATAGTCAAAGCTAGGTCTTTGAGAGGAGAAATGGGTTCATCAGGTGTGCTAGTAAAAAAAAAAAAAGGAATAGTATAATGGAGTTACAGAATAGCCTAGGGGTACAAAATATCAGTGAATCTATTGTAATTTAAAACATAGTGGCCACAATTAGAAATAAACTGATACCTGGGCATTTTCTCACATGAGCTTTCAACTACTATTGGACATGCATAGATCAATACAGTTATACACCTAGTATCTTTCTCTTCATCTCAGTCCACACCATACCCACAAGTGATCATGTTGTGTTCTACTGTCACTCATCTAAAACCAAAACAAACAACACAAACTTTGGTTTTCTAAGTTACAGCTTAAACATATAAGAGGTCCGCACACTGGATGCATGACTGGGTAATCAGACCACCTCCACCCTCTGGAACTTTAAACCTTATGAGATAGAAATTTGATCATCAGTGTTCTCCTTTGTAATTAAAGACCACTCAGACATTTGAGTTACATATACAGAGGCTTAGGATCCATTTCTCATTTACTAGTCTGTTTGTTTGTTTGGATTTTTTTTTTTTTCCTTTTCCAAGTTGAAATGATTCTATTTGATGCTAACGATGTAACTCGGTTTCTTATCTTATATACCATGGCTTGGGCATCTTCACAAACCATTTATCTATCAGAGGTAAAGAAGCTGCTTGATTCTTGGGAAAGAATAAAAGTAGCAGCTGGAAACTTATTGGTAGTCGTAGTAGTTTTATTTAATTTTAAGGCCCTAACCTGCCTTAGTCAAGGACAATTTGGTTGTAAAGAGCTGAAACCCACTGAGAGAAACTCAATAGAAAGGCATGGGGGGTTATTATGTAAATGTAGCAGAGTGGTAAGGAATCCAAATGAAGGAAATACAGCTAGACTTTACAGCAACTGGGTCGCTCTCTTTGACTCTTTTCTTCCTTCCAACATCTTTGCTCCTTTATATTCTCTGCTGTTTTCTTTTGTTTTCATATTCAGGCTTCTCCTCTCTCATACTTCATCATAGCCAACCCAAAGCGGTAAGCTGAGTCCCCAAGATTCAGTGATCTTTCAGTTCAACACTTCATAGTTAACTGATGTATTTTCAAGCCTTGCTTCAAATTTTGAACAGGTAATCTAATTAATTCAATTTAAATCAGGGGGACATAGCTGCTGAGCCCTGGCTGGGCATGGAGACAGATTTAGTATTGAAGTCTCCTCTTTTAGGGCTTTAGTCAAGTCAGATTCCCTAGGAAAATGTGGCTGTGTGAGAAGTCATTTGCATTTCCCACATAGCTCTTGCAGTTCTGAATTAAGGTTTGACAAATTATTAACTATTAAATATCCATTATATATCAGACATCTATTTTAAGTTTTATTGTATTAATGTAATATTATTTTCACAATAGTCCTTTGGTTATTGAATTATTACTACCTATTAAAATTTAAAAAAACGAGAGCAACTTCAAATGATTCTTTAGTGGGAGGAGAGAGAAGTTAGCCTAAATTAATCTGTTTCATGATTTCTTTTTTCTTGGACAAACTCTAAAAAGTGTTATCTAAAAAACATTTCTCTTTCCTTTATGGCTATAAGCCATGTTAAGAGACATCAACTATTTTTCTCTTCTTCAATATTCTTTTCAAAATTTTTCAATATTGTTTCCTTTTTCAAAGATTTCTCTATTCATTTGACATTTTCTGACATATTGGGTACTTCTTTCCTACCTTCCTTCCTATGTGGCTTACTTTCTTCTTGTTAGTTTCCACCATACACACACACACACACACACACACACACACACACACACACACACACACAGAACATTTGCTTGGCCTCATTTGATTTTTGGTTACTGGACAAGCAATGATAAGGTTGCACATACCTTGTTTTGGTGCCTCTCTTTATCAATATCTAGACATCTTTCACTTGGGATTTGATAAGAACATCAATTGCATTAAAAACAAATACAGAGAATAACCATATAGGCTTTGAGGTGGACAGATATCTGCATATGATTCTGGGGAAGTTGCTTAAACCCTGTAGGCTCTGAAATAGAGATATTAATACCTACCCCACAAGGTGGTTTTGATGACAAAGTGAGTAAATTATGAACTGGAAGCATATATATCATAAATGAGAGTGATTACTAATGTAATGGAGCAAATTCCATACAATATATAGCCACAGCTGCAACTTGCTTTGCTTTTTGTTAGTTCTTCACCAGAATATTATTAAAGCAATATGCCAATAATGATAAGTGCAGTTTCTTGGTCCTATTCCTAGATCTTTTCCTTCTCATCATTCTTGTTGTTTATTCTGAATTATTTGTTTGCTTCTGGCCCACATTGTCTTGGTTTCATCCTCTCGCCAACTAATACACACACTGCAGTGAGTTCTTGTATTTTGTCAGTAATTTTTCCCAAAACTGTCCCATTTTCGAGTAATAAATTATATGATTACCACAACTATTAGAGGAACTGATTCAATTAGTTATTTCTCAGCCCTAGTCATCATCTTGTTGGTCCTTTCTTAGTAGATGAGCAACTTCTTAAAAATAAGAGTTACCAAAGAATTACAAGAAGCTGATGTCTTGAATCGAGTTTTTTTTTTTTAAAGGAAACTATAAATAAAACCTCAGATTGTGAGATTTTGATACAGTACTACCATTCAACAAACTCCAGCCTCCCTTGAGTCCTACAGGTTCAGCTGAGAGAAATAACCTTGGTTTAATTGGAAGGTCTGAAGAACCCTGCTTTATACCTTCTGGTTCAGAAGTTGAACCCCCTTGGGATTTCCTTATTTACCTGAATTCCTAGAAGCCACGAACATCAGAAAAGGGATGACAGCAAAGACTTCAGTAACGATAACAGTCTTCAAAAATGATTACGAAGAGACTAGGGTTGAAAAAAGGATTATAACATATGTAAAACTAACATATTTTATCTTTTATGGATGCAGAAATTCTCAGCAGTTCAGACACCTGTGCAATCAAGATGCTGTGAAATTTCTTTGAACTCTCCTAATTTGGGTTTGATTCAGCCCATTTGTTTAAAATGTTTAATAACTTATGCACTAATTGCTTGTTTAAAACCACACTGACTGGCAAGCTTTCTGTTACTACTGATAAAATATAGATCACCCTGAATATTTATGCATAATTTGCATGTGAGTGACACTTATGATTAACACAAACTTAATTTGTTAGTGAAATAAAATTTAAAAAATGTCTTCGTGTGTTCTACTCAAATGATTAGCAGAGGTCATTAATCAAAGAAGTTTCTTTTGTTCTTAATTTTATGCCAGATGAATGAATAAAGATACACAAAAGAAAGACTATTTGGTTGGTCTTGGGCTTCCATTAAAAAGACTTAATTTTTTAATGAGCCAGATAATTTCAGAGCCTAAGCTACTGTGATGTAGTTAGACATTTTTAAAAATATCCTTAACACTTTCATATCAAGAGGTTACATATGTTTCTGTCTTGCCAAATTCATTCTTTCATTTAAAAAACTGTTTGTGGGACTTTGTGTGTTTTTAAGAAATATAAATTTTTAACTCTGGTTCACCGTCCCTGGCAAACTACAGAGAAGGACATTAATTTCATGTTAAACAAACTGAAGCTTAACTCATTTAACTAATGAAAGGCAGGGTTCAATCCACTAAAAAATAACCAAACCTCATTATGAAGTCCAATTTCTCAGCTCTCTGGATCAGGCTTTTGCTTTACTATGAATAAGGCTATTATGATCCTGAAATTAAAATTGTAAGTTAAGTGATTTATAAAGCTTCACTTAGTTATTTTGAATTCTTCTCTGCCTCTCATTTCCCAAACAACTATAGTTTAGATTTTCTCCAATTATGTTTTAGTTTTCTAGTAATATCTCTATTACTTCTTCTGTTGTACCCTGGAGGTATTGGCTAGAAGAATGCCCAGTGCAGAAGGAAATAATCTTTATGTCCACCGGTGACAACTGAAAATCATGAGAATTCTGAGACCCTTTCTGCATTCTGCCACAATTTAAAAAATGAGATCCTATCTTTGGGTGCAAATGTTTCTTCACTTTAAAAAGATTGAGTTGTGACTGAGTCAAGTAAGGGGTTCAGAAATTTTGTTTTTGGAAATATGAATCCATTAATGAGTAAAGCAGGAAGAGGTAGTCTTGCTCTTATAAACACTTAGAAGAATGGAGACTCATATCTGATTATAATAGGAATGATATGTACTCTATCTAGGACGCCTGGGTGACTCAGTCAGTTAAGCATCAGCCTTTGGCTCAGGTCATGATACCAAGGTCCTGGAATCGAGTCCCTGTCAGGCTCCTTGCTCAGCGGGGAGCCTACTTCTCCCTCTGCCTGCCCCTCCCCCTGCTTGTGCTTTCTCTCTCTGACAAATAAATAAAATATTTAGAAAAAATATATGTACTCTCTCTAGTAATGTAGAAAAATGCAAAAAAAATGGAATTGAAGTAGAATTAGTAGAATTAGAGAATGAAAAATGTTTGTTAGTACTGTCTACGTGGAAAAGTAATCTTATTTTAAATCCTTGGCCTCAGTTGTATGTACAGAAGTAGATATAAATATATACAGAAGTGATAGAAAGATGACTTATCAAGGTATAAAGAAGAATGAATAATTATGACCTACTTTATACAGTCCAACTATTTTTCTAGATACTTTTTGTTTCATTCATAATGTGTCTTTCCTTATAGATTCTCCCATATCTTAGCCTTGGGGTGAGTAATAATGTTCATGTGTAAATTGTTAGCTATCATTGTTATTTTTGTTTAACATTGATTCATCAGTTTATTTACAGGGACTGATCCACTTTCAGACAGCTAATAACTGAGTTTTTAATCTGTCAGGGAAGCAGACTATGAATAAATGGTGAACACTAACAAGATAATATGGAACATTAGTTCCTATCTGAAAAATATTACCTGACATTTCTAAATAAAGCATGAGTTGAAGAGGGGTCACTTTTTAGGACTATCCTGAAACTAATTTCATCAGGCCTAATAACAGTGCTGCATGTTTCCTTAATTAAAAAAAAAATCTGAATATCAAATGCATTATCATCACCAACATTTAAGACCTTTCCCTTGATCAAGGAACTGTGCCTAAATCCAACATTTCAAAGAGGTACATAATGCACACATGGGTTTCTAGCAAACAATGATTTAAATGCAAGGAGGAACAATTAGTTGATGCATGGGTCATACAACATGACAAATATTTGTTTCATTGCTGAATGACAAGAAGGGCTCCTGATTACAGAGAGAGGAGTGATACTCAAAGACCTTGGAGCAGTCATGGAAGATTTCACAGAGGGAAAGCTTGTGTTGACTTCACAAAAGAGAGATGAGGGGCCATGAGAGAAGCAGGAAAGTGGCAGAAAGCAGGGAGCACTACCGAATTTATTTTTTAAGATTTTATTTATTTATTTATTTATTTGAAGAGTGTGTGTGTGAGTGGGGGGAGGGGCAGAGGGAGAGGATAGAGAATCTCAAGCAGACTTTGTGCTGAACAAGATCCTCACGTGGAGCTCAATCTCACAACCCTGAGATCATGCCCCAAGCCAAAACCAAGAGTCAGGTGCTTAACAGAATGAGCCCGCCTGGTGCCTCACTACTGAAATTTTTTTAAAGATTTTATTTATTCATTTGAGAGCAAGAGAGAGAGAGAGAGAGAACCCAAGCAGGGGGAGGGGCAGAAGGAGAGGGAGAAGCAGACTCCCCACTGAGCAGGGACCCCCCCCCCATGCAGAACTCGATCCCAGAACCCCAATCATGACCTGAGCCAAAGGCAGATACTTAACCAACTGAGCCACCCAGGCATGCACCCCCTCATCCCCCAACTACTGAATTTTTTAAGTCAGGAGTGATAGGATCAGTTTAGCTAAAATGTTTTAGTTTTGTGTGTGTGTGTGTTTTATACATGAAATAAATAATGTGTTATATATTATTTTAACAGTTGAAACAACATCCTGTTCTTACAAAAACTTGTGTGACTATTTTTTTTTAATTTGGTTTGAGATTTTTGTGATACAGAGATTTGTAGTTTAGATACTAGGTGCAATTCATTGCATCGCTTTAAATGCTGTCATCAGAAATTATATTTTCTCACTAAGAAATGTATATACAATGAAAGAATTTCAATATCAGTACAGCCTACTGAATCATGATACCCACTTTCCTAATCATCCAAAAGTTATTGATAAGATGTGTGGAATATATTTCCTTCTACCTTGATGTCCAGTGGCAAACTATTTGAAAAGTTATTACTTTTTTTTTTAAGATTTTATTTATTTGACAGAGAGAGAGTGTGTGCAAGCACAAGCAGGGGGAGCAGCAGAGGGAGAAGGAGAAGCAGGCTCCCTTCCTGAGCAGGGAGCCAAACGTGGGGCTCCCCGGACCTTGGGATCATGACCTGAGCCAAAGGTACACGCTTAACTGACTGAGCCACCCAGGCGCCTCTGAAAAGTTATTTCTTATTTGTCTCTAAAATGTAGGGGAGATTTTGTCTTTCATTGGAAAATATGTATTGTCCATAACAAATGCTTCCAAGTTATTTGATTCTGATTGGTGGGAGCTATTTTACAATTCCTCAAGTTGTAGATAATGGGTAGCAATAAAAAAAACAATGTATGTCTCTAGAAATGCTGCATGGATTTTGACTTGCGTGGGGCCAAGCCTCCTATCTCCACTGCTGCCATGGAAAAACCAGCTTTCCCTTCTTTTGCACATTCCTTTCTGTGTTCCTAATCTACAAATGTGTTTGCTTCTTGGATTCTCCTCTGAATTGGTTGTAACATCTCAGCAGTTTCCTCATTAATGTGTTAAAAGCTTAAAAACAGGTTCATTTTTGTATGTGTATGAAAATCATGACTTGACCTTTTTTTAAAATTAGCTTTTAGAAAAATCTATTTAGAAAGATACCTTGATGAGTAACAGTGATATTGCATGTGAAATGTGTAGCACCATTTCACATCTGTGGTTAAGTGTTTAATCATTATTGCTGTTACCGACATCAACTTCATGAGATGATGTGTTGGCAGTAATGGTAAAAAGGAAAGGAAATACAAAAGATATTATTATGAAAATATTTACATTTGGTGATCTCAAGAGAAGAAATGAGAAAAATTATGACTTAAATGAATTAAACCTATTTTAGTACTTTAAAATATTGCCCCTGGGTTTCCCTTCTTTTTCAACTTGGTCTGATCTGAAAAGAGCTAATTTCTTCTTTCTTTATACAGTGAAAGTGGACATACTTTTATCATTTCAGTTTTTAGTTATTTGCTGTTCATCTTTCTTTCCTTACTGATAAACACAGTGTCCTTTGCATTATAAGTATAGTTGCCATACAATGTTATATTAATTTCAGGTGTACACCATAGTGATTTGACAGTTGTATATATTATTATTCAACCCTCACCACAATAAGTATAGTCATCACCTATCACTATACAATGTTATTACATTATTATTGACTATATTTCCATGTTCTCTTTTTCATCTCCATGACTTATTTATTTTATAACTGGAAGTTTGTACCTCGTAATCTCCTCACCTATGCACATACTACATTCTTAGGAAGGAAGACACTGTATGCAGCCCACAATAAGGAGAGGGAAGTTGTGGTTAACTTTGAGGATGAAGTTCTAAAAAATTATTTGAAAATTCTTCTGCATGGGAGATTTGTCTCTTCATTCTCATTTACGTATTTGTCCAGTCATTTATTTATATCCATATGAACTCATTTATTTCATGCTTTGAGTTGCAGTCTGATACCGTTTTATTTTGTTGCTCAAATTGATCTTGCTTTAGGCATTGGGAGCTCTTTCAGTTGGCTTCTGTGTCCCTTAATATACCACATTACTGAAGGGTGGGTGTTTTTGTTTTGTTTTGTTTAGCACTTTCTTTCTGACACTATAAGATTCTCCAAATCCTAGAATCAGCCATTTCTCCAAGGAGCTCTGGTTCCTTTTATTGGACATGGTATTGAAACCAAGATCTGGATGCTAGGTGTATTCCTATTACTGAAATTTGGATTTAATTTTTTTTTAATTTAGATACTGTATTCGCCAGCAAAATGAATGTCGATCCATTAAGTTTTTGTAATATCTATTTTCTACAATTTCGCAGCTTTTCATTTATATAAGTATTTTCCTTTATGTCACCAAACCTATCATAATAACTTCTGTAAGATCTTTGTACACCAAGTCTAAAATCCAAGTCATCTTGTGGTTGGTCTCCATTAATTGTTTTTTTCTCTTGTAAAGAGGTCACTTTTTCTGGTTCTTCATATGTTGTATAATTTTTAATTTAGTTCTGGGCATTGTAAGTGTTACATTGTGGAGATTTGGGATAAAGAATAGTGAATCTTTTTGTAGCAGACAATTAATTTGGACAGACTCAAACTGCAAACTCCATTTCTTAGTCCACAACTCAAATCTCAGGTAAATTATTTGTTTTTTAGCTTGAATCTGTCTCACATATACATGATTCAGGGGTCAGCCAGAGATTTGAGCAGTGTTAATCATTTGGGGCTATTTTTTCCTCACTTTCCATTGGTTGTGCTTGCCCTGAACTCCATCTTCTAGTTCTTTAAGCTGAAAAGACTGTGGGCTTTCAGTCACAAGTTTAACTTCTTTTCAGTATCATCTTTGGAATGCTTAAAGGCTAGTAGACATAAAAATGAATATATCGCACCCATGTCATTCTCTTTTACTGAATATTAACTCCCCTCCAGAATGAACTTGCCTTATGTTTTGCTCTCCAGGGTCCTCAGTTCATTTTTTTTTGCATATTTTTTTCTAGTTAATATTTTTTATATGCAGGAGAGAGGTGTTGGGGAGCAGCTTACTTGACCATGTTGGAAGTGGATCCCTTTGATCACTTTAAATTTTTGTTTTGATTTTTTTTAGTTTGTTTTATTTTATTTTGGTTTTGTTTGTTTGTTTGTTAACTACCACCTAGATGAATTTTCCTTGCAAATTTGCTAAACCATCATGTGGTTAGAAATCTTGATGTTGAATCTCACTTATCTGTCTTATTCAGCACCAAAGTATATGCCAGACAATTTCCCTTACAGTGGCTTAATAGATTGATTTATCCATAGTTCTTCCTATATATCACGTGTGTACTACTTTGGAATTCCAGTTTTGGCAGGGAGAGGTTGACTTCATAGGGGAGTGTCTCCTGCAGATTTTCTAACCTAGACAAGCCCTGGACTTTTTCTCCTATTCTTTATGCCCTGTGAGGCCCTGAAACCAAAGTCAAATTTCATCTCAAGGAAAAGATCAGTTTTAGTGCTCTATTTTATTTCTAGTTTTCTGCTTTTTCTTCATTTTGGAGCCTTAAGTATTATTTGCTTTCTGACTCACTGATACTTTTAAACAGATATAGTTTAACCAAATGATTAGTTGTTTATACTCAGATGACTAGTTTAGATCAGTCAGGACACCTAACAGGCCATACCACTAACAAGCGAGTAGTCTTGAATTTATGATTCTTGCTGCTTCAGCAAATTCTGCCTTGATACTTTATTCTTTTCTTCCTATCAGACATATGCATTCATTGTTATTACAGATTACAATATGGTTATTGTGAGAATTATGTATTACTGTATATTAAATGATGATAACATCACTGATGATAACTAGTAGGAGCTTAGATTCCTAACATCCTGTGAATGTCACTAAGACAATAATAACACATGAATCACGTTTCATCACCTAAATTAAAGTAAAAGAAAATAAGGCCTAGAGGAAAAAACCTATCAAAACACAGTGAAATTACAAATGCAGAGACATGACTCCATTTGGACATAAGAGAATAACCTAAAAGGGGTGCCTGGGTGGCTCATTCGGTTAAGCATCTGCCTTCGGCTCAGGTCATGATCTCAGGGGCTTGGGATCGAACCCCGTATTGGGTTCTCTGCTCAGCAGAGAGTCTGCTTCTCCCTCTGTCCTCTCCCTCCCCCTCTCTCTCAAATAAATAAAAATAAAATCTTTTAAAAAAGAGAGAGTATAGCCTAAAAAATGGCAAGTGGGTGTGTGATTGAAATGTTTAAAATAATTTTAACATAATTTTGGTTAAATATTCTTATTTGGGGAAAATTTAGCTACATCTACAGCCTCACATTTATGAACAAAACAACACTTCAAGAACTACATTAAGAGAAAATAAAATTGGCATTGTAGAGGCCAAGGGCAGCCTGCCCCAAGATGGGACACTTTTGCATGAAGATTATTTTGAGTTAAAAGTCATCAAAACCCAGCAATTTCAGAGAGAGTTCTTCACTGTCCCCTCAAATGGTTAGATTCACATTGGAAAGGAGAGTCCATACTTGGGAAGAGAACTATTAACAGAGACTCCTTTTCCCCCAAGAAACTTAACTGCATGAAAGGGCAACCTTTGTTTTGCAAACATCTCTCATCTTCCTGCTAATAGTCTACCTCCCCTTTAAATCCCTAGTCCAGTCTCCTCAGCTCAGGATGACATATATATCTCATTTTGCCTGTCTGTCTTGGAAATTCATGTCTCTGTGGATTCCCCCTATGTACAGAATTAAATTTGATTTTATTCTGTTAATCTGTCTCATGTAAATGTAAGTTTTAGTCTAGCTAGAAGAACCTTGTACAGAAAAAAATTTTGCTCCCCAACAGTATGAATTAAATACTTGAAATATGTATTTAAACAATGATATATTTGTTCTTCTAGGAATATGTATGTTGTGCTGTTGAAACAAGACTCATAGCAGTTGCTCAAAAGGATAGTTTATACTGTCTTAGGGAAAGACAATGTATTGAAAAAAGAAGGTATTTATAAGGTGAATACTTTTTTATTGTGCCTTATTTTACAACTGTCTTCTTATGTCTAATGTCTGAAAGATAAATTACCTTGTTCTGGCACTAATTTGCCTCTTTAAAGTAACTGTATTTTATAAACCATAAACTATTAAATTATTAACCTGAGTAGTCCATAGTAAGTAGTGTAAATGGTTGAGTGACAGCAGATTTTTAAACACTAGCCAAATATAGCAATGGTTTTGTCTGCACTAGTATTTTAAAACTAGAGTGTTTCCAGTGAAAAGAATCGCCATGATGTCCTAGAAAAAGCAGGTTGCCTTTTGGAAAATAGACAGTATAAAAATGTATAAAGAAGACAGTTTTAAAGGTGACATTTTTATTTTTATTTTCTTCCAAATTTGTATTTAAATTCTAGTTAGTTAACATATAGTGTAATATTGGTTTAAGGAGTAGAATTTAGTGATTCATCACTTACATATAACATCCAGTGCTCATCATAACAAGTGCCCTCCTTAATGCCCATCATCCATTTAACCCATCCCCACCCAATTCCCTTCATCAACCCCCAGTTTGTTCTGTATTGTTAAGAGCCTTTTGTGGTTTGCTTCTCTCTCTCTCTTTTCTCTTTGAACTTCTGATATGTTCATCCGTTTTGTTTCCTAAATTCCACATACAAGTGAAATAATATGGTATTTATCTTTCTCTGACTGACTTATTTTGCTTAGCATAATACAGTCTAGCTCTATCCACATGGTTGCAAATGGCAAGATTTCATTCTTTTTGATGGCTGAGTAATATTCCATTGTACACACACACACACACACATATATATACACTATATATATAGTATGTATATATATATGCAATATATATATTCCATTGCATATATATATATATATATATATATATATATATATATATATATCACATCTTCTTTATCCCATTCATCAGTCAATTGACATTTGGGCTCTTTCCATAGTTTGGCTATTGTTGATAATGCTGCTAAAAACATCAGGACACATGTACCCTAAAGGTGGTATCTTTAATTCAAATCATAAAAAAATATGGTTAATGGAATTGGAATGAGCAAAATCAAAAATTTAATATATATTAACATAAAAGTTTTGAAAAAATGTTACACTGAATAAATAACACATCATATCATGGAAATAGTCTCTGGAACA
Source organism: Zalophus californianus (assembly GCF_009762305.2). Taxonomy (NCBI): domain Eukaryota; kingdom Metazoa; phylum Chordata; class Mammalia; order Carnivora; family Otariidae; genus Zalophus; species Zalophus californianus. Next base: position 42,442,139 of record NC_045606.1, on the reverse strand, counting down.
AATGAACAATTCTTGCATAGCATATTCAAGGTAAAGATCATTCCCCAGTTGGAGTTATTTTTTTCAGCTACCCATGTAAGTGGGACCAATTGTGTTGCACTACAAGTTTAATGTCGCTCAGTGAATTTTACAAGGAACTTTTAGATATTTCTGTTTCAGGTGTTTCTGGTTTATAATATCAAAATGTGTTCTTTGGTTAAACATGCTCTTTGACTCGGGACTTTATATATGTAATTACTACAACAATACTGTGAGAAGAATACATTTCAATCTATTTTCAGTTAAATTTGTTTTGAAACATAATTAATTATAATGCACATATGGCACCTTCCTCAGACTGGTGCCTTTCTAATCATGGTTTGAGTCTCTCTCCATATCATTTTCTCCTCTCCTGATCAACATCCCTCATAAGTTCTCAGTGGTTGATTGCAGAAAGTTGCACATTTTCTCCATACTTTTTTCAGTATGAAGCTAGTACTGAGGCTGTGTTACTATTAAATGCCATAACTACATTCCATTTCCTTTCTTCTAACTCTGTGCATTGTTTTACTTTTGCTAGATTTCAATTCCTTCTTTTCCTTCTTTCTTCCCTCTCTTATTCCCTTCTTTCCTTCCTTCCTCCCTTTATCCGTTTACAAATATTTATGAAGCATCTCTATTCAAACTATGTTAAAAATAGGACCTTTGTGATAACAATGGTACCATAGTTATTAACCTCACTGAGCTTGTAGTCTACAATGCAACCTAATAAGCAATTATACCACAATTCACTAAGTATAAAAACGGTAGACATAGACTGTTAAGACGATTATTAAAAGAGTAACGTAGCCAATGAAAGATGAGACTCAAAGGATTTCTGCAAGAGTTGATACAGAATCTGATTATCCAAGAATAAATTAGATTTAGATAAGCCGAGCTTACAGATGAGAGCATGAGAGGAAAGGGAGAGAGAATAGGGTGACTTTGTTACAAATCAGATATATAACTAAAATTAAAATGAGAGAAGGATGGTGGGAAAAGTTCTTTGGTAGGAGCTATAGTGGTGTTTACATTAAGAGAAGGGACTAGGAGATGGAGTAGGTTTAGGTTCTGTGGGTTTATATTTCAGGTGGGGACCAAGAATGACATAGACCTGAAGAACGATTAGCCTCAAAGCTTCTAATTGAAATTGTCCAGGCAGGGTTTCACAAATGAAAGCATTTCTGGAGACTTTAGTCAGGTCTGCTTTGTTGTGATTCTGAGAAACTCATCCCAGATTGTCAAAAGGTTAGATGAATCAGTTCTTAGAACAATGAATAGCTTGTATTATCCAAAGGATAGGAACATTAAGCCCTTGCTGGAAGATTTCAATTCTGAGTTAAGTTGATTCTTGGTCTTCTATCGTCTAAGATAATCTTTTAAAATAATATTTTAAAATTATTTTTCATCTCTATCAGAATTGATGTTAACCAAATGAGTTGAAAATTGATTATAAAATATATGGTTTTTTTGTTTATATAATGAAATGGTTTTGTAGGTTCTTATCATTAAAGTCATTTACCAGATAAGCTATTAAAAATCTTAAGTTATCTAGTAGGTAATTAAAAGTCATAATAAATTATCTGTAAATTAAATGTAGCAAGTTGCAAAGTTTTGTTGAGGACTCTATATATCCTACTAAAAAGTCAGGCTGCTCTATAATCTGCAGTTCTTGGTAATGTTGCAACATTTCTACTGAGTATTGTTAAGTCTCAATTTCAGGAATGACACTTCAGAAATTTGGATTTTATATATTGTGAGAACATATAGATCATCTTTGCTTTGTTCTTTCTACTTATTATGCCCTGCTGTTTGTTGCCTTCATTATTATTAACTTAGTTTTATATGGTCTGGTTAGATAATCTACATTATATAATGGGGCATATTTGCATCAACAATATTAAATTCTATAATTTTTGAAAATTTAATCTCTAAAAATTATATAAATTGTGTTTCATATAAGAATCACCCACATCTCAATCACTGAAGCAAATGTAGCCATATTCTACCTCAATTTAAATATAGCAATGGCTCTTCTGCAGTATAATGTGATTGTGAGTGTGTGCTACTTAAATAATTTGCAAGACAACAATTACGTGCAATCACATTATTGGGTTATTTTAAATTTAATAAGTGACATGGTTTTATGACAGCATGTTTGTTTTGTTTCTTTACATTCTTTGTAGGTATTTTCTTATATATAGATTATTATATATATTGTTTTCTCATATATAATAAAATATTTGTAAATTTGATAACTTTCTTTTTTATGGAAAATTTTTCTTTTTTTCTGACACACTGCTCGTATTTATATAAATCAGAATTCTTTTGGTTGAAAATTACACAAGCTGTCTTCAATCTGCCTTGAGCTAAAAGGGTTTTTATTGGCTTATTTAGTTGAAAGGAATCTTCACAGAATGAAAAAGATAGGGAAATCAGGGTATAGGGGCCTCAAAGAGTATTCCATTGCCACCAGTAGTCTATCTCTAGCTCTTCCTAATCTCTAATTCTTTATACTTACCATTCTCAAATGTAGCAGGAAACAGAGCCATTGACAAGCTCAGGTCCAAACTCCAAACCCTTTGAATTTGTGATCTATGATGTAGAGAGAGAGTCTATCAATAATTTGGAAAGTTTGGGAGAAGAGTTCAAGGTGGCCTTATGTGCTTCATATACTGTGCTCTGTGATTGGTGGGATGTGAGGACATGATCACAGCTCTGCAGGTGCCACTGAGTGTGGAAGGAATACCCAAAAGAAAGGGTTTGGGTGACACCAAAGAAAGAAGGATGAGGGAGCTAGCAGAATTGGAGGAAAATGCTGCAACCATCCCAACAGCTCTCTTTATTATCCAATATTTCACCAGCTGATTCTAAGATTTTATTATTTACCTTTTAATTCTCTTAGGTGGCAAAATAAAATAGTTTCAGAATGTTACTTCCCCATGACATGAGACTTTTGGGAACCTTCTGCTTTGTGGCCCCACCTGGTGTTTTCAGGCTGTTCCCTGATGTAAATGGCCCCTAGGCTGTAGGGTCTGTATTGACTAAGTACTCCTGACCATTCTGGATGCCTGACCACTATGTTTAGGGGTCATTGTCATGTTCTATGCAGCCTCTGGCCAGAAATTTACTCCCTAAGAACACCATGTAGAGGTATAAATCTGATGTTTGCAGATAACCCCGTGTCTTTTGTAGGTTTAGTGAGAAAAATCTTTCCCAAAATGGCCGTTGAAGGACTGTTCTCCTAAAAAAACACAAATAGATTTTCTCTCTATTTACCTTTACAATAGCCCCCTCTGCCCTTATCCACTTGACTCAGGGCCCTTGACTTTGCAGTCATAGGCAATGTAGTTCTATAGGAAATACTTTTAACTCTTTTATTCCCAGAAATGTCAGTAAAAGTTACATTTGACTAGAAGAAAGGTACAATTCATGTATAGTACATAAGTAAAATCTTTTTTATTTAAAGATTTTATTTATTTATTTAATTGACACAGAGAAAGAGACAGCAAAGGAGAGAGCACAAGCAGGGGGAGTGGGAGAAGGAGAAGCAGGCTTCCCGCTGAGTGGGGCTCGATCCCAGGACCCCGGGATCATGACCTGCGCCGAAGGCAGTCGCTTAACCAACTGAGCCACCCAGGTGCCCCGCATAAGTAAAATCTATTAGCAATATCTCAGTATTGATCCATAGAGAGTCAGAAAAACAAAGTCTTCAGCATAAAATTGACATCCTAACTATCTGTATCAGGTACAAATTAGTGTGAAAGTGACTGATTCCCTGAGATGTTGAAGATACCTGTATGTTGTATTTTTTGTTTGCCAAAGTTGAAAATGTAAACATTTTCAAAGTCTAAAAATAAATATATGCAGCCAAAACCTGATGTTACTCTTTGGTGCATTTTCTCTATTAATGTATATCACTATTGTCATGTCATTTTCATGTAATAATATATGAATTATCTAACAACCACTGCATTATCAGTGTGGAAGGGTATCAGGGTGTTTCCAATTGTTTTCTCTCCCCTAAAGACCCCAGAAAGCACGCTAAATAATTATCTTGAATCAAATTAAATCAAATCAAAAGTTTTTACAAAAAAAAATGATTTAGAATGGATGTGTCATTTTTGTGTGGTATGCATCTAAATGGTTTCCTTAATTTTCTACTTCCTTTCGTGTGAATACTTAAAATTAGCAAAGTAGTCAAAATAATTATATCTTTGTTTCTAGTGATAGGTCCAACCCTCAAATTTGGTCTTTTGTAAGTGTCCTTGTGGTAACTTGATCTGTGGTAATTTAGAAGGATTTGGAGGGAAATTTTTGTGTCCATTTAGCAATAACATACAATAGGTGTAGACTGCTTTTTAAAAAAGAGTTCCAAAATAAGGTGGTCAAAGAAGAGAGGGTTGTGATTTTCCTAATAAATAAGAAAGTAAGTATTATTTTGTCCCAAAAACCTAGGTAATTTAGTCCCAAAGAGTGGTTAAAGTTAAATTATATCAATTTATATTTGTTCGCTTTATGCAGTACTTATCCTATCTCTATCTCTTGCAATGGTCTTGCCTCTTGTAATTCTATTTACTTCAAAATAAATGAGTAATGAAATGCCAAATCTACATATTAGATTAAAACTTGAAGTCTTTTTTGTGACCTGAGGTCTACTTTTATTGCCATGGTTGTATCCCGAATATACTGAATGGTTGCGGTAAAATAAAGAAAACCACCATATTCATAAAATATATTCAGAATTGGCTGCTAATATGCTTTTTACAGCTTATTCACAAATGATCTTATAAAGTTTATCCCATTCTTTCACTCACTGTCCTGCTTATAGGTACACATTCTTCAGACCGTCATCGTGAGAGTCTCTATCAATTCCACCCTTACCCATAGAAGTTCATTTTGGTTCAAAACCCATTTCTTTTCACAAAGCAGCACATTTGTTATGTAGGATTCATTCAATTTAAAAAATGCTTTGTTCTCAGAACAGAACTGCTGTATCTCTCTCTCTCACTCTCTCTTTGTCTCTCTCTCTCTCTCTCTCTCTCTCACACACACACACACACACACACACACACACACACACACACACACACCTAAGCAGATGTGTACCTACTGAGGAAAATTAATTCTGGAAGACAATACCCTACTGGAAACTGCTGGGTCTTATATACCTTCATGCCTGCTCCTTTATCTAGCATTAAAAACAACCAAACAGAAGAAACATGTATTTAAAAATGTAATAAATTTTAAATAAAACTTTCCAAAAAATTCAAAAACTTCATTAAGCCTTTAGGTAAGGCATCATTCTTTTACCTTGTCTCTTGTCTTAGGAAGCAAAGTAGATAGGTTGAAGTTTCATTCTTCCAATTACATTTAGTTAAACAGCTCTGTGATTCAAAGAAGGAAGCACTGGGTAGTATTGGCGAGAGATGCTGGTCAAAGGGAAATTAAGCTCAATGTATTGTACTTAGAAGTACATTCTCAGTTATCTCTAACACTACTGAGGGGACTCATAAAACTAAGACACAAAAATATCCTAATAAATTTTAAAAGACCTTGAAAAGTTACATAAACGCCTTAAATTATATTTAATAAATAAGTGGAAGACACCATTCCTTATCTTGCTCTAAAAAAAAAATAGTTCTAGAAACTCCAGTATCTTTAGTTATTTATCTGCTTTTAGAGAGTTGTTTATATGTAGGAATTAATTCCTTAATATCAAAAAGACCATAGAATTTTACTACCTTGCAAAAAAGAAATTTTTTAGAAAAATTCCTTACATGACCAGGCTGTAGGCTCCTGAAACTTCTCCTGTGCACTTCTTGGTAAAATCCAGTTTTAGAAAGAACCCTGCTAAGTCATTTTAGTAAGAAACCCCCAACTCCTTCTTCCATATCTGATTACCCTCCTCCTCCACCCTCCCCAAGTGATGCCTGATCACCCTGGCCTGTGTTCAGTCTAATCAGAATCTCCCCTTACCCTTGATGCTTCCTCTTAGTAATTTTCCATTCACTGAACCCCACCCTGCTCCTTGATGATAAATTCCCACTTGCCCAAGCTGTATTCAGAAGTGAGTCCAATCTTTCTACCCCACTACAAGACCCCATTTCAGTGGTCCCTACATCTACCCCATGGCTCCCCTTGAATAAAGTTTGCTTTACCATTTTCAACAAGTATCATGAATAATTTCCTCTTTAACATTGCCATCTTATTTTTCTTTACCATACTTCTTTAAATTCATTCTGCTGCTTCTATGTTGAGCATAAGTTGCTTAACACTTTTTTTTTCTGTTTTTAAAAAACAATACGTGTAGCAGCCAAAAGACTTTCAATAAAATATAAATGTTGCTTTTATATACAAGTAAACCATTTTGCTGCCAAATTCTGCAATGTCATTTAAATATGTATACACATATATAATGTGAAAACAAACACTGGCACAATATTAAACAAAGCAGCAAATACCCTGTTTGTGAGCTGTTGGCAACTTCCTTCAGAAAAATGAGAATAGGACATAGAATCCCCAGAAGCACTGATTATCCAGCATTCACCCCAGATTTTAATGTAGTGCTTGCAAGAAATTTTTAAGGAAGTACGGCATTCATTGTTAAGTCTAGCATTTTAAAGCCCTAAATTGAATTGAAAGTAATTTTACATTGAAGAGTCCAAGAGATTCTAGTACATGTGAAATGCTTGACAGAAGTCCCTACTTTCTGTTATCTTGGGCATACAAATAGTTAAAGCAAAGAGGAAGGCAGAAGCATAGTATATGAAATTGTTTTCTATAATCCCTAGTTCTGGCCTCTATACCCAAAGCAGTTAGTAAATGATTTGTTTATTTTATTTTTATTTTAAAAATGATTTTTAATATGTAGCCTTAGTACCTTGTACAAAATTCAAAAAGGATAAAATTAAGTATTTCTCCTTTCCCTGTTTCCTAAACATTTAATTCCCTACACCAAAAGGCAACTACTATTAGCAATTTCTTACGTCTTCATGGTGTGTGTGTGTGTGTGTTGTGTGTATATGTGCAAAATACATATATGCGGGAACATCTGTCAGTGTATTTTTCCTTACTTCATCAAATTAGTAGCATGCTTTACATACTCTTCAACAACTTGCTTTATTCACTTAAAATATTATTTAGAGATTTTTCTAAAGCAGTAATTTAAAGGGACATTTCTTTGTGTGTGATATTTCTTTATGTAAACGTTCCATAGAATGTTTCCTATTAAAAAACATTTTTGTCTCTTCCTAACTTTTGCTATTATGAAAAAAAAAAACTAATGATTTGACTTGTACATACATAATGACTTTCATACATGAACATTCAATGGGTCAGATTTCTAGAAGTGAAATTAAAGGGCAAATGTTGTAGTGTTTATCTACTTAATATTTTAATGTTATATCAAGTTATAAACCTAAAATTTATAAGAATGCCCTGTAACCTCAATCACATAGTACATTATGAACCTTTTTGATTTCCCCCAATCAGTTTAATAAAAATGGTATCTCATTGTAGATTTGTTACATTCCTTCATTACCAATACCTTAAAGCATATTTGCATATGTTTGAGGTTTATACATAATTTATAAAATTAAAATGGTAACTTTTAACACAGAAGTGATTGAATATCAGCACAAATAGAATCATCTCACCTGCGGCATGGTGAGATGTTCCTGTTGTCATACTTTGTGTGGAACAGTGATCTGGAAGTCAGGATTGTGGCTCACCCACCATCTGCCTCTGTGTTCTGCCTCTGAATGTCAGGAACTATGTGGCATGATGCTCAAAAATCTCCCCATCCTGAGGCCCCAGGTTGACTGGTGACAGATGCTGACTTCTTCCAAGAGTCAGTGAGCACTGTAATCCACTTCTGCTCTTGAAAAGTAGAATGACAGTTTTTGTAATGATACTGACAAAGGTTTGCTTTTGTTTAAAGAAGTTTTATTTTTAGTACAATAGGAATGATAATAGTAATTTCAAGCGTTTGTTCACCATTTACTCTGTGTCAGGTAGAACAGTGATGTACACCGTTCAAATCCTTTTGTGTGGATTTGCCGACTGCAAGGCCATCTCAAAGTGATGAAAAGTGGAAAATTCAACACTGACTTTGTACTGACTCAGATTCTAGTTCTTTATAGAATCTTCCACATTCCTACCCCCTTTCTTATGCCCATCTATGTCCCTTAGCTTCCCTTTTCTGGTTTCTCTCCTTAGCTGTGAGCCTCAAGTTGAGGGATAATTAAATCTTGCTTCATATTTTGCATTTGAAATAGCATTTTTTTTTTTTTTTGCTTGACTTAATGTCAGGTGCCAATGATCCCCATCAACACATTAGCAATATTTGATAACAGTTGCTGAGGTTTGGAGCCTCTGGTTACACCATGTCCATCTCTCTTGTTTGATAGCTATAATAACTGTGACCAAGTTAAACTTCCATCACCGATAAAAGTTAATACTTTACTGTTGGTCATAGTGGCACAGCCTAAAAAATGAGACTATCATCTCCCACTGAATTTTAAGTTTTTCTTCTTAAAAAAACAAAAATACACAGGGCACCTGGGTGGCTCAGTTGTTTAAGCATCCGACTCTTGATTTTGGCTCAGGTCATGATCTCAGGGTCATGATCTCAGGGTCCTGAGATGGAGCCCCATGTTGGGCTCCATGCTGGGCATTGGGCCTGTTTGGGATTCTCTCTCTCTCTCTCCCACTGCCCCTGCCCAGAGGGAAAAAAAAAAACAAAAAACAAAAAACAAAAAACAAACAAACAAAAAAACAGATACTCAAATGAAAATGCCTATAGCTGAATTCAGCAATTTTTATTAACTACCCCTATTTTCCTGAGTTTTCTATTATATATTTAGTATGAAGAGGAAAAGAGAGAAGAAAACAACGAAAAGAAAGGTGGTAGGAAAAGGGGAATTTTCTGAGATAGGATCTTAGGCAACAACAAAGTTTAAGAGAAAAGGTGAGGAAAGGAGTTCCTATGAAATGAATTGAGAAGTGGTAGGTAATGGTGACATCATAGAAGCCAGAGGTGAGAGTTACTTAATTTCAAGCAACATCTACACAAATGATGGTAGGAAAATTCTCAGAAAAACCCACTCTAACTTTATTATTTTTTAAATATTTTACTTATTTATTTGAGAGAGAGAGAGAGAGTAAGTGAGAGAGAGAGCATGAGCGGTGGGAAGGGCAGAGAGAGAGGGAAAAGCAGACTCCCCTGCTGATCAGGGAGCCCCATGACCAGCTCAATCCCAGGATCCTGGGCTCATGACCCAATCTGGAGGCAGACACTTAGCTGACTGAGCCACCCAGGCGCCCCACCCACTCCACCTTTAAGTCAGACAATTCAGATAGACCTGTCTACAAAGATGTAAAATTATTATGTACCCAGAACAGTTGTCCGCTCATTGAAATGTAATGAGATGGTTTACAATAAAAGTTGAGGGGTGCCTGGGTGGCTCAATCAGTTAAACATCTGACTCTTGGTATCACTCAGCTAGTGATCTCAGGGTTGTGAGATTGAGCCCCGCAACCGACTCCGCGAGCACGGAGTCAGCTTGGGATTCTCTTCCTTTGTCTCCCTCCCCCAGTTCCCCCTCCATGTGTGCTCTCTCTCTCTCTCAAATAAATAAATAAAATCTTTAAAAAAAAAAAAAGAGTCAGAATGCTAATTTCTACTTACAGGGAGGACTAGTAGCTCAAGGGAAACAGCAGTGACAAAGAAGCTATGAAGTTACTGCAGAGCATTGCCATAAAGACAAAGATATCAGGACTAATAGAAGAGAGTAGAACGCTCTTCGTCCCTGAAACGTTTCAGCCACCATCTTTCATCATTTAATGCCTCAAGCATTTACTCATTACTGCTCTTTTAAAAGGTCAAAATGTGAGGCATTTGTATAGTTTTATTTTTGTTTCTCTGTCCAACTTGTACTTTCATACTGAGCATAGAAGTCCTCCTAAATAGGGTGTTCAACAGGCAACAGTGTCCGTGGAAGATGAGCTGAGCTTTGTATACGTGTTTGTACCCGTGGCACTGGTAAGAGTCCTGAACATGGACAGCTTGGATAAAGCAATCACAATATCACTATAAAGACAAGTATGAGATTTAAGCAAAGCACTATAAAACAACTGGAAATGACCTTTCTATGTGTACACTCATCTACAGCTTCCTCTGTGCAGTATCGGGGACAAACTGAGGCCCCAGCTGCCTTTATTCATTTAATAAATTATGATAACTAATAGCTATTATTCATGCATTTCAGCCTTTTCACATTTAATAACAGCTCATTCCAATCAAAAATATAGAAACATGATCAGAGCAGAGTATGTGTAGGTGTCACAATACAAATGGTAGATTGGAAACCTGTGTATGTACTGTCATTCGATTTCTTTCCAGCAGAGCACTTTCCTTTTACTAGTTTTGGAAAATGAAATGGGAAACATTTCTGTGTAATTTTTTAAAAAAATCTAACTGGAATCATATGAATCAGCCCCCTTTTTCCCCTCCTGTTCCTTTATTCAGGTATAATTACAGATTCTTTGCAACATTTCAATGTCAATCCTTATTAATCTCTAATTTCTAATCATAGTCATAAGGGGTTTAGAAATTGCATTTCACATTTTATGGCCTTGGAGAGAAAATTAACGGGCTTCTGGTTTGGTGAATCCCTGACTACATTCCTCTCCATCTGACCCCCAAGGAACAGTGAAAATAAAATGGACTTTGTGGTAAGTTGAAGCTGAGTTCCAGCTCTTAACACAATTATGGCTAGATTTATTGGTGGGCGTGACAGTTCTTGGTTGTACAACTCCAGAGAGAAAGAAGATAAATGAGGCTATAGCACCTGTGAGACATACAGGCAAGATTAGCCAAGAATTAAGAGCCTCTTTTGAGAGTCACAGGAAGTTCTGAAAAGCCTGGCAAGAGCTAATATTTGAGGGGGCAGATAATACTGCTGGAGGAGAAGTAAAAATGAATATGCTATTTTTAGGTTACTACTTTATGTGAAAGGAAATACTGATAGCTAAGCTAGAGGAAAAGAACCAATCAGGAATTGAGTGCGCAAGCCTTGGCACTTGCTATTGAACAATTACACAGTTACCCCTCGGTATTTCTGAAAGAAAAAAAGTTCTTGGCAGTGATTCCCATAGCAAGTCTTTATTGTGGTTACTGGTTGCACTGCTCAGTGGCAATATTTTTCTATGAACTTTAGGGGAAACAGCTTTTCTATGGGAACGGTCCTATGAAAACAACTTTCTTTTTTTTTTTAAGATTTTATTTATTTATTTGACAGAGAGAGAGAGAGAGAGCACAGCAGGGGAAGCGGGAGGCAGAGGGAGAGGGAGAAGCAGGCTCGCTGAGCCGGGAGCCCGATGCAGGACTCGATCCCAGGATCCTGGGATAATGACCTGAGCCAAAGACAGACTCTTAATGATTGAACCACCCAGGCGCCCCAAAACTACTTTCTAATCTTATTTTTTAATTATCTAATCTTATTTTCTTTAATTAATAAACTTTATTTTCAGGGCAACTTCAGGTTTAGCAAAATTGAGTTCCCATATACCCCCTCTTCCCATGGTGTACAACCTCCCTTACTAGCCACCTCCCACACCACAGTGGCACATTTTTTACAGTCTGGGAACCTATACTGACCCATCATTATCACCCAAAGTCCATAGTTTACATTAGGGTTCACTCTTAGTGTTGTACATTCTATGTGTATAAATTGACAAATATATAATAGTATGTATCTGCCATTGTAGTATTGTACAGAATAGTTTAAGTACCCTAAAAATCCTCTGTGCTCCTTCTATTTATCCCTCTCTTTGCCCTAGCCCCTAGAAATCATAGATCTTTATAATATACCCATAGTTTTATCTTTTCCAAATGTCTTATAACTGGAATCATACAATGTGTAGCCCTTTTAAATTGGTTTCTTTCGATTAGTAATATACATTTAAGGTTCCTCCATATTTTTTCATGGCTTGAGAGCTCAATTCTTTTCAGTACTGAATGATATTCAATGTCTGGACAATGAAACAAATCAAAAAACCGTGGTTTATTCATTCACTTACTGAAGGACGTTTTCGTTGCCTCCAAGTTTGGGCAGTTAGTAATAAAGATTCTATAAGCTCTGTATGTGGTTTCTGTGTAGACAGGGGTTTTCAGTTAAACTGGGTAAATGCCAAGAAGCATGATTGCCGGATCCTGTGACAAGAGTCTTTAGTTTTTGTAAAAAACTCCCACACTATTATCCAATGTGGATATACCATTTTATATTCCCACCAGCAGTGAATGAGAGTTCCTGTTGCTCTCAGTTATTATACATCCTCACCAGCGTTTGGTGTTGTCAGTGTTCAGATTTGGGCCATTCTTTTGGATGTGTAGTGGGTCTCATTATTGTTTAATTTGTAATTCCCTGATGACATATGATGTGGAGCATCTTTTCATATGTCTGTTTACCATCTGTGCATCTTCTTGCTTAAGGCAATTTTTTTCAGGTCTTTGTTCATTTTATTACTGGGTAGTTTGCTTTCTTATTGCTGAATTTTCAGAGTTTTTTGGATAACAAATTTTTAATCAGATATGTCTTTTGCAAACATTTTCTCCCAGTTTGTGGCTTGTCTTTTTATTCTCTTGACATTGTCTTTTGCAGAACTGAAGGTTTTCATTTTAGTGAAGTCCAGTTTAGCAATTTTTCTTTCATGGGTTGTGTCTTTGGTGTGGTGTCTAAAAGGGCATTACCATACCCAAAGTCATCTGGGTTTTCTCCTATGTAATCTTCTAGGAGTTGTATAGTTTTTTGTGTTTTACATTTTGGTCTATGATCTATTTTGAGTTAATTTTTATGAAGGGTGGAAGATGTCTGTATGTTTTTTTTGCATGTGGACGTCCAGTTGTTTCAAGACCATTTGTTGAAAAGATGATCTTTGCTCCATTGTATTGCCTTTGTCAATGATTGGTTGATTATATTTATGTAAAACATTTAAAAATATATATTTTCATTGGTTTATTTCACCAATACCACACCATTTGATTACTGTAGCTTCATAGCAAGTCTTGAAGTATGGTAGTGTCAGTCCCCAGACTTTGTTCTTCTCCTTCAATATTGAGTTGGCTATTTTGTTTTGTTTTGCTTTTGCCTCTATATAAACTATAGAATCAGTTTATCAATATTCACAAAATACCTTGTTGGGATTTTAATGGGAATTATATTGACTTTATAGATCAATTTTGGGAAGAACTAACATGCTGACAGTATTGAGTCTTCCTATCCATAAACAGGGAATATCTTTCCACTGATTAGGTTCTTTTTTGATATCCTTCATTAGAGTCTTATAGCATTCCTCATGTAGATCGTATGTATTTTGTTAGATTTATACTTCTTTTATTTGGGGGGTAGCTAATGTAAATGGTAATATGTTTTTAATTTCTAATTTGAACATTTTAACATTTCCGAAATCTGAATTTTATGAGATAAAACATTTATTGCATCGGATGTCTACATTCTACATAAAAATTGATCATTTCCACATATATTTTTTGCATGTCAAAATATGTGTAATATGATATTCAGGTAAATTGAAGGAACTATTATGAAAAATCATTATCTGGGTGACTATTTTCATTATTAAATATCAACTATTAATTAATATTAAACAGTATAAATATTATTTTAAATATTTCACTATTCCATTATTATTAAATATTTCATTATTAACATCATGGACAAATTTTCAAAAATTCTGAAGTAGAGTCTCACATTCACTACTCTTAGCTCTGTGGCTTCTGACTCTCAATTTTGTCATCTGGAGTTAAGAATGGATTCTTACCTTGTGGTGTTACTTAAAGACTCAAATGAGGTAAACTATATTAAGATCTTAAAATTGTGAATGTAACATGAAAGAGATCAACAAAAATTAATGCTTCACTACTACCATTACTACCAGCACTACCGTCACTGCTACTGCTACTACTACTACCACCACCACCACCACCACTAGTGCTACTACTACCACCACTAGTGCTACTACGACTACTACCACTGCTACCACCACCACTACTACTTCTACCACTCCTCCTCCTACCACCACCACCACCACTACTACTGCTACTACTACTACTACCACCACCACTAGTGCTACTACTACTACTACCACTGCTACTGCCACCACTACTACTTCTACCCCTCCTACCACCACCACCACCACTACTACTACTACCACCACCACTAGTGCTACTACTACTACCACCACCGCTACTGTCAACACTACTACTTCTACCACTCCTACTACTACCACCACCACCACCATTAGTGCTACTACTACTACTACCACCACCACTAGTGCTACTACTACTACCACCGCTACTGCCACCACTACTACTTCTACCACTCCTCCTACTACTAGTGCTACTACTACTACTACTACCACCGCTACTGCCACCACTACTACTTCTACCACTCCTCCTACTACTAGTGCTACTACTACTACTACCACCGCTACTGCCACCACTACTACTTCTACCACTCCTACTACTATCACCACCACCACCACTAGTGCTACTATTACTACTACTACCACCACTAGTGCTACTACTACCACTACCACCACTACCGCCACCACTACTACTTCTACCACTCCTACTTCTACTACCACCACCACTAGTGCTACTACTACTACTACTACCATCACCGCTACTGCCACCACTACTACTTCTACCACTCCTACTACTACCACCACCACTACCACTATTGCTACTACTTCTACCACTACTCTTATTACTGCAACTGTGACTGTTACTGCTACTACAACCACACAGCTTAGAGTAGGGAAAAGAACTTGAGAATAACTAACTAGATGTGTGACTTCAAGCAGATCAAACCATTATTGGTCTCCTAGATGGACTAGGGAGCATATAATTTCCTTTTTCAGCCCCAAAAGTGTGTGAATATCTATGAGAAAATGTTATTCGGTTAATGGTTGTGGGAGGAGGTATACTGGTATGAGAAAGAAATCATAATGCAAAGAGGATGTTTGTTGCTAAAATTTGAATTCCAATTAGTTATGTAGAATGCAAAAAGAACAAATATAGAATTAATGAGCTAGACATCAGTTATTAATGAGCATAAAAATCAGAATGTCTTTCTTGCCTCAGAAACTTTCTTGAACCATCCTTCAATGACTATGAATTGTTTTGTGTGCTTTATTGTGTTTATTACTTACACCTTAAGTTCTCTACCCTGACTTCTCTGTTTAGGCTTTTCTAGCCAACTAGTTTTGCTTTACAAAAGGAAGCACTGCAGTGTATCAGGTGCTATTGGATTTTGAAGATAATGTGGTGACAGTTTTCAACTGAAGCACTAAATATCCTAAATTTCCAACAATGGGAAAAGAGCTCATTAAACTGTAATATATTCATTGGAAGAAATTCTATACGGCCCTTTGGAGTAACAATTACCAAATAGGCTGAAACGCATGGGAAGATATTCACTTCTGACACGTTATAAGTTCATGTTAAGTAAATACAAAAGTGGGGCGCCTGGGTGGCTCAGCGGTTAAGCCTCTGCCTTCGGTTCAGGTCATGATCCCGGGGTCCTGGGATCGAGCCCCACATCCAGCTCCCTGCTCCGCGGGAAGCCTGCTTCTCCCTCTCCCACTCCCCCTGCTTGTGTCCCCTCTGTCGTTGTGTCTCTCTCTGTCAAATAAATAAAATCTTAAAAAAAAAAAGTAAATACACAAGTAAGCAGAATACAAAAGTCTACATATTATCATACAAAATTATACATACGTAGAAAGGAATATGCCAAAATATTAAGAGTCATCATGGTGGATTTTGACTTTATGGTGAGTGGTATTTTTCTTTATTAATTACTAGTAAATTGGCATAATCTTATATATTGTCTTACTGACAAAAAGTGAATGTTTAAAAAAGGAAGAAAATGGAATTATTTTAATATAAATAGTGAAAAAAATCCACTTTTAACATGTAGAAGACTCTGTTTTAGTCCCAAATTGATCGCTTATTAAGCTGTTTGGTGTTAAAAAAGTCATCTTATCTCTCTGAGCCTACTTGGACTCACATTGCCTCAATGACAAAATAAGCAGCTTAGAATAAAGTTTCTTCCAATGTTAACACTGCATGAAGATCATTTAATCTATTCTTATTACAGCCATATGCTAACATGGTTACCACATAGGTACTTATTAAATTAACCATATTGATGCTACCAACACAGGTTTAAATTAATTGCTGTTTTATATTTTATGGTGAGTTACTAATGACAATTTAAAAGGTGAGTGAAATAATATATAAAGGTACCAAGTATCCCAAGTGTGGCTAGCTCACATTATTCTGGATTGAAGTAACTGCTTTTGAGTTACCTGTGGTTAAGACATAGCAGAGACCTGGGTCACATCTGCAATTACAGCTCCATGGGGGTCAATAAAAGATTTCATCTTTGGCCTTTCTAAAGTTACTCTGGTTGAAGTCACAAAGGGATCTACAAACTCCTGATTGCTATCTTCTACATGAGAAGATTTAGTAAATTGAAGATTAGTAAATTAGAAAAAAAATATTGCCCACTCTGGAATGGCAAATTAGGAAACAGAGACCCTTTCATGGAGCTGGAACTGCCTCACATATATTCATCTATTACCTGGCAATGGTGTATAATCTGGGTCACATCTCTATGTACCATTTGCTGACCTGCCTCATATACCCACCATGTTCCCCTCCAAACCCATACTGACAGCTCTCAGCTCGGAGCTTTCTCCTTTCACCAAATTACTCTCAAGTTAGGATTTTGTTTTAATTTCTTTAAACTAGATTTGAGCTCAATTCCAACAGTTTTATTGATGAGTATTTTATTGGTTTTTTTTCACCCAGAAATTTCAGTTTTTCCTATTCTTTTATTAAAACATAATTTCATTACAGAAAAGTATAACTTGTTTAGTGTGTAGTCCTGTGAGCTATGGCAAATGTTTAGAGTTGTGTAACCACCACTGCAATCAAGTTATGTAACAATTCCTTCATTAACAAATATTCCCTGTGTCCCTTTTCAGTCCACACCTCCCTCCACCTCACTCCTGGCAACCACTGGTTTGTTTTTGTTTTGTTTTTATCCCTATAGTTATTTTTCTTTCAAAAAATGTCATATAAATGGAATAATGCATTTTTGAACCATTTTTTAATATAGGAGAGTGCATTTGAAATATATTCATGTTGATGAATCTATGAATAGGTTATTTCATTTTTATTGATGAGTAGTATTTTATGGTATGGATGTACTGGAGTTTGTTTATCTATTTCCCAGTTGTTATTTCCTGGCTTAGGGAATTATGAATAAAGCTGTTATCAGAATTTATATATGGGTTTGTGGGAACATAGCTTTTCATTTTAATTTCATTTCAAATGAGTAGGATTGTGATTGCTGGGTCCTATGGTAAATTAATCTTTTAATATTTTGCTGCATTATTTTGCATTTCTAATAGCAACATATGAGACTTACAGTTGTTCCGCATCTTCCCTAGAACTTGATATTGTCAAGCTTTTCCTTTCATTTCTTTTGTAAATCATTCTTATACATGTGTAGTGGAATTTCATTTTAGTTTTTTTACATTTCCCTAATAAGTAATGATGTGAAACATCTTCCCATGTACTTATCTGCCATCCCTGTATCTTTTGTGAAATATCTGTTACTAATTTTTTGCCCATTTCTTGGTTATCTTCTTTTTTTGAATTTTGTGAGTGATTTTTACATTTTGAATGTGAGTTTTTTTAATCAGGTAGATATTTTGCGAATATTTTCTCCTGTATCTTCTTTCATTTTTTGACAGTGTCTTTTTAAAAATGCAGTTGTCCTTAATTTTCATGAAGGCCAATTTATCTTTATTTTTTTTCCTTTAACAAGTCATGCCTCTGGCATCAGACCTAAGAAATCTTAGTTGATTTTAAGGTCACAAAAATATTCTCCTATGTTTTTCTTCTAGATACACTGTATTTTACTTTTAAATTTTATTGCTGTGTAAATAGCATTTTTCCTTAAAAATGTCAAGTATTTTTTTATCATATAAACATGTTAATAGAGAGAGAGAGAGACTTTATATCCTGAAAACTTGTTAAATACATTTATCAATTTTAATAACTCTTTTGTAGATTCTTTGAGATTTCCTATTTAAAGAATTGTGTTGTCTACAGTTTTATTTCTTTTTCTCCAATCTGTATGCCTTTTGTATCTTTTTCATGCCTTATTGCACTGGCCTCTAGCAAGATCCTGAATAGAAATAGTGAGACTGGACATCCTTGTTTTCTTCCCAATCTCAGAGGAAAGCATTCAGTCTTTCATCATTAAGTAATATGTTAGCTGCGGGGCTTTATAGATAGACTTTATCGCATTAAGTAATGAATGCATATTAAATTTTTCCTAGGACTACAAGATGGAATGAAGTCAAGCACATTTTTTCAGCCTTGATTATGCTTGACTATGCTATGGTCTGCTTGTCCTATCTTTTCATTTTGGCCATCTTTAACATTTATAGCAATGAGTATAGCCAAACTACTAATACATTAATATTAGTCATCAAGAGAATAAAAATGAATATTATTTTCTTAGGCTTTAATTGTGTTAAATCTCTTTAATAGAAGACTGTGCAGTATTCATGGAGGTAGATAGGACAAACTTACATTTATTAGATATCTGATATCCAAGAGGTTTTGTTTTTTACTCCGTGTCTAAATTTCAATTTTAAAATACTGTTCTTCAGGGTGCCTAGGTGGCTCAGTCAGTTGAGCATTGGACTCTTGATTTTGGCTCAGGTCATGATCTCAGGGTCGTTAAGACTGAGTCCTGCATCAGGCTCCATGCTCAGCACAGAGCCTTCTTGTTTTTCTCCCCCTGCTCCTCCCCCCACTCAGGTTCTCTCTCTCTCAATTTTTAAATAAAATCTTTTTTAAAAAATAAAATATTGTTCTTCTTTCACTTAAGCACACATTTATATAATTCTAAGGACTCTTGGGGTATACATTTGATTGGTTTTTCATAATATTGCATAAACCACTTGTTTTTCAATTGTCCAGTTTTATTGTTAGATCTCTTATATGTCAATGGTTAGATTTCTCTTATTTTTGGTTGTCTCTTGCTGGTCATCATGGGTCCTATCCCTTGCTAACATTTTGATTGGTGATTCGTTTTATTTCCTAAATAGGTGTTGACCTTATCTTCTCTTTCCTATCATTTGATTTAGATATTTGCAATCTTTTGCATTGACAATGGCAGTAGCCTCTTAACAGCTATGACTCTTGATTCCCTCATGTCTGTCATTAATGTGATTCTATATATATGCCCTATATTTATTTTCAAAGTAAAACATTACTAGGTTTCAACGGCATGACAATTAGTGGCTGTTTAAATTACACAAAGAACACGACACCCACCTTTTCCACTGGGTACCCGTCGGTCATGTAGCACATGAATGCCTCTCTGGCATTTACCTAGCACATTTTGATCCTGGCTTCCTGTGACTGATGCAAAATGCAGATGTAGAGTTCTGCTGTGCTTATAAATTGGCTAGCTGATCTTTAGTGCAAATCAAAATTGTTCTTATTAACCTTGACTATAATTGCTGTGAACTAGAAAATGTTTTCAATCCTGGAGAAATTAGCTCTTTCTTTCTGAATGTCTGAAATCATTCCTTTAATTAATCTTATTTGTATTTACAGATTTTATTTATTCCTGCAATCATTTTAAGCTTTAGCTATCCAATATTATAAATAGAAAAATTTTTAAGAAGTTTGAGTAGAGATATTTGTGATACTTCATATGTTACTAATCATTATGATATATCAATTATCTTCTGTATTGTTTTTATATTTATGTGTGTAAGTATTCTACAAGCATTTGTACTAAGTTTAATGCAAATTTTTGCTAAATAATTTTCTGTGACAAAGATTATATTATTGGGAACAAAGCTCCTTGAAGAATTTATCATGATGGGATATATAAAAATATGTTTTGTTATGTTTTCTTGTTGAATTAATTGTATTCCTTTACTGTAACAATTACACTGTGCACAATTCTCAACTCTTTCTTCATTTGCATATTCATCTTGTGTCCTGTCAAGTGTAACCCCTACAATGGCAGGCACTCTTTCCCCAGAGTGAGCACAGTCTCAATTTCTTCTGACCCATACTTCCTCCTTGTTGGAGAGGATGGACACCAGAAACCCTAGTGCCCATAGACTCACAAGCTCAATGTTTGTTCCTAACATCTCATAGCTTCTGTGTTTGCCTCTGTATTGATGAAAGACTCAAAGAGAGAAAGAGAGAGGGACGTTTGAAAGAGGAAAGATTTCTCATTTTTAGATTCCTAGTTCCAATAACTACTTTGGAATTAAATTACAGAGAATGAGCCATAATATAAGTTTAGCCACCACAGTGGCTCTCTAAGGACTCTATTCACTAACAATATATGCTCATTTGTGTGCATTTTCAAGCAGCTTGCCTAAAAGATCCTCATGACCCACCACTTAGGAAATTATAGGCCAGTAATAGCCCCACCTAAGGGGTTACTTGCTATGTAATGATTTTTGCAGCCATATTTGGAACATCACAAAAGAAGGGAAATAGGAAATGATTAGAGAAGAAGAGAGTAAAGTGGAATAAGGTGCAGCTAAATTGTGTAAATTATATTTTCCACTGTACAAAAAAACATTTTGGGGGGAAGAAAGTTTAAAAGGACACTTATGGGGGGAGAACCAACTTTTGAAATTTTTCCATGATAATATACAAATGTGCAAAGTTGAAATGTACACTGCTTACATTAAAGGCAACAAAAACAAGCAAACAAAAACCAAACAAAATTCATATGAAAGCAACAGAAATATGTGTTTAGTCTATAAAAGTCACATCAGAGTGTATCAGAACGAGTGTCTTCTCTGAATCTAATCTGATGGATACCTGAATTCAAATTGAAAATATTTACTTTTTTTTTTTTTTTTTGCCATTAGTTGCTTAATAGCTTCCAAGATTGATGTTTCTGGTTATTGGTGGACAGTTCTAAACCCGAAAGCAACAAGCAGGTGATATTTCACTCTGCCAAAATCCAGAGCTAGGTATCAGTGTAAATAATTTCTAACTTTGGGTACACTAAGAGAACATGTCTCTCTTCTGCATACTAAAGGTGACTTTCATGGAAAACAGAGCTAAAAATTAAGGTTTTCTGGTCTTTTGGTATATTGAATCAGTGAAGGTTGGGCAGGATTTAAGAGTGTTTTTCAAGTAAACACAAGAAAATGGGGAAAATAGGCAAGAGAGAGTAGGACAGAGAGAAAATAATGTATCATCAGAGAAATACCACCTGGAGAGACACAGAAATGTCAGACAAATGTCTAAAGATGTGGTGCTAGTTAGGCAATCTACTGGTGTTGAAAAATGGAGTTAACAAATACATTGGGAACAAATGATAGACAAAATTGCTTCTAATTATAATTAATGGCCAGGGTATTTACAATTTTATTCCAATGCTTAAAATTTTTCAGTGGCTCCCTATGTCTCATTTGGTTAATAAATATTTTTTGAGTGCATATCGTGTGCCAGTACTTGAAGCAGGTGTGAAGAAAACGGAAAGAACTGAGTGCCATAATAGTTATAAGGGGAAACTCCAAGTGTAATGGTTTGAGAAGTATATTCATTTCCTATTGCTTCATAAGAATTACCACAATTTTAGTAGCTTAAAGCAACATATATTTATTATCTCAGTTTATATGGGGCAGGCATTTAGGCATAGGTTAATCGGTTTCTCTGCTCAGGATCTTATAAGACTGAAGTCAAGATGTTGGCCAGCTCTGTAATCTCATTTAGAGCTCAGGGTTTTTTGTTGTTGTTGCTTTTATTTTGTGTTTTGTTTTGTTTTCCAAGCTGACTCAGATTGCTTATAGAATTTGGTTACTTGTGGTTGTAGGACAGAGATCCCCTTGTGGCTCCTTGCAAAGGAGTTCATATGGCCGCTTTCTTCCAGGCCAAGCAGAGGAAATTCTCTGACACTTCATCTTTTTGAAGGGCTCATCTGGATAAGTTAAGTCCAGTGGGCAGGATAGTATCCTCTTGGATTAACTCAAAGTCAACTGATTAGTAACCTAATCATTGAGTGGTATCCCATCATGTTCATAGTTCTTACCCACACTGAAGGAGTGAAAATTATACAGAGTATGGTTCATTGTGGATCACCTTTGGATTCTACATGTCACAGTGAAGTTTCTCTAAGGAAGTGATATGCAACCTGAGACCTAGAAGTGGGTTAGAGTTCTACAGGCAGAATGACAGTATATTCATCATAGCCTGAGGAACTACCATATGCACATCCTGGAGGTAAAATGACCACAGAGAATTTAAGAAGCTTAAAGAAGCTCAGCTTAGCTTTGGAAAATAAATCTACATATAATAATAGAGTTTACAAAACAGGGCATGATGTAGCACCATAATGCGTCTCCTGCCTCAGTTTTCACAACTTCCAAGCTTGAACTCTGTCCTTAAGCTACACTGAATTCCATTCTTTTCTTTGGTGCATTTATATTGAACTTCCTTTGGTTCTGCAAAGCACTATGCTCTCCCTTACAGTCATAGTTCTAATATGACTTCAGAGGAAGAGCAACTAACCTGAGATAAGAAGTATAAATAGGAATTATCCTGACTAAATGATGAACCTCCAAATGGAGGTTAACTTTCTTTTAGCACACTGTAATGCCATGTAATATCTATCACATATCACACTTACTGCAACTGTCCATTTTGTTTTTCCTAGCAAATGTAAGATCAGTATTCTGTTGTAACCTTATTGCCTAGTTCAATTAAGCCAAGTAAAAGATGCAGATTGAGGATGGTGGTGATGATGATGATGATAATGACAATGCCAACAATGGTGGTAAAAGGAATGAGAGCAGGATGAAAAATAAACTTTTTAAAAAGGGATCAAATTATTTAGCATGACACCCCATACAAATATTTGTTGACTCATTTTAGTTCTTTCAACAGTAATTTGGGTCAGGAGCAAAGCTCAGTCTCAATATGCTGGTCATCAAAAACAGCTGTGTTTAATTCTGTCTATGTCCAGAGCTGAGGGAAGAGTTACATGCATGGATAAATTTTAAAGTTGGAAGTCAGTTATGTTTGGAATGTACTTAAATAAGCAAAATGTTTTTTTCCCTATTGATTTGCATTTAACCACTATTGTGCATAGGTCTTTTATTAAAAGCAGCTGGAAAGGCTAGAATTCTACTGAAGCGACACAATGCTTATACTTTGAGGTCGTGAGTATAAGCACAACTAAGAACTTAGCATGGGCTCCCCTCCCAGCACAATAGCTTTACTGTTGGCCTTGCCAGTCAATGAATAGGATGTCAAGTTTCCATTTTTGGTAATGGGTTGGCAACATTACACTGATTAAGTTAATAAAAGAATACTTAAGAAAGTCTTCAAGTAGCGATTGCTCTCCTAGGAGCAATTATTACTTTTTTTTTTTTTCTTAAAGCTCTCAGAGTTAAAATAATTCTATCAGTCAAAATGTTTTGTGATTAGATTTAGAGGCTTAAGAAGAGGGGGAAACTTACAACCAACCTCTGTCAACAGTAAGCACTTGTTCTATGACCATGGCTAATGCAGTGTATTCAAAGCTGGGTATAAATGACATAATATGAAAAGAATACATTGATAGTAATTTTTTTAAGTTCTAGACTTAGATGTTTTCCTAAACATTTCTTAATCAAAATTTACATGACCTAAGAGGTATACTTATTCATGTAACACTGACATATCTGTATCTATTTCAAGAAAGATGAGAAGTTGGATATTTAAAAATCTTTTTTTATATTTTCAATTGTGTTCTTTCCTAGGGCTGCCACAATAAATAATGACCAACAGGGTGGCCTCAGAAATTTAATTCTCTCACATTTCTGGATGCTAGAAGTCCAAAATTTAGGTGTCTGTAGGTGTCTATGTGCCCTCTAAAATCTCTAGAGGAGAAACTTTTTTTTTTTTTTTGAGGAGAAACTTTTCTTGCTACTTTCAAATTTCTGTTGGCTTGAAGCCGACCTTGACATTCCTCGTCTTGTAGCTGCATCTTTCCAATCTCTATGTCTGCCATCATCGGGACTTCTTTTCCTCTGTGCATCCTCGTATAACTTTTTTATAGGGACACCAAGTGTTGAATTTAGGGTCTTCCCTATCCACTATAACCTCATCTTAACTAATTAACATCTTCAAAGAATCTATGTTCCAAAATAAGGTCACATTCTGGGGTTCTAGGTAGACATGAATTTTGGAGGAGCATTATTTAACCCCATACATCAATATTGAAATTGTCATTTTTCTTCATAGAGCCAGGGTAAATTTTAACTTTCTTTATATTTACCCATCATTTTAATCTTTTGCTATTTTTTTCTATTTGTGATGTGGTATTTTTTTCAATTATATTTTATTAGTGTCTGTATTTAGCTTGCATATATTTAATGTGTACCCATTTACCTTTAATTTGAAGAGATTTTTATTGTTATAAAATAGCTATATTGTATACAATTATACTTGTAAACAATGTCAAATTTTCTTTCTCAAAATTTTAGCTTTTAAAAAATAATTTCATTGAAGTATAATGGACATATAAAAAGCTCTACTATTTGATGTGTACAACTCCATGAGTTTGGGAATAAATATCACCATCAAGGCCATAGACATACCCATTACTTCTCAAAGTTTCCTCCTTGCCCCTTTATTATAATTATTTTTTTTCTTTTGTGTGATAAGAACTGAATACAAGTTCTATACTCTTAGCAAAAAAAAAAAAAGTTAAGTATGCAGTACAATATTGTTAACTATAAACCCTATGTGGTATAGTAGATCTCCAGAACTTATTTAGCTTACATAACTGAAACTTTGTGCTCTTTGCCTGTTACCTCCCTATTTTCCCCTTCTCCACCAATCTCTGACAAGCAACCTTCTACTCTCTGCTTCTATGAGTTTACCATGTAGATTAGCATATAAATAAAATCATACGGTATTTTTCTTTCTCTATCTAACTTACTTCACCTAACATAATGTTCTGCAGGTCCATCTATGTTTTTTTTAAGTGGCAGTATTACCTTCTTTTTTAAGGCTGAATAACACTTTATTATATGCATATACTACATTGTATTTATCCATTCATCCATCAGTAGATATTTAGGATGCTTCCATATCTTGGCTATTGTGAGTAATCCTGCAATGAACCTGGGAGCACAGGTATCTCTCTAAGACCCTGATTTCAATTCTTTTGGATAAATACCCAGAACTGGGATTGCTGGGCCATGTGATATTTGCTTGTTATAATGGGTGCACCAATTATATCCCCATCAATAGTGTACAAGCTTTCTTTTTCTCCATATTCTCTCCAATACTTACCTTTTGTTTTTTTAAAATAGCCATTCTAACAGGTATGAGGCAATATCTTTTTGGTTTTTTTTTTTTCCTTTTGTTTGCCTTTTATTTTATTATGTTATGTTAATCACCATACCTTACATCATTAGTTTTTGATGTAGCGTTCCATGATTCATTGTTTGCGTATAACACCCAGTGCTCCATGCAGTACGTACCCTCTTTAATACCCAACACCAGGCTAAACATCCCCCCACTCCCTCCCCTCTAGAACCCTCAGTTTGTTTCTCAGAGTCCATGGTCTCTCATGGGTCGTCTCCCCCTCCGATCTCCCCCCCTTCATTTTTCCCTTCCTGCTATCTTCTTCTTCTTTTTTTTTTTTTAACATATAATGTATTATTTGTTTCAGAGGTACAGATCTGTGATTCAACAGTCTTATACAATTCACAGCGCTCACCATAGCACATACCCTCCCCAATGTCTATCACCCAGCCACCCCATCCCTCCCACCCCCCACCACTCCAGCAACCCTCAGGTTGTTTCCTGAGATTAAGAATTCCTCATATCAGTAAGATCATAGGATACATGTCTTTCTCTGACTGACTTATTTCACTCAGCATAATACCCTCCAGTTCCAACCACGTCGTTGCAAATGGCAAGATTTCATTCCTTTTGATGGCTGCATAATATTCCATTATATATATATATACATATATATATATATATATACATATATATATATATATATATATATGTATATATATATATACACCACATCTTCTTTATCCATTCATCTGTTGATGGACATCTTGGCTCTTTCCACAGTTTGGCTATTGTGGACATTGCTGCTATAAACATGGGGGTGCACGTACCCCTTTGGATCCCTACATTTGTATCTTTGGGGTAGTGCAATTGCTGGGTCATATGGTAACTCTATTTTCAACTTTTTTAGGAACCTCCATACTGTTTTCCAGAGTGGCTGCACCAGCTTGCATTCCCACCAACAGTGTAGAAGGGTTCCCCTTTCTCCACATCCCTGCCAACATCTGTCGTTTCCTGACTTGTTAATTTTATCAATTCTGACTGGTGTGAGGTGGTATCTCATTGAGGTTTTGATTCAGATTTCCCTGATGCTGAGCGATGTTGAGCACTTTTTCATTTGTCTGTTGGCCATTTGGATGTCTTCTTTGGAAAAAATGTCTGTTCATGTCTTCTGCTCATTTCTTGATTGGATCATTTGTTCTTTGGGTGTTGAGTTTAATAAATTCTTTATAGATTTTGGATACTAGCCCTTTATCTGATATGTCATTTGCAAATATCTTCTCCCATTCTGTCGGTTGTCTTTGGGTTTTCTTGACTGTTTGTTTTGCTGTGCAGAAGCTTTTTATCTTGATGAAGTCCCAAAAGTTAATATTTGCCCTTGCTTCCCTTGCCTTTGGCGATGTGTCTAGGAAGAAGTTGCTGAGGCTGAGGTTAAAGAGGTTGCTGCCTGTGTTCTCCTTTAGGATTTTGATGGACTTCTGTCTCACATTTAGGTCTTTCAACCATTTTGAGTCTGTTTTTGTGTGTGGTGTAAGGAAATGGTCCAGTTTCATTCTTCTGCATGTGGTTGTCCAATTTTCCCAACACCATTTGTTGAAGAGACTATCATTTTTCCATCGGACATTCTTTCCTGCTTTGTCAAAGATTAGTTGACCATAGAGTTGTTTGCCTTTCCCTGATGGTTAGTGATATGGAGCATCTCCTCATAAACCTACTAGCTATTCATATGTCTTCTTTGGACAAATGTTCGTTCAGGTCCTTTGCCCATTTTTTATTGGGTTATTTGGTGTTTTACTATTGAATTATATATTTTAGATATTAACTCCTTGTCAGATATATACACAAAATATTTCCTTTCATTTCATATGTTGTCTTTTTATGTTGTTTCCTTTACTGTGTAGAAGCTTTTTAGTTTGATATAATCCACTTATTTTTACTTTTTTTACCTGTTTTTGGTGTTATACCCCAAAATTCATTGCCATGACCAATGTTTACAGTTTCAGGTCTTATATTTAAGGTTTTATTTCATTTTGAGTTGATATGTATATTCTTATATATCCCCAAAGGTAGTTATATTTTTGGTTAGGTTATTTAGAAATAAGTATAAATATGAAGAATTTTCACAATGCTTTGAGTAAATTTGCTATATATATACTCATAATTTTTTAAAAAATATGTTGAAATTCTTTTATTCCTTTAATAATTCCACTGCTTTAGAGACCAACTTTCTGTCACATCATGGAATTTATAAGAGGACAAGGTTCACCATTGTGCTGGCCTGCCATTTTATAATAATAAGAAATTAATATTCAGAATAAGGCATATTCACTAAATGACAATGTAACTTGTAATTGGTAGCAATGATATGGTACCAAAGAGCCTAATTTCCAATTTATTATAAAATAAATTTCATTTATTTAGACTGAAAATCCAAAGCATATAATATAGTTGTTCACTATTCAGTTTCATGTTTAGCATCCTCTTAATGAGTTTACTTAATGCATATACATAATAACTAGCAATGGCCAAAAAATGGGTAGATTGCTTTTATTCAGGCATTCTGAAAAAAATAGAAATTATTTATTAAAGAAGAAAAACAAGCCTTCCACCTCCTTCTCAGTAACATTAAACTTTCTAATCCTAATAAATGCTTATTAGATTGCATTAAATTTCCTCATATATATTATATGGTTGTTTGTTAATAAATGCATGTAGAAAATTTAAAAATTAATTGAGATTTTAGTAAAATTAGATTCCCTCTTAGCTGTGCTTTATACAAGAGGTAAATACTACAGGTGGGATTCAGAATTACTTCCAAGGGGACAAGGAATCTTCCTAATGGTTACTAAAATTTCATGCTTTTACAACTAATATGCATACCTACAGATAACACTTGCAATCTCTTATTGACCACATTTGGTAAAACTAGAGCAATTTCAATTACTATCTTTAGAATTTGCAAAGGCCATTGCTACATTTTAGGCCAATTTTAGTTCACTTTTTTTTTAATGTTTTTCTTTTTTATTATTTTTTTAATTTATTTGACAGAGAGAGAGTAAGCACAAGCAGGGGGAGTGGCATGCAGAGGGAGAGGGAGAAGCAGGCTCCTCGCCAAGCATAGAGCCTGATGTGGGACTCCATCCCAGGATCCTGGGATCATGACCTGAGCTGATGGCAGCCACTTAAAGGCTGAGCCACCTAGGCGCCCCAATTCACTTGTGTTTTAAAGTCACACTAGATGTAAATCTAGTGTTTTTATCCCCCTTTTTTTTAAAGATTTTATTTATTTATTTGACAGAGAGAGACACAGCAAGAGAGGGAACACAAGCAGGGGCAGAGGGAGAGGGAGAAGCAGGCTTCCCACAGAGCAAGGAGCCCAATGCAGTGTTCGATCCCAGGACCCTGGGATCATAACCTGAGCCAAAGGCAGACGCTTAATGACTGAGCCATCCAGGCGCCCCTTTATCCCCTTTAAATGTAATAAAATTTACTTAGCTATGAGTATATACGTTAGAGATGTCTGTATCAATAGTTTGGCAGTTTGGTAACACCGATTTTGAAAAGCAAGATCTGCTTCATGAGTTAGACTGGACCCAGAACTTTATCATAGGAAGTTTTAGGATCTGCCTGAAGGTGCCCCTCAGGGAACCTGTAGGCAAAAGTAGTATTGCCAAGTATCTTTACATGAGTCTTAATTAGGTGTCTTGCTTTTTAAATAATATTCTCTTCACAGATATTTTGTAAAGTATGTGAGTATAATCTTGATTTTGGAAGTAAAATGTTTATTCTCATGTTTCTTGCCAGAATTTATAATCTCATACTTTTTATCTAAGCATCATCAAAAATCTGAGTGTGAAAATTAAGATTTAAAGAGGATCGTCTGAAGGGCATGGTTTTAGGTATTCTGCTATACCTTGCTGTTATTAACCTAGAATCCATGGCCTTTACCATGTATATAAATGTGCTTTAAATGAACCTTCAAGTCCCTAGATTAGATTATAAACACAGTTGGTAACCATGCATGCCAAATATTGTGAACAATTTTAAGGAAAGGGTCTATAAATTTAATTGGATTATCACCTAGAAGATCATCAGCCCTTATTTCCATGATAATAATTCCTAAATTTTGTATCTCTTGCCTAGATCTTTACAGTATGATTTATCAATGGTTCACTTAGTAATTCATAAATAAAATATGAACTGTTGAGAACTACGATTATAGACCAATAGTTCTCTATATTCGCATTAGAACCACTTGGGTGATAAAATAATATATCCTCGGGTTTTATCCCTGACATATGGAATTAGAGAAGTGGGGTGAAAACTACTTATCTGTATATTTCAAAAAGCTTGTTGGGAAACGCTGATTTATGCCATGGATATAGTAGAAAAGTATGGCCTTGTCAAGATTTAGAAGAGAGGCAACTAATAATGACTCATTCATTCTATCATTTAGTAGTATCCACTGAGCTCCATAATGTATATGTGATGGAATTTCAATATTAAACTCCCTGTGTTCTCCCTTCAACCACCTCATGAGCAATCTAGTACAAAGCCTTCTCTAGGATGCTTGAAACCACAAAATGGAAAGAGAATTTACCTTCTCGTCAGCTTAATATAAATAGAAACATAGGGCAGAATTAGAAGGTTATGACTATTCCACTGTGCATGCAGTATTGTTTTAACTTTAATTTCAGAGTATGAATGAGAGAATTAAATGACTTTCATGGAAAAATGATAAAGGAAATAGAAACTGGGTATAATATGTCTATTAACAAACATATATACATATGCATGCTATTTATATGTTTTTAGAACTTGTGTGAATTTGTAAGAAAATAGAAAAAGAAAATATTGCTCTATTACTTTCTATATAAGGTACCTTCATAGGCCTCTTCTATTATAATGACCTGCCATACACTCATACTATAAAATATAGATTTCCAACTCTGCCCCTGAATCAGATTTTCTGGGCATGGAGTGCAAGAATCCCCATTTTTGGTAAGTACTTCAGATAAATCTTGTTCTCATTCACATTTGAGTACCACTGGCCTATTGAGCATACAGTGTTCATTTCCTTGAAAGCCATATAGAGTTGATGAAAACCACTATGTCATGATAGTTTTAAAAAAACCTAATGTGAGGAATATATACTCTGAAAATTATCATTTTTAGGTAGGTACATAAAGAATCATTTATCTAAGACTATAGTTTAAACCAATCTAATGGACTAAAATCATTTGCTCATTGGACACTCATTCACATTCTAAGCTTTATATGCTTCATTCTTGAAAAGAATACTATTTATATTTTTTCAAAAGCAGTGTCCATATCATAGGTTTATAAAATAATAAAACCATTTGTTGAGTAAAAATGAATTTGATTATATCAAAGATAAAGATCAGTAATACACGCATTAAGCACATATACTAAGCCTTGAAGAGTTAAAGATTTTATTTGAGAGAACTTTTCTCAGTGGGTATTTTTCTCCTGTGGGTTAATTTGTCCAAATTAGCCTCACTTTTTTTTTTTGAAATTGTAATATGAAATTAAGAGTTGAGATGTTGACATTTCAGTTCTCATGAGTAGGATCATTTACATCCCAACTCAGATTTCCATATATTTTTCTATAACATGAGAATATTAATTGTTTACAAATTATCTCTATCTCTGGAAATGAGGACAATTTAAAAAATATTTTTTTTTTTTTTTTTTTTTTTACTTTTTCTTATCAGTGATCTTCCATCTCCAAGAAAGAATTTCGGTTTATTTGTGAAACTTTAAGTTATATTAGGAATAAGCACTATGTTTGTTTTATTTGGTTTATATGCTTGAAAATGATATCTACTCATTCTAAAATATTTACATGTACAGGGCACCTGGGTGGCTCAGTCGGTTAAGCATCTGCCTTCGCCTCAGGTCATGATCCCAGGGTCCTGGGATCGAGCCCCCGCATGGGGCCTCCTTGCTCAGCGGGAGTCTACTTCTCCCTCTGCCCCTCCCCGCTGCTTGTGCCGTGCTCCTCTTCTCTCTCTCTTTCTCTCTCTCGCACATGCATGCTCTCTGTCTCTCTCTCTCTCTCTCTCAAATAAGTAAATAAAATTAAAAAAAATTAAAACATTTACATGTACAGAAAAGTGCAAAGATGAAGATAAGAACAACAGCAAATTACTTAAAATTCCTCCACCCCAAAATAAGTCTTTTTCACAGCAAAGTATGTTCCAGATAAATGGTAGGAGCACATGTTGATAACTCTTTCTTTCTAAATTGCTCAGGTAACCTTCTTGGCAGGGCCTGAGGGATTGTTTGAGCATAGAATTTTTTCTCAAGTTTCAGATAAGAGTGCAGGTTGGAGTGCCATTTGTCTTGTGCCTGGAGGGTCTAGAACTGTGGAACCAGCTGTAGAGGCCAGGACTTGTCTCTCTTGGAAGCTAAGTCAGAGCTCACAGCTCACAGTTCATGAAAGAGCGAGGCCTGCCACAGCCTGGCATGAGATCTAAAGGACCCCTGAGATTTAGACAGGCCAATCCAATTCTGTTGACTCCCCATCAGGACTGGAGGGGGCTGCCATGATGGATGAAATTTCTCTTAATGTCTTCAATGTGAAAAAATTTACACTCCCAAGGACAGTGTTAGGAGAGTTCCTGGGGACCATGTCCACACCAATCCATGGTAATATAAAATTTGATAATTTTGCTGATTTGATCCATGCACATGATATCTCATTAAAAGTTTAATTCACATTTTTTCTGATTACTAGTGAACTTTTATTTGAATTGTTGTCTCTAAGACCTACATACTTTGACTTTCTTTCACCCTGTCTTTGGTGAATGATAACTTGAAAAAAAGCAATAGAATATAAATAGGGCAAGCATGGCTGACAGCTATTCAACATCAGGCAAGCTCTGTGTCATTCAGAGCAGCCAAGCAAACACATGCTATTGAATTCAACAGTCAGGCAATGCACTGGTTATTCCCTGCTTGGGCCTTGAAGTACATTATTTGCTGTTTTCTGCTTTGCTCTGTGCCTCAGGAGGTTGATGATACATACTATCTTGCATCATCTGACCCCTCCACCTCTCTGTTTCAATTTAGGTTTGGCCAAAGAAATTCCTGGGAGCAGTTGGAGGGTGGAAACACTTCTCTCAATCTCGTTGCCCCTTTAGCTTTTGGCGAGGTAGTAGCTTCTAGCTGCTAGTCTCTGGGGGCTTCACCAGTGTCTTGGTGAGGCCCTTGACCCCATCTCAAACCCTATAAGTGATCCATCCATTAAACTTTCTCCAATTACCACTCCGAACACACATTTATGTCCTGTTGGACTGTATCTGATAGAGGCAGTCATGAGAGATTTCTTGAAAAACACTTGATAGAATCTATTTTTGAATGGTGCTAAAATCTGAAAAGCAGTGCATTCTTCCTTGATACAGTTCATTGGTATAACTACTGAAAACTGGTTTCAAAGAAAAAAAAAACACTTCTTTTCAAGAGGAAGCCATTGTTTTCTTCAGTTTTATAAGTCAGCACTGTCTACCAGGTCTCCAGTGTTGACTTATAAGGGCAATCATCAGAAACTATTTTTTCTTTCCCTTGGACCTTGGCAATGATCTATCTGATACATACTATCTATGGAATATGTTGGCTACCAATTTAATATCTCAGGAAAGATATGGAATGATTCTGAATACAGATTGGGTACAGTATGAAGTAAGAATTGTGATTCTGAGCTCAAATAGAAATCTCCAAAGTAGATGAGGTAAAATACTAAGTAAGCTACAGTTGCTAATGGAGACTATCTAATAAGCCGTATGCCAGAAACTGCACCAAAGTGTACACATCTTACTCTTAAACCTTTACAATAACCTTAGAACTTGTTAATATCTTCATTTTAGCAATAAGCCAGCTGTGCCTTGGAGATTTATTTAATGTACTATCAGTCAGCAAGTGGCAAAGCTGGGGTTTAAACTCATTTCAGTCTGGCTTATTTGGTATCAGATATTGTGAAAACTTACACTGTTCTCCTTGATGTCAAAAATAAAGTCTAAGGAATCACCCTTCAATAGTACTGGTGTTTAAAATTTACTCCATAACTCTTTGTTATGGATCAACTCCTTTGATCTTTGAAAGAGATCCTTTCAAAGGAGGATTCACTTTCAAAATGACCTTTCACTTACATATCTGGCATCTTCACTTTCCCTCCAAATAACTTCTCACAAATAATGGTCTTAGGGTATTCATGCTTCTTCCATGGTGGCCTCTGGTAGACCAGTATTTTTAAAGTTATGCTCAGATCTGGCGAAGTGTCTCTTCCACTATGCACTATTGACCAAAGCAGTCACAGGCCAGCCCAGATTCATGGGAAAAGAAAATAAATCTTACCTCTCTCAATGGAAAGAGTGTCAAATGAATTGTGGCTGTATGTAATCTACCAGTTTTTATTCTGACACCTTTAATTTTTAACTATGTCTTTAATTCTTTTTTTCAGGTATTGTGATCCAAACTTTGTAGTTTTGTCATATTATATTCCTCACAGTCTTGTCAAGGAAATATTTTTTAAAAAATATTTAACCACTTTTTTAACATTGATACTTACCTTAAATCACTATTATGGCACTGTTGGTATTTCCAGCAAATATTCGCTCTGATAACTATTATGATTTTTAGTTTTAAATTGAGGAAGCTCAGGCTCCAAAATGCCAAGTAACTAGCCCCAAATTACATAGTTTATAAGTGGAAGAGTCTAAAGGGATTTGATAGCAGTTTTGCCTGATCTAATACTTGTCCTTATATTCTCTAAGAATGGCCAGCCACTTTTCTGGGAAGGCAATACCAGCAATATGCAATCTTCAAAGTAGTTTTAATTTATTTTCTTTTATTTTGGTCTGTACTTGAGCTTTTAAAAGCATCCACTTTGTTCTTTTACCTTATGTGTTTTTATGCATTTTGTAAGAAGATTCATTTGTAATTATGTCAGTTGAGGCCCTGAAGGAAGCAGATACCGAGAAAACATTAGATATATAAGAGATAAGATATATTGGGGTAAACACCTATGCAGGAAATGGGGGTGGATCAAGAGGGCAGAGACTGCCTTCATAATATGATACAGTTAAGGCACTTGTGAAAGAAAAGAAGAATTGGGTATGAAAAGCCTTGGACCAACAATACCATTCTGAGAAAGTTAGTCATGATGGTCGGGAATATCCAAGCAAGCAAAAGTTACCCATTGGAGGAGTTCCATGTTGGGCAAGAATTAGCCAGCTCTAATACCCGCTACCATGCATAGCCATTGGCTAGAGGAAGCCCAGGAGCAGTGTAGCTTCATTAGAACCAGTATGGTGGGCCAAAAGGGAGGCAGTTGTACTTTCATAAAACTATGCTCCCTGTAGTGGGTTCTGTTGAATAATTAATCTGAGCAGTGTATCTCCATGGTCATCAGGATCCATCACTTGCTACATATAGATCCACTGCTTTATATGTATTTGGGAAACAGCTCCTTCATGGTTTTCATAGGACCCTTCTTTTGGGAGGGGCATCTTAAAGAAGGACATTAGTGGAACGAACTACAGCCCTATCACTGCAGTTGGTCTCATGGCTGCAACTGTTATTATACCTCCCCCCCCTCCTCTGCTAGTCTATATTCCTGTTAACCTTTGCTATCACTTTGGCAGGTAATGGAGGTTTACCTGGTGGTGTAACCCAGATCTTCATTCCTCAAGGGTCAGATGTGTGGTAATCATTCCTCAGAGATCTGGACACATAGTAATCATAATTTCTCAGACCAAGCTGCTTCACATGTCCATTCAAAGTGACAGTTGCCCAAGGAAATCCAAAAACTTACTCAAGTTGATCACTTGAATTTCAGATTTATTCCATTATGTAATTATGGATCTATATAAAAGTTTCCTCACCTCATTCTACTAACGAGGGTCACTAACCCTGTCAAGACAGTAAATGCTTTTTTCATTTGAAGTTCAGTGGGGCCCTTGCTGGGTCCTGACAAAAGTATACCCTCCTTGGGAACTAGGACCTCTAACACTGCAGGGCCCAGATTTGCAAGAATGGAAAGTACCAAGTACCTCAGTAGATTATTGGGAATGATGGTAAATTGAGCCACTCCTACTTCCACCCTTTTATCCCCAGCACCGTGTATTCTTTCTTCTTCCTGGAGACATGGAGGTCTCTGATTTAATGCACATACAACATCCTGAAGTATACCATTCCTTGCAGTGACTTGCCTGCCTCTAAGGGGGGACTTTTGCTGTACTTTCAGCAGGCTGTTGTAGTGTTCGGCAGCTTCTGGATAGTGCAGCACTTGATATGACCAGTAGGTCCTATGATTGTGGTCTCATTCCCACAACGCCTTCACTGTGAAGTGAATCCCCTTCTTAAATGCTATATTTTGTGGAATTCTACACCTGTGAACCAGGCAATTCTCTGAGGCCTGAATAGTCACGTTGACTGAGGTTCCAAAAGAAAAGCAAATTCATCCCCAGAATAGGTGTCTATGCCTGTAAGAAAAAACTGATTGCCCTTATAGATCAGAAAAAACATCAATGTATTTGACTTGGTTCTCAGCGTCTGTTTTTTGTCTCCTCAGGAATATTACCATTTTACCAGCTTGGCACTGGTTTCCATTGCTGGAAAGTTGGGCATTCAACAGTAACAATAGATAGCTAGGGATTCATTATATTCATGAGCCCATTGTGCAAATTTCAGGATGACCAATGAGGAAAGCTAACTAATGCCAACTGGACTAGTCATTTTGTCTAGTTAGTGTTCAGTGCCTATTGCATGGAAAATGCTTTCTATTGGGCATGATGCTGGCAGTCTGACATGTCACATAGTGTTTGGGCTAGAGCTATAGTATAGGTGGAGAATGTGTTGCCTCCAGAAACCAGAAAGTCCTACAAAGCATTGAGCTTCCTTCTTTGTGACAGAAAACGCCAAATGAAACAGTTTGTGTTTTGTTGTTGTTGTTGTTGTTGTTTTTTAAAGATTTTATTTATTTGACAGAGAGAGACACAGCGAGAGAGGGAACACAAGCAGCGGGGGAGCAGGAGAGGGAGAAGCAGGCTTCCTGCTGAGCAGGGAGCCCGATGCGGGACTCGATCCCAGGACCCTGAGATCATGACCTGATCTGAAGGCAGACGCTTAACAACTGAGCCACCCAGGCATCCCACAACAATTTGTGTTTTACTGAGGGACAGATATCCCATCACACCCCTGATCGTAATTCAATAGAGTGTCTCGTAAATTCAATCAAGTGTCAAATTCTTAAATCTTTTTAGAGAATATATCTAATCCTCCAGAGCACATTTATCGTATTAAGATCACTGATGTACTAGCCAATTTTTGCTCACACTTCCAAAGAGCCTGATGTCATCAATGTAATGGATCAGTGTGATGTCCAGATGGTCCAGATATCTTTGGATTATGAGGGCAAGCTAACAGAGTCATGGGTAAAACTGTAAATAAATATTGTCATTTCCATGTGAGTGTAAACTGTTTCTGATCCTCTTTTCTGATCAGAATAGAAAGGAACTCACGCCAAATCAATGGCAGCATACCAGGTATCAGAGACCTTATTAAACTGCTCTAACAAGGATATGACATCTGGTAGAGCAGCTAAAGTCAGAGCTGCTACTTGGTTAAGCTTGCTGTAGTTTACAGTCATTCTCCAGGTTCCATCTGGTTTTTACAGGGACAGACTGGCAAATCAAAAGGAGCATAATGGAGCTGCCATACATGCATTCTTGAGATTTTTAAAGGTGCACCAATCTCTGTCATTTTCCCTGGGATATATGGTTCTTGATTTACGATGTTTTCCAAGGCAGACCTGGGGAGTGAGAAATGTGATTGTAGAGGTTTCTACTTGGTCTTCCACGTTATGATAGCTCTTACCACACACCCCAAGTTTGTATCAATTGCCAGGTTGCCGATCCAAATTATAGACTCAGGTGCCAGGGGAAGGACCATGTGATGGATCCACACACCCCATAGATCCACTGTTTTATTCAGTATTCCATTTATTACCTGGCATCTATAAGCCTGCATTCTATCTAGGGAAGAATAGGGTGAGCATGATAATCTTTTGGCTAAGCATATATCATTGTCAATTCAGACTTTGTGTCCAATTGTTCTCCAAGTAGTTCCCTTTCCTGAGTGTCAGTCACCTGAGTAAATGGTTCTAGTTCCCTTTGGGGAGAGTTGGGAGTTGTTATAATACATACTTGCTACAGTGCTGTGGGGTCCTTCCTCCTAGGGATCTGGTCACCTTTTCAGTCCATGGATTTTGAACTGAAAATTGGTTCAAGTCCAGAATCTGAACAAGGGATTGTGACTCTTTAAAATAAATGCTTTCAACCTTCCACTGTTGCTTATTATATTAGCTGTGGGCTTGTCATATATGGCCTTTTTTGTTCCTTCTATACCCATCTGTTGAGGGTTTTTTTTTTTTAATCATGGAAGGATGTAGAATTTTGTCAAATGACTTTTCTTCATTTATTGAAATGATCATTTTATTAATGTGACATACCTTTATTGATTTGAATATGTTGAATCATCCTTGCACTCATACAATTCAGTAACAAAAAAACCCAAATAATCTCATTAAAAATGGGCAGAGGACGTGAATAGATATTTTTTTCCTCCAAAAAATACACAAATGACCAATAGGTACATGAAAAGATGCTCAACATCTCTAAACATCAGGAAACTCAGGTATAACCACAATTAGGTATTATTTCACATCTATTAGAGTGGCTATTATCAAAAGGACAAGAGATAACCAGTATTGGCAAGATTTTGAGGAAATGGAACCCTTGTGCACTGTTGATAGAAATGTAAACTGGTACGGTCACTATGGAAAACAGTATGGAGTTTCCTCAAAAATATTAAAGGTAGAACTACCATATGATACAACATTTCCACTTCTAGATATATATCTGAAGGAACTGAAATCACTATCTCAAAGAGATATCTGCATCCCCATGTTCATGACATCATATTCACAATAGCCAAGGCATTGAAATGACCTAAGTGTCCATTGATAGATTAAGCATAAAGAAAATGTGGTATATACATACAATGAAATATTCAGCCATAAAAAAAAAAAAAACAAATCCTGACATTTACAACATGGATGAATTGGAGGCCATTATGCTGAGTGAAATAGATCAGACAGAGAAAGGTAAATATTATATGGTTTCATTTGTACGTGCAATCTAAAAAAGCTGCACTCATAGAGGGATGCCTGAATGGCTCAGTCGGTTAAATGTCTGCCTTCAGCTCAGGTCATGATCTCAGGGTCCTGGGATCGAGCCCTGTGTTGGGGTCCCTACTTTGCGGGAAATCTGCTTCTCCCCTTCTCTCTTCCCCTCCTCTCCCCCCACCTTGTGCTCTCTCTCTCTCTCTCTCAAATAAATGAATACAATCTTTTAAAAAAATAAAAAATAAATTAAAAAGCTGCACTCATAGAAACAGAGAGGAATGGTGGTTGCCAGACACTTTGGGTAAAGGAAATAGAGATATATTGGTTAAAAGATACAAGCTTCCAATTATAAGATGAATAAATTTTGGAGATTTAATCTACAGCATGATGACTACAGATAACCATACCATATTATATACTTGAAAGTTGCTAAGAAACTAGATCTTAAATGCTTTTAATACAAAAAAAATGTAATTATGTGAGGTGACTAAGGTGTCAACAAACCTTATTTTGGTAATTATTTCAATGATTCACATGATACATATCAAATAATCACGTTGTACACCTTAAACTTTCACAATGTCATATGTCAATTATATCTCAATATAGTTGGGGAAAAAAGAAATTATACCAGCTCTCTATAGTCTCTTTTAGAAAATCTAAGCAGAAGGAATACTTCCTAAGTCATTCTATGAGGCCAGCATTACCCTAATAGCAAAACCAAAGACATTACAAGAAAGGAAGTCTATAGACTGAAAACTCTGGTGAACATAGATGCAAAAACATTCAACAAAATATTAGCAAATAAAATCCAATAATGTATAAAAATAATTATATACAATGACTGAGATCTTTATATAACAAGATTAGTATACAAAAGCCAATTGTGTTCCTATATACCAGCAACGAGCAATTGGAATTTGAAATTAAATATATTTATATTTTATATATATGAGATATATATTATATATTATATATATGTAAATATATATAATAATCACACCAAAAATACTTAGGTATAAGTCTAACAACATGTGTACAAAATCTATCTATCTATCTGCAGAAAACTACAAAACACTGATAAAAAAATTTTTTTTCATAGTCCCAGGCTCAGCTTTATTACCTAATACAAGTCCAATCTCTGGAACATTAAAATTAATTGTTCCAAAGTTTAATTAAAAACACAATTTACAAATATTTAATATCTTCTGAAAAGCATTTCCAAGTTAAGGATGAAAAAAATAAGTACAGAATATATAATGAAATACCAGTGAGCTTCAAATCCCATTGGGTCCACACTCGGCAACATCAGTCTATTTTGGTCCTTCAAAATCTTCCGTTAAATCTACAAAGTTGTTTTCTACAGTGGGGGAGGGGATGGAAATCCCCATTGCTTTTCAAACTCCATACGTGCTGACAATGTCGCCTGGAGTGACTTGCTGTGCAAGTGCTTTCAGATTGTTGGTTACCTGTTCAGCGAGATGCATTTCCCTATAAGAGGGACCCAAGAGACAGATCATGTTCGGAGGGGGTATGGTGCTCAGACGCTCATTCTGGGCTTCCTGAAGCTCTCGGAGCAATCTGGCGGTCTCATCAAATTTCCTCTGGAACATTTCAGTTTCTTCAGAGTCAAAAACTTCAACAGGAGTTTTTGTAAATGGTTCTAGTTCCCTTTGGGGAACTAGAACCATTTACAAAATGGTTGGGAGTGTGTGGGAAAGTTTAATAAGAAAAAACACTGGGAGTTTTTTAGGGTGATGAAACTATTTGTATTATAATGGTCAATATATGACACTTTGCCTAGAATCTTATAACTCCCAATGTAAAATGAATATATGCAAATTTTTACAAAATTATTTAGGAGGCTGGAGAATCCAAAATTAGGGTTCTCAGTGTTATACAAGAACCTAACTGTGTAAAAAATGAATGAATAAAACGTCCCCACTGAAGGGGGAGTAGGGAAAATGGCTCTGAATTTGGAAATGAGTATAGTTTGTAAGACTAAAGGCAAAATAAACCATACACAAGCACTGTACTCTAGTTGATAAAATTGTTTTCCTAAGGTGTAATCATTGATGATTCTTAAAATATTATTTGTATATACTGGATTGAAGAAATAAGTAAACAAGTGGCAGATGATGAGAGCCAGGTTTCTTAGTGTTAATAAGAAAAGAAGGAAGCAAAGAATGGTCCATGTGGTAATGGATTAGTGTGAGAGATTACAGTATGAACTCATATGTAGCTTAGTATAACTGTAGATGGTTACATGTGAAATATTTATAGATATGTGTCTATATACAACTTAGTATACACAAATATAGTTCCTTGCTCTGTCAACTCAGAAGACATAGAAGGTAGGACTCTCAGTAGCAACAAGCACACCCAGGGCCCAGATCTTGGTTTCTTTCTTTTTCTTTTTCTTTCCTCTTTCTTTCTTTCTTTCTTTCTTTCTTTCTTTCTTTCTTTCTTTCTTTCTTTCTTTCTTTCTTTCTTTCTTTCTTTCTTTCTTTCTTTCTTTCTTTCTTTCTTTCTTTCTTTCTTTCTTTCTTTCTTTCTTTCTTTCTTTCTTTCTTTCTTTCTTTTTCTTTCTTTCTTTCTTTCTTTCTTTCTTTCTTTCTTTCTCTCTTTCTCTCTTTCTCTCTTTCTCTTTCTCTCTTTCTCTCTTTCTTTTTCTTTCTTTCTTTCTTTCTCTCTCTCTTTCTTTCTTTCTTTCTTTCTTTCTTTCTTTCTTCTTTCTTCTTTTTCTTTCTTTCTTTCCTTTCTTTTTTTTAAGATTTTTGTATTTATTTTAGAGAGAGAGACTGTGAGAGGGAGGGTGGGGCAGAGGGAGAGAATCCTCAAGCAGACTCCTCACTGAGTGTGAAGCCCAATGCAGGGCACCATCCCAGGACCCTGAGATCAGGACCTGAGCCAAAAATCAATAGCCAGCTGCTTAACTGACTGAGCCACCCAGTTTACCTCAGATCTTGGTTTGTAATAACCATTCTCCAATACACTGAAGCAAGGCTCCTTGGAGAAATGGCTGAATCTAGGACTAGTGCAGGAAATATATAAAATGAGCATGGAGCATTGAGTTGTAAAGAAAGTAAGGAAGTTACTTTCTTGAAGTTCTTTAAGCATCAAGAAAGTGCAGAAGTGCTAACACACACACACATACATACACACACACCCCACACACACTGATGAGAGTATGTCCAAGGGACACAGAAGCCAACTGGAAGAGTTTCCAATGGCTCATGATGGGAAAATGTGAGCAGTAGATTCTAGCCCAAAATATAAAACAATTATCTATGTGTTCATAATGATATAAATAGTGATTGAATACATTAATAGAGAGGGGAAATACACAAATCACCTATGCAGAAATATTCCAATTAATTTACGTAGACACTATGCCCCTCAACAATGTGGAGAATAACTTCCCATTCCATAATGTATGCTGTGTGAAGTGTTTTCCATTTAAAGAATACACTATAGAAATGGAGGAATAGTAAATTCCCAGTAAGGAATCCTGACAATACTATTTCATCCAAGTGACAAGATCAGTATCAATAGTGATTAATCGTATTGATAGCAGTTACCCTTGATATGATGTAATGAGAATGGCACTTTACCTCTGTGATCTTCCTCCCCTAAGCCCATAATTCCAATCTAATCATGAGAAAAATAAGACAAATCCCAAATGAGGGCCATTTTGCAAAATGGTATGTAGTACCATGTTGTACAATACCTCTCAAAAATTGTAAAGGTCATCAAAAACAAGGAGAGACTGAAAACTGTCACGCCAAGTGGAGCCTAAGACATAATGACTAAATGTAATATGGTATCCTTGCTAGGATTGTGAAACAACAACAAAAAATGACATTAGGTGAAAACTAGAAAATATGAATTAAGTATGACCACATGTCATAAGTAATATCAACATTTTCTCATTAATTGGGACAAAATACCACACTAATGTAAGATGTTAATAAATGGAAACTGAATGTAGAAACTGAATTCTGTACTATCTGTAAATCTAACACGATTCTAAAGTCAAAATTTTATTTTCAGAAAATCAAGTGGTAAGGGAATAAATTAAACCATAGGATGGCAGCGTAGGCTAGTAGTTTGGAGACAGAAATATAAAGCAGAAGTTTATGTCCATCTGCCTGATTCTGTGTTGTGTGGGGTGTTTTACCCCTGATGACTCTAGCAAAAGGTCTGTAATTTAAAAATGCTAACGATGGTAGAAAGTTTCGAAGGATTTCTGAAAAACTGAGTATCTGGATCTGTGAAAACAGAGCAGTTTTTAAAAACGGTGTTGTTGAGGATGCTTATTTAGGTCAGAATTCAAGAATTTCAGGTACCTGAGAATTCTATTCAGGATGTCTTGAGAATCATTTCATCTTACAGAATATTTTATTATAGATAGTGTTTTTTAAAGGTAGCGCTATTAGGGGTGCCTGGGTGGCTCAGTTGGTTAAGCATCTGCCTTCGGCTCAGGTCATGATCCCAGGGTCCTAGGATCAAGCCCTGCATTGGGTTCCCTGCTCAGTGGGAAGCCTGCTTCTTCCTCTCCCCCTGCTTGTGCTTTCTCTCTCTCTCTCTCTCTCTCTCTCTCTCTCTGTCAAATAAATAAAATCTTTAAAACAAAAATAAAAGGAGTGCTATTAGCACT
Organism: Zalophus californianus; assembly: GCF_009762305.2. Taxonomy (NCBI): domain Eukaryota; kingdom Metazoa; phylum Chordata; class Mammalia; order Carnivora; family Otariidae; genus Zalophus; species Zalophus californianus. The sequence goes on along the minus strand of NC_045606.1, from coordinate 42,398,804 downwards.
TTTGGTGAGATATTTCTTGTCTTAATAAATGATAGTAGCAAACTTACCGCCCTCTGGAAGTTGTGACAATCCAAAATGCATCTATTAAAAAAAAAAAAAAGCCAAAGGGAATGGTACCTTATATTTGCCAATACTGAGTTCTTTGAAGAGTTATAATTTCACTAAATTAAAGGATTAGGAAAGATAACATGTCCTCTGAAAGTGCCACAAGGATGGTAAAGAGTCTGTAGTTGGGAATTAGTATACTTTAATATCCTGGATAGATAAACCTCCTCCACTCCTATGAAGGCTAATTCTTCTCTCTGTGTACTTTATTTTTAGTTTTATTATACTTTTCAAATATACACTTGAGAGATTTTTATTTATGCCTTTTACTCAGAATGAACAATTACTAGTGGCTGCATTAGCGATACAAACATATGTGTGTGTATATATATATATATATATATGTATGTATTTCTCTTGATTAACTAATTTAAAGCAAGATATCATATATATGACCCCACAAATTTCAGCATACATTTATATAATAAGTAGCCATTTAAAAATGTCACTAAGCCTCATAATAATAGTAACATTTTCTTAATATTTCATAATCTTCAGTCCATAATGATTTTCCCCAATTTTCTCAAAAGTTTCCTTTAAGAATCATTTGGAGTGAATCAAGTTTCCATGTTTTTAGTTTTGGTAGTTTTTAAACCTTCATTTTTTTTTTAGAGAAGTTTTAGATTCACAGCAAAACTGAGAAGGTACAGAGATTTCCCACAAGTGCCCTGCTCCCCCACATGCATAACCTCCCCACATGCATAACCTCCCCATTAGTGACATTTTTAAATGGCTACTCCCATAAACATTGTACATTTGTTACAATTAGTGAACCTATGCTGACACATCATAATCACCCAATGTCCCTAGCTTACATGAGGGTTCACTCTCAGTATTGCACATTCTGAGTTTGAACAAATTTTATAATGACATGTATCTACCATGATGATATCATACATAACCTATTTGCTGCCCTCAAAATCCTCAGTGTTCCACCCATTCATTCCTCCCCTCACCCTGACCCGGGCAATCACTGAAGTTTTTAGTGTCTCCACGTTTTTGCCTTTTCCAGTTATCATATAGTCAGAATCACACAGATTGAACATAGAGTAACCTTTTCAGATTCACTTCTTTAACTTAGGAATAGACATTTAACGTTCCTCCATGTCTTTTCATAGCTTGATAGTTCATTTCTGCTTAGTGCTGAATAATATTCCATTGTCTGGATGTGCCAGAGTTTATTTATGAATTCATCTACTGAAGGGTATCTTGGTTGCTTCCAGGTTTTGGCAATTACAAATAATGCTGCTATAAATCTGTGTGTAGGTGTTTTTGTAAACATGTTTTCAATTCCTTTGGGTAAATACCAAGGAGTGCAATTGTTAGGTCATATGGTGAGTTTGTATAGCTTTGTAAGAGACTGCCAAACTGTCTTCCACAGTGGCTGTACCATTTTGCATTCCTACCAGAAATGTGTGAGAGTTCTTACTGCTTCATATTTTCATCAGCATTGAGTTCTTCACTGTTTTGGATTTTGGCTATTCTAATAGGCACGTAGTGATACCTCACTGTTGTTTTAGTTTGTAATTCCCTGATGACATATGCTGTGGAGCATATTTTTATATGCTTATCTACCTTCTCTATATCTTCTCTGGTACGATTCTGTTAATATGTTTGGCTCATTTTTTTTTTTTTTCTAGAGAGTGGGGAGGCAGGTGGACAGAGGGAGAGGGAGAGAGAATCCCAAGCAGACTCCATGCCCAGCATGGAGCCCAACACGGGGCTCTATCTCACGACCCTGAGATCATGGCCTGAGCTGAAATCAAGAATCAGAGGCTTAACCAACTGAGCCACTCAAGCACCCGGCCCATGTTTTAATCAGATTGTTTGTTTTCTTATTGTTGCATTTTAAATGTTCTTTGTATATGATGGATGACAGTCTTTCTTACAAATGTCTTTTGAAAATATTCTCTCCTAGTCTGTGACTTATCTTCTTATTCTCTTGACATTGTTCCTTATATAGAGAATTTTAAAAATTTTAATGAAGTCCTTGTTATCCATTATTTCTTTCATAGTGTTGTGTCCAAAAATTTATTGTCATACCCAAGATCATCTAGATTTCCTGTGATATCTTCTAGGAGTTTGATAGTTTTGTGTTTTACATAAGGATTTATGACCCATTCATTTTGAGTTAATTTTTCTGAAGAGTGTAAAGCTATGTCTGGATTCTTTTTTTTTTTCTTTTTTGTACGTTGATGTTTAGTTGATCCAACACCATTTGTTGAGGACTTTATCTTTGTTTCATTGCATCACTTTGTTCCTTTGTCAAAGATCAGTTGACCATATTCATGGAGGTCTATTTTTAGGCTCTCTATTCTATTCCATTAATCTACTTGTTGATTCTTGCACCAATATCTCACACTCTTGTTTATTGTAGCTTTTTAGGAAGCCTTGAAGTCGGGTAGTGTCAGTCCTCCAACTTGTTCTTCTCCTTCAATACGATGCTGGCCACTCTGAGTTTTTGCCCCTCCATATACACCTTAGAATCAATTTATCGATATCCACAAAATAACTTGTTGGGATTTTTGACATCTATCGCACGGATTCTATAGATTACGTTGGGAAAAACTGACATTTTGACAATATTGAGGCTTCCTATCTACTAACATGGAATATCTCTCCATTTTTTCAGTTCTTTGAATTTATTTGTGAGAGTTACATAGTATTACTAATATAGGTCTTGTACATATTTTATTTATGTCTAAGCATTTAATTTTCTTGGGTGCTAATGTGCATAGCATTGTGTTTAATTTCATCTTTTACTTGTTCATTGCTGGTATATAAAAAAGTGATTTTCTTTCATATATTAACCTTGTATTGTGCAACCTTGCTATAATTGTTTTATAAGTACCAGGAATTTTTTTAAAATCAATTCTTTAGGATTTTATACACAGTTTTATTTCTTCCTGCCCCATGTGTATACATTTTATTTCCTTTTCTAGTCTTCTGCATTAGGTAGAACTTCCAGGATGATGTTGAAAAGGAATAGATAGGAGAGGTAGGTAGGAGAGGATATTCTTGCCTTGTTTCTGATCTCAGTGGGAAAGCTTTGCATTTTCTCTATTAAATTTGAAGCTAGGTGTAGGTTTTATGTAGATATTCTTTATCAAGTTGAGGAAGTGCCCCTCTATTAGAAGTTTATTGAGAGTTCTTATCATTCATAGGTGTTGGATTTTGTCAAATCCTTTTTTTTTGGCATCTATTGATGTAATCCTGTGATTTTTCTTTTATAGTCTGTTGATGTAATGGATTATATTAGCCGATTTTTTAAGATTTTATTAATTTATTTGTCAGAGAGAGAGAGAGAGAAAGAAAGCACAACCAGGGGGAGCCGGAGACAGAGGAAGAAGCAGGCCCCATGCTGAGCAGGGAGCCCGATGCGGAACTCGATCCCAGGACCCTGGGATCATGACCTGAGCCGAAGGCAGACGCTTAATGACTGAGCCACCCATTAGTTGATTTTTGAATGTTAATCCAGCCTTGCATACCTGGGATAATCCTCACTTTGTAGTGAGGTATAATTATTTTTATATGTTATTGGATTTAATTTGCTAATACTTTGTAGAGGATTTTTACTTTTATGTTTATGAGAGATATTGGTCTGTACTTTCCTAGGTCTATACCATAAACATATATTAAGGAGAGGACTTATGTTTTTTTCCAGCATCTCCCTCCCTACTTCTCTGTAAGGGTTGGGATGCTCACCTGATTGGATGGAATCCAGGATCATGGATTGCTCAACTACTAAGAGTCTGGAATAGCCTACAAAACCATAAGATTATAAATTTGTGTTGTTTTAAGCCATTATGTCTTGATAATTTGTACAGTAGAAAGAGAAAACTAGTAAATCACCATACTGGTGAATGTTTAGTTTGTTTCCCCTTTTTCTGCTATTATATGTATTGTTGGGAACAATGTTTTTACAAAGCAAGGTAACTTTTGTCCTGAGTTTTGCATTATTTTATTGAGATATAATTTAGAAGTATGATAACTGAGTCAAAGTGTATTATTCCATAAATAGTAAGAGGGGACGGATTTATTACATCCTAACCAGCACTGAGTATTATATAGTATGCTTCTAAGTTTTTGCTAGTTTTATAGATGATAATTTTCTCCTATTTCTTTAATTTGCACTCATTTCTTTAAAATTACACAGTTTTCATATGCTGATTAACAATTAGTGTGTCTTTTTTCATGAATAATCTATCCATGCTTTGCTTCTCCCTCCTTCTTTTTCTTTTAACTGGGTGTTTCTTGTTTTAATTAAAAGTATTTGCCTCTTTTAAATATCACTAGCTCTCTGATATCATATTTTGAAGTAAGTAAAGTACACATATATACCAACATAAATGTATTTTTTAATCAAGTCAAGAATATTACTTATTTCCCAAATTTTCAAAGTAGTTATTACCAACTCATAACAGGCTTAGTATTATATCTTATTTAAATAATGTACTTATTTAAGTATATTGCTTTTTCCTAAAGGAATGTATTTGCCTCATTTATTTCATTTGTGTCTGAACTCAAAATAACATTTACTTTGTGAATACAGAATTTTAGTGAACATGTTTCCAAACTTCCATAGTTTTATTTTCTCATTATATCCTATATGGGTGTTTTAATCTTGATTCCACTTGAAAGCAGAGGCTGAGATGTAGGTTTATATGCAGGTGATTGATACAGGGAAGTGATCCTCAAGAGCTGAGGAACTAAGGAGCATGAATAGGGAAAGATGGAAAGCTACGTGAAAGTGCATTATCAAATTGGTCAGCTAGTGCCCTGTGCCTCCAGGACCTTCTGAGGAGTGATCAGATTGCACCTAAAGTGTCTCCAAATGAAGAAGAGTTAAAGCATTCTCCATTGGCTCATATCCCGCACTTGCTGAACATGGCCCCCAACGCCGCCTACCACACACAAACACTTTCCAGATGCTGACCAGTGCTGAACCAACTGCCACAGGCACCCCGTGCCCCAGCATTGCAAAAGTGACAAACACGGCATGCCATTAAGGTGAGAAATCTAATTTCAAGCTGCAAAAAGAAACCACACACATCCATGTTCTTCTACAGATAAGCCAATCAACTACAATTTGTCTCCCTAAGCCAGTTTGAATTAAGGTTCTGACTCTGGCAAGTAAACAAGATGATAAAAAGAGATACATTAAAAGTGTGCTTTGATTTGGGCAAGTGGCTTAAATTCTCTGTGATGTGAGATTTTCATCCACGAAATCCTAATTCATAGGGTTGTTTTGAAGACGAAATGAACTAATAGCGGTATTATTATTATCAATGTTGATAATAATATTATTTATATTTTTTGAAAGCAAATACCATTACTATTACTGTAATTTAAAAAATTAAAATGCTATTATGTAACTTATGATATTTTCAGTAGAAGCAATAATCCATTTTCCTTAGTTGCATTTTATTATATTATTTAAATTATCTGTAATGAATACCTTTGAAATGGATAGTGCTCAGATAATAGTTGTTCTATAAATACTGATTGAAATTCTCTACAACTAAGAATCTCGGTGATTGATGATAGAAAACATAGTCTTTTGAGATCCATAAAATAAAAGGGGGGATTGTTCATTTTTAAATAAACATAGTGCAAGGAATTTTATGTGAATATAATTTTTATGTGTGTTTAATTAAAGAGTTGTATGGATTGAAGTAGAAGATGATGCAAACAAATTGAATTGGTGTTTTTTTTTTTTGTCATGTGTTCTTGTTATTACACTAATGTCTTTTTACTTTGGAAGAAGAAAAATGTAATTCAAGAGAGAATATACCATAGAACAGGTTCAAGGAACTTATTTTTTCTTCTCTATTTCTAAATATTATTTAAAGTTCAAACTAATCTTAGTCTTTAAAAATGCTTTAAAATAGAGAGCTCTGGATGTGATTCCACATTTAACAGGATCACCTAGAAATACAAGATTCTGACATCCCAGATAAATGAACAACAAATGGAAAAGGCTACAGAAAGTTTCAAATCCATCTGATGTGTAGACTTTAAAGAATGTTGAGCTTTCTGTTTTTTGTTACTTTTAAAACTGTCATATACAAATCAACTTCTAAAAATCCTCCTTAATGTTTTAATTAAAGAGTGCAAACTCTTTATTACATATTAATTACTTGGCAACTGTAAAACACTCTAACATGATCATTTGTAGTAGAAAATAACAAAGAACTTTAAATTATTTTTGAAACTTTACTTGGAAAGAAATAATCAAAGTGGATATAACACACAACATTTTCAAAGTATAATCAGGTAAAATGTTTGGTAAACAAATGCCAATAATGGCAACATTTTGAGAAAATATTAACTTAAATTCATTTGGTATTTTTCCTCTAAATGTTTCCAAAATGACACCCTCCCCCATCACTACATATACACACACAGTATCTCCAAGAGGAAATTAAAAAGTAATGACATTATTTTTTTACTTCATAGACTAAATAGATACGGTGGAGAAAAGTTAAATGGTTTATACAGTAGTAGAGAGCAAGTTATCGATGAAATGAATGTATAATCCCTATCAACTCCTACATTTGATTTGTTTGTAATGCCTGATGCTGACAGTCCAGAAAGAGCAATGCATATGTGATTTGGTGATTGTTTTACATGCCTTCTATAGAGGAGGGGTAGCAAATAAAATTAACAAGACAGGGACGCCTGGGTGGTTCAGTTGGTTAAGTGTCCGACTCTTGGTTTTGGCTCAGGTCATGATCTCAGGGTCCTGGGATCAAGCCCTGCGTTGTGATCTGTGTTCTGTGCAGAGTCGGCTTGAGATTCTTTCGGTCCCTCTGCCCCTCCCCCCACTCGTGCTCTAGTTTTCTCTCTAAAAATAAATAAATAAAATCTTAAAATTAAATTAAAGTAACAAGACAAACCCATGCCTAAATAAATTTAAACTATTGGAAGAAACACAAAGCTACAAAAAATTTCTGTATTAAGAATGTGATGTGATAAATATTACAAATGCAGATATTCTTAGATGAACATTGAAAAATATGAGACTAATTCTGCCTGGGGCGATTTGGGAAGTCATCTTTGAAAAGACTAATTTTAATTTCATTTTCAAATGCTGTAGGTCAGGTATTCTCAAGTTCACCTATTTGTTAAAATCAAAAGTTAAGTCCAATTCTTTTTAACACTAAAGCTCATACTCTTTACATTTCAATAAGAAGACATGAGAAATTAAGATCAACTTGGAAATAAACAATCTCTGTCTCTGTCTCCCTGGGTCCTCTCTCTTTTCTTTGTTTCCCTAAGGACAATACACAATAAAGACTGCTGATGGTCATACACAGAGGAATTTGAGCCAAAGAACTTAGCATTAGATGCCAGCTTCGAGGCTACTATGATCTCAGGGTCAAGTGACAGGATTAATGCAAGACTGAAAAAGTGGCTGTTTAGATAAAGGGAATAAAGAAGGAATTAAAACTGTTTTGACTTTAGCCTTGGAGATGTAAAATCAATCGCACCATTAACAAGAGTGAAGAGTTGTGATTTCAGCAAGGTTAGAGCCAACAGGAGGCCAACAGCAGGCTTAAGACAAGTGCGCTTAATCCTGTATCCCTACTTCACCCCTCCTAAAACAAAATAACACCATGGCTTCAGCGGTCCTTGAAGCTCCATGCCCCGACCTCTACTCCCCACATGTGTACCATACAAGTACATAGTAACAATATATGCTTGTCAGGCAAGTGTATTTCCAAGATAAATTCCTGGATCCCAACATGTTGCTGACTCTAATCCCAAATCCTTCTTATAAAGAAATTTGAGAGGCAGCACTTTTGGGGAGGAAAATGTTAAGTTCATTTTTTTTTTATGTGTTGAATTTACTTGTAATGTAGTTCATGTAGTTACACGATGTATGAAGGGTTATGTACTGTATATAGGGCCTGTAAGAATTAGGCTTAGCAATGTTGGACTGAAAGAGTTCCTTGAGGCTGGAGAATATATTTAGAGTTGAAATGGGAATCTAGTCCTGAGTATGGGAGTGCTGACTGACAGCCTGTTTCAGAATACAGTTTTAGAGAGAAGAGAAAAAAAGAGAGAAAAATAACCAAAAAAAAAAAAAAAAGGATCTTTTAGAAAAATTGGGTAACTAAGTATCACACTGATTCTGACTGGCTTCATTAGAGCCAAGTTGTTTCAGCAGACAAACTGAAATCTGAAGTCTTCACAATGATGGTAGAGATGAAGTGGACAGAGAAAAAACACACATTTCTTTCAACATTCCAAAAAAATAAAACCCTGAGATGGTGTGAGGGAAATGCCATACTTGGTAACTGCTTCCTTGCTGGTGGTGTGCACACTAACAATTCACTCTCCTCTGTCTTCTCGAAAGCTACTCTGGTGTGGAGTTGTCTTTCTAGTGGACTGAAAACCATATTCTCCTCTAAATCTTTGCTTCCAGAAAATGCCGTTTATAAGTGCAGTTGTTTGGGAAGGCAAAATTTCTGATATTGTAAAATAGACCATTCCAAAGTAAGTTCTGCTGGTATTTAGCCTTCTCCCATTTACCTAATAATTTTATAATTATTTAAATAGAACTCAGATCTTCAAAGTCCTTTTACTGTGTTCATCCTTCAACTCCTTAGCATTATTAATAGTGAAATAACCTCAACTACCAAAGATGGCTGAGAATTAAAAAATAAGCAGAAAAATGCCATAGAGCAGCTCAAAGATGACACAAGCTCATGCACTAAAATCCACGCAGATAACTCAAAGGGGAGCATCTTCCATTCTCTAGTTAATATTATTTTAGACATGATTCTAAGTGACTTCTAAGAATTCAGTAACCAGCAAGCCAACAGTAATGTAACTCAATGTATTCACAGTAGAATGATGGAACATAGAACATGTGTGAAAGGTTCGTATATTGCAAGGATATATACAGGCAGTGTCACTATAACTTAGCTAACGTCTCAACTCAGAGTACATTTAAAACAGAACATGAGAAGGTGATAGAAATGCCATCAGCAGGAACATTGTCAGCAGAGAGAACTGACTGCTGATAATTTGCTGATGGGGGAGGTGATAGAAAACCCATAAAAACAGACTGCAAAGCTGAAAAAATAATTAAAGGATAATATAAAATTATTCAGTGTTTTATGTAACTGCAAAACTACTGACGTATGACTCTATACAGTTCAGTTCTTTTGGATTTTCATGGGGTTGATGCTTCATAAGTGTGCACAGATTAAATTATATCAAATATATACTAGTAGAGAAAGCTAGCGGAACATGGATTCAAGAACGGATTTTTCTCAATTTTACTTCGCTTTCTCCCTACTCCTTTCCCTGCATCCATGTCCTGGTTTTGTTTATCCTCAACTCATTTTGCTCACTGCCTTCAGGTTTTCTACAATCTCAGTTAGTGGCAGTGATGGACATATTTCTGTCAAAATATTTGGCTGCTTGAAAGAGGAAACTTAGCTAACTAAAGTAACTGATTTGGAATACTTCTTCTGGAAATGTCAACTAAAGGCCATGTTGTGGAGTTGGAAGCAAAGGACATGTTAGATGAATTCATTATAAGAGATATTTTTCATTTCTTTCTAACCTTTGAAAACTATGTTCCAATGAAATTAATTAGCTTGATGTAGTTCTCATTTATACCATGTCTAATTTATACTAACAAAGTAAACTGTAGGTAGCAAATTGCCCAAATATTTCAAGCAAATTGAAATAAACTTCTATTTAGTAACTATTCCAGAAGAAAATATTTTTGTTCCAACGACTGGCCTAATTATCCCAGTCATGGCACTTTTGTTTACACGATTCATTCTTTACGCTAACAAAATTGCCCAAATTTTTCAAGGAAAATAAACTTCAGTTTGGTGAAAAATTTTAGGAAACATAGTGTTAGAAGATTTCCTTCTCCTTCAGTACCCATGGTTCTTGGTCACGTCGCTTTGAAGAATAGAGAGGTAGACCAGACAGAGTGGTGGGCAGCAAAGCAAGGTTTACTGAGTGATAATAAAGTGATAGTACAAAGCTCCCAAAGAAGGAGGAGACCCAAGAGGGTTGCCATTGGACTTTCTAAGTCTAGGGGTTTTTACGGGCTTGTTGGCGGGCTGTTTTAATCTGATTAACCTTCCCTGTGCCTATCACCCAATCAGATTTTTGTCATCTGTCTTTTAGGTAGGAAAGGGTGGAGGGCTCCTTTCAGGGCAGTGTAAAATCCTTTGAAGGTGGTTTCCTCTTGGGGGGGGGAGGGGGCTTTTCCCTGCCTGCCTTTCTTCCAACTATCCTTCATCAATAATATTTTTAATCCCAAATATCAGACTAACTATCCCAGTACTGAATCTCCTTTTATAGACAGAAAATAAAAATGGATCAGTTCACATTGGTTTCTTATTCAAACTTCAGTAGCAAAATGTTCTACTATCTCCTACCATTTTCTCAATGGCTGGCTTTTCCAGGCATAGCATTCTATTTAATACCAGATACTTTTTTCTTTAGGAGTTAGAGGTAACATGGGAGTGGGGTAGGAAAGACAAGGTAAGAACTTGATTGTTCTGAACCCTCCCCACGATGTCTGGGTTGACTCTAAGAACGCCGTGCCACCAAATCAAACCGAAGAAGCAGTTGTTTTTGTTGGTGTCAAGTGAGTACCAAGTAGCCAAAATTTGAATTATTGAAGACATAATATGCAGAGTGGAAAGTCCAACTCAGATTTTGGTCAAAAATATACCTAGTGGTAAGGTTTTTCTGTGACAGAAACAATATTTTAGAGAAATTCATTATTGGTGATGGATATTTGTTCAGTTTGCAACATCCAGTTGTATAGTACCATCCTCTGTCTTTTGGGTTTAGATTGAAATCCTACCCTGCAGAACCTTTGGAATATCAGGTTGTTGCCTTTTTCCTGGCAAGGCTCTGAAAAACACATATCATTTCTTCTTTTGTTACTATTTTCTGTGCTATTGTGCTTATTATTCTTCTGTGCTTCTACATTTTGTGTCCTTAATCAGCAGCTCCCACGGTACTACCTCTGCCAGTCAGGTACTTGTGATGATTTCTGACCCCATAACCAAAGGTGCTATTTCACTAGAGGTTGAACGGAGAGGACTCCCACAAGACTCTAGGACTAGGGTTATTTTGCTATTGGTGTGGCCTGGGAGTATTCCCTTTTTAAAAGCCTCCTTCTAACAAGAACATGAAAACAATTTTCTCATGTATATATCAGATATTTAAAAGCCAACACCCCAGTTTTCATATAAAAGTAATTTTTCCTTGTTGACCAAGAATTAATGTCCAAGGACACAACTCATATAACTTTCTCCAGTAAGAAAACTTTAATTCAAAGTTAAAGTAACATTTGTTCTGTTCAATTATTTAATACTAGAATATGGAATCTTGCTAGTCTTCTTTCAAATCGGTTTAACATTTTAGCACTTTCTTACCCCAAAATAACAATGTGACTTTGCATTTTTACCAGAACCATCACCTTCATCCTTCTTTGGAATTTAATTTTTTTTCAAATCTTTTATATCATTTCATTTGCATTGTAATGCAAATTAATTTGTTCTGGTCAACAGATAATCAAATGATAAGACAAGAGGCAAGATAGGGGTCTGAGCGTTTTGCGTCTATTAAGGCTGAAGTACTCAGTTTTTGTTAATATTAAAAAATTGTCCAGGGGATCTTAATTGCCCAATCACTAGTTCTATTATTATTTTCTTAATTAGGAAATGTTTTGGCAGTCGGGTTTAGTTCTTAGAGTTTTAAGAGTGTCAGAGTGGCTTCCCAAATTTAGAATATAGGTTAGCAGTAGAATGGAGACTGCCAACAGCCTTAGGATTAATCTGTCTGACTGAGTCTGTCCCTCGTTATTTGACCATGGCTGTCATGGTGAAAGATGAACTCACTTGTGCTTGGACTGTTAATATAAATGAGCTCTATTTCACTTTGAGATGTCTTGATTGAGAATTCTTGAGATGACTGGGGTCAATTTTCTGAGAGGTTACAACTAATTTAGAACTTACAAGTCACTATAAATAGTTTAAGCTGATCATTTTAATATGACACACTTTACTCTTGGATTGAATTTCATTTGCTGGCCCAAAACCAATTATTTAGGTTTTTTAAGTCTTTCGAGAAATCACACAAAGTCCCAACTAACCAAAGTATAAATTTCCCTCCTAGTTACAGACATTTTAGAGATATATTGAATTGTAGTATGTAGTGCTGATCCTTTGGGCACCCCACTGGCAAATTCTTTGTGTCCTGAGAATTGCCTAATTATGCCTTTTCTTTGTTCTCTATCTTTTAATCAGACTTTAACTTCTCTCCCTATGATTTCCTTGGTTTTATTAATGGAACTGCATGAAAAACTTAATCAAAATCCTCCTTTGCAAGTTTAAACAAAATAAACCTGTTTTTTTCTCCATATGTAATTTGTCTTTTATATTGTTTTTTCTTTTTATGGTGATCTTGTCGAAAAAAACTAACTCATATTACATTTTTTAAAGACTAAAAACCAGTTTATGGACCTGAAAATCCACTTATTTATCCCTGTTAATAGTAGTTTTCTGTCATTTAAAAATATTTCATTGTCCTTTTTTCAAGGTGATCCATAATAACTATATACATATGTGTGTACATATATATAATTTCTTATGATTATAAGATATATTAATTTTTATTGGGTTCTGATAAAGAAAAATTATCCTGGACAAATTAAACAAAGGAGACTCTATTTCAGACTATCACAATAGGAGAGAGAGATTGAATTCAACTCTCCTGAAACAAAAGGTGGGAGCGTTTTTAAGCTCAGGATGAGCTAAGTGGAAAGTACTGGATGACTTTCGTAGGGAGGGTTGGTCAATGTGATTAGGCCATCGGTGTTTGCTAATTGGCACTTACAAAAGTTATGCCCCTGTCTTTCCCCAGAGATTGGGAAATAAGGACTTTTTATCTTTTTTTCCCTATTGAAATTCTTTTAGGTATAATTGATACATTAGTTTCAAATGTTTAACATAATAATTCCATATTTGTATATATTGTAAAATGATCATCACAGTAAGTCTAGTTTAATACCCATCATCATACATAGTTACAATTTTTTTCCTTATGATGAGAACTTTTAAGATCTACTCTTAGCAACTGTCAAATATACATACAGTATTGCTAACTATAGTTGCCATCCTATACATTACATCCCCATGACTTACTTTGTAGCTGGAAGTTAGTATCTTTTGACTCCCTTTACCCATTTTGCCCACACCCTACGCTCCACCTCTGGCAATGACCAATCTGTCCTTTGTATCTATGAACTTGCTTTTGTGTTTTTTTATTTCTTTGTCCTCATATAAGTGAGATACCATTCTCTGATCTATTTCACTTAGCTTAATGCCCTCAAGGTCTATCTGTGTCATTGGAAATAGCAAGGTTTCATTTTTTGTGGCTGAATAATATTCCTCTGTGTGTGTGTGTGTGTGTGTGTGTGTGTGTGTGTGTATTACATTTTCTTTATCCATTCATCTGTCAATGGACACTTAGGTTGTTACTCTGTCTTGGATATTGTAAATAATGAAAATTAAGATGCATATACTTTAAAAAAAAAAAAGATGCATATACTTTTTGAGTTAGTGTTTGTGTTTACTTTGGATAAATACCCAGAAGTGGAATTGCTGGATCATATAGTAGTTCTGTTTTTAATTTTTTGAGGAATTTCCATACTATTTTCCATGGTGGATGCACCAGTTTACATTCCCACCAATAGTGCACAAGGGTTCCCTTTTCTCCACATCTTTTGCCAATACTTGTTATCTCTTATCTTTTTTGATAATAGCCATTTGACAGGTGTGAGATGATATCTCATTATGGTTTTGATTTCCATTTCCCTGATGATTAGTGATGATGAACATCTATTTGTGTACTGGCCCTATCATCTTTGATGATTACATTTCAAAGGGATGGCTCCCAGATTCTGGAGAAAGATAGTCCTGCCTTATAAAACTGGGAGTCTGGGAGAAGATTTACATCTCAAAGAGGCAAAGAAATAATTTACAATTGCAAGTTTCCTGAAGTAAATGCTCTAAGAAAAGGGAAATTAGAACTCATAGTAAGAAACTTCTCTAAAGTTTAGTCAAACTGAGGGAAATGTTAAAGCCATCTTGGTCAGTTCTAATAATTATTCATGAAAAAATTGTGAAATTTATCCAATAAGACAAATGTTGCCTTAAATATCTGAATATTTTCAAACAAAATATCTGGTTGCATTTTTATAATGGTTTTTAGTTTGCCAGTGAAGAATCTAATAATAAAGCTGAGTCCATATATAAGGATTAAAATTTTCTTTTTTTTTAAAGGTTTTCTTTTTTTTTTAAAGATTTTATTTATTTATTCGAGACAGAGAGAATGAGAGAGAGAGAGCACATGAGAGGGGGGAGGGTCAGAGGAAGAAGCAGACTCCCCGCTGAGCGGGGAGCCCGATGCAGGACTCGATCCGGGGACTCCAGGATCATGACCTGAGCCGAAGGCAGTTGCTTAACCAACTGAGCCACCCAGGCGCCCGGGGATTAAAATTTTCAAAATTTCCTTTGTTCCAATGTATAAAAGCAAGAGAAAAGATTAATTAGGATTTTTATATAAGGTCTATAAATTAAAATTATAGACAAAGATAATGACCTTATAACTAGTTTTAAACATGATATCTTCAATTTTTTATTGGCTTTATGGCTTCCGATAATATCATAAGTTCCATATTTATCTGTCTACAGTATCAAAACCTGGTAATGATCTGAGATTTCATAGTTCTTGCAAGTTAATACATTTGCTTAAAATAGTTTTATTGGTGCAAGCAGAAGACACAAGACTGAGGCCCAGAGACAAAGGACTTTATCATAAGCAAGCACGACCTTCGTGTTCTCGTGAGTTTTCTTGCCTTTCAAGTCCTGTGGGGAGTGGTGTGGAATCAGGTCCAGTCAGATATTTCACATGTAGTACATCTCTATCACAGCTAAAGAATCTTGAGTTTAGGAAATCCCTAATCTTTGAAACTGCTGGCACACCTGCCCACCCTTTACTCCTAAGGGAGACATTATCTTGACTATCCTAGTCAGGAAACAAATCTGCCCTCAACCCAAGGGGGGAGACATTATCTTTATCATCCAAGAATGTTTATAGTATAAACATCCCTGACAGGACATTCCAGGGCGAAAGCTGATATGGCATGCAGAAACACCATGGAGAATAATCTCCTCATACACAGAATTAGTAACTGCTTTTTAATCTAGATTTTTTTTTTGCATCATACCACATTGCCCATTTGGTAATGAATGCCATTCTATTATGTATGTGTATATCTATGCTGATTGGAATCTACAATGAGTATTTGTGGCAACCTAATCAGGAATCTCTGTTCCAGAGGAAGCTATATGAGTACTTCAAATATCATTATTAAAATCTACATCACAGAAATGTTAATGAGCATAGAGGTCTTAGAAGAATTTTTCTTTGGTGAAATGAATAGTGTTTAACATATGTAATTGGCTAGAAAGGAATTAATGTTTTTTAGAGTAGGACCTTAGAGAATAATTTTCAATTGTTTGTTTTCACCACTTTATCAAAAAGGACTCTGTAAACTCACCTGAGAAGTTTGACCAGTTAGAATGGCTAAGATTAACAAGTCAGGAAATGACAGATGTTGGCGAGGATGCAGAGAAAGGTGAACCCTCTTACACTGTTGGTGGGAACGCAGGGTGGTGCAGCCACTCTGCAAAATAGCATGGAGTTTCCTCAAGACGTTAAAAATAGAGCTACCTTATGACCCAGCCATTGCACTACTGGGTATTTACCCCTAAGATACAGATGTAGTGAAAAGAAGGGGCACCTGCACCCCAATGTTTATAGCAGCAATGTGCACAATCGTCAAACTGTGGAAGGAACTGAGATGTCCTTCAACAGATGAATGGTTAAAGAAGATGTGGTTCATGTATACAATGGAATACTACTCAGCCATCAGAAAGGATGAATACCTACCATTTGCATTGACATGGATGGAACTGGAGGGGATTGTGCTAAGTGAAATAATTCAATCAGAGAAAGATAATTATCATATGGTTTCACTCATATGTGGAATATAAGAAATAGCACAAAGGAACATAGGGGAAGGGAGGGAAAACGGAAGGGGAAGAAATCAGAGAGGGACACAAACCATGAGAGACTCTGGACTCTGGGAAACAAACTGAGGGTTGTGGGAAGGGATGGGGTAACTGGGTGATGGGCATTAAGGAGGGCACATGATGTGATAAGCACTGGGTGTTAAATGCAACTAATGAGTCATTGAACACTACATCAAAAACTAATGATGTACTATATATTGACTAATTGAATTTAAATAAAAAAATAAATTAAAAAAAAAAGAAGGTTGGATAGGTTTGTCATCTTGATGTGTTCCCCCGGAAGCACATATTTCACAGAAGGTTCTTGCCAGAGTGTCTGCAGATACAGACTGGGATCTATTGATCCTAGAAGAATTGCTTGTATTACTATTTTTTCCTTATTAATGTATACACGATTGGCAGAGTGTGGTCTAAGACTCATTTTTATTGTAACATATCATCTGACTGCAAAGTTGTAGAAGAGAAAAGCATATTAATCCTCCACCTCTAATCACCTGAGTTTATTGACATATCTAAAGAACCTGATACATGCTGTATAGCTATACATACATACACACTGTGCTATCTGCAGCACACTCCATGTAGTATGATACTATATGGAGTACATACATATGTATACTATGCTATCTGCAGCATACTCCATGTAGTATGATACTAATGGAATACATACATATATATACTATGCTATCTGCAGCATACCATATGTAGTATGATTCCGCATATAATATAATATATATTATTCTATACTATAGTATGATAGACTATAGTATGCTGGCAAATGATTAACACATGGCTTGGGAGGGCAAGGGGAATTTGGAGTCTTTACAATTTCTGTGCCTTAGGTACTCCCACCATGGCCTACTTCAGACTATGAAAGTGACACCACTGATCAGGGAGTTGGGAAGACGTGTGTATAACTGGCTCACAAGGGCCAGTAAGAGCTGACTCTAATAAGAGCCTGCTCCAACACACCACCCTTCAATGCCTTCATTTTTCTTGGAAGCCAATTAGAAAGAATCAAAATTTTTATTTTTAGAAAAGACTAACTCTTGCTTACTTAAAAGCATTCAGTAAAAGTTACACTGTGATTTAACAAGCTCAGAAACAAAAACCCCAAACAAAATTTTAACTGTTAAAACTTTCATCACGAAATTTGACAGGCATTCCTTGTCCGTTCATGTTGTTTCCTTACTTCCTCCATGTTAAAATGGAGAAAATTTATAAATACCTGTCTAGTTTTAATAGAAACAAGAACTAGTAAATCAGTACCTTGTAATAGGTACAGACCACCCAATATAAAAAATAGGAATGTTCTTGTCCTTGAGACAAGAATTTTTAGTAGAAAAAGTGGAGACTCTGAAACTGTTTAAGTACTCTTGAGTTACTTTAGGGAAATGCATGAGCCTCCCCTTGTTACTTCAGAATCTGTGTGTGTCTGTCGGAGGGCGCAGTACAAAGTGGTTGATAGCTACAGTCTGAGATGTAGACTGACACTTTCTGCGGCAGCAGTCAAGAATGAGTTATTTCAATCTGTGCTAGTGCGGTTGGAAAATTTACCTTCACATGGCTGGAATTCCATTTCAGTCTGTCATGATACACTACGCTGCACCTGCTTCTTCATGAGCCAGAACAGCAGTGCGACGTGGTTGCTGAGATTTCTAACCTCTCAAACGTAGTTGCTAAAGCTAAATATCAAAAGGAGGAGAAAAACTGAAAAAAAAAATTAATATCCTCTTATGGAAGGGGAACACCAAAATGAATTGAGGGGTACAAAAAAAATGCATAAATATGAGCAAAGATGTTCTTTTCTTCATTTTATTTACAATTACTTCTAAGCTTCGTCAATGCTTGAAAATGCTAAAGAGTGTTTGAGATTATTCCATTTCTTAAATTTCAGAACTTTAAAAAAAGATCCACTAGTACAGTAAAAATTTAATCTATACTTGTATGAGATGAAGTAAAAATAAAAGCTATTTCAATAATTATTTTAAAGTTACTGTTTGGATCATTCACTTTGGAGCATCTTTCTTATTTAAAATATGCCATTAACTGGGACCTTGGTATAGATTTCCCTTTCATTTTATAAAGGGTTATTAATGGAGCCCCATAATTCTAAAGTATATGAATGGGTTTCAGTGAATATATGAATATTGTCAAATTATTTGCAAAGTTTTGTAGATAATAGGCATTTTCCCATTCATTTGAAGACACTCCCTAGCATTCATCAGTTTCTCAAAGAGGAATGTGACCTAAAAAAGGGACCAATACTAGAGTTTGTGTAAGTGCAAGAATGGAATTAATAGAATAAATGTCTACACACACACACACACACACACACACACATACACAATTAATGTCACTCATCAACCTAACGTGATACTATTACCCTTTTTTGCCTTGGACTGACAGTGCCAGCAGTGGAATCATCCCTTCTTTGGACTGAAAAGCCTGGGGGACCGCTTTTAGGGAAACCAAAATTGCATGAATATTACCTACAGAAAAGGCACTATCCTGGTTCCATTGGCACATTATCACAAATAAGCTTCCCAGCTGGGTAGTTAACACTTCTGCCACCAAAATCTGAGAATATGGGGTAAATAGAAGACAATTACAATCTAAATGACAGAAAGAGGGAGATTTAAGAAGAGAATCTATGAGATTAGGAATAAGACAAAAGCACCCAAGCATGGACCAGGTACAAATTAGAGAAAAACAGTACATAGACAGATTTAATTTATTTAAATTTTTTTCTCAGTTGGCTTATGAAAATATTTATTTAATATTTGTATAGATGATTCATTAATTCTGACACTAATTTTTAGTCCTTGATATGGCAGAATCAATCTTTCTTTTTCTCTTTTCTTTCCTTTTGTTCTTCAGATAAAGTAAAAATACTTTCCTCTCCCTCCCTCCCTCTCTCTCTCTCCTTCTCTCTCTCTTTCTTCTATTTACTATTTTTATATTTGGTATACAATTAAGCAATATTATGCTATAGTTATTTATTTCTGAGATGAATGTATTTCACATCTTCCTACCCTCTCAGGGAAATCCAGCTTTTGCAGGATAGTAGTTTTCAAGTTTGGTTGTATTTTGTAACTATTGAGAAGATATTCTAATACCAGTGCCTAAATCAATATTTGAATCAGTTATCTCTGGGGTTAGACACAGGCATCTGTATTTTTGTAAAACTCCTGGGTGAATACCATGTGCAGCCAAGTTTGAGAACCATGGTTCTAGGAGAATACACTTTCATTATCTGTGTCCAAGATGGCCATAATGTTCCCCTCAGCTTGATTAAACTTTAGACAGGGTTCTTCCTGATTCTGGTTCCTGACCTCCTTTCCTTAGAGCATTTGCTTCAGAAACGTATACATTCTTTCTCTACCCCCTTTGAATCTGAATCTCTGGACAGTTTTGCAATCTGGGAGTGGCTTTCTCAAGGTCCTAGGGGCCATCTCTTTGAATCTTTGAAATGTCAACACCAAAGAGTTTGCACTGCCAGTCTCCCAGTCTCTATGGGAAAGTAGAAGTTTATCTTCCATGGATGCCTTATTCCAAGTTGTACAACATCTCCTGTCATGAAGATAAGAGAAAGTTTACTTTTCCTGTGGGTGAGACCAATTAGCAAATGGAGATGGCCTACAATCCTCCCACCCCAACTCTTTTTTTTTTTTAAGATTTTATTTATTTATTTGTCAGAGAGAGAGCACAAGCAGGGGGAGTGGCAGGCAGAAGGAGAAGCAGACTCCCCGCTGAGCAGGGAGCCTGATACGGGGCTCCAACCCAGATCATGGCCTGAGCCAAAGGCAGAAGCTTAACCGACTGAGCCACCCGGGCACCCCTCCACCCCAGCTCTTAAAAACTGTCCTGCCTTTTGTTTCAGTGGAGATGAATTCAGTCTGCATTCTTTGCAATAGCTGGGAATAAAGGCTTCTTGGTTTGGTTTACTTTGTCAGGTGCAATTTTGCCTCAATAACTGTAAGACTAGATGTTTAGCCAATAGAACTATTGTTTCCTTAGCCATTAATTTATCTTCTGCCTAAAGCAGCTAGCAGGAGCTACATGCCCCATAGGTTCTTAATCCTAATGCATGTGAGAATCATGTGGGGTACTTCAAACAGTTCTGATGATTGGATCTTGGCCAAATAAATTCAGATTTCACTTGTCAGTGGGTGGGATGTGATGATTTTTAAAATATCTCCCCAAATGATGTCTATGTGCACCTTAGCTTGAGAAACACTTAAATAATTATTATGTTTTGTACTGATGCATTAGTAAGTCTATCACAGGAAAGAAAGAGTTAAAAAGGCAAAAGTCATGCCAAGCATTTTGAAGTACAGACCTCAAAACCTGTTTACCATTAAACACTTTTCTTTTGGGTAGTGCTATTACTCTTAAGATTATATTTGTTTCTCTGAATTAGTTTTATGATTGTGTAATATAAGTTTTGCCTGCTAATATAAGTACCATTGTAGCAAAGTCAGACTTTCTTTTGATGTTAGTTACAATCTAAGGAATTAAGAAGACAAGAAATATGCTATTTATATGGATTACATTGAAAGCCTATAGTTTAAGAAACTAATAAAATTGAACAGTTTCGTCACTTTTGAGGAATTTGTTGATTACTCAAGGTTTGAGCAGAGATGCAAACTCCATCGCATTTTATTTCTTTAGATATTTTTGTCTTAGTCTGTTTGGGTCAATATAACAGAAAACCATAAGTTGGGTTTATTTATTTCTCACATTGATGAAGGCTGGGAAGTCCCAAATCAGGGTGCCAAAAGATTCAATATCTGGTGATGCTTCATTCCTAGTTCGTAGATGGCTTTCCTTTTGCTGTGCTGCTTCATGGCCTAAGAGGCAAGGGAATATTCTGGGCTCTATTTTAAAGGGCACTAATCTCATTCTTGAAGGCTCCACTCTCATGACCTAATTACTTCCCCAAGTCCCCACCTCCAAATACTACCACAATGGAGATTAGTTTCAACATATGAACTTTGGAGGGATAACTTAGTCCATAATAGGTTCTGATTCAGTCAAAGTTGAGTTTGAGTTCTGATTTCATGAATTCAGTTGCAAGAATACGAGGTAGCTGGAGAGACTGAGAGTTCAGGAGAATGTAAGATTCCTCATTAACACTTGAGATTCTCACTCTCTCACAGCCACACCAAATAAAGCGGCAACCTAAGGAAACACCACATGCTTCATATGCAGTTTCAAACTAGTTTACTCGACCATGCTACTCAGTATTTGTTCCTTGAGCATTTTTGAGCTATTTGGAGCTTTCTAGAAAGGAGAATCCCAGACTCCACTGCAGACATGCAAATCAGAATTTGTTTTCTAACTAGATCTCTGGGAATGAGACTTACCCTTTTCCACCCCCACCAGAACACAGCTCCCAAAACTTTCTTCCCTTTTATAGTAACTCTGGCTTCACCACCATATGACTTGAGATATTGCAGCTGAATTGGCATCCCGGAGAGGTCTTCACTGAAGTAGAGCAGGTATCCTGTGTGGTCTCTATTGAATAATGTCCACTTTTATACATTTCAATTTCTGTGTGTGAACACTGAGATAAATAACCAGGATCCTTAAACATGGGAGACAACAATTAACAGCAACAACGAAGCTTGTTCAGGTACACTTGCGGCAATATATAGGTCTTTACAGAAGCATCGGTTACCCTGTGCAGGTGGTGATAAATGTGAAACTATAAATTCTGGAAATAGTGGTAGTAAATAGATAGAAACAAGAGTGGTTCACAGATAAGGATATGAAGTATACGCTCTTTATATTTTGCCAAAAATGAACTTCATATATTTTGTGGACTAGAGAGTTGTTTTAAAGGAAACACATTCATAACCAGTTGTCTGCTAGAATTGTCTGTATTAAATTATCAATAAAATATTTTAATTAAAACATACATCATTACTAGCTTACATATTTCCTTCTCTGCACTAGTTTATAAAATGTCTCAGATAAAAATGAAATCATGGCTTCCTTTTTGTCTAAATCTCCAGCATAATATATTATACTCTTTCTAATCTCTAGTAACCTTTGTTTATTTTCAAACACCCTTATGTGCATAGCTGTTATATTTTCAAACACAATTTGTTGAGTTCATAATTTGTTGAATCATATTCTCTTTATTAAATCTCTTTTTGGACAAAAGAAGCTGAAAAAGGAAGATAAATGCTTAGTACATTTGCTTATTTCTTACATTTAACTATACTATATTAATTGATTTATGTCTAAATTAATACCCCAAATTAACTAGATAGCACCAAGGAAAAATTTAATTTGTCTCATCAAAGTAATTTTTTGTCTTAATCAAGGTTTCAGTTCCTCCAGTCATTTGAACTTAAAGTTCACCAAAAATGTGAAAACATCAGTTACCAGGAAGGGAAAAATGAAAGGGGGGAGATCGGAGGGGGAGATGAACCATGAGAGACGATGGACTCTGAGAAACAAACTGAGGGTTCTAGAGGGGAGGGTGATGGGGGGATGGGTTAGCCTGGTGATGGGTATTAAAGAGGGCACATACTGCATGGAGCACTGGGTGTTATACACAAACAATGAATCATGGAACACTACATCAAAAACTAATGATGTAATGTATGGCGACTAACATAACATAAAAAAAAAAAATCAGTTACCGTACCTTCATCAGACTATAGTTTTGTTTAAAAGAGTAAAAGTTGATTAATTTCTTAATAAAATTTATTTTCATTTTTGACCAAATAAATTAGGCTAAATTAGTCATGCATTTTATCTATGTCACTCTATCTTCTCTTTTTTTCTTCTTCTAAAGTAATAATTGCAGGCAATTTCTTTTAGTTCTAAGGTTTAGGATACTAGATGCAGTTAAACTGCTTAATTTATTTTTAAAAATGCCCTCTTATTATACTAATTTGATAGTCATCTTCAGTCCTTCAACTTTATAAAACATTTAAAAAGTAGGACACAGAGCAAATTAGAGAAATGGAGTTGATGTCAGGTCACTAAAAAGAAGAACTTTCAGAGGGAGAAAATGTATTTGTGGGAGAAATTGTCAGAGGAGTCAAAGAACAGTTTGGAAAAGTAACGAGGCCTCCAAAATGTTTATTATTCTTCCCCTCAAAGATGTTAAAAAATAGAAAGTTGATAAAGGAGAGAAGGATGGGCAGGAAGGGTTGAAGGAAGGACCAAACACCTAGGAAAGAGAGGCCAGAGAAGAGGGTATAACAAGAATGTGGACTCTGGGGCGCCTGGGTGGCTCAGTTGGTTAAGCGACTGCCTCTGGCTCAGGTCATGATCCTGGAGTCCCGGGTTCGAGTCCCGCATTGGGCTCCCTGCTCAGCAGGGAGTCTGCTTCTCCCTCTGACCCTCCCCCTTCTCATGTGCTCTCTCTCATTAAAAAAAAAAAAAAAAGAATGTGGACTCCGAGGGCAGCACTTACTGATGTTGTGAACTTGAACTATATTCTCTTCTTATCTGAGCCTTAGCTAAACATAAACCAACTTTGGACCCACTGTTACACTTGGCCCTGCAACAGAGAGAAAATACTTGGCAGTGCCCTACAGGAAGGGAAAAACAGCAACTACAATTGACCTGTGCCCACAATAAGGAATCTCCACTTGCAGTCAATCAATAGAACAAACTAAAGTTCTAATGAGTGCATTTCCATCCAATTCCCCAGAAAAATCCTCCAGCAGCACAGCTTTCTCTTGTAGCTTTATTCTTTTCTAGAGTTTGTTACATTTTATGAAATGTCTTTCATAGTATCTTCCCTCTTCCAGGGCTGAACAGTTTCGTTTCACAATGTAAGTGTTTTTATACTAATAAAGCAATCTAACCTCTTGGGTTTCTGGGTGGCTCAGCAGGTTAAGTATCTGCCTTCCGTTCAGGTCATGATCTCAGGGTCCTGGGATTGAGTCCTGCGTGGGGCTCCCTGCTCAGTGGAGAGTCTGCTTCTCCCTCTGCCCCTGCCCCCTGTTCACATGCTCACTCTCTCTCAAATAAATAAAATCTTAAAAAAAAGAAACACAACAATCTAACCTCTTTCTTTTTGTTCATTGACTCCATCTTTTCTTGTGGGAACCCTCACTCCAAACCTCACTGCAATTTTTGATGTAAAATTTCTTTCTAAAATAAATGTATGAAACAATTTTATCCTCTGAAATTATTATTAAATATGAGAAATAGATTCTGATACAAGGTTGGCTAAGTAACTATCCATGTCAATAGCCATATAATCATTGCTATGGTAGATAGTTCATTTTACACCCTGAGAGATTCAGATTCAAGTTTGGCTATGCCTCCTTCTCTTTACCCAAATATAGAGGTAAAAATGAGTATGTGAGTGCTTTTCTGAAGATTAAATGAAAGAACATGTATAAAACACCTAGGACAATTCCTGACCTATCATTGGTGCTTGATAATTATTAATGCCTATCTTCTTTATTAAGGAATAGCAGGGCAAAGTTCTATGATAAGAAAACAATTTAGTATAGCACAGTAGGACCTGTACACTTTTCAAACAATTTATCTCTGTACAAAGAGCAACTCTTTATATATAAAAAGTTGGTCTCTTACATATATATGGTCTCATCATATATACATATATATATATATGGTTTGTGGTAGTCACAAAGAAGGAATTTTGTGGGAAATTTTGGGATTGTTCTTAGGAAATGTACTTTCCCACTGAGGAAAATAGAAATGTATTAAATATAGCAATGGTCCTTTAAATTGCAAAGGTTTGAAAGCTGAAGCTGGTAAACATTTAAATTGCAGTTCTTCCACCTGGAAGCCACTTTTTTACAGCTCCCCTCATGTGCCTTAAAAATGGAATTTTCAAACTTAGAGTATTCATCACCTTTTATATTAAATCCACTGGCTAAGCAATTCTTGTACATGCATTGATTTTAACAATCATAAGGCTTTTCAGGTATGCACATGCACATATAATGTGTTATTTCTCAAAGCAGAATGTATTGATCATTTAAAGAAGATTGTTATAAATAGAAAGTCCCAAGGTATTGAAAAGATGTTAAGCTATATAAATCAAGTTTTCACATAAATTTAGCCAAATATTAACACAACAACCCCTATACCACCTAGAAGTCTCCTGGAAGCATTATTAATTTAAAAATGTCCTCATTTGCTCAATTAAAGTCTTGGTAAATACATATTTCATTTCTGTAAGGGTTTAATGTAAGTCACACACTCACCTAAGATTGGCATATTTCCTGCCATATTGTCTCTTACACTAGTCATTACAATGACAAGGAAAATAGTAAATTCAGGCCAAAAGCAACCTTTCAAAAATATTTTTTAAAACTCTAGAGCAAACTAAATTACCTTTTTGCTGTGTTTACAATAATGACGAAACCACTTTCTAACTTTCAAAGTGGCATCCTTGATATAATGAGATATAATGTGATTTAAAACCAGTGATTTTCAGTGTGTCCTCTAATAATAGACAACAGATAAGAGGGCTTATTTTATAAACATGAATTTTAGACTTCCATTAGGGTGACTCCATAAGAATACATCTGATACATCCCTTCAGATTCAGTGATAGATAAACCAGTACATAAACATAAGTAGAAAGCAGAAAGAGAAAAATAGGGTCAGAACAAAACAGAAATAAAACGAAACTACAAAATTGTGAATGGGATTGAACCATGGAATCACCCAGTTCTTGGTCAGAAAAAGGCAATAGAAACGGGTGTTTTGTTTCTTCCAAGGTAAAAAGATTTTAAAAGGTTTTTACAATAGGTCCCTGATCCCCTGCTTGAAATCAGAAACTCAAGTGGGTCTCCTTATTTGTGAAAGGGATAAATAAAAAAATAAACAAATACTATTTTTCAACTACCACCATCAAGGTGGACTGACCCAGAAAAGCAGGAAGACACAGATTAAACTATTCAATCTGAAACTATACCGAAGTGATCCGGGTCTGTAGTACCTGGATCTGAGATATCATTGATTGAATCTTGGCACAAGAACCCTAAAATTAAACCGTGAAATGTATTTTTGATTGGACAGCCCAGGGAGGAGACAGAGGGAACTAGAAAAATGTCAGACAGGTGGGGATAAAAGCAAACAAAAGTGAAAAGGAAAAACAATCCTCGAAACATGTCTTTTTATGGAAATTTTTAGATACATTAAAAAAACACACGCACATACAAGTTGTTTATAAAGTCAATAAAATCAACAATTAGAACATGAATAAACTCCAGGGAAAAAGACAGTTTTATGGAAATATCTAATAAAGACTTCAAAGCCTGTTTTCGTTTAAATTGCTCAATGAGATCAATTCAGGGCAAACTTTCATTTTTTTCTCAAAATTTTCATTTAGGTGCAACAAAATAAAGATAAGCCTAAGTGAAACAAGAAGAGCAAGATGTATAGAGACATTAATTAGAAATCTTGGTGGAACATTAACAACCAAAAACATGAAATTGATGGGATTAACTCTGTACTGGGTACAAAGAAAGAATTGGTGACTGGGAAAAATATACTTAAGAATTCATCTAGAGTGTACTTATGAATTTATTCAGAATTAAATACATATAGGCAAAGGTAAATGAAAATTAATAATAGAAAAACTAGTGCTCTACGGCTATACTATCCAGTGTAGTAGTCACTGGACACGTGAGCGTAGTGAACAACACATATATAGAACATTTCCATCATCACAAAAAGTTCTTTTGCACAACACTGCTATACATATACTAGATGATTAAATGAGAGTTTCAAATATCCATAAGCCAGAATGGAAAGGTTGGTGGAGAAGCAATATTTGAGCAAGTGATTCTGAGACTTTTGTCACCCTCAGATTGAAAATAAACATAAATTTCCAAAAATCATAAGGAAAAATGAATATAAACTCAGAGTAACTAATAAATGTTATGATTAAGAAGAAAAATCTTCAAAGCTCTCAGACTAAATGACAGTGAACTCTCAGAAACAGTTATTGGGATATCAGCAGATTTATCAGTAACAACTAATATCAGAAAACTAAGTAGCAATAGTGTTAAGATGCTGAAGGAAATTATCTTCAGACTTGGAATTTTATATTTTATAAATCGAACTTTAGTCAAGGATGAGGGCAAAATACATTTCCTAACTTACAAAATGTAAAAGGACTTTCTGCCCTCAGTCCAACACTAACAGCAATTTGCATTTCTCAAATGATGCACTTTTGCAAATAATAATGGTCACAGTTAAGATTATAAAACATGTGCTCTCTGCCAGCCTAATTAACTCAGTTATTCCTTAAACAAACAAATAGACAAAATAAACAATAAACCCTGTGAGGCTGGCGCTGGTCATATCTCTATTTTATTAAAAAAAAAAGGAAGAAATTAAGGCATAAAGAGTCATTCATCTAATGTATTATGAAGCTACAATTCAAACAGACATCCTAGCTCCAGAGATAATTCTCTTCACAGCTATGTTATTTTACTAGAAACCCAGAGGTAGAGGCTTAAAGAAAAAAGAAAAGAAAACAGGAAATGCAGAATTAATGTTTTTGGAAACAAAATACCTAGAGATGTAAAAAATAAGAATTATAAAATAATAATACCAACAACTGTACTCCACGCCATTTGAAACCTTAGATGAAGAGATCACATCACGCACATAAAATTATAAATTATTAAACTTGACTCAAGGAAAGGAATAGAACATTTGAAATGGCCTCTATTAGTCAGGATTCTACAGAAATGTAACATATGCAAAGGTTTAAGGGAAGGTAATTTGCTCAAGAGTCTCTGCACGGAGATGGGGCAGAGGTAAGGCACCCAAGCTCATTGGAAAAGCCCACAGCAGGTAGCCACAGTGGGAACCTGTTAGCACCTCCAGCTGCAGAGGAAAGGAATTGTTTGGCCAGAATCCAGTGAGAACTGGAGCTGTGGGAGGGGATATGGCTGAAAATATATCAAGCAAAAAGATATGGAAGAGAGAAAAGTAGAAAATGCATCTGCAGGAGAAGTAGAAAATAAGCAGTTGTAACTAATAGCCATTAAAAATTTGAGTTGGTAGGGGTGCCTGGGTGGCTCAGTCGGTTGAGCATCGGCCTTTGGCTCAGGTCATGATCTCAGGGTCCTGGGATGGAGCCCTGAATCAGGCTCCCTGCTCAGCGGGGAGTCTGCTTCTCCCTCTCCCTTTGCCTCTCTCCCCAGATTGTGCTCTCTCCCTCAAATAAATGAAACCTTAAAAAAATTTTTGATTTGGTAAACAAAGTTATTCCCCCTTAAAAAATGTGTAAAAAAAAATACTTGGGTCATATGTTTTTTACAGGCACATTTCAAAGTATGTGCAAGGAAAAGAATAATTATTCTTTACAAAGATATAGAGATAAGGAAAGCTACCCAAACTCATTTTAATAGGCCTGTATAACCTTGATTCTAAAACCAGACAACGCAAGAAAAGAAAATAGCACGAGTCAAAATTAGTTAGACATAAAAAATATATGATATCTATTTACCAAGTATCAGAGGAATTTAAGGGAAAATCCATTAAAACACAATTGCCTACATTAACATGTTAAAAAAAAGTATGATCCTCTCAATAGGTACAGAAAAATATTTTTTCAAAATTTTACTCTGAGCTTTTATATAAACTCTTTGGAAATTAGGAATGGAAAGAACTTTAGCTAGATGAAGTTTCTTAAAAACAAAACAAAGTGAGGCGCCTGGGTGGCTCAGTGGGTTAAGTGACCGACTTTTGATTTCAGCTCAGGTCATGATCTCAGGGCCGTGAGATTGAGCCCCACATTGGGCTCTGTGCTCAGCCAGGAGTCTGCCTGAGGATTCTCTCTCCCTATCCCTCAGCCCCTCCCCCTGCTCGTGCCCTCTCTCTCAAAAACAAAACAAAACAAACAAAACAAAACACAAAACAAAGCCAAACCAGCCATTATTGTAATGGCCCCAAGAGAAGTCAATGTTGATAAACCAAATTTTTTTATTCATACATATGTGAACAGGTATTTCAGTGGGTTTTATTTTGTATTATTCTCATGTATGAGTCTGAAAATCTTTTAAAAAATGTAAAGGACCTTTGGATTTCTTTTCTACTTCTATATTACTAATTTTCTATTAGAATATAGTTCAATTTTCTGATTTCTAGAAGTCATCTATAGTGAGAATAACTTTTAGTCGATGGTGTCTAGATTTTGAATGATGAGCAAGAGTTCCTCACACTAAGGAGCTGGAGGAATTTGTTTGTATTTCCTTCTAAGAATGCTCACATCTTTTTACATGTGAAACTTGGAATCATTTGGTGTTTTTCTTGATCCTTATTTGAAGTATGAATCCAACCTTGCTTTTCCCATATTTCCAGCATTTTATTTTCATTTATTAAAAAGCCCTTCTTTACCCCCATGAAAGTGAAATGCTGCCTTTATCCTAAACAAAATTGCCATATCAAATCAAAGTAAGCTTATTCTAAAGCTGCCCTCCCCCCCCACCTCCCACCCCATCCCCAAAATTTAAAATATGTGTGAGCCCCTGGGCATGTAAAAAGAAAGAAAAAGAAGGGAGATGGTTGAAATGAAGGTAACTAAGGCAGGAGGACTGTATGCATGATATGCTGTATATGGTTGGCAGTAAATAATAAAACTGGAATTCAGGTACAAAGTGCACTTCAATTTGTTTCCTAATTCTATATTTGTTTTTATAAAATGATACTTGCAGTAAATACAGCAATGTTTACATTTTTTTATTTATGAGGTGGCTACACAGGTGTTTATTTAATCTTTTATGTTTTTGATCTTTTATGTCTTTACAAAATCTCTCAAAATGAAAGTAAAGATAGAAAAAAAAGACAGATGAGGAATTCTAGTCTTTACTGAGGCAGAGAAGTCAAGGAGGGACTGGGACGGGGAGATGGGTCCCTGCTGGAAGCTTATGCTTAGGCAGATAGGGTCCTCTGGGAGATAGGCACTTTCACTTTTGAGTCTTTTAAGAAATGTTGTCTAGCGTGTATTGCTGGGGCAGGCGCATTTATTCTCTTTCTAGGGCTAACACTGATGGGGCAAGTCAAGCTGAGAGTGGGATAACTCAGCAGGGGTTTGAATTTGGACTCTGCCACTTGCTGCTGTGTGACCTTGATTCAGATTAAGGGGAGGGGGTACAAAAGATAGAGAGGTTCTTCTGTAGAAATGTCTCAATATTTGGGGTTTTAATGAGATTTAAGTGCTAAATAATTTAATGATTTAAAAAAAATTACCTGTATTAGTAAGAGTATATTCACTAATTTTGGTAATGAATTTAGTTTCTTCATAGGTCTATATTTAGGTCTATATGTTTATGGAAATAAATACATAAAATAATCTACTGTGGGGCTAAAATTTTCCTAGATAAATGGCATCTATATGGTTACCATTACTCAGACATTTTTGAGATGTTTTACTAATATAAAACCACTTTTTGTATGGTCCTGAGAAGAAGTTCTTAGAGAATTTAGATTTTCTAATCAAATATTAGATACAAAGAAAACATTTTTAAAAAAGATTTGTTTATTTATTTGAGAGAGAGAGCAGGGGGAGGAGCAAAGGGAGAAAGAGAAGCCCACGCATACTGCTTGCTGAGCATGGAGCCTGATGCGGGCTCAATCTCAGGACCCTGAGATCACAACCTGAGCTGACCTGAGCTGAAACCGAGAGTCAGATGCTTAACTGTCTGAGCCACCCACGTGACCTAAAGAACAAATTAAGAAATTTCAATTTAATATGTTTTGAACTAAAAGAAATCAGAGTCTTATTAGCTATTCCTTCTATATTTGAAACACACTTAGGTTCTCTGAACTCTGATGTTGCAGTTTCAGTGAGGAAGAATCCCCACGGACAAAGTTCAAACAGAACATCAGCTAGTAAACCATTTATAAACTTTGAGGAAATATTTGTAAGCAGTATATACTTAGGCATAATACTACTTATACTTTTAATTATCCTACAAGTATAATAAGGAGGCTTGCTAAGCGTATTTTAGCTTTAAGAAAAAATCAGCTCTATGAGAGAAACATCCTATGACTTTCTGTTTCTCAATGAAATGATCATAGAGATGCTTTTACTGAATAATCACTGTTTTCACACATCCCATAAATAAACTGGTTTTCCCACAGCATCTGTGTATTCTTTAGATATTACTGTAGAAAGAGCACACAACACACTTGAGAAGATCTTAATGATTATGTTTCGATTATATTCAGCAATACTTATACTGCACTGAAATTTTCATAAAACGTGATGTTCAATTTTCAATATTTAAGAGCCAAGTTCTTATTAAGCAACCCAAAGCAAGGGCTGGGAAGGTGGTAGTAAGATGATACAAAAAATTATAAAAGGACATTTAAAGAATAAATTAGAATACTTATTAAAGAAAATATTTCCAAGCACTGGGAATTTGCAGCTTATTGTTTATGAAACCATACATAAAAATCAACATACAAATAAATTTTGCAAGTATTCTAAAAAGTTATTTTGACGATAAGAAAATTTTGGGACAATGTCATTTATCTTTCCATTTAAAGGCAGTGTCTACTTGATCCAATTTTATGTACTTGGAAAAAAGTAATGTTTTAAGTACCAAATCAGCCGCATACGATTGAAAACATATTCTGAGATATTGCTACACTTTTGGTAAGATTTTATTATAGAGATACTTACAAAAACACCATTTTGTAGAGTATTACGTTCTGTTAAAAACACCCATTAGTGATATTTAAACTTTATCCTAGAAATTGCCTTGTAAAAATGTAAAAAGTAAAATGTAAATGCTTAATGTATAAGCTCATTTCATTAAATGAATTTAGTGTGACACATTGTGAGAAATCATTATCTGAAGAACTAAGTGTATTAAAATAGCCAGCCCCATTCTTTTAGTGTACTTAAAATACATAGTTTATCTTTGAGTTCAAACATAACTGTAATGGTACTATGCTTAAATGCAGATGGGATATAAGCCATCATTGCATATAGCAACTGCGTTCACCAAAATTTTTCTAGATTTTTCACTAATTCCTGTTTCTTAGAACCTGATTTATCATTGTTTTGAAAGCTCCAAGAATTGGAGGGAAAAAATCAATCTTGTTAAGAAATTGTTCTTCAAATCTAAATTCAAGTTTGTTATTTGTACCTTTGAAAAGTATATTGTTATAATTTGATGGTTTGTAATTCTCTATGAAGACAGCTTGATAAAGATATTTGGTCCATCCTAGGTAATAATGGGTCCATTGTATCTATAAATCCATTTTTTCCAAACTCTTCTTTGTGAATTTCCTTTTCTAACCTCTTCAAGGAGAAGTGGAGGTGTGCCAAAAAGCACTGAGCCACAGCACATCTTTGATGGATTTCACAAGTCCATCCTCTCCAAAACAAGTGTAATTCAGATCCCATTTCTTGACATGGAGCAACATTACAACATGCTTTGAATAATTTTTAGGTGTTATGTCAATTAGAGAGCTTAGAGTCACTGATTATATAAGCTAGATGTTGCTAATTACAAAACCTTCCAATGGTAATTAAAAATCTATTATAATTAATGACAAAATGTTAAAAGTAGTCATTTATCTCAGCAACTGGAGCATTTTACATAAATTAGTACACTGTACTTCCCATTACCAGTCTAAAAGGATTAAAAATCATCTTGTGGAAAGGTACTGTGGTTGTATTTAATGAAAAGTAGAGTGGAGAAATGAAGCAAGTGTCTGAATAATGTAATGCCTTGTTTTTGAACTCTTTTTGAAATATTCAGATACTGAGGATAATTTTCCTAAGTAAAATGTTTGCACATTTACATATGTTTTAAATTTCAATATCTAAATGAAAACTTTTATTTGTTACTTTGAGTCATTTATATTAATATACTGTTTGCTTAATCATGAAGCCCATGCTTTCATTTCCTTTTCACCTATCTGTATTTTCTGTCAGTCAATCCTCAGACCCACACAACTTTTATGTTATGTGGGTAAAGTCCTTTAAGAATTTATAATTTAAAAAGAAATCAGTAAGGATTATGTAGGAATCATAAAACAGAACTAACATTGCACACCCTATAAGACTGTCAGAGAGACATAATTGACTCAGTCCAAGAAAACTGCATGAAATTGAGTAAAAAAAAAAAAAGTTAAGGAAGAATTTATTCAAGGCTCTTGAAATAGAGGAAGGAGATTAAAGTTGACTCCCTTGAAACAGAAGGTGGGAATTTTTAGCACTAGGGTGAGCTTGTGGAAAAGTACTGGAGAATTCTGAGGGGAGGTAGGGGCCTTATCTTTTTAATGATTACATTTCAGAGGGATAGAGCCCTTTGGGAAAGACATTCATTCCTAAGTTGTAAGATGGCAAGAGACATTCATTCCTAAGTTGTAAGGTGGCAGAGAGAGAGGTTTATACCTTAAAGGAGCAGAGAAACAAGATTTAATTGCAAGTATTCTAAAGCAAATGATCTGAGAAAATGGAGGTCAGGGACCTAGAGTCAGGAAGAAACCTGTCTAAAGTTCAGTCAAGCTGAGGGAACATTGAGGGCATCTTGGTCAATTCTGAATATTTATAATTTCTCTAACTTAAAATAATATTTGAGTTTCTTTCTAACAATAAGAGATGGCAAATTTCTTACCTGAGTGTGAATCAGCAATCTTCCAGCTAATTTACAAGTTGTAATCATAAACTCTAACCTTTTGACAATCCTGTTGGTGTGTGGCATTGTTTGGAAAAGACAATCATTAAACTAATAAATTGCTATTTCCAAATGAATCATTTGGCCAAAATTAACCAGAAAACATTTGAGCCCTGCTAGAGAATGTTTTTCCTAGTTCCCATTTCCCCCCAAATTAGTACATGTTAAAAATAAAAATAATATTAGCATTTTCTGAAATAAAATAGTAAACAGATCTTAACTTCCATAATTGTTTTCCTATCAATAAAGGTAAAGCACAGAAAATTATCTAATTTTAAAATGAGAAAAATTTCAGTGGAAAAATCTGTGCAGGAATATCGTTATGAAGTATCAAGTTTAGTTTTTGAGTTCTAATATATTCAGTGCTTCTGTAATTTCTCAGTTCAATAGTTCTCTTGGTATAGTCTTTCTGATGAAGATATAAGTAACCTTGGCTATCATATTACTAATATGTATAAGTATTACTAATATAAGTATAAGTATAACTTATACATATTACTAATATGTATAAGTATTATACATATTAGTAATATGTATAATATGTATAAATCTCTAACTGATTTAATATCTATAATATTTTTGGGTATTGTCATGAAGAAAATATTTAAAATAAACATAAGCATAAGAAAGCACTGTGAAACTTTCCCACGTAAAGAGTCAAAAAGATAATATATATGAAAGTCACAAGCCAGATCATTTTTGTTTTCTCTTAACTCAGACCTATTCTCATTCTTTCACACTGCTTTTCCCATTGACATAAAATGTGCTACTTAAATACAGCATCAGGAAATTATTTCTGAAATGAAAAAACATGATCTTCACTCAAGCACAGCAAGAAAATATGATTGATTTACTGTAACTGCCTCTTGTGAGGGAAGGTCAGATGGAGAAATAAGTACGAAGTTGTTAGGAAAGGAGAAAGCTACAGCAAAAGAACGAAAATGTTAGCAACATTTCATTAGAATTTCATCCAAAAATTAAGAACTTGCCAGAACAAATTGATACTTAGCAAATTTATAACCATGCTTAAGTTTAATTCTGCTGCCAAATTTATTTGTTGAAATTATTGTGGAGGTAGGATGTTCAGATTTATATGAGGAAAATTTTCCAATATTTTGAAAATTGAAAATCAGTAAGAAAGCCATTTATTATACATTATTGCTCCCAAGGGAGCAGAATTATCTTGACCAACATAATCTAGAAGTTTTATTGTAAGGAACTTCCCTTCACTAAAAATTTCAAACTTGCATTTTAGCTACTTTCAGTAACAGCCATGTTTATTGATTCTGCTATGATGATTAATTACTGTCCTCCATCACAAAGAAAAGCATAATCAATGCTTTAGATGGTCCCTTTTAAAAGAAAGCCTGTCCACATGAAATTACATAGGAGATGACCAACACCAGATTGAAATTATTTAACATTTACGGATCACGTTGAGGTTCATCTTTTCTCATTGTATTTTGTACCTAAAGGAGTTTTAGCTGTTCTTCAAATTGACTGCAATTATCAGCATAACTCAGAAATTTTACCTTACCTAAAATGTCTAAGGTAGACTGGCGTTATAAAACCTGCCTCAAGCATCTTTATGGAAGACATTAACAAAAAAAACCATAAAAATATTTCTTCCAAGTTAAATCTGGTGAATCTAGAAACCAGAAATATGGTTAAAACAGTGATTTCTCTGCTGATAATTAACTTTGTCAAGTATTAGAATCACCTGAAGATCTTTAAAAAATTCCCAGTACCCTGTTTACATTCAATGCCAATTAAATCAGAATATCTGGAGCCTTGATATTTTTTAAAGGTTCTCAAGTGGATTAAATATGGAATAAAGTGTGGAGACCACTGAGTTAAAAGGCATTTAACCTGGCATCAGGAAAAATATCAAACTTTTAAACACTGACTAATAAAATCACCTATATTTGGATGTAGTGACATCTGCATTTTTTGTGGTACAAAATTATAAACTGAGTGACTAATGAATGAGGAACCTACTAAGA
Source organism: Zalophus californianus (assembly GCF_009762305.2). Classification (NCBI taxonomy): domain Eukaryota; kingdom Metazoa; phylum Chordata; class Mammalia; order Carnivora; family Otariidae; genus Zalophus; species Zalophus californianus. Next base: position 42,362,879 of record NC_045606.1, on the reverse strand, counting down.
GTTTTGATGAAATAAATGAGATGAAAGTTCTCTAACTTTTGAGTTCTTGAGTAATCCATTTATTTTGTCAACTTTTTTAGGTTTACAAACAGCACCTACAGGCTGATGCATATTGGCTATGCCATATTCCAAGCAGATTCTCTTCTAATCCCTTTTCCTTTCATATATAAATCCAGTCAGCAGTAGCATATTCAGCTGGCTTATTCTGTTGTGATTTTGTCTTGTTACATAAACTTCTCTTTAAGACTATCATAAACATGATACAAGGTTTGACAAGTCATAAAACTTTGAAAAGAGTTTAAAAATAATCAACCAGGTTAATTCATCATGTTTTAAGAGAGAAGAGTATAAAATGACCTAGTTTTCAAGAACCTTGCATTTCAAAATTACTACTCATAGAAGTGAATAAAACTGATCTGATTGGAGTATAAGGAAAGATTTAATAAAAGATATAGTCCAAAATCAAGGGTAAAAGCTTACCATTTCTGTGCTTGCTCTGAGAAATGAGAGACCGTTTTGGCTGGTGTGCCCTAAATCACCAGACCTAAGATTTCTCTCTCAAATATATTGAAATTGGTTTTTAAACCTTGTATGAACATCACCAATAGAGTATTGTAGGACTGTGTTCCTTGCATTACTGTGTTCATCAGTACAAGTCAATTGCTAATCCCCAAATCTTACTGGTTTACCAAAATATGCCTTTATCTATGGGGACCTAGAAGATGGGAGGTGGCTGGGGAGAGGAGTGCTGTGTGGCTCTGCGCTGTCATTCACATCCAGTTCTTTCCATCCCCATGGCTTCTCCATCTATCAGTGACTTGCCATCCTCCCGTGGCTTCTCTGCTTCCAGCCGTGAGGTAAAGGGACAGAAAGTGTGTGTTACACGCTGCCATTTATGGAAGTGAAATCAATTCCTCTTCCTGTTTTCTACTGGTGAGAACTCAGTCACATGACCTCACTTTACTGCAGAGGCACTGGGAAATAAGTTGTTTAAAAGAAGAAGCGGAAAAGACCACGTCCTCTCAAGGTCGAGGAAGAGGCGGAGGCCGTGGAGGAAGAGGAAGGGGCTCACTGAATCACATGGTGGTGGACCACCGCCCCAAAGCATTATCAGTTGGGGGATTCATTGAGGAGGAGAAAGATGAATTACTTCAGCATTTCTCAATTGCAAACCAAGGGTCAAAATTCAAAGACCATCAGCTACAAATATCATGGCACAAGGCCAAGGTGCCTTCTACATCCACTGAGACCGCGGAAGAAGAAGTCAAGGAGGAGGAAACAGAGACCTCAGATTTGTTTCTGCATGATGATGACGATGATGAAGATGAAGACGAAGATGAGTCTCGTTCATGGCGAAGATGAAATCTGATGTGAGCTGTATAATTTTTAGGAATATTGTTTAGAAGAACAACTTTTTAAAATCATTTAAAGAAGTCAATGAGCCAAACATTTTTTTTTTAATTTTTATTTTCCACACAGTAGGTTTAAGGATAGCAAGTTTGCTCTTTAAATACATCTCATAACTGTTCATGATATTAAAGCACCAAAGGCCTAGTGACTTTTACACAGTTGTGAAGATCCACAGGAACGATACGGATAATCTCTAGAGCCTTATTTTCCACACCACCTGTTTCGTTGCTATTGGTGTTAGATTATGATGTAAATGACAGGGTGTTCAGAAATTTTATTTTGGATTATAATCTGCTGATAAAATGTCATTAAATGTCAAAATCGCCTGGAATCTCTTAACTCTCAGCTATTATGGATGGGTTGTCAGAAGGAGATATTTGTAATTAAAATACCCTTTTGCTTTCAAGAGTTGTCTTGGAAGAAGAAAAGTAAATTTATTTTAATTTTTTTACTGTGGAGGAGCCCAGCTTGTATTCAATCTAAATTTTCAAGGTGGGGGGGTTGTTTATGTGCAGTAGAAGTACTATTTTGGTGTAAATCAGACTGTATTCTTAAATGCTGTAAGGCAGTGGTAGCTAGCTCCATGGTATTTCCATTCTGTCATCATATTAACTGTCCTGGATTTATGCTACTGATCCTTAGTTTGCTTTGAAATTAGTGAGTATTGGTTCAGTTGGTCCTCTTTAAAAATATTCTCAGAATGTAAAAGGCTTTCACCTCTTGCCCCTTTCTTGTCCCCATTTTCTTTTTCCTGCCTTTTTATTAACAGCCCTGACTTACCCACTATTGAGATAAGTGATTCTTTTAGCCACCAAAAGTCAGTCCCCAATAAAAAGTTTAAACCAGAAAAAAAAAAAAAAGAAGAAGAAGAGGAAAGGTGTGGATTTCTGCCTGTCTAGTCACCACATACCCTTTTTTTTTTTTTTAAGATTTTATTTATTTATTTGAGAGAGAGAATGAGAGAGAGTACATGAGAGGGGGTTGGGTCAGAGGGAGAAGCAGGCTCCTTGCTGAGCAGGGAGCCCGACGCGGGACCCGATCCGGGAACTCCGGGATTATGACCTGAGCCGAAGGCAGTCGCTTAACCAACTGAGCCACCCAGGCGCCCACCACATATCCTTTTATTCCTTTGGCTCCTATCCATGAAATACCTGAAACCCCTCTCCAAGGCAGTCAATACAAAGTCACAACTAGTTAATGCATCAAAGTCTGAGATCCCCAGGCAATAGAGCATATTGTCCATTGTTCTCTTTGGTTCTTGACTTGGCCCTGGAATGTTCTTCCTTGTGTCTTTAACTCTCTGTCTTTGTCCCTGTCTTCAGTGCAGATACTGATCCAACATAACTTTTGCAGACTGTTACTTAGAGGAACAAGCTTGGAGTTCCAGTACAGAGTTAGCAATTGAAGGAAAGAAGATTCCTTAAAGTACTAGTAGACTCCTAATCTATTTAGTCCCCATGTGACTCAATAGTAACTGTATTCAACATCCTATCTTAGACATATTTATTTGCTTTATCATTCCCAAGTTCCCCTTTCTCAACTTTAAGGGTAATGACCTGGTAACTATCCGAAAGCAATAGATGTGACAGTCACACCCTTAATCTAAACCTGTCCCAGAACTGAGTTACTTTGTTTAACTAAGAAATCTCACTTGGTTTTTGTAGTTGAAAGACTTTTTAAATCCCCCCCCCACTTTTTTAATAATGTTTGTGGTTTAGACAAGTAGACTTTCCAACTTTAAAAGATCAAAATTTCTGGATTTTTTTCTATTCCCTTTTATTTAATGCTGTCAGTTGGCCTATTCTTTCCTAAACTTATCTTTTTTGGGTGGTACATTGCCCAGCGTAGTCAATAACCATATCCAACAGATACCAATAACATTCTTTTCACCAACGTCTTTTCCTAAAGGTGGAGCCCAGTAGACACATGACTTCCCATTTACTGTTTTATCAGATATTTGACACTGACTAATACTTTTGTACAGTTGTCCAGCCTGCTTTATTTCCCTCACCATCCACATCCAGCCTGCCAAGCCAATTATTGCGTATTAGACGTTTCAATTGCAAAAGCAATCTACTGCAAGGTACTAATACCTGTGTCAGATAGGTCAAGTCACACTAATTGTTGAAACAACCTCAGAATCTCAGAAGCTTGTTTCTTTGTCACTCACATCACCATCTCTTGGGCATTGGTGGTAAGAGGGATTGAGGGGTCAGTCTTCCTCTCCCTGTGGTCTATGAGGCACCCAGGCCTCTTTCATACTGAGGCTCTGGTATCATCAGAAGCTCAGCGTTTTCCACTAGAGGCTTTGCCTCCAACTGGCAGACAAGGGAAAGGAAAGAGAGGACTGGAAATGGTCAACATCACTTTTGCCCACAATCACTTGTCTAGATCTCAGTCACATGGCTTTACCTAACTTCAAGGGGCTTGCACAGTGAGGTCCATTGGTGTTTCCTGGAAGAAGAAATAAAATATAAATATTGCTGAGCTGTAACATTGCCTCTCTCAATTACCATCTATTTCAAATCATTATTTTGACGTGATTAAGGATAAAAGAAAATTAATGATAAAATAATATATAAACAGGACTTTTTTTAAAAAAAATTCATTCAAGCAATCATACATACAATATATCTTCATCAGCATTGGCTGATCTTAGATTTTCCAGATAAAATATAGAATGAACAGTTAAATTTGAATTTCAGATAAACAACAAGTAATTTTTAGTAAAATATTCCCCAAAATTGTACGGGCCAGACCAAAAAAAAAAAAAAATCATTGCCTATCTGCAATTCAGATTTTCCTGGGCACCCCATATTTTTCTTTGCTAAATCTGTCAATGCTGGCCAAAATGCTCTAGTTTTTATTTTTATTATTATTGTAAGGTATGCTCAGTGATATCAGTATGAATTATGGAAAGTGTAAATATCATGTTTTTCCCCAATTACCTTTAAACAAACAAACACTGCTTCGAGCTGAAGTATAAAGTCTCAACTCCTATTTGCTATTTAAATCTAATTTATGTGTGCCTAGGAGCTTTATTTATAACTAGTCTTTATAGTGTTTTCTGAGATTTGATGTTTTAATTAAATTTCAGTACGAACACCTTAAAATAACATTGTGCTATTTGATTTCATTTCAATATGTGAGTTCTGCTTTGTTAGGAGAAAAAGTTGCAGAGAACCGCAAATTATCAGGCTTAACATAAATTAAGAAGCACTGGCATCTTCACTGATCTTCAAACCAAGAACTGCCCATAAAGTGTGCTGCTGAGATTGGATTGCTCCTACATGCTCCCTCAGTGATTTTTATATTTTAATAAGACCGTTCATTATAGTTAAGCTACTTGTGTTGGAGCCGTTAAATATTTATATGAAATAGCATATCATTATCTCAGTTGCATTCTGAATCATTTGGGATTCTTTTAAGTTAGGGTGATTTCTTTCCCTGTCTTAATTTTGCACACACTAGTGCCGATGTGCCTGTTCAGCTTTATTTCTGTCTTCAGGTTCTTTATTCTATTTTTCAACTTTATTGTGTTAAAGTGTTTGATGAACAGTATAGCTGACCGCTAGATAGGAGTAGCCTCAAAGACAGTAATTTTAAAAATTTACTGTCTTGAGAGGCAGACAAGGAGTTGATACCCCAATTCCTTTATCTCTCTCTCTCGAAACTGTCAAATTCCTGCAGGGTATATTCCCTCACATCCCCACATCTCTTCACATTCAACAACAGGGACCTAATCATGGAAACAATGATTTGGACAGTGTGAGACCGTAAAAACCTAGGATATTAAGAGGAAGACTGACAGTATGCAGAGCCAAAAAGTAAATACAGCATAAGCTCATAATTATTAGTGTGATCAAATCAAAGCTGGATCAATTGTGTGATTTTCCATGTTGCAATTTGAACCTATAGAAGGCTCTAGCTTATACAGCTGCTTAACTTATCATTCCTGTGTAGTAAAGTATGTATAAGGTATGAATGGGTTTTCGCAAATCTTTACAGTTATCTTGTCACCTCTTGTTACCGGTCTGGTCATGGGTGGCATGGATAGGGATTAACTAAAGAGAGAATTCATCTTTCTTCTCCCTTATCCATTATTTGTTATCCACAAAGATCCATTATCTCAATTTATTTTATTCTTTATTTTCTGTCCCAACTGTTCTGGTCAGCACTTTGATGGGATTCCAGTAATATTTTAGACCCCGTATGTGTTACTTAATTCCATATTCCTTCTTTATATTTATTGTGAATGGTGGCCTAGAGTTTTTTATTCAGTAAATAAACATTTAATGAGCATGTATTATATTCAAGCATGTACTTAGAATTCAAATGAAAATACAGAGCCCATCTCGATCCCCAGTGAGGTCACAAATGAGTGTGTATGTGTGTAGTAATTCTTCTTCTTTACCACTGGACTGTCAGTGACAATAATTTTATGATGTTGATTTTATAGACCAGAAAAATTCCCATCCTTCCCAAATTTAGATATTCATGAAGCATTACTAACTTTTATTTTTGCTAACTATACAACCAGAAGAACAGTATTACTTTTTGAAATGAATATCATGGTATAATAAAGGGCACTTTGAAACTGAAAATGAAGGAAATATCATAGTTCCAAATGAGGTCTCTTAGAAGCAGTAAATTTAGTTTTTAAAAAAAGCTTACTATTGCTCTTGTATTTTTCATTTCACTGGAGACAGTGAAATCCCTGCCCAGGCAGGCTTTTGCAAACCACTCCTCTTTGCAAGCTTACAAAGAATGAAATAATCTGATGTTTCATCTTTTAAAGTGTGTTTAGAGTTAAATTAAAAATGCAGAAAATACTTCAAAGGGAAACAAAACCTTAAGACAAATCTGTACTGTTAACTCTGGAAGGAGATAGTTGGCCTAAATACAGACAAAGACTGGTTTCTAGGGGGAGCAAGCAACATAAAGAGAGCTATGCCGAAGGGATATGGAGCAGTGGAGCCTGGTGTATGGGTCAGATGGACCACTTAACTTGCTGGAGCAGAACATTCATGAGAAGTGGAAAAAAATCAATAAGAAATAACTTGTGTCGCTTTTTGCATTCGATACTCTAACTCTGCTTTATTTTACTCCATTATACTCTCTACTCTCCACATGATATCCTATCTTTATTTTATACAACAAATATCCATTGAGGCTTCCTTAAGGCTTGGCTCTGTCCCAGGCCTTGGGATAAAAGAAGACAACAAAACAAAGTGTCTACATTTGGGAAACCTCCATTCTAGTTTCTACTTGTTTATTATCTCAAGAAACAATAGCCCTGTGGAAGCAGGGACCTGGATTCTTTCTCAATCTGCTGTACATAACCACATTTGTTACCTGACCATTGCAGTAACTTTGGTCGAATGAGCAAATGAATCAAAGTAGCCCAGACCTCCTGCAAGATGTGGTAGACTCTGGGATGTGGCAGGTCAGGGCTAAGAGGTTCACTTTTTGGAAAGGGATTCCTTATATGGTATGAGTAGAAAGTGAAAACGGTTGAAGACCAGTGCCCTGCTGAAGTAGGAAAGGTGAGAGATGGGGAACTTTTCTAATGAATCAATTTTAGATTTTATCATCTGTGCATGAGAGAAATACAGGCAAAAGCCACTGGTGGGTCTATCTGGCAGGGCAGTTTGAGTATCCAGTTCGATCCTCAGGTACATTGAGAGTAGTGGGCAGCTGCTATTCCAGTGGACTAGGAGGCCGTAAGGCCATAAAAAAAAAGATATAAAATATAATGGCAGCCTATGGGATATATCAGGAATTTCAGCTGTATGTCTCCACTCTCTTTTGTGTTAAAAGAAAAAATTTTTGTATGGGAGCTTAAGTTCTAGTAAGGAAGCTGGTTGTGAAGAGCTATTGTTCTCTCTCTTGTACTATAGCTGAACACTTAGACTGATGTTCTCAGGAAAACATCTGTTACAAAGTGAACAGATTTATCTTGTCTATAGGACTATGAAACTAAATTTACATCCCCAAACACACATTCCAGCTCAGCTAGCCTTTTCCAAAAGTCTGGGCCTAAGTTTTTGTATAAACTGAATCAGCTCTTCTTTACCTTGGCAAAGATGGCAGTGATAAAGAGAAGGAGAATGATAAATCTATAAAACCCTTGTTTTTGTGTGCATGAAAAAAAAGTGCTACAGAGAAAGAATCACTATCATAAAATGGGCAAAGATGAAAAGCAGAAAAATGTTTTAAGTAAGAATTAATGGCAAAGACTTGAGAGGCTGTTTAAAAATTCAGTTAACACATGGGTCAAAGTTTGAGAAGTGAGAGGATTCAATATACCGATAACTGACTATATTCCTGACACCATGCTAGCCACATGCATGGTAAATAAACATACTTCATAGTCATTGAGGTGAACATAATTACCTCCACAACATAGTGATTTAGAGAAAGAAGAAAGAAAGAAAGAAGAAAGAAAGAAAGAAAGAAAAGAAAGGAAAGAGAAAGAAAGAAAGAAAAGAAAGGAAAGAAAGAAGAAAGAAAGAAAAAGAAGAAAGAAAGAAAAGAAGGAAAGAAGAAAGAAAGAAGAAAGAAAAAGAAAGAAAGAAAAAGAAAGAAAGAGAAAGAAAGAAAGAAAGAAAGAAAGAAAGGAAGAAAGAAAGAAAGAGAAAAAGAAAAAGAAGAAAGAAAGGGAGCGAGGGGTGGAAAGGAAGGTACGGATCCTTGAAATGACTTGCCTAAAGCCACATGGCTAATAAGTAGTACAGGCAGGATTTAAATCAGGTGGTCAAATGACTCTTCAGTCCACTTCCTTTATATAACATTTTGGTATCAATAGAAAAAAATGGTCTCACATCTCTGGGCTCTAGTAACTTATTGACATCAAAGAAAAGGTTTTCAAAGCTGTTGGAAGTATTTTAAAGTAAATCCAATACATCTAACTCTCAATGTATTCTCATTGCTCCTAATTTAGTTAAGTACTGAATGACTTGAAAACCATATGTACAAAATATAGGCAAGCTGCTTCCCTAATATTAATTAAGGTCTTGGTTTCAGTCATTTAAAATAAGGACTAAATTATCTTGTGTTTTACAGGTTAGCAGAAATTAGATTAACAAGAAATTCTTAAGGGCTCAAATCTACTTGAAACAATCTGAAATACTACAAAAGGAATGAAATATAGCTGGAGTGATTAAGATTAACACTCAGAGACAATTCTCTGTCAGAGTTGATAAAACACTGGAGTTCCAGGGTAGATACAGAACTCTTCTGGAGGCTTTTCAGCATGCCTCAGTATGTGAGAGCTAATTTTTGACATTTTACTTCACTGAATTATCTCAACTTTGCCTTGTGCTTGTACTTCTATATTTAATTTACTATCAGAGACGTTTTATTCTGTGCTCTTAATGTTCCTATCTGTTCTCCCTGCTATCACACTAGGTCTAAGGCATTGATAAGCTTGCTAATTTTCCCTCTGGTCTCTGACTCTGCTCTCCATCTCTAGCTTTTCTACCATTTTCTCCACATAGCACACTCATTAAATGATTCCTCTGAAGTCATCGATTTTATCAAGTCACTTGACTGCTCTGAAACCAATGGCTTATGACTTCTCACTGCCCACAAGTCTATTTATGCAGGCACTGGATGAGAACAGGAAAAAAAAAAAAGGTGGGGTTCTGTGGTCAAATAACTAGAATCCATGAATTCTCAAAACCTTTAAAAGGACAAACTATGCATTTATCCCATTTGATTTGACTGAAGGAGACTTCATTCAAAAGTACCTACTATATCTCCAAGGAGTAATGTTCCACTGTGGAAAAGGCTCGTTTATGGATCTTAAGGTATAAGCCTAAGATCCATATGTAAAGCTCTTCCTTTCCAGTTATGCCCAACTTGCCTCCATTAATTCAGATTGTTTATTTAATATTGTGTTCTCTGAATACATTCTGCAATGTCCCACCCCCTTATCTTGCACATACAATTTCAACTGCCTGGAATGCTCCCTCATCATCAGTTCTACCTGTCTTTAAATTCTAACCTAATTCATTCTTCTTTATATAGTGTTTCCTGACTGGTTCAGTTGTATCATTCTCTCTCCTAAACATTGCAAACACTACATATATAGACCCTTGTGGTTATTTTATCAGTGTGTTTGCATCTGACTTACAGGTTGAATATTTTGATTTTAGCAACCAAGCATAATATTTTGTACATCTATCATAGTTCAGTATGTATATTAGATCTCCAATAACTGAAGGAAGTCAGTACAATATGAGAATTTCTTTTGAGGTCAAATCTATCCAGTTATTAGTAGTACCAGATTAATGATAAGGTGATATTATTATATCATTCTACTTAAACTTTTTCAAAAAAGTCAACCAAAGTCATAGAACAAATATCTAAAAGTGTTTCAAGAAAGTGTTTATAATAAATACTATCCCATATTACATCTTGACAATTTTCTCACGATATCTGAAATCATTTACATATAGTAAGTATAGACATAGATTGAATAAAATTCACTTACTGTGGTAGTGAATTTTTCTTAGCCATATAAATTTTTTTTCCTATCTACTTTCTGAGGAAAAGCAACTCTGTAGACATGGGATATTTATGCAAATCCTGTGCAAAAATTATTTTATGAGGGTAAAATATATACAGTTACAATGAAGGCTGATAAATATAATAAATAAAAGCTTCAAATAAAATAAAATATTTTATAGACCTTATATACTGGTCTACCAGTTATTTTTGCAATTTTTGTTGCAACTCAGTATCCAAAACAAATTTTATTAATGAAACAGATCATCTCAAAAAATGTTTTGTAAAGATCATATGCAGTATTAACAACAGAACTAGAATGAAATTTTAATGTCTTGGCACGATTGCAAGGCAGAAAGAATCTATTTCTTTTCCTAATTGGAGTATATGGTGATGTGTGCACTTTAAAGTATTTCCAGGGGCTCCTGGGTGGCTCAGTCGGTTAAGCAACTCCCTTCGGCTAAGGTCATGATCCCAGGGTCCTGGGATCGAGCCCCACATCGGGCTCCCTGCTCTGCAGGAAGCCTGCTTCTCCCTCTACCTCTGTCTGCAGCTCTGCCTACCTGTGCTCTCTCTCTATCTCTGTTAAATAAATAAATAAAAATCTAAAAAAAAAAAGTATTTCCGTCACTGACAGAAAACATCAGGTTTATAGAATATTTGGAAAGCAGATTCAGATACTATACACTAATACTCAACTCCACTGTCAAATTGTAAAGCGTCATATGTTGACATGTTTGATTTGCTCATGTATTGCCTTCACTGAAGTGAGCAGAAATGACGTTTAAAACTCCAAAGCAATATCTGAATCTTTGTGTCTGTTTCTCTGTTGTCATGCTCAGTTTTGCTTAATCCCCCAAATTTTTCAGGTGTCCATTTTGCTTTTCCATTTCATCTAGACATAATTAGTTTTCTACATCCATTTGGGCACATAATTCAGTGACCACATATTCCAAGGCTGCAGCACAAAGTCCCCATAAATCAGTGATTACAGTATCTCTACAGCGTTTTGCCTAGGTGGCATTTATCTGTTACTTGTTCTGTTATTTAACCATTGAAAGCAACTTGTCAAACACAGCGGCCCTATTCCTGAAGATGTTTGTCCTTTCACATAATATCTCCACATCCTTTCCAAGCTGTTCACGCACAGCCAAGCTCTATTTTCATAATGCAGTTGTATGCTGTAAGAAGCTTTTTAAAACTATCAGCAAATTCATCCGTTTGGGAACTATAATTTGTTCTGTTTTTTTAAAAATATAATTGTGAAAGTGCCTCACAGATAGTCTGATAATAGAGATGTAGGACATATATTTAGTTTGAGGTTCAGAATTCAGAAATCATGACAAGGGCAGGACTCTTCCACTCACGTGACTTCTTAAAACCTCAGTTTTCTCATTTGCAAAGTGGGAATATTAATATCTGTATTATGTAGCTATGTTTAGTATTGAATGAGATAATATAACTAAACCACTTAGCACAGTGCCTGGTACAAAGGCAGTGCTTAATAAGTGGGAGTTGTCGTAGTTATTATTCCTAATAATATGGGTAATGTCGTCGAAATTATGTTTTAGATTATAAGTCTCAAAAGATCAGGGGCTGCCTTAATATTTGTTTGAATACAGAATTTCTGTAAAATAGGAATTAATAAATATAAATTCTGAGGGTTTTGCTGTTATCAACCAACAAATATCTTATTGAATCTTTGTGGTGCTCTAGGTGCCATGCAAAGTGTTTAAGATAAGATCAGGGGAAGAAATCCACCCCAGTGAAAATTATAGAAAAGATAGACATTAAATAATAGGACAGTAGTACACAACTAAGTATATATAGTAGATACATGTACTTAAGTCACTGTATATTAAATATTGACTATGAGTAAAGAGCTATGGTAAGGCATTTCAAACGTATTGCCATACTTATGTTAACATGGTCAAAATGAGTACCCATTAATACTTCATTTAAGATTGTCAAGCTTAAAAACAAAAACAAAAAACAATAAGCTTTTTGCTCCACATAACCCTCCAACAAGGCCATTTACTGGATGAATGCCATTTTAACTTGCAATCACTAAAAATTATTGTCTGCACATGATATAACTATTTTAGTACTATATACTAAGTCCTCATGTCTATGTATTTTGTATTATAAGCAGTATAGACCATGGGCAAACACCCTTGTTTTTCACTACTGCCCACTTAAGCCAGATGACTTTCCCTTCTTTCCATGGGTGGTTATTGTGGAACACTGTTGTAAAAATACATTCTTTCAGCACTGACATGGCTTTAAACTATTACCACCACTGATTTTTCAACCCAGATTGATTCTTACCCAACTAGGGTCTAAAACAGAGCCCCTTCTAAGTGCCCTGAGACAAAGTTCCTCTCACTTCCAAACAGTAGAAAGAATTTTCCTGAGAATGTAAGGATATGAGCCATGGTATAGCACATATTTTTAAAATCAACTTTATTAGAAAGGTAGATAGGTAAGTTTGGTTCTAAAAAACTGTAGTCTTTGGGAAAATATATTTAAAAACAATGAAAAAGTCAGACCAAATCTACAGTCACCTATATGGGGAAAGACACAGACTAAGAAACATAATTTTAGATAGTTCACCATCAAAAATTCTTTCTTTTAGTTTAGGTACCCAGCCCAGGTCATGTTTTAAATAATTCTGAGAGGACAGAAGACTGGGAGCCTTGTACATAATTATCCTTAGAACCTGTCATTCTCCTAAAATTTTGTTACACACATACTTACACATGTAAAATTCAATATGTTTGAAACCATTAGCATTGTTATACATTCTTATACATACACTGTAACACATTTGGCCAATGTAAGTCCTTTAAAAAGGTTTAGTATCATTTTGACATAGCTCCATATTTGTTTGAGAACTTCCTTGTTTTCTGAAACAAGATGTTCCAGGTTTACCCTGAACTTTCCAGGTCTCCGAATTTGAACCAGCCATCACTGTTAAGATGCCCTGGTTCCTTCCACTGGAGATCACCACTAAGGGAAAAAAAAAAATTGCACACTTTGTATGCTCATTATTACTGAGGTGTCATTGCTTCTGATGCCTTTCATTGGACAGCTCATATAAAATGATTCCACATCGGTACTTCCAATTCAAAATGAGTAACACAGGGTTCTTCCTCATCTTCTTCATTCCATATATGTTTCTCTCTTCTCTCAAAGTGAAAACTGGGGTACTCTTCAGCATCAATACATTTATATATACCCATCAATACACACAAAAAAATTCATACCCATTTCACTACTAAGCAGAGCAAGGAACTACAATAAATAAGATTTCCTTTGTGTACGTATGATGTATGTGTTTATGACTATTAAGGGTAACAGAGTAAGGATACTGAATTCAAAAAGTTCCTTGAATCAGTTCTTATCATTGGAGGATTATTTTTTCAGTTTGATGAGCAATTCATTTGTTTGTATTGAACATATTTTCATTTTTTTAATTTATTAATTAATGGTATGGTTCAAAAGACCAAATTATATTAAAAGATAGATGCAGAAAAGCCTTGTTTATACCCCTGTGCCTTCATCTAGTTCCCACTAATCCCTTGTAAATGAACATTTAATTAGTTTCTAGTTTATCCTTTTTTTATAAACAAACTAAGCAAACACAAGCAAACACACACCCATGTTCTTATTTTCCTTTACTTCTTACACAGAATATAATATGCACGTTTTACCTTAAGCATAATGTCAAGCAACATATCACTAAAGTCAGAATCAGTATCATTTAGGAGAGTTTTTAAGTGGAGTGATCCCAGAGGGGTGAATTAATAATAGAAGCCTTTCTAGAAGACAATATTTTGGAGGTGAGGAAATTCATGGGTTTCTATTATGGGCAATAAAAATAAACACCGTAAGAAAGTAGAAAAGGGGATAAAGCAATTTGACTCATTAGTGTATTCAGTATGTTTTGTAATCACTGAGTATCTCCCCCACCCCCCACCCCTCCCTCCTTTCCTCCTTCTCAGGTTGTCCTCTTCACTCCTGCTTTTCTTGTCTTTCAAGTTCAGTTTAATGGCTGAGACCCTACTGCAGTGAGCTGAGTCCCTTAAAAGACCTTCCCCTCCTCCTCAGAAATGATACGCGCTCATTACTGTGCCACCTGTGCCTTCCAGCATTTACATATTACCTTTTTGTTTCCAAGGAGCTTTACAATCACACGGAATAGATTTACCTCTCAGTTTGCAGCAATATTGACCTCATTTTACAGATGGGAGAGCAGTCATCAAGCAAGTAAGTGACTTGCCCATCTCTGGATTGCAGCTCCCTGAATGCATGTCCCCAGTGTGTTGTTCAGCTCAGTGAGCCACTGTCTCTTTGTCGAGTGGCATCATCCCTGAGAGGTGGTTAATAGTCTTTTGAACCTTTAGGATGTCAGGTAAGATGCAGAATAAACTGACCTTTTACTGTTTGCCATCTGAATTTTTATTTTCCTGAGCTTTTCACATTATGGCTCTTATGTAAGTAAGTTAAGAGCATGAGGAAGTAAGTAATCTAAATAAAAGCAAACAGTGAAAGTAAAAATGTTACATCTGAGGAAGATAGGCCCAACATTCTTCTGGGATTTTCAGTAAGAGTGAAAATTTGAAATTTCTATCATCTCTCGAGAAACTCAAGTGGGCCTTATAAGTAGATTATTAAGACCACAGAAGTGCAGCATTGACTCTAAAAATTCATTATATCTAATGCTCAATGCATGTAATTCTCCAGACTGGAGAAATTGGATTTTGCTTTTGAGGAACTACCCACCATTTCCAAATCAGAGTGAAATCAGAATTTATGGTAGTAACGGTAGTATTTATTTTATTTTGCTTGTTTTCTTAATCTAATCTTGCATTCACCTCTTGGCCTGTTGGTATTTATGTTTCAGGCATTCTAGAAATTTCGACCCCCAGTCTTGGAAGGAGAACAAAACATAGTGAAAACAAACTCATTTGATTGCATGAGTCCTCTTTTGTGACTAACTTAATGGCTTCCATTCCCAGAAATGCCTAATGAATTATGAAGGTGTTTCTCTTGAGCACTATAAACAACGTATTTTACTAAGGGAGACCTTATGTTCTATCCACACCCTAGATATCAATTAAACCTCTGTGAGCCTGGCTGGAAGTGGCTGTCAGAATCAAGTAAGGCAAGATATGCAGTAGGGATGTGAAGGAAGATTTTAGCCTTTTCTCTTCTCTGAAGGCAGTATCTATCATAGTTTGTATTTTATTGGCTATAACACTGCTGATGCTAGTCTGACCCAGGTTTAAGAATGCTTCTCTGCTTACCACCATTTTATAGAAGCCCAAAAGCCACATTCCGCTCTTTGAACAATGAGAGTAGAGTGCATAGCCCAACATTTCAGAGCCTTTAACCTTTTTCTTATTGGTGATTACATTTGCAAACTATGCCAGTGGGATTGCGGAGACTCTCTAAATCCCTACTAAGAAAAAAAGAAAACCTCTTAATTTTTTCCTGAACTTGGATTACAAGCCAATTTTTCCTTTCTCATTTACAGGCTTTAAAAATGAGCCTCCTGACTAGGTAGGATCTCGAAAATCTTTGTGAATTAATAAATCTAATCCAGGCATCTAAGATCTACTCCAATAAGAAGGAGTTTCTTCAGGGGGCGTATTCATTCAGAAACTATGGGCAGAAGGATAATTCTATTAGAGGAGAAAAAGAAGCAAAACCTTAAAATGATTTTTTACCAGGAATGAATGGCTCAGTTTCCGCACACGGTATATATAGACAGCACACCCAGAGACACGCAAACACAGTGATGAAAGACTTCCCCATTTTTCGGTGTAGATCCAGGTTTTGTGTGGGCAGACGCTTATACTGTTTAGGAGACTCTTTAAGGGAAAAAATGACACATTTACAAATAGAGAACAAGATATGAATGTAAACATTATTTTGTATGAGATGATAAATCCCAACAAATTAAAATATAAACTGGCGATATCACAAGCATTGCAACATTCAAAAAATAATGTATTGTTATTAATATTAATTAGCTAACACATCTGCACTTCTCGGCTGCATGCCCTTTGTCCCTTCATATGCATCAATTTTTAAATATTTTCTGTAGAGAGAATAGAATTAATTCCAGCAAGTGTGGTTTATTGAAGAAAAAAAAAACTTCTTCATAGCTTAGAAAAGTTTCTTGCAGCTTCACAACTCTTTATAGGAGATGCCATATCTGTAACTTGCTCTGTAGTTACTTATGTAGGCAATGATTCTTGCCCCAAGGAAAGCTTTGTGGATGTGGTTTCCAGTGGTACTTACAGAGGAGGTTTTATCTTAGTCATTCCCTACTGCCCCCTTGCCTACCACAACCCCGTTCCTGCCTTTGCAGCATTGATCCTTCCAGGCCACATCACATGGAACCTTAGTGCAAGGTTCTCTCTTGGTCCTAACCCTCTCCTTGGATCAAAGGTGCTTGATCCCAACTGTGTCACTTGATGACCCACAAAGACAGGTAATTGTTAGGGACAGGTGGATACGGAGGTACTGCATAGCAGCCTCAAGATCATCACCAGGGTGTAGAAGGTGACACCTTGGATAGGGCAGCGTTCTGTATCCTCAGCACAGAACTGGGGTTTTTGCTCCCTGCTGTCCGCTGCACTCCCCATGTCTCTGGAGTAGAGTACACAGCCTTAGAAGAGGCCTGTCCAAGCGACAGTCCTTGGAATTTAAGCTTCATTATCTTCACAGAAAATTCTCCTCTAGTAAAATTACTGGTAACTGTGTGAGGCCTTAAAAGCTGTCAAGTATTAAAACCTGTACTTTTTTTTCTTTTTTAAACCCATAGCATATTAAGCCTTATACCTACAGGGACTCATATTTCTTGCTGTTTGGTGGCTATTCCAATACAACACGAAATATGTTCCTTATCTAAGGCATTCTAGCATAATGAATACTTGCTAGATAATTTCTTTTTGAGAATTATCCTTATAGCTGGAGTTGTTATAATTATCGATGAAATCAGCAATGTGAATTATGAATCAAAAGTGATTTCCCAAGGAGCTGGTAGGTTTTTGATCGGGGATTAAAATTTCTCATAATAAAGGGGAGAATGAAACAGTTTATCAATAATAAAGTAGGAAATAAATTACAAGGCCAGACCAAGAGTCGAGTTAGCAAGAAATAAGATTTCCCTGAGAGAATAGCCTTCATTTCTAAAATGTGTGGGTGTAGAGGGGAGACAACAATCATTAACTGGGAGCCATGAAATCATATTTTGTGACTTCCTTTTGCAAGATAGGGCTTATTTGCCTATGAAGTCTTTCTCTACTGTCCTCTTTCATCCCACTGCGAGCAGAAAATAGGTCATTCAAAATAGAGGATTATTATTAGAAAGATGTGGTAGATGGTCCTCAACAAAGCCTATATCTGGTATTCATACCCCGGAATACTCCACTCTCCTTGAGTGTCAGCTGGACCAGTGACCTGATTCTAACAGAAGGAATATAGCAAAGGTGATGGGATATTATTTCCATAAATGGATTTTGCAGGATTCTGACTTCCGTCTTGCTAGCAAATTCTTTATCTTGCTGGCTTTTATGAAGCCAGCTGCCATGTTGGGAGCTCTATGGAAGAGGCACACGTGGCAGAGAATATGAGCAGTGCTTCCACCTGACAGCCAGCAAAGACATGAAGTCCTTAGTGTGACAACCAGCGAATAACTGAGTCCTGCCAACAGCCATGTGACCTTCGAAATGGATCTTTCTTTAGTTGACATTTCTGATGAGAGCTGAGCCCTGGCCAAAACCTTGATTGAGTCTTGTGGGGCACTCTAAAACAGAAAACCCAGCAAAACTGAGCCCAGAAAAATGACTCCCTAAAATTGTGAGTTAATAAGCGTGTGCTTTTTTTTAAGCTGACAGGTTTGTGGTAGTTATATAGCAATAGATAACTATAATCAATTGGAAGCCTTCATAATACAAACATGGTAAGTAGGATGAGATAACATTGAGTCTGATTTACTGTTTAACTCTCTAAAACCATTATTTTAAAACCAACTTTCTTCTTTGAAGGTTTTGCTTTCCAATTATTCTATTCTCTTTTATCTGTCTTTATAAATTTCTGTATCAGCACTGCTCATATCCTTTGGATCTAGGCATGTAACTCACCACTGTCCTCCATGTCATATCATCTGCCATCATCCTGGCCTGGCCACCACTCATGTTCAGGGTGGTTATTGTAACCTCGGTTCATTCATCTACAAAGACCATTTCTACACTCCACTCTAGTGGTCCTCTACATGGGCACCTCTTGTCAAACAAAATCATTTTAATTCAGATGATAGTATTAAAGTGATTAAGAGTTAAAAATCTAAATTTAAAGGTTTAGTGTTTAGTGTTTAATCCATGCTCTGACACTTTTCTTATCATGTCCTATATTACAAGTTATTCAAATTCTCTAATCCTCCATTACCCCCACCATAAGATGAGAACAATAACTATCTGATTAGACTATTGATGGAATGCAATGAAAATTCAGTGCACTTACGGTCTTTAGCACCTATCTGGATATGATATATTAGCCATGTTACTTCCTGAGTTTAGTGTCTAGTGGGAATAACTGTTCTGTCAATGTCACCTACTGAACTTGTTCTTCTATTTTTCTCAACATGCAGTTCTTTGACTGCTTCTTATTTTTCAAATCCATCAGCCTGCTCTGAATTTTACTTTCTTCCCAATAGTTGCCCAGCTATTACAACTGTATTCTCACCAATATTTTAAATTCTCTCATCTGCTTTGCTAAATCCTAAGCCTAATGTCAGGCTTCTTAGCATTGACGGAGAAAATAAATGCCATCCCAATCGGCACTTCTAAATAGAGATGACTTCTAATCGCAGCTGAACCTTCAAAACCCTTTAATATACTCTTTTTTCCAAAAGTGCTTTAGTTCCAAGTGTAGAATAAACCCAATAACACACAAGAAAAACCCTCAAAAATATATAATCGTGGTTCAGTGAACACTTCCTTACATGATAAGAGCTGTTTATTGTTGCTGACGCATCATGTGACGTGTGTACCTACTCTTTACCCTTCCTACAGCCTACAGTGTTAAAAAACAAAAACAAAAACAAAGGTAGTGATCTCATAGTTTGGAACTATTATGACCTGGAAAGTTTCTTATACTAAAAAGGCAAACTGATGACCAAACTTTGGGCATGGACTGATTGTATGAATTTGTGTAATGGAGGCTTGGAAAGAAGCATCCATCCCATCATAGTCTTACCCGTGCACTGCTTGTTTGCTTTTCAGTGGCAAACTTGTAAGTGACCTTAAACAAATCCAAGTAATCACTCCCATCAACGTTTCATCCTGGATCTATCTGTGCCTCCCACTTCAGAATACTGTGTGGAGCAAATAAGATAGACGTGGACCCTGCCCTCAGGGGAGTTAGCAATAGAGCAGAAAAGAATATCATGTGTCAAGCTTATCAGTTCCTCGGTTGCTTTTCCGAAGCTTACCCGCTTTCTGTGATCACGATCTTATCTCTCTGTGCTTTCCGAGACTATTTCTCCATAAATTAATCTTCTCTTTTATCGCCAGTCCCTTTCTATGGCTCCTTCCAAGTTACTTATAAGCACAGGAAATTTCTCCTCAAGCAAGCACCAACCTTGCTCTTAGGAATACTATTTCACTTTTTATTTATCACTCAATAAAGTAACTACTTTGCATATAATTTCAGGTGGTTTATAGACTGTAGGTTTAAGAATTTTGATTTCACAATCTGGCTCTTGTTTTAGTTTCTCTACTGAATATTCATGGTTACAGGGAACTTTCTAATTTTCCCCAAATTCAGTGATTTGACCTTTCTCAGAGGGATCTACAAGATTTGCACAGCAGCCTGGTCCTGCTTAGGAATATTACTTTTTCTTGTAGAGTAGGAGTAGAGTCAAGTCGAGTAGAGTAGAAGACATTACTCTTCTTTGTTATCCTTTTATTTCTTTCATCAGTGATGTTTATTCTCCCAGCTTTTCCTCCTCTACCTGCCCTTAATTATATGTACACAGCAGATATCCAGCAGAGGGTTTTTAAAGTTCTTATTATACATGAGGTCACAACCTGGTCTATAACCACCATTTAAAATTTGTGTTATTTTTGAAACAAGTTGGCTTTTCAACTTCTCTTGAAATTTGTAATATCTGCCAGTTCTGGGATGCCACTGATGCCCTGCAGCGGTCACCCAGAGCCGGACAGTGGCCAGGCCATGTGCCCACCTCATCACGGCCCTCAGCTCAGCCACTTCACCCTTTGCTCTGCCCAGTGAACAACTGAGTTGAACAACCCTCTGTTACATTCTCCCTGATGTAGGACCTTGTCTTTTCCTTTCTTTTTAGAGGGTCCACAAAAGTTAAATAAGAAATACAAAGTGCCCCGTCCCAAAATAGTGGTGTTTATTTTTTATTTATTTATATTTTTAGCGGGGTTGAATTAAAACTTTTCTCAGATTTCCTTGTCAGCATGAGAAGCCTCATTGTTCTGCCTCACACAAACGATTTGGGCCTCTCCCAGTATCCATTACCATCAGCTACCAGTCTTTAACATTTTTAAAGTATGTCCATGTTCCCTAAGGTTTTATATTATGGTCTAGTTCAAACTCCACATAGATTTTACTTCAAAATTGATACTTCGGTCACAAACCTCAAATTGGAACCCATGAAAACTGGGGCCTATATTCTGTACGTGGAAAGTATTCCTCTGTTTTTCTATTGATTGAACTCCTACTTCCTATTTCTATAAATTTGATTTTGAATTGTTATCAATATGTTCATTTCCCCCCTGAGTTTAGGACAGATGATATGCTACTTTGGTTTAAAAAAAAAAAAAAAAGTGTGAACCAGAGAAATATTTCTGAAAAATCCCTAAAATCGAGCACATTGAATTAAAGTGTATCCTTTAAGAAAATTTAGTTTTGACAAACGAATTGCTGCCACACTGAAGCGGCAGCTAACATGATGGGACATTCTGGCAGCACACTGGTGGATTCACACCAGCTCCATGACTTTGCGACCTTGGGGCGGGCTACTTGGCCAATTGGTGCCCCTGTTTCCTTAATCAAAAATGGTGGTTATAGTAACAACTATTTCATAGAGTTATTTTCTGGATTAAATGAGCTAATATTATCAAAGTGCTTAAAGTTCTATGTAACTGTGTACATAGTAACTGTTATGTAAGTATTTGTTAAACTTCCTAAAAGTTTTGAAATATCCTATTCATGCAATCAATATTGCCAAATGCATTCAAGAATCAAAGTTAGAGAATTTAATTTCCTTGTTTTTCAAGTCTACAGGCATTGAAATAACAGTTGAATTGTATCTCTGTTTTATTTCTCTATGGAGATACGGTGCTCCTCAAAAGAGAGATCTTATACCCAAAGATCTATTTTAATTGTTATCACATAACACCTCCAGATACGAAAATGCACATTTAAAAAAAAAAAAAGATAGTATTTTTAATTAATGTTAATAATAGCCAAAATACTTTGTGCTCAAATTTACATTTTTTTGGTGAGACATTACTGATGTACACAGCCAAAAATATTTTGTTAAAGTTCTTTTTTTTTGTTTCTTCTGTTTTGTTTTAAAGATTTTATTTATTTTTTGACAGAGAGAGACGCAGTGAGAGGGGGAACACAAGCTCCTTGCGGAGCAAGGAGCCTAATGCAGGGCTCGATCCGAGGACCCTGGGAACATGACCCGAGCCGAAGGCAGCCGCTTGACGACTGAGCCACCCAGGCGCCCCTATTTTGTTAAAGTTCTAATGCTTAGATTTAAAATCAAGTTCACATCTATTTTCTTCTGATCAAAGAAGAAATTGTATTTTCCCTCGGGACTTAAAAACTTCCACCTTGATTTCCAGAGGAAATAAAGTAGAAATCAAATGACTAATAAGTGGGGGCGCCTGGGTGGCTCAGTTGGTTAAGCGACTGCCCTCGGCTCAGGTCATGATCCTGGAGTCCCGGGATCGAGTCCCAC
Organism: Zalophus californianus; assembly: GCF_009762305.2. Lineage (NCBI taxonomy): Eukaryota > Metazoa > Chordata > Mammalia > Carnivora > Otariidae > Zalophus > Zalophus californianus. The sequence continues at coordinate 42,340,942 of NC_045606.1, read as the reverse complement.
ATCGGGCTCCCTGCTCAGCCGGGAGTCGGCCTCTCCCTCTGACTCTCCTCCCTCTCGTGTTCTCTATCTCTCATTCTCTCGATCTCAAATAAATAAATAAAATCTTAAAAAAAAAAATGACTAATAAGTGAATAGAAATCATATTAATAAATTAATCAAACTCATTATCAATTTAAATACACCTTATTGTGTTTAAGGTCAGCCTTAGTTTTGTTTTGTATTATATACTTAATTTTAATTTTCAACTCATTGAATTTTACATATATATGTATTTTTACATTGCATTTACACTAGATTTATTCACTTTTGGTGGCTTGTGAGTTTTATGGCTCAGTAGTTACAATCTGAAATAGAGTAGGACATCTTTCAAATATATATTTTGTTCACAGATCAATAAAGGTTTTTGGGCCTTGCATATTGCATGAAGCATTTTGTGATGCTAATATCCTTGTCTGCTTTTTTGTGATTATTTTGAACAACTTTTCATTTTTCAGATTGTACTTTGAAGAGGAAATGGGCTCTTTCTCTTGAAGAGAACTCCCATCTGATATCTGTCTTGCAGAAAAGAAGCTGTTTTAAACCAAATTCACTGAGATCCAGTGATAAGATACTCTTACGTGTCACTGGGGCCTCTTCTACAGAATGTAATATTAAAGGTTAGGTTTCATTCTGCTTGAGTGGAATTTCTCAACCAGGAAAACATGAGCAAAGACAGCCTGTAGAGAGATTTGACATGACAACCATTCCCATCTTACTGAAGTACAGCACAGACTGCAGATGTCCATTTATAGCTTATTTGAAAATCTTTAACATTCTTTGAAGCTTTTAAAAGTATATTTCCCAGGGGAAAACCTTTTTAAGCTACAAGAAGCTTCTCACCATTTTTGTAACTGGAGGCATAACTGCACATTATCCTATTTCTTTTTGCAGCGGGAAGTCATCAAATGCATTGCATCTACACCTTACTGATGACCAAAAGAAAACAGACTCAAAGTCCTAATGCTTTGCTAATGAACACATATTTCATTACAGACATAAGTAGTTGAGAGAATCAAATGTTTATGGAATGGGTAACTTACTCTTCATTTTCATGATTATTACTGCATTTAAACTTCCACAAGTCTCTCTTTTCCAAAGATACCATTTCTATGTACATTGCATGCAAAACCTCTGAGCTGAGATCTGCAGTAGTAGTTTGCTTAAGGTATTATTCCTTATTTTTAACCATCTCCTATAGTATAATAAAAGAGTTAAACACAGCTCAAACTGTCCTATCTTTTACTATAGTAAGGAGGTTTTTAAAATCACAATACTGTATGTTAACTTGAAAAGGAGAATTGAGACAAACAAAGGAATAGTAAAGAAAGGCAACATTCTATTTCAGTCTTGCAAAATGAATTCCTTTTGTTAAGTTTCTATATATTCATGTTTCTAATAAAATTTATTTTTTTTAACTCAGGAAAAAAAGACCAACAGAACATGGTGAGATGTTATTTTTGCGTGCATACAATATAATAGCAGGTATTTTGCTAAATGTTTTACATGCATTTCCCACTCTCTTCACACTGCCCTACGATGTGGGTACCACAATTATTGTCATCCCAAAGGGAATTTCCAACGATGTAAAATATCTGCAAATAAAATTTTGGTTCCTTATTTTTTTCTGCAAAAAAAACAAAGAAATTTGCCAGCTTTCATCAGAAGGTGCTTCCCAAAAGATGGCTTAAAGTAAAGGAAAAAAAAAATTAGAATGGTTAAACGAATATTAATTGAGTTATCATTTATTGCCTACTGTTAATTCTGGACACTGGAAATAAACTTGAGAGCAGACTGGAGCAGTGCTTTTTAAAATTTGGCATGCATAAAATTACATGGCAACCTTGTCAAAGCACAGATTCCTGGGTCCCACACAGAGATTCTGCTCCAAAGAGCCTAGAGTTCGGGCCAAGTAATACTGGTGTTGTTGGTCTCTGGAGAGTAGTTGCTGCTGCAGAGAGTAGATATTGCTACTTCTCTGTAGCATCGGGCTACCATCCCTGTTCTCCAGGCACTTACATTCTGGTGAACTTTTAGGTATCAATAATAATAAAATTATAATTGTTACTTCATTATATTACATATGCTGCCTTTATTTAATCCTTACAATGACTACAAGACTATAAGGCAAAGATTCATTTAGTATTATTATCACTACAAACATGAAGAAACTCTTAAGTAAATGAAGTGCCCCCCCCCACCCCACTCTCTAGTTCAACTAGCTGGAGGCAGCGGATCCAGAGTTTAAACCTAGCTTTTTCCCTCAAGCAAAAATCATGTTGCATTAGTCTCTGCCGCAATGTATATTTACTCAAACTTTTTCATGTCAAAAGCTGAAAATAATCTTTTGCGGTTTTTGCAATGCCCAACAAATGTTACTAGAATCAAAGGGGATGGCAGTTAAAAAAATTATCACCAGCTTGTGACATGGTAAATCATCAAAAAATATATATATTGCACATGGTTAATATTTAGAGAAATTTTTATTCTGTATTTGTGATTGAAATTCAATTTCATCTTTAACGTGGGATATAAATTTGATTTGTAACTTTAATTATTCAATAGGAAGTTGTAGATTTCCAGGAATTAAAAAAAAAGTCACTATCATTCTCAGCTGGCGAATGATTTGAAATGTTTCCTTTAGAATGTGAGCATCTCAGGTGGGAAGAGCTGCTTTTAATCTTTTGTAAGCCAGCACCTATTCTATTCTGTGTTGAATGTTCTATAAATGTTGACTGGGTGAGCAAATCAAATTAGAGCAGATGAGCTTCCCATGGACCACAGCCTTCTCACAAATCTCCTTTAGTAGGACTTTATCTAAATTAACTCTTAATTGTGCAATGATATTGATTTTAAACATACATTGCTAATATACTGCTTTCTTAATACAAGCTCTTTTTGCTTCTTTAAGAATATACTAGTTAATTCATAGGTAGCATAAGTAACATGAGGCACAGCAGTTGCTAAAGTAACTTTTTTCATGAATAACAGAGTAAACAGGCTTATAAAATCCATATAAATTGTCACTTCTCAAGTTTATGGCTGCCCTGGGGCTAAGGCAATTAAAACTCGAGTTTTAAGCAAGAATTGTCAAGATCCTTTCAACTCAGTATACCTAAGTAACAGAAACTTATTTTTTACAGATTTTTTTGGTCTGTATATTTCTGATGAATTTATCCTGTATTTGCAATGCATTATTATACAAGGAATTTGAGAACCTGCTGTTTGAATAACAATTTGTCCAGTATCCTAAGCATCCATTATTTTGGGATTCCTAAGTGTCTCTGGATTGGAAATTAAAGCCTCTTGTACCCAATTTTGTAACAGAAGGATGTTGATGTCCTTTGAGTGTGGATTCATTATTTCCTAATTATTTTGTACTACCTAGGAAATCCAAGGAAAACAGTATCAGTAGGCTTTCACTAAGATACCATTTTTATCCATTGCAATCGTTTTATTTTATTGGTGAAATAGTAAAAAAAAGTCTTTGAAGGTATTCTAACAAACCGAGCTAAACACTTAAAATATCTAAAATTCTCCTTTCCCAGTTTTCAACTTTTAGTATTCATTGTCTTCTTTTCTTTCTTCTTCTCTGAGAAGAAATGCAAAGGAGCCATCCTTTTTTGATTTTAATAAGTCCTGTGCTACATGCCATTGAACCACCTGGGACCTCCAAATCTTGGAATTGCTGCATGAAGAAAGAAGTATTTACAGAAAGAAAATGTACTTGAATGTCAAAAATGTCTAAGCCTTTTTGAAACCGGTTTTCCTGATTTTCTCTCTCTAGTGAGATAGAGTCTATCCCAACATTTTTCATTGTAAAATTTAGTCAAAACTATAGCCACTTATAGATACTATCTTTAAAATTCAAACAGAGCCTTTCCAGAATAGTAATTTCTGCTTTTACTGGTCTATGAGAGATTATTTACCTGAAATAACCATAGGTGTTTTATTTGAAGAAAAATATTTATGACTATTCAATAAAGCTTGTGTAAAAATGCCAATGACATGCCATCCCTTTCATAAATAAGAACCTTTAATCATGTTAGATTCTGCATTACGCTAAGTGTCTCATAATCAATCATCATTGGGTGATGTGAGGAAATACAGAACCATGAAAATAATATCAGCAACTGTTTTCCAAAACTTGTGTTCCACTGTAGCATGTCATCACCAATTCATTTTCAAAAGTTAGTGCATCTGTCTTTCCTACTTTAAAACAGTAAGTTTAGGGATGCCTGGGTGGCTCAGTCAGTTATGCATCAGACTCTTGGTTTCAGCTTAGGTAGTGATCTCAGGGTTGTGAAATCTGGCCTGGGTCCGCTTTGCACTCAGCAGGGAGTCGGCTTGGGATTCTCTCTCTCCCTCTGCCCCTCCCCTGACTCATGCTCACTCTAGCATGTGCTCTCTCTGAAATTAAATAAATCTTAAAAAAAAAAACAATAAGTTTAAATCTCTGCAAGGGTTTGTTTGAAAAACCAAACTCATATAAGTAAATATGCAAACATGCAATAATTTTCTGACCTGTCCTTCAGTGATTACTGGAGCTTTGGACAAAAGCTCTTAATCCCATTCAAGTGCCTACTTTATCATTCATTAGATGCTTTGCCATCCAAAAGATCTCATCTCCAGGACTGATGCTAGGACTTACTGAATTCAGAGACAAAGAGTACTTCCGGTATGATTTATATACATGTCTTCAGAACATTTTATTACCCCTTTAGTTTTGCTTTCCTAAACATTAGTTTATTCTTTGATGAGTTTCTTAAAGTTCCCAGAATCTCCTTAATAAGAAAATCAAAGAAAAACACCAGTGTTTGTTCCTAGAGTCTCAACTTTGTTTCCCTCTTTAACCCAGTTTCTTCCCAACCTTCCTTCTGCCTCAACTGGTCATCATTTACATGTACAATGATAGATGTACTTTGTCAAAGGATCTCTGTCAAGTAGCTTGCACACTTAAGAAGCCAAAGAAACTGTTCCTTAATTTGGTGGCATGATTTTGCTCCCTGCATACAATGTCCTGGTAAAAAGGCAGTTACCGGTACTTTCACAATTCTACATTCACAAACAATTACCTATTTGGCTACTTCAATATATTAACATTACCATATCAAAACGTGCACAATTTTAATGTTTTAGGGTGTCAATAGTCAATTTAATTGTCAGGTGCTGTGAAGTTAATGTTTGATTGACATTAGCACCTCTACTTATTTGTTACCTGATGGTCACATACTTTCATTGCCACTTGTATACTCAGGAGCTTTCTAAATCAGAGGTTCACTTCTCTCAGAAGATAGTTAAGCAATTCATTAGAGATCTGGGTATGCCAGACATGTATGTGGTTGGCATGGGTTTCAAATGGGGGTGGTTACAACAGAAAAGTTCAGGAACCATAATAAATATTTTTAATTAATTTTAGCAGGGCACCTGGGTGGCTCAGTCTTTGAGCATCTGCCTTCTGCTCAGGTTGTGATCCCAGGGTCCTGGGATCGAGCCCCCGCATCAGGATCCCTGCTCAGCCAGGAGCCTGTTTCTCCCTCTGCCTGCCACTCCCCCTGCTTGTGCTCTCTCTCTTTCTGTCAAATAAATAAATAAATAAAAATCTTTACAAAAAATAATTACTTTTAGCAGTTCAGCCCCCATTCTTCCACTTACTAAACAGCATCCCAGTTTCCTTCTGATGACTTAACCCTCCTCCACTGTGTGCTCCTAAAATGGATTATAAACTCTGACATCTGCCACCTTACCAGGATATCTGAGGTTTCCTTCTACTATGTCTTTCCATTCAATAGCTCAGTAACCAAGACTAAGCAACCTAAGCTTAGCCACTGGGATTCTGTCACCTAGAACTTTAGATCTCAAACTGGGAGCTGCAAAGATGGAAGAAATAGATGAAATTAGTTCCTTCTCACTGGGTCATCCCAGATTCTCACTCAGTTCCTATTACTGAGATGATAGTATTGATTTTCTCTTTCCTAAACCCCACTCTTTAGGCTTCTCCTCAAGCCTGTGAGCATCCTATTCTGTGCCCTTCCCATTAATTACCTCTTTCCGAGTTTTGCCAGAGACAATGTCTTGCTTACCAACAAAAACCCCTAACATGTACCTTGCCCGATTTTCCAACATCATCTTATTAATAGGAGTCATATATAAATGAAGCAAAAGGAGATGAAGCCCCACATTAACTCATTTTCAAAACTATATTTTCTAAAAAGCATATCTCTTACCTTTTGATATTGGAAAATTTAAAACTTGTTGATGATCAAAAGTAACATGGACATGAAGTTATTTTCTATGCAACACAGAGTGTGGCACATAATAGGGGCCTGGTAAAGTCTTGTTGAGTTCATAAAAGCTGCTAGTGTTTTAAAAAATGGAAATATTTATGGTATTAATCGATTGTATTGAGGTTACTGACACCAAGAGTAACATCTTTGTTTCCAAAAGAGCTCAGAGAAATTGGATATAAGTCAATTACTACTTGAGGGAAATATAAGTTACTAGATATTTGGGGAATTTGTGATCTGCATTTGAAATTTCTGAATTGGATATCATCAACCAATGACAATAATAATAAAATGCACTGGTTAAATTTCTGCTAATGTTCAGTATAGTCATAGTGGAATATCTAAGAATGAATTCTTTTTTTGTTTGTTTCTTTTTTCAAGGGACAAGTTCTACAGAGAACAGTGTTTTACCGATGTCAAACAATTTGGATATTATTTCTAACATTTAATTAATTTTAGACTTGATGAATTTAAAAACCATCACCTGATAACATTTTCATGATTTTATTTCAATTAATAATAGACAAAAAAGTTTGAGGCAATAAAAGAGATTTACCAAGAATTCCAAACTATTTTAAGAAGTATTTGGATCATTTAAGGGAATTAAGAACACTAATGAGAGAATGAGTTCTATTAAAGATAAAAATAATTAATTCCCAGTATCACAAATTTGTTGACATTTGCCTATATTTAAGAGAAAAAATAGTTTTTTGTAATCTAATTTTTGGCATCTAAACAACTGAAAGCTGTTTAGTTAAATAACTTAAAATAAATACATGGCATAATGGGTCAGTCATATTTTATTCAAAGTCCAATGACTCTGAAATGCAGTTAAATTTATTTTCTAACTACCTCAAATGATTTTCAATATAAACTGTGCACTATAATTTATTTTTCTTTCCAAGCAAGCTCTGGAATGAATGTTCTGCACTTCCTCACATGCATAGAGTAATTAGTTGTCTCGTGGGCAATGGCTAGTGCCACAGCTTACTGGGCAGTGTAATGGCAATATCATGTAGCTGTGGCACTTTACATAAATGCCACATCCTTCCTCAGTGGACAGGCAAACAACAGCTCAGTTAATGAAAAGCAGACCTCTAGATTTCCGTTAGGTCAGTGAGGAAGTAGAACAATTGAACTGTGGTTCTAAAATACATTCCGCCACAGGCCTAATACATAAAATAAGTATGTGATCTAACGAATATTATTACATGACTGATTTTGACTTTAAAACCGAGTCCAACTTGTATGGGACAGCACCCTATACCTAGTGGCTGCTCAAAAAATATTCAACACAAATGACAATACTCTAGACTAAAATTACATAAAAATAATTACTTATTCTAATGAATTCAATAAATCGGAATGACTTCTATGGACATACCATATTATATAATGGTTTGAGTAATGTTTTTTTTGTACTTCCTAGGAAATTACAGTAACTATTAAGTGGTGTTGGATTGTCAGTGGAAATTTTACACTGTGAGCACTAAGCCCTATGTGGGAATCATTTTTGTGGACAGCAAAGACAAGAAGAGCTTTGGAGATACTACATAATAGGGACATATGTTTTGGGCATTCAATTATCTCAGAGTGTCATAAAACCAACTAATGGGAGGAGGAACTAATCTTACCTCAGTCCAGCAGAATAATGCTAGATCAATCCCCAGTGACCCTGAACAAAGGGTTGAGAAGTAACCAATTTGTGAACTATGATGTGATAAGGTCATTTGACAGCCATCCAAGAGGGAGGGAATGTAGACAAGTGGGAAAGGAATGAGATTGTCCAAAGGGAACATGGAGTTTGGATAAATATCTTCATTTCACCTTCAGCAAAAGTAGAAAGAAGATCAGTAGCACCCATCTGTGGAAATATCTTTAGAAAAGAAAAATAGCAAAGGGAAGAGTTCTGCTTGAAAAGAATTTATTATGAGAAGCATAGTAAAAATTTATAAAAGTACTTGATGTGTCTAATGGGCCTTAAGAAGAATTACCTTCTAGAAAATAAACCAGATACATAAGAAAATAAAACTGGAACTAAGGGATAAAAAAAAAATGATGCTCAAAGAAATTATTTCCAGAAGAAAGGGCTGGGCAAACTAATATGAAACTATAAAGTAAATAAAATGCAATCAAAGTTTTACAACTTACAATAGAGACAGAAAAGAGTAGATTTGGCATCATGGAAAATTGAAAGATTGGCAGGAAAGATAACAATAAGGAGAGTAGGAAAGGAAAATCAAATGAAAAGAATGCATGACCACATAATATATGTGAAGGAGAGAAACTATGGACAATTAAATTTCATTTAATGTCTACATTTGGTTGAATAATATGCAAATATTAAAATAATTTTAAAACACAAACATCATAAACTGTGTATATGTAGTACTTGGGCATGAAATATATGTTCACACATACACAGTTCAAATGAAAAAAATAACAAACCACCATGTTTATACGTTTATATTATCTTTGTGCGATAGAGCCTGATTTTAGTCTCTCATTGAACATTCTTACGTTTAGTAAAGATTCTCTAAATGTGTAATATTTTTACAATTAGAAAAATTGGTTTTTAAAAGTATATTGGAGATATGGGGACAAACCATCAGAATGTCCTGACAATAGAAATTATTAAAAGGGAATGCTTTTAATGGGACTTAGAGCAGGGAAGACAAGGGCACATGATTTATGCTTTGTAAAAGCCTTCTTAAAAGCTGTGCATTTGACATTTTGATAAAACATTTAACAAAGTGTATGCAGCCAGAGAATGTGGATATTTGGATAAAGAGTTTGGTAGTATCACTCCTGAGAAGAATAAACCAAAAATAAAGATAAATTCCTTGTAATTCTTTAGTTAAGAAATCCACTAATTTTCCTAGTGTAGTCATGCTTTTTCCCTTGTTTACTATCACATTAAAATAGAATTTTGTGTTAATCATGTTAAATGCTCTTATGTGTTTTGCCGTGCAGACTGGATGCTAGAGACTATTTCTAAGATAAAGATTCCTGTGTCTAAGATGAGCACCTTTTCATTTTTTTTTTTTTTAAAGATTTTATTTATTTGACAGAGAGAGACACAGCGAGAGAGGGAACACAAGCAGGGGGAGTGGGAGAGGGAGAAGCAGGCTTCCCACGGAGCAGGGAGCCCGATGCGGGGCTCGATCCCAGGACCCTGGGACCATGACCTGAGCCGAAGGCAGACGCTTAACGACTGAGCCACCCAGGTGCCCCGCACCTTTTCATTTTTGAGCCTAGGTCTTCTTAAACTGGCTATTTTTTCTTTCTCACTTCCATGTTCAAGTATTCTTTCACCCTCTCTATCCCAAGAACCCCATATTCTGGCATTCCAACATTAATTAGTACTTATCTTTACCATACTCTGTTATGCATGATCTTTTGCTAGGACACCAGCCCACCACTATCCCAACTCCAACACTTTGAGATGAGATCTTACTGAGCCCAATAGCCATGGTCTTTGTCTACCATGGTTCTGTCAAGTGCTTTTGAAGCCTGCTTAGAGCAGAAAATATTCTTAAATTTCTCTAATGATCTGAGTTTACACTTAGTAAATTATTCAAAGGATGGTGGCTAATTGATACCCCAGAAGGTGAGTCAAAATTACTGATGGAATCACACAATATCATCATGTACATATATAAATTTCGTAACTTCCTGGTTACTAATTATAATTCATTTAAAAACAGTGTTTGCCATTTATTGCTGATTACGATATGCAAAATAGCAATTACGCATATTATTAACATGTCAGATTTTTAAAATCAATTATATTTGATTACAGTAGTATGCTCTGGTCTTCTGCATTGTCTTGTATTTTTTTTCATTTTACATGATTATTCATGTAATAAGTCTGTTCCTGATTTTCATGATTGGGGCTAGTGGTCATTGATTTCAGCTCTTTTAAAGATGTCTAAGCAGGAAAACAAAAAAGAAAGAAAGAAGCAAGGCTAGTGACTGTGTTTGTTTCGTTTGACTATTTTGTCTGGTGAATACAAACAATTTCAGTCAAAGCTCTTCTCCATTTCACAAAATGTATAGTGTCATTGCAGGATGTTAGATTTCAGAAGTGGGCAAGGAGCCAGATCACAGAAGAGCCCATGAGACATAGTAGCCATTTCGAGAGTAGTAAATGACCATGAGATCTATAAGACTGAAGGTCTAGAGTTTAGTCAGTGCATTAGTTTCCCAGGGCTATGATAAAAAAGTATCACAAACTTGGTGCCTTAAAACAACAGAAATTTATTCTCTTACAGTTCTGGAAGCTGGAAGTCTGGAATCAAGGTGTCAGCAGGGCTGTGCTCTTTCTGAAAGTTCTAGAGGAGCTGGCCATCAATCCTGTGCATTCATTCCTTGGCTAGCAGCTGTATTATTCCAATCTCTACTTCTATCTTCACATAACAGTATCCCTATGCAGCTGCGTATCTCTTCTCTTCTTATGAGGACACCAATCATATTGGGTTAAGAACACATTAATCCAATATGATTAGGCTTCAATTGATTACATCTGTAAATACCCTATTTCCAAATAAGGTCACATTCACTGGTACTGGGGGTTAGGACTTCCACATATCATTTTGGGGACACACTTCAAGTCACAGCACTTAAGAAGTCATTGCCCTAATCAAAGTAAGAGAAGTTGAGCCAGCTATGGAAGTAATTGAGGACATTGGCAGAGAAGAATTTGAGAGATATTTAAATGACACAATTACCAGGAATTAGTAACACACTGGATGAGGGGATGAGATCCATTTTCCATCAGATTTTTGAGAAGACGATGGTGTGATTACAAAGGCATGATTAACCAAGAACGGCAGTATAGGAGGAGAAAATGAAATTGAAAAAGAGGTAATGAGAAAAGATGTACTCATAACAAGTTGAATTGCAAAACTCTGCTCAGGGAATCAATTCCTGATGATGCATTGAGAAGAATCAACCCTGGTAGTGTCACATCCTCCTTGTTGGCTACTGCCGCTTAGCTAGACTGACCAGCTGCAGGTGCAGGGTTTATGGCTTCTGGTATCACTCTCAAGCTGGAATAAAATGCCAAACCACAAGGTGGGGTATCTGTCATTGCTAAGAGGCAGAAAGGAACTTCTGCCATTCAGAAAGATAAAGGAATTAAAACCCATGACGTGAATTTTGACCACTAGAAAGAGGAAAAAGTAGGGAAATCAGAGAGATAAGTTCTTTCTTTTTTTCTTTTCCAGGACTGCCCTAAATCAGGATTTCTCCTTAGAGCCTGTTGATAGAAGTTCTTACATATTGCATAGATACACATGATGAGGAATCCCCTGTATTTTTCATGGTTATTCGTGAACCAATGGCGAACATAGTGATGCATCACTTTATATCACTTTACATTTTTTCCTCTCTTATTTCCTTTAATCCTCACTCTGGCTGCTCTGGGCTTGCATTTCTTAAATGAAGTATCAATTTTTTAAATCCTTGCCTCAGGAACCACTTTCTAGGGAACGTAGTCTAAACTAGATTTATTTTAAACATTGTCTAAACCAATAATTGCCGGGGCTCCTGGGTGGTTCAGCTGGTTAAGCGACTGCCTTCAGCTCAGGTCATGATCCTGGAGTCCCAGGATCGAGTCCCACATTGGGCTCCCTGCTGAGCAGGGAGTCTGCTTCTCCCTCTGACCCTCTTCCCTCTCGTGCTCTCTATCTCTCATTCTCTCTCTCTCAAATAAATAAATAAAGTCTTTAAAAAAGTAAATAAATAAACCAATAATTGCCAAGCTTACTTTTGGGTTGGTGGAGCTTTGGGATCCTAGCCAACTTCAAGCTGAGCTAATTTATTTATATCTGTTTCACTGGTGTATCTTGAAGATTATGCAAAAAAAGTTAATAAAATTAATGATATTTTTATACACTTAAATACTTTTTAAGTAGTTATTATGTCTAGTAATATAGTGGGTGGTAAATAGTCAATGATGAGTAAGAGTGAGAAAAATCCCTGCTTACAGAGAGTTAATATTCTGGTGAGAGAGGCAGACAGTAAACTTGTAAACAAAATAAGAATTAAGATAATTTCAGACAGTAATGTGTGCCAAAAGAATAAAATAGGGGACTGTTAAATGTATTGCTGTGGTACTTAGATTGTGCAGTAAGGGAAGGCCACACTGAGAAAGTGATATTTAGAACTGAGACTAGGATGAGAAGAAGAATCTCCAGTCACCAGAAGAGTCTAGAGAGATTGAAAATCAAGTGCAAAAGCTCTAAGGCAGCAACAAACATGATTTTCTGGAGGAACAGAAAGATAGCCAGTAGCTGAGCTGAATGAATGAGTGGGGAGTGATATGAGATACAGTGACAATTGAAGGCCGTATTCAAGATGGGTAGACAATACTAGTTTTAAGATTTTGTTCAAAATACAATGGGAGGAAGCCCTTAGAAGATTTATGTTGGGAAGTGACACAATCTGACTCCCCTTTTAAAATACATTATTCTGACTCGCTTATGGAAAATGGCTTCCAAAGGAGCAAGAGTGCAAGAAGGGAGACCAGTTAAAAGATCAGTTAATAGTCCTGGTGGGAGATGCTAGCGGCTTAGGCTAGAAGTATGGCAGGAGGAATCAAGACAGTGAGAAAGGGGTGGGGCTGAAAAAGTCCTTCTTGTGGCTTAGATGTTCACTGTAGTGAAAAGGATGACTTGGGCAGCTCGAAGGTTGGTAGATGCCACATACTAACATGTAAAAGACATGAAAATAACCAAGACATCTTTTTGTCTCTACTTCTTATTTTCTCTATTTTTAAAATTGTTATCTTTTTGTCTTGTATTACTGTGTAAATATTTACCACTAATTTAGCAGCTCAAAAGAACACCTGTTCATCACCTCACAGAGTCCATGGGTCAGCAGTCTTGGGCACAGCTTTGTTGGGTTCTCTGTGAGATATCACCTAGACTGCATTCTCAGCTGGAGGCTTGTCTGGGGAAGAACCCACTTCCAAGCTCACTCAGGTTGTTGACAGAATCCATTTCCTTGTGTTTGTGGAAGTGAAAACTCCAGCTTCCAGCCTTCCATTGGGAGCCAACTTAGCTGCAGTTCTTATCTTTGTAGGACTTCCCAACATGGCTACATCTAGAGCAACACTTTTTTTTTTTTTTTAAGATTTATTTATTTGAGAGAGAGTGAGCAAGGGGAGGGGCAAAGGGAGAGAGAGACAGGCAGACTCCGTGCTGAGCGAGCCTGACTTTCAGGGCTCAATCTCAGGACCCAGAGATCATGACCTGAGCCAAAATCAAGAGTTGGACACTTAACCAACTGAACCATCCAGGCGCCCCGCTAGAGCAACTCTTTTAAGAGTGAAGCAACACATACAATTGCCTTTACCTTATTCTTTAGGCTGGAAGCAAGTCACAGTCCTGCCCACACTCAAGGAGAAGAAATACCAAAACACTTGAACACGAGGAGGTGGGATCACACAGGGTTCCTTAGAGTCTGCCCACTACATTGCCTATTAAATCCTTAAATCTGAACTGCCAAATTGAATAAGTAAGTTTTGAAAGCAGTAGAAAATTCAACTCTGGAAATATAAAAGTAATCTAAATAAACCTCTTGATTTTGTCTTGAAATACTTGAGGCATAAATACTAATTTTCATAAATTCTAACCACTATTTACTACCAACACTTGGTCTCAAATGAACTTTAAGAAATTGCCTTTCAAAACCACAATAGCACATTGATGTACTGAAAGTTGATGTGCAGCATCGCTAACACTTTCATCCCAAAATTATGTTTTTTGTGGCATAAAATAAGCAGCAAGATGGGAACAAATAGCTAATAATACTTCAAAGCGTCAGCCCCTAACAGGAATGCTAGAGGTCAATCAGTATTGTCAGTTCATTTCCCACATGTTAAATTCTGTAAGTGTTACTTTCACTTTGCTCATCCCATGGAGATGGACAGTAGGAAACCAAGCCAGCTGTTTCCATAGCAGAGCTTGAAGACTGCCCAGAGAGACATGGCCTGTACTGCAGGGGACTTGATGAGAGCATTCGCTCATCTGGTAGACAGATATCTTCAGGAAAAGAATTGTAAGAACTCAGAATTTACTCTACAGAGCCCCATGTGGGTGAGGGAGTGGGAGAGTAGGAAAGAGAGACATCCACTCTCTGATGCCATCTTGACTGGTGGTGTTATCTTCTCACATCTAGAAGCAATGGTTACATGAGTTTTAAAATAGTTGGACGATATTTAAAGAGCAAAGCACTTGAACATTTAAAAAATTAGGTAAACTTGGCAAAAGTTTTAAAAATGGGAAAGAACTTCAATATTGGGAAAGACCATTAGTTTTATTTGTCAGTGATGTGCAAAAGTCATTGGGGTGGGACGCGCAGGAAGAGGGGAATACGGCAATTCCACCTGGATTCTGGGAACTCAGCTAGCTAGTTTAATGCAGATAGCCAAGCATGACTTGGTATGGATTTGGACAAGTTTGATACTGGCAAAACTGCAAAGAAAAGAATAAACACCACTGATTCCTCACAGAATAATTGGCAAGACTTATGACAAAGTGTAAGAGATAGATGAGCAATTAAACAAAACATGAGTACAAGAATTTGATTCTGTTGGTTCAGTTAATGAGGCTATCATTAACGGGAGAAAAACTCATATATGTCTAATACATATTATATATTACTTATATTTTATATTATATATTATCTGCCATGTTTTGACTACTCTTATACAATAAGAAAACATGGGAAGGATGTTTACAAGGAGTGACTTTGGCATATAAAAGGCTGTATTTGTTCTTCTAGCGACAGTAGAAAGTATATTTGGCTAAGAATTGGTTGAAGCTAGTACAGCACTGAGCAACTGAACCCATACATATTTTATACGTGGTTTTCGTGTTGCTAAAATAAAGTTACCATAAGAACTGAAATTTTGTGTCTCAACTAATATTATTCCAATATTTCGATGCAACAATTAAAAATGATATTTCTTCTGAAGCAAATGAGTTGTGGATGACAATTTTTTATTTCCTGTATAATAAAAATTAAAGCAATTAAAATTCATTAAATTTGATACTAGACTCTAAACATTTACTGAGTTTTTACAATCATTCTAGTTTACAATTTTTATACCAATTATTCTTTTTTTTAAAGATTTTATTTATTCATTTGAGAGAGAGAGACAGAGGGAGAGACAGAGAGAGAAAGCATGAGTAGGGGGGAGAGGCAGAGGGAGAAGCAGACTCCCCACTGAGCAGGGGGCCCATGCAGGATTCCATCTCAGGACCTGAGCTGAAGGCAGACGCTTAACTGACTGAGGCACCTGGGCGTCCCTATACTAATTATTCTATATATTTGGTACACTGCGGTCTGAGTTGTAAGAGGTGAAAGAACCCATGTCATAAAGGTCATGGACAACTTAATCTTGAAGGCATACAAAACTTCAGACATGTTGATTAGTGGTGGCAAATGTCGATATGACAAGGAACTTCAGTAGGTCAGAAACATCTGGCAACATCATTTACTCTAATGCATTTCAGAGAGACAACTGTACATCTTAGTTTGTCTTGCTCTAGGTGAATTCAACTCCTTAATCAGGAATTTACACTGCAAGGGTGGTCAGCTTTATCTCAAAAAGGAACAAATCCCAAGAAACCCTATGAATTAGGTATTTTCTATTATCTACTTTTAACAGATGAATTACCTGAGGGACCGAGAGATTAAGTTACATAAGTTTGCAGAGATAGAGCGTTGTGGCTGGCATTTGAACATGAATAATTTGGCTCCAGAGCTTTTGCTTTTAATCACTGGAGAATATGACTTCTCCAATCTTGATCTAGTGTCAAGATCGTGCAATGCACATTTAGCATGAATTTAAGTGCATATATGTATTATTGTTATGATTTGAGTAGAGTGGAAAATATCTTCCATTTAGACCCTAATTTAAATCCTCACACCAACTCTCAGGAGTTGTCTGACTTGGGCAAGTTGCTAATGTCTCTGCTATTTTTCCAAATCAGCAATATATGAATAGAACCACGATTTTCAGAGAGCTGATGCCATGTTTAAATGTGATAAAACATATAAAGTGTTTAGTATACATTTGCATTAAGCATATTGGCAATTAAGAATTACTATTTACCCATCTAGAAAGATTCATGTGTCCAAACACTGATATTGCCCTTTAATTACCTAATGCATTTTACAGAAGTCCTCTTACAGTGTAAACCCTGACAGTTGGCTTTTCTTTTTGTAATGCAAGTGCCTGACTTAAGCTTTGATTGCTAAGCCACCCACTTCAAAGAGGGCTATCTGCAATAAACAGGTCACCAGCCACAGGACTAGATAAGGAGCCAGACTCCACATGGGGCAAAGCATGGGTGCTCCCCTCCCCCACTCCCTACCAGGCTCCTTTGCTTTATAGATCTTAGTAGATCCTGAAAACTGATCATTTGAGCCACTTGTTTTTTCTCTTCCTGCCTTACATTCCTGCTCTTAGGTTTTAAATTCACTAAAAAAGAGTGAACCCATGAAACCCTAGGCCCCTACTCTGGACCCCAATAAAAGCAGAACCCCAGGCCCTCAGCTCTTTTTCTTTACGTGAGACCTCACTGGGTAGCTGGGTGTGCCAAATTATTTCTGGGACCTGTAAATAAAAAACTTTTTAAAAGTTTCCTGATGGTTATTGGTGAGGGTGTCTTGCAATCATAATAAGAACCACAGGGCCGGGTCCAGCTACAGCACTGGTTATTGGCAACCTGAGACCAGCACACAACATCATTCAGTCTTGGTGATCTCCTAGGACCAGTCTTCCCCCTATCAAAAACTCACCTGTACTATGCACTCTGTTTTCTAGTAAGATGATGCATTTCTGGTGAGAAATGTGACCAACAAATATTCATTTAACTGTTGAGGATGAATAATTACTAAATATAAAATATATCACATACACAGCCAACTATTTTACACATTGCAGAATTTATTCTTCCTGCCCACCCCTTCCACTCCCAAATGCTTCATGGAAATATGTTTTTAAGACAAAATTATAAACTCCTAGTCTTTGAAGATAGCCTGAGTTCATTTTTCAACGTATTTACTATTGCAAATTTATTGACATCTATTAATTCAATTAGCCACTGAGTAAATATTTATAGAGTACTTTCTTTTTTTTTAAGATTTTATTTATTTATTTGACAGAAAGAGAGAGCACAAGTAGGCAGAGCTGCAGGCAAAGGGAGAGGGAGAAGCAGGCTCCCCGCTGAGCAAGAAGCCAACGCGGGACTCTATCCCAGGACCCTGGGATCACGACCTGAGCCAAAGGCACTTAACCTGCCTGAGCCACCTAGGTGCCCCAATATAGAGGACTTTCTAAAATGCCAGCTACTCTGCCCAGTAAACACCAGAGTAATTGCACTCAGGATACAGTAGTAAACAGCTTATTTGGCCCCTGCCCTCATGCAAAGTATACTCTATTGGAAAGATACACATTAAATGAATTAACAAACAATAATTTCATTACATTTGTGAAATTATATCAAAGAAAACGATGAGATACAGTAGAAACGTGTAATGGAGGAAAATAATTCAATTTGCGAGGTTGAGCAACGCTTTCCTGAAGATTTTACATTTGAACCAGACTTGAAGTATGAGTAAGAGTTGACAAGATGAAGAATGAGGAAAGACCTTTTCTACAACGTTTCAAAGGTATTATGTGACTGAAAGCAAATGGTATAATTGTACGAAAAGATCTTTATCACCCTCTGATAACTTGGACAAATTTTAAACTATGTATCAGAAATTTTGGAGAATTTCTACCAAATAGAATATGAGCTTGTGATTTTCCATGTGTGAAATGAAAGTTTTTCTGGTAAAAAGTGGGAGGGAACCAAGGATAACACTTGCAGTTGAGGCTAAATTCAGGGCAAATGCATGGCAATGGAAATTTTGATCTACTCAATTGGTGCCTGGCTTCCATGGCTGACTTTGGACTTCCAGTTGTTATGGAAAGCATTTTAGCATACAGTAATAGCCTTGGCAAATTAGCTCTTTAAAAAGTCAGTTGAAGAAGAGGTAACTATCCTACCTAACTTCAGGCTGCCATAGCAAGCAAGGAGAATTAATTTTTAGGAATATAAGTAAAACTTCCCAGAAGATTGCTTCTGCTTATTGTCCTTTTTTATTCTCTAAATACTCCTGAGTATCTAATTAGACAAAACTAAAGTAAATTTAATATGTTTTCTTGTCCCTTTATCTGGGCTTGAAAAAAATTGGAACAAGTACCTTTGTGATCTCTGATAAAACATGCCTCAACTTCTAATCCTTCTCAGACCCACATCTTCTCTAAAGATGAGCAAACAAAGAAAAATCAATAAGTATATCAAAAGATGATGGGCTTAAGGTGGATTCTACTTTTTCCTTTTCTGTTTTTTTTTCTACTTTGTTTTTTAAATCTATAGTTAACGTGTATTGCTATTTCAAAAGAGAAGAAATGTTATATTCATTAAAACTTCCCTTTATACTTTTAATATATTTAATTATTTTAATGTTTAAAAATTATCAAAACTCACTAACAATTACAGATTTTTTTCTTTTTTTAAAGATTTTATTTTTTTACTTGTCAGAGAGAGAGAGAGCACAAACAGGGAGAACGGCAGGCAGAGGGAGAAGCAGGCTCCTCACTGAGCAAGAAGCCCGATGCCGGACTCAATCCCAGGACTCTGGATCATGACCTGAGCCGAAGGCAGACACTTAACCAACTGAGCCACCCAGGCATCCCTACAGATTTTTTTTCTCTCTAAAAATTATTATTGAGTGTCTACCAGGTTCTGGTATATACCAGTCACTCTCAGGAGAGGGTTATTTGAGAATGTATAGGATAATACTCAGGATTAAGTTTGCATATAATGAATAATAAAAAGAACAAAATAAGAATAACTTAGAAAACACAGATGTTCCTTTCTCTACCAAATAATAGGCAAG
Organism: Zalophus californianus; assembly: GCF_009762305.2. Lineage (NCBI taxonomy): Eukaryota > Metazoa > Chordata > Mammalia > Carnivora > Otariidae > Zalophus > Zalophus californianus. The sequence continues at coordinate 42,321,656 of NC_045606.1, read as the reverse complement.
ATTAAATTTTATTTTTCCATTATATAAAATAAATTTATAATTAAGCAATCCAGGGTTTGTACGGCATCTCCACAAAATTGTCATAGACTCTTGTGGTTTACTGATCTACAACAGCTCATCCTCATGATCCAAAATAGTGGCTAGGGCACCAGCCATTATGGCAAAGCTTTAAGCGAGGGGATGGGGAAGAGAATGAAGAAGAATTATTTTTTTCCTCTAAGAATAATTCCTGATGGTGTCACATGACACTCCCACATACAATTCATTGGCCATCCCTAACAATGAGAAAGGCTGGAAACTAGTTTATTTATTTATTTATTTATTTTTAAAGATTTTATATATTTGACAGAGAGAGACACAGCAAAAGAGGGAACACAAGCAGGGGCAGAGGGAGAGGGAGAAGCAGGCTTCCCTCGGAGCGGTGAGCCCAATGTGGGGCTCGATGTGGGGCTCGATGTGGGGCTCGATCCCAGGACTTTGGGATCATGACCTAAGCTGAAGGCAGAGGCTTAGCAACTGAGCCACCCAGGCGCCTGGCTGGAAACTAGTTTAAAATATACCCAGTTAAAAATCAGGTTCCGGGGCGCCTGGGCTGGCTCAGTTGGTTAAGCCTCTGCTTTCAGCTCAGGTCATGATCCCGGGGTCCTGGGATGGAGCCTCGAGTCGGACTCCCTGCTATTCTCCCTCTCTGTCTCTCCCCTCTGCTCATGCTCTCTCATCTCTCTCTCAAATAAATAAATAAAATATTAAACAAAAAAAATCATGTTTCCTCTTACCAAGACAGAAAGGGATATTGAGAAGAAGAGTAGCAGCTTGCCACAAACCAACAAATATGTCGCTTGCTCTCCCATATAAAAGCACAGAACCTAACAGGAATTTTCACATATTTTTCTATGGTAATACAATTGGAAAAAATAACATTTGCTGAGCGCCCTCTACACGTCAGACACTTGTATCTCAGTTAAAATTTGTATTATTTTGCGAGATACGTAGTTTTCTCTTTTTACATAAAACCAAACAGGTGAATGTGTACTTGAAGGCTATTTTCGCCTTTCAAAGTCTGAGCATTTAATCACTGCGGAATACTACTACCTAGAGACATTTACTGCTGCTACTGTTCTAGAATAGCTGAGAACTGCCAGTGGGTGAGAGCAGAATAATGTTGATGCATTCCCCTGTGCTTATCAGAAGAATATGGATTTATCAGAGCTAAGAAGTCTCCTCATTCCCAGCTTCTTTCTTGGGTAATCCAATTGAAGAGGTGACTCAGGAGCAAGCAGGGCCTATGAGGAGTAAGGATTAGAAAATTATTGAGGATGATTTGTGAATTTTTATTATATCAATTAACATACGGGTAGAGAGGACTTTCTGGCAGAATAGTTTCTCTTAATTTGAGCTGAATAATCTGGGTAAACTTTCACTTGTTAAAATGATGCAGAAAGGCTGAGCGTGCACAAGTGGGTACTTGGGAGAATAGGTTTTTTTAAGCTTCACTCTCCTATTCATACAATGAGTAAATTGCAATGCTTATTTTTTGTCTTATTATATGGAATTCAATTTTGGGTTAATGCCTACTCATATCTCAGAAAACAATCAAAATAAAAATGAAAGCTGTATTCCCCTTGGGTCAGGTATCAGTCAGCCTGTCTTGCTAAGAGGCAGCTCTCTTAAATTCTTCACAGTTGACTGCAGCCCAGCAGGTATCTGCTGGTTGGCACCTGACACTTGAACTACTAGCTTTTCCATGCTGGCCTCCACTTTTCTGTAACATACAAATAAAGTGACCAGTATGTTTCTATTTACCTCTTCTCCGAGGAGTAAACGTATGTTCCAACTAGAGTGGATTACATGTGTCAAGTCACACCTTCCAGTGCCTGTGGCGTATGGGAAAAAATCCATTGTTCACTTAAAGTAAACTTTCTTTCTTATTTTCCATAAATTCTTGTGAGACTAAATTAAGTGGTTGATTTGGGCAAAATTTTCAAGTTTTGACTTCTGTGAGTACGACTTTTATTTGATATGAGGCTTAAGACAACTGTTTCTCAATATTAATTTTGCCCCTCGAGGGCACACAACTCTTCCCTAAGGCCCACTGAGATTATGCAAAGAAGAAGGCACAGTCCCTATCCAGGAGGTCATAACAAGTTAAGGGGATACTTTCAATATGAGCATCATCACTGTTTAGAAAAAGTGAGATAGAATCAGGGACAAATAGGGGAAACATTAAAACAAGTACAACACATGAGAAACACTAAATCACTAAGGAAGTGAGAAGTGTGAAGAATGGTTCTTATTTATGAGTGGTGTTAAAAAAACAATTCAATTGAGTAAATTTTAAAGATCTCATTGGTTTTGTTCAATGATTCATAATCAGGCAGCATCCACCTAGCAGACAGAAAGGAGCTCTGAAGACCTTTCATAGGCAGAAGGGGGCAGGGCAAGGAAGTTTCTAGTGAAGAGTGGATTTTTTTCAGGCAAGGTCACCTTCCTTTAGGGGACAGCAGCGGTCTATCAAGCTGAGTAGCTCACTAGTGCTGACCAGGTAATTCCTGATTGACTGGTTTAAGATTCCACTCGGTGGAAAGTTTGAAACTGTAATTTTGTTAGGTGTTAAGTCTTGGTTTGGTGACGTGGGCTTAGCGCAAGTGAGTCCATTTGGGGCCTGTTTTCTCTGCTCTTTCTTTCTGTTTTTTGGGTTTTTTTTTTTTTAAGATTTTATTTATTTATGAGAGAGAGAGAGCAGGCACACCGAGGTATAGGGAGAGAGAGAAGCAGACTCCCCGCTGAGCAGGGAGCCTGACACAGTGCTCAGGGCTCAATCCCAGGACCCCAAGACCATGACCTGAGCTAAAGGCAGACGCTTAATGAACTGAGCCACCCAGGCGCCCCTGTTTTCTCTTTTCTGACAGTGGGATTGACTAACTTCCAATTAATATCACATTTGCATGTGGTTAAGTACATCAGATCTGTAGTGCTGAGTCATCTGATAATGATTGTCTGGCCTAACTATAGATTTATGAGTCTCGATCTATTATCATAACACAAATACACTGATTGAATGGGGATATACTGACTGTATCACCAGTGGTTTAGTTTGTTCAAGTAGATATAAGTCAATTTTTCAAAATTCATCAGAATTCTCCCTCGGGATCCTTTAATACATATTACCAAAGACATTTACTAAGAAATGTGTTTTACCTTGAGCGGGACATTGAAAGAATCCCACATACCCAATATAGATAGAGTGTATTTGGGAGAGATAAGCAGGTACTTGGCCTCATGCACGATAATGTGTTTAATGGGTTCAGAGACCACACAGGCTATAAAAGCTACTTAGGAATTCACTTCTTTTTTTTCCCTTAGATAATTCACTTGTTCTGGGAGCATTTACAGAGATCACCTCCGGTAATTGCTTCAAATGACCAAAAGTTGCAGTCAGAACTGTTCTTAGAGTCTTTCTAGTTCCCTGTACTTATAAACATGCTTAAGGGCACTTAATGAATAACCTTTTACTCAAGTACCACCCTTTCATTACCACCTGGGCTTAGAAGCAAAAGACATAAAGGTGAGAATTATTTCCTTACTGGTTTAGCCCTACCTTTCAATAGCAGTGGCACTTTGTAGATGGCATCTATCAGTGGGAGGAAAATTATACCTTAGGTCATTTTAGGCAGGGCAGACCATAAAATGAAACACTATAAAATCTTGGGTTTATAATAGTACCATGTCATAAATGTGCCTGCTCTATATTTATAGTGTACATAGTGGAACAATGTGCTAAAAATATTCTAATTCGGGAATTATTTTTTCTGTATTATTAAAGAAGTCACTTAAATGTTCACATGCACAGATTTGAGATCTCACTATGGGAGTCTTCTAGAGAATACTCGCACACACACACACACACACACCTACTTACACATACTTCAATAATATGTAGCCTATTTAAACATAAAAACAAAACAACAACAATAAAAAACTTTCCCAGTTTAGAGAATCCAAATCATCTCTGTCTTGAATGAGGAAATAAGAAAACTATTATGCTGACTTCACAATAGAAGTTTCTTTTCTTTCTTTCTCAGTAATTCCACAGGAACAGGTAGGAAGGTGAGGTCTCTTAAAGCACTGGAAAAGGGCTCTTTCATAACCTCCTGAGTATAGAACCTAAGTGATACACACACATGGAAGCAGGAACCAAGGTCAGGGACCCTAAAAGGTAAACTTCTGGTAATTCACATCAACTTTACAAAGGAAGTTTGACTTCCATAGCATGTGGAATTAGGGCTCAGAAATAAATTCTCATAACATAGAGGGCTAGCTGCTATATGCATTGTGCATAGTACTCTGTGCAACACTCAGGAAATTTGAAAAATATCCCTCAAAATACCCAATTTACACTCCTTTAGAGATGCTAAACTACAGAGGTTAATTAAATGTTACTGAGAAATATTTCCTATCTCAGGAATCTAAGTGGCAGAGTAACGGAAACAGAAAGTTAGAGTCAATGTTAATATTTGCATACATATCCATCAGCCTGTGTGAGACTTACACTGCTTACGTCCCTGGAAACACCTAGTAATCCTGTAAGACTGTTCAAAAAGACCTCATATAAAGCTTGTTCCTGTTTCTCCATACAGATTAGTTTCTCTTCTCTGTTTGTTCTCAAAACACATTGTGTAATTATTTGTTTACATGGCTTTCTCTTTCACTAGCAGCTCAAAGTTAAGAATAAGCTCTCTCTCTCTCTCTCTCTCTCTCTCTCTCTCTATATATATATATATATATATTATTTCTATGCCTGGTACTTTACATGGTCCTTCGATAATATCTGTAGTTTGAATGAATACATTAAATTCCATCAATTTAAACACAGGAACTCAGTCTATAGGAAGCAAATTTATTCAAACTTAAGAATTATGGTTAGTTTCCTAACCATATTTGAATGAATGCTTAAAATAGGAAAGAAATAACCAAACAAGTGTGCTGCCATGATTTCCCTCTTCTTTGGTGATCTCTTGTCTCTCTTATATATTCTTCTCCATAATCAGGAAAAGAGTGCTCTCCTCTTTTGGGAAAACAATGATTTTTATCAATAGTATAAATTTCAAGTACTCTTGCCATTTTCAAAGTACGACTGTATTGCAAAGTACGACTGGTATCTGAAGGGATCACCTGAGAGAACCTGGTGAAGTGGGCTGCCCCTAGTGTATCTGGAATCCTGGAAAACAATATCTCTTGCAGTTTTATATCCGTATAAACATCTTGATTAAAAATGTATTAAAATATTCATGGGCCCGTGTGAGGCTTAGTGATTTACTTGTGAAGACTTAGAATAATGGGTTGGGGAGAGAAACTAGGTATCTGCTTATTGTTCCATCAGTGCACGTGAAGATTGTGTGGAGGGTCCTGGTGCAGGCTTTCTGTGCACAGATCCAGGAGCCATCTCTTCCTTTTAAATGTGTCATAGCTGGCTAATTTCATATCTCCCACCATGAGGAAAAGGTAGCAACACTGTTATTACTCACAATGACATACTCTTCAGAACCTGTTTGTATTGAAACAATATAGATCTTCTTGCTACCACAGTTCCCTAACACCATGTATTTAGTGTTGGTTACATCATTACTCATAACGCTGCACCATCCATCATGCTGCCCATGGAACTGGCTTCCAATGACTCTCTCAGGGAGTGTTACTGTGCTGTTTTGAAGATGACCAAAAATGCAAGTCTCATGCAGAGTATGCAGGAAATTGTGAGTGATATATTCATTATCTGATCAAGTTAAATTCAGTGTATGGAATTTTATGCATAAGAGTAGAATAACATGTCTTCCAACCATAACATCTTGAGGATGTGATCCTGTCATTCTTAAAATGTGATCATTTTTTCGTATACCACCAGCAGCAGCAAGTATAGGAAAGGAGTTGGTGGATAGAGTGAGGAGAGTGGTCCTATCCACACAAGGAATGCCCTTCCCTTATCTGGCACAGCTTAAGAATGACCCAGGAGAGCACAAAGTCACCATATAAACTGGATCAAAAGGCTCCATTGGCATTAAGGAACAATAGTCTAGAAAGTCATTGGAAAGAAATAGAAGTGACAGCCCCTGGAAGACTGACCAAAACATGGTACAAAGTCTGATGAGGGACAGGAGCCAGTGTTGGTCTCCAGGTGGAGAGGGCACAGGTAAAGGGTGCCTATGACCATTTCTACCATCCTTGGATACTAAAGACCCAAGGTGGCATTATTCTTGGAGCACATGGGCTAATCCAAAGCATGGACCCATATGACCAAGGTTCTATGGTGGTAGTTCAGAGTCCTGAACTCTTTCTTTTTGAGAGTGATAGTCACCTCAAATCAGCATGTCGGTACCAATGTCACGGCCTAATCTCAAGTCATCCCATTAGAGGAATACATAACTAGCCAAAGGGAACAATTCATATGCCAAGCTGCCTTCCTGGAACCAGGACCTGGTGACCTGGCCAGAGCACCCTGGAATGATCCCATAGTTCCAAATTCTAGAGCTCCTCAGGCTATGTTGATGACTCTAGTTTTTATGGATATAGAGGGTCAGAGATACCCCATAAGATAAAAATAGAGACCAAGGCCTTTGCAGGTCCCAGTCTGGGCTTGGAGTACTCTACCCAGTCTGGAATAATTGGGATGCCCCCAGTACAGTTTTTCAGAGACAGTGGAATAGGAGGTAGAATATTTTGAAGAAGGCATTCCAAAGAGTAGGGACTACCTGAAGAATAGATGTTCTGCTTGCTGCAGTCTAAGAGCAGTGTTGTCTACAAATTCTGTATCATCTTCAATTTCTTCCTTCAGCAAGTTCCATCCCCATGCTTTCATCTTTCCATAATCCCCTTTTCTGTTATATACCATTTAAAAATCCTTCTCTGAGCCCCCATACCCCTCCCTGCCACACACACACTTCATATACACCCTTTCTCTCTGTCCAATGTACTATTTCTAGACATTCTGCCTCGCTTTTCATTCTTCATCTGTCTAAAGAAAGGTGAGAAAAAAAGTAATCATATTTCATATCTTCCTGTACCTAATTTGTTCGTCAGTCCCAGAGACAATGGCCAAGACAATGAGAAAAAGGGCCATTGAACTGGTTCTTATTCAGACTAATTATAGGAAAAGGGAAAAAAATAAAGGTTCTTTGAAAGCTAGTTTTTCTTTCTTTTTTTTTCCATGCATGTGTGTGTTTGTTAGAAAGAGATAAGGCATGAAAAAAAGAATAATATATAGTAAAAAGAATTATAGAATGTGGATAGTTAAAACATCAGGAAAATAACTTGTTAGAATTTCAGGGGATATTTTTCTTGTAAAATGCAAAAAAACAAAACAAAAAAAAAACAAAAACCAAAAACTCAAGAACTATGCCTTTTAAAAAATGCATTTAGATTTCAAAATCCCTAGAATTTAATTGAAAATAAATACAATTCTTTGATTCCAGAAATATATGATCAATTGGAAAATGCAAATTGTATAATATTATAGTTACATAAACAGTGAAACAAGATAATACAGATCCTCCAAAGAAGCTTAAGTAATAAAAGAACAAAACAGCTGATAATGAAGGGAAGGCCAGAGTAGAAAAGCTTACTCTAACTTAAAAAATTCAAATCTCGATTTATAATTGGATTTAGAGATAGTAAACCACCAGAGATTGCAAGGAACAGTCTTGATTTGATCCAGTTTCCAGCAATGAGATAGCTGACTAATGGCCACTGCAATCTGAATTAATTAACATCAATTTGTTTTTAATAAAAAGCTTCTGAAGCCCATTTTGATAATGAATACTGTCTAGAGGAAAATGCTCTCTGTGCTCTCTGATATATGTGGAGCCACAGCTGTACATATTTGACCCTTATTTTACACAGTTGCGCCTCATTGATTTCTTCTGTTCAACTCCCAGAGTGAACACTGAACAATAGCAGGAGCTCTCATATATCTTCCACAGGGACCCAGTCTATGAACTGTAACCCCGCAACAGGGCCAGAGCATTTCTGGCTGCCTGTCCTGATGACATATAACCAAGATGCTGTCCTTAAGAAAAAAATAACTTCAAAAGAGTGACCATGGAATCAGTCTTTATGGGTACAAACAAAAACAAAAGACTTGAGACAAACTTAATGTGTAACTGAGCTTCAGGTGAGTAGACTGCAAATTTAAATTCACATAGAGTGGACTTATAACACAAGGAATTTTTGTATTTAAATAGAATTCAAAAGAGGACAGGAAACTATGAAAGACACTTGAATGTGCGTTACCATGAATATGAAGTAAAATGGCTACTTCCATTAAAGAAGCAACATATTTGTCACAAATTCCATTGAAGTTTTCCCAGGACTTTAGGAATAGCAGTTCATCCATTTATGTTATTTCACTTGGTGATGATTGTAGTGATATAAATGAGTGATTTAGACCCGATTCTAGTCCATCTCATATTACTGTTTCCATATTTGTTAGACAGGAATCACCTCAAGAACTTCTTGCAACATTTTGCAAATGCTTCTCTAACTGCGGTGAGAATTACGAGACATAACTTGCTTCTGGTCTTTCTTCCTTTGCTTTCAATAAAGAGTGGAGGGATAAGAACAAAACAAACCAAGGAACAAACAGATGTGAGCAGGAGACCAGAGGGCTGGGCCTGGACATCCCGAGACTCAAAGTATGAATTAGTGTAGTCATTGTTGGGAGAACGATGTGCCCTTAGCTACTACTGAATGCCAAGGGAGGACAACCTGGAGTTGCAAAAAGCCATCTCAGAGCTTTTGCATGTCTATGCACATAGCCTACTCGGTTGTCAGGAAACAGGTAGCCAAAGTTTCCAGGCAAGGTCTTATTTCCTAATTAGGATGATGATTACATTATGAAGTTTTGCACTGTCTATGATTCCCGTGCTTCTGCAATTTCTGGCCTCTCATTTCAGAAAAGTCCCACTTATTTTATTTATTTATTTCTTCAAAGATTTATTTACTTATTTTAGAGAGAGAGAACACATGCACCTGTGAGTGAGGGAGGGGCGGAGGGAGAGGGAGACAGAGGGAGAATCTCTAGCCGACTCCCCACTGAGCGTGGAGCCTGAGGCAGGGCTGCATCCTAACCCTGAGATCCTGACCTGAGCTGAAACCAGGAGTCAGACACTTAACGGAATGAGCCACGCAGGCGCCCCAAGTCCCATTTATTTTAACATGGTTCCCATTTACATGAAGAATTTTTTAAATGCACTATATATTGATATTAGATCTATTGTTTTAATAAAAATGTATTCAATAGAAAATATAGTGCCTATCTCTGTGTTGACTTACATTAGAGGAACAGAGAAATATCAAATATCACATGAGGTAAATTTCTGGAGAGCAGGGTATGTGACTCATTCTCCATGTCTTTCCATAGCACTTTGCTCCTGGTTGGGTCTCAACAAACATTTGTTAAATATATAAATGAATGAATGCATTATTTATACTTAAGAATAGTTAATTAACTACCAAATTTAAAAATTAGAATCACATTTATCTTTGAAGCTAAATATAATACAAACAATTTGGAATGGTCTCCTTAATCCTGGTTCCTGTCACTTTCCACAAACTAAAGCATTTTTTCCAAACTTTAGTGGCATGTCAAAATTATAGTCTATGTCTCTAGCAAATAAAAATGGCATTAGTATGCAATTTAATTGAGACATTATTAAATAACTATTAACTATCTAATAATTTCAAAAGTAATCATTCTTTATAAGCAACAAGGAAATAAATAAAATATTGCAAATAAAAGAACTTCTCCAGACCTATAGTCTTCTCCTACATCTCTTATTAACTGACTGTGTAAACTTGAGAAAATTATTCTTGAGAATAGTAATTAAACTTGAGAAAATGAAGGAACTTATTTATATTCTAGTGTTCACAGGGTCAAGTAACCTAAGAAAATACTGCAAAGTACGTTAAGAAGCACCCAATGCAAGTACAGAAATAAGCACCAATACGTACTTGATGGAAACATAAAATATTTTAATTTGTGTAAAGGATTAATTGGCAAAACATCAATAACCTTAAAAATGTGTTATTGAACAAACAATTCCACTTCCAGACATTTACTCTTAGGAAGAAAGTAAGGCATGTTTTATACATAGAATATTAATCATGGTAAAATTTATAAACATTAATTGGAAACATTTCTAAAAGTCTATCAGTAAGGAACTGGCTAAATATAAATATTTGTCCACGTATATATGATGAAATGTCATGTAAACATTAACAAATAGGTGCTCAGAAAACTTCTTACAAAACAAAAAAAGTAGATTTGAAAACATTAAGTATTTATGGTACCACTTATATAAAATGCTTCTAATATTGACTGACCACTTAGTATATCCCTTGTGGTGTGTTAACTCCACATTTGTGATCTTACTTAACCCTTATGATTCTGTGAGGCAAAGATTTTACCCTTGAATTACAGATGAGGGAACTGAGGATTACAGAGATGATAGAACATGTTCAAAATCACACAATAAATAAAGAGCTTGGACTTGAACTTGATGGATTTAACTCCAGAGCTTGGGGTCTTAAAGTTTTATTGGTCATAGTCTATTCCTGAGCTAAATATAGCAAACAAACAAGGCGCTATTTTGTTTACAGGTTGTTTTTGGTCTAGGACGTTAAACAACGTATTTTTTAAATGGTGGTATTTGTTGCCCATGTATATAGACATGAAAACTCAATTCTTCGTTTCTCTTAAAATTGGGAAGATCTATTAACACTTGATCTTTATGATCACATCTGCCCTGTAGGTACTAGTTTTTCCCTGTCAATAGTGCTTTCACTCCACAACTTGCCATAATTGACTTTGGGCACTCTTTAAGTTTCTATGCCTGGAACCTTTAGCCATTTAGTTTGAGATCTCTATGTATATAAGCATTGATAAAAAACTAGAAAGATGTACATATCAAAACGAGTGGTAAAACTATGGGAGAATTTATGTTTTCTTTGCTCTTTTGTGTAAGTGTGCATGTTTTTAATTTTTTTACAGTGAATATGAACTACTGAAAATGAAGAATGCATTCTTTAAAGTGCAAAGCTTTCAACTAATGCACAAATTTGTTTTATGTGTAAAGCAGCTTTGGGTCAGTTATGATTCCAACTGTTCATGGTGTACAACTCTTCAGTCCCCTGGATTAATCTTTCTTTCTTTTTTTCTTTAAAGATTTTATTTATTTGACAGAGAGAGACACAGTGAGAGAGGGAACACAGCAGGGGGAGTGGGAGAGGGAGAAGCAGGCTTCCCGCGGAGCAGGGAGCCCAATGCGGGGCTCAAAACCAGGACCCTGGGATCATGACCTGAGCCGAAGGCATACGCTTAACAACTGCGCCACCCAGGCACCCCTGGATTAATCTTTCTAAATTACAGCTTTCAAAAAATAATTTCCCTACTAAAAAATTTCAGTGGTTTCTAAGTTACTCTTGAAAGCTTCTCTCTCATTGTCCGCAAATACAACATACAGAACCTACCTGCTGCTTTGCTGTTTCCATAACTTCTAACTTGACCTTGATAGTATCACTGAGTTCATCTCAGGGTATGTATTACACTTACTGTTTAACTATGCAGATCCTGCTGAATAAGGTTCAACTCATTAAGATAATGAGTTGATAATAATAAACCCTCCTTTGAGATAAACTTTCTTGACTATTTTAATCTACCACTATATATTCCTATCTTCCTCCCATGAACACTCACATCATTTAATACCCACAGCAACCATTTAATACAGTATCTGTGTAATGTTTTGCTTAGTGAATGAAATTTTCTATATGTGTATAGTTTATTTAACTGAATAAAATTGTAAGTGTTTTGAGAAGAGAACCTGTAATTTTACATCTTAGTTATGGAAAATAAAAGAGTGTTTCCAGAAGGACAAAAAAAAAGTGGCCACAATTGCAAGTTGTAATTAAGTTAACTTATAAAGAATGCCAAAAATTATCTAATGCTCTCGGCAGTTAAGAGGTGACTTTATCAGGGCGCCTGGGTGGCTCAGTTAAGCGTCTGCCTTCTGCTCAGGTTATGATCCCAGGGTCCTGGGATCAAGTCCCAGATGGGGCTCCCTGCACTGAGGGAAGCCTGCTTCCCCTTCTCCCACTTCCCATGCTTGTGTTCCCTCTCTCGCTGTGTCTCTCTGTGTCAAAAAAAAGGGGGGGGGAGGTGACTTTATCAAGACACTACCAGATAAACTCTGAGGTCAATATAAGATTTGACCACTAACTATTGTGGTTGATAGAAAAAGCCAGATCTTTGATGTACAAATGAGAGCCATTTTATTCTAAATAGCCACATTAGATTTGCAAAAATTGATTCTAAAGATATTACCACTGTCAATTTTTCTTAACTCTTCTTTTTAACCACTCCTTTTCAAATTGTTCTAAAAATGAAGGCTTTACCATAAAAATCAATTAAACAAAAACATGTTTTCTGGTGAATTCTAAAATGTTACACCTAGGGGCGCCTGGGTGGCTCATTTGGTTAAACATCTGTCTTCAGCTCAGGTCATGATCCTGGGGTCCTGGGATCCTGGGATCCTGGGACCCAAATCCATGTCAGGCTCCTGGCTCAGTGGGGAGTCTGCTTCTCCCCCTGCTTGTGCTCTCTCTCTCTTTCAAATAAATAAATAACAATTTTAAAAAAGTTACTCCTATTGGTCAGGGACCCAGTAGGACCAATTGCACATTCATAGTGGGTGATTGAAGAGTGTAATTATGAGATTACTGGGGCCCCTGGGTGGCTAAGTCGTTAGGCGTCTGCCTTCGTTCCGCTCAGGTCATGATCCCAGGGTCCTGGGATCCAGCCCCGCATCGGGCTCCCTGCTCAGCGGGAAGCCTGCTTCTCCCTCTCCCACTCTCCCTGCTTGTGTTCCCTCTCTCTCTGTCTCTCTCTGTCAAATAAATAAATAAAATCTTAAAAAAAAAAGATTACTTACAATGTTTTGAAAAGGGTTTAGAGAAACTGATAAGCAATCTTATAGAATACCATTCCTTGTCTATGGTAGTGACAGTAGTGAGCAATTAACAATCCTAAGACTAAAACAGAGAGGTCTTGGTTAACACAAGTGTAGTTGCAGTTGCATAGAGAGAACTGATGCTTTGGTCTTGAGTAGAAGGACTTAGCAAACAAAGTTTTTTTCTTTACCCTCCAAATCTCCTACTGGTGCCTCCCATTGGCACAGCATAACTGAAAGCTAGAGCGCAAGGGAGCTAGGTGATCAGTCCATACAGGTCAGCCTCCTGGGTCACAGAGCAGGGTGGAGAGTAAAATGTGGATGTGAAGAGGTAAATGCAAAATATTCAGTATATAATAAAAATTCGGGAGTCTGATTTCTAGAAATCTAATTATTTTTAGAGCCAAGCCTACTAAATAAAAGAAGTAATAAAGTAGAGATCATATTTTGTATCAAAAGCAAGGAATTGGGGTAACATGAACACCTGAGCTCACACACAAATCTTTCTAGACAAGGCCATATTTAAGCAAAGAAATTTTCCGAAGTAATTACTTTAAATGACATTACACATTGATATGTTTAACAACAAATAACTTTTTAAAATTTTGTGGTTTTATTCACATGTGAAATAAGAGGATTTATTTTGGTTGAGGTAATAGCAACTGTATACATCATTTCTAAGATAATGTAAAGCGATATTGAAAAGTTCTACCATCCAACACTCTAAACTTTAAAATTTATAGAGGTATTGTATCTATAAAACATTCAGCTTGCTAGACAAAGGCAAATCTATCAACCTCCAAACATTCAGAAAGAATGTCTCAAATCTATCTAAATAGGGTTATAGATGACTTCTGTTTTAAGCCAAATAATGAACTGGTTCACTACTGGCCTGGCAAACATAAACGCCCACACCCTTGCTGTAGACATCAGAAGGGGAGGTCCCCGGTGTTCTCTTCCTACTCTATACTAAGATTCCACCTGCTAACGCCACCAGAGTGGAGAGAAACTCAAAGCTCTAGTGTCTTCTACGGCATCCACTGATAAAACCACGGCAGTCCTCACTATTTGGTAAACGGTGAGAACATATAATGCATTTGTTGGCAGATCCTACACAGTTGAAGGGTAATCCTTGCTGAAGTGAAAGCAAGAAACAAGGGAGGGAATTTTATCCACTGTTATTTTGCTACTTATGGGCTAAGAAACCTGTAGGTGTGGTCTGGTGATACTCAGTTCACCCAGAAGTGATGCTCTTTTCCCTCAATACAGATCTCTTTGAATGCCCCTAATTACCTCTCCTGGAAACAGTAAAAAATTATTTTTGGGTAGTATGTTCCACTGTCACTAAGATAGGATAGGTTTCAACTGGAAAGCACTGAAAAATCTGATCTAATCCATAGATGATAAATGATACATCACACTGGTTCAGAAAAACTAAAATTGTTGTACAGCTTTTGTGAATCTAATTATATTTTTGTTGCCAGTATACTTTTTAACCTTAAACTCACCCTTTGAATAAAATAGATGAAAGTTCTATGTTAAATAGAGAACAAGTAATACAATTTACAACTTTTTCCTATAAATTATGTAGTAATGCTTTGGGCTTTAACAAGAGTCCTCTGATTTATAAACCAAAAATTAATTTTAACAATTTATGTTCCCAGTGCTTCCTTCATCCCAGCATTTCCCACTTTTCATCCCCCAGTTGGTCATTCAAGTCTTTCTATTTCAAGGACATTTTTGTGGAGCTAACAGGGCTCAGCACTCTTGCTATTAAAACTCTGCTTGGTTTTACTTTTTTCAACGTAGCCTCTCTTGGCTGTTCTGTCACTCATTAGAGCCTCAATGTGCTGAGTGAGGCAACACTTTGTAAACAAGGTACTGAGGGGTCAAATGCTATGTTACCACTCAGGAAAGCAAAGACACAGCAGAAAACCAAAGAGACATACTGCAGGGAACAATATATATGTCATAAAGTTTGGGTTTGTGTGGGGTTTAAATGGAGTTGTTTAACATTCAGATCCCCTGAGTTTTCACTGGCTGCATTTGCCAGCAAGAGCGCGGCTCATTCACGCACTCCGGCTGCCTTCTCCAGATTCCCCTTGGTTTTGCAAGCACCTAATAGTGCAGGCCCAGCACCGTGCAGCCAACAAATCACAAAGCATGTCTGCATTCTGCTATGTATTAAAGTCTCTTAATATGCCAACAAAGTTCTCCAAGGTCAGGAAAGCAGTTTATCAACCTTTTATATATCTTATAGTAGCAATAAATTTATTCTAGTGTGGGACCTATGAATATTTCAAATGCTCTGTGAGAAAAACTCTTTGGCTTAAGATAGTCTGTACACAGCAGAGTTTGGGCTCAGGGCAGAGACGTCGTTGTCCACACCACACTTTTATTGTTATTCGGTTCCAGTTAATACAAAGCTTTTCACGGTGTTCCTGCAATAATTGCTCTTTAATAAAATGTTCATTTAGAAAAAAAGTTTAATTTTTTACACACTGAATTTCTCTTTTATTCGTTTCTGATTATGCACTGTATTACACTTTTAAAGAAACACGGGATTCATATTGTTTTCTCAAGCACCCATGGAAAATTACTTTTTTATTTTGAGTTTTTGTCTATTTGTTTCTTTTCTTCCTTCTTCCCCATTCATGAGGGAGATCATGTTACAATTGAGGATTTTGAAAATTGTAATACAGACAAGTAAAGAGTCTTTCATCCACTTTTCAGATTAGATGATATTAATGTTTCATCAATTTTCCCGATTAGAGGAAGTTAATTCTCAAGTATCCTCAAAAGTGCTGGCACAATGTCTTCATGTTATGAAAGGACTATTCTCAGATCCATGTTTGGGGCTTTTTTTTTTCTTTTTCTTTTCTTTCTCTCTCTCTCTCTCTTTTTTTTTCCCCCAAGCAGTAGTAAGGAAAAAGAATGGAAGTAGGAACTTTCTACGTATTTAGCCAACTTCAAAAATTATGCACTCTCATACCTGAAACAGGAGCTCAGGTTGTTTGGAGATTGATGGGCCAGATATTGAGTTTTTATCCTTTTCATTCCTTTTGCATGTACACAGGCACATGCGTGTTTTCATGGCGGTGTGCACATCCTGCACACCCACACGCCCCTCTCCTCAACAAATTACTCCTCGATAATTATTCCTCTAGTCATGATCCACCAAGTGACATTTAGGTAAGTTATTCCTTTAGAAAGATGTTTAATGAATTTGATAGAACCTCACTCATTGGAAGTTTATTTTTGTTTTGCTTTATGTTTCTTTTTATACGCAACTTGTTCCTACTATGTACTTTGCCCATATTTAGAAACTTGCTTTTACATAGGACTTTGTTGTCTTGAACCTGCTGTTATGTTACCTACTTGATTTTCTGACACCTTTTTAATCAAATTTATTTTTGATACTTATGACTTTGATTCACAAAGATGTCATCTTCCAACATGTTACCTAATATCTACTCTGAACTTTTATATCTGCCCCATCAGTTCTATTTTTCTGACTTTATATTTTTTATTCACCTCTTGGTGCTGAGACTTTTGATACTAAGTTTAGCCCCCTCTGCACACAACTCATTTGTTTCTTATCAGACTTTCTTCCAGCCCACATGTGACCTCAGCTTTAACATGGCCAACTGGGTTTGACCTTGGGATATTATTTCTGTATGAGCTCTCTGAGAGTCTTTCTTTTTTTTCCTTTCTTCATGGTTTGTACCCTCTGGCAGAATTACATATGACTAAGGATAAGGGAGAATATGTCATTGTTTTCCATCATACCCTCTTTTTGAATGTATGGAAGATTTCTTAAACAGTTTGTTCTCACTTTCATTCTTGCAATCCAAAATAAGACACTAAAAATTAGCAAAACATTTTTTAAATTGATAATACAGATTGCAATTGATCTGTAATATTGTCAAGCACAAACAAATATATGCAATAAATTGGTACAACACAAATTCACTTGTTACTCTTTACTCTTAAAGTAAAACATCAGTTTTTTTTAAAGTTAACCTGCCTTGGGATGCCTGGGTGGCTCAGTTGGTTAAACGTCTGCCTTCGGCTCAGGTCATGATCCCAGGGGTCCTAGGATCGAGTCCCACATCGGGCTCCTTGCTTGGCAGGGAGTCTGCTTCTCCCTTGGCCTACTTGTGCTCTTTCTCGCTCGCTCTCTCTCTGGCAAATAAATAAAATCTTTAAAAACTATAAATAAATAAAGTTAACCGGCCTTTATAAAAAACTGTTTGATTCTTGGCTATGCTTGAACTTCATGTAAGTGGAATAACAGAGTATGTTATTATAATATTGTGATTTATAAGAATATATATTTGGTTTTCCTCCATAGTCCCTGGCTCACAGCTAACTAAACCCTTGGAATTTCCTGTGATAAGGGCAATAAAGGTGTCTTTTTTATGTTAATGAGGGCATTTTTTGAACTCCACCCAGGGGTTGCCTGGTTGGACCAACCAGGCTGGTTGCCTGGAGGACCAACCCTGTGATCAGACAGCTGGAACTTTCCATTCTATCCCCTGACCTCTGGGAGGGGGAAGGGGATGGAGTTTGAATCAGCCAATGGAGGAGGACTTAGTCATGATTATGCAATGAAGCTTCCACAAAAACTCAAAAGGACTGGGTTCAGAGAACTTCCAGGTTGTTGAACACCTGGAGATTGGGAGGGTGGTGCACACATGGATGTTCCTCTCCCTTACCCCATGCTTTGCTTTATGTATCTCTTCATCTAGCTCTTGATTCATAACCTTTATCATATCCTTTAATAAACTGGTAAACGTAAGTGTTTTCCTGAGTTCTGTAAGTCGCTCTAGCAAATTAATTGAATCTAAGGAGGAGGTCATTATTAGCAACTCCTGATCTGTAGCTGGTTAGAAGCACAGGTAACAGCCTGGGACCTGCAACTGGTCTCTGAGGTGAGGGACGGAGCGCAGTCTTGTAGGACCGAACCCTTAACAGGTGAAATCTTTTTTTGTTTTTTGTTTTTTTTAGTGTATTCTTTTTAAGATTTTATTTATTTGAGACAGAGAGAGAAAGAGAGAGCGTGTGAGCACAAGCAGGGGGAGGGGCAGAGGTAGAGGGAGAAGCAGGCTCCCTGCTGAGCAGGGAAGCCTGACGTGGGGTTTAATCCCAGGACCCTGAGATCATGACCTGAGCTGAAGGCAGATGCTTAACCAACTGAGCCACCCAGGCGCCCCTAACAGGTGAAATCCGATACTATCTCCAGATAGATAGTGTCAGAATTTGGTTGAATTCTTGGACATCCTGCTGCTGTCCAGGAATTGCTTGGAACACTAAGCATGTTAGAAATGGGGTCTGGGGACCCTAAAGTATATTCTTATCCATCTGGGTTCTTCTGTCAATATTTTTTATGATAATCCTCCATGTTATGTAGCTGTACTTTGTTCATTTTCATTGCTTTATTATATTCCATTGAATTACCATTTAGCTTGTAATGGTGACAAATATTTTGGTTGTTCCCAGCTGCTGGCTATTAAAGATAATGCTGCTAGGAACATTTTTGTATATACGTCTCTCCCTGCACTTATGCACAAATTTCTGATGGGTACATACATATGTAATAGAATTGCTAGGTCTTAAGGAATGCATATGCTCAACTTGAAAATCAAATAGTTTTCTAAAAAGTTTACACTACTGTTGCTCTATATCTTCACAGATATTTGTCTTTTTTACATTAGCTATTTTGGTGGATCTGTAAGTGGTATCTCATGTGCTTTCAATCTTCATGTCCCTGATAATGATAAGGTGAACAGGTGGTCATATGTGTATAGGCCACTTGGTTATACAATACAGCTTAGTGGCCAATTCAAATCTGTTGTCAAATTTTCTTTTTCCTTTCTTTAAAAATCAATATTTTTTTAATAGCTTGTGGATATAGACATGCGTCAAATATCTTCTCTTATTCGGTGAGTTGCTTTTTCACTCCTTGTTACATCTTTTGTTGACCAAAATGTATTGCTTTGAATGTAGTCCAATTTGAGCAACTTTTCCTTCAGGAACAGGATAGTTTTTCCTCTCTCTCTCTTTTTTTAAAGATTTTATTTATTCATTTGTGAGAGAGACAGAGAGAGCACAAGCAGGGGGAGAGGCAGAGGGAGAGGGAGAGAGAGAAGCAGACTCCCTGCTGAGCAGGGAGCCCGATGCAGGACTTGATCCCAGGACCCTGGGATCATGACCTGAGCCGAAGGCAGACGCTTTAACCATCTGAGCCACCCAGGCACCCAGGTTTTCCTCTCTTTGAACAATCAATGTCTGTGCTATGGAAATGAAAATGATCTTCTATGTTAGCATATATAGCTCCTGGTTGTCTCTTAAGCCTTTGTGATTTTCCAGTCTGACTTCTCTGTTCTAGTGGTTTCCGGTAGTTGAGGGTGTGCCAAGATCCATCAGTGTCCCAAAGGGGAGGATTACAGTTAGCACCTAGATGGAGATGGATTAGAAGACTAACCCTCAGGCACCAGCTAGGAAAACTGTGGTTAAGTCCCTTCCAGACCAACAGAGATGGGCATTTTTACCTGCTCTCTCTGTGCTGAACCCTGGTGAACAGCCATGGGGAGGGGAGGTGCCCCTGTGCCTATTGAAAAACTGCTTCTTTGTTTACTACAGTCCTGTGGAACTTGTGAATGCAAACCCTGTTGGCTATCAGAGCTAGGTGATTTTGAATGCAAAACGGGTTGGCTATCAGCTGCAAAAGTTGGAATGCCAGAAGTGTGCACAAACTGCTTTTAGGGAGATACTGGTAACCTGGTTTTATTGTAGTGAGCAAGAGGGAGAAGGCAGGGGTAATGTCTACTGGCTCCCCTAGTCTCTGGGAGGGATTACAATCAGGCTTTAGATTGTTAAATTAGAAGCTGGACCCTCAGGCCTCACCTTATAACAGATGTAGTTACTTCCATTCCAGGGAAAACCTGGGAGATGGGCATTTTTTGCCCGCTTTCTCTGTGCTGAGCCCTGGGGGAATAGTCCGAGCAAGTGCCACTTCTCTGTTTGCTATGGCCTTGTGAGTCTCATGAACATAAGCCACACTGGCTCTCAGAACTAGGTGTTTTAGGGCTCCATTTCACAGGTGGGAGTCTTAAAATTTGTCACACAAGACGTGCAGTCCAAAATGTTTGCTCCTCAGGGAGACGCTGGGAATTAAAATTTCCCTCCCCGTTAGTAGGCGCTGTGCCTGAGGAAGCTTTATGGCGAGTGTGTCTCAGTCTTTCTGACCCATTTCGATGTGGGTATTTTCTCATTCTACCGGTGTGTAGAGATTTCTCAGCTAGTTTCTGGATTTCTTTCAGAGGAAATTACTCCGTGTGTAGCTGTACAATCATTGCATCTGTGGAAAAAGGGAAATTCAAGAGCCTCCTCTGTCATCATCATGGCAGACCTCTCAGCACATCCTTAGTTTTTGTAAATCATGCCTATATACTTGAGAAAAGTAGGCATTCCATATTTGTTGGGTATAGTGTTGTGTTTATACTAGTTAGGCCAACTTTGCTAAAGATTTTGCTCATATTCATATATACTAACTAATTTTATTGTTGTGTTGCTTTTTCTATTACTTATTAAGAGGTATTTCACCATCCCCCACAATAATGGTGTATTGGTCTCTCTTTCACATTCCTTCAATTTTGTTTTATACATTTTTGAAATTATATTTTAGGTGCATACAAATTTGTGTTCTAATAGGGAAATTAATATTTTTTTAGTTTCCTCATACTTAAAATAGGACTTTTAATATTACCCACATCATAAGCCTATTGTGAAGATTAAATGAATTAATATACTTGACATTCTTTGGAGATTTTCTGGTGTATTAAGTACTGTATTTGTGTTTTCTCTATTTTTTTCATTCATTAAAAATGTTTTGTTGTTGTTGTTGCTTAAAACTTAAGCACTTGGGAAGAATTGGGATATATTTTTAAATCAGCAAAAACATCAAAATGAAGACAGAAAAGCTTAGAAAACAAAGGCATAAAACCAGTCGACAGAAGTAAGGCTAAGTCTGTCAGAAATGAAAATGAACATAATCAAATTGTATTCTCCTGGATAAAGAAAAAAAAAAAAAGAGATACATAAAACCTCTTAACACAGTGCCTCAAAGAGATACTTAAAGACGTTCTTGGTAAAGATGGCTGGCTATTGACCAAACTGATTTTGCCTTCCTGAGAGCATACTTGCCAGCCATTCTTATAGTTAGGTTTGACTAAGATCCTGTGTTCTGGCCAACAGAATGAGAGTGGAAATGTCACTTGCCCCTGTAAGGCCTGGTGTTTATGCACCTTTTCAAGGGCAAAGCGCTACACTTTTTCCTCTTCTGCCAGCCAGATATCAGTGTTCACGGAAAACTGGGCAACCATGTGGAAAAGGCCACAAGGCAAAGAAAAATTGAAGAAGCTTGAATCCTTTAATCACTGCCTATGAGAAGAGCCGCCCACCAAATAACAATTAATGTTAAATACAAAGAGTAGGAAAAGTTTACTAGGCAAATACTAGCAAACAAACAAAAACCAAAACAAATCCCAATGTCAATAATTATTTTATATTAAAAGTGTTAAAGGGTAAAAATGTTCCATGGGTTATTTCGTATTCAGAATGTGTAAGATCCACAATATACATAAAACAATCATGAACTTTTCCTCATTAAGTAACAAAATTAATGTTAGGCCAAAAGTATCATAAAATACAATTGTAGAGATACAAGAAAAATTATAAAGCCAAAATTGTCACAGGAAAGTTCAACAACTGAATCAGACTTTGGTTGAACAGGTAAAGTAGCATTAATAAAAAATAATTAAATAATAAACTGAAAAGAAAATCTCATTAAAGTAGTAAATATACAGGTTAAATTTGGTAATCATTATAGTACAAGTTGAAATATCAAAAACCAAACCAAATATTTATTAACTTATTAAAATACTTTCCTATATAATTATGGGTCAAAATGCAATTTAGCCTATAATTACATATTATTCAGAAAACTTAAAAATGATTTCATTAAATTTAGCAACCATTATTGATGAAAATCCAAGACAGTTCACAGTAAAAGAATTTGTCTTTTACATAATCAAAAGAAGGGTTTTTAATCCAATCTGGGTACATAGTGTTAAAATGTGCAACAGACACAATTATAAACGTGAGGTAGATAAATGCAATTTTCAATTTTTATTTAACATTTCCCTGTATTTTCATAGCAGTATCTATTACATATGAAACAGAAATAAGAAAAAAATTTATTAGAAATAAAGTGAAAAAAATCGTTATGTCTGCTAATGTTTACATATCTAGACAACAAAAAAGAATCTTAATGAGAAAAGGATAATGTTTTAGAACAAATAAAGAAGCAAGAATGAATAGCTTTCCTATATATTTGAAATTCTCATAAGATTTCTACTCACGGTTACAACAAAATAAATGAAGACTAAGAAAGAAGTAGGATTTATGTAGAAAATGACAGGACTTACTGAAAATTCAAAAGAGGACTGTAATGAATTTATACTGATAATTGTTCCTGGATGGTCAGATTAAATATGTTTTTCTCCACTTTTCATCTATTTTTAAAGATTTTTTTTTTTGAGAGTGTGTGTATTCAGGCAGGAGGAACAGAGAGAATCTTTTTTAAAAAATAAATTATTTTTTTAAATTTTATTTTTTTTAAAGATTTTATTTATTTAGTTGAGAGAGACAGAGACAGCGAGAGAGAGCAGGAGCAGGGAGGAGAGGAAGAAGCAGACTCCCTGACAAGCAGGGAGCCTGATGCGGGGCTCGATCCCAGGACCCTGGGATCATGACCTGAGCTGAAGGCAGATGCCTAGCTGACTGAGCCACCCAGGTGCCCTATTTTTTTAACTTTTAAAAGATTTTATGTATTTATTTGTCAGAGAGAGAGCACAAGGAGGAGGAGCAACAGATAGAGGGAAAAGCATGCTCCCTGCTGAGCAGATAGCCTGATGCAGGGCTCCATCCCAGGACCCTGGGATCATGACCTGAGCTGAAGGCAGAAGCTTAACCAACTGAGCCACCCAGACGTCCCTTGAGAATCTTTTTTTTTTTTTTTTTTTTGAGAGCAAGAGAGAGTCTGTGCATGGGGGTGGGGGGCAGCAGGAGCAGAGGGAAGGGGCAGAGCAAGGGGGAGAGAGAGAATCCCAAGCAGACTCTGGGCTGGATCTTCTGACCCTGATATCATGACCTGAACTGAAGTCAAGAGTAGTTACCCAGGCGCCCCTCATCTATTTTTAATTTTAGAGAAATTACTCTCAAATATGTTTTAAGTATTTGGGGAAGAATGTATCTGGATATTAATGATAGATATTAAATAAATATTTTGTGGAGGGTTTGACTTTTAAGGAGAATATGAGAAGATCTCTCAAGCGAAGCATTCATCCAACCATCTAGACCTCTGTTTATTTACTGTGGACTGACCATGTGTAGAAGAAATAGAAGTAGGTTGAAAGAGGGATAATATGTTGATTCACTTTAGTTCAAACTCTCCCTTTGTATTCTAAATGATAATTATGGTATTACTTCTTGTGTTTAAGGTGCTGTAATAAGCAATGTGTATGCTTCCCCTCATTTAATATTCATGTCATTCTATGAAGTACATGTTAGTGTTATCTTTATTTTACAAAACTTGTTCATATAAACTAAGAGCATGCATGTCTTAGGTTATACTGCTACTAAATAGTCTAAACAATATTTCAAACCAGAAGGTCTGACTCCGAAATCCATTGTTTTTAATCAGTATACCACACTGCCTCAGCATGAAATATATTACACTTTATGAGGATAATGAAATAGCTAAGAGACAAGAAAAAACTATAGACTGATGCTTTTTGTGTATGTGAGATGACATTGGAAAAATTGCAAACACTATGATTAGATTCTGATATTAGATCATATGGTTTGATCCTTATTTTTGTTACAACTTCATCAGGTTTGAAAATCTGGGATCTTTCCTTTTTATTATTTTCTGTTCAAATTTTTACTAATGTAGACCAAAAGATAGAGGGCAATGGATCTCATTTTTGCTAATACTGTTACATAGTTGACATACGAAAACCACAAGCTATTCACAAGAGAGCTGAGGGATATGAGGAATAAATGGAATTTGAGTACAAAGTAAAGCCGCAAAATGAAAGTAATTTAGTGCCCAAATCCCAGTAGTGGGTCAGCTAAACCATTAACATGAGACAATGTTCACCATTCTGATAGGATAGTGCACTGTCTCCCGAAAACTGATATGGGAAACACTTTCCGAAATAAGGACACAGAGACAAAACCCCACACTCTGTTACCAGAGATGTGTGTGACAGCCTTGGACTTTATAGTTCCAATTTACCCACTGACCTAACACCACAGAGCAAAAAGTAAGACATTAACCAAGTGAAATGGTTCATTAAGCACTCACACAGTCCCTTGGCAGTGTTAAAATCTTGCCATTTACTGTGTCATTGCCAAGTGTTCTTTTATCAGCAAAGAGGGCCAGAGAGAACGGGTCCAGTGGAAAGGAGTGTGTGGACAGTCCTGCGCCATTAACTTCCACCAGCTGAATCAGTCCATCATATAAATGTGGCCTTATCTAAACAGTAAAATTCATAACAGGATATATTTCTTCTCTATCTAGAGAGGGACAAAGTGTAAAAGAATAAAAGCCTAAGGAGTAAACAGCATAATCCTTGGTACATCAATACTCTTTTTTTTTTTATAAATAAAGTAAAAATATAACACGGGAAAATATTAAGAAAGATTCAGTTGGACCTTTGTGGGCTAGGGAAGAATCTCATTAGCTGAAAAGCATGAGAAGGTATCTGGCAAGAGAAGGACAAGATTAATAAAATATGATCTAAAAAACATATCTTACTGGTAAATTAGATACGCTGACCCATAACTTAGGTGGTCTGTATTAGAATGGAAAACTGCTGCTTTTTGTTTTGTTTGTTTGTTTTTCAAAAACAGACATTTCCAGAAAATCTACAAAAATAATGATGGTTAATAAAATTGCATTAACAAGTGACACTTCGCATCTTGTATTCTTAAACTTGGTAAGTTTCTCAGGCTATTATATATCATACTACCCAAATTTCAAAAAATCATAATAAGATCAAATACTTACAGAGTTTACTATGTACCAGGCACTATACCATATGCCTTAGAGTATTCAAAAAGAGGGAACTAAGGCAGGGAGAGATAAGCAGCTTGTTCAAAGTTAAACAGTTACAAATAATGCTGCCAGAATTCAAATCAAATCTTGGCTTTCATCTACTACTTTAGAGATTGGTAAATGTTTCCTATAAAGGATTAGGTAGTAATTATTTTAGGCTTACAGGGCATAAAAGTTCTCTGTTGCAACTATTTAATTCTGCCCATCCTTGTAGCATGAAAGCTGGCATAGATATTACATAAACAAATGGTCATGGCTGTGTTCCAATAAAACTTTATAAACATACACCATAAACCAGACGGAGTGCAGTGTGAGGAACCCTATACTGCTTAGTGATACCTCCTTAGACTAAGATTTAGACAACATTAAGCATATTCACCTCAGACTTTTTTCTTATTTCTATTTACTATTGAGAGGCTGTCTGTATGTTTTTGCTGGGACACAGGCAGCTCCAGGCCCTTGAATGCAGAACAGAATTTTTCTTTCTTGGAATCTTATCCTCTTTGATATTGAGCTCCAATTCTCATGCTCATATCAAGCCAGATCGATCAGTTCAACCCCGGAGTGACAATCATAGCATTCTGCTCTGCTTCATGTGCTTCTTACTGTCTTCTCTTTCTTCTTTCTTTCTTCTCTTTTCTTTCTTCCTTTCTTTCTTATTATTTTCCCATTAAAAAACAGAACAGAACAGCAAAACAACAGCAACAGCATCCTTGTGGTAACTATATATAATCTTTTAAATGCTTTATTTTATTGGAATAATATGGCAATTTAAATAAATAAGTGGTAACTTCTATGTTAGGAGCAATTTTCCCAGCCATCACTGTCAAAATAAGAATAATCACTTCAATGTCACTAGATTTATCTCAGTTACTCACAATGTTTTGACATAATCAACAAACTCCTCAAAAATTTCCCTGACACAAACCTGCCTTTTTTTATTTGAAGTACTTTCTGCAAGATATAAAAAGGGACTCAGTGTTCCCCTGATCATGACAAGGGGGAACATAAGGTTTAGCTGCAAATTTTTAACGGCACTTTGTCAGGCAGTAGAAGAGCCAGGGAATTCATGTTTCTTTTGTTTATATTTGTATCCTGTGGGTAAAGAATGAAATCCCAATTGTTCCTTAGTGGGGTCTCCAGTAGCTTGAGGAATGAGCCTTTACCTGGTGTAAGCAAAGTCACTCAGTAACAGTAGAATTTCTAAGTTCTTGAAATGCTAAATTTCCTTTCATTTCAAGAAAAGACAAGATGCTGTTTATTGCATAAAGCTTTTTTTTTTTAAGACCATTGCATTCATTATGGGAATTTATATATCTCTATGCAACAAATTATCTTAAAAAGAAAACTCATTTTGTGTTATACCGAGGAGTTTTTTTGTTTGGTTGTTTTTTTTGTTTTTTTTTTTTTTTTAGAACTCTGCTGTTTATATCCAGGGCATATATTAGATTAGTGGCATTTAAGTGATTATATGTATGTTATCAATGATGGCTGAGACAACTCCTCTCAAGTAGATTATTGAAAATAAAAGGCACATCTTTATTCTTTGAATTTGATCACTTATTTTTTTAAATCACCACCTCATTCAAAAATAGAAGGTATATAAACCACAATCATGACAATTAAAAGAGTAAGACTAATAAAACCTAACATGTCATTGCCTACCTTTGCAGTGGAACATTGCCAAGGTACTTAAATGCTTCTGACTGTCCTTGTTTGGATGTATCTCTCTCTCTCTCCTCCTACCAGAAGAAACCACTAAACTGAATATTCTTTTTATTACTCTTTTGCTTCTCTTTACAGTAGTGGTACTGAATCTTGGCTATACATTGAAATTATCTGGGGAGCTCTAAAAATAATGCTGATGCTTGGGATCCATCCTCAGAGCCTCTGATTTTATTGGTTTAGACTACAGCCTTCATATTCTGTGGCTAACTTATGGGATAATATCATTTTCCACATAAAACTTTAGTTCATGAGAGCTTATGTAAGGAATAGACAAACACTGTAAGATTCTCTGACTTGACTCTCCGATTCCATTATGAAAAAATAATACAAAGCCCATGATGCATTCAGTCCCAGTCTCCTCCTTTTTCAAACAAGACTGCATGGTGAATCTGGATTCCTGTATATCTTTTTAACCTCTCTTTTCTCTTTCAAATTCTTTACTCTTTCTTGTTACTTAGCTTTTTAAATCAATATTGAGCATGGCCATTTGGGGAACAGGAAAGGTGATGGGGAGAGTAGATTATCTATGGAGGAAAGAAGCAGCAAATGAGCTTGTCTAATAGGAAAAGACCCCTTCATGAAGGATCTCGCAACCCATGTTCAAATGACTGCATGAACTCAGGCAGAAGACAATCACTGAAGGAGCATCGATGCCCTCCAGCCGAAGAGCGCCAGGAATACACCTGTAGTTGACAAGCTAGGTGTGTTGTTGCTTGCAATGGCGGTGGGGGTACACGAAGCATGGGGACCCATGGTCATCTCAGTAAGAGGTGATAGGAAAAGACTATTAGAGGATCGGGCTTTGGTTAGGCAATTTTGAGGCTTTATGGAAGTAAAAGTTCACTCTAGATCGGGTGCTATCAGAAAGAGGGGGCAGCTCTATGATTGGGTATCTCAATAAAACTTATCATAAGGAAGGCAGTCTAGAGCAAGTACAAAGCTGTCATTTGTAAATGACCAAAGTGATCTGATTAATTATTCAACTTCCCGAAACATGGAGAACGGTTTGAACTCAGGGGAGACTAGAAACAGAGAGACCAGGCAAGAAATTATTCAAGTAGGGATTAAAATCTCTTTGAGGGCCAGAGCTCTAGCACTGTTTAACATAATACAGACTCTAACTTCAGGGTTTGCCTGAGAGACGATTGATATTTTAATGTGCTGTAGTAACAAGATCATTCATTAATTTATTCACAGTATTCAATAAAGTTTTCATTAAATACTGGCAATGTCAAGAATTTATGTATTCTGAGGAGTTAAAATAGAAAGCTGACCTTTTGAAATTGGGTCATTAAATATTTCTCATTTGACCATGTTTCACACTCCAGCTAAGTGTCTTAAATAAAACATGGTTTATGTGTATATTTATCTGTAGAATGGTAAATGAAATGTTCACTTAATGCACTAGCATGGGGATATTTTTAGAAGTTCATGTAAGATCCTGAGACATTTTAAGATAGGAAAAAGGCCATTCAGTTTAATAGAGCTGCTTTTCATCAGAGATATTAAATGTATTTTTCACATGGCAAATTAAGTGAACTGTTATACTGGGCCATTTTGATACTATCTCACAATTGTAAAATAAAAAAGCCTAAACTTATTGCCTAGGTTAAAATAGTCAAGCTTTACATTTTATGCTTAACAGAATCTGGAAACTTGATTGTCACAGTTCATTTATTGCAGAATATTTAAGAGAAAAGCATCGACTCCCACACTCTTAATATTTTTATGTCATTGAACCATTTAAACAAGTTGGATTCTATGCATTGGATAAAACATTAAGTATAATATATACAGAAAAATTCCTTAAGTGTGAGAGTGTAAGGGTGAGTAAAGACCAGCAGAGCCTAAATGCGCCTCTTGAGAAGCCCCTAAAACTCCATATTTTGGCTATAAACAGCATTTTTAGTTTTATATAGCAATTGGGAAACACCTTGAAACCAAAGTAAGGATTTTTTTTTTCCTGTCCGTTCCAAATTTCTTGCGGTGCATTAACATAAACTACTTGGTGTAATATTTTTTTTTCCTTTTTATATTCACATTCATCAGCAATTTTAAATTCTGGATTTTTGTACAATTTATCAAATAAAGATCTGTAGTGTTAAGATGGCAAAAAAAAAAAAAAGAAAAGAAAATCATCTGTGACTTATAGAAACAGCCACTGTTGTTTTTGGTGATATTTTTGCCAAATTAAGTTGTTAAAATTGTCAGGTATTCAGTAAATTCTGATCTAAGCAGGAAGTAAAATAAAGTAAAATAAAAATGATATATATCTTTACATATGCTTCTTTTATTTCCCTTTGATCTTTTGTTCATCTCTTAATCACTGTGTCTCTCTGCTTCTCCCTTTCTCTGTTTTTGTTTTTATCTGTTATGTGATCTTTCAAATTCTTTCAAATTTTCTGTATTTGTTCCTGATTTATGTCTCTGTGTGACTCCTCCCACCCTCTCCATTTTCCATAGGAAAATATTTTCAAATTCATTCACACCCTCAGGAGGTATTCCATGTCCTTCAGCTAGGACATCGCATTTAAGATGTTTTACATTATTCTTGGTTATTTTACATTGTAAACAAAATAAATT
Organism: Zalophus californianus; assembly: GCF_009762305.2. Classification (NCBI taxonomy): domain Eukaryota; kingdom Metazoa; phylum Chordata; class Mammalia; order Carnivora; family Otariidae; genus Zalophus; species Zalophus californianus. The sequence goes on along the minus strand of NC_045606.1, from coordinate 42,292,160 downwards.
TCCCATTTCTAGCAGGAAAATGGCAGTTACCTAAATTGGAATTATGTCCACACATCCTCCTTTAGATAATGAAGAAAAGAAAACCATCCATGCCTCAGACCTACGAGACTACCAAGAAACAAAAGAGTGCAATATTTAGTTCACATGCAAGGGGGAAAGGCAGAGCTCAAATCCCTAAAGCCAGCTCTGGGGCCCATGCCAGGGCAAAATATCAAGCAGAAACTGAGTGGAGAAGAGAGGAAGGCAGCCACTACTGAGCAGTAGGGGAATGCAGATAAACATCACCCCTAGAGAGAAAGCAGCAGGGGAAATATTGAGGCCACATCTGAGAGGTGGAGAAATCAAAAGGAAGGTGAAAGAGGTTTTGTAAGAGACCCGAGATTTCAGTCTTTCCTTCAGAAGTTCATGGCAAGGTGAAAGCACATAAAAAATTAAATTAAAATATAACTCTCTCTCTAATAAATAAGTAATTTTTTTTTTTTTTTAAAGGGCACTTGGATGGTTCAGTTGGTTAAACATCAGACTTTAGGTTTTGGCTCAGGTCATGATCTCAGGGTCATGAGATCCAGCCTTGGGTGGAGCTTCATGCTCAACAGGGAGTCTGCTTGAGATTTTCTCCCTTTCTCTCCCTCTGCCCCTGCCCCCCTCAAATAAATAAATAAATAAATAAATAAATAAATAAATCAATCTTAAAAAAAATTTAAAAGATAACTATCTCCATAGTAATTAATTGATTCAGACAATGGATATTAAAACTACTGGGTTAAAAAGATAGACAATCTCAAAGTATTTCCCCATAGGTTAAATGTTAATTAAAAAGGAAAAAGTGCCTTTACAGTGTCTCATTTGGTAGACATCACATTAATCAAGTGATCAACATTTTAATGAACAATAATGGGACAAAATGAGGGCGATCTGATGCTCTAAAGACATAATGACACTTTTGTGGTATTCCTGCCAAAAATGCTTGACCTGAGTCTAATCCTGATAAAATAATCAGATCAAAAAAACTGAGGAACATTTTCCAAAACATTTGGCCTGTTAAGAATAAGTCAAGAAAGGCAAGGAAACATTTTTAGAGAAAGGAAGACTTAAGAGGCACAAAAAATAAATGCACTTTATAGTCTTGGATTGGATCCTGGATCAGAAAGAAGAGAAAGAAAGAAACCTCTAAGTTACCTAAGAACATCTGTGAAAATGTGAATATGGATTTTATTAAATAATATATTATTAATGTTAAATCTGTTGAATTTGATCATTGTTTAGGCTCAGTAAATTCTGACGAGGTAAAAATAACAATAACGTATTTCTTCCGTGTGCTCCTCCAATTTTCCCCCTTGTTCTAAGTTTTAGAGATGAAGGGTATATGATACCTGCCAGTTATTTCAGCTGGGTCATGAAATAATAATATTAACAATTTGCCATCTAGATGAAGCGTGTATGGCTCTTCAATGTATTTTTTAATAAACTTTTTGGATTTGGATTTTTGAAAATTAAAAGTTAAAGAAGAGCACAATACTGCTGTCATACGAATATGTGTGTTAATTACACTTATTGCAATTAGAAAAAAAGTCTTCTTATAAGTAAGACCTAAATATTTTTATATATGTCTTGTTTGTGTTTATATGAGTAAGAGCTTTAGAATTGCTTACATCTAGAGGTGAAATATAGCTAAGTAGATAGATAGATGACAGATAATTGTATAACATTGTTATATTTGTTGCACTAAGCATGTATCACTTTTTAACTTAAAAAGTATTAGCAACAATTGTAAAGTTTAGAATAAAAGTCTTAAAACACAGTAACAATTAAAAATCATCCTAGAAGCAGTTGATCTAAATGATAAAAACTGACTAATGTGAATAATGCAGAGAGATTTCTTCCAGGATGCAAAGGAAAAATGTAATAAAAAATGAAAATGATAAAAAAAAAATTAAAAAAAAAAAGAATAGGGGCGCCTGGGTGGCTCAGTTGGTTAAGTGTCTGCCTTCGGCTCAGGTCATGATCCCAGGGTCCTGGGATCGAGCCCCGCCTTGGGCTTCCTGCTTCTCCCTCTCCCTCTGCTGCCCTCCTGCTTGACTTCTCTCTCTCTGTCAAATAAATAAATAAAATCTTAAAAAAAAAGAATAAAAATGTGGCCTATTTATATTACTAAGGAAAGGAAACAATTGAATAAAATATAAACTAATAAAGATAAGACATAAGAGAATTTTCTTGAGGTAAACACAATTCTGAATGTATAGGTTTAAAAGGTTCATTACATTCTAGAGTGAGTCAATAAAAGAAATACATATAGACATAGCTTGGGACTCTCGTTCTTAACCTCATCTATATAATCTTGTCCTTAGAGAAAAGCATAAAAATGTCACATAACGAGCTATTTCATAAATGGATTCCCCCCATATTTTGACTGGCTTTCATACAGTCGAAGGAAGAGGAATCATCTTCAGAAGTCTTCAGAATAGATTGCACCAAAAATAGCTCAGACAAGGAAGATTCTACCCAAACTATCCTTGCCTCAGGAACACATTTCATAAGGTAATAATCCTGAGAACCAGGAAGTTGTCTTTGTATGTATTATATATTCTTCATTGTGTGGTTTTACCTGGGCCCATTTTCTATTCTATCTTTGGTAAAGCCACATGACACTGATCACATAGTGAAGACTTCTTGAGGTACCCTCCTGCCCTCTAGTTCCAGGTTTTTAATCTTTTATCATGTATCTCTTCCTCCCAAACTTTATACAGTGTTGGGCTGTTTTGAGACAAAATAAATAGTCAGTTCAACTGTTTCTATAAATACAAATCATATAATATTGACAAAAGCCCTTGTTCACCATTGCTAGGGATTTTTTTTTTTTTAATGTCAAGTTTCCATGAGCACAAATTAAAATGAAAAACAAAAACTACTTGGTTCAAATTATGAGTCTAAAAGGATCTGTCAGCCTCAGATTGCAGAGTGACGGAGACTGCCCTGAAAATATAGGGGTGAGGATACCCTACCAGCTCTCTCTCTCTCTCTCTCTCTCTCATTTTTTAACAAAGAATTTCATCAGGGAGAAAAAAAAAGTTAAGCCCTATATGTATATATCCTTTTCATTCCTTTATCATTTTCTGCTTTGGATTCTTATCAGATGAATGTGATTCATCTCTGCTCACTGTGCAGCAGTTTCCAATGATTCAATGAAAATGGACGGTAAGAATCAAGCAGCTGAGAAGAATGGAACACCATTTCATTTATTCCCCTCACTAGATTTATTTTCCCCAAATCTCCTCTAGAGCCATAAGGGCCTTTGGCAGAAACACAAAAGTCTTAGGAGAGCCACAGTACTTTTCTAAATCTCCACCATGGTATTCATAAACAATTTTCATATGTTAGCATAGACTATTTACCGTCTGTTGTTTCCCAGTTCCCAAGTTAAAATTTAATTATCACCACAACTTAACTTTACAGTTTTCAATTCTCTCCCTGTATTCTTTCTGGTGTTTTACATAGACTTCTAGCACCTTAAGATGAACACTCAGATCTAATTAAGAGACACCACCAATTAACATAAATATTTTTCAGAATAGTAGTTTAAAAAAGTTACTTCCCTGGAATATAATTGATAAACATTAAACTGCACATATATAAAGTATAAAACTTGATAAAGTTTTACATATGTATGATCTTGGAAAGCATCACCATAATCAAGATAAAGAACACTTTCATCATCACTAAAGATTTATGCCTCATTACAACCACTCCCATCCTAACTTCCCTCTCCTTCTCTGTTCCTGGGCAACTGGTGATCTTCTGTCACCGGAGGTAAAGTTGCATTTTATCGTTTTATATAAGTAAAATCATATACCATGTATTCTTTTTGGTGTCCTTTCACTCAGCTTAATTATTTGCAGATTCACACACATTGTTGCATGTATCAGTATTTTATTTCCTTTTATTGTTGGGTGGTATTTCCTTGCATTAAAGTACACAATTTAATTCATCTGCCTCTTAATGCAATTAGGTAGTTTTCTAGCCGTTGGTTGTTATAAACACACCTGCTATGAATATGTGTCTTTGTATACCTACAGTTTCATTCTTCTCAGGCACATATCTTAGAAGTCGAATGGTTTGGTCATGTGGCAGGTTTAACCTGGAACTTTTTCTGAAATGGTTAACCTGTTTTCAAAAAGATTATTCCACTTCACATTCCTACCAGTAGGGTAGGAGAGGTTCAATTGCTCCATTTCCTTACCATCAATTAGTGTGGTAAGTCTTTTTAATTGTGTCTATTCTACTTTGTGGCCCATACTACCTCTATCACTATTATCCGGCTTAACAACATGTAAAACTAATGGGTACTGCTGAATTACAATGAAACTTTATTTACAAAGATAGGCAGCAGGCTGGCTTTGGCCCCAAGGCTGTAAGATGCCAAATCCTGATATGGGTCAGAGAGCTGGGTCTGAGTAATTCCAAAGTTTATAACCGTAGATACACAGAAACCACTTAAGATTGATACTCTTATTTTCTTAGTTATCAAATGAAAGTAAATTACCTCCGTAAAATCCCCCACATACACATGTAATTTTTAATTCATGAAATTACATTCACTCCGTTTGTTCCTCACTTCGGCAGAATGGATTAGTACCATCCATTTGGGAATCTGAGAGAAAAGAAAAGATACAAAGATTCTGAGCATCAATTGGAACAAAAGAATAATGAACTTTTTAAAAAAAAAATGTCTTCCTTTATGGGAAAAGAGGTACTTTTATGTTCATTGTTGACAGAGAAAGGGAATTGGCCAAAGAGATTTATAGAAATAAAAGATGGCTTAACAGCAAGTGCTGTGTGAAGGGAAAGTCAATCCAGTAATACTGTTGACAAAGGTTAACCACAAAAGAAACCTCACATCTGTGTTCAATAGGAGGGCAATTAGAAGGGAGACCACAATACATCTCTTACCTGAAGGATATGATCAGATTTAATTGACAAGATATGCTTTAAGTAGGAAAGTTCTACTCATAAGAACTTTTTTGTAGTAACATGTCTTATTACATGGACTAATAGTCTCAACAGGCAGCAGGGACTCACATGCGAAACTTAGCCTACACTCTGAAATGAATATTGAATGCTGCAAGTCATATGCTCTGTCTCTCTTGCCTTCCTGACGAACAGTATCTCCTAAAGAAAGCAATGATAAAATTAAAGACTTTGTCATTCTTTTCATTTCTTTTGAAAGAGAGAAGACATATCTTAAAGACACACTGTGATTGGTCAGCTTACTTATTTTGCTTTTCCCAGCAGATACTCACAACTCATATTAAAAATGCATTTGGGGCACCTGGGTGGCTCACCCAGTTAAGCATCAGACTCATCACACTCACAATCGTGATCTCAGGCTCCTGGGATCAGAGCCCCACCTTGGGCTCCACGCTCAGTGGGGAGTCTGTTTCTCCCTCTGCCCCCTCCCCCTGTTTGTGTGCTCTCTCTCTCTTTCTCTCTCAAATAAATAAAATCTTTTAAAAATGCTTTTGATAATATAAAATCAGGTGGTCCCAGTAAATGATCCTATTCTTCATTCTAATTCAATTCTTTATGTCATTGTTATTTAGCAATGTTTTCTCTGAAACTTATATTTGTATTTCTTTGTGTGTTTATGGGAAGCATTATAATGAAGTGATTAAAAACTCTATTGATACCAAATCTATAATCTCCTAGTTGTATGATCTTGAATAAACAATAATTCCTTTTATGAAAAATGGGAATAGTTGGGCTACTTGCTTTAGAGAAGGGTGGTGACTACTGAATTAGATAATTACTAAAGAAGTTCATATTGTGTCGCTATCACCTCATGCTTGGTGACAGCAACTGTCGTCTGATTTTGATGCCACTCTTGTTTCTTATTCAGTCTACTATCTGAGCAGCAAAAAAACTAATCTTTTACATGTAGATCAAAGTATGACATTCCTTTGCTCAACACAAAAGCTCCAATGGCTTGAGATCATATTTAAAATAAAATCCAAGAAATTTTATTCATGACCCTACCACTTCACCAAATTTTTTGCCACTGAACCTCTTGCTCATTCTACTAAAGCCACAATGGTTTTCTTGTTTTGCTAAAGTACAATAAATTTTTGTCCATGTTATGACATTTGTTCTTCCCTTAGTCATTCGTCTGATCATCTCTACTCCTTCCAAGTCTCTGCCCAAATATCACTTTTTATGAAGCCTAATTTCCTGCCCCAAATAACTCAACCCCCGTGCATGTTTTGGTCCCTCTCTGTTCTCTTCAGGGTCCCTTTGGTCTTCCTTCCTACCCATTCTAGTCTCATTGAACTTCTTTCAATTATCTTTTTTTTTTCAAGTTTTTATTTAAATTCCAGTGAGCTAACAGTGTAATATGTTTCAGGTGTAGAATTTAGTGATTCATCACTTACATACAACATCCAGTGCTCAACACAACAAGTGCCCTCCTCAATACCTATCACCGATCTAGCCCATTCCCCTGCCCACCTCCCTTCCATCAACCCTTGTTTGTTCTTTATAGTTAAGAGTCTGTTTTATGGTTAGCCTCCCTTTTTTTTCTCCCTATGTTCATCTGTTTTGTTTCTTAAATTCCCCATATGAGTGAAATCATACGGTATTTGTCTTTCTCTGACTGAGTTATTTCACTTAGTGGAATACTTTTGAGCTCCATCCATGTCGTTGCAAATGGAAAGATTTCATTGTTTTGGTGGCTAATATTTCATATCACATCTTCTTTATCCATTCATCAGTTGATGGACATTTAGGCTGTTTCCATAATTTGGCTATTGTTGATAAGGCTGCTTTAAACATCAGGTGCAGGTATCCCTTCAAATCAGTATTTTGTATCTTTTGGGTAAATACCTCATAGTGCAATTGCTGTGTCATAGGATATCTATATTTAGCTTTTTAAGGAAAATGCTTTTATCTGTTTTCCAGAGTGGCTGCACCAATTTACATTCCTACCAACAGTGTAAAAACATTTCTCTTTCTCCTGATCCTTGCCAACACCTGTTGTTTCCAGTGTTGTTGATGTTGGCCATTCTGACAAGTGTGAGGTGATATCTCATTGGAGTTTTGATTTGTATTTCCCTGATAATGAGTGATATTTAGCATCATTTCATGTGTCTGCTAGCCATCTGTATGTCTTCTTTGGAAAAATGTTCATGTCTTCTGCACATTTTTTAATTGGATTATTTGGATTTTTGGGTCTTGAGTTTTATAAGTTCTTTACAGGTTTTGGAGACCCTTTATCAGATATGTCATTTGCAAATATCTTCTTCCATTCTAAAGGTTGCCTTTTAGTTTTGTGGATTTTTTCCTTCCCTGTACAGAAGCTTTTTACCTTAATGAAGTTCCAATAGTTTATTTTTGCTTTTGTTTCCCTTGCCTCAGGAGACATATCTAGTAAGAAGTTGCTACAGCCCATGTCAAACAGATTACTGTCTGTGTTCTCCTCTAGAATTTTGATGGTTTCCTGTCTCACATTTAGGTCTTTTATCCATTTTGAATTTATTTTTGTGGATGGTGTAAGAAAGTGGTCCAGTTTCATTCTTCTGCATGTTGTTGTCCAGTTTTCCCAACACCACTTATTGAAGAGACTGCCCCCCCATTGGATCTTCTTTCCTACTTTGTTGAAGATTAATTGACCATATAGTTGTGGGTTCATTTCTGGGTTTTCTGTTCTGTTCCATTAATTTATGTGTCTGTTTTTGTGCCAGTAACATACTGTCTTGATCACTACAGCTTTGTCATATAACTTGAAGTCTGGAATTGTGATGCCTCCAGCTTTGTTTTTCTTTTTCAAGATTGGTTTGGCTATTCAGCGCCTTTTGTGATTCTATACAAATTTTAGATTGTTTGTTTTAGCTCTGTCTGTGAAAAATACTGTTGGTATTTTAATAGGGATTGCATTAAATGTATTGATTGCTTTGGGTTGGATAGACATATTTACAATATTTGTACTTTCAGTCTATGAGAATGGAATGTTTTTCCATTTCTATGTGTCATCTTTAATTTCTTTCATGAGTGTTTTATACTTTTCAGAGTACAGATCTTTTACTTCATTGGTTAGGTTTATTCCTAAATATCTTACGGTTTTTAGACCTAAAGATATCTGCAGATTGAAAGTGAGGGGATAAAGAAATATTTATCATGCAAACGGATGTTAAAAGAAAGCTGGAGTAGCAATACTTATGTCAGACAAACTAGATTTTAAACTGAAGACTGTAACAAGAGATGAAGAAGGGTGCTATATCATAATGAAGGGGACTATCCAAGAAGAAGATCTAACAATTATAAATATTTATCTTCCCAGCTTAGGAGCACTTAAATATATAAAACAATTAATAACAAACACAGTGAAACTCATTGATAGTAATATAATAACAACACTAGGTGACTTTAACACCCCAATTACATAAATAGAAAGATCACCTAAGCAGAAAATCAACAAAGAAATAATGGCTTTGAATGACACACTGGACCAGATGGACTTAACAGACATATTCAGAACATTTTATCCTAAAGCAGTAGAGTACACATTCTTTTCAAGTGCACATGGGACATTTTCCAGAATAGGTCTTGAATCAGGCCTCAACATAATAGGTCATGAATGAAGCCTCAACAAGTACAAAAAATTGTTATCATATCATGCATATTTTCTGACTATAATGCCATGAAGCTTGAAGTCAACCACAAGAAAAAATTTGGAAAGACCACAAATACATGGAAGTTAAAAAACACGCTACTAAAGAATGAATGGGACAACCAGGAAATTCAAGAAGAAATTAAAAAAAAAATACATGGAAAAAAATGAGAGTAAAAACATGATGGTACAAAACCTTTGTGATGCAGCAAAAGCAGTCATAAGAGGGAAGTATATAACATTACAGGCCTACCTCAAGAAACAAGAAAAGTCTCAAATAAACAGCTTAAACTTATACCTAAATGATCTAGAAAAAGAACAACAAATGAAGCCTAAGCCCAGAAAGGAAGGGAAATAATAAAGATTAGACCAGAAATAAATGATACAGAAACAAACAAACAAAAAAATCAATAGAACAGATCAATGAAACCAGGAGCTGGTTCTTTGAAGGAATTAATAAAATTGACAAATCCCTAGCCAGACTTACCAAAAGAAAAGAGAAAGGACCCAAATAAATAAAATCACAAATGAGAGAGGAGAAATAACAGCCAATACTACAGAAATACAAACAATTATAAGAGAATATTATGAAAAATTAGATGCCTACAAATTGGACAATCTGGAAGAAATGGATACATTCCTAGAAACTTATAAACTACCAAAACTGAAACAGAGAGAAATAGAAAACATGAATGGACTGATAACCAGCAAAGAAATTGAATTACTCATAAAATATTTCCCAACAAACAAAAGTACAGTGCCGGATGGCCTCACAGGGGAATTCTACCATACATTTAAAGAAGCATTTATTACCTATCCTTCTCAAACTATTCCATAAAATAGAAATGGACAGAAAACTTCCACACTCATTCTATGAGGCCAGCATTACCCTGACTCCAAAACCAGACAAAGACTCCGCTCAAAAAGAGAACTACAGGCCAATATCCCTGATGAACATGGTGCAAAAATTCTCAACAAGATACTAATGAATTGAATCCAACAGTACATTAAAGAATTATTCACCACAATCAAATGGGATTTATTCCTGGGCTATAAGGGTGGTTTACTATTTGCAAATCAATCAACATGATACACCATATTAGTAGAAGAAAGGATAAGAACCATATGATCCTCAGAGGAGGAGCAAGATGGTGGAGGGGTAGGAGACCTAAATTTCGTCTGGTCCCAGGAATTCAGCTAGATAGTTATCAAACCATTCAGAACACCTACAAACTCGACAGGAGATCGAAGAAAAGAATAGCAGCAATTCTATGAACAAAAGCAACCACTTTCTGGATGGTAGGACGTGCGGAGAAGTGAATCTGAGGCAATATATGGGAAGATCAACCTCGCAGGGAGGGGGGCCTCCGTCAGCCAGCTACTGGCAAGTGATAGAGCAGAGGAGCACAAAATCGGAACTTTTAGAAGTCTGCTCACTGAGTGACTGGCTCCAGTAGCTAAGTGGGAGGTGGAACCCTCGCTGGGACAGTGTGGTCTCAGGACCCTCGGGGTCACAGAAAGACCGGGGGTGCCTGAGTGCAGCAGAGCTCCCAGGTATCAGAGTGGGGAAGCCGGCTGCAAAGACAGAGCCAAGGAGTGGGCTCTTAGCTCGGGGTTGCCATAAACTGTGATCCGTGGCACAGTCGGACCACTGCTCTTCTAGCAGGGACCCAACAAGCAGCAGATCCAGGGAGACTCCCCTTCCTCCCCTTGGAGGAGTGGTGCGGGAGTGCACCACAGGAATCTGCTGGGTTTGAAGACTCTAAACGGGGTCCTATGCCAGAGATAGAAACTCTCAGTCACAGGCTGGGTGAGCACAGAGTGTGGCTGGAGACCAGGGAGACAGGAGCGATTGACTGCTTTTCTCTGATGGCTCACTGAGGAGTGGGACCTTGAGTTCTCAGCTCCTCTAGGACCAGGGATTGGGTCATTTTGACAGATTAGGTCAAATGACAGAGGCTGTCATTTTCATTCTCACCCTCAAAAGCTGTATGGAAAGCTTTCAGGGAACAAAAGCTCCCAAGAGCAAACCCGAGCAGATTACTTAGCCTGGCCCCTGGCAAGTGTGGGGCAATTCCGCCTCAGGCAAAGACATTTGAAAATCACTGCAACAGGCCCCTCCCCCAGAAGATCAGCAAGAACATCCAGCCAAGACCAAGTTTACCGATCAATGAGAATGGCAAAACCCCAGAGCTATGGGAATACAGCATATAAAATTCATGGCTTTTTTTCCCATGATTCTTTAGTCTTTCAAAGTTAATTTTTTAAATTTTCATTTTTTCTTTTTCTATTTTTTTAGTTGAACTTTTCTTCTTCCTTTCTTCAACCAACATCTTATCAATTCCTTTTTTAAAATCTTTTTTAATTTTCATTTTGACAGTCATATTTTATCCCTTCATTGTATTTAATCTTATTTTTTTATATATAAGTCTTTCTTTCTTTCTTTAAAATTTTGGGATACAGTTTCTTCTAACAGACCACGATATACCCTAAATCTAGTGTATGACATTGTCCTAGTCTCCTGCCTGATCACATTCTCTCTCTTTTTTTAAAATTTTTTTTCATTCTTTTTTAACCAACTTCTTATCTTATCAAATCCTTTTTTGAAATCTTTTTAAATTTTCATCTTTACCTTCATATTCCATCCCTACACTGTATTTACTCTTATTTTGTATATACATAAGTTTTTCATTCTTTAAAATTTTGGGAGGCAATTTCTTCTAACAGACCAAAATCTAGTGTGTGGCTCTGTTCTATTCACCAGCCTGATCATATTCTTTTTTTTTGTTATTTCCCTTTCTTTCTCCCCAGTTTTGGTTCTCTTCTGATTTGTTTAGTGTATGTTTTTCTGGAGTCATTGTTATCCTTTTAGCATTGTGTTCTCTCATTCATCTATTCTCCTCTGGACAAAATGACAAGATGGAAAAACTCACCTCAAAAAAAAGAGCAAGAGGCAGTACCGACTGCCAGGGACCTAATCGATACAGAAATTAGTAAGATGTCGGAACTAGAGTTCAGAATGACAATTATAAAGATACTAGCTGGGCTTGAAAAAAGCATAGAAGATACTAGAGAATCCCTTTCTAGAGAAATAAAAGAACTAAAATCTAACCAAGTCAAAATCAAAAAGACTATTAATGAGGTGCAAAAAAAAAAATGAGGCTCTAACTGCTAGGATAAATGAGGCAGAAGAGAGAATTAGTGATACAGAAGACCAAATGATGGAGAATAAAGAAGCTGAGAAAAGGAGAGATAAACAACTACTGGATCACGAGGGAAGAATTCGAGAGATAAGTGATACCATAAAGCAAAACAACTTTAGAATAATTGGGATCCCAGAAGAAGAAGAAAGACAGAGAAGGGCAGAAGGTATATTGGAGCATATTATAGCAGAGAACTTCCCTAATATGGGAAGGAAACAGGCATCAAAATCCGGGAGGCACAGAGAACCTCCCTCAAAATCAATAAAAATAGGTCAACACCCCAACAGCTAATAGTAAAACTCACAAGTCTCAGAGACAAAGGGAAAATCCTGAAAGCAGCTCGGGGACAAGAGGTCTGTAACTTCCAATGATAGAAACATTAGATTGGCAGCAGATCTATCCACAGAGACCTGGCAGGCCAGAAGGACTGGCATGATAGATTCAGAGCACTAAATGAGAAAAATATGCAGCCAAGAATACTATATCCAGCTAGGCTGTCATTGAAAATAGAAGGAGAGATAAAAAGCTTCCAGAACAAACAAAAACTAAAAGAATTTACGAACACCAAACCAGCCCTACAAGAAATATTCATTGATATGCTGTCTGCAAGAGACTCATTTTAGATGCAAAGACACTTCCAGATTAAAAGTGAGGGGGTGGAACTGTCAAATAAATAAAAATATTTTAAAAATAAAAATAAAGTGAAGGGGTGGAAAACCATTTACCATGCTAATGGACATCAAAAGAAAGCTGGGGTGGCATTCCTTACATCAGACAAATTAGATTTTAAACCAAAGACTGTAATAAGAGATGAGGAAGGACACTACATCATACTTAAAGGGTCTATCCAACAAGAAGATCTAACAGTTGTAAATATTTATGCCCCTAATATGGGAGGAGCCAATTATATAAACCAATTAATAACAAAATCAAAGAAACGCATCAGCAACAATACAATAATAGTAGGGACTTTAACACCCCCCTCACTGAAATGGACAGATCATCTAAGCAAAAGATCAACAAGGAAATAAAGACTTTAAATGACACACTGGATCAGATGGACTTCACAGATATATTCAGAACATTCCATCCTAAAGCAACAGAATACACATTCTTCCTTAGTGCACATGGAACATTCTCCAGAATAGATCACATCCTAGGTCACAAATCAGGTCTCCACTGGTACCAAAAGACTGGGATCATTCCCTGCATATTTTCAGACCACAGTGCTTTGAAACTAGAACTCAATCACAAGAGGAATGTCAGAAAGAACTCAAATACATGGAGGCTAAAGAGCATCCTACTAAAGAATGAATGGGTCAACCAGGAAATTAAAGAAGAATTAAAAAAAAATCATGGAAACAAACGAAAATGAAAACACAACTGTTCAAAATCTTTGGGATGCAGCAAAGGCAGTCCTGAGAGGAAAGTATACAGCAACACAAGCCTTTCTCAAGAAACAAGAAAGGTCTCAAATACACAACCTAACCCTACACCTAAAGGAGCTGGAGAAAGAACAGCAAATAAAGCCTAAACCCAGCAGGAGAAGAGAAAAAATAAAGATCAGAGCAGAAATCAATGAAATAGAAACCAAAAGAACAGTAGAACAGATCAACGAAACTAGGAGCTGGTTCTTTGAAAGAATTAATAAGGTTGATAAAACCCTGGCCAGACTTATCAAAGAGAAAAGAAAAAGGACCCAAATAAATAAAATCATGAATGAAAGAGGAGAGAGCACAACCAACACCAAAGAAATACAAACAATTATAAGAACATATTATGAGCAACTATATGCCAGCAAATTAGATAATCTGGAAGAAATGGGTGCATTCCTAGAGACATATAAACTACTAAAACTGAACCAGGAAGAAATAGAAAACCTGAACAGACCCAAAACCACTAAGGAAATTGCAGCAGTCATCAAAAATCTCCCAACAAACAAGACCCAGGGCCAGATGGCTTCCCAGGGGAATTCTACAAAACATTTAAAGAAGAATTAATACCTATTCTTCTGAAGCTGTTTCAAAGAATAGAAATGGAAGGAAAACTTCCAAACTCATGTTATGAGGACAGCATTACTTTGATCCGAAAACCAGACAAAGACAAAGACCCCATCAAAAAGGAGAAGAGACCAGTATCCCTGATGAACATGGATGCAAAAATTCTCACCAATATACTAGCCAATAAGATCCAACAGCACATTAAAAGGATTATTCACCATGACCAAGTGGGATTTATTCCTGGGCTGCAAGGTTGGTTCAACATCTGCAAATCAATCAATGTGATACAATACACTGATAAAAGAAAGAACAAGAACCGTATGATCATCTCAATAGATGCAGAAAAAGCATTTGACAAAGTACAGCATCCTTTCTTGATTAAAACTCTTCAGAGTGTAGGGATAAAGGGTACATACCTCAAGATCATAAAAGCCATCTATGAAAAACCCACAGCAAATGTCATACCCAATGGGGAAAAACTGAGAGCTTCTCCCCTAAGGTCAGGAACATGGCAGGAATGTCCACTCTCACCACTGTTATTTAACATAGTATTGGAAATTCAGCAATCAGACAACAAAAAGAAATAAAAGCAACCAAATCAGCAAGGAAGAAGCCAAACTTTCACTATTTGCAGTTGACAAGATACTCTATATAGAAAACATAAAAGACTCCACCAAAAAATTGCTAGAACTGATACATGAGTTCAGTAAAGTCACAGGATACAAAATCAATGTACAGAAATCAGTTGCAGCAGAGAGAGAAATCAAGGAATCGATCCCATTTATAATTGCACCAATTACCTTCATACTTGCTTCCAATCAGGGGGTGACAAGAGGTCAATCTCAACTTAATTTTAGTAAGTGATGTAAGGTACAGAGCTAATATGGATATGGAAATATAAATAATCAAGAAACATATTTTTTAAAGATTTTATTTATTGAGGGACGGCTGGGTGGCTCAGTCGGTTAAGCGTCTGCCTTCGGCTCAGGTCGTGGTCCCAGGGTCCTCGGATCGAGTCCTACATCGGACTCCCTGCTCCGCGGGGAGCCTGCTTCTCCCTCTGCCTCTGCCTCTCTGTCTCTGTTTCTCATGAATAAATAAATAAAATCTTAAAAAAAAAGATTTTATTTATCGAGAGAGAGAGAAAGAGAGAGCATGAGCAGTGGGGAGGGGCAGAGGGAGAAGGAGAAACAGACTCCCTACTGAGCAGGGAGCCCAACATGGAGCTCAATCCCAGGACCCTGGGATTATGACCTGAGCTGAAGGCAGATGCTTAACTGACTGAGCCACCCAGGCGCCCCTCAAGCAATATTTTTGAAGGAAATTATTTTCCTCATGAATTATATCAATGCCTTTGTCAAAGGCCATTTGACTATGTATGTGTGGTTGGATTTTTTGGACATTTACTCTGTTCCGTGATGTATTTGCCTATCCTTTACTAGAACCATGCTGTCTTGATTTCTGTTCCTTTATGCCAGGAGTTGGCAGTTTTTTTCTGTAAAAGCCAGATAATAAATATTTTATCCTGTAGGGGCCACACTACATAATCTTCTTTGTTTATTTTTACACAGCTTTGAAGTGTAAAAACCATTTTAGCTTTTAGGCCCTCCAAAAAGAAGCCATAGTAGGAATTGGCCTAGTCTTTTGATTTCCAGTTGTAGATATTCAATTATTATACTAATAATTAAATCAGGTAACATAAATTCTCTAATCTTGTTTTCTTTCAAAATTTGCTCAATACTTCAACTTTGTACCTAAAATTTAGTATCATGTTATCAATATTTATTTAAAAAAAAACAGGATTTTGATTGTAATTGCATTGAATTTACAGATTAATTGGAGAATAATTAATATCTTTATTGTTCTAAAATCATATACTTGAATGGCTATTCCAATTAATTTCATGACTGAAAATGATAAAATAATTGAGTACTCAGCCTAGTGAAACAACTCACTGAGATAATTTTCTCACTTGGTAATGCCACAGTCTTGTTTTAACGTGTGTTTGTTTGGTTGGTTGTTTTGTGTGATGATAAATGCATTATTCCATAACCCTGTGAGATGAAACTCTGGGCTTTTTCCAATGTTTATCAGCAATTAGAAAGTGGCAAAGGTTCTTAGATCATTTTTACCTAGAAATCAGAAGAAAGAATGGATAAACTGTGGTTATGATCCATAGCTTTTCAGACTAGAAAACACCAATCTTCTATAACATCAAATTCAGGAACTTGGCGGCTAATTGTAAACCACAAAAATGACTGGATGGAAGCATAGTCAGATGGTTCCCTTTATTTGTCTTAGTGATAAAACATGAATGACTATAAGCTCAATCTGGACATTGAGATTTATATCTGTCACATTTCTCTCACATTTATATCTGAGAGGCTCCTGAATGACAAGACCCCTATGTTCATGACATGAAAGCTGCTTAAAAAAAAAAAAAAAAAAAAAAAAATCACTCAAGAGTTTTCTTGGATTCTGTGGCTGACCTTTCTGTAGGAGTCTTGTTATGCTTTCATACTTGCATTTTATGCTCCTTACATTCATGTTATCTTGTCTTTTCCCCAAAGTACAAATTCAGGTTAGTTTAGTATAATTCTGAACCATTAAAAAAGGAGTTCTTTTAAAATTTTTCCTCAGCTCATTAGTCTGCATTAAGCTTCTCAGTACTGCATTTGTCATCTTTTAGCCTTATTATTGACCACATTGTTCTTAATTATTTACTGATCCTCTTAATTTAGAATCACAAGGAATCATAGTATCAGGAACATTTTCTGATTCAGTTATTGCCAAGATTTGAGAATAACAGGGTAGCTAATTGGAAGTTCTCTTCCACTTTGATGCCAAACCTTTGCACTATTGTATTTTTATCCTTTAGAAAATATCTAGGGACGCCTGGGTGGCTCAGTCAGTTAAGCATCTGTCTTCGGCTCAGGTCATGATCCCAGGGTCCTGGGATTGAGGTCCGCGTCAGGCTCCTTGCTCAGCGGAGAGCCCGCTTCTCCCTCTGCCTGCTTCTGCTGTCTTTCTCTCTCTCTGGCAAATAAATAAATAAAATCTTAAAAAAAAAGAAAATATCTAATAATTATTTTATTTTTTTCAGAAGTTTTAAGATAGCTATTACAAAGCCATCCATGACTTCGATTAGATTCTAAGCTTAATTCAATTATTAAAGGAGGGGAAAAGTCTCTCACTTCTACTTTAAAAGTAGTTGGCTAAATGGGAGCTCGAGTATCACATACAGAATATGATTTGTGCACTAAATTTCTGGAAGTAAGTTTTGAAAAGTACTTTGTTTAGCTACCACAGTGGGATAGATTGCATCAGATAATGAGACACATAGCATGATCACATTAGTTGTTTGTGATCAAAGATGGTGTTAGAAAGTTTTTCACAGGAGCAGGAAGACTAAAATATTGGATGCAGTACTTGCTCTTAGTAGAATCTTATAGAGACTGCCTAGGGGTTTTGAACGCCACTTCCCTTTGTTCCTGCTATTCACGTTGCAGATCCATGTCTAAGTGTTTGTATGTATATGAGGCTTTCAGTTGCAGCTAACTACTGCAGGTTGAGCTATTCCCCTTGTATGTACAGTTTCAACAATTGTTTGTCAGTATGCCCTTGTAGACCATCATCCATTTTTCATCCATGAATAATTTCTGCAGTATGTTTCCTATCACCCCTCACCACTGTAAGAATTTTTTTTCTTCTCGTTTATTTTCCTATCAAATTGTCTAGACCATATATTGTAGCCAAATATATTTCAAGCTCATTCTTAAAATTTAATTCAAAAAAATCTGATTTAAATTTGATGTGATATAGGAGACACTGGTCCAGAGGTCCTTTTTTCATTGTATTTTCATTTGTTGCTTCACTTTAGGAAAAAAAAAAAATATTGTGACCTTTTATTTCTTAAGGATGGTTCCTAGTTGATAATACCATAGGACAGAAACTATGTATTTTGTGTATAGCTTGTTAAATATTTATGGTTGTTGACTGTTAACTGCTCTGGAGACCACTAAATGACATTGTTAAACTGAATGACTCCTTTTAAACAACAAAAATCAGGGGTGCCTGGGTGGCTCAGTTGATGAAGCATCTGACTCTTGATCTCAGGGTTATGAGTTCCAGCCCTGCACTGGGCTTCATGCTGGGTGTGGACCCTACTTAAACAAACAAACAAACAAACAAAAAACATATATGATAAACAACAAAAATTAAACTGTGAATAAACTTAAAGATCTAATTGGCTTTAGTCAATGATTCATGAATCAGGCAGCATCCAACTAGCAAATAGAAAGGACCTCCACTAATCTGTAGAAAAGGAATGGTTTTTAAGGCAGAAGAAGGGCACAAAACAAATTTATTATCAAACAATGCCTTGTTTCAAGCAAGGTCACCTTCCTAAGGGGGACATATGGGCTCTGTCAGGCAGATTACCTCACTAGTACTGACTGGGTAACTCCAGGTTGAGTGGTTGAAGGTTATATTGTTGAGAGAGGTTGAAGCTGCAATTAGGTTAGGTATAAAGTCTTAGTTTACTGATGTGGGGCTTAGCACAAGGAAGTCCATCTTGGACCTCTTGTCTCTAACACTCCTTAATGATCAGATTATCCTTATCATTTCATAGGTGAAGGCATTGAGCTCAAAGATGTGAAATGCCCTTCAGTGCACTAATTGTTTCCATATCTCTGACTAGAGCTCAATTTTCTAACCTGAAAACAAGTTTTGTTGATAGCAATTTTTCTTACCTTTATGTGAGTTTATCTTCTGTAAAAGACTCATATATCTTGATTAAGGTTGACCTTATATTTATCATCTATTCTGGGACTTATATGAGAGTAATAGTGATAAAATTTTAAATTGAATATTAAAATATTTATTTAGTGACATAAATATTGGTTTTATCATAATTGTGTTCACATAAAAATGCCTATTCAAATTAAAAAAAAAATAAAATCAGTTTTGGGGCTACCGGGTGGCTCCATCAGTTGGGTGTCTGACTTTTGATTTTGGCTCAGGTCATGATCTCAGGGTTGTGGGGTCAAACCCCACACTGGCTCCGTGCTCAGCAGAGTCAACTTGATATTCTCTCCCGCTTCTTCTCTCTCTGCCCCTCCCTGTGCTCATATGCACGCTCTCTGTCTCAGATAAATAAATAATAAGTAAATAAATAAATAAATAAATTTTATTTTTTCCTTTTTTTCTTCAAGTTTAATAAATATCTTTTAAAATATAAATAAATAAAATCAATTTCTATAAGATAGCATATATCTGTATAAATTAAAACAAGGTTCAAAGGTGTTATGTTGAATACCTGAGCATCTAAAAGAGCTTAAACAAAAATACGTATTTATGCATTTTAATCAATTACTTATAACTGTATATTTTCCAATATAATATATTTTTTCATATAGACTTTTTATGGAATTGCCTACAAATCTTCCTTAAGGTTGCCTTTTTGGTTAATAAATTAAAAATGTTTACTCGAATTTCAACTGTCTTTTCTATATATTATGATAGCTTCAATTGAGAAAGGAATCATTCTACAGGTGCTAAGGAATCTGGCAAACTCAGCAAATCCATTAAATGGATAATATTCACAGTAAGGTTTTTTTAAATATTGAAATATGTAAATACCACAAATATTTTAAGTAATATTTTATAAGACAAAACTAATCTCATAAATTATCTCTATTAATAATTATTTTGAATATTTTAACAAATATATGTATACACAATCATAGACCTTATTTTTATTCAAATATGTATCAGAACATAAATTTACCCAATAAAAAATGAAAGGTTCATTGAAAGAGTCTTCCCATTAGTTGTGATATTACAAAGTGCAGTTAAAGAATTCAAAAGTAAGTCTTTCATGCCAATTAATTTTTCATCATTTAGTTTCTTCTGTTCCCTTTGCTTACATAAGGATACATTTTAATATCTTCCTATTTTATATTAAATAAATACAATTCACTAAATGCTGAGTTTTGTAGCACTTCATTGATTAAATATTTTAAATAAATATTTCAAACATGTTTTGAATTAAAAGACACTACAATTTATATATTTCACTTACAAAAAAGTTTAATATTGTAAGACGCTTTTTGATCTAAGCACAGTAAAGTTTCAAAATTTCTAAAATACTACAATCAGCAAAGAAACTGTATTACAAGGCTGATTTTAGCCAATATCAGCTATATCACAAAACTTTATAGTTCAGTTACTTTAAATATACATAAAAATATTGTAATTGTTGCCAAATGTAGCTTCTATTTCAATAGGTACATTAGTGCAGCTTAGTTGGACATAGAAATGAATGGTACATGGGCCACAACCAATTCCCAGTATACTCCTGCTCCATAGGTTTCTTAATTTGGTTGGAAGATTATTTTACCAATTTTCTCTGTCCCCACAATGTTTGTATTCATATTGTCACCTCAAAACCAAATAATTTTATCTTATATTTGAACATTTTAACTGAATTTGCAATAACATTCACAATAATGTCTGATATTTCTCCTTAGATAATGTGAACTTTTAGCAACTTGACCTGAATTTTATAATGAATTGTCTGTAATTATCTATTCATTTTCTATCTTCTCTTCTGGTATTTGTTTTTGCCTTCCTCCTTTCCAACCTACTTATTCCATTTTTCTACTCCAATGAATTTTTTGCTAAATCCCTTGATATTATTATTCCCTTTTATAATTTAGAAGATTGGTTTATTCATTTATCACATATATTTGATATTTTTTATGTTAACAGATTTTTAAATATTTACAACTTATAAATTATGTAAGAAACTTAAAATAATTTTTGGGGGGTGTTTGGGTGGCTCAGTCGGTTAAGTGACTGCCTTAGGCTCAGGTCATGATCTCAGGGTCCTGGGATCAAGCCCCAGGACCCTGAGATCATGCTCCCTCCTCAGCAGGGAGCCTTCTTTTCCCTCTCTCTCTGCCATGCCCCCTGCTTGTGCTCTTTCTCTATGTCTGTCAAATAAATAAATAAAATATTTAAAAATAAATAAATAAATAAAATAAATAATACTGTTCACTTTACCCCTCATTTATATCTCTGGTGTTGTGCTGTTATAGTTGTCATATTTTATTTCTATATAATATATGTAGCTATTTTAGATGTACATATAAATATAGAACATATATAAAATATAACTCTACATAGGATCTAGACATATACATACATATTTTATATAATGGAGATTTCTAAATATATACATATTTTATACATTATTATTTTTCAAATCATTATTAGTCTTTTAAATAATTTGCATTAAAAATTGTGTTTTCTATTTATTCATATATTTACCATTACTTAGGCTCTTCATTTCTTTCTATATTTATAGTCTTTTATGTGGGATCTTTTTTTTGTCAGTCTGGGTGCATTTAAAATTTTTCTCTTTAGCTCTGATTTTCAGCCACTGGTCTATCATTTCTGGTGTTGTGTCTTTCCTGGGGTTTTCTGAGATTCCTAAATATGTCTGTTGATGCATTTTATCAATTCTGTAAAATTATTTACAATTATATCATCTCCATCTCCTTTCTGGATTAGCATTTGATATTTTCCCATAGGTCTCCAGTATTATATCTAGTTTTCTTTCTTCTTTCTTTTTTTCCTCTGGGTTCAGACTAGATACAATTAATTAATTTGTCTTAAGTTTTTCTTTATTCTGTTGTGTCCAGTCTGCTGTTTTGTTCATCAATTCATTCTTTATTTCAGATATTATATTAGTCAGTACTAAAATTACCATTTACAGGGTGCCTGGGTGGCTCATTCAGTAGACCATGTGACTCTTGATCTTGGGATTGTGAGTTCGAGTCCCATGTTGGGTGTAGGGATTGCTTAAAATTATGAAACATAAAAAAAATAAAATAAAATTTCCATTTGCTTCTTTTATTAGGATTTTAATTTCTATACTGAAATTCTTCATCCTTACCACTTTAAGTCCAACTTTTCCTCACTAATCACAAAAGTTATTTTAAAGTTTTATTGCTCAATATTTTTCTTTATTATGGATTCCATTTCTTTGTTTCTTTGGATAACTCAAATATTTTTACTCTATCACGGAGATTATGGAAGAGACTGTGGTAGATAATATTTATTCTCACAGAAGACCTGCCCCTTCTTCTATAGGGCCTCATGTATGAAGATCTTATTTTTACAACTTAATCCTGAATTGAGCTTTAGTTAATGTCAACTCAGCACTGACTTCATATAATTTAAAGGTAGTATCAATTACTTCCCTTCCAAAGGGTTTGGAATATAATCACCACTAGATTCCAGAGAGATCTCTCTGCTTTATAGCCCTGTCTTCTGCACCATCACATCTCCATGAAAAACCAGTGGAGAATAAAAGGGGGAAGGGAAAACTTTTGTCTTCGCTTCTGGGCTTTTCCAGAATTCAATCTGTCATTTTAGTCTGCAGGTTCTGAAATTTGGCAGGCAACTAATACCAACATACCAATATTGGGCCAAAGTAACATGTGCCTTCTGATATGATGTGTTCTAAAAAATTGTTTAACTTGATCCTAATCATGAGGAAATATCAGACAAAGCCAAGTAGAGAGACATTATGCAAAACCAACAAACGAAAACTTGGTCTGTACTTTTAATAAAATATCAAGCTAAGAAACACAAAGAAAGGCAGAAAGATTATTCTGGATTAGAGAATATAAGGACGTGACAACTAACAGCAATGCATATCATGGACCAGGGATGAAAAGAGCTGTAAAGAACATTATAGGAACAACTTGACAAGATTTGAATATGGACTGTGGGTTAGGTAATAAAATTTTATCAAAGCTAATTTTTTAAAAAATTTTGATGATTTAAGAGAATGTGCATATTATTCACAAATACACGCTAAAACATGTGAGGTAAATGTCTGCAACTTGTTCTAAAATAGCTCAGGAAAATGTATGTGTTGCTAGGTAGTGGATCAATAGGATAGAGGGCAGATGATAAAGCAAATGGGGCAAAGGATTAACAAGTGATTAATTGGAGAAAGAAGGACATAGACTCTCTTTGTGCTACTCTTGCAACTTTTCTATAAATTTGAAAATACATCAAAATAAAAAAGATACAAAAATAAACCTTTCTCTGGGATGCCTGGGTGGCTCAATCAGTTAAGCGGCCAACTCTTGGTTTCGGCTCAGGTCATGATTTCAGTGTCATGGGACTAAGCCCACTGTTGGGCTCTGTGCTCAGAGTGGAGTCTGTTTGAGATTCTCTCTCTCTCTTTCCCTCTGCCCCCCCCATCTCTCTGTCTCTCAAATAAGTAAAAACAACCTTTAAGAAAAAAAAAGTCTTTCTTTGACCGTTTCCCTTACTCCTGTCATATCTCCTGACAGGGTTAATTCTCTTTCCATCATTCCTCCCCAAGGAAAAAAAAAGAGATCATTGACATTGTCTCTCGTAAGGTTTGCACTTGGAATTTAGTTCATTTAGACTGTTTTCAGCTCTAACTCTGAATGGATTAAAAATGTTTACTGGTTTTCTCCTGTTTCCATAGAAGTGATGATCTTTTGCAAGCTCCTTTGCCCTAATCTGAAATGGTCAGGTTTCTACACACAGTCTTCTTATAATAATTATTAACTATTAGAATAGAAGCTAATGTTTTTTGAACAGATTTATGTCTTTGGTACTTTAAGAAATTTAGACATATGGCCACTTCAATTATTAAAAAATGATAATTTTCTCTATGGCTGTCTTTAAAGATGTGTTCTTCTTTATCATCATTGGAAAAATGTTTCCTACTGCTTCACAATGATCTTGAGATCCATGGTCCAGCATTTTATTCCTTATATGGTTAGGCAATTTTATTCTATAGTTCCTAAGCAACTAAGAAAAGATTTATGATTTTTATTCAAGAGTAAAGTTATAGTCAAATTACAAGTTCTAGATTTCTTTTATAAAAACTACTCCAATAACTCTGAAGCTATTCTGTGATCTGATTATGATGTGTGGTGTTATGTGCCATTATCTTAACTTCCTAGATAACCAAGTTTCTTTAAATTTCCTGGAGCTGTAGCGTTCCTATGAATGCCATACAAAAATATTTTAAAAGAAAAAAGCTTTATTTTTTCCTTTTATAAAATTACTATAGAATAAAATATGCAAAGTTCAAATAAACTTTTATTCAGTCATTGATTTGTTGAGAAGTTACTATGTGCCAGGTATTGCTCGGCTAGGAAAACATATCAGTAAATAAAATACATCTCCTCCCTTTGGAGTTTACATTTACATTCTACTATTCTACTAGGGTGGAGAAAAACAATAAAAAGTAAATAAAATAAATGAGTCATGTGGAAAAATAGAATGTACTACAAGAAAAATGAGAAAATAAAGCAGATTCTAGGGGGTCAGAAATATCAACATGTGTGTGTTTAAATAAGCTTTTCTGGGAAGGCCTCCCTGTGAAGGTGGCCCTTGAAGAACAATTGAATGTAAATATTTGCTGAGAAAAAAAGGAAAGTCAACTCTAAGACATAACTACTATTAAATTTTTTCAGTCTTTTTTCTATAGATATCAATATGTTTATTTTTCTTGTAACTTGTGATTTGTTACTTAGCCACATGTTTTTAAAAAAATTGTTAAAACTTATTAAATAGTGTTCTGGAACAGTGGTTCTCTAAGAGTTCCAGGGTGCCTTTAAAATCCATAGAAGTACCTCACAGGATACAATTTATGGTCAGGAGAAACTAAGTAGCATTCTTAGC
Source organism: Zalophus californianus (assembly GCF_009762305.2). Classification (NCBI taxonomy): domain Eukaryota; kingdom Metazoa; phylum Chordata; class Mammalia; order Carnivora; family Otariidae; genus Zalophus; species Zalophus californianus. The sequence goes on along the minus strand of NC_045606.1, from coordinate 42,267,558 downwards.
TGCCTTACTCCTTGATTAGAGAATTGAGCACCATATACATTTCATTTGGGAGAAAAAATGCAAGTACTAAAGGAGTTTGGAAAAAGTATGTTTTCCGTACTTTAATGCTGGTCTATGATGTAATTTTATAACTTTCTGAATTAGTCCCATATGGTTATGTTTTTAGATCACTTACAATTTTCTTCATATATATATATATATATATATATATATATATATATATATATATATATCTCCTCAATATGATCATGGATAGTTGGAAGGCAGGGAGGCAGGGACCACCCCCCCTTAGAGGAAACCACCCTTAAAAGGATTTTATACCACCCTAGAAGGAGCCCTCCACCCTTTCCCATGTGATTGATAGGTGGCAAAAACCTGATTGGATGACAGGTGTAGGGAGGGTTAATCAGATTAAAACAGCCCATAAAACCCCCTAGATTTAGAAACTCTGGTGGCAACCCTCTTGGGTCCCCTCCTTCCTCAGGAGCTTTGTACTATCACTTTGCTATGGCTCAATAAACATTGCTTGGCTGCCCACCACTCTGTCTGGTCTACCTCTTCATTCTTTGAAAGGTGTAGCCAAGAACCATGGGCATCGAAGGAGAAAATCCTGTAACAAATAGACTAGACATCTCAGCAGCTCTTATGTGTTCAACAATAGAATGGAATTATGTATGCAAATACTACATATAATTGAAGCATGTTTTGTTTGTCAAATATCCTTTTTTTTTTTAAAGATTTTATTTATTTATTTGACAGAGAGGGAGAGACAGTGAGAGCAGGAACACAAGCAGGGGGAGCAGCAGAGGAAGAAGCAGGCTTCCTGCTGAGCAGGGAGCCCGATGTGGGACTCCATCCCAGGACTCCAGGATCATGACCTGAGCCGAAGGCAGATGCTTAACGACTGAGCCACCCAGGCGCCCATTGTCAAATTATCCTATAGTAAGATTATTTATATTTCTAAATCATTACTTAAATGTAGCCATTTATCTGAATACTTCTTTATACAGTATTTTATTTTTAATTGTGAGTCTAGTTGGAAAGGAATAGTATCATTGGTATTTTTTATATTTTTATATTTATTGGCTATTTTTTCAAAGGATGTTGATATCTCCATCATGTAATTAGATGCACAAAATAAATACTGTTGAATGTTTGGGGAAGTAAATTCCATTCCAATTCCAAAGATCTGTAAAAGATACAGTTGCATTTCATTTAGTTGGGGGAATACTGGACTTGAAATTGCTTACTGTGCTTTAGCTCCTCTTCTTTCTAGTCCATCTTTGTAAGCTAATTAATTTTATCTGTCAAGGAGATAGGTGGGTGTCCTAGGTTCCAGGGTGGATGCTGAGATTTGCCTTTGTGCATACACCAGTAGATCTCTATAAGATAAAGATAAAGCTTTTCCTGTAAGTACTTCAATGCTTATGCATGTGCTGTGTAGGCAAGACTAAGAAGTAAGAGGGAAAGTATGTGTAGCAAAAATAATATACTACACTTGGAAAATGCTTGTTTTGCCTTATTAACAAAGATAAATCTATGAAGAAAATCATTTGGCTGATTTAGTTGGTTGGGGAATTCATTTGTTCCCCGAGAAGTTATATTAGGATTCCATCCAGTTCCTCATAATGTATCCAGATGCAAGAAATTTAATTTATGTTTTAAATACAGTAAATGTTCTAGATTAAGGACTGAGTGCCTGCCAAATTTTAAGCTCAGCTGTTTTATTTTTTGCTTAAGATATGAAAAAAAAGTATTGAACTATATAAAACCAAATTATTTGCTTCTTAATTTTTTAATTTGCTGACTCGTATCAAACTTTGGAGAGACCTTGCCAGGCTTAGTGCCTATATACTAGGATAGAGCCTGAGGGATGTTTTAAAAAATCAATTTTTATGTGATTAAAACTTAACTAAACATACTGCCATTTGCATCTAACTTTGCTTTGTAAAATGTCTTGGAAAAGTGCCTGTTCTTTAATGTGCTGATAGTTTTGAATGTCAATAACAGAAGTTTAATATAGAAAAAAATAAGATGTATGGCAAATGTTTGAGAAAACTAAGTGACATTATTTTCTATTCTGTTATATTTATACAAATGATTAGTCTTTTTAAATACCACAAATCCAATAATAAACTTTCTGTGTCATGGCTATTACCCACCATCACCTTTTCCTTGATACTAATTGTTCCTTACTTGTCTTCTTTTTTTTTTTTTTTAAGTTAGTTAACATACATTTGTAATACTAGTTTCCGGTGTACAATATACTGATTCAGGTTTCAAGGCCTTAGATTTCAGTGATAACTTGACTGCCATTTCCAAGGTAGGCTGGGGCTACGTTAGACAAGAGTGAAATTTTTTAATGTTCCCTGATCTGTGAGGAATTATGGAAACCTGGGATAAAGAGCAGATATGTGTCTAATTTTAGGGCACCTCGGTGGCTCAGTCAGTTGAGCAGCTGGCTCTTGGTTTCAGCTCAGGTCATGATCTCGGGGTCCTGGGATCGATCCGCACTCAGCGGGGAGTCTGCTTGAGATCCTCTCCCTCTCCCTCTGCCCCTCCTCTGCTCTCTCTCTTTCTCAAATAAATAAATGGATCTTTAAAAAATATATATGTGTCTAATTCTAAAGATATTTGGTTCTCTTCTAAAGAATGAGCTCTTTTATTCATTAGGAAAAATAAAATTATACAAAAATTAATAGAGTGATAATAAATATATATTTGAGGACTAACTAATACAAATAAGTTACTGATTAGTTTGGATAAATATTCAAGCTGTATGAGAGAAGAAAGATTTGAGACTGCAAGGTTTTTTGTTTGAGTGTTATACAGTAAAACTGTATGCTATTAGCTCATAAAAGTACCTAGAAAGTCAACTAGGCATTGATTTGTATATGTGTATATAAGAAGAGAAAATTTAAGAAAGAAAATGGGTAACTGGACCAAATCGCAATGTGTGTGTGTGTGTGTGTGTGTGTGTGTGTGTGTGTGTGTGTGTGTGGAGACTTCCCCACACCAATAAAAATTCAACTCAATTCTGATACTATCTACCCAGAGACAGCAGCAGACTCCACAGTAGAGGGCTCAGTCCCACAAGACTGCCTTCCACTTCAGATGCTAATCACAAGCCCTGGTTGTTACTTGTGCTTCTGAGCAACCTGCTACAAATTAGAAGTTCCAAAGACCTTTCCCAACTCAGGATACCAATCGCCAAGTCCAGGTTGTTACCTGTACTTCTGACCAACTGGCCGTAAATCAAAGGTTCCCACAACCCTCTCCTTCAGTTAAATGAATTTGCTAGAATAGATCACAGAACCCAAGAAACCCATTTAACCACTGGATTATGAATTTATTACAAAGGGATGCAAATCAAAAGCCAGATGAAGAGATACATATGGTGAGGTCCCTAACGAATCAGCTTCTGTCCTTATGGAGCTTAGGGCCCGGCATGGTGGCATGTGGAAGCGTTTTGGCTCCCCAGCTTGGAAGATCTCCTAATCTCCTCCTTTCATCATTTTTTGTGGAGGCTTCATTACATGGGCATGATTGATTAAATTATTGGCCATTGATCACTGGTAATTGATTCAACTTCTAGCCCCATTCTCTCCCTGCCCCACCTCAATACCCCTGAAATCAGAAAGTGGGACTGAAATTTCCAATCCTCTATTCATGGTTGGTTCCCCTGGCAACCAGCTGCATCCCTAAGTGCTTTCCAAAAGTTACCTCATTAGCATAAGTCAGTTGTGGTAGAAGGGGTCTTGTTACTCATAACAAGACACTCGTCTCATTTTTATGGCTCTGAACATCTTCAGAGACCAAATATAACAAATGATGCTCCCATTGCTCTTATGATCAGGATATTCCAAGGGACGTAGGACTTGTGGGCCAGGAACTATGGATGAAGACCAACTATATATGAGAAATATATTTTTGTCATCTGAATGACCAAACATTTATATTTCTCATATGTCACAATATTGCAGAGGTCAATTTAAAGCATGTTGAATTTAATATGTCACATGACATATGTGAGGTTTAAAACATAGGCAAAAGTACTCAAAGGGTAGTTATATTTTCATAGCTATGGAGAGAGTTATTAGCTACTATATAGGGGCAAGTTAAACTTGACAATGAGAAGTAATGCTAAAGAACAAAGAATAATAATGGGTGTTGATTTTTCCATGTTCTTGATGTTAATAATAGAGACTGACAATTATAAATTGATTGAAGTTTTTATTGGTAGTAATATTAAGATAACTTTGCATTTAGACTCATTTGCATTCCAGATTTAAACGAATCTATTATTTCATGTGTTGGAACTGATACCTCCAGTCATCTCTACACATAAGAGAAAATCTTTGGGTTTAAACATATCCTTTATGGTTATTTCCTGCCAGTAGATTGAGTACACATGCAGTTGTGTTTGGCTTCTTAGCTTATAATTATTACATTATGTCTTCTTTTCCAGAAATTCATGTAAAAATATTCTGGCTAGGATGACTCAAGAGGGAAGAGCTGTTCTAGGGATGAAAAACGAACCATCCCATCTGAATGATGGCTCTGTATATAAGTTCTATATCCCTAAAAATCAAACTACCACACAAAATTTAACTTCTTAAATATTCTACATTCCTCTATTTTTCAGAATTGCATATTCTGCCTAGTAGGAAAGGGGTCGAGAACTTAGATGACTAACCAACTACTAGCTAGATAGTTACTCTCTTTTGTATGACTGGGCTTAGAGTTAGAGTGAGGATGTATGTTAAGATGAGAGCCGAACAAAACACCTGTGAATGCAGTCATGTGCATCTCTTCTTTCTCTTTATAAGTGTTTTAGACATATAAAACTGAAAAATTCTTTCTCCATACTTTTCTTGTTACTGGTTTTACTGTTTGCCAATTTTATTTATTAAGAAGAGTCCCCCAAATGATATAGGAAAGTAGGGAAAATAAGCATTTATTATATTGGAATAACATGCACTCAATCTTCTGACATCAAATCCCTAAGTAAACTTAGTAGGGGAACAATTTAGAGTCTAATTGTTATCAGTTAGCTATTGCTACAAATTGCAGCAACACAAACCATGCTCAAACTCAGTAGCTTAAAACAACATTTGGTTTTATTCTTACATTGGCAAAATAGCTGTGACTCAGTTGATCTAGTCTGGGTCTGAATGTGTAGCTCTGTTTTAGGTTGTGGCGGCCGAGATGTCATCGTCCCGCCTCATTCTCCTCTCACTTTCTTTCTGTGAACAGAAACCTATGCGCTTCCCATTGCAATGCTAAAGATGTAAAAGTGGGTAGAAACACACGAAGCCTTTTGCTTAGCTAGGCTTGTAACTGGCATACATGGGCTTCCGCCCATGTGCCATTGGTTAAAGAAGCCCATGCTATTATGGGTTGAATTGTGTCTTCCCAAAATACGTCAATGTCCTAACTCTCAGTACTTATAAATATGACCTTAATTAGAAATTGGGTGTTTGCACATGATCAAGTTAAGCTGAAGTCATTAAGATGGGCCTTAATCCAATATAAAGCACTTAATTCTTTTAAATCAAGAAACACCTGAAGATACCAGAAGCTAGGAGAGAGGCATACGAATAATGCTCCCTCAGAAGGAACCAGCTCTCCCAACTCTTTGATTTCAGAATTCTGGAGTCTAGCCTCGTGAGACAATCATGTTTCTTTGGGATATGGTAGGACATATTTTTTGTGTGTACATGCTCACATACAGATAAGTTATTGCTATTTTCCTGCCATTCACTTGAATTCATAATTTTGTATCCTGAATGAGAAACCCCCAGTGACATTTTTCACTCCTAAGAAAGGTCAGCATCATATAACCTAAACCTTCTTGTATATTTTTATTCAACTTCATAGATGGCAGTGTTTAAAATATGGTATTTCTCTAAAAAGTAGAAACCATTGTCTTCAGCAATTCTTAGCTTTCAAGGAGGTAAAAAAGGGGGGGGGTTTGATCACCCAAAGAAACAAAAGCTTTTCCAAATCATTAAAAAAAAAAACGGAACTAGCATTATTCACAAAGTTCCACAAATAGTTCTGAATATAGCTCTCTAAATGAATAGCATGTACACTGGGCAAATGGAACCAATGAGTTCAATAAAGCAGAAAATCTATTAAAAACCTGCTACAAACAACAACTTGTTATGGATGTTACAGAAATTTCTTTAGAAAATCTCCTTTCAGTTGCTTTTTCCATTTAGTTACTCTGTCAATATTTATTGCATACTCATTGGATACAAACTGCATAATACCTATGGAATACCACCTTCTAAGTGTGGAAACTTAGAAAATGCACACTTCATATTCTGTGCATGTGGGAACTTAACTGGAGTATACATAAAATAAATACTTACAACTAAATGATTATTTGTCTTGTGAATATATGTTCCAGGTATAATAAACATATTTAAACATATCAGCAGTAAAGTTTTTATCACAGACTACAAACAACAGAGCTAATATCTAGAAAATATTACAAACACTTTATTCAGGAATAAGGAGATTCACCATGAAAGTATAAATCTTAAATGTCAGGACCCCTCAGCTACATGAACCCTTCCAAAGGCCCCAGGAAGGTCCCTGTCAACGTGGTTCCATGATGATATATATTTGGAAAATTTCAAAAGTGAAAAACATTAGCCAAAATTACGTAAAATCATTCTCCCTTTACAGTGTGAATTGCTTGCTCTCACCATTCCCCTCCTGAAGCATTGCATTGGAGTGGTCATGCACATCTTTGCAATATTGCTAAAGGGATGTTGAGTTGAGACGTGTTCTTTTTGGGTTGAATAGAACATTTCTGTGTATACACTTCCACATACAGATAAGTTACTGCTATTTTCCTGCCACTCACTTTCATTCCTAAGGCCGTATTCTGAATTTTGTATTGTACAAGTTTCAATAGAGAGAGCTTAGAGTTTCCAACATTTTTTTCCTAACTCACTTTAAAAAAAAAGTCCGTTTCTCTGATAAACTATAACTGCTAATCAACAAGGCAGAGAAGCCTGTTATTTCCTCTCCTCCTCTTACCTGAAACTGATGATAGGATATCCCTGAAGAAACTTTGTTGATTTTCCTGTCACACTGCTTGAACAATTATAGTAGCCAGCTGAGAACTGAGAAGGGTATGAAACTGATGAAACTGTTTTCCTTCCAGGTCAACCATGCATATGATCATTGACATCACCATATGTCATTAAAAACATGATATTTATGTGTGGAAGGCAACTTTAATCCATACCTTAGGGCAACTCAGTTTTTGAAAAAACTTTAGAATCCACAGTGCAAACATGGTTATGGAAACATTTGAAATATTATTCTTGAACTGTGTACCAGAGTTTTGGGGAGTGATTTTATTTTTGTTTTTTGTTAGTATACAGATGTCAGGATTAATTTTCTTTAGCAAAACAAGTGGCATCCAGTAGCTATGTTTACTCAGAAACACTGTGTAGGTGCCACCAACTTTGCATCATCTGATGGCCAGGATCATCCAAACAGCGCTTAAATTCTGTTTGGGCTTGTGTATCCCTCCTTGACTCAATGCACTTCATTTTGTGAAGAACTGTTCCCCGACCTATGTTGGCTGATCCTGCCCTCAGATCAAGCACCAATCTTGAGGTACACCTCCCTGAGTGTCTGTGGAAAGAGAGTGGGTAAATTAGAAAATTAGTTTATAAATGTGTGTATGCTGCTGATAAATGTTTGGATGTTTGGCAGTATCACCCAAGTAGTGAAGCTGTTGCAGGGAGGTGCAAATCCTCCATTTACCTTCAGCTATCGGAGGCTACTGAGATTTACTAGACAACAGCAATAATGAAAATTTCCTTGGTTCAGCTTACACATGACCCACCCATCTGACAGTTACTTGAAAGATAAGAAGGGGTGTGTGTGTGTGTGTGTGTGTGTGTGTGTGTGTGTGTGTGTGTATGAGAGAGAAAGAAAGAGGAAGAGAGGGGAAGGAAGACAGAAAGGGAGAGAGGAGAGCCAAAGAGGGGAAAGAGGAGAGACTGACAGCGAAGTGAACTTTGTCTGAAATGTTACAAAGGAGGGGAGGTGAAGGAAGAAGTCTTATTGCCGTCCTGCCTTCTCATTGTGATTCCCACTCCCAAGAACCCTAGTAAATCAAAGCAGTAGTCTCTCTTTTACATTATTTCTGTATGTTCTCTGATGGTGGGGATGCTTTTATATTAATTTTGTATCTCTATGGCCTAACACAATTCTGGGCACATAATGAGTACTCAGTAAATGTCTGGTACATTTAAAAAGTGAATGAGTGAATCGTATTTCTCAGTTTTCAAAAAATTTCAATAACATCTTATTTCTCCACTTATCTCTAAGTAGCTCCCTATTTTAGCAAGAAACAATAAGTGATATGATCATTACATTTCTTAGTATTTGTAGACAACCATGCTTAACCTCTGTGCCTCATTCTTTTTCATCTTTAAAACAGAACTAATATTAGTACCTAGTTCACAGGTGTGTTATGCATGGATTCAGCGCATGTGAATCGCATTGAGCTGTGCTTGCCACATAGTAAACACTCAATAAATCTCTGCAGTTATTACAATCCCATTTTGTCAATATGGGATATTGCTCAAATGTAACGGTAAAGGTACAGTTATTAAAGCTGATATATTTTATGTTGTTTCCAATTCTTTCACCTTTTTAAATGCACTGCCAAATTTTCTGGCATATAAACTATGCCACAAACACAGAAAATATTTAAACCTGATTCAGAAGATCAGAATAACATAATCAATATTATTAATTTAATAGTAATATACTCAAATTTGTATTCTATAAGCTGAGGATGTTCTTTATTCCCTAGTGTCTATGGAACATCTACAAAATTATATTATTTTAAAAAATTATATTATTTTGCAGGCCACAAAAAATTCTCAACAAATTTTGAAAGTAGAAATAGCAGAGGTCGCATTTTATGACCACCAAACTATAAAACTAGAAATTAACATTTTAAAATTTAGAACTTGAGAAATAAAGAACATTGCCTTAAATCCTGGGTTAAAACGGAAATAGAAGTGTGATGTGATTATAGTCTATTTAGAAAATAATTACAGTACAAACACTATATTTTATTTGATGGTGTTCAGCCGATACTGTAGTTGGCAGAAAATGTGGTGTATCTTAAATGTTCCCACAGTTTTGCAAGTAAAAGGAAAATAATAAACTGTATAGTTAACTCAAGAAATAGAAATATAATGTCAAAAAAAAAACAAAATAGCAAAGAAAGTAGGAATTAAGACTCTGAATAGCAGAAGCTAAGCAGTTAGGAAACAGGAACTCCTAAGTGCTTACTGATGAAGACATTTAATATTTTCTTTGAAGAGTAATACCGTCCACATATACCTAGCAGGTGTAATCAAGACAAAAAGAAATTGTAAAGAGATAATATTGGAAATAAGGAAGGTTTTTTAAAATAAAAATAATTGAGAAAAATTTAAATGTATTTGGAAGATTTTTTAAGTATGAAATAAAAATCTTCAGGCCTGTATGTTAATACATTAAAAAAATCTAGGAAAAAAGGGATTTTGCACGAAATATGAATGAACAAAATCAGCTTGTGAAGTAGAACACCTGAGAGGACTCAAATACAGAAGACCTTGAAAATTCTATCAAAGAACTACTTCCAAAACAATGTCAGTTTTCTTTCAAAGGTTAAAGAGCCAACTAACTTCTATTATATTTTAAACATTTGAAAGCATAGAAAATAGAATTTTTTTTTCAGATTCATGTTTTAAGCCAGCAATACTTAACAAAGTTAGCATAGAATAGTAGAAAGTGTAAAAAAATAGTAGAGAGTGAAAATCATAGCCAATCTCACTTAAAAATAAACATGCAAAAATTTAAAAATTATATTGTTGGGTATTCATAATTATTATGTTCTATTTCCTTCATAAAGAATCTGATGAAATATAATTTTTCCTTTTAATTAGGTGAGTGATGAGTGCACAGGCCTCCTTTTTTTTCATTCTACATTCTTGTGTCTTATATCTTTTATAATATAATATTTTGAAAAAAAAATCTTTTATGTTGAGAATAGATTCTGAAGGCAGAAAACCAGAGGATAACATGGTGGTCCAGGTACAAGATGACAATGACTTGGACTCTGGCAGGAGTCACCAAGTAAAAAATGATTTGATTGAGAATATTTCTTAATGTTATAGTTAACAGAATTTTCTGATAAGAGGAACTGATGAATGAAAAATTTCTCCTGTGTTTTTGGCTTAGGTAATACATTTGATGGGGGGATGTTGGAGAAAGACTTTGATCTAGTTAAGAGTGCAATTTAAGAGTTAATATTTTTGATATTTCAATACTTTAAGGTATCTATTAGGTCTCCAAGAGAATATTTCAAGTAGTCAGTTCAATATATAAGTTAGAGGTCAAGTGAGTGGTCAGGTCTGGAAATACAAATTGGGAAATACAATGATCTTTAAAGCCATGAGGCTCAATGATATCCCTTCAGGAGAGAATGGAGATGGAGAAAAGAGGAGACTTAAGGACTGTTTCCTGTGGCTGTTCAGAATTACAGTGTCTGAAGGAGGTCTGCAAAGGAGAGGAATCAGCTGAGTGCATAAGAAAGAGTGACCATTTCATGAAGAAAAACGCTAGGAGGGAACGAGATCTAAAAATTAAATTGAGAGAGGCTTGCATGAAATAAAACAGATGATGCAAATGCTATAGGTAGTTGATAAATATGAGACCTATGGGTTGAATTAAAGTGATAAAAATAGGTAAAATGGATGAGAATTCTTTTTAAGTTGGAACTTCTTATAGGAAATGTATATTCTAATGGGAACTCCTCAGTAGAGAAGAATATATGGATGCTGAAGATTAGGGGTGGCATATATATTGGAGCAAAAGCCCTGAATGAAGATGTGAATGGATCAAGAATACAAGTGGAAGAGCTGTCCATGGCATAGTCACCCATCATAGCAGAAGGAAGGAAGATGTAGGTACAGATGCAGAGACTTACTAGATTTGGACATGAAAAGATGATTGGGTTCTCATCCACTTGCTTCTCTTTTCTTGGGGAAATACGATACAAGACTATCAACTGAGAGTGGAAATGGAGAAGGTGGCAGTGGAGGTTTATGAAAAGAAGAACTGAGGTAGAGATCTCAGAAAGTGGGATAGTGACTTGGGCAGGAAAATTTACCCTGGTCTGCTATACTATCTAATAAAGAGTGGTGGGGCCAATGGACTGGAAGGAAGTGAAGGAAAGAATTTGAACAAGAACTTGGCAAGTTAGAGTGGAGGTGGTGGTGGGGACAATCGAGGTGGCTGAGCGAGATGGACTAGATGGGGCCGAGATGCAGTGGATTAAACGTCTGAGTGGGGAGGGTGACTGGGAAGACTTGGAGTTATGCTCAACACTGAAGAAAGAAATATGTACCTCATATGGCGATATGTACTAATGGTCCCTTAGTGGAAGGTGACTCTCAACCTGAATTATGTATTGCCTATTCTGAGTGAGCTCCTTGACAGTGAGTTCCATTTGGGGGTTTGCACGTGGGAGAGGAATGGTGGTTTTACCCAGTACACATGGCAACTTTAGGACTTCTCTTAAATCCTGCTGTGGAATTAGGGTTCTATATTCAAACTGATTTAGCTACAGCTCGTGATCTTTCAGTGCTTACAGTCTAAATCATAGTTCAGATCACAATGTTTATTTAACTTAAGAAATAAACATTTTAAACATAGTAACTCTCACAAATATTTTGTAAACATTAATTTGTGCCCGGCTAGAGGAAGGTGATTTTCATATCTGCTGGGCTGCTTCCTCCTTAGCTCTTGTATTTTTTTTCTTAATGATCCACTCCCAACAGGCATTTTGAGACTCATTGTTCATTGAGGTAATTCACTTGTGTATGATTTAAAATGGATATTAGTTTAGGAAAAATACAAGTTCTTTTCTATTACCTAACAGTAGTCCTGTATCAAATTTCTCCAACTAGAAGTTTATGCAAGTGGATTATTCTGGCTCCTAGTAGAAATGTGTCCAGAAATATGACCACCGACTTCACTATACTCACAATCATGTAAGAAATGGACAGCAAGGGCGCCTGGGTGGCTCAGTTGGTTGGGCGACTGCCTTCGGCTCGGGTCATGATCCTGGAGTCCCTGGATCGAGTCCCGCATCAGGCTCCCCGCTCAGCGGGGAGTCTGCTTCTCCCTCTGACCCTCCCCCCTCTCATGTGCTCTCTCTCTCATTCTCTCTCTCTCAAATAAATAAATAAATAAAATCTTGAAAAAAAAAGAAATGGACAGCAAAATCATCTCTGCTTATTTGTCACAGATTCAGTCTAGAAACGGACCACTCTATTTTTCCCTGCTCCCTAATACTTCTATAAAGATATAGAAATACAATATGTCAATTTTGCTTTATATTTCTGTATGCATCTTGGCATTCAGTGCTTAGGGAGGGGTAATCTCTTGTTATTAAACAATGAAATAATATTTCCTCTTTTAGCTAAGGTACTAGGAAACTCAAGCTAATTCAAATGTCAAAGTGTGATAGTTTATCACGAGCTACTCCTTTGCTTTTGTGCATAACCATTTTTAACGAGCATTGGCTCTTGCTCTTATTCTTTTGGCCTTTTTTCAATGGGTAACTTGTACTGATCCTATTTATTATAAGCTTCCCGTGGTCCTTTCGGATGTAGTCAGGGAAAAAATGCTCAGCATTTATTTTTATTTTCACATTATTTAGAGTTTTTTACTATACCAGCTCTACTTCATCTCTTGCCTTGTCTGGAAAATGGCAACCTTGAAAAGATGCCCTTACTTCCCCACACTCATCTCTCCTAACTGAGCTCTTACCCATTCAAACCTAAATTCACCTCCCCTTTGTCAGGTCCTTGAACACACTGAGCTTCCCTTGGACCTTTCTTTTGTTTTCAACATTCTCTCCACTTCCTCCTCTTCTAATTACCGCTCTTCCCTCAGATATCCCTTTAGAGATCAATTATTGACCTGCTAGCCAGTTGCTTCCCTGTGCCCTTGTTCTCCAACAAGATCTGATGAAGTGCTCCCTCCCGTGCTCCCAAAGTCCTCCCCATCACAGTCTCCACGAAGCTATATTTTAATTATTTGTTTATATAACAGTATTCTTCATTATCCCAGAAGTTCCATGAGAATAAGGACTCTGTACATTTTGTTTATAGCTACATCCTCCCAAACTATATATGCTCAATTAATGTCTTGAATGCATGTATATATATTTCTTCTGACTCAATATATTAGAAATATTTTAATTTAGATCTCAAAATATATACTTTTTATATTTTTATCTGACTATGAATCTCAGTAATTAGATATTCCATCCAAAATAGCATGGATGTTTATGAAATTATTCATTGAACATTTTCTTTTTCTTTATTATAGAGATAATTTCCTACCTTTCTGTTATGTTTTAATTGCATGGATTTGAAGGCCAGCAATATATGGGAAATTTTACTGGTCAGATTACTATGCTGAATTTATTCCATTTTGTTTTACTTAACTGTGATATAAAGAGTTTCAATTAGCACACTGGCAGCAATAAAATCCTGTGTCAATACATTATAGCAATATTCTAAGCATGAATGCGTTTTAGTAGGGATACAAATCATTAGTAATGAAGTGGTCCTGTGACAGATTAGAAAAATCTAACTAAGCAGAATGACCTAACATGCATTTTGCTTATCAAGTGGAGATTGAAGATGAGTTGCACCACCAGGCAGGCTACAGATTATAGAAGTCAGTAGTTGCCCCAAACGTTTCTGAATATAAAAGTCTAATTTCTGTGGTGACATTAATTCTTCTTTCCTAGCTTATGAATTAACACATCCACATTTTCACTTTTAAAAAGTGACAAATTGACAAAATTATAGAAAAATAAAATATGTACTTTTAGTTTGATGCTCTTGTTTTTTAGATAAAATGAGAAAGCTAAAAACTCAGTTGATGAAGCAATTTACCCAACGTGCTATGGCTTGTAAATAACACAAATGTACCTAGTGTACAAATGTTCTGACTTAGTGATTTATGTGTACATAGAAGTCCCTGTCTGGATTAGTGGCTCCAGAATGTATGTTTCAGACTACTAAATGGAAGTTAACAAAATTATTCTTCTGCTTCTTGCTTGCTTCATCCCTTCCTGCAGAAATACCTGTACACGGACTGTTGTTCCTGATATATGTCAGCTGAGGCCATGTAGGCATCAAAAGCACACCATACTATGCTGCATTGAAACAGAACTGATCATTAAATAAAATCTTCATAATATGAGTACTGTTTCTTGCAGAGAGACAAGAATTATTGCATGTTAATCTCATTGTAGAATATAAAATGCTTGTAATTAAATTTTTTCTGAGTCAATAAAAACCTTGGATTACATATTTCTAAGGAGACAGGGTTGTTTGTTTCACTATTACAGACACAGAGGGATTTAAACAAATAGAGAGACACAAAGAAGTTACAGAGTAGTAGAGATTCTGACATAGCAGCTATCATGACCAGAAAATTCTCTCAGCATTATTTTACTTTAAACGTGATATTCAAATATTGGAAAATAGTTTACTCTATTAAGTTGAGCATTGTGAAATGCTAAAGTTAATTTGCTTAGCAATTCCTGTAATTTAAAAATAAAGGTGAACTTTAATAAAGCCCATATGAAAATCATTAAGAAATCTGGATTATTTTGAATTAATGAGATTTTACTGTAATAAGAATTTAAAGTCCTTGTCTTCCATTGTTGTATTTCCTTAGCTTAATTCTTTCTTAATTTTCCACTTACCTAAAGAAGCAAATTTATGCTATAATTTTTCTACGCATGTAAACAGCAGATTTGTGGTAGAGATTTCCTCTCTGAACTCCAGAGAGATGAAATATAAATAAGGACTCACTCTTTTCTGATTCAGTTAATCTCATTAACAGTGAATTGTTTAAAGGAGGCAAGGACATAACTATGGGGGATCTGAGGTTAATATGGGGATGGTTAGTTTGATTTTGCTATATCTGCATCCTAGTCCTCCAAAAGTCTTTTTTGAATTAATTAAAATCAATTTAAATTAATTTTATTTGAGATTTGAGAATGTCTGTCTAACTTAAGGCAATTGTAGATATACTTCCTTGAATCATGCAAAAGATAATATAAAATTGAGGTTAGAATACAATCTAAACAGTAACACCATCAAAGTTCTAAACATAGCTAATCAATCTGCCAAGTGTGGTGATTTCCACTAAATCATCACATCACCTTCACATTTTTGTGGATGTGAGGTGAGTATAACGATGTTATTAGAAGTGTTAAAGACTAAATGAGATAATGCAGGTAAAACAGTTAATACGGTGACTGGCACACAGCACTGAACAAACCTAGCTATTAACATAATTTTTAACTGTTACTTAATATTTGAGGATACTGGCTGAGATAATATTGCCCTTTGAAAAATGAATTAAGGTCCAAAAATTTATCAAATAAAGCCTTAAAATATAAAGACTCTAGCTTTGAGTGATATAGATATTTTTAATCCACTCCCATCCCCCTGAGCCTCATTAAATACAACAAAATAAGAATGCAATGAAAAGAATCAAACTCTGTATTCAAAGAGAAAGAAAAGAAATTATCAAAATCTAAACCACAGATCATGAAGAATATCTACCCAGCTGGGAAACTGAGATAAAACAAGAAGCTGACACGGAGCTCCACAAAACTAAGAAGGATATAGATGCAGCTAAAAGAAATGTTCGGCCTTGAACTGCTCTTATAATGAACTTTGATGACAGTGATAAGATCGAGAAGGATGGGCAGGACATTCCCTGACTGGGAAGTGCCCCTGCACCTTCCCCACTGGATCCTGGGATCCAGCAGATGAGGTGGAGCTATAAGGAGAGGTGGTTGGGAGTAGGGGTTTGGGGTCAGAGGGTAATCACCAGCAATACCTTTAGTTACTACCATAGAGTCTACAGACTGAAGAGATATGGGAGAATGGAACAGGGAGAACAAGAAGGGAGCATGGCATGGTGATCCTGAGATTTAAAAAGTTGTACTGTCACTAAATGATGGCTCTTGCTGAGGGAGTATATGAGACTAAAACGTCAGTGGGTTCTGGTGACAACTGTCTTCTGGGTTGCATTGTATCTTCACATGACAGAAAGAAAGTGAGAGAGCTCTCTGGGGTCCCTTTTACAGGATCGCTAACCCTTTCATGAGGGCTCCACCTTCACCACCTAAGCACCTCCCAGAGGTCTCACCTTCTAATACCTGTAAGGTTGGGGTTAGGATTTCAATCAACATAAGAATTTGGGGTAAGGGGACATAAATCTTCAGTCATTGCACAAAATAATCAGAAGGAGATTAAAGAGGACATCAGGGAACAAGAAAACAGAACAGAAAAACTCAATGAAACTAAGAACTAGTTCTTTGAGAAGATGCATAAACTTAAAACTTCAGCCAGACTTTTCAGAAAAGAGAAAGAAAGAAAGAAAGAAAGAAAGAAAGAAAGAAAGAAAGAAAGAAAGAAAGAAAGAAAGAAAGAAAGAAAGAAAGAAAGAAAGAAGAAAGAAAGAAAAAGAAATCACAGTATGAGGAATGACAGAAGTGGCATCACTGGAGATTCCACAAATATTAACAGTATAATAGGAAAATATTATTAACACTTACAAGCAAATAACTTTGATATCTTAGATGAAATGCACAAATTTATTGAAAGACACAAACTACCAAAGCTCACTCAAGAAGAAACAGATAAGCTATGAAAGGAATTGAATTGGTAGTGAAAAACGTTCTCACAAATCGAAAGCCAAGCTCATATGGCTTCTTTACTGAGTTCTAGACAATATTTAAGGACGAGATAGTACAAATTCTATCAAACATCTACAGAATACTGAAGAGGAAGAAATGCTTTCTAGATCAGTTTCTGAGGCAAACATTGCCCTCTAAAAAAAAAAAAAAGACACTACAAGAATAGAATACTATTGAACTGCTTCTGTTATGAATATAGACATAAAACTTCTAAACAAAATTTAAGCAAATTAAGTATTTTATATATATATATATATAAAGACTAATGCATCATAATCAAATAAGGTGTATCCTAGAAATGCAAGGTTGTTTTGACATTTAAAAATCAATATAATAAATGATAAAATAAACAATTCACTATATTAACAAATTAAAAAGAAAAATTATATGATTATTTCAAAGACACAGAAAAAGAATTTGATAAAATCCAACATCCATTTTTAATGAATAATCATTATATAGTAAGAATCAGAAGGAACATGCTCAATTTGATAAAGGTCAAATATGAAAAAAAGACAGTTAACATCTACTTAATGGGTGAAAGATGAAATGTTTCCCTTTAAGATCAGAACAAGTTAAAGGTATCCATTCTCACCACTTATATTGATCATTCTGCTGGAGATTCGAGCTGGTTCAATAAAACAAGAAAAAGACATGGAAGTCATGCTTGGCAAGGAACATGGAAAGGAACAAAATGCCTTTATTCACAGACAACATGATTATCTATGTAGAGAATACATTGAAATTTTTAAAACTCTTGAACTTCTGAGCATATTTATCAAGGTTGAACAATACAAGATAAACAGGCAAAATGAATTGTGTTTCTAGATACTGGCAATAAACAACCACAACTTGAATTTAAAAATACCACTTATCATAGCATCAAAAACTTGAAATATTTAGGAATGAAGCTGAAAAAAAAAACGATGTGCATGATCCATACACTGAAAAGTAAAAGGCATTACTGAGAGTAAGGAATGTCTAACCAAATGGCAAGACAGACTGTGGTCATGTGTCAGAAGACTGAATACTGGTAAGGTATTAATTTTCCTCAGATTTCTCTGTAGAGTCAATACATCCATATCAAAAGCCCAGCAGGCTTGTTCTTGTTGAAAATGACAAGCTGCTTCTAAAACTCATATGGAAATATAATGGGCTTATAATATCCAAAATTACTTAAAAAAAAAAACTAAGTTGGGCATATAACACTTCATGATTTTAGGAATAATTTTAAAAACATAATTATCAAGACAATGTGACATTGGCATGAACTGATCAGTGAAGCAAAGTATAGAGTTTTCAGAACTAAATGAAAACAGCCAAGATTTTTCCTATACAACACCAACAGCATGAGCTTACATAAAAAGAGGAAAAAAAAAGAATTATAAATTGGTCTTCATCAAAATTAAATTTTTTATTCTAAAGATTAAACACTTAAAAGAGTCAGGTAAGAGAATGAAAAGACAAGCCACATACTGAAATTAAATACTTGCAAATCGTATATCTAACATAGAATTTATATCTATAATAGAACTTATATCTATAATAGAATTTATATCTATAATATAAAGAGTTCTTTACAAATAAAGTGTTCTCACAACTCAATGATGAGAAATGACCTAATTTTTTTTATAAAAATCAGCGAACTCTGAACAGACATTACATCAAAAAGGATATATGGGTAGCAAAGCAGTAGATGATAAAATCTTCAGCATCATTAGTTATTAGGAAATGCAAATTTATGCCCAATGAGACACTCTACCAGCCTATTAGCATAAATACCATCTGAACTTTTACAGAAAAAAGCTATGTCGATTCCTGATCTACATAACCTCTTTCATGAATACTTACAGAGTTGTTCTGATGATGAACTAAGACTGTGGTATGTGAAGAAATGCAGGCTTTCCTGAAACACCATTGGCACTCAATTATTAGTAAGATTGATACCAATAGGGATGTGACAGAGGATGCTGCTGGAAAGGCCCAAACAATGATACCCAATGATCTTGGGTCTTGGGTCTTGTCTGTGGACCAGGAGCCCTAACCATCTGTTACAGATGCATTTCCTGCATCACCCTTCCAAGAGTTGGTAGATCATGAACTACTCCAAAATAACAACATGGTATATATTCTATTAGTCATGAGTTAGAAATATTATTTTATATTTAAATGGATAACATTTTTTTTTAATAGTTGGGAACTACTGGGCTACTGTATCAATGCAGTATTCTAATTAATCTTTGAAGTTTATGTTATTTAAATATGACTTTGTCAATCTCACTGATTTACTGCAATTTGCAATTTACACCTGTTTCATAGGACTAATACCAAAATTATCTTGGCCTTCTGTTACTATGGATAACCTACCTGTATATTAAAATATAAACTTGCATGGTGTATCAATAGAATTATTCCTACTAGCAAGAGATTTATCATTAGGCAAACTTGGCAAGCATATTTAAAACATGCATTGATTTATTTAGGGGTAATAAACATATGATTCATCCATATCCATGTGGCATGAAGTAAGCTCTGGTGAACATAAAGAATGTTCAGCCCCGGTGGTTTTTTTAATCAATGAGTATCAGGAAGACATTCTAATCAATGTATTTTATAATTAAGTATCAAAAAATATAATATGCTTCTGTCAGTGGTTTTTGTGCATGTTTGTTTGTTTATAATATTAGATTAGTTCTTGTTGATTTTTGTAACATCAAAAAGGAAGATTTTTCCTGGCTAAATGTCTTCTGTATAGCTAAAGAGCTGATGTGTTCTGGTATGATGATGGTATTCCTTCCATTGTCTTAGGTTTGGGAAACTGTCATTTTTATTTTTACTTTTTTTTTTTTAAGATTTTGTTTATTTATTTGACAGAGAGAGACACAGCCAGAGAGGGAACACAAGCAGGGGGAGTGGGGGAGGGAGAAGCAGGCTTCCCGCGGAGCAGGGAGCCTGATGCGGGGCTCGATCCCAGGACCCTGGGATCATGACCTGAGCCAAAGGCAGACGCTTAACGACTGAGCCACCCAGGCACCACCGGGAAACTGTCATTTTTAAAAGACAAAAGTATACATACTTCTTCTGTTAAAAAAAAATGGCCAGAAATAAATATTTTAGTCTTTCTAGCCACCAAAGACTGTCTTATGTATTTTTTCTTTTTAATTCCCCTTTCTAAGTATAGAAATTATTCTTATCTCATGGGTATTCTTATCTCATTGGGGCCTATACAAAAATAGGCCCCAATCCATTTTCAGCCCAGAAGCTGTCGTTTGGTTTGCTGACCTCTATTTTAATGAGCCATCCTTGTTCTAGTGAAGAGGTTCAGTGAATGCAGCAAAACCCCATGAGCAGTCAATCTGGCATTTTGGTACAGGCTCCCTGGCTTTTTAAATGCTCACTTTTCTGAATTAGTTGTTATACTGCCATTTAATATTGGAGCAAAGTATACCAAATCTTGTGGACTGAAACTCAAAGTAAGTAACCAGGTCTATATAGACATGTCAAATGATTATCTATGTCATATGATTTCAGGGACATCAGGTGGCCATCCTGTATAAAACAACATTAGAAATATGTAATAGTTTATCAATCATTAATAAATGAATTACCTTTGTGCATGGCTTATTCTTTGTGTAATGTAATAATCCCGATGTGGTATCCAAAAGAGTGTAATCTGAGTAAGCTTAATTTACACCTTCCAATGAGGCAAAAAGTGGAGAAAAGAGTCTTGGGATATAGAATTTAAAAAACAGATGTTTTGCCAAAACTTATTTGGAGCACTGAGGGGAGAGGTCCTTCTAACCTTAGAAATACTAATCTAACTGACATATAAGTTTGGGGGCTTCTGTGAACCTTGGAAATTTGATGAAGATCCTTGCTTCTTCAGCAGGAATATAGTCACAGGCGGGGGAAGAAACTGAGCAGAGAAAACAGAAGGCAAATGTTACAAGAAAATCAACTTTGCTGATGATGGACATGTAAACAATTTGTTGAACTTCTTTTATATTTTTCTAGAAAAAACATCTTTTTTTTTTTAAAGATTTATTTATTTATTTGAGAGAGAGAGAATGAGAGCGATAGAGAGCACGAGAGATAAGAGGGTCAGAGGGAGAGGCAGACTCCCTGCCGAGCAGGGAGCCCGATGTGGGACTCGATCCTGGGACTCCAGGGTCATGACCTGAGCCGAAGGCAGTCGCTTAACCAACTGAGCCACCCAGGCGCCCTCTAGAAAAAACATCTTTAATTATTTTATTCCTCAAGCTCTCCTCAATTTAAGATTTTTGGTAAAAACTGAAATGTTTCAAAACTACCAAAACCCCCTTTTAGTCACCCCATAAGCAAAAATCAAACAAATAAAAAAGTTGTATCTTCTTTTGAGGCAAAACAATCAAAGATATTGGATCAATGCCCACAATGATGACAGAGTTGGAACTTATGAAATTTCATCATAGAAAAATTCTTTTTAGGGGCGCCTGGGTGGCTCAGTCTGTTAACTGTCTGCCTTCGGCTCAGGTCATGATCTCAGGGTCCTGGGATCGAGCCCCACATCGGGCTCCCTGCCTGCTTCTCCCTCTTCTTCTGCTGCTCCCCCTGCTTGTGCTTTCTCTTTTGGTCAAATAAATAAATAAAATCTTTAAAAAATATATTTTTCTAAGTTCTAATTCCACTTTTCATTAGTTAATGTGATTCTAGGCCCAAATAAATCCTAATCTGAGTACCGCAGGCAAGACTTTAAGATGTCTGAGGATACTATGAAGTCTTAGTTCAGAAGCCTTAAAACCCTGAAAACGGGGTAGTAACAATGACATGAATAAGAATCATTTCAACATATTTTATACCCTCACCATCTTTTCTGGTCAGTGATTTCAAACTGACATGAGTTTTGTTATAAAGAGAAGTTGAGAGTCAGGTATTCAAGGCCAAAAGGAATGCTACTTTGGTCAGGCCAGAAGGGAATTTGGTTTGACTTTGCTCCAAGCAGGCAATTAAGGAATGATGAATTAGAATCCCCTCAAAGCGGGAGCCCTATTACTCTCAGACATGTCATGCACTCTGAAGTGTAAAATGTCTGATCATAAATAATAATGTCACTAATTGTGTAAAAAAAAAGCAACCGGAAACAAATACTGTTGCTATATGTAAGTGGCATCATTGAAAAAAAAATGAACTCATCTCAAATTTTTTTGCTGTGGTTGTAAACACATAATTTTACTCCTTAAAATACAAGTGGAAGGACATGACGTCATACTTGGACAGTATCTGTTCCTTTATTCAAAGACTTGTAAAAGACTCCAAACATCCTTGTCATCTGAAGTATGGATCAATGTAAATAACTGAAAAATCAAATTGTCTGTAGTAATGTTTGAGTTAAAATCTTAAAAAATCTAGTTGGAGTTTATACAAGTATGATATGAATATAGGTTATTACAGGATCTTATATCCATTATGGTGATAAGTAGCTATAAGTATACATGTGTGTGTATATATGTGTGTGTGTAGATATGTGTGTGTGTAGATATGTAAATATATTACAGTATGCAGGTCATAAATATTGACTACATCAATAAATAAATGATTAATGTTTGCAATGTTTGCAATAGATACAACTGTCTAAAAATTACTAACTTTTTTCGAGTTGCTAGAATTAATGATAATTTGTGACATATCAGCTACATTTTTGTCAAATCAGAATGTGAACTTAATGAAAACCCATTTATTAAATTGTTATTTTATCAACATAATACAACCTTTGAAATCAGTCCCTTACCAAATTTATAATGCCATTATATTCACAAATGCTATATTTTGAACTACCTACACTGATCGTAATCAATAGAAATTCTGGAAAGTTTGTACCTACCTCATTAAAACTCTAGTAATTTTTTTAAAAAACATTTTCCAGCTTTATTGAGAAGTATTAACATATAACATTGTGTAGGTTAAAATACAAAACATGTTGACTCGATACACTTATATATTGTAAAACGACTACCACCATATGCTAGCTAACATCTCCATAATCATACCCCCACATAGAAACTCATTTAGATTAAAAAAATAAATTAACCCCACTACTGCTCATTTGGGAAAGTTATTTTTTCTATCTTGATAAAAGTTTTGCTATTTTCATACTGTCACAGTAATAATGTCAAAATTTCTGAGAGTCAAAAACTTTCATTTTTTGCAGATTTGATATTTTTCTTTCCAGTGGGAAGTTGAAGAGAAATTCCTTTCCATTATTCTTCTCTTCCAAAACAACATAAAGCTTTGGTGTTTTGAACAATCACATTCAATCTTCAGGACGGCCATGTAAGGTATGTATTATTCTCTATGTTTTAGAGATGAGGAATTTGAGTCTTATACATGTTCAATAACCAGCCAAGTTCACCAAGTAGTGGCAGAGTTTAGACATCAGTCGCTTCTAACCAACTCAAAAGTCTGTACTTTTTAAACTGGCTTATACCATAACCAGATATTCAAGATAACCAGCCAGGGTTACTTTTCCTTTATACATATTTTTATAACCTGAGACTTTCAATTTTTATATTTTGGTCAGATCACTTGTGTTTTGTTTTGTTTTGTTGCCTGCCTTTCTCGAAATGTGGTATATGTTTCTTTTTAAGATTTCCATTTTAGGTACCTGTACACTGAGACCACAACTTAGACATTTTGATTGGACTTGGGTATTGCCAGTTCCTCGGTCATGCATTTACTGATACTCTCTTACTTTAAGAAGTGGTTAGTCTCATTCACTGTACACACACACAGACACACACACATATAAATCAGTGTAAATCTCATTTTGGGTACATACGGCACCTTATTCTGCCTTGTGTACTAGCTATATAATCATAAGAGATGTAGCACTGATAATAGAAAGAACATAGGCTCTAATAATTTCAAACTAAACTGGGATTCTGTTTGTTTAGCTGGGATTGTGTTTGAGCTAACAGGACCTATATGATTCTGAGAAAGATGCTAAACCTTTCTGAATGCTTATTTCATTATTCAAAAATATGGATAACCTTAATGAAGTTCATAATGTCATTATAAGGATTAAATTAGATATATAAAATCTTAACACAATCTTCAAAATATATGTAGCTATTTTTATATAAACTGGGCATAATGATGCTCTGATGACAGGTTGCTTGAGAATGGAAAATCATATATGTACAATACCTAGTACAGTGCCTGACACAGAGAAAGTGTTCTCTAAATGGTAGCTATTATGATTTAAGAGCCATCTCTTATAGCCTGTGATTAATTCATTTGGAAAATTTCAGTCATGCAATAAACAGATGTTGAATATGTGCAGTATTTCAGGAAGTATGCCTACTTTAGAGCGGAAATAAAATTAAGCACGATATGACTATTCCCACTACATTATATGCATTTCCATAGGTATGTATATATAATATATAATTATATTTGTATTAAATACATTAAATGTGTTAACTAGGATACATATAAATATGTTATATGTATTAAATAGAAATAATTATATATTCTATTAGTATAATATATATAATTATATATGTATACATATTAAGTAACAACTATAAAACTGCACCATGACAAAAGCGCAATAATAAAATGTTTTGAGATGGGAAAAGGGCTACTATCTTTGGACGTTTGAGTACTATCCCTTTAGTTCATTCCAGTTATGGAATTCTGTAAATTAGTTTTAGTCAATAGTATTTGATGTTTAGGATTTTATGTTTTTGCTTTTACACTTTTCCTCCAAGCATAATTAGAATGATTCATGTATTTTTGCAGTGTTTTCTGTGTAATACTACATATACACACATCAGTATACAAAGAGAGAATAATCTATTGGCAAAACACACCGAAGCTGTCTTTTGTTTCATTTGTATTTCTTTTAGGCTTAAAACATCATTCAGTTTTATATGTTCATTTTTTCAGGCTCATTAAAAAGGATAAAAAATAAATACTTCATAACTTCATTTTTACCATAAAGTGTATGTTCCCTCTTGGTATATTAAATATTTTAAAACATTAATGGCTAGTTTTCTTCTGTCTCTTTTTATTGACGTGCAAATATACTTAGGGGATATTGTACATTGGAAATAATAATGATAAAAAATAAAGCCCAGATAGGTTACCAAAGGGGTCCTGTGTAGAGGATTCAATTCGACTAATAGAATAACATTGAATTTTTCCTTCTTAAGAAACCAAGTTTATTTATCAAGTGTTCACTTAAGTAGAATTAGGTGTGTGTTTTGTTTCATATTATATTCTAAACCATTTTTGTTATAGGATATGAGTGGTGGAAATGTGATAGCTATGCTAACTGAGGATGATAATAGGGTAAAGGACAAGGAAAAAGCCTTTTGTAATGTAATTTTAAATGGTATCATCATTTATTTTCAGTTGGCATTCAATTTCCAATACATTCACTTTAAAATGCATTACTGTTTAGTTTTGAATGTTATGGTAATTTTGGAGTTGAGTTAGCTTTTCTCAGAGTCACAGATATGAGGCATATTAATGCACATGAGTTTCAGATGACAAACGGTGCTTGAAGTTTCCATGTCTGCTAATTCATTTTTGATTATAACATGGATGTCTTCTGAAATATAAATGGCATTTGCCTAGCCAAACGGTCATCTGATTTGAACATACGATGTGATGCTTCACTGATGTTTGAACTTTGGAGTCATTTCAAATTCATTGATAACAGTGCTTATAAAGGCCATGTTCCCTGACTCAGAATGAAATAAACTAAGTCTGTATCAGCTGCTTCTCAGGGACAATGTTCCTTTACTCTATCTGACTTATAGAAAGTATTCGGAATTAATTTAGCAACCTTTGCAATCAGAGGATGTTTCACTTTGCTTACATTTTCAAAACCAACTTTAAATGGTCCAGCTTGCATTGTGTCAAGGAATTCCAACTACAAGAGTAGTCTTGGGTCTTAGTTTTAGACAAATAATGGCAGCTATTAACATCTATTAGGGGAAAAAAATGGCGGTCATTCGAAGTAAATTTAAGTTTCAAAAGTGAATTCAATTTTTATCATTAGCCATCTAAATCAGCTTGAAATTGAGAAAAGTGGTAAGAAAAAGTTGTACCACTATGTTTAATTGATTTTTATACCACAAATTATTTTCATGTATTTAAACCTTTCTTATATATTTTGGAAATTCTTAGTCTCTAATACAAAAGGTAAAAACATTTGTTTGAGTTTCCTTAGTCATACTCCTTGAAGTTCTTACTGAATTCTTTTATTTTAAGTTCCTTCTTGAGTGTTAGCGTGACATCAAATACCATCACACTATGAATTCCCTAAGATCCAGTAATGTGTCTGAAACAGGCTATACTATGGAAAATGGTCTCTTGAGAATCTGAAAAACAATAAAACTAACTAAATGTCAATTTGCTTTTTATTTTTTACATGATTCTAAACAATCAGAGCTACACTATTCCTCCTTGAAACATTCTTTTGTTTGTATAACCTCTAAATGGCTGCTGAGTTATAGTTGAATTTTAATAGTGTATTTTTAAACTGCATATTTTAAGCTTTAGCATATTTTATTACATTTATTGAAGAAACATTACATCCTATGAGGAAGTTAATTTAAAGAAATCCTAGTGATACTGTCAACTATCACACTCAGGGGAAGTTCATAATGTTCCAAAAATGCTTGAGCATTTTGGGGGGCAGATTTTCTGTTTTCAGGCCTCTGTCATACTCCATATTCTTACATTTAGAAATTAGATTTGGAATAAACGATAGCCTAATGGTTGTGTAGAACTAGACTTGAATTGCTTCAATTCCACATTATCTAGACCTTTTGAAATGTTTGTGTTAAATTTCCTAGAATTTAAGAAATTCTTTTTTCAAAAGTATGCTTATGTTTAAGACTTTTCTAACTATTTGTATATCTGTTGCATCATGAAAAAAATTTTAAAATTCAAATTTATAAAAATATTCTCATTTAAGGACAAATTAAGACAGGTTGACAAATCTGGTTAAAATGATTACTGAAAGGCATATGCAAAGGCTTTCCATTTTGACAAAGTCCTTGACAAAACTTGGCAGAAATTAAGGCTCTTAAACAGAAATGTTAAATGTTGAATGTTACTACTCATATTGTGGCAGACCAAAATTTAAGTATAGTTATCTTTTTTGGGGGGAAAATAGAATTATGGTATTAAAATTATTAATTATTCATTTTCCTTTTTTGTACAGTAATATTTATTCTTATTGACATGATTATATATAAAGTAAAATATAAGAAGTTTCATTGCGTTTATTTGCTGCCCCGTGTGGTTCATTTCATTGTATGATTGTAACTAAAAATAACTTTGTTCTATAGAGGAGGAAGTGCTAAAAAATTATTCTCTACATGAAAACGTGCCTGGTACACTATTGATAGGAAGTGTAACAAAAGCCAGAGAAAATTAAAAAATAATTCAGCAACTTGCTTAAAAGAAGTTTTGTTTTGTTTTTTCATTTTAAATGCATTACAAATTCTGTGTGAGTATTCTCATTTAAAATATCTCTGTAAGTGAAGGAAAAAGTAAGGTGAAGAGTTAAGATCCCCTTAGCAACAATTTTCTAATTTGTTCAAAAATAATTATTATAACTTTTATTACCTATTATTACGTTAGCATTTCTAATAAGTCAACACTCACATTATCTTAACACAATGAATTTTAAGTCTCCTTACCCCCCACCCCAGTTCAGGTGATAGTGAAATGGAAACAGTATTATGTGGTAAAATATATATATTATATATATATATATATATTACAATTGGAAAGATGACAATTCAAATCCAGATTTCAAATAAGTGGAAGCAAGGTAAGTGTAAGGTACATCTAAACTGCAAAATAGAAGTTTGTATTTTTATGTATAGTATGCTATAGATAATGTATAAAAAGGAGCTAGAGCATAGGAATAAATCTGAATTCTTCCTTTTTTTTAAGGATTAACACGTTTTTCCATATTTTTATTTTTTACTTTTTTATGGAGTTCATATTTAATGTGGGATCTGAAAATAAACAAACAAACCAAAAATAAAACAAAGACAAGCAGATGTGTGAAAAGAGAGAGCAAAGCTTTAAATTTATTTTTTTTTCCAGCATCACATTACTGGCTGCAAGCAAATGAATTTCCAATGTTTTTGATTTACCCAATGTTCTATATTATAGAGGTCTTTGTTGCTGATACCATTTACTTTATTATTAAACTCCACTTGACTCAGCAGGCACAGCCATACTGTCTTTCAGATGGGAATGTAGGGCTTGCAGACTACTGTCATGATAATAGGTCTTACTCCTTCTACCCTGAGAAGACTGAGAAGCAACCAAAGCACTATTCTGGCAGCTTGATTTAATTCTACCTCTTGCTGCTCAGTCTCATTAAGAGATAGTAATGTGGGTCCTTATCCTACCCACTTTCCCCACCATGTGAGTAAGAGCATTCATTACTGGATCTCAAGGAATCTTTTTTTTTTTTTAATTGGTGGTTGCAGGGGGAGACGGAAAGAGACAATCTTAAGCAGGCTCCACACCCAGCATGGAGTCCTACCTGGGGCTTGATCTCAGGACTCCAAGATCATGACCTGAGCTGAAATCAAGAGTCTGGCACTTAACCAGCTGAGCCACCCAGGTGCCCCTCGGGGAGTCTTCTCATAACCCCACCATCTGCTCTGTGAGATTATTATCCATTATTTTTAAATTTAAATATATATTTATTCACTCTGTGTGTTTCATTGTGGTATACTTTATTAAGAGGTGACCTATGGGATATTAGATTTGATTTACAGTTAAATTTTGATGCCATTTCTCTTAAGAAGTTAGAAACAACCATCTAAATATTCTCAACAACACCAACACCACCAGTAAACAAATTTCTGCATTCCAGTACAAGGAAACTCCTATTTCTGGAAATGTGTAGTTTTCATATATTTACACTTTAAGAAATCACTTAAGAAATGAAAAATAATAATGGGAATTAGCTGCTAAATGCAGTCTGTTAAAGTAAGATAAAACAAAAGTCTGATGATATTAATCTAGGGTATTTACATGGTAGCTACCTAAATGAAATATTTTTCAAAATTGCTAATAATCTCTCTTGAGCAAGTATTGAAATCCCTCTGTACATCAGGCCTTGCAACAGCTATGATGGTACTCATATTGAGAAGATACCATTGTAACACTCAAGAATCTGAAATTTGATGAAAAGCACATTTTTAAAAGGAAACATTATTATCATCAACAAAAACAAGAAAGGCAAGAACAACCTAAGTCCATGCTACAGATCATTCAATGAAAGTAACTTGATGGCAATGGCTATGAGAGATTATTACGTTATTAAATTTTCATTCCAAATAAGTATTTATGTTTGTTAATTGGATGAGTCTATATTAATCTTCAAAAAGTAAAACTGGGCAAAGGAGCGAGAGCTGTGCATTAAATTAAAAGGAAGAGGGAAGAGACTGGTTTTTCTTACAGAAAGGAATTTTAAGATTAAAGAAGTTGGTAGCAGTGACTTATGGAATTGTATTTCAAAGATTATTCTGATATGGAAAAGTAAAATTAACTGATCTTTTAACTATATAGCATAGAAAAAGAAGTAATTCACAGTCTATTTTTCTACACATAGAATGAGATTTGATGTGACAGCTCATGTGTTATGGTTTTGTTAGATATAATAAGTATGGAATACCTGAAAATTGGCAACATTTGTTAATAAAAATTAGGAAAGATAAGCTGACAATAAAACAAATTCAATCAAAATATATTGGGTTTTTATACTAAGGAAGCTCTACAAAAGTTGGAAGTAGTCTCAGATTTAATATTAAAAATTTTGTTTTTGAATGTCATTTCAGTTTTGAAGATATATTATTACCAAATACATTCCAAGCACACATTTTCTTGAAAACTAGACTATAAAATGAATTTCATGTAGCTAACACTGCAGTTCTTGATTTATGAGTGGATGCTAAAAAGTTGTTTCCCTGTAGGGAAAATTATTCCCAGCTTTGCAACTTTCATATCTATTTTGCAATTAGGTTAATTTCCATTTGAAAGTCTCCAACTTTGCCCTTTTGTCACAAAAATCATGAAATGTGAGCAATAAATTAGAAGCCTTGTTTTTGTCAAAAAAGTTCAGAGTTTGGGATTCCCAATCCCAAGTAAGTGCTTCTAAATGTGCTCTGATATATAGAATGTGAAAATTAGTAAATATGAGTGTTCTCTATGACACTTTCTGGCATATTCCATTATTTCATGTAATTTGACTGATAGCTAAACTTCTAATATTATCATCTTTGAATGTTTATCTTAAAAGAAATATAATTATACATATAGCAACCATTTTCAGGGAGACAAAACCAGACTGCACAATATTGTTTGATACTAGATTTCAAAACAAATATAAATATGTGATTTTGAATAGGCCACTTAATCCCCTTACCATTGCATTTGGACCAGTCTCCTGATATTTTATGAGAATTTCTGTGGTGAAATTGGTACTACAACCTCTTTTAGTCATTTCTGTCTCTCTTCAGAATCTCATGTATATCTCTTTCTAACTCTGTGATTTTAAGGGACCCAGGCTAATTTTCAAAGCCATTTGTAGAATGACTAGTCTATGAAAAATTGTAGGTACAACCACATGTTGATTATCATTTCCCTTTATTTCTCTACCTTTTGACTTATATGTTTTTTGGGAGTGTAGGTAATTTTTTTTCCTTTTTTTTTAACCCCTTACAGAAGTATGTGAAAGGAAATGATTTTGTAGAGGATACATTTGTTTTTTGCATTTTTTGGTTTTTGTTTTGCTATTGCTGCTGCTGTTTGTTTTCTTTTAGTGTTGCCCACCTTTACTTTCTATAAATAGAAATATTTCTATTTAGAAATTTCTAAATAGAAATAATTCCATATATAGAAATTTCTTTTATTTATTTATTTGAGAGAGAGAGAGAGAGAGCACATGAGAGGGGGGAGGGTCAGAGGGAGAAGCAGACTCCCCGCCGAGCAGGGAGCCCGCTGCAGGACTCAATCCCAGGACTCCAGGATCATGACCTGAGACGAAGGCAGTCGCCTAACCAACTGAGCCACCCAGGTGCCCTATAGAGAAATGTCTATATATTTCTATAAAGTTCTACATATTTCTATGGGCAAAAGAACCATCCTTTAATTACATGTGTTTGTGGGGGTGCTGATTCTCTAGCTAAAGATGTGGACAGGAAACCTCTCCAAGAACCTTGGATTGACCTGAATGTTGGGTGAAAGAGAATCATGTTTTCTCTGGGATCAGTGAGTCCAAGGAGCAGGTAATCTTAGAGTTCTCAGTGTCCTTCTTACCCCAATATGGAGGACATAAAGCCAGCAAAGAGAATGAGACAAATCCAGTGATGGAAAGAGAGAGAATAACATCCTTTGAAGTTTCTGCTTAATTTGACCTAATCTGAGTTGAATTTGAGTTTCTTGTTTCTGTAACTTCAAATAACAGCAATAAAAAAATAGTTCAACAAAGCTATTGCTTGATAATATTGAACCTATATACATGTTTTGCAATTGAACGTAACATATGTGTGCATGTCATAAATTTACCTCCTCATTTCCTGCCTCCAGAAACAATAGTTTTTTCATCTGATCCAATTTATGGTTTACTTCTTAAACTGTGGCATACAGGAACTAGTATAGGCTTTTATCTAATCACTCCCAATTCTCACCTGATAAAAACAACCAAACGTGACTTCAAGCATGGTGTGATCACTCTAATTCAGCAATAACTTACATACTAGGTACAAAGAGAAAGAAGGAAAAATGTCATTCAAGATATTTATATCAAGAGCATTAGAGCATATCTATTCTCCATTAGCTGCTATAAAGAAAGCACTTTGATGGAAGAAGATTTAAGTCTTCTTTGTGGTGATCTCTCTCAACGGTATAGATAATAAAGCCCCTTGTTTGCAAATACCACACACTCTGATAATCATGTTACTGGCTACATCACAAAATTCAATAGTTACTTTATTTTAAAATAAAGTTAGTTTCTACTGAATGAGCTTTCATATGTGCTAGCATCTTCAAGCACATGCTTTTGTGAATGCATATTGAAATAATTAAGGTGTGCTACATAATGCACATTTAGTTGGAACTCTGCACATTAAAACGATATAAAATTATTAGAAGAACAGGCAAATAAACCTTGCCTTTGACTATAAAGATGATTTCCTCATGCAGGCATATTAAATTTAGGGTTGCTGATAAAGACTTCAAATATTTTTTTCTTTTTGTGATTTCAGCACACAATGTACGTTTCAATGAAATTATATTGAAGCTTTCCCTCTCTGCTGTGTAACCTTGGCCGAACTTCTAACACGATGTTCCTCTAGCGCCTAGTTTTGGATGATGCTTAGAGTTGGCATTCAATACATTTCTCTTTGATTGGCTGGAAAATAATATATCATGCCTTTAAAAAGTCAAGATACCAAGAATAGAAAAATGCTTTTTGTAATTTTAGTATTTAGCTTCCAGAATGTATTTAATTTTGTTTATTACTGTGAGATGATCCTAACACCAAAGTCCTCATTCTAATTATACTTTGGCTCTGATTTTGTTCACTCCTTTGTATATACAGTAAGCAGCGCACTATAAAACTGTAGAGCCAGTAGTCTATCCTAAAATCTGTAGATATAAAGCTGATGCCTTACAGTTTATATTAGTACAGATCATTCTAAATACCTTGGAAAGGCAGAATCATGGCCATGGTTTCTGGTGCTACAGTTGGTGACCTGCACAGAGGTTCAAGTTGGGGTTGAAATCCAGCCTGTAACTGTTAACACCAGCAGAGACTTGTCAGTTTGGAGAACTCATGTCTCTTTCTAATTTGCAAAATAGTGTATTAATAGATAGTGGTGCATCTGAAGAAAGTGATTTTAAATGAAGGTAGATCCCGACCCCCCAGCAAGCAGCTGACAGGGTAGTGATAAACCATAATTGGAAGAAGCTTCATCGAAACTAGGAACCTGCAGATGGGCTATCCTGTTATAGGGTAGGTGATTTCTAAGAATGAGGGAAAGAAGAGAGGTAGGGGGCAGCAAAGCAGGGAGGAGCACCTTGTGAGTGAAAGAGCCAGTAACTGGACATTCTGTCAAGGAGGTTACTGACACTGCTTTACAGTCTCCTAAGCCATGTAAGGTTTGACTTTTCAAAGCTAACCCTCCCTTGGCCTTCTCCTCAGACTCAGTCCTGAAGGAACTGCAATGGCTGGCTACAGGTGAAGGGCGCGTGTAGCTGGGAAGAGGGAGCAAACTGATCTCCCACCTCCCTGCTCCCACTGCAAGCTGCAGGCCTGAGGTGGAATCTGACTGCAGACATGGTGGGGTTGGGAGTAAAGAGGGTGAAGAGCATGGAGAAGTTTTGAATGACAAGAAAAAGTATATCTTAGATGAGATTGGACTTTTAATACCTGAAAAAGTGAGAGTACTTGTTAATACCTGTAAGTCATAAAGAAAGTTATGGGATCTACCCAGATTTTATCAGGAGTAGGAAAGAACAAGCCCAAAGAATGTTGTCAAAGGAATAAACGTGAGAGCAAACAAAATTACTTTTTGTTCACACTCCACTAAGTTCAATAAATACATTGGATCCACTGGCAAAATTTCCGTAAGTGACTTCTTCTTTCTTCTAAAACTGAGAATTGTATTGGTTTGTGCTACGGAAACAATTTTCCATTTCCTGAATAAACATGAATTAGTTTTTGATGTGCACCCTTTAACTCTCCAACCATTAAATGTATTGGATAATGGTTTAAAACACTTAAAAAAAGTTTCACCTTGTTTATTTGTTATTCTATCAATTAGGATTTTCTCCACTGGCCAGCCCTATTGTGCATGTATATTATGATAGCCAATTTCCTCAGAATGATGCTGTGACCTCAAAAGATTTTTTAGTACAATTAAAATGATGGTCAAACTATATTCAGAATTATTTTGGTGTTTAAGTGATTTTTATTGTCTTATTTAAAAAGAGAAAATGCATGTAATTCACATGGTTATGATAATTGTACTTCCCAAGCCCCAAATCAAGAAATGTGGTTTGACAAATGATTTTTGGGTTATATCCAGGTACAAGAAAGTAGCTACACTGCCCAAACATTGTCACTAGTTTAGTGTTTGTGGTTTAATGCCTTTGGTGTAAAGAGGTGACAAAGAGAATATTAAAAATATGGTATGTACAGGGAATATATTAGAATTACGTGGGGTAAATTAAGCAGATGGCACCACACTATCCCTTAATACCAAAACCTTAGCTTGCTTTTTCTGCTTCTGCCTTTTGGAACTGTTTTTGATCTGAGAAAATTTTAAGTAAAATCTCCTCCATTAGATTCCATTAATCAGTTTGTTTGCCTAATCACGTCATTAAATTCCCTGCCATATCGCTAGATACAGAATCTGTCCATCACACTGCTCATTCAAAAATTTCATAACATTAAGGTTGTAGGCCAGTCAATGTAATTATATTTCTGGGTCATGTTAATATACAATTTTTGGTGTGTAAATTCAGCTTATTTTTGCTAAATAAAGATCAGTTATTTTTGTTTTGTGCTTATTTTCAACTGCTGTTCTTCAATATACATGTGCTCTATTCTTCCATTACTGTATTCTAACTCATGAAATGAGACATTCAGGAATAGTTTAGAACACTAGATCAAGCATCATCAAAAGTTCTTAATTATGTTTTGAAATGATTCCAAATGGTAGTATTCATCTAAGAATAAACCAAGCATTACAGTAAAAGGTGTGAAATAGCCATATAAACACTCCTACTACTAGTTCATTTTTCAGTTTACTAAGAACATCATTAACAAGAAGTAGAAGGTTCTTTTTCTCTTTTCAGTTTAAAAAGGTGGTTTTTTTTTATGTCGAGAAAAAAGTTCAAGTCACAGTTTATTTTTTTATTTTTTTAAGATTTATTTATTTATTTACTTACTTATTTAGAGTGAGTGAGAGAGCACGGGGGGAGGGGCAGAGGAAGAAGGAAAGAGAGAATCTCAAATAGACTCTGCACGGAGCCCTCTGAGGGGCTCAATCCAACAACCCTGTGATGATGACCTGAGCCGAAATCAGGAGGCCAGCATTCAACCGACTATGCTACCCAGGGGCCCCACAAGTCACAGTTTACATATTAATCCTGGCTGATTTTTAGGTTGTGATTTGCCAATAAGAAAAACAGTTAATTAATATTCTTTTAATCAATAATTTATCAATTAAAAAGTTACCTGTTAGAAGCAACTCAAATTATCTTAGAAGGAATGCAATTAAAATGCAAAAACACAAACATTTAAACAGTCTCACAGAATCTGTTCCAAATTAACTTACAATTAAAAAAATAAAGCCCTAAAGAAATAAAACCACCATGAATAAAGATTATCTGGGGGAAAAATAAAAGAAACTACCTGTAGAAATTGACCCATAGAGATAGCATACACTAAATTAACAGTATATTTGCTGATATATTTAAATAAACAAGTAATATGATGGGACTACACTTTCACCTAGTTCATATAAAGCAGGAAAAGAGCATCACGTCCACTCTAACAACAGGAGAATAAACTGTATAAACTACAAAATCAATTTTTTTAAAATTCCATCCAAGAGCAGAGGTTAAATCCCAGAACAGAGAAGTCTAAGCAGAAGAGGGAATACATGGAAAGAATATGTAGCTCCAGCAGGTAAGAGGAAATTAGAATTTTATCACATTGTTGAAGGATGGTTGTGGGCTAGCTCAACATATAACATTTTGGGTGCCTTGGACACAAGGAAATTTTCACTCCTGTGGAGGCTGTTTTACATGGACCTCCACTGATTCTCACAAGAAAGCTTGTGAACGTCCAGGAGACAGGAAAAGCCTCCCATGGGTGGTACAGGCATAAGGGAAGTCCATCACTATCCAAAAGCCAGGAAGCTCCATCTCTCCTGCTTGGATCCTTCTCTTACACTAAATAAAAACCTTAAGATGCATGGGGAAGAATGGCAAGTTCTATCACTCTCAGGGCGCAGGTAGATACCTATTATTCCTGTGGGAAGGGAAATGGAAACAAATCTCCTTCTCTGGGGAAATGTCAGCAAAGAGTTCTCCTCAGTGCCTTCCTGTATCAATAGCTTCAGAGTCCTCAGCACCATAAAAAGCAAATCTCTCCCATACAAGATCTACTATGGTTATAATGTAGAGATGTGCTTTCAGGAGGAGGAGGTGTAGGAATCCTGAGAAAGCCCCATCTCTGAAGCCCAGGCATATGGGGCCTCACTAAGACTGATCCTGGACCAGAGCAAAAGAGAACTGCTTCTGTCACCTTGTCCAACAGTCTAGCAAGCAGTGAGAACAAGAAAGCACATTCTTCTCTGGGGAAGGAGCAAGAGTCCTTCTCTTTAGGGAGAGACCCTCTGTGTTGCCGTTGTGCTAGGACAGCTGAAAGGTGAGGCCAGAGCAGAAACATTGAGGAAAAACCCTCTGGTAGCTTAGCTCCCACTTTAAGCACAGGAGTCATTTGAACAATTTGAATACTTTTGTGCACTGAAGGTGACAAAGGCAATAAAATCCAAACTCAGCTCATCTCCTGACCAGATGTCTCAATTCTTCAAACTAACATTCTGACAAAAGAAGAAGCAGGCTCATTTCCAGGCATAAATACAAATTATCTCAGTATCTACTGTTCCCACACATGGTATCAAATAGGAAGAAATTATGTTATACATAATAAAGAAAACAAGCTCTCTTATTTGCTAAGAGGTGTTTTGTTTTGTTTTGGATCAGAACTGGATACTGAATTGCTGTTGAATGAATTCTTCCTATGTCAAATGAGGCGATCATATGGCTTTTCTTTCAGTTTTTATATAGGCAATTTCATTGATTCATTTTCAAATGTTAAGAGAACTCTGAATTCCTAAAATAAACTCCACATAGTAATGAAGTATTAGTATATTTATATGTTGTGGAATTCCATTTGGTAAGCTTTTTTTTTTTTAAGATTTTTATTTATTTATTTGTCAAAGAGAGAGAGAGTGCACCAGCATGGGGAGTGGCAGGCAGCGGGGGAAAGGAGGCTCCCCTTGGAGCAGGGAGCCTGATATGGGCACTCAATCCCAGGACCCTGGGATCATGCCTGAGCCAAAAGGCAGACGTTTAACCAACTGAGCCATCCAGGCATCCCAATCTTGTAAACATTTAGAATTTTTGCCTCTGAAATTCATGAGGGATGTTGCTCTTTACATTTCTTTACTTGTGATGTCTTTGATAACAGGACTTTACTGACCTCAAAGAATGAGTTCAGGACTGTTTTTTCCCTTTGTATGTCTTGGTATTATTTCTTCTTTAAATGTTTGGAAGACTTTACCTACAAAACCATTTGACCTTGAACTGCTTTTTTGTTTTGTTTTGTGCTTTGTTTTTGTATTTTGTGAAAGGTTTAAAATACAAATTCAACTTTTAAAATAAATATTGATTATTTAATATTCTAATTCCTCTTGAGCGAAATTTGCCAGTTTTTATCTTTCAAGCAATTTCTTCATTTCACTGAAATTGCCAGATTGTTGCATAAAGTAGATCATAATATTATTATACCTTTAAAATCTGAAATCAATTACCTTTTCCATAATCGATACAGATATTTTGGGTCTTTTCTATTATTGCTTCTTACCACTCTTGCTAAAATTTATCAATTTGATAGATCTATTAAAAAACTAGCTCTTGAATTTATTGATTTT
Source organism: Zalophus californianus (assembly GCF_009762305.2). Classification (NCBI taxonomy): domain Eukaryota; kingdom Metazoa; phylum Chordata; class Mammalia; order Carnivora; family Otariidae; genus Zalophus; species Zalophus californianus. The sequence continues at coordinate 42,229,971 of NC_045606.1, read as the reverse complement.
CTCTTTTTTTCCTGCTTTTTATTTTGTTGATTTCCATACTGATATTTAGTGTTTATTTTCTTCTTCTTTCTTTGGGTTTAATTTGCCCTTCTATTTATACTTTTTAAAGATGGAAATAAAAGTCATTGATTTGAAACTTTCCATTTTTAATATAAGGATTCTGTTTTAATTTCATCTCTAATTACTTCTTTCACAGAATTGCACAAATATTTACATGATGTATTTTCAATTTCATTTAAAACCAATGATATTCTAATTACCATTTAGTTTCTTCTTTTAGTCAGTACTTAGAAGTGATTTATTTAGTTTCCAAATACATGGATATTTTGCAGAGGTCTTTCTCTCATTATCTAATTTAATTCCATTGTGTTCAAAGATCATATTTTGTGTGATATGAATCCTGTTGAATTATTTGAGACTCTTTTTATGACTCAGATTATGTATGGTTTATTTTTTAAATATTCCACATGCACTGGAATAATATGTATATTCTGCACTTGTTCTATTGTGATATACACTTGTCCAATAGGTCAGTTTGTTTGATGATATTGTACATGTCTTTTATATTATTGGTGATTTTCTGCACTTGTTCTATTGGTCATTAAGAGAGAGATGCTAAGATATAATTGTGTTTTTGTTTATTCATCTTTGCCATTTTATTAGTTTCTATTTCTTTTATTTTGAGGATTTGTTATTTTGTGAATAATCTTTTATTATTGTTAGGACTTCTCAATAGTTTGGCTAATTTAGCATCATGAAAAGACTTTCTTATCCTTGGAAATATCCTATGCTCTAAAGTTTTCTGATGTCGATACAGCCGCTCCTGCTTTCATTAGGTTTATGTTAGCATGGTAAAACTTTTTCTATCCTTTTTCTTTTTAACATTTTCTGTCTTTTTATTTAAAATATATTTCTTATAGGCAGTATACAGTGACTTGCTCTTTATCCAATTTGACAATCTCTGCCTTTTAATTAAGTTCTTTAGACCAACTGCACTTAATGTATTTATTTATATGGTTATATATAAAGTTCATCATCTTTCTACTAATTTTATCAGTAAAAAAGAATTTGTTTTTCTTTTCCAGTCTTTTCTTTTATGATTTTATGTATTTATTTGACAGAGAGAAAGACAGCAAGAGAGGGAACACAAGCAAGGGGAGTGGGAGAGGGAGAAGCAGGCCCCCCCGCCGAGCAGGGAGCCCGATTTGGGGCTCGATCCCAGGACCCTGAGATCATGACCCGAGCCGAAGGCAGTCACTTAACTGACTGAGCCACCCAGGTGCCCCTTCTTTTCCAGTCTTTACTGAATTTTATTATTGAGTTTTTAATTGATCGTATTTTATTTCATTTGTTGCTTTATTTGCTGTCCCTCTAATTTTTTGGTAGTTGCTTTAGGGTTTCTAGTATATATCTTATAGATCTATCACAATTTATCCTTAAGTAACATTAAACCACTTCATGAGAGGTAAAAACAATCTTAAGAGATTATATACTTAATGTATGACCAACATATATTTTGGTATGCCTATATGGTATAAAACATGGCAGTGAAAATAATGAATTATTGCTACATACATTGCTATATTTGGATATCAAAAATAAATCAAGAGAAAATGTAAATCACAAAGGAGTATGCATAATCCTATTTTAACTTTTTTAAACAGGTAAAATAAAACAAGATATACCTAAGAGATGAAGACACGGATGGTAAAGTTATTTAAAAACAGCAAAAAAATGATCAGTGACCATTAAGGATAACAGTTATCTCAGGAACCGGAAACCTAAATATGCAGATACTCAAAAGGGCCTTTAAAACATTGAGGATCTTTTTTTGAAATCAAGTGGTTAGTACAAGTATAAATGATTGATTACCATTATTTAAACTATATAAAATTATATATCTATGTATATATGTTAAAAAAGTTATATATATATAAATTTTATATAGTTTAAATATACATGTGTGTATATATATTTATATATATAAATAAATATATATGTACACACATACACACATACACCAGCTTCCCATTACAACATTACATTCACTAATATGTCAGGACATACAGTAGACTTTGGACAGGGAAAAGATGTGTTAAGGGGAAACTGGTGTCTGTCAATATGAAATAAAAAAAAATTTCACTTTTCACGATTGACATGGCCCTAATCAATATATAAATTCTGCATTTCTAAGAACAAGTCATGATACAGATAAATGAAGAAGTGAATGCATAAATAACTTACTAAAAATAAAGGAAATTTACAATTCCAGCCAATCTCTTAGATGCCAGATACTGCATTGTGTGCTAGACCTTTGGTTTAATTTAATAGTCTTAAACCCTTAAGGGGCTTACAAGGAATCTGAGTAGCATAAAGGTTAGGTAATTTCACCAATGTGCCAGACCTGGTAAGTACTGAGTCGGACTTCAAACTCAGGGAGGTCCAGCTCCAAAGCCTGGACTCTTAACATTAAACCACTGTATTTCCATTAAACCACAAACCAAAGACAAGTAATCAAGTCCCACCCAGGAAAACTTTCTATTTTCTGCAACATGCGATTTTTTTTTCCCTTTAAAAACAGCTTTTGTGTCCCCATTGATGAAATAAGTTAAATGATAAATACCTGCTTTGACCCACCTCACAGTGGTTCAGTTAGAATCAGATGAGCCAACATGCATAAATTTACTTGGCAGAATGTTGCATGTTGTTGTTTTGAAAAGTTTCTTTTCTTAATTGCATCTCCAGCATGGAAATTATTATGTGACCTGTAGCCGGTATTTTACTTTGATGAATGAATATATGCATACACCAGAAAATAAACCTAAATGTTTTCCTTTTTATAGGTAAAAATATGGCAAAGTAGACCCACTGTACATTAGAGCCACACTTTTCACTCATCTTTCCATATTCTTGGGGAGGTAACAAGGGGCAACTTCTTTGGGATTTCCTAAAGTGACTGTGCATTCCACGCATTACCCCACACAATAAGGCAGATGGGGCTCTGGGAGGTGGATGCAGCCCGGTTTCTAGCTTGCACACAAGCAGTCTACTCAGACTCACTGTTGCTCTGAACAATTCCCAAGTGCTTTTGCTAAAGTGAGAGGAAAGACTTGCCACAGGTGGTGGCCGCGGCTAATGTACACCTGCACTACTACCCTAGCATCCCAACCTCTTAATTAGTTTTGTCTCTTATGGTTCAGTAATTAAACAAATTGTTATAAGTAACTAAAAAACAGAAGCCAAGAAGCCCATTTCCACAGCTGGCAGCCTGACACATTAGAAGTTTAATTGCTAAAATGCTCTGTCAGGGGCCAAATTCTTTATTATTGTTTGCCTAACAATTATAAATGAGTGGGTGGGTAGAAGTGGCACTCTGGGTGCTGTAAGAATTTTTTTATGACTGATTCCCCCTTCCCCCCCAAATATATTTTTCACAGTGGCTGAGTTGCTTGGGAAAGACGAGGATAACCCATCTTTTTTTAAGCAGAAATGAATCTTTAAACCAGTGATACTTGCTGCTACTAAAGAGGTTTAAATCATAAGAATTAGTCTGGATATTTTCACCAGAGAATTCTCATATAAAAAAGTTATAATAATGATTGCTTTCTAGTCTCTGTCAAGTCCTTGGAGAACAGAGCATCTTCCTATGACTTTTCATCTCTTCTGTGAATGAAAATTTTCCCAGGCTGTCCTCTTTTACCTTAACTAGGGCACTTAAAACTAACACACAGCCACATCCTTGGGACACACATATGCCCATCTCTGCACAAAGTATTATAGCTTCTTCCCAAATTCAAATGGTGTTCCTAATACCATTTCATTTTTACTGTGGGTTTCCCACACCTTCAACTTAATATAGAAAGTCATCTCTTTTATTTGTTTACATTTGCTTAAAAGTAAGATATTGTTAAAAGGACTTCAGTTTTGTTTGTTTGTTTTAAGTTATATATTTTTCTGAGTATTAAACTAATACCTCTTTATTTTAAAAAACTGGAGAAAAATATAATTAAAAATAAACATTATTCAAAATCCGACATCAGCATATTGGATTACTTTCCAGCAAATATTCATTCTGCTCCTTCTTAGGGCAGAAGTATAGCTCCTGACTCACTGAGTTTGGGCTTGGTCATGCATTACCTGTGGCCTCTGGAATGTAGGAAGAAGTAACATGTTGAACTGGGTAGAAATGCCAGTTGAGAGAAAAAGTTTTCAGAAGCTTACTCTCTTGTACTACTGATGGCAGCCATGGCCAACCCTGCTCCTTCAGCTAGGGTTCCAGAATGAGAGACATGATAAACAGACTTACACAGAAGTCTGGATCCAACCCAGGTCAGATCTAGCCCACTTCCAGCTGGCCCTTTCTGAGGCTGAAATAAATGTTTCTTATTATAAGCCTCTGAGAGTTTGAGGTTGCCTGTTACACAGCAAAGTTGACATATATATTGACCTTTCAATGGAGATTTTATCTATTAGTGTATGTATATAGGTATGTGCACGCACACACACAAACATGCATACAGTTGACCCTTGAACAACGCAGGTTGTGCAGGTCCACTTATATGTGGATTTTTTTTTTTGAAAAATGCAGTAAGGGTACTGTAAATGTATTTTCTTTTGTGATTTTCTCAATAATATTTTTTTCTAGATTATTTTATTTTCAAGAATACAGTGTATAATACAAACACACAAAATAAGGGTTAATTTGTTACAGAACCTGGACTGGATGGCCCAACGGAAAAACCAAGTGGCACCTGGAGATCTTGGAGGATAGGTTTATTTAATGCTGGTGGGCTCAGAGGAGAGTGGTCTCCAAAGGTCTGAGCCCTGAGTACAAACAAAGGGGGCAATTTATACACATCTACTTCCGCATACCTGGCACTTTTGGTGCGTGCTCAAAGCGGGGCAGGGAGGAGAACCCAGAAGAGCCCCGGCCACAGATTTTCCTTATCATTCCCCCCTTTGATGCTCCTTTATTTTTTTTAAATATTTTATTTATTTATTTGAGAGAGAGAGAATGAGAGAAAGAGAGAGAGAGCACAAGAAGGGGGAGGGTCAGAGGGAGAAGCAGACTCCCTGCTAAGCAGGGAGCTGGATGTGGGATTCGATCCCGGGACTCCAGGATCATGACCTGAGCCGAAGGCAGTCGCTTAACCAACTGAGCCACCCAGGTGCCCTGATGCCCCTTTAAACACCTAGTTTAGAGGGCATCATTTTCATCTTCTAAGGCGCGATAGTGAGTAAGGAGTAACTGGAGTCTGATTTTAGCAATTTGAGTAATGATAAACCTAGTAAGGGCATTAAGAATACAAGGACCAAATGCTACTATGAAGAGAAGCAATAGGAGGGGGTCGATGAGGGGGGGCGAACCAAGGGAACCGTTGTGAGAGGGTATCCCACCAAGTTGTCCACTGAGGTGTTTCCCACCGGCGATGTACTTGTTCCTGTAGTTGGGCCAGAGTTTCTTGGACCACCCCCAACTCATTAGCATAGAAACAACATTCCTTCTGTAAGAAGAGGCAGAGCCCCCCTTGCGTGGCCATGAGCAAATTCGAGCCCATGCCTGTTTTGGAGGACCACTGAGGCCAGTGAATCGAGCTGGCACTGCAGGGCCAGGGCCAACTGAGTGAGGGCAGAAAAATCTGCTATAAGTTGTTGAGTTAACCCCTGGTACTGAACCTGAGACATCCCAACACCAGTGGTGCTGAGGGCAACACCTAATGCAGCCAGCAGGCTCACAATAAGAGGGATGGCCACGGGAGAGCACCAAGGGTGGCTAGGAGGTCTCCATATCAGTGGGGCATCACTCTCGAGGAGGACTGAAAGATCGGTTAAGAGACTGACAAGTGTACATGATTGATCACGTGGGGTGATGCAGATGTATACACCTTGATCACAAGCTAAAAAGGTGTTGTTAGGCGCACAGACCCGATTGTGGCCCATGATGGGAGAGGAAGAGTTGCTATACAGCAGTGCTGGAGCCAGAAAGGGATAATCTGAGGTCCCCAGTGCTGAGGTGGGAGGTGACACAGTAGATTGGTTGAGGATGACACCTAGGTATTGGACGGGACTGGGCTTCATACAGATCCCACTAGGGGTGGATTCGAGTTATTAAGTGCTTGGTGGGAGGCATTAATAATACCAGCAGTTGCGCTATAGATGCTTGCTGCGTTTGGATGGGGGACCTAGGGATGCGCCAGGGCGAGTTATTTTCTGTCTGACTCTGGGGGTTGACTGTAAGTCTTGGAGTGAACATGGACTTAATCATAAATTTGGCCATGGGGTCGGTCCCCATAGGGTGATATTGGCCCAACAGGAGAATGATTCCTGTAGCCCATGATGTGGCATTGGGTTCTAAGACTGAGAGGGTGAGTGGTATACAATGATTGTTAGAGCAAGAGGATGGGGTGGCATTGCCTGACAAGGAAATCTGGATGTCACTGCATTGTTTGAGGTGCCACCTGGTGGGCCATCGTTCCATTCCTGGCCAAGTCTCCACCCATGACTCACATCCCCAGGCTTAGGAGCAGAACTGAGGGCAGGTGTTTGGCTGTTGAGGTGTAGGGCCCCCATAGATGTAGATATCTACCAGACAGTAACCAGAGTGAGGGCCATGGTAGGAACACCATCTATGAGGGTCCCAGAAGGTATCAAGAAGCTGGCATCCATCAAAATGAAGTTTAACCTTTGGTGTGTGCCCATCCAGGTGGAAGAAGTCAGTGGGGGCACTGGTGCAGGATTGAGGGGGATAAGCTGGAAAGTCCATTTTCCAGTAACAGTGATACGAGAGTCTGCCCTCCTTGCCTGGCTGGGCAAGTTAGAGACAGTGAGGAGGAACAGCACACCAGGTAGCTGGGAAGACTGGGACTGACTGGGCCAGGAAAACCACGGTGAAATCCGCTCAGGAGTAGACAGCAGAGGGCCAAAAAACAGGATCTATGACCTTAGGTAGAGGGAGCCATCATGGCTAACCGGTCAGCAGATGAAACCTGTGAACAAGTGAGTGCAGTAATACACCCTAGGGACATCCAATAAGCAATGACAATAGTAAGTCTCCGGGGGAAAGTCCAGTCAGGAGGGGCAACAGTGTAGAGTCCAACTCCCAAGATGAGGGCAATCATGCCAATGAGAGCCAGGGACCACAGTGAGCAGGTGTCCATCAGTTGGTGGGGTCTCTTCGAAGGTGAAGCTGGAGTGGGTTCGTGAAGTCTGGCTGGATTCTCCACTTGCATGGCTCCTCGTCTGAATGATGAGCTTTCTTCACTCTGGAGTGGTGGACCCACGGGGTGACAACTGAGACCTGAGGGCAGTAGGGGTGGTTAGAACAACAGTGTGGGGCCCTGTCCACTGCGGATTGAGGGGGTCTTTCTTTCAATCTTTGACCCAAAGTGAGTCCTCTGTCTGGAAGGAGTATACCTGAGACCCTAGGGAGATTGGGGCCCTCTCGATGGTGTACTTTTGTAATTTATTTAGGGTGGCCCCCAGAGCCAGAAGCTGTTCCTTTATCCCTTTATCTCCAACCTAATTGCAAGTTTCCTTGAAGGCTTCCCAAGCACGGGGGAGGCCGTCCATATATTAATTCGAATGGGGAGAAACCTGATGTCCCAGGAGTGCAGCGAGGACACAGGAGAGCTAGGGGTAGCAGATGTGGCCATGGGAGGTTAGTCTCCTGACAAAACTTTGCTAAGGTTCCCTCGAGGGTGCGATTCATTCTCTCTACTTTCCCTGAACTTTGGGGCCGGTAAGCCGTGTGGAGTCTCCAGGTGATGTTGAGAGATTTGGTCAAGACCTGTACAATGTCTGCCACAAATGCGGGTCCATTGTCACTATGGATTGTTAATGGCATGCCAAACCAGGGCATGATCTCCCGCAAGAGGACTTTAGCTACTTCCCAGCTTGCTCTGTCCTAGTCAGGAAGGCTTCGACCCACCCAGAGTATGTGCATCTGAACCCCCTGCTCAGCTCCCCATCTGTGAAGTCTACCTCTAGATCTTCGAAGGGGGTTGCTCCCATCCTCTGGACACCTGGCAGGGGCTGTGGTGCAGACCGAGCATTATTTTTAGCACATGTTATTTATCGTTCACTCATTGTTCGGCATAGTGCTAGCAGCTGACTGATTTGCTTCTTGAGAAGGGCCTCTAATGCAGTTTTCCCCAGATGAGTGAGTTGGTGGTATTCCTTGACTAGATGCCCTCCAGTTGCTGTTGGAACAAAGATGCACCCATCTGGCATCATCCACCACCCCTTTTCAGTCAGGGTGGCTCCCTCAGCCATGGCCCATTCCTTTTCCTTTTTAGTGTAACTGGGTGGAGGAATTTCTTCCAGGGGTGTTAGGGCCATGGTGAGGGAAGGGGCTCTGTTCATGTCCTCACTGGCTGCGGTCTTGGCTGCCTCACCTGCCAGAGGATTTCCCCATGCTATGGGGTCGTCTCCTCTCTGGTGTCGCTTACAGTGCAGGACTGCTACTTCCTTTGGAAACCAGACAGCTTTGAGGAGTCTCAGTATCTCCTTGTTTTTGATAGTTTTTCCTGTGGCAGTTAGGAGGCCCCTTTCCTTGTGTAGATGGCTCCATGTATATGTACAGTAGCAAAGGTGTACCGAGAGTCAGTATAAACGTTGACTTATTTGCCTTCACCAAGGGTGAGGGCTCAGACTAAGGCATATAATGCAGCCTGTTGAGCTGACCATCCAGCTTGTAATGCTTAGCTTCTAGGACTTCAGTGGTTGTGATTACTGCATAACCCACTTTTCAGGCACCCTCTTGTAGGTAACTGCTGCCATTGATGAACAGCGTGAGCTCTGGATTCTTTATGGCTTAATCCCGCAGATCTGGATGGCTCGAGTAGACTTCATTAGTCTACTCTGGGTGAGTACCCTGAGCACTATTTTTTCCTTTTCACGCACAAAGAAATTGAAGGGTTTCTCTACATCTGGTAGGCCCAGGGTGGTCTTTATCTCTGTGAAAGCGGCTTCTGCTATTCCAGGCTAGTCGAGGTGGGTTGTTTTCAGCCCATACTGAAGGGAAGGTGAGTCAGAACTCCAGCAGGCTGTTCGGTTGGGCCTGGGCACAGAATAGCCTCCATTCTTCTTCCCTTGGCATGGTAATTGCTAGTATTAGAGACCTGTCTCCTTCTGCCTTGGGTTCAATCAGAGGCTAGTGTGTCCAGTGGGCTCAAAGGTTATCTGAGCCCTAAGCTTGGAGAGTATGTCTCGGCCCAGGGGAGGGATGGGGCAATCAGGCAGATAAAGGAATTCATGTCAGACCTTGTGGCCCCCGAGTTCACAATGGCGAGCCTGGCAAAAGGCCTGCTGTATTGCCCGCATCCTGGTGGCCCCAAGGATGGTCGCAGTCCTTTTGCTGACAGGGGCCAATGGGGAGGTGACAACAGAGTGCTCGGCCCCAGTATCAACCATAAAAGTCACTGGTTGGCCCCCCACCTTCATTCTGACTGTGGGCTGTTGGAGGTGTTTACCATCTGTTGGCTTTCCTGTGCCTCAGGGTCAAATGGAGTGTATATCCTGTAGGCTTCACATAGTCTTTCACAGTAGTCCCCGGGGGACTCCCCTGGTTGTTGGGTGACCAAGGATACCTTAGTCATGTTCATGGGTTTCTTAGCTCCTGCCCAGATTCCCTGGAGGAGGGCCTCCTGGTATCAGCGGATGTGTGCCTGTCCCTCAGTTGTGGTGAAGTCCCATGCTGGGCGCTCTTTGGGTGTGGCCGTATTAGTCCAGGCAGCAGGGTTGATGACTCCCGCTGGTATGTGCTCTTCCAGGTACTGCCATGCACCTTTCATTATTCTCCTCCTTTCCTCTGTGTCAAACAGGGTGCAGAGTAACTGTTGGCAGTCTTCCCAGGTTGGCCGATGAGTCTGGAAGAGGGATTCTATGAGGTCTACCATGCCTGTGGTTTTTCAGAGTAGGATGGGGTGTTATGGTGTCTGGAGCTGAAGGGCCAGGTGTAGGCAATCTTGGGGATATGTACAGTGGGGGCAGGGTCAGTTCTTCCTTGGGATCTCCAGCTAGGATTTGTGGAGACTGGGGCTTTTGCTGATTTTCTTTAGGTCGCTTGGATGAGGCAATTAAGACTCTGGCCTGTCCCTGCCTATTGCAAGCGAATCGCACCCAGGGGGGAAGGGTCCAAGCAATTCCTAGCCAGGAGTCAGTGTAGGGAAACTGGTCAGGGTGTCCTGGTTCTCCTGTTACAACTCGCCATACTCGACGAATCGCTGGGACATCCAATGTCTCTTCTGAAGGCCACCCAACATCAAATGTGGGCCACTCCAATTCACATAGCATTCTCAACTTGCCGGGGTTCATCCTGACTCCACAGTCTCCCGAAAACCCCTTCTTGAAATTTTTGATCATGGTCTCTAGAACTGTAGGTTTACTCTGCCCTGACCCCATGTTGATGTCCCCATATGCGGTGGCACATAGACAGACAAAAGGGGGGGTACCTCCTAAGATGAGGAGACCAATCAGATGCCCATCTGGCCGTGTCCCGAAGGAGCTTGGGTGAGGCTTAGCTGTAGCAGTCTCATCGTTGTGGCTTATGATTGGAAATCATTCTGATGCCACCATAGACCGTATGCCGTTCACCACGGAATTACAGATGAGCCCACTCAGACTCTGTAGGCTTCTGGGGACCTTAAGGGTGCCTGCCTATGGAGTCACAGAATCAGTCCGCTTGAGCAAGCTGGGTTGGACTGCACATTCACTCACACATTCACACTCCAGAAGTGTTTACATTCCCTCCCTGGGAATCCCTACCTGTGATACCTCTAAGAGGTCTCTGGGAGGTGATCAGGCTCCCCTTCCACCCCAATGGAGGTGGGCCTTCCTGGGTCCTGCGGCCCCAGGCCTTATCAGAATCCAACGTCAGGACCAGGTCCTCACCTGCCAAGTCTCCTGGAGTCTGGCGGGAACACAGGCGGGGGGTCAGCCCAAGGAGACCGGGGCGGGAGACTGCCAAAAATTAGGCAGGGTGCATCTTCTCTGTTATGATCCTTCATTACATCACTGCCCTGCCGTTGCCCCAAACCTGTGGCAACAATGGGCCAGCACGGTTGGGCTTCCTGGTCAGGGAACAAAATGTTATGGAACCTGGACTGGATCGCCTGACGGAAGAACCAAGTGGCACTGGGAGATGTTGGAGGATAGGAGGCTTATTTAACACCTGCGGGCCCAGAGGAGAGTGGTCTCCAAAGGTCTGAACCCTGAGCACAAACAAAGGGGGCAATTTATACACATCTACTTCCGCATACCTGGCACTTTTGGCGCGAGCGCGAAGCGGGGCAGGGAGAAGAACCCGGATTGGTCCACACAGGAAGCAGAGCAGGGGGAAGAACCCGGAAAAGCCCCAGGGCATGGACTGGGACTCTCTCGCTGGCTTGGTCGGCCATCTTAGGACACAGATTGTCCTTATCAAATTGACTTTTATGTTATCAGTAAAACTGCTGGTTAACAGTAGGTTATTCGTAGTTAAGTTTTGGGGGATTCAAAATTACATGCAAATTTTCAACTATGTGGTGGTCAGCACCCCTAGCCCCCATGTTGTTCAAAGGTCAGCTGTACATTCATTCTGGCATATTTTTTTCCAGGCATCCATTGTTTCTTTGTCTTTCTCAGTATGTGTGTGTATATAACATATGTATGGTTAGGGGCATATATGGGTTATATAAGTATACTGTGTGTGTGTGTCTGTGTGTGTACCTATATATACAGTAAATCACATACACAAACACACAGATTTAAAACAGATCATCAGTAAGGTGATGAACCCATCATAATTCTCCTGGAACTTAACTTGTTTTAGCATTGAAAGTTCCCTGTCCTGGAACACTTCTCAGTCTTAGGCAAAGAAGACTGTTATCACTGTACTTCTTACCTTGTTTTTTTTTTTAAATAATTTTTCTAGTTTAACGGGACTTGAACAAAATTCTTAAATTTCGTTGCATGTTCTTCTCAGTCTGTAGGAATTTCAGAGTACCCCATCATATGCACACATAACACACCCAATTTAACCAATCACCTCACGTTAGATGTTTCAATTATTTTTTGTCATTTTTTTTTTTAAGATTTTATTTATTTGACAGAGAGAGACACAGCGAGAGAGGGAACACAAGCAGGGGGAGTGGGAGAGGGAGAAGCAGGCTTCCCGCTGAGCAGGGAGCCCAATGCAGGGCTCGATCCCAGGACCCTGGGATCATGACCCAAGCCGAAGACAGACACTTAATGACTGAGCCACCCAGGCGCCCCTGTCATTTTTTTTTTCTTGTAAGTTTGAAAACATTTTCTTTTAATCTTTGATTCAATTGTGGGTTATTTTTTCACATTTTATCATCATTATTCATGACATAGAATTTTACCCTTTGAGAGACTAATTTATTTTATGAATTCAATAGCTTAATTTTAAAATACTTTAGTAGAAGATAAAATGTTTTGAAGCAACAACATAGTTATAATTTATATCACAACACAATTTTTACTCAAAGTTTATGTAATAGCAAATACAATCCCTTTAATAGTTATCTCAAATGCCATGGAGCCACATGTTCTTTCTATTCAATATGTAAGCCTTAGTACCTACCCTCATTTGACTTTCAAAAGAAGTGCATAAATAAAATATGCACACCTGAAAAATAAAGGTACAATATTAATAGTATGGGACATGTAAAGTATGATATTAATATCAAGTGCTCCATGGTTGTGAGGAAGTAAACAAATAGTACAAGTTAGTGTGGCCAAGCAAAGCTTCCTCAAGAAGAAAAGATACGAAGTAAAGGGACACTAGATATGTTGTATGGAACTTCCTATCTATTTTTGTAAGTATTTACATGGTACAAAATGAAATTAGGACTCTATATATGTAATAAAACTGTAACTGTGCAGTTAAAGGCTGGAGTCTGTAAAGGAAAGATTCATTGGGATGAAGCAACGGGGAACGTTTGTGAGAGAGAAGGCATTTGAGCAGGATCAGGAAGCCTTTTCCAGATCTGATGCATAAGTCATTTATATCTCCCATATCTACAAACACAGCAATAAATTAATAAATAAAAATGATGATGTTACACAACGCGGAGTACTAACCACTATACCATCATAGTGAGCTACAAGGCACGTGTTGTAATGAGCACTGGATGTTATATGCAACTAATGAATCGTTAAACACTACATCAAAATCTAATGATGTACTATATGCTGGCTAACTGAACATAATAAAATAATGATGACATTTCTGAGATGGCTTCTGAATGTGTATAAGAAGAAAATATTTCATGCAAATATCTTGATAAATAGTATTACTTTAAAAATAGACCTGTAAAAAGCCTTGTCGAAAATAGGGTTAAGAGGGTTACATTCAAACTGTATAATTCTGTCTTTGAATCTCTTCATGAAACTTCTAAAAATTCACGTTATGTTTTAGACATGTTATCCTGTTCTTTCTGGTATCAGTAAAAGTGCTTATATGTTTTGATGTACAGTAGTAAAATGGCAATTGTAAGTCATATTCCTGGAACAGTCTCATGAAAACATGGTATTCCCTTTCATGGCATGACAAACTACACAAAATATAGTAGTAAACATTACCTTGCCAATTCTTAGAAAAAGGAGACATTAAAAATAAAATGCTACACTGCATGGAGAACAAAACAAAATAGTACTCCTTTGTATCTTTATCCAAAGCAATTGTCATAGACAGGTGAGTGTTGACCATAACAAGAATGAAATCACTCCCAAACACACAATTTAAGTAAACCAAGCAGCTAGTGGTATTAACACTTAAAGGTGTCACATGTGTTTCAAGAAGAAAAAATAGCTTGTATAGAACATTTTCTGGATCAGCTTGCAGATTTATTAGTCATCCTCCAATACCTTGAGACCAATTCAATTTGTCAGAGCTCAATATCATTGCCATTTCCCTCAGAATCTTGGGTTTTAAATCAAGGCCAACATTGCAAGTAACCTTGGAGGGAAAACAAAATTTATAGTATTGCTGTAAGGCCCATGTCTCAAAGGGATTTAAATCATCTGAATAATCCATTCTTATTTTTTTTCCCTAGAGGTATGAAGAGGACAACTACAAGTATGTTTAACATTGTAAGTAATGATATTACATGAGCAGTCAGAGTGTTCAATAGAACAGTTGAATGTTTTATGTTTATTAAAATTTTGAGCTTAAAGACAAAAATATGTACATATAAGTTACTTATGTAATTGCTGAGACTGTTTAACTTTGTTTGTCTGCACAAACTTATGGGAAGACCATTATTCAAGGAGTCTCTTAAAATCAAACCAAAAATACACATGGGGATGCCAAAGTGAGGTGTGAGGAGGTGGCTTGCAAATGTAACTGCAAATCCTCTTCTTGTTATTCTGAAAAATGCAATACATTAAAGATGTATTAATCTATTTCCATTAGGGAGTGTAAGCACTGGAAGAAGTTCAGTCTTAAGATCCATCTTCACATACCTGAAGAATTAGACAGATTAGGAACATTATACACCTAACAAAGAAAACGTATTTAGTCATTTGTCTCCATTAGTTCTCCAGATTAAGTAAATTATGGAAAATTCTGAATTTTCTATTTTACTGTGTACTTGTAAGGCTTTTTAAAATGTTTTATTTATTTATTGTTCAAAGATATAGTAGGCAATCAGCTATGCTTAAAATATTCAGTGGCCAGCTTAGAAATGTCCCGGCCATCCTATTTCCTCTCTTTCCCTAACTCGTTTTCCCTTTCCTTCACTCCTGCCTCCCTGAATTCGCATATTGTATAATCAGCTCAGGCTGCTAGAGCAAAATACCATGGACTGGATCACTTAAACAACAAATTTATTTTCTAACATTTCTGCTGGCTGGAAGTCAGAGATCAGAGGCCAGCATGGCCCAGTTTTGGTAAGAGCTCCCTCCCTGGCTTGTAGACCACTGCCTTATGTTGTGTCTTCTTGTGGTGGAGAGAGTTCTGATAAAGGTATGAGTTCATCAGATCAGGCCTCCACCCTTATGATCTCATTTAACTTAATCACCTCCTTAAAGACCCTATCTCCAGTACGGTCACATTGGGGGTTAGGGCTTCCACATATGAAATTTGGACTGACACAAATCAGTCCACAGCATGTACTTTAATAAATATTAACACAGAAACTTTTGCCTCAGAATCTGCTTCCTTGGAACCAAAGCTTAAATCCCTCTCAGAATATATTTGAGCACTTCTATATTGTTTGTACTGGCAATAATAATATTGTAATATTTTTACGTGCATATACATATGAATGAAAAGATGAAATCTGGCTCTTTAATAAATCACTACAATTAGCATACAAACAGATTCTTTCTCTTGTCCATTTTTTCTTTGTTGCCATTTCTCTTCCCATGGCCAATTACTTTTTGCTCCTTGCATAAGCATTCTCAAAGTAATTATCTGAGTTTTTCATGTCACATTTGTTTTCTCCGATTCTCCCTTAAATCACTCCCATCAAGCTTTCAGTCCGCTGCTACACCAATGTCGCTCGCCTTTCTCATGATAGATATTTTTCAGGATGTCTGCCATCAATTCCTTCTTTCCTATACAAGCATGCATTAACATGAAACTGGGCTCACCTTAGTTAATTATTTGATCAACAGCATTCAGCAAAAGTGACATTTGGAAGAAAGAAAGAAAGAAAGAAAGAAAGAAAGAAAAGAAAAGAAAGAGAAAGAAAGAAAGAAAGAAAGAAAGAAAGAAAAGAAAAGGAAAGAAAAGAAAAGAAAGAGAAAGAAGAAAGAAAGAAAGAAAGAAAAGAAAGAAAGAAAGAAAGAAAGAAAGAAAGAAAGAAAGAAAAAGAAAGAAAGAAAAGAAGAAAGAAAGAAAGAAAAAGAAGAAAGAAAGAAAGAAAGAAAGAAAGAAAGAAGAAAGAAAGAAAGAAAGAAAGAAAGAAGAAAGAAAGAAAAGAGAAAAGAAAGAAAGAAAGAGAAAAAGAAAGAAAGAAAGAGAAAGAAGAAAGAAAGAAAGAAAGAAAGAAAGAAAGAAGAGAAAAAGAAAGAAAGAAGAAAGAAAAAGAAAGAAAGAAAGAAAGAAAAGAAAGAAAGAAAAAGAAAAAAGAAAGAAAGAAGAAAGAAGAAGAAAGAAAGAAAGAAAGAAAAGAAAGAAGGAAAGAAAGAAAGAAGGAAAGAAAGAATATAGCTTTGGTTTCATCAGGTCAGATTTAAAAAATTGAAAGTTTGCATAAAATTATATCTCATCTCTTAATTATGGCAATCACTATTCCAGATATTTTAAATGTTATTAAAATGTATTGTACTAAATAATATGCTAGAAAATACAACTTGTGGTTGAATATCATGTCTGATTCATTTCAAAATCATTGATATCCAATCCACCTATATCACTCCTACAGAGTAGAAACTAAAAGTAACCACATTTACATCCTCAACCAAAAACTCTCTAAGATTTCATGATACCAACCGATTTTTATACACCCATACATCGTAGCCTATTTTATAGCTTCTCCAACGGAGAGTTTTAGTTGAGATCACCATTTGAAGATAGTCTGTATTAAGTCAGGCTTCCTGTCGCCCCCCAACCCACCACCCCTCCCCAGGAAATAGTTCTTTTTAAGCTTAGATGTGGTACCATCATTGAGGTTTTAATTTAGGAACACCTTTATCAAAGTAGTACTTAATTACTGCTGACTCTTGAAGTTAACTCCTCTATGATATTTTCTCTTCCCATATAAAAGCCATGGTCTTGTAAGATTTCTGGTAGGTTTGTGCCTATGCTATAATTTTTGCCTCCCCTTCTCTTTACATGCTATTGTCTGTAACTGACACAAACATGTAGTCAGAAACAAAACCAGCAACTGGCTCTCTACAATTTACCATTCCCAGAGAGTTCAGTAATGTATATTTGAGCACTGCCCTCAATTTTACCAACACGCTCAGCCCCTAAGTGTCACATTTTGCTAAAAGTTCCTTGGGGGAGAAGTTATAATGACTACAAATTGACATATTTTTCATAAATAACCCAGGGAATTTCATTCTACTGGTATAATGCACAGTCTCACTCCTAAAAACGAAAATGTCCACTGTACTTTATTCGCCCAACCTTATGAACACATCTATATCTGTGATGACAACTGTTACAGCAATCATAGAATTTGCATTTGGCTTATGTCACACATGAATCAGTGTAGGTGTTGCATAATCATTGTTCTTTCACAGAGTGACCATTTTGTGAATTAGCATTCTACTTGGTACATAATAGGTACTCAATAAAAATATGTTGACTGAAAACATAAAATGAAGAGTTGAAGTTTAATTTCAGCATATTAAAAAAGAAAAGTCACTCATAACACAGAATTATCAAGACAATGTAATACTCCAAGATATATCACTCATTAACTATATGATTCTAAACAATAACTTGATGTGATTGCATAATACCTCACACAATACTGCTGTGAGTATTAAGTAAATGATGCATCCCAATCACCTAGCTTCTGCCTGATGCACTGGAAGAATTCAATACATCTTGAAAGCAAACAATAGAGGGCACCAACAAAACATTTTTTTAAATAAAATATAGATTTTAGAGATTCTTTTGGAAAGGATCACAGGAAGAAGAAGGAGGATAATTGTTCTGAAAATAAAGGTTGTTTGATGACACTGTTCAATACCCATAGAGAGGGCAACCAAGGAATGAAGTTGACACGTAAAGCAAATTAGAAATGACTTGACCTTTTATAATCTCCCTATTGATCTCACTGCCATTAGTGACATCTCTTCCTTTCATCTATATCATTGTTAGAGTTAGATTTCTGAAATGAAAATCTTCATATATCCGTACAATGCTGACATTTTTCAATAGTTCTTATAAGCTACAGGGTGGAGTCCAGTCTCCTTAACACTGGGTATAAGTGTTATCAGAACCCTGCCAGCCATTTCCATAAAATCTCTTACCATGTGCCCCCATCAACTGGGGGACAGCAGAAGCAAATTTCTAGTCGTTCTCTGCCTGTGTCAAGTGATTTCGTGCTCTGTGCTCTGGTTTATAAGTGCCTGGAACGACTTTAAGTACCTCTTCTAACTAGCAGACTCTTTTTTATCATTACCAATCTTATTTAGAGATCACTGACTCTTCGCATAATTTCCTGACTCTCTAGACACATTTATTTACATCCTTCTTTTTCTAGTCATTCAAATTACTTGTACTATGGCAGGAGTCCAGTAGTAATTATATGTTTACTTATGTTCCACTGTACTTCAGTGCAGGCCAACTCTAGGCAAGCAGTGTATATTTCTTCTTGTTGACCTGGGATATAAAATGACTGCCAAAGAAGGTGATATTCAAAAACTGATGAACTAAAATAAAAGCTAACATATGGCCCTTTACTTGTAATGCTTAAATTATTTAATGACTCACTAGTATTTGCTATTTATGGACACAGGAGGGTTGGAGTCAAAATGGTGTGGCTTGAGTGTCTTGGCTGTATAATAGAAGGTCACATTTCTCAAGTGCTTTGGTCTCTATCAGCTCCTTCACTACATGGGGATATTTTACCTCACAGTGTTGTTCAATTGATAACATCCTTAAACAGTGTTATCACATTGCTTACATAGTAGGTACTTACTGGATGTAAGTCCTATGCTACCTTGTGCTTTGCCTCTGTAGTCAGCCACTAGTTTTTCATTGTATTACTAAAACTCCTTAATACAAAAGGGATTGGATGATATAGAAGAGAAAACCAACTGATAATTTTTTCTAAGAAAAAATGTTAACCACTACCAAATCTTCTATATTGAGCACCGAATCAGAGAACTCAGCATTTCTGAGATCTCTGAAAACCAGAACATCAGCACTGTAGGCCAATCAGCCTATTCTGTGTGTGCAGGCATTTGTTTTGGAAAGACTCACAATGGGATAATTACCTATTCACTTTAAAAGCCTTGGCTGTAGCTACCACTGAATCAATGTAAGTTAATGTAGCAGATCAAATTTTTTTCTTTTAGTTAGTTTTCTTCTAAAACTGTGAAAGATAATGAGTAATAGAAGATGAAAGCGCAAACATACACTCACATATCTAAAGGAAAATACTTTATCTTCTCACACTAAATATGCAGTAAATGATGCAAAACACAAAATACATTTTGCACAGTATTTCTCCCAGACACCAAATTTAGAAATAAATCCAAGCTATGACTAAGACTATGAATTTAGCTAGATTTTAATGCTAGAATAAGAAACCAACAGTCTGGGAAAATTTCCAACCTTAGCAAACAACCATAAGTAGCTTTCTTTTCTCTCTGAGCTTTTATTTCTGACTACCTCAGAAGCATGCTACCTTCTTCATTCATCCAGAGAGTCATGGTTTTAAACTTATTGAACTAAAGACGTTAGAGACTCTTGAGAAGTCGCAGACAATGGATCACCAGAGATTGAAAGAGGAAGAAGAAATTTTCCATCAGAATCTATCATTAACAGCAATATAAAGCACATAATCATTCTCTTAATGTTCAACATAAAATAAAATGTAATGTTACCTTGTAAAATTCATTTTGGCATAATGATAGTATGGATTAAGGTATTATCTGTCAGTCTTGGTGATAATAAGTGAAAAGAATGATAGGCAGATTCACTCCCCCCACCAACATATTAAAACAAAAATAAAAACCTTAAAGTAATCTGCCATTAGGAAACATTTACATTTATCTATGCCAACTCATGATTTATTGATTTTATCAATAAATTATTCAGGACACACACTGATGATAGAATTGCCCTGTCACACAACTATGGAAACAAACAAGAAGCCTAACTGAAAAAAAGGGTGTCAGTTCCCACAGGTTCAGTTGCTTTGTGAAATAACAAGCATACATACATGTGATAAAAGTATAATCAATAAAAATAACATTATTGATGGTCATGAGGCTTTTTTTTTACTATTGACTATCTGAATTATAATCAATAATGCCGTCTAATACCAAAATTACCTCAGAGTTGTACATCCAAAATATAAGTAATGAAATGTTGAAAACAATCTTAGTATGCATAGATCACCAGAAAAAATCGAGGCAATCTCTATTAAAGCTCCAAAACATTAGAAAGGGTATAGAAATCTATAATTTACTAGATTGTATATATATATATATATATATATGAAATATATATATAAGAAATCTATAATTTACTAGATTATATATATGTGTATATATATATATATAAAATAATGATGGTCAACTGGTTCTGAGAAATTTGTTTAAATCTTTCAGAAACATATTCTACATAAATATTAGAGTATCCCATATGAATATTGAGAAATTATGTAGTGCACACCCACATTAACTTGATTAGATAACTGTTCACATTTTTTCCATATTTGTATCTCCTATTTTTGCTAAATGCTCACATAAATTATTGACATTATGAAACTTCACTATGAAATATTGTATGCTTTCCAAATAAATAAGCAATTTTAGTCCTTAAAAGTAATATCCCATTACATCTAAGAAAATTAACAATTATGACCACTTCAAAGTCATTATTCATTAATATAATCTAACACACATTTTATATTCAAGTTCCCAAATTCCTAGTGCTGCTGAAGTAAACCACCAAGTGAGGGTGAAGTTCACTTTATTTATCCCTTGTCAAATTACATTTTTTCCCCCTTGAAACTAGAAATACTGGGTAGTGTGATATTTTCATATTCTGCGAACGATATGTTTACATCAACTTTTCATCCTGTAGCCATAAAATGATGATGTTTTCCTAAGTTTTTTTTTTCCCCTCACATTTATTGCGCTGTACTCTTCTATTAAGAAGAGCTTTTCCACATCAACTAAAGCCATATGGTTGCTGTGTGATATAGTATCTCCTTTCACGTCTCTTCGTTGACGGGGGTTTCTTTTCTGTAAAATCGTGGTATCATAGAGACTTTTCATGTGGTGAAAAAATTTTTTTGTTTGATTATAAGTGGCTTTCTCTCTCTCTTTCATTTATTATGGCCTCACAGATTTTTACATGTTTAATTTTTTCAAAAAATTACGGTAGTTGTTCCATTAAAACATTATTGAAGTATAACATGCAGATAGGAAAATATACATCGCAGAAGTACATAACTGGATAAGTTTTCACAAAGTACAACACACTTAATATTCAGATCAAAAAGAGAACCATAGGAGCATCTCAGAAACCTCCCTCATGCCCCTCTCTAGGTAAGTCCCCAAATATCTACCATCACTTTTAAAACAACAAAATAGCATTGTTTGCGAACTTTAGAATATTGAATTTTACATTATGTATTGTTTTGTGTTTGGAGCCTTTCAGCCAACATTGTATTTATGAGATTTATCCATATTGTAGCATATAGTTGTGATGTGTTCATTCTCACTGCTGTAGTCTCCTATTGCATTTTTGAATATGCAGCAATTTATCCATTCTACTGTTTTGGGGGAATGTACAGTTTCCAAATTTGGATTATTTCAAATAATGTTACTATGAATATTTTTATATATATATCTTTTGTTTGATAGATATGTGCTTTTCTCTTGGGTATGCATATATAAAATATAGATATAGCATTCCACATGTGTGCAAGTATTATATACATACATACCAACACTGCTGTCAATAATATATGAGGGTCCTAATGCTACATCCCTGCCAACTCGATATTTTTTCTGCTTTTTTTACTTCAGCTATTCTAATGAATAATCAGTGGGAATACACTGTGGTTTCATTTGTATTTCCCTGACGACTAATAAAAATAAAACACCTTTTTGTATGTTCACTGGTCTGTTGTGTATTCACTTATTTTTGTGTATAATGCTTGTTTGTTATTTCTCCCAGACTATTGTTAGGTTGTCTGTCTTTCTTATGATTTATAGGATATTTGTAGGATTTATCCTGAATAAGAGTCCCTAGTAAGATATAAGTATTGAGAATAACTGCCCTCCAAAACACAGAGCCACAGTTCTCCCTTTTCACTATTAAAGGTGTCATACCTTAAAATAATCCATTTTTAAAAGTTTTCCTTAGTCCTTTTTGTATTTGTTAAAAATATTTTTCCATTCCAAAGCCATGAAGATGTTCTCCTATGTTTTCTTCCAAATCTCTATTGTTTTACCATTCACATTTGTTGTGAAATATCTGGAGATTACTTGTCCTTTTATACATGACTGGATTAGTAAACTAATACTTGGTTTAGGATTTTCTACTTTTACTTTGTTGTTGTTTTCATTGCTCTTGGGTAACATCTAGGGTAGAATCACTAGGTCAATGTTAATTCTACAAAAAATCTGCCAAAATATTTTCCAGAGTGATTGTGCCATGTGTGTTCTCAAAAACGTATGACAGTTCTAGTTGCTCCAAATCTTCAACAACATGTTGCATTATAAGTCTTATTAATTTTAGAGATGCTGGTCGATATGCAGTAGTATCTTATTGGTGGTTTTAATTGACATTTCTCTAATAAATAATAACGTCGAGTATCTTTTCATATGTTTGCCATCTGTATAAATTGTTGACATGTGTATTTAAATCATTGATCCATTTTTTATGAAGTTGTTTTTGTTTTTATAAGGAGCTTTCATAGTATTTTACATTCTCTGGATGTAACTCTTTTATTATGTATGTTTATTATTACTATTCTGTAGATTTCCTTTTCAGAAAAACTTAAATTTGATGAAGTGTAATTCCTCAATGTTTCCTTTTATAATCAGTTCCCTTTTTATCCTACTTAAAACAATTGCTTGGCACAAAGTCATTAAGATTGTCAGCTTTCCGATGCCTTTGAATTTATAATTTTTGTAATTGTATAGATTTTTAGTTGTTCTTAGCAGGAACATTGGCTTGCTGCCAACACTATCTCTTACCCAGAACTAGACTTTATTTTTTTGCTGTTCAAATATTCAATTATGTTTAAAATTAAATAGGAAGGTTTCTGAAAGAAGCAAGTTCTCCATCAATTTCATTATTTATAGTTAAATAGCTTTTATTTGATATCTGAGAATATCTGATTAGCTCTTAGGAAGACATTTGATTGTGCGTTAGACAACTTCAATAGGGTTTGGTCTTTCAAACCGAAATGCCCTTATTAACAGTCTAAAACGTGATTTAAGATTTAAGTTTTTCTTCACAGGTTTCCTATAAAATATATGAAGAAAATTTTGAAAAATTGAAGAAATATTTCACTAATAAATTAATAAAATGTAGCCATATCAGCAGATATACCAACAATTTCCACCCCGATGCCCGATAGTCACTCTGAACTACTGAACCAAAGATATAGAGATTCCAATAAAATTCTGGAGTTATTTCCTAAAGATTCAAAAAAGATGTTATTCTCACCTCACAGTGAGCTATTTCAGAATTCTTCATAGTCTCTATGCTAAAGAGAAGGAAAAGACTTTCTTCTTCTTTTTCTTCTTTTACTTATTATTTCTTTTAGTAATCTCTAAACTCATTATGGGGCTCAAACCCATGACCCTAAGATCAAGAGTCGCACACTCTTCAGATTGAGCCAGCCAGGATCCCCTTATTGTTTTTTGACCCAACCATTTGTGTTCTGTATCTCCACTACTCCCCTCTAAAGCTTGGGAAACCACACCTAATTGCAGTATATCAAGATTTATAGCAGTTTAGTAAGAAATAAGCAATTAAAAAATACAGTAAACACTGGTCATGTACATTTTAAGTTCATTGTAACAATAAGCTTGAGAAAATAATAAGGCAAATAATTTGATATAACATACATAATATATCTGAGATTGACTTTTTTAAACAATCAGGAATGATTTTACTTTACTTTAAATTTTACTTTAAAATCAGAAAATTTCAAAATTATAGCATCTAAATAAGAGTCTACCTGATAATAGTTATGAATTTCTTAAATCTGAATTAGGTACACATCTAAATAGACAGTTAATTTAATTTCTGTATAATTTAGATATTCAGGAAATATTGAAGAAATTATGGTTTGTTCTTCTGTATACTTACGTGCAATCCTTTCAGAGAAATGTTCTCAAGGTTTGTAATTATTTCCTACTGTAGGTAATGGTCCTCTGAAAAATCAGGTGAACATTTTTGTAATGTTTCTAGTTCTACCTGTGCTGTAGACCCCATCAAGAGAAGAATTCTTAGAATTTATAAAAATATACAGACATTTTATATAAATCAGGATTAGGTTCAGGTGCATATAATAAATTGCATTAACATATTAGGATTTATTCTCTCACATTAAAATAAAAACAAAACAAAACAAACACCACCAAAGTGGGGGGGGGGGCAATGACAACAACAACAAAATACAAGCAGTGCTGGGATAACACAAAACCTTCGTGAAGTCATTTAACTCTTCTCTCCTCTAGGCTGACTTCCACACAAGGTCACACAGGCCATAGACCAATATAACTAGTACAGCCTTCATGTTCTGTTCTTTCAGGAAAAAGGAAGGAGACAGGAAGGAGAGCAAAAGGGCACTTAAACAGCGTGGCAAGCAATTTTAATCAGCCTTCCTGGAAGTTCCACATATTTCTGCTTACAAATCCTCGGCCAGAACTTAGTCTCAAGGTCACACCAAGCTGCAAAGGAGGTTGGGAAATACAGGCTAGGATATGTGCCCAGGTAAAAATTGGCGCTCTGTTCCAAAGCAAATGGAAGAAAGTTGATTTGGGGTAAAAAATCATGAAAGCCACAGTTTGCCCTTTGCCTGCCCTAATTCATGTACATCCTCTTTTCTGTAACAGACCACGCTTTACCTCTTATAACCCCAAATTCTCCCTTTAAGTTACCACTAGACCTTGTTCTGGACTCATGAAACCTTCCAGATTGGGATCATCTGTGTCTTCTCATGCTCTTGTAACCTAAAAGCTGAATGAAAACACCTGCAGTTCAAAATCACTCATTTCACATTGATGGACAAGGAACAATAGCTCATTAAAACTCCCATCTATATGAGGGGTAAATAGGAAATATTTAGTTGTCCCTGTCTCCTGACCAAGAATAAATGTAAGTTACTTGCTTATCCCCTAGCTTTGCACTCTAGAATGCTATTCCTTTGCACGTTATTCTCCATTGCCTTATCAGAACTTGAGTGTGGATTATAATTTTAGCAGGTGCACCGCACCAAGACAAACTTCTGTGGGTTAGGATTGGAATTTCATTGACAATAAAGTTTCTTCAAAAAATTAGTAAACTTGGGCTCTGTATTATTTTTGTCAATATGTGTTCAAATAATTATAAGCAAACACTTTATTGTGCTGTAATTTGTAAGGTTGAGGTCTCAGATCTTTACTTCTTTGTTTTAATGTGCTTCCTATCCATCTCTTATAACTTTATGGTCAATAACACAAAGCCTTCTGGAAGGAATTAAATAATTCCTTTAATGAGAAAGGAATACACACACACAAACACACACACATATTTATTTATTTATAGAATATAGGTGTCCTTTAGTGGAAGTGATTCCTGGTCTACTATATAGCCAGAAAAGAAAATCTTCATTTTATATTGTATATAATAGCTCATTAAGGGGAGCCTGGGTGGCTCAGTGGTGAAGCATATACCGGAGCCTTTGGCTCAGGTCATGATCCCAGGGTCCTGGGATCGAGCCCCGAGTCGGGCTCCCTGCTCGGCAGGAGGCCTGCTTCTCCCTCTCCCTCTCCCCCTGCTTGTGTTCCCTCTCTCACTGCGTCTTTCTCTGTCAAATAACTAAATAAAAATCTTTAAATAAAGAAATAGCTCATTAAAACTCCCTTCTATATAATATTGTTACTTTTATGTTAGCCAATGTGTAAATTGATCTATATTGATCACAAAATATACACATACTTATTTATCTACACATCAGTCTTTTCACTTGGACTCTGGATTATGCTAGGTCTAATCCCTGACCCAGTACTACAAGTGTCTAATACATACTTGTGGATAATGAGGTTTATTTCTTAAGAACTTAACACACGTAAATTAGGTCTATCTTTTTTTTTATTGGGATAAAATTAAACTTTGGATTATTTATATCTGAGCCAATAATTTTTCCAATAGGCTATCATAAGTTTGGTATTTTATATATTGATGTGTATGTATTGGCTTTTGGTTTGCTTTGGACAGACTAGAATGCCTTTTTTTTTTTTTTTCCAGGAACAAAACCCACAGCTCTTTAGGGGTTTGAGGACATCCATTAGCCTTTATCTGCCAGTTAATTACTCTTCACATTAAACTGCTGCTCTTCCTGGGATGCTTAATCAAACTAAACCAAATCTTTTGGGGTTTGCTCATTTATAATCATAAGATCACACAAAGTTGAATGACTGGTGCAAGGTAATTTTCAAACAGATTTGAGTATCATAAATGGTTTCATGGGAAAATTGTCAACAGCCTATGCTTTCAGAGTTCCTGAAGTTCACTTAAAATTTCTAGGAAACACATGAATTCTCTCTTTATGTTTCCCTTTAAGATATTTCTAAAGAACTTTTATTTTTTTTATTTTTCTAAGGAACTTTTAAAAAGGAAGAACCAATCTTTTCAGTTTTTAACATGATAAATACAAACAAACAAAAAACAACTCAAAAAACAAAACCACCCATACATACAAAAAAGCCCCACAAAACAAAACAGAAAATAAAGCTGGATAAAACATCAAAAAAAATGTTTCATCAAACAAATGGATTTCCACCGAAAAAATTTATTTTGTATAGAATGCCCTTCTTCTCTTATCTGTGCTAGGTAAATATCATTGCTGATTAACAGGCATGGTGGTTAATAGATTAGGATTAAAACATTGAATTTAAATAAATCATGTGAAAGTTTACTTAACTTGTGATATACTTCATGTAATTTCTTAACTCAGGTTATATTAGATTTTATATGTTTCATCATCAATCTACTTTCCAATGCCTAAAAAATTCCAGTGTATCTAAATTTGTATTGAAAAAACTAAAAAAAAAAAAAAAACCCATTTAATGGAGGCAACATTTTAATAATGTGCTGCATGCTTTTGAGTATGTAATTGTGAAAGTAAAAATAATTTGAAGTTTAAATTCTGTTTGGGAAGTCAACATAATATAAAAAATCCTTAGAAATTAAATTTTAAAACAAAAGTATATGTTCTTAGTTACATATCACTGATGGCATAGATCTATTTTCTGGACCCTCTACAATTTACCATTAGGCTTTTCCATTGTATCTGGTAATCTGATTTAACATTAAATAGTTTTTGCTGTTGTTTTGAGCAAAACAACATCTTTAAAACGTTAGTTTGATTTTCTTTTATTATACTAAATCAGAAATTTAGTCTGTGTTATTTCTCTTTATTTACACCTAGAGTTGTTTTTTATCTATTTATTTTTCTTTTCTGTGCATCCATTCAAGCATAGCAAAAAACTGGAGGG
The DNA here is from genome assembly GCF_009762305.2 of Zalophus californianus. Lineage (NCBI taxonomy): Eukaryota > Metazoa > Chordata > Mammalia > Carnivora > Otariidae > Zalophus > Zalophus californianus. Next base: position 42,202,608 of record NC_045606.1, on the reverse strand, counting down.
GTGACACAAGGTCATAATATTGGTAACATGATCAACTAGAGGAAGTACTGCTGCTCAGATACACACATATTATACACAGACATTTTTCTTCTTGCTCCCCACTGTTTCTCAATTGTGATATTTTCAAAATCAGGTTTTCTGAGTTTGTACAGCTGTGTTATGTAGGCCAAACTCATTCTGTGTGTGTATGTGATGAGAGGAGGCCATTTAAAGTCAGTAGACTAAGTTGACTACATGATTGATTTTTATACTTGCATAAAACAGAAGTAGATTTTTAAGATAAATAAAATATCTTCAAATGAAACCAGATGAATACAAACCAAAGAAGGTATTGTCAGGAGGATTGTAATTTATATCTCAGGTTAGATGATTTTATCGTATCTGTAGCAGATATTAGAATTTTGGAGAAATTAAAGAATAATTTTTGAAAGAGAAAGGTATAAAACATTGAAGTATTTATGAGCTTTTTCATTCATCTATCAATTTAATAAGCATTTGTTTGGAATATATTATGAATGCTGTTAGGAATCGGGGATTCCTTGGGACCTTATAACAGCCATGCCTTCAATGGTATCTGTTGTCTAGTTGGGAAGCAGGTTAAAAAAAATAATAAAAATTATATATATAATGTTATATATTTTAAAAAATTATGTCATAATAATATAATGACATAAATAAAATGATTATGTCTTCTTCTTAGTCTTCAAAGCACAGAAAACTAGTCCTATAATAGAGAATAATGAATCGGCTATTTGAGGAGATCTGCATTTGGCATCAATGGCTAGACTTTGGTACTCTTGCCACACATAGTCATTGTCTGGGGTTGCCTGGGAACACGTTGTCTCAGCTTGAAAGCTGAGGCACTGAAGCTGAAGGCTGTCAACTAATTTCATTCGTTGCAGCCAAATGGCAATTTCTTTCTTGAACAGAGATCTGAGTGGCATATTTCCACGACTGCTACAAATTAAAAGCTGGATATGAAAGCCTTAGAGCTACTTAGATGCTGAGTAGGATGAAACAGAAAAGTGTCATTTGGATTTGGCAAAATGGAAGTATTTGATGATTTAAGAGTGATTTAAAAAGAGTGGTGTGTAAGAATTTTTAAGATAGTCTAGAATTCTCATATGCTGAAGAATATATGAGAATTGAGGAGGAAAACGAAATAGCATGGTATGAAAGGGAACAAAGAAATTGTGTAGGAGTTAAACTGGTTTATTAGTTGAATAAAGGGCATTTTCAACTTTAAACTTATTTTTATTTTATAAGATAAAATAAAGAATTTGTGGGTATCAAGGGGGCTAACTCAGTAGAGAAGAAATTAATAAAGATGCAGGAGATAAGGTAAATCATCAAAAATACAAAATCCATTAAGATAAGAGAGATAATTAGGCCCAGCACTGAAATGAAGAGAATGGAATTTGGTAAGAGTAGGAATTTTTCTTTCATTATAAATGGAAGAAAGAGAAGTTGGGTAGTTTTGTTAGTTAAAACATGGATTTGTTAGTGGAAAGATAATGGAGTTTCAGATTTCTGGCTTCTTTTTCTCAATAGATTATGATGAGAAGAGTCATCATAGAAAGTGGGAAAGCAAGCTTAAGAGTAGAGAATACTTTTTTTCAGACAGTGTTAAGTGAAACACATAAAAACTCTGAACACAAGTAACATACGGTTTAGATTTTGCAATCTAAATGAGAGGTGAGAGAGGCAAGGAAATTTTCAAGGGTGACTAAAATGATGAACAATAGATTACAATGAATATTTTTGTGAAGTTCAAAGAATTTTCGTTGTACATGCAGTGGAATAGTCATGTGGAAAGATAGGAGATGGTTGGTGTAAAGGGTAAAACATTCGAAATAGAGATTTCAGAAGTGATTTACTTTCTGGTATAAAATTGGAAATGGCTGACTAAGGTGGTGTAAGCAAAAATTCCACTAAAATTAAATACACCAAGGAACGAAGAAGTCAAGGAACTGATGAGTCATCTTTCAGGATGTCAGCAGTAGGCATTAAAATAAAGATTGTTATACAGGAGCTAACATCTTTAAGAAATGAAGTAGAATGGCTAGAAGATTAGAATGGTAAAGGTCATAGACTGTCAGGAGGAATAGATGGCACCCATATACTTTGAGGAACAGGATTGATTTCTTTTATTTCCTCCCCCTCTCCCTCCTCTGGAAAGAGGTGAAGAAATGGAATGCAAAGTCTAATGGCGAACCAAAAGGTGGCCAACCTCATCTTATATTTGCTTAGTGCTCAGTGTCAAGTTCATGAGGTCGCTGATATTTGGACAAACTTCAGAAAATGAATAGTGGTAAAAACAAAGAGAGGAAAAATTGTCTCCATCTAGTCTTTATAAGAAAAAAAGATACTCGTGTGGTTTTGCTGAGCCAGCAAATGTTTGAGGTTGTTTAGTCTACATCCTTAATTTCACACAAGAGAAAAACCAGAGCTTTTGTACAAATTTACTGATCCTCAAGCTTACACAACTTGTTACTGGTATTAAAAAACAAAATTCAACCAAGTAAATTTGATCTAAATGACTATTCAACTAATCATGAACCGGGCAGTATCCCATCTAACAATGAGGAAGGAGCTCCCAGGAGCTATACAAAATGGAAGGATTCTATAGCCAGAAGGGGTTGGGGCAAAGAAGTTAAAAGAATTGATTAGTTCAGGCAAGAGTATCTTTCCTTAGGGGAAGGCAAGGGGGTCTTTTCATAGCTAGCGCTGGTCAGGAAATTGCAGACTGACCAGCTTAAAATTCCCTTCTGGGTGAGGCTGAAACTGCAATTAGCCAGGTATTAAATCTTGGTGGGGTTTAGCAAAAGTGCCTCTAATCTGGACTTGTTTCTTTTTAACACCAGCAAAGGCTGGATTAACTCTAGGTTATACATTTTCCCCTAGTTAGTTTTATTCTACTATCAGAAGGATTTTCAGGAGACAGAACATGTACTAGATTAATTGTAGGACATACTGTAAAGTGTATTTCCCTCATAAATATATGAAAGGCAGGAAGTAATTCTCTTTTGGTATAAAGAGTACTTAGGATTCCTGTCCATAAGGATTCTTGACAATGAGAAATAGTGACAGCTCTAGCATGCATCCTTTCATCTGAACAAAAGCAATTCTTTAAATTCTAAAATTCCATGGCATTTACACAATTTGATGCTAGGAAAGCAACTGTATCACCAACATGTCATTAATAACCTCGAGGAGAGTATCCTTGCAACTGGTTGTTCAACGGTTTTATTTCTACCTGAAAAGGTTCTTTGCCTTGATGAAAGTAACTGGGAAGAAAACACACTGTTCTTCTTTGTGGTTTAGAGACTGATCACAGCATTGCTACATCTATAAATAATCTTCTAGGAGAGTCCTAGAAGTCCTGCACAAGTCCACTGTCACAGTTTATTGGCTAATCAGCAAAGAATTGAAATCTTGATTGGCTTTATTTGTTGGCTGATTGAAACACTGAGATAGGAAGTAGTGGACAGATTAATTAATTTGTGCTGGGGAATCCAAAGTTAATCTAAAGAACACTGTCACTTTGATTGATCGCTGTGTGAGAGAAGTCTTTAAAAACCACCATGAATCGTCACTCGGTGGGCACATAAATTCAAGGTTTTGTCTATTTAACTGATTGAATTCCACTGAACTATACTGAATACTAATGCTTCTGTGTGCATAACAATTACTTTTTAAAGGTGGCCTACACATGACAGAGAAGAATGAACAAAGGATATGAACAAAAACAAACAACAGCTTTCTTAAACACTATCAAGTTCAAGAAATATGAATTTCTACTTTCCTAGCAAATTATTTACTTACATACATTTTTTTGTGAGAAGTTTTAACCTGATTGTCAAAATAATTGATTTTATAAATCTATAATATATTCTAATTATAAACCTGTAATTGTAGGATAGTATTTTTGTCTAAGAGAACCAGACTAAGTTTTCATGCTTACACAACCTTTGAGAAAAGCAATATTCTTTCAGGCTCCCATTTGGACATATATTAGTTTACCCATTCAGTTTTGTTGTTGTTATTTTAGTTTAATATTTTATATAATTCATTTTGGGTAGTTTGTATTGTTATGTTGTCAATTTCACTATCATTTTCTCGTGTACTATCTAATCTGCAAATAATCCCACCCAGTGTGCTTTTCAGATCAAGTATTTTGGTTTTCAATTCTGGAAGTTCAATTTGTATTTTTTCTTTTCAATCTTCCATGTCTTTACATAATATCTCTTTGACAGTATGGCATACAGTTACAATGACTATCTTATGTCCTTTTCTGCTAATTCTAACATCTATGTCAGTTCTAGGTAGGTTTCAACTAATTGTTCCTTCTCCTCATTCTTTTCCTATTTCTTTGGGCTACTCTTCAATGGATACCAAGCATTGTAAATTGAACCTTGTTGGAAGCTGGGTATTTATGTATTTCATATATATATAATTATATATATATAGTTATGTATATATAGTTATGTATTTATAGTATATTTTAGTATAGTTTATAGTATAGTTTATTTTAGCTATAGGTATATTACCTTTTGTTCTGGGATGCACTAAGTTTATTTGTTTAAAAAAAAAGTAAGTTAATTTGTTAGGCAAGACCAGAGCATCATTTATTTATTTATTTTTAAATTTTATTTTATTATGTTATGTTAGTCACCATACATTACATCATTAATTTTTGATGTAGTGTTCCATGATTTATTGTTTGCATATAACACCCAGTGCTCCATGCAATACGTGCCCTCCTTAATACCCACCACCAGGCTAACCGATCTCCCCACACCCTCTCCCCTCTAAAGCCCTCAGTTTGTTTCTGAGTCCATAGTCTCTCATGGTCTGTCTCCCCCTCCGATTTCCCCCCCTTCATTTTTCCCTTCCTACTAAATTCTTTTTTTTTTAACATATAATGTATTATTTGTTTCAAAGGTACAGATCTGTAGTTCATTAGTCTTACACAATTCACAGCACTCACCATAGTACATACCCTCCCCAATGTCCATCACCCAGCCACCCCATCCCTTCCACCCTCCACCACTCCAGCAACCCTCAGTTTTTTCCTGAGATTTTTAAGGTTTTTTAGGTTTTAAAATTTGTCTCCCTCTCTGGTTTCATCTGGTCTCATTTGTCCCTCCCTTTCCCTATGATCCTCTCTCATTTCTCAACTTCCTCATATCAGTGAGATCATATGATACTTGTCTTTCTCTGATTGACTTATTTCACTTAGCATAATACCCTCTAGTTCCATCCACGTCATTGCAAATGGCAAGATTTCAGGGTTTTTTTTGATGGCTGCATAATATTCCATTGTGTATATATATATATATATATATATATATATATATATATATATATATATACCACACGTTCTTTATCCATACATCTGTTGATGGACATCTTGGCCCTTTCCATAGTTCGGCTATTGTGGACATTGCTGCTATAAACATTGGGGTGCACGTACCACTTTGGATCACTACATTTGTATCTTTGGGGTAAATACCCAGTAGTACAATTGCTGGGTCGTAGGGTAGCTTTATTTTCAACTTTTTGAGGAACCTCCATATTGTTTTCTAGGGTGGCTGCACCAGCTTGCATTCCCACCAACAGTGTAGGAGGGTTCCCCTTTCTTCGCATCCTTGCCAACATCTGTTGTTTCCTGACGTGTTAATTTTAGCCATTCTGACTAGTGTGACGTGGTATCTCATTGAGGTTTTGATTTGTATTTCTCTGATGCCGAGTGGCGTTGAACACTTTTTCATGTGTCTGTTGGCCATTTGTATGTCTTCTTTGCAGAAGTGTCTGTTCATGTCTTCTGCCCATTTCTTGTTGGATTATTTGTTCTTTGGGTGTTGAGTTTGATAAGTTCTTTATAGATTTTGGATACTAGCCCTTTATCTGGTATGTCATTTGCAAATATCTTCTCCCATTCTGTCGGTTATCTTTTGGTTTTGTTAACTGTTTCCTTTGCTGTGCAAAAGCTTTTTATCTTGGTGAAGTCCCAATAGTTCATTTTTGCCCTTGCTTCCCTTGCCTTTGGTGATGTGTCTAGGAGGAAGTTGCTACAGCTGAGGTCGAAGAGGTTGTTGCCTGTGTTCTCCTCAAGGATTTTGATGGATTCCTGTCTCACATTGAGGTCTTTCATCCATTTTGAGTCTATTTTTGTGTGTGGTATAAGGAAATGGTCCAGGTTCATTCTTCTGCATGTGGCTGTCCAATTTTCCCAAACCCTTTGTTGAAGAGACTGTCTTTTTTTCCATTGGACATTCTTTCCTGCTTTGTTGAAGATTAGTTGACCATAGAGTTGAGGGTCCATTTCTGGGCCCAGAGCATCATTTAACGTAGGTCTAATTATTCGTCACTACTGAAGCAAGTTCCTTTTCAGTACTCTTGCCAATCCTCTGAGTTTTGACATGCTCTAGTCTTGCTGGTCGAAACAATTATTATTCCAGGTCCTTTGGGAGTGGCCAAGAGCTCTTTCTTATTATCCTGTCAGATGATTCTTTCCACAGCTTCAGACAGTTTTCTTCCATGCATGCTTTGATCACTACTATGCTGAATGTTACATTTGGACTCTGCCGATCTCTGGGATTCTCTCTCCATGTAGCTCTCTTCTACCAGCCATCTGCTTACTTTGTCTTAGAAATTTTAGCCACCTTGGTCCTTCATTTTCTGTCTTTCAGGGATTCCTATTCTTTGTTTGATGTCTGGTGCCTTGAGTATGATCACTTTACATTTCATCTGTTTCCTGGATGTTTGTTTCACATGAAAAGTTAAATCCAGTTGCCTTTATTTCACTTTGATCGAAAACAGAAGTCTCTCTTATTTTAATGTATCTAAAAGGTAGGTTTTAATTTAGCTTCCAGCTGACGAGAAAAATATCATATAACAAAAGTTCTAAGCTATTGAATACAGTGGGAGGTAAGTTAAGAAATGTCAGTAAAATAAATAAGTAAATAAGCCAAAAATGATATTTTTTTAAAAAAGGACACATTTGTACAAAATGCTTTGGGCCAGGAAAAAGGGACAAACTAAAACCTCATAAAGACATATGATTTTTTAAAAATTTGATGCGATCTAGTAGGTCAATTGTCAAACATGAGTGTTTTTATTTATTTATTTTTGACACAGAACTAGGTTTACAAGAGTCAGGAGGATACACTGAAGAGAAAGCCTCTCTTCTCCCTTATCACTACGAGTGAATGGAATCAGTGGCAAAACTGTAGACAGCAAATTAGTAAATTTTATTAGAAACTGCAAACAGCTCTGTACTTCTGAATACAATGTGTAAAGTAAGGAATGGTGGAATATTATACTGATGTCATAGGTCAGGACCAAAGGCCTTCTGTGGCATGATGAAGAATTTAGGATTTAGCCTATACACATGAGGAAAATCCAGTAAATTTCTGCTGTTTGCGTCCTCAATTTCTGCCATTTTATTGTGATGTGGATATAAAAGAGTATGCAAACTATACACCTCAATAAAATTTCACAAACTAAACTAGCATATGTAACCTCACACAGATCAGGAAATCCGAACAGTGTCAGCACCCAGAAGCACCCCTTAGGCAACTTCCAGTCATTAACAGAGCAGCAGATTCACAAAGTTACCTAATAAACTCCCCAGGGGAACTCTGTCTACTTGGAGGCCTGGAATATTGAAACAAGTAGTTATTTTTTTTTTTCTTGCATTTTCTTTTAACAAAGAAGAAAAAGAGAAACATCACTGAAGTAGAAACAAATTTGTGACACAGCAAGTGAGTGGAAACTCTGAGACAACTCAAATTTATACCTTTGTGCACTCCAAATTATTCCATGCAAAAGGTTTCCCTCTAGTCCTCAGAGGCATTTAAAAAAAACCAAACAAACAGCAAAAACAAGGAAGGTAATAAAGACTTCTACATTATTGTGCTATAAATACTGAAACTATGTTTCCAAATGTGACAAGAAATATTATGAGCGATTGCAGATGCATAAATGGAGCAAGTGTAATACTCTTTCCTCAGAGGCATCGATAAAAAAAGACTATTATAAAGCACTACAAAATAATTTCTTTATCCAAAAGCTCTGAAGCAGTTATTAAACCAGCTGTTTTCAAAAGTACACAAATCTGCTAAGTTGCAGTTGGGTAACTGTTAAATGTTAAAGCAGTGAATGATCAGCACGGAGCAGATGGTCTGGGAATGGGCGAGAAAATGGCAATGTTAATACCACCAGACTGAGATGTTCATTTGTGCTGTGGTATGCGCAGACTGGGTGAATAATGAAGGATCTGTAATAATTGTGTAAATCCCAACATTATTAAATCAATTCAGCTGGGGTTTCTTAATATATGTGAAGCACTTCATGTACTTGGAGAAATACCTCCTCTTTGGCTAAAGCTGTTCTCATTAACACATACTGCTTTATTTGCAGTGACCTCGGTGTTCCTGTTAAGTAATGAGTGGAATAAGAATTAGATATCCACTTTCAATCTAGTATTAGAAAGGAGGGAAAATGTTAAGAAAAGTGTCAAAGTATGAACATTGTGTGAGACTGGCCGACGGCATTAATTTACCTATCAAGTTCAGTTAGTGTTTATTTTAGACTATTTAAGAGTTTATAATTAGACTTGCACTTTGGGGGTTTGAGCAAGTTGCCTTTTCCTAGGCAATGTTTATTTTACCTGTAAGGGAGAAAAATCCATATTAACATATCTTCTGGTTTTTCCTTTAACTTGGGCATTTCCAGATTTTTACCACAATATCACCTCAGAGGATTGTGGGAAATGGTTTCTAGGAAGCACAACACATCTTTAGCAGTTTGTCTCAACCTGGGATCTACTAATAATTGTTTTGGGGGCTGTCCTTTACCGTGTAGAACGTTTAACAGTATCTCTGCCCTTGGCCCACTAGATGCCAGTAGCAGCCTTCCCCCCTAAATTGTGACAACTAAAAAAAAAAAAAAAAAAAATGTATCCAGACGTTATCAAATGTCCCCTGGGGAGCAAAACCAACCTCATCTCCCATTCCTTATAGAGAACCACTGGTCTATAGGAAAGCCAAAGGAGAGTGTGGCTCATTACCTCTGGTGGAAAAAGAAAAAAAGAAAAAAAAATGAAAATGTCAACAAAGAGTTGCAAGTTTTAGCTGAACTGGGCTTTAAGTAAAATTTTGGTAGATAGAATCCCATGACAAGGCTAAAATTTTCAATTTTATGAATGTGAGCTGTGTGGTACTCCTAAATGTTGGGAATGAAATGAGGTTCAGAAATAAGTGAGAAAAAAGAATATGCAAGCTAGGTTTTATAAATATTTTTTGAGCAGAAATGTCCATCAAGACATTATTAAAAATAAAGGAATTTGAAGTCAAGTAGATTTGAGGTATGCTGCATTTCATATCCCACACTGAAAAGTTATTTTGCCCACAAGCATCTCAAAGGCTCTAAAATATCTTGCAATTAACAAAACAAAGCGAAACAAACTGCAGTATTTACCTTTGGAGTATAAGTGGGTATATGTGTGAGTGTATAATAGGTAACTTCTTACAGAAATAGTAGTCTTCACTAATTTTAAGCAGTCAAAGGGAAGTCACAAACCCTATCAGATCTACATCCTAAAAGCCATACAACTTATAAGATAGCTGATCATCTCTGTGTAGAGCCAATCTTTTGCTATTCTAGATATTGTTGTAAGGAATTGGGAAGTTGAGAGAAGGTGTTTGTAGTGGGAGGTGTGGTGTCAGAGCTAGGGTAGGGAAGAGTGGGTTGGAAGTTGACTCTACTCAGATTCACTGACACCAGCAAGAACTGACACGCCATAAAGACTAATTTTTAACTCTGGAGACCCAAGAACTATAGTAAACATTAAACAAAAATAAAGTTTATAGCAATTGAGAATAGGTACAAATAAATTTGCAGCTAGGTAGGCTATTTATTCCAATGCTAATAGTTAATAGGGCAGCTACTGTGATCATAACATGAACATATTCAATGAAGAACTGATTATTTTTTAAAAATATTCCATTTAGTCTAAGCACTGTGTTTTATCTCTGTCATGTCATATCTTTCATGGTTTTCAGACACTGTAAAAATCTATTCATGCAAATCCTAAGCAAAAAAGGTAAGGAATTTGTTAGTCATGCAAAGATTGCAGGATTTCATGAAATCTAGTAAAGTGATTTTGGAGAACTAATACAATCAATTAACTTAAAAGTTAATAGTTTGCAGTTTAAATTTGAGGAAATTCCACAGGAAAAAAAAATGGAGAGAAAGGAGAATAAAAGTAGAGAAGCATTCTGACAAATGTATCATCAGATTTGCAGAGCTTCCAAAAAGAAACAGAGAAAAACTGGAGAGAAGGGAATTATTAAAGAAATAACATAAGAAAATTCTTGAGAAAAAATAAAAGTTTGTAGAACCATGAATTCTCTACTATAATGTGTGAAGAAAAGATCCATACCACTACATTATCATGAAATTAAAATACCATAAATTCAGAGACAATCCTAAAAGTTTATATAAAGGTAAGAGTGAGACTCCCATAAAAGTTCAAAATTCAGTGTAGACTCCATAACAAAAACACTATTTATCAAAAAAAAAAATTTCAGTCAAGAATTCTAAATCAAACACTATCAAAAAAAATTTCAGCCTAGAATTCTAAATCCAACCAAATGATGAATCTAATGTAAGGTTAAAATAAAGACATTTCAGGCACAAAAATGAAAACTATTTTTCATAAATGCCTTTGCAATAATCTACTGTAAGATATTTGCTCTTAAAATAGATCGTAATCCTAAAATTACATAAGATCCCAAAACAGGAGCTCAAACTTCAGAAAGAGGTGAAAGAGATTCCCAGGACAGTATTGATGGGGAGTCCCAGAATGCTAGACAAAATTAAGACCTAGAGATCTAGAAGTTCTTTTTTTTTTTCCCCTAAGATTGTATTTATTTATTTGACACAGAGAGACACAGCGAGAGCAGGAACACAAGCAGGGGGAGTGGGAGAGGGAGAAGCAGGCCTCCTGCTGAGCAGGGAACCTGATGCGGGGCTCGATCCCAGGGATCATGACCGGAGCCAAAAGCAGACGCCTAACGACTGAGCCACCCAGGCGCCCCGAGATCGAGAAGTTCTAAGGAGGTCACAAGAATAGGGCTCCTAAAGGGCTGGTAAAAAAAGAGAAACAAATAAATAATCAAGGAACTGACAGACTACTTGATTTGTTGGCCAGACAGGGAGATTTATATTTGGGAGATTATATTCTATCAAAACTTTGAAATGGAAATTCATAGAGAAAAAAAAAAAAACAAATGTTAGTAAAAGAAGCAATTAGTAACTTCAGGGAAAACAAATATTTTTATAAAAAAAGAAATGTGGTGTTAATATGTTGGCAACTGTCTGGAAAAAAGGACGTTGCCAAGCATTTTTGGAGGATAAATAAATTAGTGTACCATATTCAGTAATCATCAAGATATAAATGTGAATAGCTTTTGTCCTAACAATTCCTCTTCTAAGGAATCTAACATCAAGAAATACTCCAGGGGCACCTGGGTAGTTAAGTCGTCAAGCCTCTGCCTTCGGCTCAGGTCATGATCCCAGGGTCCTGGGATCGAGCCCCGCGATGGGCTCCCTGCTCTGCGGGAAGCCTGCTTCTCCCTCTCCCCCTCCCCCTGCTTGTGTTCCCTCTCTTGCTGTGTCTCTCTCTGTCAAATAAATAGATAAAATCTTAAAAAAAAGAAATATTCCAGAAATTTCTTAAGTATATGCACAAAGATTTTCATGGTTAACAAATTAATAACAGGAAAGAAAGAGGGAGAGAGAGAGAGAGAGAGGGAGAGGGAATTTAAATGCATATTAGTAGTATTATGGAATATTGTATATCTATCAGAAAAAGAGACAAAAGGTTTTATGTACTAATATGGGATTATATTCATACTATATTGCAAGTGGAAAAATTACAATTTAATTATCTTATTTCATCTTTGTAAAATAAATATATATGTTCATGTGTTACTGTGTGTAAAATAAATATATATGTTCATGTATTACTGTGTGTTTATATGTGTACAAATGAGTGTTCATGCATGGATGTGTGATTCAGAAGTATACATACTAAAATATTTTCAGTGATTATCTCTAGGACTTAGAAATGGGAAATGAGACCGTCATTTTTATGATTTTTATATAAATATGTACTATTTGTCATAAAAACAAAATAAAAAATACAGAAAATAAAGAAGGAATCATACCACAATGTGTTTTTGGTTGTCAACCATTTATTCTACTTTTCTCTTTATATAAGCTTTCTCCTTGAAGTACAGAGGGTGCACAGTGAAATACTTAAATCTAAGACCCATTCAATCTGTTATCTAAAAACGGGACTTCTGGGGTACCTGGGTGACTCAGTTGAGCATTCAGCTCTTAGTTTCGGTTCAGATCATGATCTCAGGGTCCTGAGATGGAGCCCCTCCTTGGGCTCCATGCTTAGCATGGGTTCTGCTTGAGCTTCTTTCTCTCCCTCTGCCTCTCCCCCAACCCCCCCCAACTCATGCACTCTCTCTCTCTCTCAAAATAAATTAATAAAACCTTTAAAAAAATCTTTAAAAACTGGATTTATGAGCATATACAAATGTATCTTTAGTATGTAGAGAAAGGATGTACAATTAAAGTCCCTGGTGTTTCCACATATGTTAAAAAAGCACATTAAGACACTTAAAATAGCATGATTGGCTATTTAGAGTTTAGGTGATTATATGTTGGAAAACATGTGCATTATCTACTTCTTAACTAATGGACATCATCATCCAGATGGATCTGGCTATAGATAGAAATGTTCTCCTAAGCGGTAGTCAGTGCCTTTGGATAAAATATAAAATTACTCCTTGGTTGAAACTCTTACTCAATTCTGGGCAGCTTCAGCATCTTTCCAAAAAATCTTTGGCAAAAGAGTAGAATAAGAAATACTTAAGAAAATTATGTTTTGCTTTTTGCTTTTTGTTTTTTATTTAAGTGAAGCTTTTTTGCAGTGTGGAATCTAGAGGCAATGGAATCTGTTATACTGATTTGAAGACCAAATGTCTGGGGCACTTTTGAAAGGCTACTTTCTATGATTTATAGGATTTTTTTTTGTTTTCCATCCAGATTTTAAAATATATATATTTAAGTATATTTAAATATATATATGAATGCGTAATGAGGAATACCACAGTATTTAACATATATATGTACATGTAACTATAGCTACATATATTATTACATAATGTATCATGCTACATATTTTATATATATATAAGTAATGAGGTATTCTTTATTTACTAATTCCTCATTTACTATATATTTATATATACTAGTATAAAATATATATACTATATAATATATAAATAATGAGGTAGACTTTATATACTAATATATATCTGTCAATATATGTATGTGTATATATATATGTACACACACATATGTTTCCTACTTTGAAACTTGTAAAAATCTGATGGAAAACAAAGTCCTACAAATCACAGAAAGCAACATTCTAATTTCCCAGTACACACATACACACATACATACCCTGATTACACACACACTGATTCCAGAGCCAACATACATATCAGCATACATACATACATATATGCATATGTATTTATATTTTTTTTATACGTGCATGTGTATTTATACATAAGAATGCCCCTAAGGCTTACAGTTTATGTTAATATATTTAGGTAGCTTTTTTTCCTGTTTACTATGTGCCATATACAATGTGAATCCAGGTTTTTAGGGCCCAAGGTTTATACAACTTTGGAACAATTTTTATTAAGAAAAACATTATAAAACTTTTGGTATAGAATAAGCAAATGGCCTCAGAAGATGCCTTGTAAGTGGAGCTCAGGCTTTATTAGCCTTTTAGTTAAGTCTCTTCTCACAGGGGCGCCTGGTGGCTCAGTCAGTTAAGCAGCTGCCTTCGGCTCAGGTCATGATCCTGGAGTCTGGGGATGGAGTCCTGCATCAGGCTCCCTGCTTAGTGGGGAGTCTGCTTCACCCTCTGACCCTCCCCTCTCTCATGCCTTCTCTCTCTCTCTCTAAAATAAATAAATAAAATCTTAAAAAAAAATCCCTTCTCACAAATACTAAAGTGATCCATACCTTCTCATCATTCCCTTTTACCGGCCTCCTCTCCAGCTTGGACTACTACAGTCGTTCCCTAACTGGTCTCTCTGCTTCCACCCCTGCCCTGGCACTATTCAAACATCTTATAGCAGCAATAAATTTTAATTTAAAAAAATTTTTAATTTAAATTCAAAGTGAGCATGCCATGGTGGCTTCTCAATTAACCTATGATAACCAAACCCCATATCCCACTTGCCAATTCAATCCCTGCCTCCCTCTTCAACCCCACTCTGTACCACTCCCCAAATTGTCTATTATGATCCTTCCATACTGTCCTTTCTTGTTATTCCAACATTCCAAGCTTGTTCCCAAGCCTTTGAACCAACTGTCTCTCTTTTCCAGAATGCTTTTCTTTCAGATCTCCTCATAATTAGCTACTTCTGGTCATTCAGATCTCAGTTCAAAGGGCTGCTCCTCCGAGAGGTCTTTCCTGACCATGCACCTCAGACCTGCCTGCTCTGCCCATCATCAACACCATCAGACATTCTCTATTTTCACTTTCTCTTAATTTATTCATAGCAGGTATCACTTTTATATATTTGTTTCTTTGTATACTTATCTATCTCCATACCTGTCATTGAGCAGACAGAGGGTAAATATTTGACATTAATGTCTTTAGTCAATGTGACTATAAGCTGAACTAAATGCAGTCTTTCTCCACAAAGAGTTCATAGTCAAATTCAGATATATTTGATAACATATTCTTATAGAAAAATCTTAAAATTTACAGGTACTCTATTAGTTTGCAGAGGAGAAAATTTTAGTCTAGGTCTTAGACAGTGAGCATAAATGTTCCAAATAAAGACTGGAAAAAAAAGTCTTAGAGAAAAGTGCAATAATATATTAGTATTGACAATACTAATATTGACAATTGTGTATATATATATGTATATATACATATATACATATATATATACACACACATATGTGAGTATATATATTACATTGTATTATATTCTACTATATTATGTATTAAGGGATAATAAATGCCATGAAGTTAGATAACATAGGGTAAGGAAGAGTAAACAAAAAAAGATGGTTCAGGTGTGCTATTTTATATAAGCTGGGTTTGGAAAAAATATTAGTTTTTTTATGGTTGCTGTAACAAATTACTACACTGGTGGTTTAAAATAGCACAAATGTATTATCCTATAGTCCTGCAGGTAGAAGTCTGACATGGGTCTCACTGGGCAAAAATCAAGGTGTCAACAGGGCTGAGTTCTTTTTTGGATATTCTCTTTTTTTAAAAAGATTTTATTTATTTACTTGTCAGAGAGAGAGAGAGTAAGAGAGAGAGGGCAAGAGAGCACACAAGCTGGGGGGAAGGGCAGGCAGAAGGAGAAGCAGGCTCCCCATTGAGCAAGGAGCCCGATGCGGGACTTGATCCCAGGACCCTGGGATCATGACCTGAGCCAAAGGCAGATGCTTCACTGACTGACCCACCCAGGCCTCCCTTTTCTGGATATTCTAGAGGGTGATCCGTTCCATTGAATTTTCCAACTTCTGCAGGCTGCCCTCATTCTTTGGCCAGTGACTCTCTTCCTCCATGTTGAAAGTCAGCAACAATGGGTGAATTCTTACACTGCATCCTTCTGAACTTCTCTTCATCTCTTTCTTTCACTTTAAGGACCCTGAGATTACACCAGGTTCATGCTGACAATCCAGGATAATCTCCCTATTTTAGGGTTAGCTGACTAGCAACCTTACTTCTTAATTCTCTTTTGCTATATAATTTAACATATTCACATTTTATGAAGATTAAAATATGGACATCTTTGGGGGTGATTTTTCTGCCTATCACAGAAGACCTCTTTTATAATGTGACATTTGAATAGTGGACAAAAGGAAGTAAGGAGTAAATCATGTGTTTATTAACAGAAAAAAACATCCCAAGCAAGAGGGAGAGGAAATACAAGAGCTCTGTAGGTGGGTTTGGTCTATTTAAGAAGTAGTAAGGAGGTCAGTATGGCTGGTGTGAGGGATCTAAGGGCAAGTATTAAAATTATGGGCCAGACAGGTGTGTTTGTGGGACTCCAATCACTGTTAAAGTAAGAACTTTGGATTTCACTCTGAGTGGAATGGGAAATAGTCAAACGTTTCTGAGCAGAATATCATGACATGACTTTGGTTTTAAATGACATGCAAAAGTTGATGAGAAGGCTCAATACACATATATATATATGGGAATATAGCCAAATTTAAAAAAATTGAATTTGAGGAAAAATACAAACTATAGCCGAAATAAAAGAGTAAAGTATATTGATAAAATAAAATAAAACCCTTTAAGACAATGTAATAGTCATGAAACTGTGTATCATATATGTACATATATACACATGTATGTATATATCTGATATATACATATTTCAGACAGTCAGAGAAAAATATACAATCCACAGTAATTGTGGGAGACTGACATATTTTCAATGTTGACAGAATAAATATAAAGTAAAAATTTAAGATACTCAAGTTTTCGGTAATACATGCAGTATAATTTAAAAAGACTGCTGTAATAGATGTTATAATCAATATATAATAAAAAGGGAATGCACATTTATTTCAAACACCCACACACATCATAGGAAATAACAAGTGAGCCAAGATAAAAGTATATATAAATCGTAGTTATTTAGGATCTGAGTCTGGGGTCTGCCCACTCTCCAAGAGCATCTTTCTTTCACATCATGTAGATGTGAACTGTTTTTAGAAGCAAGGCTCCTTAAAAACCCGAAACTTTTTTGTGCTTTGTGTAGCCTTAGTGAAGTCTGAAAAAGTTGCCCTATGGATTTCCCTCATTACATATAATTAAGTTTTATTCTTGAAAGACAAACATTATTAAGATGCTTTTAAGGTATTGAGAGCATAGACATCAGTTATACTTTTTTCTGCCACTTATATGATCAACCTTCCAGCTCCTTTATGAAGTAGAGAAACAGACAGGAACACTTTACCTTCCCGGAGAATATTATTTAGCTTGGTAGTCAAGGCCTAGTCATAAAGAACTAAGCAAACCATGGGGCATGTATATGTCCTATAGGAGTAATCAGGTATCAACACTTACTGGTTTTCCAAGATGTGCTTCAGTAAAAATGCTTCAATAGATGAACCAGCTATGTGTTTGCACTTCCCCATCTCCAGGTTTTCATGTAGAATGATTGCCATCTATCTTCCCTAACTTGTTACTCTCCATAGTCTTGCTGAAGCATTAAGTAAGCAGTTCTCTCTTCCACATTGACTACATGTATCTTTACAGTATCTTTTTGGCCTGATAATTCTGTTCATATTCAGTAAGCCACCCCAGAGGCAGAAGGATCCATACCCTAAATCTCTTGACACTCAGATAGTTTGTCTGAGCTTCCTCTCTGAATATTAGAAGGAAGTCTCATATTCCCTTTCTTGTCATTATCTTTTGGTGAAAGACTTAAATCATAATAGGGAAATAATTTTAATGAAGAGAATGATTAAAATGATGTGGTAGATTAATCAGAAAGTGCCTGCATGTAATAAATCAATGTCTAACTACAAAGATTTGCCATTGTTGTAAAATACTCACAGATTCTTCTAAAATAGAGAATATCTTATACATTTGAGAAACCCCAAATTGGTATCAAGTCCTCAAGATTTTAACCAGGGGCAATATTTACTCAGTATATTAAATATACTTTTCTAAATTTCATAGAAATAAATCAATATTTTCTGTACATTTCTCCTTTTTTCCTAACACATGAATCCAAATGGTTGTGAAAGATTGTAGTTTTTAGGAATTTAAGTAACATATCCTTTCTGCAGAATGTAAGGTAATAGGATAGAATGTCTACCCTAAAATGGTTGTGAGAATATTTTGTGGTAATCTAAACTAGTGGTTATTTTCAGATTTGATTTGCATAGTTCTAGGGTGAATTAAAATGACAGAGCAAGAATTACAATAAGGATAAAGTTTCCAGATTATAATAAAACAAGGCTTATTTAAAAACCTTGTTGAAAAAAAAAAATAAAAACCTTGTTGAAAACCAATAATAGTTAAGAAAATCATAACTTAAAACTATGAAACCTGTAGTAATTGTTTTGGGGGGGAGTAATTATATAGTTTATTTTTGAGTATACTTGAAAATTTTCATAATTAAAGGTAAAAAAAAAAACCCAAATACTATATGCATATTTACTTGCTACTAGAAACTAAGGACAAAGGTTTTGGCTTTTGTCTCAGTCTTGATGGAATAAAAGTTCTCTAACGTTTGCATGAAAAGTTGTGGGGTTTTTTTGTTTTTTGGTTTTGTTTTGTTTTGAATTTTATTTTATTATGTTATATTAATCACCATACATTACATAATTAGTTTTTGATGTAGTGTTCTATGATTCACTGTTTGCATATAACACCCAATGCTCCATGCAATATGTGCCCTCCAAAATACCCATCACCAGGCTAACCCATCCCCCCACTCCCTCCCCTCTAGAACCCTCCGTTTGTTTCTCGGAGTCCATAGTCTCTCATAGTTTGTCTCCCCCCCCCCCCCGCTTTCCCCCTCTTCATTTTTCCCTTCCTGTTATCTTTTTTTTTAAAACATATAATGTATTATTTGTTTCAGAAGTACAGGTCTATGATTCATCAGTCTTACACAATTCACAGCAGTAATTTTTAACTTAAAAATACATACTATTCTCTCTAGCGAAAAAAATTAAACCAAAAATGAGACATCTTTCTCCTTATAAAAGTGACTGCTGTTAGAAATGTGATATTTTTAAAGAATTTATTTGAGAGAGAGAGAGGGAGAGCATGAGTTGGCGGGGCAGGGGCAAGGATAGAGAAGGAGGGCAGGAGAGGGAGAGAATCTCGAGTAGACTCTGCAGTGAGCATGGAGCCCGAAACAGGGCTTGATCTCAGCACGCTGAGATAATGACCTGAGCTGAAACCAAGAATTAGATGCTTAACTGACTGAGCCACCCAGGCACTCCCCAAAATATAATATTTAAACATGGTGAATATATGAGTAAATGTACCCTATTTTTGTACCTAATAGCATTATAGACAAGTACAAATTTCCTGTAGTAAAATTTGGCTAAGTATATAGAACATCACAAATAATCTCAATTCTAGAAATTTGTTCTAATGAATTAATCAAATATTTCTACCTGGTAGAAATCTGTTAATGAAAAATGAGGAGTAACTGAAATACTCAACATAAGAGGCTAGTAAGGTACATTCATTGATGAAATTCTATGAAACCATAAAAATGCGATTTGGGATGGATATTTATTTTCAATGTACAGTCTTCATAAAATGTCTATAAATGCCCATTAGCATATATACAACATACATAAAATAATGATGTAAACTTAATATCATGCATGGTAGATATCTCTTTAGAAACGTTTGATTTCCTTGTTTTATATTTTTGCCTTTGCATATTTTGTAATAAATATTAATTTTATAATCAGGAAAATAACTTTTAAAATGTGTTTTGATTGTAGAGACCCCTGGGTATTAATATCTTCTGACCTGAAAACCATTGTAAACATTCCTATTTTTTTTTGCAGGTAGATTATATCTATATTTTTGTGTTCACATTTCTATACACTAGGATTGTTGGTAAACTGTTTCACCATCCTCTATGATGGTTGGAGATAGCATGTAGATTTTTCTAACCATTTAAACTACATATGAGTAACAATTTTTTTCCTTAAGGTTTAAAACACACAAAAAAACCAGTAGCAAGTTATATAGGCTGCATCTTAACTTCCATACGGATAAACAGACCTTTTAAAATTAATAGATAATAAAATATTGGTATAATTTTATATCTGTTACAAATGATATGAGGTAATTTACAATCCACGTGAATACATTCAACAAATATCTAAGGCGATCACCTGTCTTTCAGTTTTAATAATCTTTCAAGGAAGACTGTGCCACTGGAAAATATTTCCCTACGCTACTCTATTTGACACCATTTGAAATTCCTCCAGCTTTCTCAAATAGAGTCATGTCTAGAAGTTTGTTTCTTTTGGTAATAACAAAGCTGTGGTGATCCCACCTCAGAGGCAAACCACCCAGTAAAAATATGTCAGTGGACAGGACGCTGGGTGAGCATTAGCAATCTCACTAAATAACAAGTATGCCGTTAAAGGATATTATAGCTTTAAAAACGTCAGTTTCTTAAACTTCAAGGCAGTCATGTTTTTGAATATGTAGAGCTTTGTGAGCCTAAAATTCTCCTTTTAGTGCATAATTAAAACTTGTTTTTAAAATTAAATATTAACTTTAACATAGATAAACATAACAGCTTTTTGTTTGTTTTGTTTCTCCAATATATCAATCTGATTTTTCTTCTAATCAAAGGACTTTTTTAATTTTTTTTTAAAGATTTTTTTTTTATTTATTTATTGAGAGAGAGAGAGAATGGTAGAGAGAGAGCATGAGAGGGAAGAAGGTCAGAGGGAGAAGCAGACTCCCCGCTGAGCAGGGAGCCTGATGCGGGACTCGATCCTGGGACTCCAGGATCATGACCTGAGCCGAAGGCAGTCGCTCAACCAACTGAGCCACCCAGGCGCCCCACAAAGGACTTTTTTTAAAGAAAATATTAAACATTTTTTCCAATAATCTGCCTGTGTCCATGTCTTGTTTGTTCTTGTGTGTTGTTGTCTGGCTTAGACACTTCACCTTTTGTTGATTAGAATTCTGTTTTGTCTTTGAAATTGGAAAGTGACAAGGCCTTTTGCAAATATTATGGCAATATACAGCAAACAGCAATTTTGGGGGAGAAAAGAATAGAGCACCATTTGGTATTTTAGTGATTATCATAAATGTGCTTGTGCAACATAGCACACTCCAAATCTAATTATTAATTTGAGTAAAAGGATGGAATTCTATGACATTCTATGGTGCTCTGAGCCAAAGTTGAAAGAATAACTATCGTCAGTTGAAGTATCATTTTCTCTTTGTTCCCCCATGGTATTCTGCTAATAAATACCAAAATGAAAAGTGATAAAAAATGAAAAGTGAGTTATCACTTTTCTCTAGTAATGACTCTGTCCCTTTCATCTCAAACTGTAAATGGAAGCTAGTTTATAAACTTATGGATCTGCTACTTAGTGTTCTTAAGAAGATGTATAACACTGATATCAAAGAATACATAAGGAAAAGACTGCAGACATATGTAATCCTAAATACTAATAAAAAAATTAGAATTAAAAAACAACAGGAAGCATACAGATTTTCATTAAAAGAATAATGCCCTTTGAATAACTAAAAACCCCAAAATGATTCAATATTAGGAAATCATTAATAAAGTTTACTGTATACAATGTATGTTTCTGAAAAGAAAAATAATATGGTCATAAATAAAACAAATAAAAAATCCATTCTTAGTAAAATAATAATAATTATTCTTTAAAAATTCATCTGTATGAATAATTACATATGATTAAAATAGAAAAGAATAAATAAATATGACAGAGGACATGACTGTACATAAAAACATATTTGAAATAAATATTACAAATAGAAAATATTAACAATGTGGATATTATCAAAGGAAAGTTGCTGTTTCATTATCTCTATCAGACAAAATAAATGCCTCATGACTTCAATGAATTAGGATAAAAGATAACCCAAAATTAATGATTGTTGAACATTTAAAAACGTGTAGTTCTGACAAAGAAGTTACTGTCAAATCTTGTAGGAAGTAGTTAATCAGTACTTAATGGATAATATATTACCTTGATTCAAAGTGTAGAAAGACTACTAAAAATTACATATATTGAAATATATATAGATGTAGAAATATGTATTCAACAAAAAAATAGAAAAAATAAACTCCAAAATCTAAGAACAAAATTTAATGAAATATAAAAGTTAGTACAATTAGTATAACAAAAGTTACTTTAAAAAAGTAGTAATAAAATAGACAATAGATAATTGGTCTTGATATTTGACCACTAAGAACTAAAAAGAGAAGTTGCTAATGAAGATTAGTAAGAATGAACATTACATAATTAGAGAACTGGAGATATTATATAGGTAGTTACATAACACTTCTAATTTGCTAATATGTTTTAAAACTTAAATAAAACTGATAATTAAAAATAAATTATAGATATTGACTAAATTGAAAAAAGATCTAAAAACATTAAAGAAATTTAATCAACCTTCAAAAATGTATTTAACTATCTATAGGTTTACAAGCAGATTTCATTAAAACTTCAAGTAAATATTAAATGGTAAAAATATTGTTATAGGGAAATAGGTTAAGAGAGAAATTTCTACAACTATATTCCAAGATTAGTATAAATGATTTAAAAAGAAAATTTTAAATAGAACAAATATTAATAAAATCACAAAAATTCTGTTGTAGAAAATATCCACATAAATTCTTGTGGCTTAAATGAGATATATTTCTCACATGATGTGTTCATCATCATTCATCTGGTGATCTGCTACACAACTCCTCACTCCAATTCAGATCACGGGCGGGAACAACCACCATCTCACACCTTCCTCATGACACTTGTAGAGGAAATAAGAGTTCTAAAGAGTCTTACATCAGCCTTACATAACTCATAAGTTAAGAGTTTCAAGCATATCATTTCTACACACAAGTGAATTTCCAGAAGAAGCCATGTGACTCTATCCAAATACATGTGGGCTCAGAAAGAAACTCCTATAACATGGTAAGGAAATACACTTGCGTACACATGCACACACACACAAACACACAGACTTAAGAATCCTCAATAAAATAAGTATGTTATTTCTTCTTCGATGATATTCAATCCAATCACTTGCAGAGGATACTGAGGATGATTTTAAAATAAAAAGATTTAAAAGACTGAACTAGTCTTATTACATATTTGAATATAGTATTAATCTCCAGAAATTTCTAACAAATAATACAGTATGATATAAATGCAGATAAGCAGAAAAATAAATGGACCAGAATAGAGAGTCCAAAAGTAGATATAAGCAAACAAAGGAAATAAATGAGAAACTAGACTTGACATTTCAAAACAGTGGTTAAAGATAGGGGCTTTTCAATTGTGATGAGATGGTCAGCTTGCCACTTGAGAACAAAGATTAATGTTTTATCACTCCTTGAAAAATGGACTTCAGATGAATCAGAAGTATTATACATTTAATTAAATGAAACCATAAAATCATGTAAGCAGTAGAGAATAAATATTTTTAATAAGAAGTGTTATAGTAAGGGCGCCTGGGTGGCTCAGATGGTTAAGTGTCTGCCTTCGGCTCAGGTCATGATCCCAGGGTCTTAGGATTGAGTCCCGCATCGGGATCCCTGCTCCTTGGGATCCTGCTTCTCCCTCTGCCTCTCTCTCTCTCTCTCTGTCTCTCATGAATAAATAAATAAATAAAATCTTTAAAAAAAAAAGAAGTATTATAGTAAGACACAATGGTTCAAACTCGTATAGCCACCCGCTAGTCAAGTGATTTTATACAGCTAAGCTTCTCTAGACCTCGTTCTTGAATCTGTAAAATGGATACATCCAAAGTAGCTTCATATAATTTTTGTGAGGATTGAAATAGAAAATTCAATGTATTCTTCATTTACCATAGTATCTGCCACAAAATGCTCGGTAAATGATACTATCATTATTGATACTATAATAATCATTACATGATTTAAAAGGCATTTATCACATGTGGCCTAGATTTGAGTTGTGGAATTGAATTAGGCACAAGTTCCATGACACCTTTCTTATTAGATAAAAGGTAACTGGATGGAATTAGTAGAAGTTTTTTAAAATGTAAAGAGTTTCATTTTATCAATCAGGTCAATGTTCTAAATTAAGCAATTACACATCATTAAATTAGTATTTATGAGATCCAATTAATAATTCATCGCTAACACATTTACTTAAAGTTCTTTGGAGTCACTGTATTTATTCAGTGAAGAGTGAAATAATTTAATTGCTAATCAGTTACAATAAGGGTAATATCACTCTCGTCATTAGAAAGAAGCATTACATGCAAGCAAATTGAGGTCATTCTGGAGGAAAGAACTTCTTGTGTATGGAGATTTTTGAGATTTGGGGATTATTTTTTCTACCACCTCAACCACATATTGTTTGTTTAAGATAGAGTCTACCAGCCTGTTTTTCTATAGAAAAACTAGAGGATGAAGCCTGGAATAGAACCCCTCAGACCCCTGGAACATTTTGAACATTGTTCCCTGATGAATGCCTTTCTCTGTGATTAAATACTGAAAACCATTAGAAGCTTTATTTTATTGTAATCTTTTTCCATGAAGTTCTAAATGCCAGATGCCTTTATAACCTAAAATAAGTAGCTATTTGCCAATGCATCTCATATTGCAGACTTAGGAACAGAGAATTACCAAATCAGTACATTTGTGATGTATTAAAATTGATTTTTATTCTGTTGTGTGAGAGCAATCAACAAATTGAAAATAGACAGTTGAAAACATGCCCTAAACCAGTGAGTGATTTTAGTTATCTCTTCAAGATTGGTCTTTATTAATTGGGAAGAATAAAATTATGCTTTCATATTTCTTTCACATTAATTTTCAGAAAACATAGCAACTTATTATAGTGGTTTTCTCTGAAGAAAAAAAAAGTGCTGAAGGGAATTAAAGGCAATTACATCTTGAACAAGCTGGAAATCAAGGTAGCAAGATTGGGTGAGAAGGATATGCTAGAACCTGGAACTCACTCTATCTAGAGGACTTAAGTAGGTTCCTAGAGGAAAATACTACATTAGGCAGGCAAAATGTAAGTAAAAGAAGAATAAAGTAATTATTGT
Source organism: Zalophus californianus (assembly GCF_009762305.2). Classification (NCBI taxonomy): domain Eukaryota; kingdom Metazoa; phylum Chordata; class Mammalia; order Carnivora; family Otariidae; genus Zalophus; species Zalophus californianus. The sequence goes on along the minus strand of NC_045606.1, from coordinate 42,177,686 downwards.
GAATGCTTAGCAAAACATAAACGAAGTATAAAGCAACAATGAACAAGTGGTAATTAGGGATAAGGAAGAGGGGATTCATGAGGTAGACAGGGACATAGAACTCAGTTCCTAGAAAGAGCCCAGTATGTATGAATTAGGGCCTCAGTCACGAGGATCTTAGCTTAAGGTTTCCAGTGTGGGGATTTGAACACAAGGAGGTATGTGTGAGGTCCAGGTATTGAATCAGAATTCATCACAGTTAGATGATAAGACAGAGACCCAGTGCAGGAAGCTTTGAATCCCTCAGGCTGACATTTTCTTAATTAGCTATGTTTTTATGCATACTTATTGCTTGGAACTTTTAGACATTCTGGGAAGTGCACTGAGGTATGAATATTAAAGTATAATTATAGCACTAAGGCTTTTATGATGTTTTTATACCTTTCTGATGGAAGTGGGTACAGCAACATTCAAGAAAAGGTGGCTTCAATTGAAGGGAAAGCAGAACTGGGAAGGCAGGGAAATGAGGTAACACAGGCTGGGACGATGACCAAAGAAGAAAGGCGAATCTCAAAATAGAGGCTCATTTTAGTCACATATACAACATCATGTAATATAGTAATGGTAAGATCGTTTACATGACTTGAAGACAGCTCTGAATACATTTCTGAGGGTAAAGAATGAACTGCTTCTCTCTTTAGTGCGTATCTAATTTTCCATCACAGAAATGTACATATATATATACAAGGAGAGACCACTTTCTTTGCCATGTGTGCCCTTGATTTTCTCTCAAGTCCACTCACGGTTCTTTTATCTGAGAAGCAATTTACCTGAAGGATCTGGATTGCTCTAATTCTCAATTTGGATTTTCTGTTTGCAGATCAAAGAGACAATCTCTAGCTTTGCAAGGTTTCTTGGTTTATCACCCGATGGACTTTACATTTATTAAATGCTAATCCTCATGAGCTTACAAAGAGCTGAACACATCATTACCACCATTACACTTCATTCAGCAGCCTGCACAGTTGGTGTTTCCTACAGTCAATGCTGCCCTGGGTGAAGTGGTCAGCTGCTTTGCAACAAAACTCTCAGTTCTCCCGATTGAAGTCTGAATGAGAAAGACTGCTATGTAGACTTGATTTCATAACCCCGCCACATCATATAATCCTATATCAAGCAAATAATGGGAATCCTGATTCAAATTTTAAAACTCTGATTCCTGGTAATAATGCCAACACCAAAGTACATGTATGATCCAAGAAAAAAAGGAAGAGGGTAGCAGGGGATTTTGGTTGACATTTTGAATTAAAGTAGTGGTTAAATAGGTAAAGATGGGGATCTGAAGATGGCCCTTTTCTGATATACCAGATACATCTCTTTATTAGTTGAGTTGTGTTTTTCTATATACAACCTATTACTTGGAATTAGTAGACACTTTGGGAAATTCATTGAGGTTCTTTTCCCATTAAGTGACATTTACTACAGTATATTTATAGCACTAGGCTTCTTCTGATACTTTCATGCCTTTCTGACTCAAAATTCTTTAAAAGGCAATACGCTTATGTAGTCATAGTGTTGAAGCTGCATATGTATATACTAAATTACTGGTTTTCTTTAAAAGAGAACACCTTCGATATCTTTGTAAACCATTAGATTTGGAATAGAAATGGCCAGTGACACAGTATCAGTTTGGCATTCTATGTATACTTGTAAAGAATTTAGAAAGGGATAACCTCACCTATAGTACAACTCTTCTGTGAGAGCTGACTGGGTAATGATACCAAGAATAAGAGAATGAAGAATATTCGTGAGCTGGTAGCCTAGAAGGAGAGGTGGAGGTGGGTCCAGGAAAAAGAAAAGAGAGGAGCTGGGAAGTAACAGAGCATTAAGGGAAAAGGAGAAATGTACACAAGCAATATTGTTCATTTTACTCTCTTGAGTCTTGAGTCACACTTACCATCTTGTAGTATCTTTCCAGGTTTATGTAAATTATATATATATATATGTATATATATATATATATATATATATATATTTAGTATCAGTACTATCTCTTTCTGAGATGGAAGAGATGGAGGAGGTGGAGGAGAAAGAGGCGAGGGAGGGAAGGAAGGAGAGAGAAGGATAAATTGATTGGCAGTGCTTTCCCTTGACTGTTAAGTTGGAGGCTTTAAACAAAATCAAGAGCTTGGGAAATATAACTACCATCTTTCAATGGCCTGTTTTTTATTCATGACAAATTAAACTATTTATGTAAAGAAGGATGTTGCTTCCTTTTTGACCCTCATATTAACTTTACAACCCAATTCCTACTTCCTCCTTGAAAGTTGATGGAATACTGTTTATGTAAACCAAAGTTCAGAAAGCAACTCGTAAGTGGGTCTAAATTGCCAAAATAATCTCTAGTTATCTGGGAGAATCCAGTTCAGTATAAAAGGCTACACACACCTGCATGATGGTCTCTTCTTTCTTTTCCCTGTCTTATTCCTTTTTGATTGTCACATAATTTTAACCTCTCAAAGTTAACTTAGCTATTTTTTCTTTTACAACATTTCTGAATTATTAAAATCACAGTTGAGTTTATAAAAATATGGAAAATACATATATAAATAGAGAGAGGGAGAGACAGAGACAGAAATTCGCAATCGCATATAACCTCGCCTTACCTCCTCCTCCCAACTAGTGATAGCTTTATTTGTATTTTGCTATATTTATAGGTATTTTAATGGCTGAAAAATATTTGTTCTATGTATACGTCATATTTATTTAATAGTTTATATTAATTACAACATTGTTGCCCTTAAGGATTTTAAGGCTTTACTAGTTTAATCAGTATCTTTAGTTTGTGCTATTTCTTGAAGACCGATTTCTTAAGAGGATGATCACTAGGTCAAAGAATGTGATTGTTTTTAAATTGAAGTCTAACTTGCATACAATCAGGTAAGCAAATTTACGCAGATAGTTCAATAACTTCCTATAGGCATACACTCATGTGAGCACTTCTCAGATCAAAATATATATTTTTTAAGATCCTGAAAACCTGTGTATCTCATTTAATTAATAACCCACCAAAAGATAACAACTTTCTAATTTCAAACACCATGTATAGTTGGTTCTGATTTTGAACTTATACATGAAAAAATCAGTATGTAATATTTGTATCCGGCTTCCTTCACTCAACATTTTGATTTTGAAATTCACCCTTATTATTTAATGCAATTCATATAGTTTCTCATTCATTTTTTATCACTGTGTAATATTCCTTTGTGTGAGCATACACTAGTTTATCAGTCTACTGTTAAGACATTTGGATTATTTCTAGTTTAAGACTACTAGGTATAAAATTGCCACAAACATTTTTTTATAAGGCTTTTGACAGTCAGAAGACTTCTTTCTGTTTTTAAACGCCCAAAAGTGGAGTTGCTAATTCATAAGGCTGGCATATGTTTAGTTATAATAGACACTGTCAAACAGTTTTCCAAGGTGCTGCCCCAAGAGTTTACAATCCCTCCAGCAGTGTATGAGGCATCCAATTGCTTGTCCTCCTAACTAGCTTGTGTTATTGTCTGCCATCTTGGTGTGGTACACTGGTGGTATTACCATTTAAATTTGCTTTTCTCTGATAATAAATCACATTGAGTACCCTTTCATATATTCAAAAGCCATTCAGATATCTTCTTTTTGAACAGTCTGATAAAGCGTTTTACCTATCTTTAGTGGATATTTTGGAGCACCTGGGTGGCTCAGTCAGTTAAGTGTCAACTCTTAATTTTGGCTCATGTCACGATCTCAGGGTCATGAGATCGAGCCCCATATCAGGCTCCACACTCAGCGGGGAGTCTGCTGGAGATTTTCTCTCTCCTTCGCCGTCTGCCCCTCCCCTCATTCTTTCTCTCTTTCAAATAATAAATAAATACATCTTTTTAAAAAAAGGTGGATATTTTGTCTTTTCCATGTTTTTTTCTTATTTTTTTTAGGGATTCCTTATTCATTCTGGAATATGAGATATTTGCAAAATATAGGTATTACAAATACCCTTCCCCAGTGTGTGGCTTGCATTGACTGAAAAGCTTCTGGTTCTCTAAGTTCTGAACCCTGAAAACTGTGAGAGATTCAGTTTTCAGTTTTGCTCTTTGGACAAGGACTCTATGCCATTTCTTAATTGGTAAATTCTTTGGACAGAAAATCAGACCTTATTCAAGCGAGACTTCCCAAAAATCTGTGTGAATCCAAGATAGATTGTCCTACATTTGTATATATTATCATTTTATTAAATCACTTTTCTTATTCAACCATTTTTTAAGCTAATTTGGTTGATTTTACTAGGCATAAAATTATAGTTTGTAAACAACTCACTTATTATCTGTTTCTAAAAACTATACTTGTTATTTCTCTGACATGTATTATTAAGTTTGCTAGAATTTTTGTATCAAGGTTAAGTAATAGCGGCCAGTAAAAATTTTTATTTTCAATTTAAGGCACATAATTCAATAGTATTTTTTAAGGAAGTACTGACTATTTGTATGAGATCATATTTTTTTATCATGTCAACTAAAATATCTTTAAATATCTTTGATAGAAATTTTTAAAAGATAATGTTTTTACAATGTTTTTTAAAAAGTTTTTTTGTTTTTAGAAAAGCATGTGCTCCATATAGAATGATTCACATATTATAAAAATGTGATAATGAAAAGAACAAAATCACCTAATACCCTATATTGGGAAATAACCATCTTTTGCAATTGGTAGATATCATTCCAGATATCTCTATATGAATATATATAAATTGAAAGTTAAATGAATGTAGAGAAAAATTTATTTAGGAAAATGGATTCTTAATCTTTCTCTTTTTAATAATTAAAATTGACTGCAATTATAGTTAAATTTAATCAAAGAAATATGAGGGAAAATAAAAGATTGCTGAAGCTTAAGTTTTTTTTAAGATTTTATTTATTTATTTGACACAAAGAGAGAGAGACAGAGAGACAAGTGGGGGAAACAACAGGGGGAGAGAGAGAAAGACTCCCCGCTGAGCAAGGAGCCTGATGCGGGGCCTCATTCCAGGACCCTGGGATCATGACCTGAGCCGAAGGCAGACGCTTAACCACCTGAGCCACCCAGGCGCCCCTGAAGCTTAAGTTTTTATATAAGAATAGTATATTCTAAAGTATCCCTCTAAAATTAAATTATCAATCATGAAAACCTGTTTCAAATGTTAACATAATCTATTATCATCTCAATATAAATACGGAAATTAGTACACTAACTCCACTTACTCTTGCCCTATCACTGGCTTTTCATTTTTTAAATCCTTATTATAACAGCCTGAAGGTTACAAAAAATTAGTGTTAATTTAGTAATTATAATGCCTAAGGTTTAGTTTTAATTTTAAACGAAAACAATGCTTACTTTCAGTTATTTTACCATTAGTAAACTGTTTATTCTGACTGACTTCTTATTTTGCTTTCTTTTTCATGAAGTAGCATTTTAAATATTTAAATTTTTAATCTTTTTTTAAAGATTTGTCTTTTAAAAGAATTGCATTAAATAGGTACATGTTCATAGCTATAAAAAACAAACAAGCAAATATTACAGAAAAACAAAGAAATGCCAATTATATGCTATCCCATCTTTCCTAGTTTCCCTCTTCAGAGGGATACTTTTTTTTTATTATTATGTTATGTTAATCACCATACATCACATCATTAGTTTTTGATGTAGTGTTCCATGATTCATTGTTTGTGTATAACACCCAGTGCTCCATGCAGTATGTGTCCTCTTTAATTCATTTTTAACATTTATGTGATCACTTTAAACTCACACAAAGGGATGCCTGGGTGGCTCAGTCGTTAAGCGTCTGCCTTCGGCTCAGGTCATGATCCCAGGGTCCTGGGATCGAGCCCCACATCGGGCTCCCTGCTCCGCGGGAAGCCTGCTTCTCCCTCTCCCACTCCCCCTGCTTGTGTTCCCTCTCTCGTTGTCTCTCCCTCTCTGTCAAATAAATAAATAAAATAAAAAAACTCACACAAAAAATTTTCTGAATATATTGTTGTGAAAAAAACAAAACTTTATAGATAAGGTGGCATTCTTTGATAGTATAAATGCAAAGAAAAAAATAGCATTTTAAGTGTTTTGTATGTACTGTATATACACAATTGATTTGCATATATGCTGTATAATTTTCTAATTTTATCCATCAATTTACTTTGGGCTTCAATCTTTCTTAGTTTATATGGATTTGTCATTCTTTTAAGTTATTGACTGGTGTTCACTAGAATATATTTATTATAATTTACTATAATTTAATAGCATAGATTTTTTTAGGCTAGTACTTATAACTACTATTGATAATCATAGTGACATTTACTGAATGCTAACCAAGTATCAGGTTTGGGTCTAAAAACTTTGAATGTATTAAGTTATTTAATCTTTACAGATGTGGTAGTACTGCTATTTATTTCAAATTTACATGTAATAGGTTTATTGAAAAAAGTAGGACTTATGGAGTACAATTTTAAAACTTTTATTTTACTCTATTTCTTTATATTCCATGCCTAAGACTTAATTCTGTACATTCTGAAATAGTCTTTAAAACAATCCTATGGCTTTTCTTTGTCACCATTTGGTAATAATTCCCAAGATCACATCTAATAACCAAAACCATTTCAGAAAGTTTGTTGTCTTTTCCCATAGAACAGTCAAAACTTCATTTGACACAAAATCGCCTGCATTAGGTTCTGAAGGCGGCTGTAGCAAAGCATCATAAGCTGGGTTTCGTAAGCAGAGGTCTGTTTTCGCACAGTTCTGGAGGCTAGAAAGTCAGAGACCAAGGTATTGGCACAGCTGGTTCCTTCTGAGAGTTCTGAGGAAGATTCTTTCTCATGCCTCTCCCTCCTAGCTTCTAGTTGGCAATTTTGACATTTTCGGGACTTGTAGAAGCATCACCTCAATTTCTGCCTTCATCTCCACATGGTCTTCTTCCTCTGTGTGTCTATGTCCCAATTTCCCCATTTTATAAGAGCACCAGTCACACTGAATGAGAGAGGCCTACCCTGCTCCAGTACGATCTCATCGTAACTTCACTAACTACATCTGGAAAGATCCTATTTCCTTATGAACTCATATTGTGAGGTACTAGGGTTAGGATGTCAATTTATGAATTTTAGGGGACACAGTTCAATTTCAAACTCCTCCCCATCCCACTGCCCCCATACGCCACTCCCTGCATTCCCTAATCTGTGCCCTACTACAGGCCAGCCTTGTGGTGAAAGGGGTGCTTGTGGCTTGATCTCTATTTATCCATTTTCCACTTTTATTTACCCTCTCCTCTCTGCCTCTCACTAAGCTGCACATTCAGGACTAAAGGTGGCAGAGGAGGAAGAGAGGACAAGAAGCAAGAATGTTTCTACCTAACTACCCTTGCCCATATTTGGCAGCTTCATCCCTGGGTTTGGCAGGTGTTTAAAAATAATTAAATCTTTAATTGGATGCTTTGAAGGAACTCTTGGAGATCTTCCATTCCCTCCATCCCTCCCCATTATTATGAACCTTACCCCAATAGCAGTTTATAAAATCAAGTGTGGAATGGTAGCAGTGATCAAGGGATATGTTTTCTGTAAAGAGGGTCAACAATATTAAAGCTAGTTAAAGGCTGTCTGCTTTTCATTATCATCATCATACACTGGCAATTTTAAGCAATGTATTTGATAAAATACTTCCTTTTACTCAATCTACATTCTGAACAACTGCTGCCATTATTTTTGGATTTTAATAATATATATGAAAGCTTTAGATTGGCATCTTTTTATTATTTATGTTTTTTAAAAAGATTTGTTTATTTATTTTATATAGAGAGAGTGCATGTGGGGAGGCAGAGGAAGAGAGAGAGTGAGAGAAAAAGAGAGAGAGAGAAGCAGACTCCCTGCTGAGCACAGAGCCCAACATGGTGCTTAATCTCAAGACCCTAAGATCACGACCTGAGCTGAAATCAAGAGTCCGATGCTTAACAAACTAAGCCACCCAGGTGCCCCATTATTTATATTTTCATAAACACTGGAGCTTACATAGAAGTTTAATTTGGAGTACTCCCAATTATACAGTCATCCCTGTCACAGAGGCTTAGCTACATGCATTCATTTTGAGAAAAATCTCATAAATTTAGAAATTACTCAAGCTCTCTTTGGATATAATTTTTATCTCTCACTCCCGTGGTACTGAGTTTAAACAGTAGATTCAAAATTTCAGTGATACAGCAGTGATTGCAAACATGAGCTTTTACAGTTTTGGCATTCTATGTGCCGACTTGGAATTTTTTATTTCTATCAACTTTTTGTCTGCAGAGACATTTGAAAGCTGTTAGAATTAAACAACATTGCAATTTCTGGGTTTTTGTTGTTGCTCTGTTCTTGTTAATCTGAATTTTTTGATCTGCCAAACTCATTTTCATCTTTGAGACTTTTCTTAACTATTTGCATATCTGTTTTTTTGTGTGAAAGACAATATTTAAGAATAAAATTCATAAAGAATGTCCTGGATTAACTGTGAGTGAAGATAAATTTACAGATATATATATATGTACTCTATTTAACATACATGCTAAGGAGATACATTTTCATAAAATCATTGACAGATTTACGGAAGGCTCAAAAACTGCAGTGTTCTTATTTATTATTGTGAGTAATAATTAGGATATTTTTAAAAAATACATGAATGTAATTAAAATGTATTCATTCATTACATATTCCCTTTCCATAGGGTAATACTTACCTTAATTTGTGTTATTATTATGTTTTAATGTTTTTACAGGAATGAATAGGATTTTAAAATATGATCTGTTCCGAGGGTCAAATATACTAGGCACAGCACTGACACAGTTTACTTGAAAAGGCAATGCATGTCTTTATTTTATTTATGACCTCATCCACAACTTCTAGATACTTGGTCTTATATACTTTATTTTGTTTGTTTTGTTTTCTTGGAGCACTATTATCCTTTCAGGTGTTTTTCTTTGACAAAATCTACAATAAAACCAGAGCTATTTAATCTGTGTGTGTGTGTGTGTGTGTGTGTACAATGATTACATTGGATCTATAGAAACATTCATGCATTTTTGTTTGTTTCACTTATTTTCCCATAAAGCAAGTCCTTGTTTTGAGGTGACATTGTGCTGAATCCTGTGCAAACCTATCTGCAGGATATACATAAAACAAACAGAATAAAATGCTGACTCCTTCAATATGGAAGTGATCCTATGTCATTTATCTACTCCCCTATAATAGTTTGTTTTATCAAATATGGTATCATATTGAGATCTAAGTGTTCTTCTCTGTTATGGGTAGATAAGTGGTGGTAATGGGTGAATCAGACTTAGTGTTGAGCTGTAGGGCACAGACAAACCTCCATTCCTGTTCCTATGACTACTCTGTTCAGGGACTCTTTGTGGAAGCACTGAGGTGGCCAAGGAGAGAAATTAACTCACAATAACTGGATCAGAAACCAAATATAAATGTCTCACCTGTTGTGATGGGGGATATCCAGTGGACTTTGAGAAAGATTCTTGCATGTTTTTCTCACTCCCATAGATCTATTTACATGCTTTCTCCTTAAAACTCATTATACTTAATCTTTTAATCCTGTGCATTCTAGGTCCCTGAAAAAGCAGCCAGGCCATATTCTGCTTCCCAGAACTCAATATACACCCCCATCCCTGAGGCTATATTCCTTCCAAGGGAAGTCAATAACCAGGAGTATTGCTTGAAGCCCACTGAGGATTTCTCTTTACCACTGTCTTTCATCATCACCTTTGACTTGGGGGGATAGGACATCTGTAATCCATTTTTGCCTCACATCAACTTTTAGTTGTCCATCCATGAACCGGGTCTGATATGGTTCCACCTCCACCAGGCCATGGGCATGAGCTGAGTGTGAGGAAATGGTGCATTAAAGGGCGCCTGGGTGGCTCAGTCAGTTGAGCGTCAGACTTGATTTTGGCTCAGGTTGTGATCTCAGGGTCCTGCGATCAAGCCCCGGACTGCTCTGTGCTCAGCTTGGAGTCTGCTTGAGACTCTCTCTCCCTTTCTCCCTCTGCCCCTCTCCCCATTTGTGCTCTCTCACGGAGTGCCTGGGTGGCCCAGTTGGCTGAGCATCCAACTCTTGATTTCAGTTCCCGGTCCTGAGATGAGCCCCGTGTTGGCTCTATGCTCAGCGGGGGTCTGCTTGAAGAGTCTCTCTCTTCCTCTCCTTCTGCCCCTCCCCCTGCTCATGTACTCCCTCTCTCAAATAAATAAATCTTTAAAGATAAAATAAAATAAAGTAAATCTTTAAAAAATATATATAGGTACAAGGTGCCTGGGTGGCTCAGTCAGTGAAACATCTGCCTTCATTCGGCTAGGGTCATGATCCCAGCATCTTGGGATTGAGCCCCGTGTGTGTGTGTGGGGGGGGGGTTGGGTCCCTGCTCAGCAAGGAGTCTGCTTGTACTTCTCCCTCTGCACCCCTCCCTCATGCTCTCTCTCTCTCTCAAATAAGTAAATAAAATCTTAAAAAGTAATAATAATAAAATAAAATAAAAGTAAAGGTAGGTAATATAAGGATCTGGGCCTTCTGTTTGGGTAAACTAACTGTAGTTTCTGGACCTGCTCAGACTCAATTTCAAGTGTGTCATTCTATTGTGAACTGGATTGCTACCCTCAACCAATCTTGTAACTAGGTAGATCTGACAATAACAAATATTTGATAAACACCTCCACTCTCATAATCACTTAATACTCCATGGTCAGTCTCTTGGTCTCTACCCAGTGCCCAGTAGCATTGCCAGGAGCTTCTTTCTGTGCAGTGAATGATTTTCTTCAAAAGACAGCATGGTCATGCTCCAGGACCCCAAGGATCCTCACTGTGATTCTGGCATTATATCTTGCCAGAATTTCCACATATTATCTTTATCAACAATGAACAGATACCTTTAGCAAATAAGATCCACCAGGTTATATGGCTCAAGGCGTAGGGCTAACCGTATAACAACCTGAACCTGCTGCAAACTCTCTCTTGCACTGAGACTCACTCAAAACTGGAAAACTTCTGGGTCACTAGAAAAATTAGTTCCAAGTGTATTACAGATTGTATCTAAAATCCAAGAGACCTACTAAGTGTTGTGTCTCCTTCTTGGTAGTAGGAGGTGCAAGGTGCAACTAACTTGATATTTTTCTTTGAAAGCTTATTCTAGAATATCCTAGACCATTAGACCTCTAAATTTTCCCCAGTAGGGGAAGCCACTAAATCTTTATAGGGTTTATCTTCCCCTATATGACATTGATAAGTCTTACTAGAACAAACAGAAAAGTGAAATTCCCTCTTACTAGGGTAAAAGTAACATGATGATATTAGTTTAGTGCATTCATTTGATGCTCTTGAGGATGTCCAGACAATCAAGTTCCCTGTGATTATACTGCGAGAGAGGCTAAGAAAATTAACTTAGCCATGAGGTAAGATTATTAATGTATAATGCTGATTGCACTAATTAAATGAGAATTTCTACTGATCTTCCTTCCTGATAGGAATTGAAAAAAAGTACAATAACCGAACCAATAGTCCCATACCAACAAAGAGGCTGTATTGGATTTACTCAAGTAAAGAGAAAAATCTGGCATAGCAGCTCCAATTGGGGCTATAATTTTGTTAACTTTATGAACACCCACTGCCTTCCTCTATAATCTATCTGGTTTTGCAGGGACTCGACTGGTGAATTAAAAGTGGATATGCTAAGGACCACTATTGCTGCATCTTTTAAGTCTGAAGGTAGCATTAACTCTCTCATTTCACTCATGATAAAGTGTGGCTACTATCTACTACTTTGGTCATGGTATGGTGTGTTATGTGGGTTTCGAAACTTTCACTTGGCCTTTTCTTCCATTATGGCTCTTATTTGAAGGTCATAAAAAGAATATGAAGGTTCTGATTCACTCAGAAGACCGGGTAAAGGAACATGTGAACACACTGGACCCATGGGGAAACAGACTTGACTCTGTAATTCTCTATCACATGACTTCCATATGCCTGCATTCTAAAAGAGGACATGAAAGCACTTAAAATCCTCTGGTTTCTGCTCAAACCCTCTATCCAAAGCCCTTGAAAAATTTTATTTTTTACCTTCCTTTCTGTACAGTTACTCTGCTAAATGATCATACATCCTTTGGGGGGGGAGATTAGGGAATTTCTACTATATATAGATATTGTGACATAGTGAGATCCTTCACTATGTCACTTGGCTTCAAGGGACTCCAATTTCCTCTGCCATGGATAAGAATGCTTAAGCTCAGTTCTGGGAACTGATTAAAGTATTAAGATTTCCATTTTAAGTTGGTGGCATTAAGCTTCAACTCACATGGCCCTGATATTCTTTTGATTATAAAATTCAAGCAGTACCCTCACCGACTGCTCATTTCTCTTGCCCACAGTACACCATGTGTACTACTCATTGCCACAGATACTTGTAAGCTATAGTACTCAGTTTTAATTCCAGCCTTTCTGTCTATTGTGGTAATGAGGGCAACTTTACCACGGAGCTAAATGCTGCCACCGGGTCTTTGCTATTTAGAATTCTAGCATCCCAAATAACTCTAGGGGGCTCAGATCCAATAGTAGCTTCCTTTCACAACAATTCTGACTTAGAATGAACATTCACTATGGAGATTCTCCATGATACTGACAGTACTCTCTCTAGTACATTTCTCTACAGTGAAGTGAACATCCTTTGGATCTTCCCATGGCACATAGTTAGTCAGTAGGTTCTTTGGTCTTAAGTAATCTACTTAAGCACATCTATATCTCCAAGCTTGTTGAGCCTTCTCAATAGCAAGAACATCTCTTTTACTATGGGCCATTGTATTTTCCAGCTTCATCGAGACATCCCAGGATCATATTAAGGATTACTGCAGGTGATCGCACAAGGATATTAAATGTTAAGAAACCAGAGTGTTCTTACATATATCAATGAAATTTCGCCATGTCGTATGTTTTGCAACGCCTCCCCCCCTCCAGCCTCAAGATCTATTTCCAAGCATGTTCACTAATGTGCTGATACATATTAAGCAGATCCAACAGATATTTTGGTAGTTAACACCTATCTTTCTAAAACAAGTAGTACTTGTCCAGGTTGGTCAGATTGAAACTCTTATTTGTTTAAAGGCCAATAAGGAGATTAGATGGAAGCAAATCTTAAGGAGTGCAAGTATCATTTGGTAGGGAATTTGCCTGAGGTAATCTGTGAATGTTTCTCAGGTAAGGGAGGCTATTACCTTCTGTCAGGGAGACTCAAAGTCAAAACTGAACATCCAAAGGGTCCGGGGGACTCTGTATGTTCAAGATTGTCCACCATATCTACTCAGGTGTCTATATCTAGGTGTCAGTATCCCCTCCCTGCAAGGGCCCTGACGCTGGCACAGAAAACTCGCTGGGGCAGTAAAATAAACATTCTCTGCAATTTGATTAGTCTCACTGTCAATTTCTGACCTCCAGTTGCAGAAGATCAGGATCCCTTTAGACACATTTTTTTTTTTTTTTTTAGACATAGTTATTGAGGGGCACTGGGTTTCACACCATGCTCTGAGTTGGTGATTAGCTGATTTAAGCATGCCATTTTCTTTCCTGAGCACAGAGGGCACTTGACAATTATCCAACTTCATAGCCTTGTAACTATCATTGCCATCATATCTCTAAAAGGCAAGAGAGACTACATAACCCAGTTCATGCCCTTCCACTTGTAACCCTTTCCAATTTACCACATGTGGTAAAGTCTTACTCATAATGATGCTTCAGCATCCCAGGAGTTATCCACCATGCGGCTTACTTCAAGCAATCAGATCTTTGTTGCCACCTGCTGGGGAATTATCCAATTCCAGAATCTCATCCTGAGTATCTATTTCCTAGGAACTCTTATAACACCAACTTTCTTAGTTCAGATTCCCCCAAAAGATCACAAGGCACGGATTGGAGTGCAAGCAGCTTATTTGGGAGATGCAGAGTATATCAGCAGGACAGTGGAGAAGTGATACAGAAAAGAGAAAGCAGCCAATAATATGCATGCTATTAAGCCAGCTTGCATGGTGGAACAAGAGCTTAATCTTCCCAGGGTGTGGTTCAAAACACACATCCCTGCATTATTCTACACAAGGAGAGAGGAAGCCTGGGTATTTATGTACTAACTCCTGAGAATAATTGGGTACAGGTGGATCCTGGGGGCTGTCAACTTTCCAGGACTTCCAGTCTGTCACAAGTGCACAAGAGGTACTGCCTCATGCACTTTTGGAAAAGGACCTTCCAACAGGCAGTTGGAAGTTGGCAGAAATCCACCAACATGATAAGGTCTGAAGAAAATGGTTGGGAGAATGATACTGTCTACTACCAAAAAACAAACAAACAAACAAAAAACTTTATAATTTGTTATATATAATTTTCCTTTCACAATTTGGTTTTTAATCTACTTGAGATTGATTTTTGTTTCTTGTGTGATATTTGGAACCAACTGTATTGGGGGTTTATAGTCCCCCCCCCCTTCCTTCCTTGCTTCTTTCTTTCTTCTTATGTTCCTTTTGATTTTCAAACACATAGCTAATTGTATCAGAAACATTTTCGGAAAATTCCATCTTTTCCCCACTCATCTACAGTCTCATCTTCACCACAACCAACTGTCCAACAAAGCCATATATAAGATGCCAATATAAATAGGATCCTTTTTAAAACTTTCATGTTCTAATTATTTGTTGCAGTCTGACAAAGTGTCTACCGGTTCTGTCAAATATTAGTTTAGTTTCTGACAAATTCTTCTAAATCATTTGTATAGTCTCGTGATTTTTATGCAAATAATGATGTTTTCTTTGAATGGTGATATTTTTGTTTCCTCCTTTCTGATCCTTTTTTTTTTTTCTTTTTTTACCTGTTTTTCTTGCCTTACTGTGCTGGCTAGAATTTTTTTGGTACTAATGCTGAATAGAAATGGTGAGAGTGGCCATTGCTTCCTTATTTCTACTCTCAAAGAAAAAACTTCATGTTTCACCATTAACCATCACTATTTTCCCCCTTTTAATTCTGGTTTTAAAAAATTTTTACTATTTTTCTAACAGTTGACATTTGTTTAAATCATGAATACATGTTGCACATTATCAGAGATATTTCCTACATCTATTTAGATGCTCATGTAGTTTTTGTCCTTTATTTTATGATTGTGAAGAAATGGATTTTCTAATAATATTCAGTCTTATTGGTCATGATGCATTGTCTTTGTAATCTTTTTGGTATGTTAAGTGATTCATTTCGCCTTATTTTTTAGTGAAGGGAAGCAGGTTGCTCTCCGTGTTCTGGGTGAGAATAACTTTATATTGTTCTTTTCAGAGTTTGAAATCAAGGCAAAGGAAGATGAAAAGCATGTTCTTATTTTTTCTCTTATCTGAAATTGTTTACATAAATTAGAATTATTTATTCCTTCAAATTGAGAATTCTTTGAAGAAATCATGTTGGTTTGAGTGTTTGTGGAAATATATATATATTTTTATTACTGCTAGAATTTTTTAAAAATATTTTATGTATTTATTTGACAGAGAGAGACATAGCGAGAGCAGGAACACAAGCAGGGGGAGTGGGAGAGGGAGAAGCATGCGGGACTCCATCCCAGGACCCTGGGATCATGACCTGAGCCGAAGGTCAGGCTCATCAAATATATATAGTATTCAACAAAAAACAATTGAACGGATATTCACCCATACATATAGAACAGAGTTTCAGGCAGGGTATATAATCTAGTATATTAGAAACTATGCTTATTCGTCTCTTAATTTCGGCTCAGGTCATGATCTCAGAGTCTTGAGATCGAGCCCCATGTCAGGCTCCGCACTCAGTGGGGAGTTGGCCTGAGGCTCTCTCTCTCTCCCACTGCCCCTCCCCCCATGTGCACTTCCCCCCCACTCTCTCAAATAAATAAATCTTTAAAAAAAAGAAACTATGCTTATCCATTTTTAATTGATAATGTAAAGCTTTCTATTCAACTCTCTAGAGAAATGTGAACAAACTGTTGACTAGCCAAAGGCTCACTTAACGACTGAGCCACCCAGGTGCCCCACTGCTAGAATTTTTTAAAGGTTTACAGGACTATACAAGTTCTACTATTTCTTCTTGAATTTTTAAATTATACTTTTCTAGGAATTTTTCATATAAATTTTAAATTTTAATTTATGGCTGTGTTGTTTATAATAGTTTCATAATCTCTTAAAAATTTATTTCTTTTCACTTGAGAATTCTATTTTTTGCTTTTTGTTTTTGATTTTATAACAACTAGAGTATAAGGAGGACTTGAAATGATCAGTTAGTGAATTAATTTGATAAAACAGGCATTTGAGATTGATCAATCCTGTACTCTGTACTGAGCGCACAGGTGATGGTAAAGTAGAGGGCCTTAAAGAAGCCGAAAATGCTTTCATTATGTCAAAAAGGCCCAGAACTGTATAATGTTTAAATTTAAGAAGTTATTGGAACTTTAAAATGTCTGGCAATAAACATTGATAAACAGCTAAGACAGACAAAATATTCCTAAAAAGGCATGCAGATCAGGCAGGTATGCTTATGTGGAATATGCAGTGAGACATTGGGAAATACTGTGAAGATACACACAAAAAAAGGAATCTGAAAAGTATTCTTTAGGCAATTTGGTGCCAAGTTAAAGCCAAATGGTCAGTGTTGTGGAAGATGAAGTATAACACATATTAAACATCAAATATAATTTAACCTCTACCTTGTTTCATCTTACACGCTTACTAACCCTGATTACAAATAGCTATTTTCTCAAGTGAACAAACTGATTCTGGTATCTGATATCCTATTCATTAAAACTAGGAAATGATTAATAGTTTAGTTAAGCATATTCTTCCCAATTTCAAACTGATGCAACATGTTACACATATAAAATCCCCTTTGCTTCTGAAGATCACCAACTCTGTGGTTATAATATTCACTGTGTTCTAAAGTAGACTGTACAGATGTGACTTGTGTTTTTACCTGATTTAACAATTTTCTGGCGGGTGTGGTGATACTGGTGATAGTATATTTTTTTCTTTCTAGAATCCAAAGTATGACTACACTTAGTTGGAGATGTTATAATTAGAGCACTTACTACAGTTTGGTACAATTTAAGCTACTTTTAAGTCATTTATTACTCAAAGATTTGGTAGGAATGTTCCATATGATCGGGTCTACTGCCTTATATCACAGTTAATATTTTACCTCCTTTTTCAATTTTGTCTACGATTATTTTTATATTAAAGTTTCTAGCTTCATTTCTTGTCAGTGTTTAATAAACTTTTATTTATGAATACATTATTTGAAATATAGTATATGGAATATACATATACACACATATATTTCAATTTAATGGTGAAATTCCACAGGATAAAAGAAAACTAAACAGATTTCAAGAAGTGAAGGAATCCCTGCAGAGAGATAAAGCAGTTTTGATGTAGTGTATGGGAAGGCAGAGGGCTGCCCTTGCAAAGGAGAGGGGAAAGTCAGGGGCTCATCATGGGGAGAAACTGGAGAGAGCTTTGAGAGGTGGGCTCTAGTGGGCTTCACTGCCCTAAAAAGATCATTGAAAGATACCTTGGAATTACAAGATGGGAAGATAGAAGCATCAGTTCTTGATGAAGGGATGAGTGGAGTAACTTGAGAAGCCCCGTCCATGTAAGTAAATGCAGTTCTTAGGGTGCTACCTCACACTTAGCATCTGAGCCACATCTCTATTACATACCACCATATACACTGAGTGTTATTTTAAATTTATTAAAAATTAGTTTATGTTTGAGATAAGTTTCACTGTGCATAACTTAGAGCAGACTTTATCAGACTAGCAAGGAATTTCAGGATATTAAATCTTTATTGAAATAATAGAACGTCGTCTTCAATCTGCCTTTGGTCAGCTAGCAAGCTGAAGACACACCTTCCAAATGATTAATTTTTGTTGCTAATGATCCTGTCCGATTACTTTTTATTTAGTTAATATACATCACTTTCTGCTACTAAAAAATACATCTTAATTATTGATGCCCTATTAAGGCTAGGCAAAGAAGTATAATGATCATTTTAAGAGGACATAATGACAATACCATGGTTGAGCCTATGATGAGAATGATATTAAACATTTTTTATTAGTTGGCCACAATCATTTCTTCATCTATATAGTTAGCTCAGAGGAGTGGAAGTTCTACTACTTTATTATGATATGCCAAATACCCAAGCAGGAGTCTAAGGGCATACCAGGAAACTGGCTCTTATATGGGGGGCACTAAAATTCAGTTGAGCAGCAATTTATTAAGTGCGCCAGGAATTGAACTAGGCACTAGGTACAAAGCAAGTTGCACAGAGTCACAGAGTCACTGTCTTTGATGTGTTATGCATAATTGATCAGATTTCTGTTTCCCGTGGACTGGAAGGAGAAATGGAAGAGATCAAATCAGCAACACATGGGAAGAGAGGAGGAGAAAAAATATGTGTAATTGTATTTATCAGACTATATGAAGTCATTGCATAATTTTTCCCTACCTTCTGTTTGGTTCTAAAAGGCGATTGGACTGAGGAAAAGGAAAAGTTTTATTTATTTATTTATTTATTTATTTATTTATTTATTTATTTAAATTTTTTGCAAGATAAGAAAGTAGATGTTAATATACCAGAGCATGAAAAGCTCAATGATACAGTTTCTTTTTTTTTCATTATATTTTGTTAGTCACCATACATTACATCATTAGTTTTTGATGTAGTGTTCCATGATTCATTGTTTGCATATAACACCCAGTGCTCCATGCGGTACGTGCCCTTCTTAATACCCATCAATGGGCTAACCCAACCCACCACCCCCTCCCCACTAAAACCCTCAGTTTGTTTCCCATAGTCAATAGTCTTTGATGGTTCGTCTCCCCCTCTGATTTCCACCCCCTTCATTTTTTCCTTCCTTCTCCTAATGTCCTCCATGCTGTTCCTTATGTTCCACAAATAAGTGAAACCACATGATAATTGCTTCTCTGATTGACTTATTTCACTTAGCATAATCTCCTCCAGTCCCATCCATGTCAATGCAAATGGTGGGTATTCATCTTTTCTGATGGCTGAGTAATATTCCATTGTATATATGGACCACATCTTCTTTATCTGTTGAAGGGCATCTCACTCCTTCCACAGTTTGGCTATTGTGGACATTGCTGCTATGAACATTGGGGTGCATGTGCCCCTTCTTTTCACTATATCTGTATCTTTGGGGTAAATACTCAGTTTTTAAAAAGGCTGAGTTATTGTGGTTAAACAAATAATAATTGTCCTTGTTCATCTCTAATTGCACAGATATGCATTCTTACAAATTTTAACATTCTTTATATATGTGTGCACATTTTCTGCCACTTTTACATTATGATGTTTCCTATAATGCTCTGATATGATATTTGTATTATTCTTTGCATAGTCAAAGTTTAAAAATGAAAACAACTATATATATACATAAAAATGTATATAAATATATAAATAAATATAAATATATGTATATGTGTGTGTGTGTATCTATCTATCTATCTTTGTATACTCCTGCATATTTGTGAGTCCGGTCACCATAAATGGGATATTGTGTATTGAAAATAAAAATTAAACCAGATCTTACTCATAGGATGATTATACTGAAATAATCATGGGTTTAAGAAAACAATTAAAAAATAAATCTCACAAAAATCTATTTAAGTAACATTCAATTTTAGACAAAATAATCTAATACTGCAAACATTTGGCTTGTAGATTAACATTTTGTGAAATCATACTACAACTCAGTACCAATAAACTCAGCCTTGGAACAAAGAAGAAATTTAAATTCATTTAATTTTCACAGTCCAAATATAGATTTTTGGGGGCAGACTGCCAGCAGTTTTCTCGGGTCAAAGAAAATAAATATTGCATCTCTCCTCTCACAGAGACAAAAAACAGCCAGTATTTTGAATTCCATATCAACTGGCTTTTATTCAAATATTCAAATAAGCAGTATCTTCTTATAGAGAATGAATCCCCCCTCTAATTAGAGTATAAAAAATGTGATGGATATAATACAAAATATGACCATCTGTATTTCTCTGTCTTGTCTTTTTCAGTTAGAACTCGCAGGTGTCTTTTAAACAATGATGAATTAGAAGGAAGGCTCTTTTTTTACTCATTTGTCTGTTAACTACCTTTATGATAATAATGCATTTGCATTTTTAATTTCCTCTGTTGTAAATGAGCACCTCTGAACCACTTCCTAATTATTTTACAATTTTCTGTATTGTTCATTATTCATGCTTTCTATTTACTAAATAAAAATGACTTTTCCTCTGAAGGACATTTACAATTCTTATTATACCAAACATAGATCATTTGGCTCCATATAAGAAAAAAGGAGTAAAAGAAAACATAGGGACATAGTATTCAACAAAAAACAATTGAACGGATATTCACCCATACATATAGAACAGAGTTTCAGGCAGGGTATATAATCTAGTATATTAGAAACTATGCTTATTCGTCTCTTAATTTCGGCTCAGGTCATGATCTCAGAGTCTTGAGATCGAGCCCCATGTCAGGCTCCGCACTCAGTGGGGAGTTGGCCTGAGGCTCTCTCTCTCTCCCACTGCCCCCCCCCATGTGCACTTCCCCCCAACTCTCTCAAATAAATGAATCTTTAAAAAAAAGAAACTATGCTTATCCATTTTTAATTGATAATGTAAAGCTTTCTATTCAACTCTCTAGAGAAATGTGAACAAACTGTTGACTAGTCGCCAATGACGACAGAAATCTATGTAAACATGCTTTTACAGACTGTGTGTATAATTATTTTAAAAAGCAAAGTGATGTAAATGATATTGTAAAAGAGCTCACCAGCTACCTGGTTTGTTCAAAGTTTATCTATAATGTGTTGGAGCCAGTTCCTATTGGCTTATGAGAACCCACAGCTCATATCTCTTCCCACTTTGTGTTTAGTGACATCACTGGTACCCTGAAATTGGCCATGGTGCAAATATTTACACCGTGAAAAAATTGTTAAATGCTAACAATCAAGACTATGCAGTTTACTAGTATATGACTGCCTATGAGGCTTTGTAGAATTCCTTCTGCTTAGTAAAAGAATATAAGTAAAATAATTTCTCACAGTATCACTTTAACATGACTGTGTGCTGGTACAGTGGAAATGATAGGCTGAAGAAGTGGTAGTTAGGATGAGGTTGAAAAAAAGTTGGATGGCATTGTCTGGTGATAGCTTTAATTGACTTATTTTTCCCTGTATGGGCACACACAACTGCTAAGAGTCATTATCTTTCTCTTTCTTAGGGAAATTATATGACCAGACAAACTTGTATTATAAAATAGTCCTTGTTGCTTCTTTTCTCTGCTACTTCCCTGGAACAGATCTGAGATATGTCCATATTAGGGTGAATCCAGCCTCTACAATGGTTGTGTTATGGCAAAAGTAGGAGTTCCACTGAGAACCTTGAATTAGAAGGGAAGCATAGGTAGGAAGATAGGAACCAAAGAAGGATCAAAAAATGTTTTTTATTGTTCTAAGGAGATATATATATATATATGCGCCTCTGGTGGAAAGATGACTTGTATTTGTATAGTAGTTGTATGTATTTATTGTATATATTCTCTGTGAAAACATATTTTCCTGAGCTCGTCACTTATCCCTCAAGAGACTATTCTTGTCAGCATCCATGTAGTATTGAGGAATGGATCCAAGTTTTGTGAAGCCTGAAACTTAAACAATTTGGAGATCCTTCCTTAAATAAAATGATACAAAATTATGAACATAAAATGAGGTACAAATCTAAATATTTGATTGGGACGTGGAAAGAAATTGTAATAAATTATACATCTTATTTCATTTTACTTTTAATCAATATTTATTTATTATTTTAGAGAGAAAGAGAGAGAGAGAGTGAGCGAACACAAGCAGGGGGAGCAGAGGAAGAGGGAGAGAAAATCCAGAGCAGAGCTCCAGGCAGGACTCGATCCCAGGACCATGAGATCATGACCTGAGCTGAAACCAAGAGTTAGGAGCTTAACTGACTGCGCCACCTAGGCAGGTGCCCCTAAATTATATATTTTAAAATACAAATGCAAGCAAAACAGAAAATTATGTTAAGATTTTTATTAACTAATATTCTGTTATACTGCTATAACATGTTTTCTTACAATTTTGCCTGCATTCTTTTTTTTAATTTTTTATTGTTATGTTAATCACCATATATTACATCATTAGTTTTTGATGAAGTGTTCCATGATTCATTGTTTGTGCATAACACCCAGTGCTCCATGCAGAATGTGCCCTCTTTAATACCCATCACCAGGCTAACCCATCCCCCTACCCTCCTCCCCTCTAGAACCCCAGTTTGTTTTTCAGAGTCCATCATCTCTCATGGTTCGTCTCCCCCTCTGACTTACTCCCCTTCATTCTTCCCCTCCTGCTATCTTCTTCTCTTTCTTTTTTCTTAACATATGTTGCATTATTTGTTTCAGAAGTACAGATCTGTGATTCGACAGTCTTGCACAATTCATAGCGCTCACCATAGCACATACCCTCCCCAATGTCTATCACCCAGCCACCCCATCCCTCCCACACCCCACCACTCCAGCAACACTCAGTTTGTTTCCTGAGATTAAGAATTCCTCATATCAGTGAGGTCATATGATACATGTCTTTCTCTGATTGACTTATTTCACTCAGCATAACACCCTCCAGTTCCATCCACGTCGTTGCAAATGGCAAGATCTCATTCCTTTTGATGGCTGCATAATATTCCATTGTGTATATATACCACTTCTTCTTTAGCCATTCATCTGTCGACGGACAGTTTGGCTATTGTGGACATTGCTGCTATAAACATTGGGGTGCACGTACCCCTTCGGATCCCTACATTTGTATCTTTGTGGTAAATACCCAGTAGTGCAATTGCTGGATTGTATGGTAGCTCTATTTTCAACTGTTTGAAGAACCTCCATACTGTTTTCCAGAGGGGTTGCACCAGCTTGCATTCCCACCAACAGTGTAGGAGGGGTCCCCTTTCTCCACAACCCCGCCAACATCTGTCGTTTCCTGACTTGTTCATTTTAGCCATTCTGACTGGTGTGAGGTGGTATCTCATTGAGGTTTTGATTTGGATTTCCCTGATGCCGAGTGATGTTGAGCACTTTTTCATGTGTCTGTTGGCCATTTGGATGTCTTCTTTGGAAAAATGTGTGTTCATGTCTTCTGCCCATTTCTTGATTGGATTATTTGTTCTTTGGGTGTTGAGTTTGATAAGTTCTTTATAGATTTTGGATACTAGCCCTTTATCTGATATGTCATTTGCAAATATTTTCTCCCATTCTGTCGGTTGTATTTTGGTTTTGTGGACTGTTTCTTTTGCTGTGCAAAAGCTTTTTATCTTGATGAAATCCCAATAGTTCATTTTTGCCCTTGCTTCCCTTGCCTTTGGCGATGTTTCTAGGAAGAAGTTGCTATGGCTGAGGTCGAAGAGGTTGCTGCCTGTGTTCTCCTTTAGGATTTTGATGGACTCCTGTCCCACGTTTACGTCTTTCAACCATTTGGAGTCTATTTTTGTGTGTGGTGTAAGGAAATGGTCCAGTTTCATTCGTCTGCATGTGGCTGTCCAATTTTCCCAACACCATTTGTTGAAGAGACTGTCTTTTTGCCATTGGACATTCTTTCCTGCTTTGCCGAAGATAAGTTGACCATAGAGTTGAGGGTCCATTTCTGGGCTCTTGATTCTTTTCCACTGATCTATGTGTCTGTTTTTGTGCCAGTACCATACTGTCTTGATGATGACAGCTTTGTATTAGACCTGGAAGTCCGGAATTGAGATGCCGCCAGCTTTGCTTTTCTTTCTCAATATTCCTCTGGTTATTCGGGGTCTCTCCTGGTTCCAAACAAATTTTAGGATTATTTGTTCCATTTTTGTGAAAAAAGGTGATGGTATTTTGGTAGGGATTGCACTGAATGTGTAGATTGCCCTAGGTAGCATTGACATCTTCACAATGATGGTTCTCCCAATCCATGAGCATGGAACGTTTTTCCATTTCTTTGTGTCTTCTTCAATTTCTTTCCTGAGTATTTTATAGTTTTCTGCATATAAACCCTTTGCCTCTTTGGTTAAACTTATTCCTAGGTATCTTATGGTTTTGGGTGCAATTGTAAATGGGATCGACTCCTTGATTTGTCTCTCTTCTCTCTTGTTGTTGGTGTATAGGAATGCCACTGATTTCTGTGCATTGATTTTCTAGCCTGCTACTTGACTGAATTCCTGTATGAGTTCTAGCAGTTTTGGGGTGGAGTCTTTTGGGTTTTCCACATACAGTATCATATCATCTGCAAAGAGTGAGAGTTTGACTTCCTCTTTGCCCATTTGGATGCCTTTGATTTCTTTTTGTTGTCTGATTGCTGTGGCTAGGACTTCTAATACTATGTTGAATAGCAGTGGTGAGAGTGGACATCCCTGTCGCGTTCCTGACCTTAGGGGAAAAGCTCTCAGCTTTTCCCCATTGAGAATGATATTTGCTGTAGGTTTTTCATAGATGGCTTTTATGATATTGAGGTATGGACCCTCTATCCCTATACTCTGAAGAGTTTTGATCAAGAAAGGATGCTCTACTTTGTCAAATGCTTTCTCTGCATCTATTGAGAGGATCATATGATTCTTGTTCTTTCTTTTGTTAATGTATTGTATCACGTTGATTGATTTGCGGATGTTGAACCAACCTTGCAGCCCAGGGATAAATCCCACTTGGTCGTGGTGAATAATCCTTTTAATGTACTGTTGGATCCTATTGGCTAGTATTTTGGTGAGAATTTTTGCATCCATGTTCATCAAGGATATTGGTCTGTAATTCTCCTTTTTGATGGGGTCTTTGTCTGGTTTTGGGATCAACGTAATGGTGGTCTCATAAAATGAGTTTGGACGTTTTCCTTCCATTTCTTTTTTTGGAACAGTTTCAGGAGAATAGGTATTAATTCTTCTCTAAATGTCTCATAGAATTCCCCTGGGAAGCTATCTGGCCCTGGGCTTTTGTTTCTTGGGAGATTTTTGACGACTGCTTCAATTTCTTTAGTGGCCATAGGTCTGTTCAGGTTTTCTACTTCTTCCTGGTTCAGTTTTGGTAGTTGATACATCTCTAGGAATGCACCCATTTCTTCCAGGTTATCTAATTTGCTGGCATAGAGTTGCTCATAATATGTTCTTATAATTGTTTGTATTTCTTTGGTGTGGGTTGTGATCTCTCCTCTTTCATTCATGATTTTGTTGATTTGGGTCATTTCTCTTTTCTTTTGGATAAGTCTGGCCAGGGGTTGATCAATCTTGTTAATTCTTTCAAAGAACCAGCTCCTAGTTTCGTTGATCTGTTCTACTGTTCTTTTGGTTTCTAGTTCATTGATTTCTGCTCTGATCTTTATTTTTTCTCTTCTCCTGCTGGGTTTAGGCTTTATTTGCTGTTCTTTCTCCAGCTCCTTTAGGTGTAGGGTTAGGTTGTGTATTTGAGACTTTGTTTCTTGAAAAAGGCTTGTATTGCTATATACTTTCCTCTCAGGACTGCCTCTGCTGTATCCCAAAGATTTTGAACAGTTGTGTTTTCATTTCCATTGGTTTCCATGAATTTTTTAAATTCTTCTTTAATTTCCTGGTTGACCCATTCATTCTTTAGTAGGATGCTCTTTAGCTTCCATGTATTTGAGTTCTTTCCGACTTTCCTCTTGTGATTGAGTTCTAGTTTCAAAGCATGGTGGTCTGAAAATATGCAGGGAATGATCCCAATCTTTTGGTACTGGTTGAGACCTGATTTGTTACCTAGGATGTGATCAATTCTGGAGAATGTTCCATGGGCAGTAGAGAAGAATGTGTATTCCATTGCTTTGGGATGGTATGTTCTGAATATGTCTGTGAAGTCCATTTGATCCAGTGTGTCATTTAAAGTCTTTATTTCCTTGTTGATCTTTTGCTTAGATGATCTGTCCATTTCAGTCAGGGGCGTGTTAAAGTCCCCCACTCTTATTGTATTGTTGTCAATGTGTTTCTTCGCTTTTGTTATTAATTGCCTTATATAATTGGCTGCTCCCATGTTAAGGGCATAGATATTTACAATTGTTAGATCTTCTTGTTGGATAGACCCTTTAAGTAGGATAGAGTGTCCTTCCTCATCTCTTATTACAGTCTTTGTTTTAAAATCTAATTTGTCTGATATAAGGATTGCCACCCCAGCTTTCTTTGGGTGTCCATTAGCATGGTGAATGGTTTTCCACCCCCTCACTTTCAATCTGGGGGTGTCTTTGGGTCTAAAATGCGTCTCTTGCAGACAGCATATTGATGGGTCTTCTTTTTTAGTCCAATCTGACAGCCTGTGTCTTTTGATTGGGGCATTTAGCCCATTTACATTCAGGGTAACTACTGAAAGGTATGAATTTAGTGCCATTGTAACCTTTAAGGTGACTGTTACTGTATGTTGTCTGTGTTCCTTTCTGATCTATGCTGCTTTTAGTCTCTCTCTTTGCTTAGAGGACCCCTTTCAATATTTCTTGGAGGGCTGGTTTCGTGTTTGCAAATTCCTTTAGTTTTTGTTTGTCCTGGAAGCTTTTTATCTCTCCTTCTATTTTCAGTGACAGCCTAGCTGGATATAGTATTTTTGGCTGCATATTTTTCTCGTTTAGTGCTCTGAAGATATCATGCCAGTCCTTTCTGGCCTGCCTGGTCTCTGTGGATAGGTCTGTTGCCAATCTAATGTTTCTACCATTGTAGGTTACATATCTCTTCTCCCGAGCTGCTTTCAGGATTTTCTCTTTGTCTCTGAGACTCGTAAGTTTTACTATTAGATGTCGGGGTGTTGACCTATTATTATTGATTTGAGAGGGGTTCTCTGTGCCTCCTGGATTTTGATGCCTGTTTCTTTCCTCACATTAGGGAAGTTCTTTGCTATTATTTGTCCAATATGCCTTCTGCCCCTCTCTCTCTTTCTTCTTCTTCTGGGATCCCAATTATTCTAATGTTGTTTCGTCTTACCGTATCACTTATCTCTCAAATTCTGCCCTCGTGATCCTGTAGTTGTTTATCTCTCTTTTTCTCAGCCTCTTTATTTTCCATCATTGGGTCTTTTATATCGCTGATTCTCTCTTCTGCCTCATTTATCCTAGCAGTTAGTGCCCCCATTTTTGATTGCACCTCATCAATAGCCTTTTTGATTTCGACTTGGTTAGATTTTAGTTCTTTTATTTCTCCAGAAAGGGTTTCTGTAATAACTTCCACGCTTTTTTCAAGCCCAGCTAGTATCTTTAAAGTCATGATTCTGAACTCTAGGTCCGACATCGTACTAATGTCCGTATTGAGTAGGTCCCTGGCTGACGGTACTACCTCTTGTTCTTTTTGTTGAGGTGATTTTTTTTCGTCTTGTCATTTTGTCCAGAGGAGAATAATGAATGAGAGAACAAAATGCTAACAGGTTAACAACATCCCCAGCAAATATACTGTATACAAATCAGAAAAGCCCTGAAACCAGGGGTAAAGAAAGAAAAAAGAAAGAGAAAAAAAAAGATAAAAACAAAAACAGAACAATACAAAAAAAGCAGAATATGATCAAATATGATCAGGCTAGTGCATAGATCAGTGCCACACACTAGATTTTGGGTGTATTTTGGTCTGTTAGAAAAAAGTGCCTCCTAAAATTTTAAAGGAAGAAAGACTTATATGTACAAAATAAGGGTTGATACAATGAAGGGATCGAAGATGACTGTAAAGATGAAAAGTATAAAGTATTTTATAAAAGGAATTGATAAGATAAGTTGTTTGAAAAAAGAAAGAAGAAGATTTAAAAAAAAAACAGAAAAAAGGGAGAGAATGTGATCAGGCAGGAGACTAGAACAAAGCCATACACTAGTGATTTAGGGTATATTTTGATCTGTTAGAAGAAACTGTATCTCAAAATTTTAAAGAGAGAACAACTTATATATATATGCCAAAAATAAGCGTAACTACTATGAATGGATAAAATATGACTCTAAAAATGAAAAATAAAAAAATTTTTTTTAAAAAGGGATTGATAAGATGTTGGTTGAAAAAGGGAAAAAGAAAAATTAAAAAAAAACAGTTAAAAAAATTAACTTTGATGAACTAATGAATCATGGTAATAAAAAGCCATGAATTCTATGTGCCGTATTCCTGTACCGCTGGACTTCTCCCGTTCTCCTTGATCGGTAAACTTGGTCTTGGCTTGCTGGCTGTTCATGCTGATCTTCTGGGGGAGGGGCCTGTTGCCGTGGTTTCCAAATGTCTTTGCCAAGACGGAATTGCCCCGCCCTTGTCGGTACGGGCTAAGCAAGCTGCTCGGGTTTGCTTTCAGGAGCTTTTGTTCCCTGCAAGCTCTGGTACAGGTTTGGAGGACCAGAGTGAAAATGGTGGCCTCCCAATCTCCACCCGGAGGAGCTGAGAACTCGGGGTCCCACTCCTCATTGCGCCCCCAGAGAAAAGCAGTCACTCCCGTCTTCCTGGTCTCGGCCGCACTCCGTGCTCACCCGGCCTGTGACCGAGTGTTTGTATCTCTGGCACCCGACCCCGTGTGGAGTCTCCAAACCCAGCAGATCCCTGTGGTGCATTCCTGCACTGCTCCTCCTGGGGGAGAAAGGGGCGACTCCCCGGCTCTGCCGCTTGTTGGGTCCCTGCTGGAGGAGCAGTGGCCCGACTCGGCCGCGGATCACCATTTATGGCAACCCTGAGCTGAGAGCCCGCGCCTCGGCTCCGTCTCTGCAGCCGGCTTCCCCGCTCCGATACCTGGGAGCTCTGCCGCACTCAGGCACCCCCGGTCTTTCTGTGACCCCAAGGGTCCTGAGACCACACTGTCCCGGGAGGATTCCACCCCCCGCTTAGCCACTGCAGCAACGTCCCTCAGCGGAGCCGACTTCTAAAAGTTCCGATTTTGTGCTCCGCAGCTCTATCACTTGCCAGAAGCGGCCGACGGGGTTCCCCTCTCCCGCCGTCTATCCTCCCGAATATCGCCTCTGATTCACTTCTCCGCACGTCCTACCTTCCAGTACGTGGTCCTTTCTCTGTTTAGAGAGTTGTTGCTACTCTCCTCTTTGATCTCCTTTTGAGTTTGTAGGTGTTCAGAACGGTTTGATCCCTATTCAGCTGAATTCCTGAGACCAGACAAAATCTAGGTCTCCTACTCCTCCGCCATCTTGCTCCACCCCCCGCCCGCATTCTTTTTGTTATCCTTGCATATTACAACAATTTTTAAAATAGCTTTTCTACAGAGGATAAAAAATATTTAGTCTTTTTTCTGCATTGATCAAAAATGTTTATTACTCTAATATTTTGATGGGTTTTGATAATAATTGTGGCTTCATTTACCAAGCCACACTCAAAATAGCAAGTATACTAAAATGCTTTTAGCAATAAACAAGTACACAAGTCATACCTTTAACTCTTCACCATCTAGTAAAAAATCAAATGTTTGTATGATACATGGTACATAGTCTGGGATCTCTCCCTTTCTCCCTCTCTCTCTATAACTTTATACCAGTATTGGTAGGCCAAACCTAGAGAATATTTGAGACTATATGCAGACTCACCATGGGATCATACTTAACATAAATTAACGTAAATTTGAAAATATTCATAAATCAACTCAATGTTATACTTTTGTTTTCCCATATTGCATATTTTTACTCTATGTTAGAATAAATGATTAAAAAGTAAAGATATTTGACACCTATTTTTTTTCCTAGATATGGTGACATGATTTCTGGATATAACTTTGAAACATTTCTCTATCAACTAATTTTTTTAAGTTAGTTATAATTTTTATGCAATGTGTCAGCTAGATTTATTTTTTTCATGATCTATCATCATTCAATTTTTTAAGTAAACATTTCCAAGGTGCTTATGTTCTTTAAAAAGAGTATTAATATTTTTATATTTAATTTTTTGGGTTTATACTGTTTTCTTCTAACCACTGCTAAACTGCCATACTTATCTAAATAGTTTATTTTTGCAACATACAGCCTCTACTATAAGCCATGCACTCTGCTAGATCCTAAGAATACAATCATATAAATGAATTGCTCATGTTTTTGATACTATTATATTAAGATTTATAGTTATATTAAGACAATTTGTCCTTGAGATTTTCTTTGCTGTGATTCTTTATATTTAATCCTTTTTCTCTTTCAGAAGTGGTCCACAGAACTTGTGGAATTAGGATTGTTCTAATGTGAATATAAAATTTAAAAAGTAAATAGTCTAATTGCATTATTTTTAACTTAACTTCCAAAATGAATTTTTGCAATCTAGTCAGAAATTATAATTTGGATAGCAGTAGCCTTTAACTTATTTTGTTAAGAAAAGGAACAAAAAAAGCACAAAAGAATCAAGCCAGGAAGAACTTGGGGCATGAAATTACTATCTTTTCCTCTGGTGGACCAGACAGAGTAAAAGACTGGGGTGGATATTTACCATAAAGAAAGTTTTAAGGCCTTGAAAGACAGGCAAGGAAAGGCAGGGGAATAGTACCATCAGTCATAGGGAAACTTCTATGAACTGAATGATTTACCTACAGTAACTGCCATTCAAGAGAGCTGCAAAGGTGAGCTGTACTAAGGGACTATATTAACATATTAACTTCTCTGGTAACACCTTGGTATAAGCCTTAAGATGAGAACAGCATCATGCCAATAGTAATCACAGAGGAAAAATGACACCCATCCACATACACAGACTTTGCTGAGCTCTATGAAAAATGTCCATTTGGGACATTATTCTTTATGATGGCTCAGGACACTTTCAGGCTCCTAAACAGAGACTGGAATCCTTGGGAAAAGAAGAAAGAAGTGAAATACAAAGCCCCAGTGCCTATTCTTGGAAGTGACTTGCAAATGGTGAAGCTCATGCCAGTACATGATCTAGTGTGGAAATGTATACATGGTTATAATTGAATCAGGTTGTTCAGTTATATTTGAGCTCAGGACCAGGAGCACAATAAATTACCTTCATTATATGCCCTGCTATATTATTTCTATATGATTATAAATTATTTAATCAACAGAAATTATTGAACACTCTTGGGCATGAGGTAGGGTGATAAAACATATGCATGTATAGTTACAATTAAATTTAATCCAAAGTCTGGGTTTTGATCATCTTAATAATTAAAATTTCACCAAGAAGCACAAAAATAAGCAAGATTTATCTGAGCCACTTAAATGTAAACACAGACTCTTACGTTCTCAAATTTAACAAGTGTCTTAGTTATCAAACTTTTTTTAAGTTTTTATTTTAAATCCAGTTAGTTGCATTTTAAAGTCTGAAAAACACATATCAAACTTTTTTAAGTTTTTATTTTAATTCCAGTTAGTTGCATTTTAAAGTCAACTCAGGCAATTGGTTTCCTTTTTTTTTTTAATTAGTTTCCTCTAGGAATGCTTGTTCAATTACTGATGAGCTGTAATTATTAAAACTTTTTTTCAATGAATGAGATATGCCTATTTATAACTTTAATATACTGATACTTACCTATTTTCTAAAATTTCTGATCAGGAGTAGGTTTCGTCTTCCAGGTTCATGGTCCTTTCTTTGCCTGCTTTTGCTGAGACATTCTTGACAGATGAAGCATATATCTGTGTCAGTCTCATAGGCATAACTAGATTTTTAAATGTGTTGTAGCACAAATAATGCAGACCACAAAACTCCTAGTATTACCTAAAAATACATCCCTTTCTTTTCCAGTATGTCTTTATTTTTTACTGCTGTGGGGAAGTACTATTCTGCGTGAAAGATAATCTTTCAAAATGTATAGATGGATTTTATGCTACCAGCCCTAAAACTTTGTTCTTTTCTCTTGAAATATAATAATATGGTGGCGTATATAATGAAAGGAATTTAATATGCTCCTGGTCCTGAGCTCGAAGTTGACTGAATGATCTTTCCACACTAGATCATGTACTGGTAGGAGCTTTACCATTTACAAGTCACCATCTGAAATCATTCTCTTTTCCAGACTGTACAACTCAGATTCCTTCAATGTCATCTCCTATCTCCAGCTGCTGACTCTCATCATCATGGTGATTATTCTTCTCATTATGGCAAGGGACAGTTACCAAGATCCACTCTATGGCAATCACTGGTAAAGATCAAAGATGAGCGAGTTTCACTTCTTGGTCCACAGGAACTTTGAACTGAGTGAGATGGGGCACTGAGATGCAGGATGCAGCATGTCCCCATGATTAAATCATATTCTAGAAGGAAACTGCTGGACATGAGGGAGGGAGTTTGCTATGTGTATATCTTGAAGGAAGAACATGCAGGCAGAGGAACACGGGGGCAACTGTTCTAAAGCAGGGACCCTAAAGCAAGGAGGTGAGTGAATAGGTGAATAGAGTGAGCAAGTTTGATGGGAGACAGAAGGAGATGAGGTTAGACCTGTTAAAGGAGAGAACCTAAAGTGACCTACCAAAATCCTGCTACCACATCTTCTAGCTACGATTTCCCAGCCGTACCTCACGGGATCTCACTGTGTGTGTGACAGGGACTGAGGAACTGAAGCGGTAGGGGAAGAATTCAAAAATCACAGCCTAAAGATGGGGTATCTTCTTAGAGTGTTATTTGACTGGAAGTTTAGTGATTAAAACATTACATGTGTTTTAAAAGCAAATATAATTATGGTGTTTATCAGTACTTTTCAGATTTGATGAGCATACAAATTACCTGAAGATCTTATTAAAATACAGATTAGGATTCAATACTCTTGAGATTTGTATTTCTAACAAGCTCCCAGATGATGCTGCAGATCCAAAATCATACTTTGAGTAGCAAGGGTTTATAATGCAGTATTTGTATTATTTTTAGGATAGAAGTTAAAATACATGTGGTGGGATACTTTAGAATAATCTCAAAAACCCCAAGCCATATGTCTATTTATATTCTTCTGGTATTAAAGGATATATAACATTGAAAAAAGATGTCCAAACGGCTTTTATTTTTTTCCCTGGACAGATCTTACACCTGTGATTTGGACTGCACCCACCAGACGGTAATAGTGCATTCAGTTACAGCACACAGATAACGAGCTCAACTCTATAACACCTGACTATAGGAGACACATTAGCAAGTTAACCTGTCTTTTATGAGCTATTTTTAATAAACAAAAGTTGAAATCTTAATTTAAAATACTGAGAGTTGCAAAACCAGTTCTTTACAAGATATATTTCAGAAATTATATAAATATCTATAATTAAAGGAAAAAACAAAATACTTATTGATCAGTCTTCTCTATAAGCATTTATTATCTACTCTATTAAAAGTTAAAAATTAAAAGTTAACTCTATTAAAAGTAAAATTAAAAGGTTGGTAGAGGGACTTTCGCTATTGTCAAAGTGTGAAACTGGCTCTATATCTTCTGGCGTGAGTCTCAGCTTAAAACAGCTCATCTATCCCATCTACCTAAAACAGGGTCAATCATCCTTAATTAATTTATATGCCTCATCAGTGAGAAGCATCCATTTGATTTATTAATAGGTCTCTAGAGAGCAAATTAGCTTCCTTGGCAGTTCCTGACATGCTTTGAATCACAGTACAAACAGAAATTTCCCTTGCTAGCTCTCTATCTGGCTTTGATACACAAAATCCATGAAAGCCAAGAAAAGATTAACACAATAGCATGGGTACGGTGACAAATGCAGAACCATAGAGATTTTGGTTATAATCTAACTCAACATCATCAAGTGTTTCTATTAAGGAAATGGCAGCCCAAAGAATTTAAGTGACCTACACAATCCCCACTGCTGGCTCGTGGATGGGAAAACTAATTACAACACCTCAGATTTCTGGACCCACTGTTTTATACAGGAGCCATACCCCACCCTTCTCACCACAATTCTGGATTCTCTTAACAAAGTCAATGTGTGACATGTTCCCTAATGTAACATAACTGTAAGGGCTTCAAAGTATAAAAAATATATATGCCTTGTGAATTTCATGAACCCATAGGATATACATAACTATTACTATTATGACAATAATGACATCTTTTCACACAGGTTCTCATTCATCTAAAGAAAAGTATGGTCATGATATTTGATTCAGAGTATTTCACTAATTGCACATGCCATTTGCATTTTTCCAGTTTCTTCCTCTTGAACAGTCTGAGAGACGCTGATAATTTAGTAGTAATATTTTTCTACCTACATGAGGACGACATGAAGCGCTGTATCAGAGGAATGTTTCCATCTTGACTTCTGAGCCTCTAGGACAAAGTTAATCAGGAATCTATGGTAAAAAAACAGACAAGGGTCGGCCATTCAAAAAGGTATTCTGTGGGATGAACCAAATGAGGAAACTCTAATTGTGGCAGAGTAAAGAGGAGGTGTGGGTGAGATTTCCAAGGTAAATCCAACCTTTGAAAGAACAATGGGCTGCTGTTCAGCCAGCATTAGGTGGGACTGGAGAGGCAGCTCTTCATCACATAGGGATATCCATTTGTGTTTGACAGTTTGAAAGATAAAAATAGAACTACTGTTCTATTATCCTACTTCTGGGTATACATCCAAAGGAAATGAAATCAGTATCTCAAAGAAATATTTGCACCCCCACGTTCATTGCAGCATTATTCATAATAGCCAAGATATAAACAACCTAAGTGCCCCTCAGAGGATGAATGGATAAAGAAGATATGGAATATTATTCAGCCACGAGAAAGAAGAGCATCCTGCCATTTGCAACATGGACTTACCTTGAAGGCATTATGCTAAGTGAAATAAGTCAGAGAAAGAAAAACACTGCATGATATCATTTGTATGTTGAATCTAAAAAAAACCAAACTGGTGGAAACAGAGAGTAAAATGGTGTTTACCAGGGGATGGGGGTAGGTAGATAGTACAGATGTTGTTTAAGGGTACACAGTTGCAACTAGTACTAAATAAGTCCTAAAGATCTAATGTGCAGTAGTGAATATAGACAACAATATTGTACTATAATCATCAAACATGCAAAGAGACTAGATCTTAATTATTCCAACTACTAAAAAGAAATGACAATCACACAATAGGATACAGGTACTAATTACTGCTATAGGTGATCATATTACAGTATATAAATGTATCAGATCAACATGTTGTACACCTTAAATTTATATAATGTCATACATCAAAAATATTTCAATAAAATACCCTCCCCGGGTGGGGTTGGGGGGTGGTGAAAGAAGTACATCTAGATGGCATTTGGGATTTTTAAGTGACCTTTCAAATCTTTACCTCAGTGGAACTGAAAACTACCTTTATTACCTTTTTTAAAAATTTTACTTATTTTTTGACGGAGAGAAAGAACACAAGCAGGGGGAGTGGGAGAGGGGGAAGCAGGCTTCCCACGGAGCAGGGAGCCCGATATCGGGCTCGATCCCAGGACCCTGGGATCATGACCTGAGCCGAAGGCAGACGCTTAACGACTGAGCCACCGGCGCCCCTGAAAACTATCTTTCAAAATCCAAATCCAAATGCTGATGACATGTCTTCCATCTTTCAGTTTTCTCGACTGCTAACTGAGTCATAACCTAGATGACTCATTCAATAAAGCCTTATTTTATGTTTACCTGTAAAACCTTATTTATGTAGTTTCCACATAAATCCCCAGAGATAATTTTTCACTGATTGCTACTTGGTTGAAATACCTTGCTCCTTTACTAGTATTGGTGAAAATACTAGAAATAAAATCAATTATCTTTGCACACAGTATTTAAGAGATTTGATTTTAAAACATTATATCACATATTAATTATCCTGTGAAGATTTAATATGAATATTAAGAACTACTGAATTATCTTAGTCTGCAAATCCATCATCTTTGCTTGTAAGTGTAAAACATTTTCCATTCCGCAAGCTGGCCTTTGAGTCTTCTAAGGGCAATGGTTTCTCTCCAATCTCCGGAGCCTCTCAGTTGCCCTAAAACTGTCATCTATGCGGACTATATTGTCCTTTACTAAATAATAAATATTTCCCATCTAGTGCTGCCCCCAACATATAACCTGCATGGGTTTTAGAGTCAGAAGGAGTATGTTGCCTATTCAATGCAGCTGAACTACCATTTCTAACATCTGATTTATACTGTCGAGATTGCTTAATCTGTGTCATACTTTGCTTCTTGTCTTCTGACAACATAGAGGCCAAAATGTATTTGCTGCTTGCTCCTCTTAAATGATGCAAAATTCTTACTTTTTTTAAAAAAATATTTTTCTTTCCTTCTTTTCTTTCTTTTTTCCTTTTTAGTTTCAAGTTTTTATTTAAATTCCAGTTAGTTAACATATAGTGTAATATTGGTTTCAGGGGTAGAATTGAGTGATTCATCACTTACATGTAATACCCATGGCTCATCACAAGTGTCCTCCTTAATCCCCATCACCCATTTAACCCATCTCCCCACCCATCACCCCTGCAACAACCCTAAGTTTGATCTCTATAGTTAAGTCTGTTTTATGGTTTGTTTCTCTTTGTTTTCCCCACTATGTTCATCTGTTTCATTTCTTAAATTCTACATATGAGTGAAATCATATGCTGTTTGTCTTTCTCTGACTTATTGTGCTTAGCATAATACAATCTAGCTTTATCCATGTTGTTGCAAATAGCAAGATTTCACTCTCTTCTATGGCTGAGTAATATTCCATCATATATATATACACATACATATACTACAACTTTTTTATCCATTCATCAGTCGATGGACACTTGGGCTTTTTCCATAATTTGGCTATTGTTGATAATGCTGCTATAAACATCAGGATGCATGTATCCCTTTGGATCAGTATTTTTGTATCCTTTGGGTACATACCTAGTAGTGCAATTGCTGGATTGTAGGGTAGTTCTAGTTTTAACTTTTTGAGGAGCCTAAAAGAAAAGCAGAGCTGGAAGCACCACAATTCTGGACTTCAAGTTATATTACAAAACTGTAGTGATCAAGACAGTATGGTACTAGCATAAAAACAGACACGTAGATCAAGGAAACAGAATAGAAAACCCATAAATGGCAACTAATCTTTGACAAAGCAGGAAAGAATATCCAATGGAAAAAAGACAGTCTCTTCAACAAATGGTGTTGGGAAATGGACAGCAACATACAGAAGAATGAAACTGGATGACTTTCTTATACCATACACAAAAATAAATTCAAAATGGATGAAAGACATAAATGTGAGACAGAAAACCATCAAAATCCTAGAGGAGAACACAGGCAGCAACCTCTGTGACCTTGGCCACAGCAACTTCTTGCTAGATATGTCTCCTGCGGCAGAAAAAACAAAAGCAAAAACGGGGACTTCATATTTGGAGTTCATCAAGATAAAAAACTTTTGCACAGCAAAGGAAAGTCAACAAAACCAAAAGACAACTGACAGAATGGGAGATGATATTTGCAAATGACATATCTGATAAAGGGGTAGTATCCAAAATCTATAAAGACCTTATGAAACTCAACACCCAAACAACAAAGAACGCAGTTAAGAAATGGGCAAAATTCTTACTTTTTTAAAACTTTTTTTTCTTTTTGTTTTCTAATCAGAAACGGAATTTGATTCTCTCATTTTATAGGTGACTTTATTTTTCTTTCTGTGGTTTCCCTTTTTCCACTAGAGAATTACTACCCATTTCCCATTATCTTCCTTTCTCTCCAGTTAGTTTTCCAATGCCATAGAACTTCCCATTCTTCCCCCCCCATACAGGTCTCTAAACTTACTTCTTAAATTAATCTTACCCATGTTTAGACTATTACTGCAAGTGCTACCTTAAGCTGTTTTAAGAAATTCTACCTTTACCAAATGTGAACTTGTGTGCATATTTAAAAAGAGAGTTAAAGTAACACAGAGAACATTTCCAAGAAAAAATAGTTTTATATTTCTGAAATTATTTCTGTCAGAATACAGGTACAGTATGTACTGTAAACACTTTCCTATAATACAATATACACTGAATTGCCACTTTCATTGCTCACGAATGGAAAGAAAGAAATAATAGTTGAGGGAATGAAAATTACTGGCCGATTGTGTTGATTATATACATTTGCTATAGGGTATTCTACATAGTGCCTCATGTGGAATCCACCCAACCATTTCATTTTATGAAGAGAAAAAAACTATAAAACCACCATTTCCAGGATTCTCTAAACTTTTAAAATAGAAATAAATAGATTTTATAAATGTTTTTCTTAACCGTGATAAAGTAAAATGTTCATAGCAGGGTGTCTGGTAACTATCTTCTGAAATTGCAACAGGACATTCTACATGCCTAGTGGCCATTTAATTTAATGGGATTTTTATTAGTGTACACACACTGGTTATTTAAACCACAGGGGTCTTTGTAGGTATGGGCACGAAGAGAAGAGAAAAGAAAAACCAAAAGCTGCAATTTCGTCTTTTTTTAAATTAAATACTTACATTTTGTATTCATTTATTTAAATTACATTCCTACTAACTTGTTTTTCCAAAGCATTAAGCGGAATATCACTTTTAAACAGGTGCAAGCCAATATAAAATATAAGGGATTTGTTTTTAAATCATTCATTTCTTTCAATTCCCAAAAATGGTACTGTTGTGAACAATTTGCAACTACATTTTCTTTAAGACTGCTAACAACAACTCCAGGTAAAGAGAAATAAAACTTACCTTTCTAAAACAAATTTGTTTTTATATCTGTTACCGTATTTTATTTGCTTATGACTCATAAAATGCCAAATAAGTGCATTAGAGTTTAATATCATATATTTAATTATATATTTAATATTCAGAAGTCTTTCCAATAGGAACTCTGGAATTTCTAATCTATGCAATCAAGATTCCATTTAACTTCACTGGAAATATATGTGTTCAATGAGGTAATCTAAAGAGCCTATATGACCATTAGGCCAGCATGTTAGTGATCAATACTACCTTTGATTTTTTTTTCCTTTTTCAAACACTTTCTTAGAGTTCTGCATAAATCTTTTACTTGGACTAAGTGTTAAGATAATTCAAAAGACTAAATCAGAGTATTACTGAGAGACAATTTGTGGTATTATAAATTTTAATTTAAAAACAGTCAAAAAGTGTTAAGAATAATACTTTTATCCTCCTTAGAACTAGAATATATTCAAACATTTTTAAACTTAATTTTAAAAATATGAAAAAGGAAAGGAAGATTATTCCCCCAAAATTAGGGGAACGATGGTGATGAGGACAATGAAGAGAAAGATACTAGATTTTGGGAAAGACAAGATCCCTTTTGGCTCCAAATCTAGGTTTTTTTGTGCTTTTCTGTGTCCCCTCCAAGTTTTGATCATTGCTGAATATTGGATTTCCTGCTTTGTTCTAATCTTCATTGTTTCTGTATTACTTTTGATTCAGTATTTGGTGAAACTAGGCTCACATATAATACACCATTCAAGTTGAGACACTTTTGAGAGTTGAAAGCAGTGCAATTTACACTGGGACAGCAGATATTAACTAAGATTATCTTGGAAAACCAAGAAGGATCAACCTCAGCTTCAACCATCAAACCTGCGGCTCAGCTCTATCAACATAGTATGATACACAAATGTTTAAAATCAGATTAGGTGGAATAGAAATTTACCCAACAATTATATGTGTTAACATACAGTTAATAAGGTTCAAAAAATCTGCAAGAGATGTGGTATGAAGTAGCTTAGAATGATAAACCTTAGAGAGGTTTTATGTAAAAGAAAAGAAGAAAAAAATTAGAAAATGTAAAAGAAACGAGACTGATTCAAGGATAGGAAAACATCACTGTCACTTATTTTTCAAGTTAAAAGGACTTCTGACCTGTTTTCTTTTTTTAAATGAAATTGATCTTTTCCCTTTTTAGAACTATCACAATAACTTTAAGACTGTCATTATATCGACCCGTGCTTTAATACCCTTTATGTTCATTATGCGAAAGAAAGACAGCAATTCTGGATGAAGTTTGCCTAAGATGCAGGAATGAGTCGGTAAGTATCTAAGAAAAGCTTTTCCTCTGCATTAGTGAGCAAGATGATTTGAGAGCCATTAGCTGTTGCAATTTGGAGTCCACTCCCCTTGGTAAGAGTTAACTGAGGTAGAGTATAACCAAGATTTTAACTCCAACAACTATCTCAGAGCCCCGTTTTCCCGAAAGATGAACAGTTTGGCTTTGTTTTCCTTGTGGTCTATCAAACCTATACGAAGTAAAGAGGGAAGGTTCCAACAAAATACCCCAATCATCCAATTAGATTTTTCAGTGATTATCAAGAGAACAGAGAATATACCCATGATTTAATTCTAATAAGGCCTGCTAGGGAGAATTTCACATAAAACAAAATCTGGTTATGTTCTACTTAAGAATAAACTGAATACAAAAAAAAAATCTGTTTTTTCTGTTTGTTTATAGTAAACTATATATTGTATTTAGCATAACGTATTTATCTTAGTGTAGAATGTCCTGAGTACATGCGTTAATCAGAGTGGGGTTTTTGTATTTGTTTGTTTTTGTTTCTTTTTAATTGAGCAGAATAAATTAGGAAGTAGAGAGGAAGGATTTTCATTGAAATCAAGATTTTACCAGTGACTTGGATGTATGCATTTTCTTTAATTTTTATTTTTTTATTCATTCATTCATTCCTTCATTTTTTTAAATTCAATTATTTAACATATAGTGTATTATTAGTTTCAGAGGTAGTGTTCAGTGATTCATCAGTCTTACCTAATACCCAGTGCTCATTACATCATGTGCCCTCCTTAATGTCCATCACCCAGTTACCCCATCCCTCCCACCCCCCTCCACTCCAGCAACCCTGTTTGTTTCCTGAGATTAAGAGTCTTTTATGGTTTGTCTCCCTCTCTGATTTCGTCTTGTTTTATTTTTCCCTCCCTTTCCTGTGATCCTCTGTTTTGTTTCTTAAATTCCACATATGAGTGAGATCATATGATAATTGTCTTTCTCTGACTTATTTCACTTAGCATAATACCCTCTAGTTCCATCCATGTCCCTGCAAATGGCAAGGTTTCATTTTTTGATGGCTGAGTAGTATTCCATCGTGTATATATACCACCTCTTCTTTATCCATTCTTCTGTCGATGGACATCTGGGCTCTTTCCATAGCTTAGCTATTGTGGACATTGCTGCAGTAAATGTTGGGGTGCACATACCCCTTCGGATCACTACATTTGTATCTTTGGGGTAAATACCCAGTAGTGCAATTGCTGGATCGTATGGTAGCTCTATTTTCAACTTTTTGAGGAACCTCCATGCTGTTTTCCAGAGTGGCTGCACCAGCTTGCATTCCCACCAACAGTGTAGGAGGGTTCCCCTTTCTCCACATCCTTGCCAACAACTGTCGTTTCCTGACTTGTTAATTTTAGCCATTCTGACTGGTGTGAGGGGGTATCTCATTGTGGTTTTCATTTGTGATGTCTGATCTCTGATGCCAAGTGATGTGGAGAATTTTTTCCTGTGTCTATTGGCCATTGGGATGTCTCCTTTGCAGAAATGTCCGTTCATGTCTTCTGCCCGTTTCTTGATTGGATTATTTGTTCTTTGGGTGTTGAGTTTGATAAGGTCTTTATAGATTTTGGATACTAGCCCTTTATCTGATAAGACATTTGCAAATATCTTCTCCCATTCTGTCGGTTGTCTTTTTGGTTTTGTCAACTGTTTCCTTTGCTGTACAAAAGCTTTTCATCTTGATGAAGTCCCCAGAGTTCACTTTTGCCTTTGTTTCCCTTGCCTTTGGTGATGTGTCTAGTGAGAAGTTGCTGTGGCTGAGGTTACAGAGGTTGCTGCCTGTGTTCTCCTCTAGGATTTTGATGGATTCCTGCTTCACATTCAGGCTTTTCATCCTGGGCATATGCATTTTAGCTAAGTGTTTGAAACAGCATTTGGAAAGTGCACGAAATTGTTACCTAATATTGTGATTACCTTGGCTACTAAAACGCTTATAAAGGATTACCTTTTCTGTCACTGTGTCTCTCTCTGTCAAATAAATAAATAAATAAAATCCTTAAAAAAATAAAAATAAAAATAAACTCTTTGACCCATACACACAGAAATGTGCCTACACACACACACACACACACAGAGCCACACAGAAATCATCCTAAATGAATCATAGACATAAATGCTAAAACTATAATACTACTTTTAACATTACTAGTTACTCTGGGTTAAATGGGAAATTCTTACAGAGAGCATCAAAGAATGATCCATAACTGAAACAAAAATGATAAACTGATCTTCAAATTATAAAACCGTTCTTCTAAAAACGTTAGTGGTTAAGAAAATGAACAGATAAATAGCAAACTGGAAACAATATTTTCACAGCACAAATCTGATAAAGGACTTGTCTTCAGAGTATATAAAAAAACCTTCAAAACTTAATAATAATAAAGTAACAATCCAATAATAACATATTGGCAAAGTATTTGCAGAAGTATTTCAGCAAAGAAGATAGATGACAAATAAGTATA
Source organism: Zalophus californianus (assembly GCF_009762305.2). Lineage (NCBI taxonomy): Eukaryota > Metazoa > Chordata > Mammalia > Carnivora > Otariidae > Zalophus > Zalophus californianus. Next base: position 42,135,179 of record NC_045606.1, on the reverse strand, counting down.
TGAAAGATGTTCAAAATTATTAGTTGCACGGGAAATAGAATTAAAACAAAAATGAGGTAACACCAGAAGCCTACTGAAACGTTAAACAAACAAACAAACTTGGCCATATCAAGTTGGCAAGGATGTGGAGAAAGTAGCTATCTTATATGCTGTTGGTGGGAGTGAAAAATGATGCAACCATTTTGCACCAGTATGTCAGCTTCTTAAAAAGTTAAACATACATCTAACCAAATGATCCAGCCTATTTACTCCTAGGTTTTTGGCTCAAAAGAAATAAAAGCAAATGTCCATTATGAAGTCTTGTACAAACACAAATGAGTCTTAGCAGCTTTTTTTATACTAGCCAAAGTCTAAAAACAAGCTAAATGTCCATTAACAGATGGATGGATGAAGAAATTGTGGTGTGTCCTTACAGTAGAATGCTAGTCGGCAATTAAATGTGAAGATCTGTTGATAACTGCATCAACATGGACGTGTTTCGAACTTGCTGAGGGAAAGAAACTAGACAAGAGTACATACTTTTAAATTCCATTTATATAAAATTCTCAAAAATTCAAATTATTCTCTAGTGACAGAAAGAAGATCAGTGATTTTCTGGGGATGAGTGGGGGAAGCAGGGAGGTGTGGAATTAGGGACTGCAAAAGAGGACAAGGAAACTTCTTTTTTTTTTAATATTTTATTTATTTATTTGAGAGAGAGAGAATGAGAGATAGAGAGTACGAGAGGGAAGAGGGTCAGAGGGTCAGAGGGAGAAGCAGACTCCCTGCTGAGCAGGGAGCCCAATGCGGGACTCGATCCTGGGACTCCAGGACCATGACCTGAGCCGAAGGAAGTCGCTTAACCAACTGAGCCACCCAGGCGCCCAGGACAAGGAAACTTCTGAAGGGATGTTTATGATTACTATCTTGATAGTGACAGTGGTTTCATGTGTGCCTATACATGTCCAGAGTTATAAATTATCAAATTGCATATTTAAATAAATATAGCTTATTATATATTATTTCTAAATTAAGCTGTTCCAAAAAACAATACACACACACATATACATATCTGAAGAGTCTCACACTGAGGATGGGCTCTGCTGGCAGAAAATGGGATACACACATGAAAAATGTCTTATAACAGGTATTACCTGTAACATTTTATCTTTTAACCAGCCTCCTTCTAACATAGCTCTTTCAATTGTGTTGACATTTGTCATTAAATAAGCTCTATAAATTTATTGCTTTTCATTTCAGACCCTGTAAACTGACAGATGTTTTGATAAAAGTTCTGATTATATCAGCCTTAGTAATTTTTAAGTTTTGTTAATGAAGATATTTTTCAGGAGAAAATAGTGTCTTTCTAGGCCCTAGTATGTCCAGAAAAATTTAGACCCCCTTTAGTATATTCCTGTATCTACCTACTATAAAAACAACGACTGAATAAGTCTAAATCTAAGTCTATGTATCAATTTCACTAAAAGACAAGCATTTTGAAACTTACAGAACTGATTTCAAAAAGGGAAGATACGTGGACAAATAATCAAAGCATGCATAGCAAGGGAAAAAAAGAGTAAGATTTTGAGTTTCTTTCTTAAAATTAGAAGTAGAAATAACTTAAGATTTATTTTGTGACTTCATGCTTCATTACTATTTTCTTCACAAAGTGGCTAGTATAAGAACTAGGTCAGCTGACTTGATTAGTTTTGTTGGAAGAAAGAGAAAGGTCATTTTTATAAAGAACAATTACAGTAAATATCCTTATTTCAAGGGAAACTTCATCATAACGCTAAGTTGAAAGGATAGTATTACCTCCTGCTATATAGGTTAACTGCTGCTGAGTTTTTATTTTAAAGTCATTATGTTCTGAAAGGTATATTTTTTACCACATGAATACAGATAATGAAGAATTATCTTGTAATGATGGTCTTCAACTTGTGGAACACTGTCATTATACCAGAACTTTAAACCACATGTTTATTGAAAAATAATAACAGCCTCCCTATAGCATGCGGTCTTTTGAAATAGTTTCCTAGCTTTTCTCTCTTCTCTGATTTTCTCTCATCTTGATAGCTTTTTTATTTCTGTCATTGTAATCCTATTAAAAACAAAATTTGTTCATGTTTATGTCCATAAAAATACTCGGTCTGACAGGAAAAAATCTACTTTCTTTAGCATAGGCAAAAAGCCCTTTGAAGTATAAGGCATTTCTACCTTTAAACCTCCTTGTTTACCCTAAAAACAGTTAAGAAAATTAATATAAGTATGACAGATATGAATCAGAATAACTCAAGGGAGTGGGAAGACAAGGAGAAAGAAGAGCAGCTAAAGAGGCTTTTTCAGTAGTCTAGGTGGGAAATGACGACCTAAGCTATGACAAGGAGAATAGGAATTACAAGTTCACATGTAATTTAGAAGTCATAGTTGGCCAGAGTTGTGGAGAGTGGGAGACAAAGAGGAGAGCTGACTATGACCACAAAAGTTTACCCGGGGGACTGGAAGTGCACAAAGGGAGGAGAAACTCTGGGATTGGAGAAGACAATTTCAGTCTTAAACATGTTGAATTTGTAGAGCTGTGTGTGGTGTTTTCAGATTTTGAAACTGGCAAGCCATGGGAATATGTCAAAACCTTAGAAAAATGGCAGAGGTCAGGGATAAATAATTGGGACTCAATAGAGTAAGATGGGAAAGATGGAAAGACCGACAAAGGAATTGGGTCACTCAAGTATTTTCATTCTGAAAGAAGATGACTGAAAATGGATTCTGGGTGTGAAGGAAGGATCAGGAGATGGAAAATGAGTGGCTGGCATGCAAGATGTGGCAGAGAGACAGTTGGTGCCTCCAAATATGTCACCACACATTTCCTTAGTGTTGCACTTGGCCATATGAATAATCCTGGCCAAAACACTCTGAGAAATAGTGACATGAAGAAGTCAAGAGCCAGTATGTCTCCTCCTCTCCTATCCTCCCTTGTCACCACAGCCTGGGAGAATGAATGTTCCAGATGGCGTAGAGCCAAGATGAGAAAACTCTCCAGACAACACACATTAAAACTGGCACAAGGAAAATAAATTTGATTATGTTAACCCACTGAAATTTCAGGGTTTATTTGTCACTGAAACATGACTTTTTTTTGTTCTGACTAAAATGACAGGAACTAGTAATGGCTTACAACCAAGGAAAAAGTAAAATTACCATATACAATTATAAAAAAAAGAAGGAATTATGACATAATACTAGGCAAAATAAAATCCAATGCGAGGCTACTGTAGTTAGCAGTCATGTGGGAATTGATGACGTTAATGTCAGTTTTTCCTATTACTGTCAGAGGCTGAGGCCAGATAGTTGTCAGTTGTAGAATAAAAGGAGGGGAATGAGTAATCATAAACTGTTCTTTCAAACGTTTGATGATAAATTGAAGGAAAAAACAATGGTTGAAGGTGAGGCAAAATAAGTGAGTTAGATTCAAACTTTTGTTAAATTGGGGTTGGAGGGATTTTTAAAAAATACTCTGAGATGTTCATGTTATTGAAAATGTCATTATTATAGTCACTTCATTACTCATATTCATTAATATTCTGTGATGACAAGATGGAACATGTACTCCTAAATTTTCATGTGGAAAAGTAACAGGCATTTCATTAACAAAAGGAAAGTAATAACCCAATTATTTTGATATGGACATAGAATTTATGGCAGTTGGAAGTTATTATTGATGATTTAATTTCAGTTCAAAATCTCATGAATCACTGTTTAATAATGAGTTTTTCTAAAGTACTTTACTTTTAACAATCGCCAGAATTTAGGAAGGCAGAATGTAATTAACTAAGGTGGCATTTTTCCAATATACTTTACTTAAACATTTGTATTTATATGAAAACAGCTTTAGAATTTTTATATTACTATGAAATCTAAGTCCTCAGTTTTATATTCTGTTTTGATCAAGAAATATGAAAACCCTAAATTTTACATTACATCCATTAGGCTAATATTTCATAAAACTTTTCCAAATAAGAAATTTGCTTCTTAGAAATTTTACATTAGAATCTGTTGAATATCCATTGCTTTTATTAAAAACTATCTAAGTTTACTGAGTAAACTATAATGTACTTATTTTCACCTTGTTAGAAGAAACAATCTACCAGAAGTTAATTTGGTAGGAAGAAAATTCTATAATAGTTAGAACTTCACACAGGGGTTCTAACTGAATTTAGCTGGAGCAAGACAAATGCACTCCTTTAGCAGAGACAAGTAGGTTTCCTGACTCTAAGGAACGCTTCTTTACTATTTTGCTCTTGCCTTGGATTATAAAAGAATGAGATGAACATAGATTATAAAACCAGCTTCTGCCTTTCTCCTGGTAGTATCAGTTTCCAGTAGGGAGGAAAGGTGATTACTGAGGCAGTAATAGAAGGGACTGTCCATGTTCTATGAGCTCATGATGCTACAAAAAAGTAACAATTATTGTCTCTACAGTTATTCTCCCCTGTTGAAAGAAACTTTCTAACAAAAAAGAAGTTTAGAACTGCTTGAGCTCTGCTAGCATAAATACCATCACTGATGTCAACCATTTTTAGCCAAACCAGGACAGGTACCATTAATAATCCATGTTTTGCATTTGCACACTGGGGAATTCTATTATATCCTAGTGATAATGCCTAGACATATACATCTCACATACATTTATTCATTTATTTGTGCATTAGCCTCGAATCTATTGCCTACCAATTTGTGTTAGGAACAGTGTTAGAAATACAAAGTGTAATAAGACAGAGTTCCAACTCTCATTTGTTCACAGTAAAATTGATAGAGACAGATGCATGAAAAAAGATGAGTTCAATAAAATGTAATAGGCATGGTGATAATACTCTATCCATGGAACACAAAAGAGAAAGGCATCAACTCAATCTTGAAGGTCAATAAATACTTTATAGAAGTGTTTATGAATAAAATTTGAAAAGCTATTCTTTGGGGCAGGCCATAGCAAAGGCTGAAGGTAAGGAAAGGGATAACATGCCAAGTTAGATTTGACTGGAGGAGAGATGCAAATGGAAGCAAGTTGAGGGGTGAAATTAAAGAGGTAGAGAAGAGCCAGGACTGGGAGTCTGGTCACCTATGTAAAAGGAATGTACGTTATTTTATAATCATTTGAGATTTAACGACTCTGCACAAATGCATCAAATACAAGATCCGATTAATATAATGTATTGTTGCCTCTGCCAGCTTATTGAAAAATTCTTTCTATATTTAAAGCATTGTCAACAAAACAACAGAGGCATGATGGCATGTTAACAAAGAATATGGACTCTGGATCCAGACTGCATGGGTTTAAATCCAACTATGGCACCAACCAGCCACAGTATCTGTGCCTCCATTTTCTCATTAGTAAAATGGAGATTAAAAATAACATCTAACTCAAAGGGTCATTTGAAGATTATATGACTTAACAGAATTAAAGAACTTGGAAGTGTAAATAGAACTTAGTCAAGTGCCATGTGTGTGCTAAGTTATATAGCTAATAAAAAAGTTTGGACCATATTTCTGTAAGGTTGATCCTTTATGAAAGAAGGTTGTACAAATCACACAATTTCTGACTCAGTCCCTAAAAAAATTCACTTATTACACAATAAAGTGCATGTTCCTCAACATAGGGAAAAAGCTCCTCAAAACTGAAACCACTTGTACTTTTACAACCTCTTCTCCTGCTCCAATGCAAGTAATGAAAAAATAATGCAAGTATGAAATATACATCTCAGTTGTAACTGGATATTTTCCACCCAAAGATTAGTATCATAAATTCTCTAGAGTTCAACTCACCAACTTTTAGAATTGATCATCATTAAAACATGTGTACAGCTAATGCATTCCTTCCTAGAACTGCAGATGAGGACAACTGGATTGGGAGCTACACCAAACCATACAGAAAAACAACCAGTCAATATGTACAGCCCAGTTGAGGTGAGAAAGGGAAGCTTACACCGTGGAGTGAATTAGTATATCATTAAGCCAAAATAAATAGGTGTTCGAAGGAATGTATGCCTTAAAGATATACTATAGAACTGTCATATTGATGCACATATTGTATAAAATGTACAATATATAATTGTGGTAAGTCATCAAGAGATTCTAAAATGAACTTGTCTGTTGGATAATTGGCAACATAACTACTTTTCATGTATGGTTTCCCAAATCCATTCCATTCATTTAAAGTCATGCCCGTGGGTGCCTGGGTGGTTCAGCTGGTTAAGCGACTGCCTTCAGCTCAGGTCATGATCCTGGGATTGAGTCCCACATCGGGCTTCCTGCTCAGCAGGAAGTCTGCTTCTCCCTCTGACCCTCTTCCCTCTCGTGCTTTCTATCTCTCTTTCTCTCTCTCTCTCAAATAAATAAATAAAATCTTTAAAAAAAATAAAGTCATGCCCATAAAATATTTTGTATTGTAGTTCACATTATATTTTGTTTAACAAGAGTAAATACCACTCGAGAGTGTAGGCTGCATAGGTACTAGTAGAAAACTATACCGAAGAAGCTATACTGAGATGTGTTTTTTAATCTACTATACAATGTTTTTCAAATTATATTATGCAAAGATGATTCATTCAATAGATATTTATTGAGCTTTTCATTCTTACTACACATTGTCCTAGGTTTTAGGTATTCAGTGATGAACAAGATTAATGTGGTTGTTCGCAGGGAGAGTTGCAGGTTCAAAGACCTAAGCGGTTGAAAAAACCTGGCACGTTTGAGGGATGGAAGGCAGCAGTGTGGGAGTGCGGCGTAAGGGTAAATGAGATGAGTCAGGCGATGCAGAACTTTGTAAGCCCTACTTATGATTTCAGTCTTATGCTAAAAGCAATGAGGGAGATTTGAGCTCACATATTTACTCTACTCTCCTCAAATCCCACTGAAATGATTAAAGAAATGTGAAAAGAAGACCAAAAGAAATGTGTAGTCTTGAAAGATTGGAAATGGCAAAGTGCCTGCATGTTGAAGAAGCTTCTCTGCTTGTAGAGTAGAAGGAATTGTAGTATTGGAAGGAACAAGACCGACTAGCCTGGGTTTCAACTCTGAGCTACATGGATGACAGAACCCTATGAGATTCAAGTGTTGAAATTTTCCAGAAGAACTCCAGGCTCAAAAAATAAGAAGATGTATGCGTGAGTAGGTCATGGAGTATTTGGTGATAGTGGTTGGGGGCAAACTCATGCCTTAGAACTGAACCAGGTGCTTTACACAGAGCAGGCACCACCTCCAGACACCACCCCTTCATATATCAACAGTGACCCCTGGTAGTGATTGGGTAATGAGTAAAATGGAGGGGGGAGGAGGAAGGAGAGGGGAGCCGGAGCAAAGTAACGAACGCATTGTTGAATAGGTTCCTAATGATCAATACTGCCAGGTAGAGAACTGTGCAGTGTGTGAATTGACTTTGTGTCCTTGCTATGCTTTGTGTCATATGCTGTGATAATAGCATATACAGAAAGGAAAACAGGAGAGGAAGGCTCAGCATAGAAAACAATTCCTATTTTTTTCTTTGTTCTCTCTAGTTACAAATATGCCTTCTTGAAATTACAGCTCAGAACTGACACTCATAAAATTCCCAAGCACTTGCTCCACGAAGAAAAGAATTCCTGACAACCTTCCCCCATCCCTGCTGCACCTAAAGTGCTCTCTTATATCCCTCAACCACTTGTCTCACTGTATTGATGATTTGCACTGGCTACTACTGGCTATTAACCCACAACACTTTAACCAATGAGTCTACTTCTGACCTTGAAGGAGCCTCCATTTCACCTTCCGTATTTAGGAATCAGATTAAAGAAATCTTTACTCACTTCTGACACAGTATCCATTAATATCTTTTCTCTTTTAATTTAATACCTAAAAGCCCTAAGTATTACAATTTATCAATTCCTTAATGAATGATAAGTTGACAAAATGTGTCCCCATTTCAATAATTATGACTTCTTTTCCTAGAGGACCCAGAAGCACAGAAGTTAAGTCAGGAAAAAGCCTGAAACTTCAAACAATTACCCCCTAGGTATTCCTGTTTTCACCAGCATGGGAATCATTTTACACTTAATGAATGATTAATAGAAATACAGATGTGTTCTGCTTTGAGAAACCCAGAGTATATGAAATTCAAATGCTCAGAATAGATGGTGAGTTTCATTATATTTATGGTATGCTTCCTTTAGTGAGCACCTTTAATACATTTAAATTATAATTCAATTTACCAGTAAAATGAGTTTTTCCTAACTTTGAGAATACTTCTATTGTGAAAAGGAAAGTAAAGGATATATAATTTTCTTTTGTCTTTCACATAGAGTATGTTAAGAATGAAAATAAGAAGCAAATGTCACAAAACTCTGTTCTTTATTTTTGTTCTCTGCCTCCCCCCCGAGATCTCTTGGCACATAATTGACATATATCATTGTGTAAGTTTAAGATGTACAAAGTGTAGATTCGGTACACATATATTACAATATGATTACTACCACAGCATTAGCTAACACCTCCATCAAATCACATAATTCCATTCTTTTTTTGTGGTGAAAACACTTGAAATCTACTCTCTTAGCAACTTTTAACAGTATATAGAACATTATTGTATATTCCCAATGTTGTATAATAAGTCCCCAGAACTTGTTCAGCTTCTAACTGGAAGTCTGTACCCATTGTACCCATTGATCAACATCTTCCCATTTGTCCTACCTCCTAGCCCCAGACTATCTATCTATCTATCTATCTATCTATCCATCTATCTATCTATCCATCTATCTATCTATAGAGAGAGATTGATCTGGCAAGAACTTCCAGTACTATGTTGAATAGAAGTGGTAAGGTTGGGTACTCTTGTCTTGTTCCTGATCTTAGAGGATAAGTTTTCAACCTTTCACTATTATGTTAGCTGTGGACTTATATATGGCCTTTATTATGTTGAGGTATGTTCCTTCTATACCCAGTTTGTTGAGGGTTTTTATCATGGGTAGATGTTACATTTTGCCAAAGGCTTTTTCTGCATCTGTTGATTTCTTATGATTTTTATCTTTCATTCTATTAATGTGATGTACCACATTCGTTCATTTGCATATATTGAACTCTCCTTGTATCCCAGGAATAAATCCTGTTTGATGATGTCTCTGGTCCTTTTAATAAGTTGTTGAATTCAGTTTGTTAATATTTTGTTTAGAATATTTGCATTTATATTCATCAGGGATATTGAGCTATTTTTCCTTTCTTAATTTCATACTACTGTGGTTGGAAAATATACCTGGTATAATTTCAATCTTCTTAAATTTACTAAGACTTGCTTTGTGGCCTATGATATAATCTCTTCTAGAGAATATTTCATACATGTTTGAGAAAATGTATATTCTACTGCTGTTGGATGAAATATTCTGTGTTTGTTAGGTCTATTTTGTTTACAGTCTGGTACAAGTTTAATGATTCTTTGTTAATTTTCTGTCTGGATGATCTCTCCATTGTTGAAAGTAGGGTGAATTCCTCTACTATTATTATTGTTGTCTATTTCTTCTTTCAGATCTCTTAGTATTTGCATAATATATTTGTGTGCTCTGATATTTGATGCATATATATTTACAATGGTTATATCTTCTTGATAAATTTTAATTTACATATACACACACCCACACACAAACACACTTCTTTGTCTCTTGTTTTGCACATAAAGTTTATTTTCTCTCATATATGTGTGTCCTTAAAGCTCAGATAGTATTAACCCTTAATGTATAAATTTCATCAAATTTTGCATCTCCACCAACAAATATTATTGGTCATAGTTTATTTATTTTATTAACTTTATTCACCCCTATTCCTAAACTACCATGGCAGTAAAAGTACAGAGCAAGTATCATAACTTTGTTTTAAAGCATTTGCAGTCATAGAAAATATTGTGATTAAAAATTATCATTCTTTAAAAAAAGGCATTTGTAAAAAGTTAAATAGAATATGAAAATGAATCCAGTGCTATTCACAGCCAGATCTGAGATGGTTCAGCTAGATTAGTAAGGACCAACATTGCTACCTCAAGGACTACTCTGATGAAAATATTCCCCCTTAAGTCTCAAAGTTGTAAATGTATTACTTGCCAAATAGCCTATGTGTCATTATTTTGTTCATGGAGCCCCATTACCACCACTGAGTCTACAACAACAGGTAGGTAGGTCTTGTCATTTCTGGACAAATGAGTTTAACAAATTAGCTTTCCATGCTAGCTTCTCCCCTCATATATTTCATAGTAATATAACTAGACATTAAATATATTTTGTATTATTAAGTGTTCTAAAGCATGAGGTAAATACTTGGAAGTTTTCAGTCTTTAGACAGATAGATGTAGTTCCTGAGCTTCCAAAAGAAAGATCAGAGTAATGAATTATTGCATCATTACCTGTGTAATGTCTGGTAATCTTTTCAGGAAATGTGCCAAAAGACCCTAAGGCTGCATCTGTGAACTGGAACTCATTACACCTGATTTATCTACGTAAAACGTTCAGTAGGCCCAAAATAGACCATCTGTGAAGTTTATCAAAAAGAGTGAAAGCAACCTTTTTAATTAATAGAGTAGGAGATCATAGGGATCACAAGGCAGAATTGCTTTGGATACTTTACCTAGGTCCATTCTCTAACATGACCAGATAAAAGTTAATGTCAATAATATTTTACTAGATTTCCCTGCAGAAAGAACTAATACTTAAAATTTTACCTTATTTTAATCGAGACTTTGCCTTTGTTAAAAGATAACCTATGTATAAATCATTTTGAGAATTTCAAATGCTTGCCTTTCATTAAGAGCTTGAAAATGGTATACCATGAGCAATATGCTGTTTTAAAATGTTATCTTTTAAACTTTGTTCTTAGGTCTTTTATTTATTTATTTTTATTACGTTATGTTAATCACCATATATTACATCATTAGTTTTTGATGTAGTGTTCCATGATTCATTGTTTGTGCATAACACCCAGTGCTCCATGCAGAATGTGCCCTCTTTAATACCCATCACCAGGCTAACCCATCCCCCCTCCCTCCTCCCCTCTAGAACCCTCAGTTTGTTTTTCAGAGTCCATCATCTCTCATGGTTCGTCTCCCCCTCTGACTTACTCCCCTTCATTCTTCCTCTCCTGCTAACTTCTTCTTTTTCTTTTTTCTTAACATATGTTGCATTATATGTTTCAGAAGTACAGATCTGTGATTCAACAGTCTTGCACAATTCACAGCGCTCACCATAGTACATACCCTCCCTAATGTCTATCACCCAACCACCCCATCCCTCCCACCCCCCACCAGCAACACTCAGTTTGTTTCCTGAGATTAAGAATTCCTCATATCAGTGAGGTCATATGATACATGTCTTTCTCTGATTGACTTATTTCACTCAGCATAACACCCTCCAGTTCCATCCACGTCGTTGCAAATGGCAAGATCTCACTCCTTTTGATGGCTGCATAATATTCCATTGTGTATATATACCACCTCTTCTTTAGCTATTCATCTGTTGATGGACATCTGGGCTCTTTCCACAGTTTGGCTATTGTGGACATTGCTGCTATAAACATTGGGGTGCACGTACCCATTCAGACCCCTACCTTTGTATCTTTGTGGTAAATACCCAGTAGTGCAATTGCTGGATCGTATGGTAGCTCTATTTTCAACTGTTTGAGGAACCTCCATACTGTTTTCCAGAGGGGTTGCACCAGCTTGCATTCCCACCAACAGTGTAGGAGGGGTCCCCTTTCTCCACAACCCTGCCAACATCTGTCGTTTCCTGACTAGTTAATTTTAGCCATTCTGACTGGTGTGAGGTGGTATCTCATTGAGGTTTTGATTTGGATTTCCCTGATGCCGAGCGATGTTGAGCACTTTTTCATGTGTCTGTTGGCCATTTGGATGTCTTCTTTGGAAAAATGTGTGTTCATGTCTTCTGCCCGTTTCTTGATTGGATTATTTGTTCTTTGGGTGTTGAGTTTGATAAGTTCTTTATAGATTTTGGATACTAGCCCTTTATCTGATATGTCATTTGCAAATATTTTCTCCCATTCTATCGGTTGTCTTTTGGTTTTGTGGACTGTTTCTTTTGCTGTGCAAAAGCTTTTTATCTTGATGAAATCCGAATGGTTCACTTTTGCCCTTGCTTCCCTTGCCTTTGGCAAAGTTTCTAGGAAGAGGTTGCTGCGGCTGAGGTCGAAGAGGTTGCTGCCTGTGTTCTCCTTTAGGATTTTGATGGACTCCTGTCTCACGTTTAGGTCTTTCAACCATTTGGAGTCTATTTTTGTGTGTGGTGTAAGAAAATGGTCCAGTTTCATTCGTGTGCATGTGGCTGTCCAATTTTCCCAACACCATTTGTTGAAGAGACTGTCTTTTTGCCATTGGACATTCTTTCCTGCTTTGTCGAAGATGAGTTGACCATAGAGTTGAGGGTCCATTTCTGGGCTCTTGATTCTGTTCCATTGATCTATGTGTCTGTTTTTGGGCCAGTACCATACTGTCTTGATGATGACAGCTTTGTAATAGAGCTGGAAGTCCGGAATTGTGATGCCGCCAGCTTTGCTTTTCTTTCTCAATATTCCTCTGGTTATTCGGGGTCTCTCCTGGTTCCATACAAATTTTAGGATTATTTGTTCCATTTCATTAAAAAAAAGTGGATGGTATTTTGATGGGGATTGCATTGAATGTGTAGATTGCCCTAGGTAGCATTGACATCTTCACAATGTTGGTTCTCCCAATCCATGAGCATGGAACTTTTTTCCATTTCTTTGTGTCTTCTTCAATTTCTTTCATGAGTATTTTATAGTTTTCTGAGTACAGATCCTTTGCCTCTTTGGTTAAATTTATTCCTAGGTATCTTATGGTTTGGGGTGCAATTGTAAATGGGATCGACTCTTGATTTGTCTCTCTTCTGTCTTGTTGTTGGTGTATAGGAATGCCACTGATTTCTGTGCATTGATTTTATAGCCTGCTACTTGACTGAATTCCTGTATGAGTTCAAGCAGTTTTGGGGTGGAGTCTTTTGGGTTTTCCACATACAGTATCATATCATCTGCAAAGAGTGAGAGTTTGACTTCCTCTTGGCCGATTTGGATGCCTTTGATTTCTTTTTGTTGTCTGATTGCTGTGCCTAGGACTTCTAATACTATGTTGAATAGCAGTGGTGATAGTGGACATCCCTGCCGCATTCCTAAGCTTAGGGGAAAAGCTCTCAGCTTTTCCCCATTGAGAATGATATTCGCTGTAGGTTTTTCATAGATGGCTTTTATGATATTGAGGTATGGACCCTCTATCCCTATACTCTGAAGAGTTTTGATCAAGAAAGAATGCTGTACTTTGTCAAATGCTTTTTCTGCATCTATTGAGAGGATCATATGATTCTTGTTCTTTCTTTTGTTAATGTATTGTATAACGTTGATTGATTTGTGGATGTTGAACCAGCCTTGCAGCCCAGAGATAAATTCCACTTGGTCGTGGTGAATAATCCTTTTAATGTACTGTTGGATCCTATTGGCTAGTATTTTGGTGTGAATTTTTGCATCCATGTTCATCAAGGATATTGGTCTGTAATTCTCCTTTTTGATGGGGTCTTTGTCTGGTTTTGGGATCAAGGTAATGCTGGCCTCCTAAAATGAGTTTGGAAGTTTTCCTTCCATTTCTATTTTTTGGAACAGTTTCAGGAGAATAGGTATTAATTCTTCTTTAAATGTCTGAGAATTCCCCTGGGAAGCCATCTGGGCCTGGGCTTTTGTTTCTTGGGAGATTTTTGATGACTGCTTCAATTTCCTTAGTGGCTATAGGTCAGTTCAGGTTTTCTCTTTCTTCCTGGTTCTGTTTTGGTAGTTGATACATCTCTAGGAATGCACCCATTTCTTCCAGGTTATCTAATTTGCTGGCATAGAGTTGCTCATAATATGTTCTTATAATTGTTTGTATTTCTTTGGTGTGGGTTGTGATCTCTCCTCTTTCATTCATGATTTTGTTGATTTGGGTCATTTCTCTTTTCTTTTGGATAAGTCTGGCCAGGGGTTGATCAATCTTGTTAATTCTTTCAAAGAACCAGCTCCTAGTTTCGTTGATCTGTTCTACTGTTCTTTTGGTTTCTAGTTCATTGATTTCTGCTCTGATCTTTATTTTTTCTCTTCTCCTGCTGGGTTTAGGCTTTATTTGCTGTTCTTTCTCCAGCTCCTTTAGGTGTAGGGTTAGGTTGTGTATTTGAGACCTTGTTTCTTGAGAAAGGCTTGTATTGCTATATATACTTTCCTCTCAGGACTGCCTTTGCTGTATCCCAAGGATTTTGAACAGTTGTGTTTTCATTTCCATTGGTTTCCATGAATTTTTTAAATTCTTCTTTAATTTCCTGGTTGACCCATTCATTCTTTAGTAGGATGCTCTTTAGCCTCCATGTATTTGAGTTCTTTCCAACTTTCCTCTTGTGATTGAGTTCTAGTTTCAAAGCATGGTGGTCTGAAAATATGCAGGGAAAAATTCCAATCTTTTGGTACCGGTTGAGACCTGATTTGTGACCTAGGATGTGATCAATTCTAGAGAATGTTCCATGGGCAGTAGAGAAGAATGTGTATTCCATTGCTTTGGGATGGTATGTTCTGAATATGTCTGTGAAGTCCATTTGGTCCAGTGTGTCATTTAAAGTCTTTATTTCCTTGTTGATCTTTTGCTTAGATGGTCTGTCCATTTCAGTCAGGGGCGTATTAAAGTCCCCCACTATTATTGTATTGTTGTCAATGTGTTTCTTCGCTTTTGTTATTAATTGCCTTATATAATTGGCTGCTCCCATGTTAAGGGCATAGATATTTACAATTGTTAGATCTTCTTGTTGGATAGACCCTTTAAGTAGGATAGAGTGTCCTTCCTCATCTCTTATTACAGTCTTTGTTTTAAAATCTAATTTGTCTGATATAAGGATTGCCACCCCAGCTTTCTTTGGGTGTCCATTAGCATGGTAAATGGTTTTCCACCCCCTCACTTTCAATCTGGGGGTGTCTTTGGGTCTAAAATGAGTCTCTTGCAGACAGCATATTGATGGGTCTTCTTTTTTAGTCCAATCTGACAGTCTGTGTCTTTTGATTGGGGCATTTAGCCCATTTACATTCAGGGTAACTACTGAAAGGTATGAATTTAGTGCCATTGTATGGCCTGTAAGGTGACTGTTATTGTATGTTGTCTGTGTTCCTTTCTGATCTATGCTGCTTTTAGGCTCTCTCTTTGCTTAGAGGACCCCTTTCAATATTTCTTGGAGGGCTGGTTTCGTGTTTGCAAATTCCTTTAGTTTTTGTTTGTCCTGGAAGCTTTTTATCTCTCCTTCTATTTTCAATGACAGCCTAGCTGGATATAGTATTCTTGGCTGCATATTTTTCTCGTTTAGTGCTCTGAAGATATCATGCCAGTCCTTTCTGGCCTGCCAGGTCTCTGTGGATAGGTCTGTTGCCAATCTAATGTTTCTACCATTGTAGGTTACATATCTCTTCTCCCGAGCTGCTTTCAGGATTTTCTCTTTGTCTCTGAGACTCGTAAGTTTTACTATTAGATGTCGGGGTGTTGACCTATTATTATTGATTTTGAGAGGGGTTCTCTGTGCCTCCTGGATTTTGATGCCTGTTTCTTTCCTCACATTAGGGAAGTTCTTTGCTATTATTTGCTCCAATATGCTTTCTGCCCCCCTCTCACTTTCTTCTTCTTCTGGGATTCCAATTATTCTAATGTTGTTTCCTCTTATCGTATCACTTATCTCTCGAATTCTGCCCTCGTAATCCTGTATTTGTTTCTCTCTTTTTCTCAGCCTCTTTATTTTTATCATTGGGTCTTTTATATCGCTGATTCTCTCTTCTGCCTCATTTATCCTAGCAGTTAGTGCCCGCATTTTAGATTTTAACTCATCAATAGCCTTTTTGATTTCGACTTGGTTAGATTTTAGTTCTTTTATTTCTCCAGAAAGGGTTTCTCTCATAACTTCCACGCTTTTTTCAAGCCCAGCTAGTATATTAAAGTCATGATTCTGAACTCTAGGTCCGACATCATACTAATGTCCGTATTGAGTAGGTCCCTGGCTGACGGTACTACCTCTTGTTCTTTTTGCTGAGGTGATTTTTTTCGTC
The DNA here is from genome assembly GCF_009762305.2 of Zalophus californianus. Taxonomy (NCBI): domain Eukaryota; kingdom Metazoa; phylum Chordata; class Mammalia; order Carnivora; family Otariidae; genus Zalophus; species Zalophus californianus. The sequence continues at coordinate 42,119,075 of NC_045606.1, read as the reverse complement.
TTGTCATTTGTCCAGAGGAGAATAGATGAATGAGAAAACAAAATGCTAACAGGTTAACAATATCCCCAGCAAATATACTGTATACAAATCAGAAAAGACCTGAAACCAGGGGAAAAGAAAGAAAAAAGAAAGAGAAAAAAAAAGATAAAAACAAAAACAGAACAATACAAAAAAGCAGAATATGATCAAATATGATCAGGCTAGTGCATAGATCAGTTGCACACACTAGATTTTGGGCGTATTTTGGTCTGTTAGAAAAAAGTGCCTCCTAAAATTTTAAAGGAAGAAAGACTTATATGTACAAAATAAGGGTTGATACAATGAAGGGATGGAAGATGACTGTAAAGATGAAAAGTTTAAAGGATTTCATAAAAGGAATTGATAAGATATATTGTTTGAAAAAAGAAAGAAGAAGATTTAAAAAAAAACAGAAAAAAGGGAGAGAATGTGATCAGGCAGGAGACTAGAACAAAGCCATACACTAGAGATTTAGGGTATATTTTGATCTGTTAGAAGAAACAGTATCTCAAAATTTTAAAGAGAGAACAACTTATATATATATATGTTGTTCTTATACAACATATATATATATGTTCTTATACAACATATATATATATATGCCAAAAATAAGGGTAACTACTATGAAGGGATAAAATATGACTCTAAAAATGAAAAATAAAAACTGTTTTTTTTTAAAAAGTGATTGATAAATGTTGGTTGAAAAAGGGAAAAAGAAAAATTAAAAAAACAGTTAAAAAAATTAACTTTGATGAACTAATGAATCATGGTAAAAAAAAGCCATGAAATCTATGTGCCGTATTCCCCTAGCACTGGAGTTCTCCCGTTCTCCTTGATCGGTAAACTTGGTCTTGGCTTGCTGTTCGTGCTGATCTTCTGGGGGAAGGGCCTGTTGCTGTGGTTTCCAAATGTCTTTGCCGGAGGCTGAATTGCCCCGCCCTTGTTGGTCCGGGCTAAGCAAGCTGCTCGGGTTTGCTCTCAGGTGCTTTTGTTCCCCGCAAGCTCTCGGTACAGCTTTGCAGGACCAGGGCGAAAATGGTGGCCTCCCAATCTCCACCTGGAGGAGCTGAGAACTTGGGGCCCCGCTCCTCAGTGCGCCCCCAGACAAAAGCAGTCACTCCCATCTCCCTGGTCTCCGGCCGCACTCCGTGCTCACTCGGCCTGTGACCGAGCATTTCTATCTCTGGCACCCGACCCCTGTGGAGTCTCCAAACCCAGCAGATCCCTGCGGTGCACTCCTGTGCCTCTCCTCCCCGGGGGAGGAAGTGGAGTCTCCCTGGCTCTGCCGCTTGTTGGGTCCCTGCTGGAGGAGCAGTGGCCCGACTGGGCCGCAGATCACCGTTTATGGCAACCCCGAGCTGAGAGCCCGCGCCTCGGCTCTGTCTCTGCAGCCGGCTTCCCCGCTCTGATACCTGGGAGCTCTGCCGCACTCAGGTACCCCCGGTCTTTCTGTGACCCCAAGGGTCCTGAGACCACACTGTTCCAGGAGGATTCCAACCCCCGCTTAGCCACTGCAGCGACGTCCCTCAGCGGAGCCAACTTCTAAAAGGTCCGATTTTGTGCTCCGCGGCTCTATCACTTGCCAGAAGCGGCCGACGGAGGCCCCCTCCCCCACCATCTATCCACCTGAATATCGCCTCGGATTCACTTCTCCGCACGTCCTACCTTCCAGTAAGTGGTCGCTTCTCTGTTCAGAGAGTTGTTGCTACTCTCCTCTTCATCTCCTGATGAGTTTGTAGGTGTTCAGAATGGTTTGATCCCTATTCAGCTGAATTCTTGAGACCAGACGAAATCCAGGTCTCCTACTCCTCGCCATATTGCTCCCCCCCCCCCCCCGGTCTAGTGTGTATTTTAAAACATAAAGCACATTCTAATCTGGATTTTACAATTTCAATTGTTAAAGTGAAATGCAGTCTTAGAAAATGATCAAGTTGCATTTAACAGAAATACATTCTATACTATGTATTAGTTTGCTAAATTGCCATAAAAAAGTACCAGACTGGGTGAACTAAGCACCACAGAAATTTGTTCTCTCACAAATCTGGAGCCTAGATATCCAAGATCAAGGTGTCAACAGGGTTGGTTTTAGTCCAAGCTTTCTCCTTAGCTTTTAGATTGTTGTCTTATCCTAATGTCTTCACAAGATCTTCCTTCTGTGTGTGCCTGTGTTCTTACCTCCACTTCTTATAAGAACACCAGTCATGGGCGCCTGGGTGGCTCAGTCGTTAAGTGTCTGCCTTCGGCTCAGGTCACGATCCCAGGGTCCTGGGATCGAGTCCCGCATCGGGCTCCCTGCTCGGCGGGAATCCTGCTTCTCCCTCTCCTACTCCCCCTGCTTGTGTTCCCTCTCTCGCTGTGTCTCTCTCTGTCAAATAAATAAAATCTTAAAAAAAAAAAGAACACCAGTCATAATAGATTAGGTCCATCCATATGATCTCATTTTAACTTCATTTCCTCTTTAAAAATCTCCAAATCTTATCTCCTTATAAGTTACATTCCGAGGTACTGGGGATTAGGATTTCAATATATGACTTGGGGGGTAGGTTACAATTCTGCCCATAACACACTGCTTCAGTTTATATATTGTATTAAAATTAAATAAAAATTTAAAAATTTAGCTCATTACACTAGACAAATTTCAAGTGAACATATTCTTTGCTAAACAAAGGCACTCTACATATTTCCAAATTGTGAACACACACATACACACACATACATACATGTACTCACATTCATGTTTTCTTCCTATCAGAGGCTATTTATATACATATCATCTCTTTACAAAAAAAATCCTCATGTTATCTCAAACTGGTGTCCACGTAAGAGTCATTGTTTTTGAAGAGTCAATGACTGCTGTTGTGAGTTGAATGTTTTCTTTTATAATTCTGCTAGTAGGGAACCTATTCACTATTTCCATTTTCAGTGTTTTGTGTGACTGTTTTCCAATTTTTTAATATACAAATTGAAATTAAAAAGTCATATTTTCTTCCAGTAGCTTAGATGTATTTCCATGTTATATTTATACTTGATAGTAGCTATAAAACATTTTAATTTCTGCATATTTTTATTATATTTTCTCCTGCTATTTCTATTCAATGTTAAAAAATACTTTAAAATTTAACAGATGTAAAATTATTCTTCTTCATAACCACTGTACAGATAGAAGCTATACTGAAAACACTTTGTCCCTTCATGCATTGTGACCAGTAGTGTAAACTACAGAAGGGTAGCAGAATGTGCTATCCAAAAATATGATTGTAAAAGTTCAGGACATGCCACCCCAAAATGTGCTGCTTTGGTATATTATTTTGAGCTGTAAGTACTTAAAGGACAGCAAATGCAAGCAAAACTTTTCTCTGAACACCCCTTACCTGCCTAAAGACAAATCCTCCAAAAGGACTTACCATAATCCCTTCCCCAGAAATGTCATCAACCAGAAAGATTGACTCTCATCACAGGAGAGGAAACTAGTAGTTGACACCCACCTAGACAAACTATCATACCCCTCCATCTATTCTGCTAAGGGCCCATTCATCCTTCCTAAAAGTCATTTACTATCCCCTAAGAGGTTGACATTCCCCCTTCCCCTTCCCAGTTAAGATGGTATTCAAACCTCAATTCTAAGTCATATCAGGGAGTTAGTCATTTTCCTGTGGGCAACTCCCATATATACATGAGGTATACAAGTTGGCAAACTGCTGTTTTTCTCTTGTACACCTATCTTTTATGATAGGGGTCTCAGCAGAAAATTTAGAAGGATAGGAGGAAATCGTTTTTCAACCTCGATGCTACCTTATTTGGAGAGTTTTTCTCCTGGTTTAAATGACATATATTTAATAATCATGAGAAGCTATATTATTCACCTCTGGTCTAATCTAGAAATCTTTCCAATGCAATGAGTACAAGAGGTAAGCATTTTCAACTCAATTACCTCTGCTTTTTATTTCTCCTGTTCCTTTTCATTTGGCTACATGGTAATCAAAATACTGAATGGGCCTTAATGTTTATGATCCAATACTATGAATTGACATTAGGACTCTATTCAGCATCACCCCTATATCTTTCATGTAAATGTAAGAGTAGGGCTGCCCACATGGGTGAGCAAAACAGGTGACCTACTTCACCCTCGAGTGAGCTAGTTTGTGGTGGAGCCATCCAGCTGCTCTAAAACATCTCTGAATATTTATTATGATCTAATTATCTACACCATTAGCAAATCAGCCTTGTAAACCTTAAGGCATTTCAGAAAACACAGATAGCAATGGATAAAGGGACATATAACACCTTACTTATTATGTGCTAATAACTAGATCTGAGAGAATGTGAAGAACAGAAATTCATACAGGCATATTTGGAAATAGGTGAATGCTTGTTCTCCTCCTGCATAAAAGTTCATCAATTATTCCTGTATAATTTTTGGAATAAAATCATTTTTAGAAAGTCATAAAATGTCCTTCTTATTCTTATGCTAGCTCATTATCTGTGTTTCAAATAATAATTTACACATAGTTGCCTAAATTTCTATGCATTCACAAATAGAAACTTCTCTAGCCATGTTTCTTAGCTTCATTCCTTCTTCATCTTTCTAATGTCAAATAATTCATGATTCAGCTCTTGTCATATTCTTTGACATACCCATCTGGGGACTCAGAGTCCTGGTAGGACTTTGGGTCTTCTCTATTATAGTGATTATGTAATTGCTTCCTCCTTTGCCTCTGCTTTCCAGGCCACCTGGCCATACAATCTCTGAGAGAAAGAACCGTATTTTTCTGTGTGCTTAGTAAAATGTCTGTAAAATTGGATATGGTATGAACATAAAGTATGAGATAGGCAAAATTTATTGCAGGGTGGCAAAAATAATGTGGAAAGAGATCAGAGTCTATCAAGGACAGAGTTTTCTTACTTCTTAACTCTTCAATTTTAGGTTTTCCCTGACTTTACACTGGCCATATAGGATGCCCTGTAATTCTCTATTTCAGTCTGTAACTCAACAAAGGACATTCTTAGCATGACCGACATAAAGGCTGGAAAACAGATTTGCTCTTAAATTTTAGAGATCTGATAGAGTTTTCAATTTTTTTCTTTAAAAAATTTTTCTTAGACTGTAATAAAAATATTGTCACTTGGAGGAATACTTATCCTGATCTCAAGATCCTTCTGAGAACTAAGACAGTTTTTCAGGAGCTTATATAGTTTTTTGAATGTAGCCTCCAAGTAGAATAAGAAAGGATGGAGCTAGAGAGTATTATGCTAAAGCAAAGTAAGTCAGTCAGAGAAAGACAAATACCATATGATTTCACTCAGATGTGGAATTCAAGAAACAAAACAAAGGAGCAAAGGGGAGAAAAAGAGAGAGAGAGAGAGACAGGCAAACCAAGACATAGACTCTTAACTCTAGAGAACAAACTGAGGGTTCCTGGAGAAGGGGTGGGGGGGTGGGTGAAATAGGTGGTGGGGATTAAAGAGTGCACTTGGGATGAGCACCGGGAGATGTATGGAAGTGTTGAATCACTATATTGTACACCTAAAACCAATACTATACTGTATGTTAACTAACTGGAGTTGAAATAAAAACTTAAAAAAAAAGATACATAAAAGTCCAAGCAGACTCTGGGCTGGCTAATAATATGTTGGTCCAAATATTTTGTATAGCAAGATTGATTGCAATGCTATGAATTAAATATCATGGTGAAATGCTTTGTAGTGGACACCACGCTTGAATGGTAAGACAGTATATTTTATAATTAAAAAAATTTGTTTTCAGATTTTGAAATGAATAGATAGCCAAAAGTAGAAACAAACCATTTAACCTAAACAATATTTTGTTTTGTTTTTTCCCTGTGAGAATTCATGGCACAAGGTCCGTATTATTTTCCCAAGTTATTTGAAAATTCCAACATCCTCAACTTTTTGAACAGTCTTTGACATCATCTCTCACTATATTCTCATTTTAGAAGGTGCAAAAAATGCAACTTCTGGGAAGTAATGCAATGATTGGAAGAAGTCTGTTGTGGCCACAGATTTAGTCGAGTCAAAATGATTGTGTTAATTAAACTTGAATGTACAGTCATCAAAAGTCATATATAAGTCTTATGGCTATCCAACATAAAACCCTGTCAGAATTGTTGATTACTAATGATAAGGACAGCAAACCTCGCTAAAATATTCCATGTTAATCACTAAATATTGTATGACTATTAATTAGTAGGTACTCAATAAATAATTGTTGAAAAAATATTAAAGTACAACTTGAAAGAAACTTAGTGTATAAGCACCACACTGTTTGCATCACAATTGGTTTCCTAAATTGATAATCCAATTTGGAAAGGATTTGGGGAAAGCTCAAATTTAATGCAAGCCTAGTTAATCACCAATAATATATGTATTAGGGCAGAAAAACAATCTATGTAGACAGAATATTTGATAACTAATAACATTGGAGATTAATAAGCATGGGCCCCATGTAGGGCCCACAAATGTTGTTGGTTTCAAAAGAGCCCTGGTATTCTTTCATTTTAACTGGACATTGCTATAGAAATGCATATTCCTTCCAAAGGTAGAGGTTAGGACCACTTATATCTTTGGAAGACCAGATGATTATATCCTAACACCCATTGTTTCATTTATCATATTAGGAAGAGCACAAATTTTATAGTTACACAGACATTGGTTCAAATTTGGTTCCCTTTCTTTTGTTTTGGAACTTGGGTAAACTTATCTTCTGAACTAATTGTTAGAAATTAAAAATATATATATATAAACATCTTTCTATAATGGTATTTCTAGGATTAGTACAGTGCCTAGCATAGGTCAAAATCATGTAAACAATGTATCATTAGGGTTTTTTAAATTAATATTATTGGCAACAGCATCAGCATAAGAAGCACCATTTTGGTTTTTAATTAGACACTGAAAATTTTGGGTACGCTCAAGGCTTTTCCTATAATTTAATCTCTCAGAGAGTGAACCTTGGAATACAGCTTTAGAGATGCTATGAAAACTCTAGGAGAAGAGTATTTTAATTATTTTATTTTATTTTATAATGATTTTTATTTATTTTAAAAAAAGATTTATTTATTTAGTTAGTTATCAGAGAGAGAGAGCACAAACAGGGGGAGCTGCAGACAGAGGGAGAAGCAGGCTCCTGCTGAGCAAGGACCTTGATACAGGACTCGATCCCAAGACCCTGGGATCATGATCTGATCCCAGATCATGAGGGGCAGACGCTTAACTGACTGAGCCACTCAGGGGTCCCAATTTTATAATGATTTTTAAAAAATTAATATTTAGGCATAAATCCACGTTGATGTTTGTATCTTTGGATTACTTCCTTCCACAAGGTTGTGTGCTCCTAAGGTAGGTAGCCTGGTCTGGGAGTATCTCCTTCCTGGCATGCTGTAATAGGCCTGAGGTAGACTGCTTTGACTACTTGTATAATCAGATTTAGATCATCAGTGACGAAACTATGGACAAAAGAATAAGAAATCAAGAAAGCATTTCAGACTATTGTTAGGCTAGGCCTCTGGCCGGAGGAACAAAGGTCTTTTATGACTTGCTTGTGTTTAACTATGCTTCCCTGGGTTATGGGTTCTAGAAGGGGGTCTAAGGCCAAATCTCCACAGTACTACAAAGTCTGCATTTGCTAACTGAATCTCCTTTAGAAAGATTCTAGGATCTAGGTTTTTGGAACTTATGCAAGCTATCTTTCAATCTCATCATGATAAAAATGTAATATCATTATTGTTAATAGCAGGATGGAAGGCCCATAAACAATGGGAAAATGTGTGACTAGAAGAGGTGATGGATCAGATCATGAAGCTCTGAGGAAAGATATGATCATCTCAATGCAATGTGGACACTTGCTACCTGACCTAGGGTGGGGCTGGAGGAAGGGACAGGAGGCTGATGTGCTCAATTCTATGCTCTTCATGTGACCCCTACATGAGAATATCACTCTTTGACATAGTCACATTAAAAATCTCAGTTCTAGAGTTTTCTACACACCAAATTATATCAAGTAAAATAAAACACAAATGTTTTGTTAATTAAATAATATGTTACCCTTCTCTCCAACTTTAACAAAATATTTAAATAATGTAGGTGAAAATAATATATAACCTTTGGAAATACATTACTATTTATAAATTATCTGGAAAATGACATGGTTTATCATTTTATTAATATAATCATTTTATTTATTTATTTATTTACTTACTTATTTTTTGCCATTTCCCTGTACCTGGTGTGCATGCCCTTTTAAAAGTCATTTAAGAATATTAGGAAAGAAAACAAAGATTTTACCTTATCTTCACAAAAAACCAACTCCTTTCCTTTAAAGAAAACACTAGTAACAGGCTAACATATACTGTTTTAAAGCTTCAATTTTGAATGTACACTCAGCTGGGATAGAATTATTTTGTGGATGAAAAACAGAGCTTCTGACCCAGAGGTAGAGTAAATTTCTCATTATAAAAGAAATAAAAAGGTATTTTATAAAGTATATATGACTGCTGTGCATTAAATATAAGGTCTTTTTGAAAAACTTCTTCTGTTCTTAAAATTCACTGTAATGCTACAATGGTTTTATCATAAGTTCTTTTTCTTTTCAATTATATTTTTGTTATAATTCATGATCTTTGAAATAAACTGTAAGTAGCTTTCTCTAAACACCGATTTTGTCCCTATATGTAATAGATGCATTTGCTTCTGGGTATAATTCACATTTAAAAAATGAAAGTCACTAATATGTCAGTAGAACATTTACTTCTTTATAACTCAAAACCATCCTGTTCATTTCTTTAAGCTGATGAATATTTCTACCCAGAATATGGGAAAGAGCAAAGCCTTCCAGTTAACTAGGGGATGTGACCATTTCTAAGAGCAGATAACAAATGGAGTAGGTGGTTGACAATATACAGCAATCTGAGGAGTGTCAGTGTTAGCCAAATATATATGCTCTTTGTGTTTTATTTCTATAAAACACTAATCATTATTCTTTTAATATTTAGTTCCTTTGAAAACAATGATTTACATTTTGTTGTGCAAATATATTATCTTCCTCCACATCACTTTTTTTGTTGAATATTCTTTTATATACTACATTTTCATCACAACCTCATAGTCATAAAATATTGTGTACATCTCTGGGTGGGTTAAAGATGAGCTGGGTAAGGTTGAGAACACAATGAAGAGAAGTCCTTTTATCAAGGAATGAAATTAAGGGAATTATATGGAATAAGAACCTTTGGTCAGTGATAACAAGAAAGCATACGCATTTTGATTCTGGTTTGTTCAATGTGTGAATGAGAAAAGAATAATATAAAAAGTTCAGGCAATTCTCAGAGAATTCTATTTTTGATATTGATTTCATGCTGAAATACCATATTTGGATGCTCAAGGCAATTAAGTACTACCTCTTGGAGATAGCATTAGCCAGAAACAATTTTAGTCAAACAGTTCTATGATCTGATGAAGTACATGGGTGATTTTATTAATTAAAATATTATGAAGTTAGAGATATTTTAATATATTCATTAAAACTCATGAGGTTAATTAAAATACTCTATAGACATTTCTAGACTAATAAAAATCATAGAAAAGTAATTATTAGGTAGGTCTAAATTGACCCATTGAGAAAGCAGACTACTGAGGGAAATATTAGAAAAACAGTTTATCATTGTGTCTATTTAACATGCTTTGAATTTGTGCAGGTAGTATTGCTTTCTTTTAATATCTAACATAACACATTTGGTAACATTACACATTTAGAAATGTATTTTGTTCGGGGTGCCTGGGTGACTCAGATGGTTAAGCATCTGCCTTCGGCTCAGGTCATGATCCCAGGGTCCTGGGATCGAGTCCCATATCGGGCTCCCTGCTCCTTGGGAGCCTGCTTCTCCCTCTGCTTCTCTCTCTCTCTCTCTCATGAATAAATAAATAAAATCTCATGAATAGATAAATAAAATCTTTAAAAAAAAAAGAAGTGTATTTTGTTCTCTTGTGTTCTTAGAAAACCAAATATGACTTCAAAATGTCCCTGGATCTTTTTCAAGATTACCTAAAGGAGAATTAAATTTATTTATATATTAGTGGTAAATATCATGCTACCATAGTGAAATTGTGAAATGTTTAGGATGCCATTTCTGGATTTTGACAATGCTGCCTGAAGCTTCAACTTCCCTAAATACTAGTTAAATCATATTGAGCAAGTTACTTAACTTGTTCAAACTGTAGAATTGTATAGGTCTATTGTGGAGACTGGATAATGAATGTTTTAATTATTTAGCATGGTATGTGGGACATAATAAACATTCCATAATTTTAAGCTTTCATAATTATAATTGTCATTGTGATAAATATTACAATATTCAGTTATTGCCCTCAATGTAGTTGCATTTGGTGAAATAATTTCAAAAGTGTTATCTTTGTCTATAATGAAGCTTATATTATACCATTAAAATGGGGCAGATATTTTGGGAGTGGTTCCCTAGGACACAAGGGAAGATCAGTAAAGAATGACTTATAAATCACAGACCTGTACCTCTGAAACAAACAATACATTATATGTTAAAAAAAAAAAGAAGATAGTAGGAAGGGTAAAATGAAGGGGGGGAATTGGAGGGGGAGACGAACCATGAGAGATGATGGACTCTGAGAAACAAACTGAGGGTTCTAGAGGGGGGGTGGGGGGATGGGTTAGCCTGGTGATGGGTATTAAAGAGGGCATGTATGAATGGAGCACTGGGTGTTACACGCAAACAATGAATCATGGAACACTACATCAAAAACTAATGATGTAATGTATGGTGATTAACATAACATAATACAATTTTTAAAAAAATGAACTATTGGGACTTCAACAAGATAAAGAGCTTTTGCACAGCAAAGGAAACAGTCAACCAAACCAAAAGACAACCGACAGAATGGGAGAAGATATTTGCAAATGACATATCAGATAAAGGGCTAGTATCCAAAATCTATAAAGAACTTATCAAACTCAACACCCAAAGAACAAATAATCCAACAAGAAAAGGCAGAAGACATGAGCAGACATTTTGCCAAAGAAGACATCCAAATGGCCAACAAACACATGAAAAAGTGCTCAACATCACTCGGCATCAGAGAAATCCAAATCAAAACCTCAACGAGATACCACCTCACACCAGTCAGAATGGCTAAAATTAACAAGTCAGGAAATGACAGATGTTGGCGAGGATGCAGAGAAAGGGGAACCCTCTTACACTGTTGGTGGGAATGCAAGCTGGTGCAGCCACTCTGGAAAGCAGTATGGAGGTTCCCCAAAAAGTTGAAAATAGAGCTACTGTATGACCTAGCAATTGCACTACTGGATATTTACCCCAAAGATACAAATGCAGTGATCCGAAGGGGTACGTGCACCCCGATGTTTATAGCAGCAATGTCCACAATAGCCAAACTGTGGAAAGAGCCCAGATGTCCATCAACAGATGAATGGATAAAGAAGATGTGATATATATATACAATGGAATATTATGCAGCCATCAAAAAGAATGAAATCTTGCCATTTGCCAATGATATGGATGGAACTGGAGGGTATTATGCTGAGCAAAATAAGTCAATAGGAGAAAGGCATGTATTATATGATCTCAATGATATGAGGAATTCTTAATCTCAGGAAACAAACTGAGGGTTGGTTGCTGGAGTGGTGGGGGTGGGAGGGATGGGGTGGCTGGGCGATAGACACTGGGGAGGGTATGTGCTATGGTGAGCTCTGTGAATTGTGTAAGACTGTTGAATCACGGACCTGTACCTCTGAAACAAATAATACATTATATGTTAAAAAAAAATGAAGAAGAAGATAGCAGGAAGGGAAAAATGAAGGGGTGGAAATCAGAGGGGGAGACAAACCATGAGAGACTATGGACTCTGAGAAACAAACTGAGGTTTTAAAGGGGAGGGGGTGGAGGGGATTGGGTTAGCCTGGTGATAGGTATTAAAGAGGGCACGTTTTGAATGGAGCACTGGGTGTTATACGCAAACAATGAATCATGGAACACTACATCAAAATAATGATGTAATGTATGGTGATTAACATAACATAATAAAATAAAAAAAATTAAAAAATGAATAAAATAAAAATATTTCATTAAAAAAAGAATGACATAAAAATGAAAAGGAAAGTCTCAACATTTTTGCAACAAACTCCCCTCCAGAAATATTTATTAGTAGGAAATTTTGATTTGATTAATTTTGATTACTACTCCTATACTAAACAAAAGATATCTAAAGTGGCCTCATTTAAAATTATATTGGAGGAAATTTTCCAAAGGGAAAAAATAGACTTTTATATGAACTTTTAGTCTTAATATAAATTTGATATTTCATTCCTTGGTGACAATTTTTATTATTTTATGCAACGATGAAATGTATTACCTTTTTCCCCATCTTTCATTATTGTTGCTGAATTTTCCTTTTAGGTATTAAAATTTCACACTAAATTTACAGGACCTACAATAATTTTATTGAACCACTCTACATATTTTGGTATCTAAATTTGATTTATTTATAGAATGTTTAGATACCTTACATCTTAACTCTTATTAATTATTAATTATTTATTAATCTTGTCAAGATGAGAGTTTAAACTAAAATTTATGTTCCAGGGCACCTGCGTGGCACAGTAGGTTAAGAATCCAACTCTTGGTTTTGGCTCAGGTGGTGATCTTGGGGTCGTGGAATCGAGACCCCCATAACGGGCTCCATGCTCAGCACAGAGTCCACTAAAGTCTCTCCCTCTCCCACTTCCTCACCTCGTGCCCTCTCTGTCTCTCTAAAATAAATAAATAAATCTTTTTTTTAAGGAAAACCTTATGATCCATAAAATAATCAAGTAGAACATAAAAAATAATATCACAAAAATGAAGAACTCAAGAGATGGTCTTCAAAGCCCATCAGACAAAACAAAGATATTTAAATAGAAAGAAAATATGCAATTAGAAAATATGCAGAATGAAGCAAAAAGAATATAAAAGAAGAGAAGGGATATGTGAGGGTCAGAAGAAAAGCTCAGAATGCATGTAATTTTAGTCCTACCAAAAGGGGATAAGAGATAGTGCAGGGACAATAAAAGAAGACATGAAAGCTAAAGACATTTAAAAATTAATAAATGGGAAGAAAAAAAATCTATCAAAATTACTAAAAAGAAAATCACATACAGAAGTTTAAAAACACCTGGAAACCAAATACAAAAAGTTTAAAAACACCATATTTTTAAAAATTATCTTCTAGTATACAATGTTATAATACATGGTATCTTCTAATATACAATAAGAGGACAGTCTCTGGTTAACAGGGATAAGGAAACATTAAATATAATGATTAAACACTTTCAAGGCACTGAAAGAAAATTATCTATGTAAAAGTCTAGATCTATAGAAAAAGATTCTTCAAAAGTCAAAGTGAAGACATCTTCAGACAAAGCATAAGAGAGTTTATCATAATCAGACCAAAATTTTAAAAATATGCTAAAGGAAATTCTCAAAGCAGGAGGAAAATTATTCCAAAAGGAGGCATGAGATCTCAAAGAAGAGAGATCATTTAGTATTAAAGTACATGACAACAATAGCATAATCATCAGGTATATGCCTTAAATACTGTCAGGTGTACACATGTTTCAGCAGAGATAAAGGTATAAATGTTATAAGAAAAAGGATATTCCATAAAATGTAAACTTAATTTTAAATGTTTAGAATTTATCTGCACAATTTTTAAGGTATTTTCACAGCTATGGCGGAATTTTATTGTGATGGCTTTCCTATACCATTTACCCCCCTTAATTTATACTCAAATGTAAGGAAACAGGTTTTTTTATCTATATATGTTTCTTCATCTTCCTTTTAAAACAAAAGACTTTGCGTATGTGATTCAATTAAGGATTTTGGGACAAGGAGTTTATATCAGATTATCTGGGTGAACCCAACGTAATCACAAAGGTTCTTAGAAGGGAAAGAAGAGAGAGTCAGTCAAGAAAAGGCAATGTAGAAGGAAAAAAAAAAGGCAATTGTGATGACAGAAGAAGAAAGAAGAATTTGGAAGAATCTACCCTGCTAAGTTTTGAAGCAAAAGGATGGAGCCAGGAGCCAAGGAATGTAGGCAATCGCTGGAATCCAAAAAAGACAAGAAAACAGATTCTCCCTACAGCACCTAGGGAAAAAAAAAAAGTATTCTCATTGACTCATTTTATATTCCTGATCTCCAGAATTATAAGACAATAAATTTGTATTGCTTTAAGTCACGAAATTTCTGGTAATATGTTACAGAGAGGCAATAGGAAATTAACACCCTGTGGAATACATACATTTTTTGCACATACTCATGGAATATTTTTCAGAAATATACCACTATAAAGTAAATCCCAACTAATTAAAATACTTTTAAATATTTTAAGTTATTCAGAGTATGTTCTCTGACCAGAGTGAAATAAGCTAAATTAAGCTCAAACAATAAAATAAATAATAATCACAGTATACTAAAAATTTAGGAAATTAATTTGTCAAAGAGGTATCAAAATGGAGATTAGAAATGTTAGAAAATATTTTAAATTAATAATAAGAGAAAATATCATATATCAAACCTGTTAAAAAAACAGGTAGACCATGTAAAGAAGCAGATTAATAGACACATGTGAAACTAGGAAAAATAACCTCAGAAAATTAAGCAAGAGTGGAAATAACCAAATTATGAAGATAATAAAAATAAGACAAAAAATAAATCTTTAATGGAAGAAATTAACAAAGACTAAGTTTAGTTCTTTGAAAAGACTAATAAAATGATTAAATGCCTAACAAGATAAGGGATCATGTAAATATACAATATCAAGAATGAACAGGGGTCATCATTTCTAATCCTAGAGATTATAAAATATCATAGTTATAAATTAAAGCAATAAGGAAGAAAACTCTAATTGTGGTAATGGATTATGAAAAAGTAGTTGATGAAATTCAACACACATTCATGCTAAAAGTCTATAACATACCATGAAAATGGCTCTTTCTTGATGTGATAAGAGATGTCTGTAAAAATTCTACATGAGTATCATATTTAATTTTGAACTACTGAAAATATTGTCCCTGTTATCAGGAATGATATTAAAATATCCTTTATTGCCAATTCTGTTCACCATGGCTATTGGATATCCCTGTTTGTTTAATAAAATAATTAAAGTATAAGTATTTAAAAAAAGAGATAAAACTGTCATTATATGCACACAATATTATTATGTAAAAAAATTCCAACAGAATGTATAAACAGCCTTCACAATTAATAAAGTAACTAATGAGGTCGCTGGATACACAATATATAAAAATCAGATAATATGTTAACTAACTGGAATTTTTTTCTTTTTTTAAATTTTGTTTTTTATGTAAATTCAATTAATTAACATATAATGTATTATTAGTTTCAGAAGTAGAGGTCAGTGATTCACCAGTCTTATATAATACCCAGTGCTCATTACATCATGTGCCCTCCTTAATGTCCATCATCCAGTTTCCCCATCCCCCCAGCGCCCTCCCATCCAGCAACCCTCAGTTTGTTTCCTATGATTAAGAGTCTCTTTATCTCCCTCTCTGATTTCATCTTGTTTTATTTTTTTGCTCTTTTCCCCTATAATCCTCTGTTTTATTTCTTAAATTCCACATATGGGTGAGATCATATGATGATTGTTTTTCTCTGATTGACTTATTTCACTTAGCATAATACCCTCTAGTTCCATCCATGTCGCTGCATCATTTTTTTAATGGCTGAGTTGTATTCCACTTTGTATGTATACCACCTCTTCTTTATCCATTCATCTGTCGAAGGACATCTGGGCTCTTTCCATAGTTTGCTATTGTAGACATTGCTGCTATAAACATTGGGGTGCAGATGGCCTTTCAGATCCCTACATTTTTATATTTGGGGTAAATACCTAGTAGTGCAATTGCTGGGTCACAGGGTAGTTCTATTTTCAACTTTTTGAGGAAACTCCATACTGCTTTACAGAGTGGCTGCACCAGCTCGCATTCCCACCAACAGTGTAAAAGGGTTCCCCTTTCTCTGAATCCTCACCAACATCTGTCATTTCCTGACCTGTTCATTTTAGCCATTCTGACTGGTGTGAGGTGGTATCTTACTGTGGTTTTGATTTGTATTTCCCTGATGGTGAGTGATGTGGAGCATTTTTTTCATGTGTCTGTTAGCCACTTGGATGTCTTCTTTTCAGAAATGTCTGTTCATGACTTCTGCCCATTTCTTGATTGGATCACTTGTTCTTTGGGTGTTGAGTTTGATAAGGTCTTTATAGATTTTGGATACTAGCCCCTTATCTGATAAGACATTTGCAAATATCTTCTCCCATTCTGTCAGCTGTCTTTCGGTTTTGTTGACTTTTTCGTTTGCTGTGCAAAAGCTTTTTCTTGATAAAGTCCCAATAGTTCATCTTTGCCTTTGTTTCCCTTGCCTTTGGACACATGTCTAGCAAGAATTTGCTGCAGCCAAGGTCACAGAGGTTGCTGCCTGTGTTCTCCTTTAGGATTTTGATGGATTCCTATCTCACATTTAGGTCTTTCATTCATTTTGATTCTTTCTGTGTATGGTGTAAGGAAATGGTCCAGTTTCATTCTTCTGCATGTGGCTGTCCAATTTTCCCAAACCCTTTGTTGAAGACACTTTCTTTTTTCCATTGGACATTCTTTCCTGCTTTGTCAAAGATTAGTTGACTATAGGGTTGAGGGTCCATTTCTGGGATCTCGATTCTGTTCCATTGATCTATGTGTCTGTTTTTGTGCCAGTACCATACTGTCTTGATCACTATAGCTTTGTAATAAAGCTTAAAGTCTAGAATTGTGATGTCACCAGCTTTGCTTTTCTTTTTCAACATTCCTCTGGCTATTCGGGGTCTTTTCTGGTTCCATACAAATTTTAGGATTATTTGTTCCATTTCTTTGAAAAAAGTTGATGGTATTTTGATAGGGATTGCATTAAATGTGTAGAGTGCTCTAGGTAGCATAGACATTTTCACAATATTTGTTCTTCCAATCCACGAACGTGGAATGTTTTTCCATTTCTTTGTGTCTTCCTCAATTTCTTTCATGAGTGTTCTATAGTTTTCTTTTTTTTATTTTATTTTTTTTTAAAGATTTATTTATTTATTTTGAGAGAGTGAGAATGAGAGAGAGAGAGAGAGCACATGAGAGGGGGGAGGGTTAGAGGGAGAAGCAGACTCCCCGCCAAGCAGGGAGCCCGATGCGGGACTCGATCCCGGGACTCCAGGATCATGACCTGAGCCGAAGGCAGTCGCTTAACCAACTGAGCCACCCAGGCGCCCAAGTTTTCTTTTTTTTTAAAGATTTTATTTATTTATTCATGAGAGACAGAGAAAGAGAGAGAGAGAGAGAGAGAGGCAGAGGGAGAAGCAGGCTCACAAGGAGCAGGGAGCCTGACGCAGGACTCGATCCCAGGACCCAGGGATCATGATCTGAGCCAAAGGCAGACGCTTAACCATCTGAGCCACCCAGGTGCCCTCTATAGTTTTCTGAGTACAGATTCTTTGCCTCTTTGGTTAGGTTTATTCCTAGGTATCTTACGGTTTTTGGGTGCAATTGTAAATGGGATCAACTCCTTAATTTCTCTTTCTTCTTTCTCATTGTTAGTGTATAGAAATGCAACTGATTTCTGTGCATTGATTTTACATCCTGTCACTTTGCTGAATTCCTGCATGAGTTCTAGCAACTTTGGGGTGGAGTCTTTTGGGTTTTCCACATAAAATATGTAATCTGGGAAGAATGAGAGCTTGACTTCTTTTTGCTGATTCGGGTGCCTTTTATGTATGTATGTATGTATGCTGAGGCTAGGACCTCTAGTACTATGCTGAACAACAGTGGTGATAGTGGACAGCCCTGCCGTGTTTCTCACCTTAGGGGAAAAGCTCTCAGTTTTTTCCCATTGAGTATGATATTTGCTGTGGGCTTTTCATATATGACTTTTATGATATCGAGGTATGTTCCCCTATCCCTACACTGGGAAGAGTTTTAATTAAGAAAGGATGCTGTAGTTTGTCAAATACTTCTTCTGCATCTTTTGAGAGGATCATATGGTTCTTGTCCTTTCTTTTCTTAATACAGTGTATCACGTTGATTCATTTGTGGATGTTGAACCACCCTTGCAGCCCAGGAATAAATCCCACTTGGTCATGGTGAACAATCCTTTTAATGTAGTGTTGGATCCTATTGGCTAGTATCTTGGTGAGAATTTTTGTATCCATTTCCATCAGGGATATTGGTCTGTAGTTCTCCTTTTTGGTGTAGTCTTTGTCTGGTTTTGGGATCAAGGTAATGCTGGCCTCATAGAAAGAGTTTGGAAGTTCCCCTTCCATTTCTAGTTTTGAATCAGGTTCAGAAAAATAGGTATTAATTCGTCTTTAAATGTTTGGTAGGATTCCCCTGGGAAGCTAACCGGCCGTGGGCTCTTGTTTGTTGGGAGATTTTTGATTACTGTCTCAATTTCCTTGCTGGTTATGGGTCTGTTCAGGTTTTCTATTTCTTCCTGGTTCAGTTTTGGTAGTTGATACATGTCTAGGAATGCATCCATTTCTTCCAGATTGCCTAATTTGTTGGCATATAGTTGCTCATAATATGTTCTTATAATTGTTTATATTTCTTTGGTGTTTGTTGTGGTCTCTCCTCTTTCATTCATGATTTTATTTATTTGGGTCCTTTCTCTTTTCTTTTTGATAAATCTGGCCAGGGTTTTATCAACCTTATTAATTCTTTCAAAGAACCAGCTCCTAGTTTCGTTGATCTGTTCTACTGTTCTTTTGGTTTCTATTTCATTAATTTCTGCTCTGGTCTTTATTATTTCTCTTCTCCTGCTGGGTTTAGGCTTTATTTGCTGTTCTTTCTCCAACTTCTTTATGTGTGGGGTTAGGTTGTGTATTTGCGACCTTTTTTGTTTCTTGAGAAAGGCTTGTATTACTATATACTTTTCTCTTAGGACTGCCTTTGCTGCATCCCAAAGATTTTGAACAGTTTTGTTTTCATTTTCATTTGTTTCCATGATTTTTTTTTAAATTCTTCTTTAATTTCCTGGTTGACCCATTCATTCTTTAGTAGGATGATTTTTAGCCTCCATGTATTTGAGTTGTTTCCAAATTTCCTCTTGTTATTGAGTTCCAGTTTTAAAGCATTGTGGTCTGAAAATATGCAGGGAATGATCCCAATCTTTTGGTACCAGTTGCGACCTGATTTGTGACCTAGGATGTGATCTATCTGGAGAATGATCCATGTGCACTCAAGAAGAATGTGTATTCTGTTGCTTTGGGATGGTATGCTCTCAACGTATCTGTTAAGTCCGTCTGGTCCAGTGTGTCATTTAAAGCCCTTGTTTCCTTGTTGATCTGCTTAGATGATCTGTCCGTTGCAGTGAGGGAGTGTTAAAGTCCCCTACTATTTTTGTATTATTATCTGTATGTTTCTTTAATTTTGTTATTAATTGGTTTATATAATTGGCTGCTCCCAGGTTAGGGACACAAATATTTACAGTTGTTAAGGTCTTCTTGTTAGATAGACCCTTTAATTATGATATATTGTCCTTCCTCAACTCCTACATCTTTATTGATGTTCTCTTTAAAAGGTAATTGTAGAAGAAGTTTTGTCTAACTCCTTCCATGGTGGTTGTTGATTTCTCTACTTTTTGCAAATATGAGCATTTTGATTTATATATTTTGAGCTAATATTTTCAATGTATCCATTTTAGAATTATTATAATTTCTTGAAGAAACTGAACCTTTAACATTATGTATTTATCCCTTATATTTCTATTTTTTTTAAGTTTTTATTTAAATTCTAGTTAGTTAACCTACGGTGTAGTATTAGTTTCAGGTGTACAATATAGTGATTCAGCACTTCCATACAACACCTGGTGCTCATCACAAGTGCACTCCTTAATCCCCATTACCTATTCTCTCATTCCCCCACCCACCTCCTCTCTGATAACCATCAATTTGTTCTCTATAGTTACGAGTCTGTTTCTTGGTTTGCCTCTCTCTATTTTTCCCTTTGCTCATTTGTTTTGTTCTTAAATTCCACATATGAGTAAAATCATATGGTATTTATCTTTCTCTGACTTATTTCACTTAGAATAATACTCTCTAGCTCCATCCATATCATTGTAAATGGCAAGATTGCATTCTTTTTTACAGATGAATAATATTCCATTTTATATTTATATCTATACCTTTATCTCACATCTTCCTTATCCATTCATCAGTCTAAGGATATTTCCATAATTTGGCTATTGTAGATAACGCTGCTATAAACATCAGAGTGCATGTATCCCTTTGAATTAGTATTTTTGTATTCTTTGAGTAAGTATCTAGTAGTGGTGCAATTGATGGACCGACCATAGGGTAGTTCTATTTTTGACTTTTTGAGGAGCCTCCACTGTTCTCCAGAGTGGTTGCACCAGTTTGCATTCCCACCAACAGTGCGAGAGGGTTCCTCTTTGTACACATCATCACCAGTACCTGTTCTTTCTTGTGTTGTTGATTTTAGCCATACTGACAGGTGTGAGGTCATATCTCATTGTAGTTTGGATTTGTATTTTCCTGATGATAAGTAATGTTGAGCATATTTTCATGTGTCTGTTAGACCTCTCCTTTATATTTCTTTTACACTCTAAAATCTATCTTAAATTATATTCCATATATACGTATATAAGTGATCATATACATATCTAACTATATATTCATTAATAAACTAACTTAGTCATCTTATACTATGCTGCATGTTCATCTTGTTTTGCTTCCTCATCCTTACTGCCATATAGACTATTAGTGACTATAAGATGACATCAGTTACAAAACACATCCTAATTTCAGGGATATCAAAATGTGATAGATATGGTAGTCTAGTTATCTGAGGTTTTGAACAGTATTTATGTGTTGTTCTTTTCTATACTCGTTGACTAATGTTAATATTCTTTTTATGTGAGTATGATTAGTAGTCTTGAAATGTGAACTCATGTGATGTAGAGATTTTAATGTTGGAATCCAGGCAGTCTGGTTTAAGAGTACATCCCTCAAGAAAAGTTTTTTACTGAACCTGATATGTACTTTTTTCTTGACATTTCTGTATCAAAATGTCATAAGTGGAAGAACATGTGTGGCCTTATGATTACGGAATTAAATGGAGAGAGTAAGGATTGTTAACTGACAAAATAAGTTTTCTGACAACATAATTTTATGTAATTTTGTGGATTTTCTCCTCTGTTTTCAATAATAATTTCTATATTAATTCTAACTAAAGAAAATAACCTGCCACAGATTTTAAGATATTCTTCATGTTTACTTTGTAAATGTGCCAGTATTCCTAGAACATTAAAATGGTGAGGAATATATTGTTTATGGTTATATCTTCTGCAACTTTTTCCTGTGTGGAGAAAATAATATGTGACTGTATTTAATGTGACCTACAAATCTCAAAACCATTAGTTTTAAATGATTATACTACATAAATAGTCATACTTCTTTTAGAAAAGAAATCCCATTAAAATAATTCAATTTTTAAAACTAACTTTATTGAGGTATGTTTTACAAAAAATAAACACTTATTTTGAGTGGAGACCTTTTCCCTGGGCTTCAGCAAATGTATACAGCTGTGCAGTCTGACCAAAGGCAGATATAAAACATAGCCATCAAAGAATTCACCGCTGCCCTTTGTAGTAAATCTTCCCAAGATCACTGGCCCCAGACAACCATGGATCTGCTTTCTGTCACTATTGCTTAGTTTTTCCTATTCTAGGATTTGAAATTAATGGAATCATAGAATCTATATTCTTTTGTGCTTGGCAACTTTTGCTCAGCGTGATGATTTTGAGAACCAACACGTTGCTTATGCATCCATTTTGTTGCTTATATACAGCAGTACTCCACTCTTTATTGTTCAGCCTTTTTCCATTGTGTTTATTCACCTCTTGATGGTTATTTGAATTTTTTCAAGTGTGGGGTTTTCCTTTCTTTAGGTAAAAACCAAAAGTTGAATTGCTAGGCCATGTAATAAGTATATGTTTAGCCTTTTAAGAAACTGCCAAACTGTTTTTCCAGAGTCGTTTGTACCATTTTGTATTTTCCACCAGCAATGAACTAAAGCCCCAGGTATTCTGGTTATTATGCATCCTCTCCAACAATGAATGAAAATTTTACGGTGCTGCATATTCAACTAAGCATTCAATAACCATAAGTCACCACTATTTTTATTTTAAGTATCTTCCCTGCTAGTCAGATGAATATTGTAGCAACAGTCTGACAATTGTAGTTGGAGAGTCATGGTATTGCAAACAGTGATGTTTTCTAAATGCATTGGGCATAAACAAATTTAAGCAATGCTGATGGAATTGCTTTCCTTAGTAGTAAATATACACTAAGACATGATGCTAGTTAACAAAATTATTTAACATAATTCAGAGCTTGTGCATAGTCATAACCATAATACCAACTCTTGCCAAGGCTTTTCTTTTTTTCATTTATTTATTTTAGTTAGGTAATCTTTGTTGACTCCTTAAGGCTATGAGAATTGAGGAATGCTTTTAGGGCTTTTTTCTTTGTTGTTCTTCCTCGTTATAAACACAAACATCAAATCATGGTTTTAAGAAGCATCATTTAATCCAGGAACCTAAGACAAAGGTATCCATTTCCTTTTGCTCTGTTCGCCAGTGCTGCTAGAAATTGAGAAGAAAGGTAAGTCTTCTCACTTCTTTTTTTTCCCCCCTTCTTTGCTTAACGTTATATTGTCTCCTGCCTTGTAATCAATGTATGCCTTCATTAAGGAACGTGTAAATAACTTATCAGACTCTATATAATCTTTCAATCACACATGATATTTTGTTGCTGAAGTTTAGAGTGAGACCTATGTATAGGGACCCCTTATATATAAAAGGAACTGTTACATAAATGAAATCATTTTTAAGTTGTAAAATCCTTAGTATCTCTGAGTAATTTTGGAATTGAAGTGGAGAATTAAATTCAGTGTCTTTTAAGAGTTATTTACTAATTTACATTTTGTTATTCTTGATGTAATATGCAAAACTGTATCACTTTATCTTTTATAATTTCCAGATTTCTATACCTTTACACTCACACACATAATAGTTTGTACAAATTTTTAAAGCCACATTAGGGAGACCTTAGTTTTTTGGGTTTTACTATTGTCGTTGTTGTTTTGGTTGGTTATGTTTGTGTGTTAGTAGATCTAAATGCCCAATAGTACAAAGGATAAATAAATAATAAACTAAGAACTTGCTTATAAAGTGGCTGAAACTCCTCAATGACTTTACCAAATCAGCATTCTTCACTGTTTACACATCTCAGGGCTCCTCAGTGTCTATACTGAAATTAATAAAATAAGAGGCAGGTGGGTACACAGAATTAATGCTGGATGCTTTGTTACATACTTTTTTCCAACTCACTGATTCTCATTTTGCCTTGTCCTTTTTTCAATTTAGGTTTTGAAAATATAACTTAATGCTGTGTTATGGAAACTTTTACAAGCACACTGTGCTTTACCTAATATCTTTTGACTTATTTTTTCTTTGAAAAAGTGTCATCATTTTTTCTTTAAACATACTCAGACAAAATTTATTTGGTCTCATTGCTTTTTTGAAAATGAAAATCACAAGATGTCATAATTGTTGATTTTATGTGGAGCATTATAAAATTCTAAGCATTTGTTAATCTCATCTAGATTATTTTTGAATTTTAATTGTTAAGAGACTTAAAAGTTTAATTTTCAGGGTGTTACTAAATCAAATTTCATTCATTTCAGTGTTGACAGAGTTGAAGTACAGAGATTTAGAATTTCACAATTACTTGATAAATTTATTAATGTATTAACAAGCAAGTCAAGTAAAAGAACATACTTGTTATCATTTGAAACTCTTTTCAACTATTTATATTAACAATTAACTTTATACATGGCATTGTCTAGATTTCTTTTCTAAAAATAAACACTGAAGTAGATCTACTAGGGATAGTATTAATAAGCAGTTGACTGATGGAACAGATCTCAGAATCATAGCTACAAATTGTCAGATATGATTCAAAGTGGTCCTCTTTGGTCACAAGTTTCTCAGGATGAAGGCTTTTTAATAATTTTTTGTTTAAGAAACAGTAAACAGTAAACAGTAAAATCCCAGGAGATAATGTCTTTGTAAATATCTACTTTCCCTGTGAGAAAATCTTATATGTAAGATTTAAATAGTCAGGACTTGACAGGCCTATAAAAGGAGTCTTCTTTCACTGATTCTAGCCTCTCCATTAATCTAGACAGATTAATAGTCTCTTCTCAAAGCTAAATTAACATGAATCTATTAATGAATTTGCCACAGCAAATGAATAATGATAAAGAAGAATCACAGAATCTTAGTATTTAAAGGAACCTTCCAGATCATCTAATTCCAAACCTATTTTTAGGATAAGGAAGTGAAACCAGGAAACTAGGTATCAACAGGACCCAGAGAATGACACAACTTCCTAGTCTCCTAGTTTCATTTCTCCTTATATAACAGTATATTATGGTATTTACTGATTTTAAATACATGTTAATTAATAATTTTGTACATATACTCTCCCTCTTGTTTCTACTGCAGGTGTACTAACTTCAACCTTCCATTTTTACAATCAACATTACCTTATGTCTTGTCCAGACCCCATCAGAAGAATAAACTTCTCATAGAGAATCAATAATCTGGGTTTTGGGCAATGCTAATCATGATTCAGTGAACAGTAGATGAAGGTAAGGAAGAAAAATACAAAATGGTAAAGAATACAGTAATTCAATGATATTTGAACTTATGTAATTTCTCTCTTTACTTTATAAATTTATGCTAATTTTCCTTTCTTGTTTAGGGATGATACACATTAGATTTCATCTCTGAAAGAATTGGCAGTTTCTTGTATTTTTTTTTAAATTTCAATGTAATGCAAAAGTCAAGTAGTTGGTTCCCAGAATTAATAAGTCATTTTACTTACAGCTTGATCTTCTTAATATTTATACTTCTACCACTGTTGATGTAATTCAAGTGCATAAAATCATGGCTTGGTACTCATTTGGATTTGATTGAAATATGAAATATGCAGATTGGGAAAGGGTTGAATTAGGAAATACATTTATCACATTTTCACTTCAGCATGACAATAAATCTCTCCATTAGGTGAAACCAGCCATGTAACTATCTGCTTCCTTTAAGTGGAAAGGTATCATAAAATCTAATCTATTTTGTGAAACAGTCTAGCATGAGACTAAAATAAGCAACAAACCAAAACTGACAAAACACCTGAGCATCATCCATTCAAGCTCAGTCACAAAGAAAACATTGTAGACAATTAAAATTTCTACATACATAGAATATTTCTGCAGTAATCTCTATTTCTTAGGGTTTTAATTTTTCCGTTTCTCTTTACTGTGGTCATGCACGATTGGTAGTCATATATTCTTAGCTACTTACTTTGACAAGAGAGAAGCTAATGAATAAAAAAGTTAACTAGCTTACTGAAGGTCACTTTTGCAGCAGTTCAGCTAAGAAGAGAGCTGGACTCTCTTGCCCTACCCCAGGTGATTGCTTGAGATCCAATTTGTGGTACATATTCCTTCTATAAGATCACAATCACATCTGAGCTTTAAGTCCTATAAGTAAACTTGCAGCTCACTAGTTCCCTGGCCAGAGAAATCAGAGGGAGAAGAGGAGGAACAGTCTTAGGTATCAGACTGGAGATACAGTAGTTGCCATATTGGCCAAATCATGAATCAGGTATAAATCTAGGTTTACATCTGCATTGTATCCCAACAACATCCCTATAGTATGATAAATATTACTATTAATATAAATGACAATCAGAATTCACCTCACAAGTATTAGACCCAAAACTGAAACTCTGGTTTATCTAATTCCAAAAGCCATTTTTGAGGAATTTGACTCGATTCCCCTGGGGACTAAGGGAAACTGCCTAAAATATGCCTCAGAGTAGACCCATGTGAAGAACCACCTCATGTCAAGTTTGCCTACCTACTTGATGGTGTCCTATCCCAAGGACCTGCAGTTTTTTGTCTGAAGGCTCTGCCTTACTAGAGAAGTATGCTCACACTTAGGAAGGTGAGAAGTGCCAGGGTGTTAATGTACCTGGGCTGTCCAACACTAGTTGGTGGATAAATACCACAGCCTTCTTCCTGTTCCAGAGGGAGTGGGCCATCAGTTGCAGTGTTATGAACCTGAATACTGCATTTGGAGGTCCTAAAAACAGCTGCTACTTCAGTCAGCATGAAAAAGTTGCAATGCCTGGCCAGAAGTCAGATTAAGTCAGTGATTTGATAACAGTCATTTTTTTGTGACACACTAAGGACTTAAGCTGCAAGAAGCTTCATTGAAAAGGTAATTCTACAAGGAAGGGTCACTGGTGAAATTTACAATGTTGGAGGTAAGATTGCAAGCCTCATTAAATAAGAGAAAAGAATAAGGATAAAATTCATTAAGACTAGAATTTTTTTTTTTTTGAGAAGAACCACCTGATTGGAGAAATGGACCTATCTTGGAAAAATGTGAGAGATAATGCTGAATAGATAAGGAGTCAGAAAATAAAACGATAGATTAAAAATTTTGAATTTGATCTAATAAGACTTACATAATGGATTCAGAAAACTCTACCCATTTTTGAGAGAAAGGAACCCATAATCAAATCACATCTAAAATATAATTTTCAAGTATTTGCTGTAGTATTTTTTAAAAGATTTACTTATTTTAGAGAGAGAGAGAGAAAGAGAGAGTGAGCATGGGTGGGGGAGGGACAAAGGGAGAGGGAGAGAGAGTATCTCCAGCAGACTCTGTGCTGAGTACAAAGCCGGACGTGGGGCTTGATCTCATGACCCTGAGATCATGACCTGAGCCAAAACCAAGAGTTGGATGCTTAACCAACTGAGCCACCCAGGCGCCCCTTTGCTGTGGCATTTTTAATGAATAAAAATGTGAGAAATATGACAAAATTCTAAAATCTGCCTACATAGTGACTTATTCTTTGTAAATAATACCACTCTAAGAAATATGAACATTTATCTTAATGTTACATGATGAAGATACAAGGTAACCATGGAAACTGCACTTATTCTTAAACAATGATGTCCCACTATTTTGATGAATAGCTACTTCTTATTGAATACATGAATGACTCACAAAAAAGGTCATGATATACAAGAATATCACCCTCAAAAGAACCAAAAAAGTAAAGTACCTGTTCTTCTGGAGATAGTGTCATAAGTGACCTAATTTATCAGATTCTGGAAATCATTAGAAATTTAAAGATCCTTTTGAGGAAGGGACAAAAACCAAGGAGCTGTGAAGTTTTATTTAAAACAAATACAGTAGATATATGGATGTTTATAGAACAGTTTAAAAAATGACTGGCATAAGAAAAACTTTTCAGTAATTCTATAATTTGTTACAATTTTGTCAGCATTTTCCTCCTATTGACTGAATGATTCCTGAAAATATACATGAACCGTTAATTTAGAAACTCTTTATTTTCATCTGAGATATTAAGTGATATACTAAACAATGCTTCTATTAAAACTAAAATGTATCTGCCTTTGATTGCTCTATGACATCTAATATTTTACAGTTTAAGTCAAATTTTTAAATATAGGGGAAAAATGACAGTTGGATGGTAAAGTTGTTTTTTAATGAACAAACGAGTGCAGTCCTAGATATAATTCAGAACACGCAATCTACCTCATGTTGTTTTTTTTTTATTTTGGGCACAAGTCCTTTGCATGAGACCATTCCAGTGGGGTGGTGCTAGTAATTAATCTGATACTATACTTTTATTCCATTTTGATGAAGCTCACTACATGAAGGAATGTATGCTTCCTAATGTACTGCTATAAAAATATAAAGAATTATATATATACCCAGCTGAATATAATGGACTAAATATTGAAAACATCAGAGGCACAGCATTATGCCTAACAGTATCTCAGACAATTGCACGAGACAAACAATTCCTATGACTTTAATGGTATCAGAACAGAAAGAATAAAGAAAATTTGAAAAGAAACTTAATCACAATGAAGTATGCTGTTACACTTTAGACACTACAGATTTTTTTGATTCTTGAAATTTCTTAAATCTTGTACATGAATAATTATTAAAATGTAAAATCACTAAAATAATAAAATGTAAAGTCACTGATGCAACTATGTTACCTAATTATGTCATTATGCAATTACCTTATATAACATTCCGATAAAACCAGTTGATAGACCAGTGACAGTGATCAGACATGACTAATTACAGCTTATGTTATTATTAAATGAGTCAGAAATCCAAAGTTTTCCCACTATTTTATTTATTTATTTTTTTAAGATTTTATTTATTTATTTGAGAGAAAGAGTGAGAGAGAGAGAGAGCACATGAGGGGGGGTGGTCCGAGGGAGAAGCAGACCCCCTACTGAGCAGGGAGCCCGATGCGGGACTCGATCCAGGGACTCCAGGATCATGACCTGAGCCGAAGGCAGTCACTTAACCAACTGAGCCACCCAGGCGCCCTCCCACTATTTTAAATGTACTGGACCCAACTGATTCCTTCTGGTTGAAAGCACTAGCATATTCTTTACCAGAATGGCTATCAGACTATTTCCTAAAATATCTCATCATAAAACATCTATAACCTTTATTCTGCACTATCATAAAAGGGAGTGATATTACTTCACCTTGAGATGCTCATAATTAAACAATTGCATATACCATGACTTTCAGAGTCCCAAAGAATAAAACTGTAGGATAGACAATAATTCAGAGATATGGGTCTGGCTTGTTTGGTGTTCTCACCATTACTGTCTGATGCAGTCTCAATTTATATCCAATTTATCTCTTCTGTACTCCTATCATATATAAATGAAAAATCTGTATACATTTTTCCACTTTCCTATAAACCTCATGGTATAGCAATTGTTTTGATACAATTAACCAATGTAACATGAAATGAATGGGTAACCACGTATGTCAAATTGTATAAATGTTTTTCCAAGGAGTGGTACAGAATAATTGACAAAAGACTTACATGTTAGTCTTGGTCCTACAACATGCCAGGAGTGTTATATTGGGCAATTCAATTTAAATTTTAACCAGTAAAATGATCTTCATACATATACTATAATCCTCACATATTTAAAGAGATAGTTATATTAATAGAAGGTATTTAAAATATCCTGATCATCCTCTGTCTCATGTTTTTCAGACCATCAAATTGCACAATAATTCAGGCTTTTACTTGGGCTATCATCAGTAGAAGTCACTTAGGGATTTGTGATTGCTAATGTACCAATAATCTGGTTTTACCTTTTGGCCAGAGGGATACTCTTATGAGGAAGATTAATAATCTTTTGGAGCTGCATATCCCTATATGCATGTTCCTGGTATTATAGCAAGACGAGGTCTCCCAGTTACATTAGATAACTCTAATAAATTAATTCACTCACTCATTCATTCATTCAATATTAATGCAGTGTTTCGCAGACGGTTGAGCATTATGCTAAGTTGGATGGGAATTAAAAGAAAATAGTTATGGGTCCCTGTGAAAATAAATTGAGAATTCATCTGGATCAGAGTCAGTGAGGGTAGAAAACAGAATTCGTTCCAAACAGTTAAGATGAAGAAACTTTTAAAAGGGGACTGTTTACAAAAGTGTGGTCAAGGTTAAGGAAATAAATGAGGGATGGTAAAACTCTTGTAACCCATAAAACTTAAAGAACAGGTTGTGGAAGGAGATAAAGCTAGCATAACATGGTACTGAAACCATATAGAGGAGGATCAAATAGCAGGAGTGAGTGGTTGGAGGATCTAACAAACCTAGCTGGGATTAATGGGGGATGTCAGGAGCAGAAAAAAATACCTCAACATTCTTTTCTTCTCTCAATTTTTACTGTCCTTTTGATGCCTCCCCCTTAGCCAAATCCAACCATGAACCATCAGGAGAACCTGGCTGATACAACCTAAAGACGTTAGCCTCTAGGGACTCAGAGCAAAGCAGAGAAGAGTGGGAGAAATGATGGAGGTTGTCAGTAAAATAAGAAGGCCCAGCAGAGTTTCCTCTTTTTGCCTTCAGTCTCCATTCTTATCCTTTGTCCAGAAGTTCCCAAATTCTGATACAGAGGACATAGAGGCTACACACACAGAGGTCAGCCACCTTTCAGGAAGGGTGGTATCAATTCAGTAATACTCCCAACTGAAATTTTAATTGTAAATCTAGCATTCCTTATACAAGTTGACAAAAAGACAAAACTGGATAACACAAAATATGCATAGCAGCTTTACTAGCTTTGTAACTAAGCAAGAGGTCTTTTTTTTTTATCTCCATTTAATGTGTCTTGACCCTCTACCAATATTTCATTTGATTGAAGTTCTGTATCTGATGGTTGACCCACACTTTCATTCTATAAGGATGTGAGTCCTTAATAATTCTGCCTTGATCATACTGCAACTTTTTTTCATCAGTGTTTATTATTGAACCAGTGAATTCTAAGAAGTACCCTGGACATGGTTCACCTTGATTCATTATTTTACATGAACCCCGTTTCCTCAATAATCAGGATCCATCACCACAGACAGTAGATTAACCCTTTTCTGGGAAAATCTGTTGGTTCACAGTTATAGGAAAATCTGTTGGCTCACAGTTGGTTCACAGTTATAGGAAAATCTAATAGGCCAATAGGACATCCCACCTTTTGATTTAGTAGAATTATGGCTTTGTTCCTTGAATGAAGTCTTTGTCCCTCAGGAACTAGGACCATTGAACCCAATGGCAGAGAAATGGGAAGAAGACATTTTCTAAGTTAGCCATTATATGTATTAGTGAGAGAACATTTGCCACTTCTATTCCTTTGGTTCTTAGATGTAAATTCTAGCTCTCAGGAAAATTATACCACATATTTGTAACTGGTTCAAAGTATATATTATCTTTTGTAGACCAATACCTCAACTTCACAAAGTGTTAGCTCCCAGGAGTCACAAGAGCTTTCAGAATATGATTCTGTAAAGCCTATTGATTCTGACATCTGGAATATTTAATTTGACCAATCAATTATATGGAGTGAGTTTATTGTCATGGTTATTTGCTGTAAAATTAGTTTCTTGGTCAGAAGTAATATTTTATTGAATATCATAGTGTTATCTCAGGCATTCCAAAAGTCTGCAGATGGTATTTTTGACACAGTGTTATAGACAAGAAAGGCAAATCCATATTTATACTATGTCTCTATTCCCATGAAAGAAACAAAACAAAACACAACTGCCCCCTCCATGGTAGAAAGCATCCAGAGTATTGATTTGTCATTGGACTGATTAATCTTCCTGGAGAATGGTGTCATGTAAGCGTTCAATGTTGGTTTCTACTAAAGTAGGTTAAGCACTTAGCAATAGATATATAAAGACAAGCCTTGATGAGAGGAATTCCAAACCTTTGAGCCCATGTATAACCTCTGTCCCTACAGTCAGGGCAGTTGGATCACTTGAACCCATTCACTGAACACTGGGACGGCAACAGTAAAAGCCTAACATTCACACAATGGGTCATCTAAATCCATATAATTTCTGAGCATGTTTGAGGGACACTTATATTCACCATTAATTCTTCCCATTTGCCTTACCCAGATCTCTTTGTCAATAATCTTCAATCTCAGTTTTTCCAAGCTTCTTATTTAATGCATTAGCTATTCTCCATAAGTTAAGATTGATATGCTGTTCACATTTCTATCCACCGAGATTTCTTTTATTACTGTCTTTTAGAGACACTCTTTAGAAAGCTGTACTGACACAGCTTTTCTCTATCCATGTTAGAATATCATGAAGAACCATAGACAAAGGAGGCTTGCATTTTTTTTTCTCATCACAATTCATTGATATGAGTTGAGGGACAGGTAGCAAAGCAAAAGTAGTGCACACAAAAGCCACCCAGACGTGATTTACTTTCCCTTTCTGAATCTGTTTTTGGCTAGTGTTAAAGATACCATTCCCATTTAGTGATAGAATTCGCCTGACAGAGTTTAGATTTGGTGATTTCATGTAAATATCATCCTGTTCATGGCAGTGAGATCAGATCACATACTTAGTGGTTCCGATACCTTTATTTTCTATCAGTTAGTAAGCTTGGAACTGCTTCTCAAATGAAGAGTAATTGTTAGCAGAAGAAGACACCCCGTTACTCTAAAACCCTAGAGGTTTCCAAGTGTTTCTCTAATTAAGACTTGCCAGAGGTGTTATAAAGCATGCTGACTGCTACAGACATTGTAAGCAACATTTGGGATACTGTGTCATCATGGTCAACTGGCAGGGTTGCTTAGACCACAGTATAAAGAAACCACAGTATAAAGAAATCACAGTATAAAGATCTTTGGGAGAGCCCTTTCTTCCTCCGAGCCCCTCTCAAAAAGCTTTTCCTGTTACTCAATAAATTGATCAGCAATTCACATCCAAATGTGACAAGTGTTGCCTCCCAAATGCAAAGAAGTCCACCAAGCAACTTTGTTTCATGGTGAGAAAACAAAGTACAGAAACTTGTATTTCATTTCAGAGGGAATACTGCAACATGGCCTGGGACTACTGAACTTCTAGAAATTTCTCCAATGTAAAAGGCCTTGAAGGGGTGCTTATTATCACCATGTGGCATGTCTGCTTCCTATAAAAGTGTTTGGACTTTAGCTCATCAGGTACAATTAGCAAATTCCATCCATACAAGGAACTAGCATAATGTTCTGGGAATATCAAGATATTTGTGTTGGCTCTGGGCTATGAGAGAAAGATGGGAGGATGCATAATAATCTTGAAACAAGACAATGAGGACTTATTGCTCTCATGGTCAGTAGAAAGAACACTGCTGTATCTAATCTATATTAATTAGAATTGAGGGAAAAATGGTCACACAATTTATTATAAGCTAAATAAGAGCACTTAGAGAGTGAAAAGGAACATGATTAATAATAACAGCATAACACCTGACATAAAATGTGACTGTCCGAGACAGACCTGGTTACATAGTTATACATGATCTTGACTTGCAGGATTTTGCATAGAACTTCATTTCTGAACATTCTCTAGAGCTTAGAATGATTTTGTTAAAATATTATCTTTTTGACATCATTAGTATATATTTTTACATTAGAAGGCATTTTTAGGGGCATCTGGGTGGCTCATTTGGTTAAGCATCGGACTCTTGATTTTGGCTCAGGTCACGATCTCAGGGTTATGAGATCAAGCCCCACATCGGGCTCTGTGCTGGCTGTGAAGTCTGCCTGAGATTTCTGCTCCCTCTGCTTCCCCCCATTCATGCACATGCTTGCTCTCTCTCTCTCTCGAGCAAAAAAAAAAGAAGGTATTTTTAATTTTCAAGATGTTTCACATAAACAATAATTGAATTTACCTTAAAAAAATCATTTACTTGTTTTTTAATAATAATTGGTTCACTATTTCCTTGATTTTGTGGTTGCACCAGAAATGGGATAATTATAAAACTGTAGTAAGAGTTCATCCATCTTTCCCTAATAATTCGTGATACGCAGATATTTGTATATGCATAATATCTGATTTCTTTCACTAAACTCCCACTTCTACACTTCATCATTTCTTCCAGCTCTCCTGCTACATGAATGCACTATAGCATTTTGGTGGTATTACAAGGGACTTCTGTATATTTCCAAAGTATTTTAGGAATCGTTTCATTGAAATTCAGACCAAAAATGAATGCAATTTACTTTTGCTTAATAATAAGGGATCATCTGGCTTCAGCTGGGTTCTTGTGACAGAGCTTAATAAAACATTTGATGAAATCTTGATTAGGCC
Organism: Zalophus californianus; assembly: GCF_009762305.2. Classification (NCBI taxonomy): domain Eukaryota; kingdom Metazoa; phylum Chordata; class Mammalia; order Carnivora; family Otariidae; genus Zalophus; species Zalophus californianus. The sequence goes on along the minus strand of NC_045606.1, from coordinate 42,085,169 downwards.
ACACAAAGCATGATATTTGGGAAACATCAAGTGTATTTGAGTTTTTATATAACTCTAACCCTAAAGTCCCTTGTGCTGAATGAAATAATCAGTTCAAATGTATGTACACTAATGATGTGTTTGTCATGAAAACAGAGCATACAATTCCTTCATCAGTTTGACAGGACCATTGATTTAATTCACTGCTGATTTCTAAATATTTTTTCTGATGGAATGCTTTTGAGAGCGTTGATATTTTTTAAATGATCTTTTGTGTCTAATTTGTATAGTCCATAGATGATAAGTAAGGTTTTACCCTTGGTGGCTTTGTTTTTCTTTATTTTCAGTTTGAGAAGTTTGAAAGACAAATAGATAATTGGATTCACAAAGATGAACATGGCTTTCAACATGGCCTATTTTGTGAAAGGTTTTGTAAAAGGTAGTAACCTCATTGCTTACTTGTGCCCTTTAAAAAACTTGATTTCTTCTGCGACTAGCAGTCATATACAACTTGGCTTTTGGTTACAAAGAATATCCTTACCTCAGAGTTTTTGTATATCTTTGTTCCCTTTCAACTACATTTAAAAAAGTGAGAGCCTTTGATTATGTGTGTGTAAATATACTTATATGTGTGTGATTTTTCTGCAGAAGTAAGGTGTGTGTGTGAGAGATGTTGTGAATGCACATGATGTGGGAGAGGGCATCTTGTGCTCAGATTGACTGGAATAGAGTGAGCAGTGGGACTAATAAGTGCTTAATGAACTAAAAAACTAATGAGAACTTTTGTGTATTGATAGGATTTTTTTAAGACACTCAGTGAGATTTTCTTGGTCTTATGCAGGAAGCATTTTCCACTGAATATAATAAAGTCCATCATGTTCAAAGAAAGAAGAGCTATTCTATCATACTTCATATTTGGACAAATTATAGTTTAATAATTATGTAAGAATAAATTGCACTCAAAAGGAATCAGCAATAAGAGCAAAAAGTAAAGGTTCAGGAGATTATCAATTGATTGAATCCCTTCTAGGACCAATTCTATAATGTATTAAAAGTATTCCATAAAACATTTTTTTCTAGTGCTTTGTACTCAAACAACTCTCACGAACATTTGAAACTTTATAGAATAACAATCTTTAATTCATGTAATTCTGTGTCATAAAATAGAAAAGAAGTAACTAGGTTTAAGACATGATATAAGAAAGATAAAAATAAAGTGGTCCAAAATAAATGTCCAGATTAACAAGAAGCTCTTTATGAAATAACATAAGAAACTGAAATATATTCTTATGTGTAAAATCCTCTGAATGGAGTAGATGTGGATTCTCACACTGGAAAACCAAGAGGGAAAAATGAATCATGGGTCCACATGGAAATATTCATATAAGTGGTAGCAGGTCATATAAGCTGCTATTCCATATTTGATTCCAAACATTTCTTTTCAAATTAATCTCTTTTAACTTGAATCAGCATTATTAATTTTATTATAAACAGTAAGTCTTTTTACTTGTAAGATAAGCTTTAACTTACTGTTTTCCCCATTGTGGTATTTTAATTATCCCAACATCATTAGTTAATAGTTATTATTTTCATTATTCCATATATCAAGATAAATGTAAATCTACTTATGGACTGTCGATTCTATTCCATCACTCCTCTTGTTTTCCTGCTTCCATTGCTTTACCACAGTAAATTAATTGGTGAAATCCTATGGCAAGTGGCAAGAATGCATTCTTTTTCATGGCTGAGTAATATTCCATTATATATAACACATCTTCCATATTCATTCATCAGTCGATAGACATTGGGCTCTTTCCATAATTTTGCTATTGTTGATAATGCCATTATAAACATAGGGGTGCATGTGCCCCTTCAGATCAGTATTTTTGTATCCTTTGGGTAAATATCCAGTAGTGCAATTGTTGGATTGTAGGGTAGTTCTATTTTTAACTTTTTGAGGAACCTCTATACTGTTTTCCAGAGTGGCTGCACCAATTTGCATTCCCACCAACAGTGTAAGAGGGTTTCCCTTTTTCCGCATCCTTGCCAACATTTGTTGTTTCCTGTGTTGTTAATTTTAGCCATTCTGACAGGTGTGAGGTGGTATCTCATTGTCATTTTGATTTCTATTTCCCTGATGATGAGTGATGTTGAGCATCTTTTCATGTGTCTGTTACCCAATTGTACGTCTTCTTGGAGAAAAAAATCTGTTCATGTCTTCTCCCTGTTTCTTAACTGGATTATTTATTTTTGGGGTATTGATTTTGATAAGTTCTTCATAGATTTTGGATACTAACCCTCTATCAGATGTGTCATTTGCAAATAACTTCTCCCATTCCAAAAGTTGCATTTTAGTTTTATTGATTGTTTCTTTCACTGTATGGAAGGTTTTTATCTTGATGAAATCCCAATATTTATTTTTGCTTTTGTTTCCCTTGCCTTAAGAGACATATCTAGTAAGAAGTTGCTACAGACCATGTCAAAGATGTTACTGCCTATGTTCTCCTCTAGGATTTTGATGGTTTCCTGTCTCACATTTAGGTCTTTCATCCATTTTGCATTTATTTTTGTGTATGCTGTAAGAAAGTGGCCCAGTTTCATTCTTCAGCATGTTGCTGTCCAGTTTTTCCAACACCATTTGTTGAAGAAACTTTATTCCATTGGATATTCTTTCCTGCTTTGTCAAAGATTAGTTGGCCATACAGTTGTGGGTCCATTTTTGGGTTTTCTGTTCTGTTCCATTGATCTATGTGTCTATTTTTGTACCAGTACCATACTGTCTTGATCACTATAGCTTTGTAATATAGCTTGATGTCTGGAATTGTGATGCCTCCAGCTTTGTTTTCCTTTTTTAAGATTGCTTTGGCTATTAGGGGTCTTTTGTGGTTCCATACAAATTTTAGGATTGTTTGTTCTACCTCTGCAAAAAATGCAACATGGATGGAGCTAGAGTGTATTATCCTAAGCAAAATAAGTCAGTCAGAGAAAGACAAATCACATGACTTCACTCATATGTAGAATTTAAGAAACAAAACAGATAAACATAGGGGAAGGGAAAAAGAAAAAATAAAAAAAAGGAAGCAAACCATAAGAGACTCTTAACTACAGAGAACAAAGTGAGCATTGATGGAGGGAGGTGGGCAGGGGATGGGCTAAATAGGTGATGGGTATTAAGGAGGGCATTTGTTGGGATGAGCACTCGGTGTTATATGTAAGTGATGAATCACTAAATTCTACTCTTGAAACCAATATTGCCCTATATGTTAACTAACTAGAATTTAAATAAAAGCTTGAAACAACAAACAAAAAACTGGGAAAAATAAAAGCAGGCTTTGCCATCTGGGAAAAATATCCTATGGCATATTTTGATGTAAAATAGGACAATATACACCTCATTGTTTTTCTTGTTTTCAAAAATGTATTGCTATTTGTTCATAATCTCCATGGCAGACACATCCTAAATTGATCCCTGATGGCTTATGGCTTTGTATAACTCCCTCCATTTAAGTGAGGGAGAAAGCTGTGACTCGCTTTTACCCCAAAGAATGGCAAAGATCATGGGATATCACTCCCATAATTACATCATGGTGTATAAGACTCCATCTCAGCAGACTGGATTGAAAGACAATCCATTACTGACTTTGAAGAAATAATCTACCACTTTGTAAAAGGGCCTGGTGGTAAGGAGTTATGTTGTCCTCCAAAAACCGAGTGGAACCCAGCTGACATTCAGCAAGGAACCAACCATGAATGAATTCTGCCAACAACTTGAATGGTCTTGGAAACTAATTCTTCCTAACACAAGCTTCCAGATAATTGTACAGTTCAGCATTTTAATTTCAGCCTTGTGAGACCCTGAGCAGACCCAGCTAAACTATAACTAAGTTATGCCCAAATTTCTGACGTGAAAAAAGTTGCCATAACATGTAAATCTGTCCTGTTTTAAGCCATTGTTGTAACTTGTTACACTGTAATGGTAAACTAATCTATTCTCCAAAATAACATTTAGAATAATAAAATCCTATTTTGGTCATGAGGGAAGACAAACACAACAATGACGTGTGTAAGATAAAATCAACTTATTACGGGAAACTTTCAAGCAGAGGGTGAGCAAGAAAGAGCATGAAGCCTTTTATGCTTCAGGAGAGGTGTACCTGAGGCTTCATACAGCTGGAAACACTGTTATTCTGTGCTCCAGCAAAGAACCCTGTGCTCTGCTCTCTATTTTCACTGGTCTCTCTTGTGATAGTGGTTTTGCACATGTTGAATGTTAGCTGTTTAGGGGAACCATGAACACACATGCATCTGGGCAACTGTAGGAATAGCATCTGGAGACATTAGGAGAATGCTGAGATCTTGTAGCGCCTCCCACTGGCAGGTACAAGGGGAAAAAATGGTGCTAAAAGTCAGGAAAAAACCTCAGGTCATTCAGAAAGCAATCCAACTTATCTTCATACAGTAGGGTATGAATTAACTGGCCTGTCCATATCTAAAAGAGAGGAGAGAAATTGCTTACCCTTCTATCTGTTTTCCTACTTTCAAAGAGTGGATTTATTCATGTTCTAGAAATAAGATCTGTCATGCCCCTCAGGAAGGAATCAAACTCTCTTTACTGCTCAGAACAATAGACTCTGCAAGGATTCTGGGTTTTGCCATTCTAGAAGTGGTATCATAGAAAAATAAAGTATTATTGAGAAAAAAATAGCAAGCAGATGGCCATAAGAACAAGACATGAATCTGTCATCCTGCAGAGGGGCGCCTGCTCCTGGATTAGCTGCATGTGCTGTGGGTCTGTGTTGCAGGAATGGTACCCTAATCTTTTCTTATTCTCCCATTCCATAATTCCTGTAGAAGAAGTCTGGTGCACTCGGCTACAAATTGTCTGAAATTGTATGTTAAAAAAATGGGAGAAGAATTGTATACAAATAGCATGCAAGATGCAAGGGCTGATCCAGAAAAAAAGACTATGGGAAGCCCTTTCTATTGGGAAGAAGAGAAAGCCACAACCCCAGTTAGCTCATTGCATGGCAACCCAAAAAAAGACATTGTCATTCAGCAGACTGTGCTGTTGATTATTCTGAAATTCCTGATAAGGTTATCATTAGGTTGCAGAGAATGTATAAAGTAACTGTTGGTCAGTATTGGCCTAGATTGTAAAAATGCATAATTCCTAGCAACTATTCATGATGGCCTTGATCACATGGAGTTGCTAATGTAAGAAATAGTCTAATTAGAGATCAGGTCTAAAATTCATAATTTTCTGACTTGACAGTGTTTTCTTCAGGGTTCGCATTTGAAACCACTATGTTTTTTTCTCTATCCATTTACGAAAACAATTCACTTCAGAAGGAAACCTTTAACTCCCTTCATGCACACATGCACACATGCCTGTATTTTCTATAAGATGATCCCAAATTAACCTTCTTATTTGATTAAAGTGTGAATATTTTCTTGCAATGCAATAAAAGACAGAAACAGAAACTTCAGCTTATTTATATAGTTTTACAAAGTAATGGCATCTTTATAATGCGCTACATCCAAGAACATACGTATATACATATTCCTCTCCACATATATTTAGGTTTTCTTCTATGTCCTTTGATAAAGTTTTAAAATTACCCTCATATAGGTCTTGCACATTTCCTGTTAGCTTTCCCTAAATATTGGATTGCTTTTGCTGCTATTGTGAATAGTTTTTTTCCATCCATTTGTTTTAGGATTATTTGAGTTGTACTGGAGAAATTTTACATTTGCATTTCATTTACTTGCTTAGTTGGTTGCTTGACTTCTTATTCAGCTATCTTATATTTTTTATCTTATTTATTTTATTAGGCCTGGATTTTTTTTACAATATATTTCCTTATACTTCAATAGTATTAGCAAATAAAAATCATTACAGATGTAGATCAACACCCTTGTCAAAAAACAAGTGATAGAACTTAAGACTGGTTTCCTGGTTTTAAATACAGAGCTCTTTTCATAGTAAAATTGTGTCTTTTTAGCAAGAGAAGTCAGTTTAAAATCATTTCTTTCTATTACAATAGGTTCCAATCCAAGGAAAAGTCATTTTCTGTGCAAGGAAAAGCTGGTCTTGCTGGAACTTTTAAAATACTGTTCAGTAATGCACCATTCCATGGGAATATTGCTGGTACTCTGAGAGGGAATCAGGTTCAAAAGACCATTTCCACCAAGCATAGTTGCTCATTTTCCATCTACTGCAAGTGTTCGTTGCTGAAAACTCACAGCTGAATCACTCTTCAGGAACTGGCTTCCACTGAAAAGGCATGGTTTGCTTAAAATTACATTTAGTGCCTAGGGGAAACCTGCATCCCATAACTGGTCAAAATGGAAGCCCCATGGTCCCCTAGATTGGGAACGCTTACTCAGTTTGGGAAAATTCTGAAAGGACATTCCAGATACAAAGCTCTTAAGGAACTGGCTGGGGTCACTGTTGCATCTGCCATGTAGTTCCACTTCTTCCTCTGCTCCATCTTTATTTTTTTTTTACTCTGATAGAAGTATCCGGAGAGGCTCAGGATAACTTTGCTAACTTACTGTGATGAGATATGCTGACATGAAAACCCTAATTTAGGTATATCTAAATTAGTAGACATTAAGAACCAGAGAAATTTTGTGGATGCTATGAAGAAACCATTTAAGAATGGTGTAAACTCTTGTGTATACCCACTAATGCAGAGACGGAATATCCACTAAAATACTAAAATATTAATTTGATTTTTCCCATTTTTCCAGTTTTATTGAGAAATAAGTGACATACATCACTGTGTAAGTTTAGAGGTACAGCATAATGGTTTGATTTACATATATTGTGAAATGATTACCACAATAGGTTCAGCTAACATCCCTCTTTGTCATAGATACAATAAAAAGAAAGAAAAAGAAAAAAATCTTTTTGTGATGAGAACACATAGGATTTGTTCACAGAACAGCTTTTCTATGTTGACTTTTGCTAGAACTGAAAAAGGGTGTTCTCTATGCACTGCTGCATTATAATATTAATTATTGGTTATGCAGGGATATCTCTAAGTAATTTACAGGAAATCTAACATTTTCAATATATACTACTGATGAATCAATCCTAAAGTAAATACATGCTCATGAAATAAAGCCATAGTGTTATGTGCTGAATTGTGCTCCTCGAAATTCATAAGTGGAAGCCCTAAAGCATAATGTGATGATGGTATTTGGGAATGGGACCTTAGGCAGATAAGCAGTTTAGATGAGGTCATGAAGGTGGGGCCATCATGATGAGATTGGTCCCCTCATAAGAGGAGACATCAGAAATCTCGTTCTCTCTCTTTGTACACATGCACTGAGGAAAGGCTGTGTCCTTCTGGCCTGGGGATTCTTGTGAACTTGAGGGAAAATCAGAAAAAGAATGTGTGTTTCCTTAGTTAAGATTTACTTTGTTGCACAAGAATCAAATGTTCTGAGAATCACTAAAGTCCTTTACAGAGTATCTTATCCACAAGGCACCAAGACAACATTAAACATGTAGCCTCTAAAAAATTTCAACAATAATAATCTATTTTTCACGATTAACTATCTCATTATTACTCAAAAAAATAAAATTTTAAATGGGAATTTTTTTTCTTCCTGACTTTCTCACTTCTACCACCTCTTACTTCCCAAATCTGCTTCAAGCATTGTGCTTTATCAAAAGGTCTAAATATTATATCACATTCATAAATAATATATCAATATAGACATGAACTTATAAGGGACAGAGGGAGATATGACATCCTAAATAGTTTCCTGAAAGCTCTGAGAATCACTATGGGTTTCCCACTCTCCTTGAACCTTCTTCAATTAAAGTTTATTTTTTGTGGGTTTTGTTTATGGTTTTTTGGTGGGTTTTTTTTTTTTTGACAGAATTTATCAATTTACCTCATTTGTTTTTATTTCCCCTCCTTCTGTTTAGGCCCAGGATCTCTGGTTTTTTGCGTGGCAACAAAAACCAGTATAGACAATATTCTTTCCTCATTCTATCAATCACATTACAGTAATTAATTAATTAAAGTTGTAAAAATTGTGAAACTGTTAACAGTGCCGTTGTCTTTGGAATGACGAAATCAGGCAGCAGCAGACAACTAATTATTAGAGTTTCAAAAGCTTTGAGGGTGATGATCCAAGTGCTAGTTTGGATTTCATTTATTTAAAGAACTCTTCCTGTGCCCATATTTAAGGCTAAAAATTATTCACATCTGAAAGAAGGTGAAATAAACACGGCACATCATTTAATATTACTTTAATTTGAAAGCTGTCATTGCTTTTGAATGATTACTATTTTATATCTTGAAGCAAAAATAGGTTATAAAAATGAATGCCACAGATTTTTATTTTATTTTTCAAAATGCAAGCACGATTCTATTAAAACCAATGGGCATGATCCACATATATAAAGGCTATTTGGTGTAAAAGTTACAGAAAATATTTATGGTATGCTTTTATAAACTATCTAAAATCTCTTATGTACTTTATAGCCTATCATGATTCCCTTTTCTAATTTACTCACTATAAATATATTAGACTATTAAATGATATATATTATTTATTTATTTTAAAGATTTTATTTATTTATTTATTTGAGAGAGAGAGAGAGGCGGGAGGAGCAGAGGAAGAAGAAGAGGGAGTGGGAGAATCTCAAGCTGACACCCCATTGAGCACAGAGTCCAATGTGGGGCTTGATGTCATGACCCTGAGATCCCAACCTGACCTGAAACCAAGAGTCAGACACTTAACAGACTGAGTCACACAGGTTCCCCTAAATTATGTATTTAATAAGTCCTTTTTAAAAAATTTTTAAAAGATTTTATTTATTTATTTCTGAGAGTGAGGGAAAGAGAGTGCATGCATGAGCGGGGGGAGGGGCAGAGGGAGAAGCAGACTCCCTGTTGAGCAGAGAGCCTATGTGGGGTTTGATCCCAGGACTCAGATCATGACCAGAGTTGAAGGCAGATGCTTAACTGACTGAGCCACCCAAGCTCCCTTATATTTAATAAATCTTAGAAATACATATTAGAATTATGAAATTAATATAAAATTATTATCAGAAAACTGTTTCAATTTTAGTTTTTACACTGACAAACTCAACTTCTAGGAAGTAGGAATATATATATATATATGTATCATTATGTACACATACACACATATTCTAATTGTTAAAAAACATGAGTATATTTTTAAAAAGCAGGAAAATATATTAATAGAATATTTTGTTGAGGTTACTATAGTAAAGACTAATAGTACATTTAAAAATATATTAAAAATGTATTTTGAAGTTGCTAAGAGAATAGATATTAGAAATCCTTATCACAAGAAAAAAATATTTGTAAGTATATATAGTGACAAATGTCAACTAGACTTACTGTGGTGATCTCTTTGCAATATGTACTAATATGAAATAATTATGTTGTATAACTGACATTAATATGTTATATGTCAGTGATGCCTGAATAAATAAATAAATAAATGTTTTTAAAAGATGTAAATAGAAAGATATACTGAGTACATGTACTCAAAATCTTTAAGATTTTATTTCTGATTAGATAACATCCAAACAAAATTCATCAGGCTTTTGTTTGTGTATCTGAAAAATGACCAACTCTTGAAGAAGACCAAGGTAGGATTTACCTAATTTTAAAACTTAGTATAAGACTACAGTGATAAAAAGAGATTAACAATGAAATAAGAACAGACAACCATCAATGCAATTAAATATCATCCCAACCTCCCCCACCCCGTGTATGAATTAATAATGTTTGATCTATGTACCAAGACAATTTTATAAGTGAAGACTTTTTAACAAAAAGTGTTTAAAAACTATATCCAAAGGGAACAAAGAGAATCTTAACATAATTAGCTCAATCAGAGAACTAAAATGTAAAAGCTAAATTTATATAACCTTTGGTATAAACATAGAAAAGAATTTCATGATTGCAGGGTAATCAAGTGTTTTTTAAACAAAAGATAAAAATCACTAACAATAAAATTAAAACCTAACACTAATTTGTATTCTATCAAAATTAATTATTAATTAATGATCATTTTTGTTTATTAAAGATACCATTTAGAAAATTATATATTTGATATATAATATATGTAATTACATATCTGGTATATCTAATATATTAGATAGCACAAAATTATCTCTAGACATATTTCTGAAAAAGGATTCACATTCAGAACATTTAAGTAACTCCTACCAATCAATAATAAAAGACAATATAAGCATTTGATAATGGCATGACATTGGTATAGACACTTCAAAACAAAGTGGGGAAAAGGCAAATGATCACACAACAATTTTATCAGCGTCTTTAGTCCTCAAAAATTAAAACAAGATTGAGAGAACGTTTCAGTCACCAGAATTAACAAAATAATGGAAAAAACTGACTATCAAATTTTGGTGAAGATGTGGAACAACTGGACTTGTTACAATTTGTGAGTAGAAATGCAAGATGATACAAGCATTTTGGAAAGCTGTTTGATAGATAAAGCTAAACATAGACCTACAATGTGGCCCAGGAATTCCACATCTCTGTATTCACCTGCAAGCTGGAAACAAACTAAATGCCCATCAATAGGAGAATGTCATATTCATCATACAATGAGTTATAGTTCAGCAGTGAAAGATAGAAACTACTAATACACAAAATAACATTAATGAAGTTCATGAACATCATGTTGAGCAAAAGAGCAAGACAGAAAAGAACACATAGTGTTTCTTTATGTATATATACAAGAACAGACAAAACTATGCCATGAAAACAGAAAGGCAAATGTGGTTGTTTCCTGAAGGTGGGGCATTGACTGGAAAATCCCCAGGGATTTTCAGTTGTAGAAATGGTATATATTTTTTTCTAGGATAGTGGTTACTCAGATGTGTAAAGGGTCATAATTTCTCAAACCGGACACATTAGATTGGTGTTCTTTAAATATAGATTGTACTTCAATGAGCAAATATACACAAAACTAAGGACAAAGTTTTATAGGCAGAATGGAGAGAGAACAAGAAAGTTGGACTAGGCAAAAAGTTAGGTTATTACAAGATTACTTTCCTTTGGTGGTTGGCAGAGATCTATCAGGCAATTTACCTAACTAGTGCTTCATCAGGCAATTCCTGATTGAATAGCTTAAAGTCTCCATTTCTGGGAGAGCCAAAACTGTAACTAAATTTAGTCTCAGTTTGGGAACATAGGGCTTAGTATAAGTGACTCCGATCTGGACTTATTGTTTTGGTTCTTTTTTACAGTATTTAAAAACCAGTAGTCTTAATTTTGATACCTACAAAGTAATTAGAACACATCCTAAACAATCAGTTTGCAATAATCTAGATGAACACAACGTACTGGGTAGAAAAGCAGCTTGGCTTCGTGAAAAGTAAACCATGCCAGACAAATCTGGTCTTTCTATAATTAACTGACCACAGAGATAAGTAACCAGCCACAGAACTTAACATGTTTTTTGGTTTGTTTGTTTAAAGATTTTATTTATTTTATGACAGAGAATGACACAGTGAGAGAGGGAACACAAGCAGGGGGAGTGGGAGAGGGAGAAGCAGGCTTCCCGCGGAGCAAGGAGCCCGATGCGGGGCTCGATCCCAGGACGCTGGGATCATGACCTGAGCCGAAGGCAGACGCTTAAAGAACTTAACATGTCTGTGTAAGTGCATATTTAATAAAGTACACTTACAGGGATGTTATTAGAAAGTTGGTAGAAGATGGGTACCAATGGCGATGGGCGTATTAACTAGTGTCTTAAGATGTTTTCTTTCCATTCTATTATTAGCACCAATCAATGACATAGAGCAACTTTTTCAAAAACATGATTAAAATATTAGGGATTATGGGGCGCCTGGGTGGCTCAGTTGGTTAAGCGACTGCCTTCGGCTCAGGTCATGATCCTGGAGTCCCGGGATCGAGTCCCGCATCGGGCTCCCTGCTCAGCAGGGAGTCTGCTTCTCCCTCTGACCCTCCCCCCTCTCGTGTGCTATCTCTCTCTCTCTCATTCTCGCTCTCTCAAATAAATAAATAAAATCTTTAAAAAAATAAAATAAAATAAAATATTAGGGATTATGAATGACAGTAGATGAGCAATGGCCTGAGATTCGCAGTGGAAACAAACAGACAAAAATGCTGACCCTTTTCTAATCTTCTAAACTCATGTATCAGAGAAAGCATTTGGAAAAAATAGTCTTGAGAAGTGATGCTGTTGGGGAAAGATAGGTTTCTGTTAGAGAGGCAGAAGTCTAATATCCAAGTGACCTAATATGCCATATAAAAGAGATACATCCCAGACACCATTGGATCCTGCTGAGAAGAGGGGTGGAGGGGTGATGGGGTAGTGATTGTTCAGGGGTAAAACTATCAGACATGAGTAAGAATAAAGGACAAGAGTAACCTACTGCTTTGAGAATCAGTTGTTTCATTAGTTTAGATTTAACCCCTGTAAGAAACTCTAAGTTAAAGGTTTATTTGTTTGTTTTTTTATCATGTGTCATCTCCCAAACTTTAATATCTATTAGTGTAAGAATCACCTGGTATGTTTCTAAAACTGGTAGGTTTCTTGATCCTACCTGAATTTTACTGCTTCAAAGCATCTGAAAATGTGGTGTTTAAAATCAGATTCTGTAGGCAGTTCCTAATAAACCAACATTAGTCTGGCATGGAGGAGTAATAGATTTCTGAAAATAAAGAGACAGGGCAGGTAAACATGCTAACTATAGCCAGACTTAGAAAAGGGACATTAGGGTGGCTGGGTGATAGACATTGGGGAGGGTATGTGCTATGGTGAATGCTGTGAAGTGTGTGAGACTGTTGAATCACAGACCTGTAGCCCTGAAACAAATAATACATTATATGTTAACAAAGAAGAAGAAAATAGCAGGAAGGGAAAAATGAAGGGGGGGAATCGGAGGGGGAGACAAACCATGAGAGACGATGGACTCTGAGAAACAAACTGAGGGTTCTAGAGGGGAGGGGGGTGGGGGGATGGGTTAGCCTGGTGATGGGTATTAAAGAGGGCACGTTCTGCGTGGAGCACTGGGTGTTATACGCAAACAATGAATCATGGAACACTACATCAGAAACTAGTGATGTAATGTATGGTGATTAACATAACATAATATAAACAAATAAATAAATAAATAAATAATTTGTGTAAAAAAAAAAGAAAAGGGACATTATTTTGAATGCCATTACCTGTTAGCTTTCTAGTACACACCCAAATACAGTAAACTGTGGCTTCAAGAATAGTGGAAAAGAGGAGAATGGATAACTAAATTGTGGTTTATTTGATTAATAGAATACCAAAGATTGATGAAAATGAAAGAAATGCATCTACATACAACAACACAGATAAGTCTTATAATTGTAATGATGAGTGAATAAAATGTACATAAAAGAGCACATGATGTATAATTTTGTTATATAAAACTATTTCAAAAAGGCAAAACTAACTTGTAGTATTTAAGGACTTATGTTTATGTGATAAATCTAATAATGGAGACCAAGAAATTGATTATCCTAAGTCAAGATAATGACTATATTTTGGGGAAGGTCAACATGTAAATGATCATGTTGTTACATGAAAGACCTCTGGGGTTTTGTCAATGTTCCATTTTTTTCCGCTTATTTGGTGATATATTGGTGTTCACTATGTGACAAAAAATGCTTATCATTAAAAAAAAGAATAATGGAGAGATTCTCACAAGTCAACCACACTAGTGAGAATGTTGAACATAGTTTTAGCGACAGTCTATTTTCAACAAGATGAAAAATCAGCCTAAAACCAAGACTTAAGTTGAAAATTGGAGTCTGCTATTGGATAAAAAGGAATTTCCTCATATGATAACATATTGACTACATTCATTTTTATCCCCCTTTCCCCTATCAGATGTAGTGGCATACTAATGCTTATGTTTAAGATGTAGTATGGAAAAGAGTGGTGGTGGTATTCATATGCCTATTCCAATTATATCCATTTATCCATAATGGTGTATAGGATAAACTTATGACGAACCTAAAAAATTAAAATTAATAAATTTTTTTTAAAAACTCTCCATAATATCCACCCATTTGAGAATATACTCATATAGGCATCTGTTTAAACATACCATGATTTTTCATATCGATATATAGGATCCCAGGTGCTTCTGAAATTATGTGCTGAATTACAGGTGAAGGAAGAGCTGCCACCAAAGGAAAAAAAAATAGGCTTGCACATTTATAGAACAGAAGCTGACATGAACCTTTTTGAAGGTTTGAAAATGTCCAGTAGACTTTTTAATTAAAAAATTGTGCTTGCCTTTGCACTTCTATGTTCCAAAAAGAACTAATACAGTTAAGAACTGAAATAGTGTAATCCACTCTTGGCAAGATTTACAACCAGTTTTTGAGACCCTAAAGGCTCAAATATTTTAGTCAAGCAGCATAGTAAAACTTTGAACACTGATCTCAGCTTTCAGATTTAGTTACTAGTAAGTGGAGCATGTCTGGGTCTAAGTAATTATCATACACGGATATCATTTACCTGGTATAACCTAAGTGCAAGGAAACTATCAATAAGAGGAAAGAATAAGAACAATTTTGGGCTCTGATCAGACACAAACATCCCTTCAACACAGATATTAACACAGGCACAAACATCAATTGCAGGTCCTGCCGCTCAAGAATCACAGCTTGGGTGGGAGAACAGGAGTCGAGGGAACGAAGAGGAAGCAAAGCTATGAGTTTATATCAAGAAACACATGCTATGCAGATTGTGTTGTAGAGTGTCATGTGTACATTTATTGGATTATCTAAAATGATACCAAAACTGTGCCCAACTGTAATCCCAGAAACTCAAAAGAAAAGAGCATTAGAAATGGTATTTGTCCTCTAGCATTAGAATGATACTTTATTGTGTTGCCTTTTTATTTGAGAAAGCGGAGATTCAAACTGTTTCAGGTTGTCTCCAGATCCTATTAACTAGTTTCCATGCTGCCTCTGAAGTAGACATTGATAGGTACTGACTTGACTAATTTAAAGAATAAGTAATACACACATGAATGTACTATTTGTAAAGAAGCTCAAAGTATCTCTTCATGGCAGGTGGTAATGAATTAGAAATTTATTGTTTGACCATTAACCCCAGCTTCTTCATAAAGATGAATTACTCTTGAAAGAATTTGAAAGAATAAAGGACATATGATACATAGGACAAAATTGTTGAAATAGTCTATTTTATATCATAGTGATAGAATATTTATATCAATTGCCTGTTTGTCAAGATAATTCAACTTCTGAGAGTCTATATGGAGAAATAAATTAAGAGATACTCGGTAAAATTTATGTATTTGCATGTTCATTTTATTATTATTTATAATAGCAAACAAAATAAAACTGGAAACAACCCAAATGTCCATTAAAAGGATTATTTACAGAAATAAAATATATATATGTTACCGTTAGACTTATATTTTTGAATAATTTTTAACATGGGAAAATTTCTTTATCTTTAATAAACATATACCACATATTTGTGTCTTCTAGACAGAAGAACGTATAATATTAACTGCAGCCACAATTTGCAGGGCAAAACATATGCCCTTAATTACCTCTTAAATGAAAAAATTTGTCCATTCATAAGCTAAAAAGTTTTCCTTAAGTCAATACTTGGTATAACTAAAGAAGGACAATCTTTCAGCTCCTTTTGTGGATTAAGAGCTTGGTGGAGAACAGTAATTTCTTACTTGTTAAAATATTGCAAATGCCCACCTAGCAATGCCTTCAAGAATTTAATAAGGTTGGTATTCAGAGTCTATTGATTTAAGCAGACAAAAACCAAGTGGACAATTTTATATACAATTTATTTAAAGAATAAAAAAGTATATCTTTAGTTTTTCGGCTCGTTCAGATGTTTGTGTGGCTGGCTAGTGTGAGATTTCATATAAAGAACTGTCAACACGCAATAGTAAGGATACAAATGATGTAGATAGATGATAGATGACAAAAGACACTTTACAAAAGAGGATAGACACATGAAAAATAAGCACAATGAAAAGAATATCAGTAGCCTTCAGGAAATGCAAATTAAAACCACAATTAACTACTATTATACATCTATTATCACGGGTGGTGGGGGGGAAACCCTGAAAATACCAGTACATGTGTAGGCAAGGTTCCAGAGTAAGCAGAACTCCTGCACAATGCTAGTAAGAATGAAAAAATGGTACAGGTACTCTGGAGAATATTTTGGCATTCTCTTACAAAGTTAAAGGTTGACGTTCATACCCAGATCACACTGAGATGAATGGAACAGCCATGGACTTGTAGCCTCTGTGATTGCACAAAGCTCCATAGTCAAAAAAGCACGTCTGTTTTACTGCTTTGCTGTTACCATCCCAAAATTCTTAATTGTTTTATCATTGAACTTGAGTTTTGCCAGCAAAGTCCAGTGGGACAGTGGCGCAGGAGCAAGGGAGATAGGCACCGTATCTGATCCTCCCACCACTCGTTGCTGACCCATTCACAAGCAGCATTTATGATGTGCCCCGAGCACAGAATTCCAGTGCAGCACAACGCATGCAAGTTCAGCGAGACTTAAAACATATACAATGTGTGTCATGTCTATGAATGCATAAGCTGCAGGACTGAAAACCTGACAGACCATGCCTTCCAGTAGAACCAGGACTTGCTTTGAAGGCAGACAGATGGCTACATTCTAAGAAACACAAATGTCCAAGAAACTCTATCCTTTCTAACTCACGTTACTTACATTATCTAACCACTTAAGCTCAAAATGACAAAGGGGGAAAGAGACAAATAGAGTAACCCTTAGGTCCATTTCTTTTCTCAGTAAGCTAAAGGTATAGAGTGTTGTAAAATGTGTGCATTTCAAGAAGTGAAATGAAAACAGTTAAATTAGCTTTGCAGAGTGTTTCTACTGTTCAATTAAGACAAAATACTTATGCATATTTGAGCTATGGAATACAAATTGTGTAATTTCAGTGATTCCACATGCAAGTTGAATGCTCTTATATTTGCATTTAAAACTAGCATGGCAATACAAAGATGAATAATAAAATTTATGTTATTAATTTACAATTACATTTTTTTTTACTTAGAATATTAGTTAGCAAATAAAAAACACTGTAACAAATAGAGAGGAAGCTCAGAAAAAAACATTATATTTTAGTATTTTTAATAGCACTTTTTCCCTGCTTTTTGAGCAAGAGGCCCTGCATTTTCATTTTGCATTGAATCTCACAAGTTATATAGATAGTCCTAACCATGAGTTGTAACTATGATCTCCATTTCCATTTGACCAAGGATTTCTTACCAAACTACACTGAAAGATAATTTAGCCCCAGTGGCAAGAAAAATGGCCCCATTAGTCATGCTGGCCTTTTAGTATGGAGAGGTAATATTCTGTCTACAGGAGATCTGTGTTTTATCTGAAATGCAGCTGCCACAATTCCTTCTACTGATTTCTAGAGTCAAAAACTTAAGCTCCTTCTCATTCTTCTGAGGCTCCAGTCCCGATTCTATGGTCCCATTTTCAGCCTGGGAAGTTTTATTGCTGGATCTCCCATTATCTCTTAAGGAATAGGGTGAAGCAGGAAGTAGACCAACCCTTTTTCTATGTTCAAGTTTCTCTCTTTACTTGTTCTTGGTAAAGAGTTTCTTTATGAATTTAATGTGCCACTCCTTTGCTCCTAATCTCTTTCAATCATGCTTTAAGAGCAAAAGTATAATTACAGACTCTACTGGAGCACACCACTATGGTCAGCTATTCATTTTTTACCTTCTGCCATGAAGCAATTTTATCCTTCTAAATACTAGTCCATTTTCCTAGCAGCATTATTAACTACCGGGAAACTTTTTTTAAATACTTAGCAATTTTAGTGTTATTTACCATTCCACCATGAAACTTACAGTGGGTAGAAGCAATGACAACATTCAATTAATTGCATCCAAGTAAAAGTGTTGCAAGATACAAAACATGGCTAGAAAGTAATGGGTTGAACCCAGAGGTCATGTATAAAAATTTGTCATTACCTTGCACTAAAATAACCTGCTTAGGGAATTTAATATAGAACTTTCATTTGGATATGTTAAGTTTATGTGGTTAATATAGGAAAGTTAAGTATTTACTGAAGGCATTTTTAATCAAAATAGAAAGGTATATGAGGATGTTGGTATTTATTTCAGTCTAAAACCTTCATAAAAAGTAAGAATTTTGTGGTTATACAGCATTTCATTTTGTTATTACCTTGATGGTGGTGGTGGTGGTGGGGGTGGTGTGGTGTGTGTGTGTCTGTGTGTGTGTGTATCTTTCAAAGACTAACCACAATATTCCATGCTCAAAATTAATTACATTGTGTCCAAACAGAAAGTTTCATTAGAAAATTCTTGTATTAGGACTCCTGGGTGGCTCAGGTAGTTAAGCGTCTGCTGCTTTCAGCTCAAGTCGTGATCCCAGGGTCCTGGGATTGAGTCCCACATCAGGCTCCTTGCTAAGCAGGGAATATGCTTCTCTCTCTGCCTGTCACTCCTCCTGTTTGTGCTCTCTCTCTCTGATAAATAAATAAAATCTTAAAAAAAAAGAAAATTCTCGTATTTATCACCAAAAGGACCCATGACAACAATAATTGGAAAGTTACTATAAGGAATATGTAAGTATACAACTAAGGAGGCTCAGATTAATGAGGAATCCACAAAAACTGATATTCTAAAATAAAGTTAGCCTATGGGAATTCTTAAATATCAGAAAACTGGAAAGAGAAAATGCATTTAAACATCATATTATGATGACCATATTATAAGTTTTATGTTTTCACTAAATAATCATGTATCTAGTCTACAAGCCATGGTGTTCTAAGAAGTATATTTGATATTTAAGTCTTTCCAAGTACTCCAGTCTGTTTATTCTGCCTAAAACATTTTCTTGCTTAAAACTGGAGGGTCAGTAAAAAACATCAAGGGCATTGCACCAAATGTGAATTTGAATCTCTACAATGTCATTTTTTTTTTTTTTTTTTTTTTGTCATAGCTCACCAACATTTGCTGCTATCTTGGGGAGGAAATGAGTCCAAAAGATTCCAAAAAGGAAAACATTAAGAGAGTTCTCCTATAAAACAATTTGCCAACAATATCATTGTCTAGGGATGATACAATAATATAAGAATGACTAATAATTTGACAGGTTACTCAACTTCTCTGACTTCAATATGGAAATAGTTAAACCTACTTTGCAGGATTACTGTGAAGATTAAATTGTTTAATAAATATGACATTATGAATACAGTACCTATTACATAATAGTTTGAACATTTGATCCTGGGCAACTGGGTGGCTCAGTTGGTTAAGTGACTGCCTTCGGCTCAGGTCATGATCCTGGAGTCCCAGGATCGAGTCCTGCATCAGGCTCCCTGCTCAGTGGGGAGTCTGTTTCTCCCTCTGACCCTCCCCCCTCTCATGTGCTCTCTCTCTCTCATTCTCTCTCTCAAGTAAATAAATAAAATCTTAAAAAAAATGAAATGAACATTTGATCCCTATTTCTATACACGGCCAAACCCATTTTCCTTAAACCGTATGCTATTTTTTTTCTTGTTGGTAACCTAACCACGATTTCTCTAATTTACATATTTTTTGAGTCTTTCGTTCCAGATTATAATCATTCCAATGTTATTACATTTGAAACTAACCTTCAAATGCTTGTCTTTGAAACCTATTTGTGTAAGTGAAGTCAGATTGTGTGTCTTAGGCTCAGTAAAAACATATATCTTAGCATTATGCATGAAGAAAATAAGTAATTAATACAATAATCATGAAGAATGCATTTATTACTACTGATGATTTTCCTTGTCTGCACAATATCAAATGAAGAAAAAAATATATTTTTATTATGTGGCTGAAGGTAAGAAAAGAAAAGGAAAAACGTGACAATTGATCTTCAACAGAAAGAACCCTTCACGAAGTCACAGAGCAGTAGATTCATTAACTCCCAATATAATGAAACTATATTCATTGTATACAAATAGATAAACATATGGGAGGTAAGTGGTATAACACAAACATAAAAAAAAGAAAGAAGAATTATAAAGATGATAGAAAATGATAAAATAAAAGAGAGCATGTAGAAATTAAATATGTTTTCCAGGCTACCATATAGTAATTTTATAGCATCTAAAAGCCACAATCTTCCAATCCACCTGCCATATATATATATATATATATATACACACACACACACACACACACACAATAGATAATAACAAAAATATTGCTGATTTCAGTCATTTGGAAAGTGTTACATTTTCTATTTAAGATAAAACTTGAAAGGAATGTTGCAGGCTTGAAAGCATTCTTGAGTATATTATTTGCCTTTTAGCGTACCCTTGTGTTCACATGGCTACTAAAGCTTATAATGCAGTTTCTCAATGTAGAGTGTTATTAGAGAATGAAGTGTAGGGAACAAAAACAAGAAGTCATTTATATAAAGTACTTTCTTGAAAGCTTTGTCCTTTTGCAATTTCACAGTTGTGGTGAAACAAGGAGGACTCCTCTCTGCTGAAAGAGGTTTTTTGGCCACGTGATGTTCCTACAGTCTTTCCTTTTCAAGCCATTTCTGATTTTGACCTTAGTCTGAGCCAGCAATTTGGATCAGCTCCATTTAAAATGGGATCTGTTTACACTCCGTTGTTTTAATCAGCCTTAGAGTGGAATTGGAATGAAATGTATAATCATTTGATGATGCCAGTGTTTGCCAGTCTGTCCCACCAGCTTGAGTTCATCTAAGAGATGATTTTGAAGTAAAAAGGTTGCTCTGTTTACTAAGCAAACAGAGGGAGGTAAGTAGTTTTCCTGAGAATTGTAGTTGTGGTTTCTTCATAAGAGTTCACATATTAGAAAGAATCACTGACTGAACTCTCCACAACAATGTTCCAAGATTCATTTTTAATAAAGTTGTTTATTTCAAGAGTATAAGCTCCACTTTTGAGCAAAATGCAGAAACCAGCACGGGAGGTTAAAAAAGCTGTTCTGCTGTAATAGTGTAATTTGTTTCTTGGCCATTAAATGAGAATGCTGGGATTTTAATTCCACTATTTGGTTTCCAGCATCTACTATAATTAATTTTCTCTTATTTTGTTGCTATAGAATCAAATGGAAACTAATGATGTGGAACCCAACGTTGTCAAGGCAGTGATGAGCTTCATCTATGAGGTGGGGAGCTCCTCCATCTGACAAAATGGCAGATGACTTGAGTGGTTTCTAACAATGCTGGGGTCCTGTGCCTTGTGGCAATGTTCTGCTTGAATTAGACCACCTGGGGACTGCAGTTCCAAAGCAAAGCTGTTTTAAATCTTTCACTTGCTTGCTTCTGTACTCCTTCGTCAGCTTCATAACATATCAACTTATATGCACTTCCTTTATTTGACTTTTTAAAAATTATAAAGTGTGGGACATTCTAATAAATGTTTCAGTGTTTCCTGATGCCACCACATTGAAAGTTAATGAAGTGTTTTTAAAATCACTATAAAGTGAATTCTATAGAGGTGTATTCTAATCTAAACATTTTAAAAATGAATCTAAGATATTTAACAATAGGTCATTTACTTTCTCAGAAGGCATAGACAGCATTAAGCCAAGATACTTATGTTGAGTAATTATTAATTGCAAGAAAGAATATCTTGATTAGATGGAAATGAAAACAATTCAGAATGTGACTATGTCATCTTGGAGCTTGTGAAAATCAGAGAAGGGAGACTTTGGGTATTGGTGAATTAAGATACTTTCCCAAAGCTACTTACCATTGATAGTTAAGACAATATTTAATTCAAACTTATGAAGAAAAAAAATGGCCCAATAAGAAGAGGATGTCAAGGTTTAACAATCTTTTTAGAACATCACTGAAAATTATAATGTGATGTTAGGCAAGGTAACCCCGTGGAAATTATATTTGAATGAAAATATGAAAGATGAGTAAGAATTAGTTGTAGAGTGATGAGGGAGAAGAGCGGAGAGAGGTGTTCCAGGAAGAAAGTCTTGAAAGAGAAACGGGCCTAAAGTAAGAAGCCAAAAGACCAAAGAAGGCACACTGAAAAAAAAAAAATCCAGTATTTATGGTTGGTTAGGAAAAAGAATTTAGAAATAGAAGTGAACAGAAATTTGGAAGAAAACCATAGCCTTGCCTGACCAGAAAGAAAACAAGGGACAATGTTGTAAGGATAGGGTGGTAAATTATGCCATATAATGTTCAGAGAGTAAATAAATTGAGAGCATGATTTTGGTAACACAATAGTCACTAAAAATTTTAGGGAGCTGTAAAGAATGGAGAGTATGTAATCCAGATTGGAATTGTCTGGGCAACAAATGAGAGAGAATGAAATTTTAAAAGTGACCAAAGACAACGAGTTAACTAATTAGTTGTTTTAATAAGAGAGATATCAGAGCATGTTTAACCTGCTAATAGGGAAAGGCCAGTAGAAAGAGAAAGTTGAAAATAAAAAAGAGGGAACTTAATCAATGGCACTGAGTTTTTAAAAAGTGAAAAGAAATACCATTTAGGGTTTAGATGAACAGGTTATTTGTAGAGAGAAGAAACACATCCCTTATTTTTATTATAAAAATACAGGAGAAAGAGGTTGGTGATAGATATACATAGGTATGCCCATTTGTTCCTTTTCTTATTCTTTTTTTTTTTTTTTTTTTGCTTTGTTTTTTTGAAGCATGAGTAAAGATAATGTGCTAACACAACTTTGGGCCTTGAATTTAGAGAAGCATTAAAATATTTGAAATATGTTTCATGGGGGGATAATCTAAACACAGATAAACATAGTCAATAGGGAAAATATTAAAGTTAGTGTTATGAATTGAATTGTGTGCTCCCTTCCCCCCCCCCAAAAAAGATGCACGGTATTCATCCTCATTCCTCAGAATGTAATATGGTGTGAAGAGACACCAGCAAAAGATGGCCATCTACAAGCCAAGGAGGAAGGCCTGGAACTGATCCTTACTCCACAGTTCTGCAAAGGAACTAACCCTGGCAACACCCTGATTTTGGATTTTTAGATTCCAAGACTGTGAGACAATGAACTTCTGTTATTTAAGCTACCCAGTTTGTGGTATTTTGTAAGGCAACCTTAACAAATTAATACAGTTGCTGTTCATGAATTTATTGTCACCAATCTGTCCAGCAGTGAAATTTAGGAGGTGCACGTTTTACATTCCTCCAGAGTGTGGGTTTTGCTAGTAGGTTGTAGCAAATTGACAAAAGGACAGGAACATTGAGAACATTGTTAACAGTGAATTCTAGGTCTGGCGAACCATGCATCTAAACTGAAAAGGAAGAGAAATAGACCCGAGTCCTTGACATATATAGAGACAGCAAGTCCTAATGAGGTCAAAAGAACCATTGTACAAAGAGAGATTATGATTACACACGATAGCCAACTGTGAATATAAAAATCGGAGCAAAAAAAGAATAATGTCTAAAAGGTCAAAGCATATATAAAGAAAGGAAAACATGGAAAAACTCTGAATCTGATTCAAAAGTCACCTTCCCTTTAAAGCCTTCTTAATTTCCCTAGCAGAGTCAGCGATTGCTTCCTATATATGGCCCCAAATTTCGTTTATTCCTGTTTAATTGAACTTTTCAACTTGTGCTGTATTTACTGCAGATAATGCTCTGTGATGCCACAGTCAGGCATGAAGACTTTCTGCCCTATAACATTCTGTGCCTAATATTTACTCTACATTGTTGAATGAATTCGTGACATGATAAAAGACTTTTTAAAAGTGATATCTGGAACACAAAAAAGAAAAAGATAATGGAAAGTTCAGGTCTGCTATTCAGAACTCATGCTGTAAGGTTAGTAGATAATAGAAAGTAGAATTACTGAACTCCTATTTCGCCTCTGTCTTTTCTGTCAAGGGGAATGAGCCTCAGGATGAAAGTGCAGATCTAACTTTCGAAAGAGGGAATTGAAGTCTGTGATAAGGGAGGAGATAGTAAGAAGCCAGGTAACTGTTCTAAATAAGTTTGTCTCCTGGCCCAAATGAGTTATCTCAGAGTACTGAGAAAACTCAAGTTAAGATTATTAAAGTGTTCTTCATGATATTTCAAGGATTATAGGGAATGGGATAGTTGCTGGAAAACGGGAGATAGATAAATGCTCTGGTTTTAAGGAAAACATCGAGGGAACTACAGATTTAAATGCTAGAGATCAGTGTCGGTGAGTATTCATAGCCAGGATAATAAAAGCATAGTTTTAGAATAGGATAGAAGGAAAAGCAGCCACCGTAAGTACTTGAAAAATAAAACATGTCAGATTAACTTCTAAACCAAATAATCTGATTTCAGAGTTATGTACTGAATCAACACGCTTTGGATTCATGGATTCATTCACTACTTTTTTTACATTCTAATTTTGTACCATATGCCAGCTACTGTCTAAAAGACATATTTGGCCATGCACATATATTTTTCTATATTTCAGCATATGCTCTGACAAATTTCTCACAATATTCTTTCAGAGGAGAAGTAGAAACATGCTATAAAGAATGGTGTAGGGGCATTTGGGTGGTTCATGCAGTTAAGTGCCAGACTCTTGATTTCAGCTGGGGTCATGATCTCAGGGTCGTGAGACCGAGCCCCACACAGGGCTCTGTGCTGGGTGTAGAGACTGCTTAAGACTGCCTCTCTCCCTCTCCCTCTCCCCCACCCCCCAATCATGCATGCATGTGCTCTCTCTCTCTCTTTCTCTCTTAAAAAAAAATGGTGTAATTAGAAGTATTAGAAATGGTCATGTCACTGTAGCATAAAATCAAGTACCAACTTTGGAATCCAGCTACTGAGAGTTGAATTCTCACTGTACCATTACTTGGGTATATGGTCTCAGCCAAAGTACTTATGTCTCAGTTTCCTCATTTATAAAAAGAAGATTCCAATAATATTAATCAGAATTTACAAATACATCTCAATAACTTAGTATAGGATTTGGTACATCACAATCACTCAAAATGTTATCATGTCTTCTTATTAATTATTTTATATTTATTATTTAATAATTATTAAATTATTATTGAATTACTGTATCATTTTCAACTTAAAAGGGCTGCATCCCTGGTCTCTTCCTAATATCTATCTATCTATCTATCTATCTATTTATCTATCTATCTATATATCTTCCTAACATACACACACACACACACACTCAATGACTTGGCAAGAAGATGTTAATGACTTGACCAAATTTAGGAATAGCATGAAATTAGGAGGTTAAGAAGTTAGATAAGTGGATGAAATTATTTTTGCAACCAGGAACAATAAAAGGAATACATTTCTTTTTTTTAAATTTTATTATGTTAATCACCATACATACATCATTAGTTTTTGATGTAGTGTTCCATGATTCATTGTTTGCATATAACACCCAGTGCTCCATTCAATACGTGCCCTCCTTAATACGCATCACCAGGCTAACCCATCCCTCCACCCCCCTCCCCTCTAGAACTCTCAGTTTGTTTCTCAGAGTCCATTGTCTCTCATGGTACGTCTCCCCCTCCGATTTCCCCCGCTTCATTTTTCCCTTCCTACTATCTTCTTTTTTTTTTTAAAACATATAATGTATTATTTGTTTCAGAGGTACAGGTCTGTGGTTAGGAATATATTTCTTAAGGATTTTATTCATTTTATCTGAGACAGAGAGAGAAAGAGCATGGGGTGAGGTGCAGAGGGAGAGGGACAAGCCGACGGTGAGCTGAGTGCAGAGTCAGACATGGGGCTTAATCCTACGACCCTGAGATTATGACCTGAGCCAAAATCAAGAGTCAGACACTTAACTGACTAAGCCACCCAGGCACCCCAATAAAAGGAATCTTCTAAGGTAAAATGTGTGGGTATAGAAGACAGTTATTGTTTTAAGGCCAAAGAATATCACACTGCACATGTGATAAGGACTATGGTAGTTTAGTGGGCCAGCTGGCCTTAACAAGATTAATGAGATCCAGTGTTTTGTTAGGTTATTCATTTACCTTCAACTTTAATTTATTAATATAAAACACTGAAGAGTGTTTTCCCATGATTCAGTTAAGTGTAGTTTTCACATGACAACTTCAGTCAGTGAATATATGAACATGCAAACATCCAGTGCCCAACTTAAAGAGCACACCTGTGTAAATGGAAGTAGATGGCAAAGTCCTTCTGGGAAGACCATTGAACCAAAGAAGGAGTGAAATGACTGAGTCAGCAGACTAAATGTCAAGCATCTGAATTTTCTTTTATTAATCTGATCCCAATACTTATCATTAAAAATATGTATGGAAATATGCCTATCAAAATAAATATGGCCATTTTCATAATAAAATGCATATTTCTTTCATATTATATCAAATTGTGGAATATATCATAAAATACATCATATATAATATTGCATTATAACTCCTAACATTAAAGTTATTATATAATTACATATATTTACATATAAGTAAACACTATGTATTAATATTTAAACATTGAGTATACAATATATAATACTCATAAAAATATTGAGTATACGATATATATTATATATCATGAGTGTATATATACTATATAATATATAGAATATATTAATACTTATTTAATATATACTCATAATTTGTTATATAGTATTATAAATCTTATATCATCATAATATAGTTCTGTATTATAAATTATATATATATAATTCATATATTATTAATTAATTCTATATATTATCTATAATATAAATTATATATTTACTTATAAAAATGAGATGCATGTCACCAAAAATGAATCTAATGTCCTATTTATATCCAAGAATCATCTGTATTTTTCCTTCCAAATGTTTATAGTACTTTTAGAAAATACTGTCATAACTGAGTAAGCTAAAGAAAGGGTATGTGTTTTAATAAAAGAACATTGCAGAAGAAGTTGTTCAAACTGATATTAACCATTTCAGATCTGTAACAACAACAAAAATTGCATGTTGGAAGAGTAGATAAGCTGTTTACAGTGTCTCAAAATAACTTATTAAATTCCTTACTTAAACAAGTTTCTTTCAAGGAATAACAAAAGTAGCCCAAGTTATATAACTGCTACTCAGGGGAACTAGTTTTCTGTTTTTTCACTTCACTACACTTCACTTTTAGTGTTCAGATTATTCTTTTTTCACATATGGTGAAATGTCAATAAGGTCCAATGACAAGTATTAAAAGCATTCTAAACTACAATGGGATGTGTGTGTATTCATACATTAATATGCATTCATGTAAACACACATGTATGTAGTATATGCATTTATATATATCCAATATGACTTTCCTCTTAAAATGGAAATAATACTTTCAGATGAACCAAACACCCTAATTTGCATGATGTTTAAATATTTATGAAAATTTAGTGAATTTTTAAACTACACTATGTTAATGAATATACATAATGATTGGTATAGTGAAAATGACTTTGAAAACCATGTGTAGGTGTCATAACAGAGGCAGATGTTAACATGAAAAGGAAACAGTGTAAGTAACAATTTTGACATCTTCAAATTCCATCTTCATTTTTAAGTGACTTTCAACAACCAAGATTTGCATTTCTTTAAATTTTTTTAAAAAGTTACTCCTCGTATACAAATTAAAAGTGAAATTGAAAATCTCACTTCATTCATTTTTACTCTTTTTCTCTCATGTGGATAAATAGCAGACCATAATACTCCGATTGTTCTCAATTTTTTTTCTGTCTCAGTATATCTACATAGTGTTTTTATTAACTAATGGAGGAACAAAAGTTTGAATAATTAAAACATTAAACACTATAATGAAAATATATTCACCTAAGTTCTGAATTTAATTTACTCAATGCAATTGAAAAGAATAATAGTCCGGCAGAAACCAGGACTTGCAATTTCCAATATACAAACTATTTTTTTAAGTTAATCTTCTGGTTTGTTTTTTTAAATTGGACCACCTTTTCTTACAGAAAATGTTATCAATAGAATTTAATTTTAAAAGCCAACCCACATGTTTCTATTATAAGTTTCCTAAACTGAACATAGTACATTATCGCTAGCATTACTGTGGCATATTGTATATATGTGCCATTCATGTCACACTGTCATCTGCTCACTAGAATACAAACTCTTTGATGACACATATCCCTAAGACATCATTGTATACACTGTAATTTTTATAGGAAGAATGAATGAATGAATGAAAGAAATGTAACACTGCACTAACAAGAATGCAAAATTGAGGCTCGACAAATAATAGTGATTCTGACAAAATCTTCAGCACTTCTATCCAGGAGAACAAGAACCGTTCTCATGTTTCTTCACCCAATTGCTCTAGCAGAGTAATTGAGAACTCCATCCCACCCTAGTGAGAAGCCATTAGTGATAAATTCCATTTTCTGGGATTATGGGTTCTGCTTGGCATGGGAATTATAAGAGGGTCAGTAGGTATGTGAAAGAATTGTGAGCAAAGGAAGAAGGGATAGAATCATATGAAGTAAGCTCTAGACAACAACTTTTGTTAAGTGTGTTATCTTGGAAAGGGCTATATATTTCCTTTTTCAACACTCCATCACACAACTGGGTTTTGAAATTTTATTTCCTACTACTCATCTCCCTATAAAACCACCAAAATTGCACAAGGTCATATATGTGGAGATCTTTCCTAAAATAGATCTCCCTTATCTTTTATTATTCAGTTAAACCTTTCAAGAAAAAAAAATAAAACTTCCAAGAAAAGAAAAAAAAAACCTAATTTGGGACAATGATCATGACTTCTAGACACAAAATTCTCATATAATATTATCAGGAAAACACCTAGCCTTTGAGCCAGATTGAGTTTCTCTGAGGATGAGAGATTAGAATGGGTCTGGAGATTGTTTCTACTACAGGATCTTTCACAAACCTGTCAGCAGATAGGTGACAGGGACAGCAGGACCTAGGACTTCTGGGGAAGTATTCTGGGTTATAGGGTACTGTGAGCCTGGGGAAGCCCAGCTGTAAAGCCCAAATCCCAGTTCGTTTTTCAAATAGTTTAGGGCTTTGCTACATATGACCAGCAGATGCAGGCAAATTTTATTTGCTTGTTTTCTTGATTATTTTAAAATAGTCTCTTTTGAAAGAAGATTTCTTAGCAGGATTACATTAGCATGATTCAAATTTGTGTTGATACTGGGAAACATATATTCATTTTTTGATAAATGATCTTATCAAGGGACAAAATATCTCAATGATAAGAATATACATTTTCAGTTAAACCTTATTTATGGATGCATTACCACCATGTCTTCTGGGCAAAGGACTAACACTTTTGATTTAGGAGCAACTTTGATATGCTTACAAAAAGCAGGAGAAATTACTTTGTATATGGCATGATTTTAGGAAGACAGCAGGACTAATAGTCAACACATCCCTTTACACTGGTTGACTAAATCCCCAAATTTCACCATGATAGCTCTGACCATTCTTGGGGCCTCATAACTCAATTACCATGGAAATTCTTTACTGGGAAAGATAGTAATACTAATGATGACTTCAATAATAACAATACTAATGATGACTTCAATAATACTAATGACTTCAGCTCACTGATCATTCCAGGCATTTTAGCCCTGCACAAGTACTAATTCTTGCATATATGAGATATGTGGATTTATACCTCTTTGACACATAAGAAGGTTATATGAAAGAAGTTCACATGGGAGAGAAATTTTGTATGTCCTAAAGTGAGTAATGACATCACCAGGATTTCAAAGCACTATTTTTATTAATGTTTTTTCAGTGGGCAATCTCCTGCTCAATTTTCTTTTTTTTCTTTAAAAATTTATTTATTCATTCATTCATTCATTTTATTTATTTGAGAGAGCACACAGCGAGCGAGAATATGAGCAAGGGGAGAGGGTCAGAGGGAGAAGAAGCAGGCTGACCACCGAGCAGGGAGCACAACGTGGGGCTCAATCCCAGGACCCTGGCATCATGACCTGAGCCGAAGGCAGACACTTAACCCACTGAGCCACCCAGGCACCCCTGTACCTCAATTTTCAAATCATTAAATGAAATCTAAAATTCGGTCTCATAACAATCAATCTCATACGGTTTCCGTAAGGATTTAAAGCTTCATGCATTCCCTAAGTGCAAAGTAGAAGTTCTGTCAAAGGTAGCTATTTGCGGGATTAGAAATTTCTCTTTTATGATCAAGTGGTCGAGTTTAGTATAGCAAATTTTAGCATTTGTGGCATATTCTTATATCTTTCTCTGAACTAACATGTTACTTTTGAGAGAGAAGAGAAAATAAAAAGTAACTTTTCACAATAAATTTGCTTTTGAGTTAACTGGATTGATGTTTTAGAATAAGCAAAGCTATTATTACTTAAGATAGCAATAAATGCAGAGCTTTATAATAACAGTGAGCCTGTCACTTCTCCCTAGAGACTATTTCATAGCCACATAAGCCATAAAAACAAATATTTCTAAAGAGTGAAAATTGCTTAGAAACATTAACATCTGAAGTATATTATTTAAGTAAAATAGAAATAAGTTCAAGAATAGAGTATTTATAATCCTGTAGTATTTATTCATATAACAGTGAAAAGCTGATCATTGTAGAATTTTGACTGTCAACAAGGATTAATGGTATTACATAATATGTGAGTGAAAATACTACTGAATTCACCATTCAATTTGAAGTTAAACATACAGCGCATTATGAATACTTCTATTATGAAACAAGATAAGGGGCGCCTGGGTGGCTCAGTCGTTAAGCATCTGCCTTCGGCTCAGGTCCTGATCCCAGGGTCCTGGGATCGAGTCCCGCATCGGGCTCCCTGCTCCGCGGGAGGCCTGCTTCTCCCTCTCCCACTCCCCCTGCTTGTGTTCCCTCTCTTGCTGTGTCTTTCTCTGTCTAATAAATAAGTAAAAATCTTTGAAAAAAAGAAAAGAAGATAAAATTAGAATTCCCAACTTTCCTCTACGGCTGCTGACTGAGCTTACTGACAGGTTCTGTAAATAGGTAATCAGTCTTCCAATATAAACTATGTGACCTACGGTGCAGATCTTATCCCCCCCGCCTTTTTTAAAGGTATCGCTTTAACCTGAAGGATATTTTGCAGATTGCAATTCAGAAATTCTTTATGACTTCATCTTGGAGTTTTGCTATAATGCTGTACTGTATACAGGTAATCAAAAATGTTTGCATACTTTGGATATAAACTAATCAAAATACCTATGAAGCATGCTAACAAGCACACCTGTTATCATTAGTAGATTTATTCCCTAATTTTATATGATTAGCACAATCAAATTAAAAGGTGCAAACATATGATGATAGCACTCTCTTTATAAAGTATGGATAATTATTAGTGTAAAGAGTATTAGTAGCAGTTATAAAAATAAATTCCGTGAAGTTACATAAGCTTATATGACAACAGTCCCTTCACTCAAAACAGGAGTCTTTACAAGGGAGCAGTAAGCTTTTGTATAAATTCTCATTTATTTTCATGGATGTCCACAAATAGACTTGAAGCAATGCATCATGAACTACCCTTTAGTTCCCCTTTTCCTACAGTGCTGCAATATCTGTTTTCATTCTTAACTGTTTCTTCACTTTCATTTATTCCAGAAAATAATCTGCTTGTCTTTATTGTTGTTACTGTTTCAGATATTTATTATAATAATTTTCAAATATTAACTCATAGGATAAATCTGTAATGCTTCTAGATGGCTGATTTGCTTGTTTGCTGACTCTGACCCCAGATCTTGATAGTAAAACTAAAGATGATTTCATATATGTGCGTCATAAATAGTGTCTTTGCTTTGGGGCTTCTGGGTGATAAAATGGGGACTATTTTAATCTACTAATGGTATTCAGCTCTACACTAAGTATACTTAAGCCATGTGATAAGTTCTAGTATTAAATACAGTAAAAGAGAGTTTGTGATTTCAACAGGATGAAAATGCTATGTAGGTTTCATCCTAACTACAACAGTGCAGATATAAATGTTAGTTGCTGATGCACAATATAGTATAATTTTCTTAAAGATTTATTTATTTATTTTAGTTGGGG
Source organism: Zalophus californianus (assembly GCF_009762305.2). Lineage (NCBI taxonomy): Eukaryota > Metazoa > Chordata > Mammalia > Carnivora > Otariidae > Zalophus > Zalophus californianus. The sequence goes on along the minus strand of NC_045606.1, from coordinate 42,053,109 downwards.
CTAGGGGCAGAGGGAGAGAATCTTCAATCAGACTCCCCACTGAGCACGTACCCTCACGTGAGGATCCACGTGGGACTCGATCCCATGACCCATGAAAGCATGATGTGAGCCAAAACCAAGAGTGGACCCTTAACCGACTGAGCCACCCAGGTACCCCAAAAGTACAATTTTCTAATGTTTATACAAAATAATTAAAATTGAAGAATAGAAGCTTTCCTTAACTTTCAAATGAAAAAGAAATGTTAACCAACGAGAATTAATGCTAAGCTCAGAAATGGATGTTGAGGTGGAGTTGGAAGCAGAGGTTACACAGAAAAAGTGGAATTAGGAATCAGCCAGAAATGAGAGAATGAAGCAAACGTTCTCAGTCGAGGTGTCAAACGAGAGTGGGTTGGAGAGGGAACACTATTTGGCATCATAGTATGGGTTATAGTCAGGGTAGAAAAGATTATAAAGAGAAAGGAAATTTCCTGAGACCATGGATGATACTTCCTCCACTTGGGGCTGTTTTATGTGCACGCCTCCTAACAGTCCTCAACTTTTCCAGGATGAATTATTAATAAAAGTAATTATTTTAAGACTCCCTTGGCTTTATTGTTGGGCTCTTGAAAACTTTTAATATTTGCCTTAATATTTTTACCAGGAAATGAAGCCTTCATCTTAAATTAAGACATTTAAAGGTAGTCAATTTTGATATAGACTGTGATTAGTTAGGAATAAGGATCAATCATCTTTGATTATAGGAATACAGATTGAGCAAGTTCTAAATAAAAAAAAAGTGTTAAATTTAACAGTGTGAGAAAGCCAAATGTTATAGATCAATATAAAACTTCCATTTCCAACAGCACAAACCTCTTAATCTTCATGAACATGACAACAAACTTTATTCATATCAAAATTAAAGGTCAGTGAAGCACTTTATGAGTACAGACTGACAACTTCCATCAACACTAACATTTCTAATCCTTATGTGTTCTTAAAAGCAGGAAAATTTGGGTGTTATGCCTGACATGTCAACTGAAAATATAGTAGAAAGAGAAAGGAAACATTTTTCCAATCATAATGAAATGTTAAGTGATTCTAATATATGAAATTTTAGCTTTAAAATGAAATTGATGGGGGCACCTGACTGGCTCCGTCAGTAGATCATGTGACTCTAAATCTCACAGTGTTGAGTTCAAGTCCCACACTAAGCATAAAGCTTGCTTTAAAAAAAGGGGGGGGAATAAATAAGTAAATGAAATGAAATTTATGACTAGCAATTCTTTCCATGTGAATGAAAAGGGTAAACTTCAAGTTGCAAAACTTCTTCAGAAAAAAAAAAGTAAAATGGCTAATTAAAGACTTGGAAAGAAGAAGGAGAAACACAAGGCTTTTTAATAAACAGTTTTCCAGATTTTTTATTCTAGATTTTATAGTGGAAGAAAAAAAGGAAGCTTCTTTGCTACTCTATTCCATTTGATTCGATTCAGTTTGACCCAATTCGATTCTAGTCTCTTGCCTGATGGAATCAGCCTATGTTTCAATGGAGATAAAATGTGTTTTTCTTTTGTTAGCTATATATATAGCTATTAGCTCCAATCCTAATTAATGCAGAAAAACAAGAGTTAGTAACTTGCTTTCAGTCCCATGTCTATTCCATGAATTGCAAGAATGCAACAGGCATATACAAGCTTATTTAATTATCATTTAGGGAATTTTCATGATTTTATCCCCTCTGAGAGCAAATCAGTATGTAATTTCTCACTCACATTTTGGGGGAGCTAGATCACTGAGAGCTCAAAAACTGAGAGTTTGTCCAAGCAAAGTTGAATCAGACACGGATTTAATGGGTCAGGTACGAGGATCAGGCATTAATATTTTACTTAAGCTTATCACAGGACTCTGATGAGCAGTCAGTGCTGAGAACTGGGTAAAAATTACCATAAAGTTTTATTTTTATTTCACTTGCTGCCACACTCAAAAACTTCTTTTTCTTTCCTTATAAAAATTTTCACAGTATTGGTAAAAAAAAAAAAAAAGAGAGAGAGATTAAAGTAATTCTTAGGAAGTTTTTCAGTAAGAGAGCTGCCGATGTCTTTAATGAGATCCTAGATTTGAAACAGATAATGAGACACTATTGCTCATCATTACACAGTAAAAATAAGCTACGAAACCAACTGTGTTTTTATGGGTTACATTACCAGAGGAGGCGATTTTGGTCCATCGCGAGTCATATAATCAGATTTTGAAAGCCCTGAGAGAATCCCTTAGGAAAGCTACAGATTGTAATACCCCAGGAATTTGTTTCCTCAACAACCAACAAAAGGCTGAAAAAGAAAGGAAAAGACGAACTTACCAATACGTGTATTTTCAGAAAATTACTGGATGCTAGTGCTCCTGAAAGCACATGCAAAGCTGTCATTAGTAGTAATATAAACTGTGTATGCATATGGAATTTGAAGAGACTATACAATCAAAGTGTCTTGAATATTATGTAATATTTTATACGATGTTTCTTGTATAGCTTTAGTTAGGAAAAGTAAGATTCAAATAGAATTGCCAATTGTAAAACATAACATGTAACTAACACATATTGTTAGTTATAGAGGAAACAGGAAGAAATTGTAAAGGTAATTTAGGAGAATAGTCATATATAATCCGAAATCCTCCACTGAAGTTTAAAAATGTGTGTGGTATTTTAGGTTTAGAAATTAAAAGTAATAGCTAATCAATTCATTTTCTGATTCAGACCCACTCAGGGAAACAGACAACAAAAAGGTACATTTACACACTTTGTGCCACCATATTCCATTTAACAATTATATCTGAGGTTTTGCTTTGTTTAATATTTATAACAGCTACTAAATAATGGATAATGCTGATATATCAACATATTAAATTTACTAAATCATTTATTTGTAAAATTTCAATGAATCATAGCTGTGAAACTAATAGTTACTATGAGGATTGAAGAATACAAAAGAACTGTTCCTAATCGCAAAAATAAACAACAAAAAAAACCATGCCTAAGTATTAATGGCTCTTAAAACAAACAGAAGTGATTAGTCCAACACACCCTAAAAACTAGTTGTATTTCATTTAAAATGTGATGGAGAAAAGGTGTCAAACTGAGAATGAGATTTGGGAATAATAACTATATATATATATATTATGTGTATAATAAATAAATATATGTGTATATATAACAATATAGGACTCCTCCCCAATAAACTAGATATTTGATATTTTCTTTATGAGTGGTTTTCAGGAATATGTTAGGTTCAAAAGGAGCAAAATAACTATAAAAAGTATCTGGGTCTATAGACATTTTTTCCAAAAAAAAAAAGATTAACTCATTGCATTAAATTTTCCTTCTCATTAAAAAAGATCCAAATGTTATAGAAAATTAGGAAATATCTTAAGAAAGTACAAAGTTAAAATCACAACATCTAGAGAATATCATTATTAATATGCCAGTATAATGTCTTTCCAGTCTAGATTTTCTAAAATAACTGTAAATTTGTCTGTATGTAACTGAGATTATGCTGTTATGTCCTAATTTTCCACTGTATATTATTTTTAATGTGGCATCAGGCCATTAAACATTTTTGTTTCTATGTAATAATTTTAATGAATATTATTATATCATATGTGTACATCATAATTCATTTCATTAATGTTAAACTTTTATACTGCTTCCAATTTATGCCAGGTGAATAATGCTAGAACTGACTACGCTGGGTAAATTTTCTACATTTTTAGTGACTGCTTTTGTATAGATATCTAGAATTAAAATTATTTAATAAAGGAAAATAATTTTGACTAAGCAGTCTCCTATGGGTAGAACCATAGGCTAGCGGACCAGCCTCATTTCTTCTCTGTTAGGTTTATCTTGTTAGATATAGTGTGTGTATCTACTTTGAAATTATTTATTCACTAATTATGAATTTCTGCATAAATTCACCGATTAAACTCATAGCAGTGTATCTAAGTGTCAAAAAAAGCACATTTCTATGAATTTATCCTTATAAAATTTCAACTCATATTTTGAGGTTATAATATAGATTAATGGAGATGGATCACTGTTTCTACTTTGATGTAGATTTTTATTTTCATCAATTAAAAATTGCCTCATTTACCTCAATAAACACTTTTTCCCCATTATTTATTGTCAGTTTTACTTCCTATTTTGTTTGGCTATTTTTTACTTGTCCATGAATTTTATTTATTTTTTATTTTTATTGTTTTAAAGATTTTATTTATTTATTTGACACAGAGAGAGAGAGAGATAGCGAGAGAGGGAACACAAGCGGGGGGAGTGGGAGAGGGAGAAGCAGGCTTCCCGCGGAACAGGGAGCCCGATGCGGGGCTCGATCCCAGGACCCCAGGATCCTGACCTGAGCTGAAGGCAGACGCTTTAACGACTGAGCCACCCAGGCGCCCCTTATCTACGAATTTTAAAAACACACATTCGCCCACTCTTTCAATCCTCCTCGGCACCAATAGTTTTGTCATCGTTTTAGTTAAAATAAAGATGATGGGATCATATAAAGCATACATTTCTGAGGGC